>NC_086447.1:807048022-808305522 GCF_028390025.1 Pseudophryne corroboree
GAAACAAGACCGTTTCCTGGCTGTTTTGAGAACCCAGATTACATGATCATTCCATTTACAGGAAGCACTCTCGTTTTGTGACATCACATCCTGGTTTTGCAAAGCAAGAGTGCATGTGTCGTACATGCACTCCTAGATACTGATAGAGGTTTTAGTGGTATATATACTGTGTCAAAGCTTAGAGAGAGATGAAGTGGAGAGAGAAAGTACCTACCAACTAATCAGCTTCATTTTTCAACAGGAGCTGATTGGCTGGTACTTTGTTTTTCTCCACTTTATGTATCTCCAGGCCTTAACAAATCTAGCCCTTAATGTTCTCTGTAATTTTGTTAAAACTGGAATAATGGGTCTGATTCAGGGGTGGACACTTTTGCACAGCCACTGTGACTTAGTACAGCACCACTATAGGGCCGAGATAACTCAAAAAAGCGAAAAAATATTGTTGGACTTCATAATGATAAAGATTGTTGCCTAGAGCTCCATAAGCAATAATTGCTCTAATGCAGGTTCTGTGTGGCACTCAAGGTCGGTATGATGTGGTACCGTGCTATGGCATAAATAGACGTTACTATGCATGGGAGTGTCTGTGCATCCACATTATTCACAGAACACTACTAAAAAGTAGGAGAAATGTCAGTAACCATTCATTTTAGCCCTCTCCATTGTCTAGTCTCCCATACAATCAGCCTAATGATACATCAGTAATAATGCCTCTGGAAGTAGTTCAGCATAAATGTTTTCATCTAATAAAAATCTTTACCAATCTTTACAATATGCACTATGCAAAACTTTTCGGCAGTGTACTCGGTTAAGATGCTAAATACAGTATGCATGTCAGAGGGAACTGAAAAACCTAGGAACTTTCTTCAGTCTAGACCTTTGGCCTTCAAGACCCAGCGCCATAACAGCATGCAAACAAAATGCTAACATGAAATTCTCATTGTCCCAGCTTTGATGTAGCTGTCATCTCCACCAGTGACTCAATTTGAGCCCCTAGTGATCCTTAGCAATTTGATTGAACTTTACTTGTTACAGGATTGACATACATTAATTGCCTCTAATGGCTCCTGCACCAGGGAACTCTGGGAACTGCGTGAGAAAAGCATTGATAAGATGAAAATATTCAAATAAACACTGCTTTATCGTCAGTGGAGCTACAGGACAAAAAGGAGGAGATGAGCAAATGTTGTCACTCCAAGTCCTGCTGAATGGCAAATACATAGTATATGTAGACTTTATATGGCCATACACTGACAATGCTAGATACTGTATATTCTTACAAAATTTCAGGCATTCACATCAGTCCTGCCCCAGCGGAGCTTACAATCTAACTTCCCTATCATATGAACATACGTACATACTGGGGTTTATTTTGTGCCAGACTCCAATTAACTTACCAGTATGTTTTTTTTTTAAGAGTGCGTGAGGAAACTGGGGCAACCGGAGTAAACCTATGCAAACTCCACACCGATTGTGACTGGTCAGGAACTCTTTACTTCAGGGCTATGTGGCAGCAATGCTAACCACTACGCCACCCATGCCAATTCTGCTGCTCACCATTCTACCCTATTTTACTGCTACAACAGGACCCATTGAATATATGAAACAGAAATGTTTTGTTTCTGATCAGGACCTTTAGGATGCTCTGATGTAACCACCAACCGCCAAGTAATGTCGACTGCTAAAAACGATCTGCTGTCTACATAAAACTGCTGCTTTTATGTGGGTTTTTTTGCATTTTCTTATCTGCATAAGTGACCTACTATTCATTTATTTGAGTGCTCTGCGACTCCTGCAATTGTCACTTTCTTACTGAAAATACCTGGGCCAACACTGGCAACCACTTAAAAACACTATTAAATATATGTACACATTAGAGATGTGCATGGACCCCCATGTTTTGGTTTTGGTTCTTATTCATCATCGTGTTTTAGTTTTGGCAAAACCACCCCCAAGTGTTTTGGTTAGGATTCGGTTTGCTTTGGTTAAAAAACATCAAGTAAAAAAAACAATAAACATTGATAAAAATCTGTAAAAATTTATAAAAACAACTAAAATCATGTAATTTTTGCAATTCAAAACCCAAAATTCGGATTAAAAATCTGAATTCCGAACTGCGGGAAGATCCGAACTCGAACTCGGTTAGGTGTCGAATCTCCTAGGGAGATCCGGAATGGGTTTTGGTTCGGTTTGTAGCCACAAAATTAGGTGGATTCGGATTTCTTGAAAACTGAACCACAAATCTCTAATACACATCTACGTGAAGAGTGGCATTATATTATTTAACTGACATCCTATTTGGCAGTGGTATGAGACATGCATCCGCACAAGGGAATAATGACGCAAAAGATCGTCTTAATGAACTAAATTAAAGAATAGCCACAAAAGTACATCCAATCATTATCTTATAAGCAGAGAGTTTCCTGTCCTCTTTTCCATCACTGCCATCGGGTAGAACAATCTATGGTGAGAGCCTTGGGAAACAAGATCCAGACAGAAGCACTGTGTATTAATGGACATCAGTGTCACACCATAAGGTGCAAACAAATGTATACTTCATATTCAAGGATTATAATGGGAATTAGTCACTTATGCTACATATTTGTACTCAACCTTATGTTAGAAAAACAAAATCTGTCATCGTATTCCTCAACCGATTTAAAACTCCCAAATGGCACAGACGGTTGGAAGTATTGGAAGGCAACAGATTTTATGTATTTAATTGCAGCACGTGGATGCTGTTAAGATGGATCAGTTCACACAGCCCAATCGTCGAATGGTTTATTCTCAATACTCCTTCACGTTGCATCAAGCACCTCTTAGAAGTGATCCCAACAAAGGAAGAATTTAATGCAATTTCTTTGTAAACAAAACAAATAATAGCGATTTAAAAGATGAAAGTGTATGTTAAATAAAGAGGCTGGCTGTTGCTCTCCTTTCATGAATTCTACTTAACAATGATACTTTCTCTCTTAGAAGCTAAACCAATAAACTCGCATGCGGTCGCCCAGGTTCTTCCTCTGAGACTTCAGCCAAGAGCACAGCGAAAACCAAAAGTTTTATTCATGCACTAAATAAGAGTGGGTGTAATATTACAATAACACTCCAGACATGGCCTTGGGAACCTATACGTGTAACAGGGCCTGAGCACAACTTTAATCATATGTAGCTGCTTATTCATTTGCTATACAAATAAATTAGTCCAGTTTACTACAGGTGATCGGAACAAAACATTCTGTAATTATTACTATCATAAAGCAAACATGTCATTATGACATGTATAAACAACTCCAGTAAATGAATGCTTAGTGATGTTATTACATTGGCATACAGCAGGCACACTTGTGTATTATGTTGTGGATAATAGGGTTATTTGAGGTGTCTTGGGAATTCTGGGCAGTATGCGGGAGCACTTGGCCTGCTGGCTGCTTATGATCATTGTCTTCTATTATCTTATAGGTTGCAGGTGGATGCCTTATTGCTAATAATTAAGCTCATTCTACAAACAAGTTACATACAATTATTGCTCTCTTTTAAGCAAATACAACTGATATATTTTCAGTTTACTAAACCTAATATTAGACATTACATTAACCCAGTGGTTTCCAAACTTTTTTGAATCACGGCGCCCTAGAATATCCGAATTTGTTTCACGGCACACCTAGGCCAAAAATTTCTTATTGAGAAATTTAGAAAGAAATGTTACATTAAGAAGATCGCGTTTATATGTCATCCTTAGGGTCAGTTGTGTGGTGAGGGACAAGATTTGCTTCTGTTTGGCCACATATTTTATGACTGGCAGCCACCAGCACTTGTTTTGCCTATTATATTGACCATGAATAATTCGAATTGGTCCTGGACCACCAACCCAGGGCACCCCTGCAAGTGTCCCGAGGCACCCCAGGGAGCCACGGCACACAGTTTTGGAACCTCTGCATTAACCAATAGATTGTGCATGTCTAATCATACTGTTTGGAATTTAATTTAACCTATATCAGATTAATACAAAAAATAAAATGGCTAATATAATTACATGGGCGCATAAAGTTTCTGTGCTTTTCCTAAAATATTTTAGGTATTAACGATGTTGTAAACTTTGTGATTTACTAATACCAATAACATCAGTTGTCAAAGGGAGGCATACTAATTGTCTCCAATACTGATACTGGGAAGATTATAGGACAAATCATATTTACAGAAAAGTTACAGGACGTTAGTAAATAACCCCGATATTGCTTTACTTTCTTTACAAATGTAGACTCAGCTACAATCAAGAGATTTTCAACATTTACTATAAGGTCATTAATATATGGATTCACCATGAGACTGCCACAAAGTAAAGATAATATTTTGCTTGTAAAAGGAAGGGGGTGACCTTCAAGTATCCTATCAATATTTACTTAACAGCTGTTCTACAACAATTTGGAAGTAGTCTATAAAACCAGAAAATGATAACACACTCTGCCCAAAACGCATGGGTTCATCTTCCAAATCCAGACTGAAGTGGCGAGCAACAGAAAAACTCTGTATAAGCATGATATAATAAACTGTAGTGGCTGTAAATGTCATAAAATAAAGAATAATCAAAGATTGAATAAAACCATGTAAAACAGATACTTAAAAGTATAATTTATTTTCAGTTAATTCTTTTGTGTTATTCCTCTACTGCAGTATTTTTAAAAGATTTTTCCCGTTTATTAAAAAGTTTTCCAGCTTTCAGAATACTTAAATATACTGGGTTGGGCATGGTATGCTGAAACTTTTGCTAAAAATATCTTCCTTTATCTATCTGGATTGCTTTTGTGTTTTTCACCAAAAACCTTTATATAATCGATATCATTTTTTTTCATATGTCACAGCTCTGCTGTGTACCTTTGATACAAATTAACAGACCAGATATGTGTTGTGTCAAAAGGTTGCACAAATCCAACAACTCTTCCTAGATGCTAAATAGTCCTTGGTAAAAGTGTTTTCCTATTCTGCAGTCACTCATGAAAAGTTTTAGGCTGAAGAACAATTAATTTACCCCCTTGTGTTCACTTGCAGGTACAAGCGGAAGTAGGTATAGTGAAATTAGAACCAACAGGCAGAGATCTTGGGGAGGTAGTTACAACATTTACCCAGATATTTTTGGGAGGTGCAATCATTCCCCCAATATGACATGGTCATGTCCTCTTCAACAGCAGATAGGAAGGGCCCTGGTATTCACAAGCATATTCACGCCCACACATATCTGCCACGCCCCCTAGAACTTTGTCCCTGTGACTTCTCCCAGAAGCCCTGCCACTACGTCCCATCCTCCTACTAGCTAACATGCTTTTACAGGTGTTAAAAAATTCTAGTAACAACAAGATTTTTAAGGGGCCTCAAGCAGTATTTTACTATCTCCAAAACAACAGCTACAGCTATAAAAGCCTTTCACAACCTAGAGAATCTGCAAATCACTGCTGCACCATATTACTCAGAATATCAAGCAGCTAGAAAAATGTTTTGAGAAGTATATTAATTTAAGTAAGGAATTTGAGTAAAGACGAATTATAGTCTAGTGGGATTATAAATTTGGGCAATAATCATTGTACACTTACATTTTGTAAGAGGCCCCTAATGGATAATAGGATAAGTACTTTTAGAGGAGTCTCTAGTTGTGCTGCATTTTTAGGATGAAAAGATCCATTGTAGCTGTAAGGATTGGAGTGATTACAGTTATGAAAACTGTAAATCAGTAAAACATATTCTTCCCTCATTTCTGATCTTTACGCATAATTGCCTACTGTCCCGGAACCGCCGGAAGGCTCCGGAAAATCAGATGATGCTCCTGGCCCACCGGGAAAGTAGGCAAATCTCCCGGATTAACCCTCACCCCTGCTAACTCTGCTGCCCACTTACATAGTACATGGGCAGAATGGGTGGCCAATGACACGATTCATGCTGAATCGCATCATTGTAGCCACGCCCCCCACTAAGCAATGCTGGTAATCGCGCCATTGTGTAGCATGGGGCGTGGCTTCAATGATGCAATAGCACAGCCACGCCCCCAACCATAGCCTTTCCTGCAATGTCACGCCCTCTCTCCACCCCCTATTTGTAGCCATGCCTCTGGATTGAGCATTGTTGTGCCGACCTGGCTGCCTCCTCCCAGAGGGGGTAGCCAGAAAAGTCATCAACCATGATCTTACATATGATAGTAACTGTGTATTAATCCACACTTCATCTGCTAATTACTTGTTGATTAAGTGTTTAGTTTGTTTATCGTATCTTTGGGCCTGATTCTGATTTGGAGGTGAAGCAAAAAAAAGCAAGTAACTGTGCACCTGAGCAAAACAATGTTGCACTCTAGGGGGGGTGGGGAGTTCAATTAGTGGCTGGGTAAACCTATTCAGTTAGCTTGATTTACCCCACGCACGGGTCTCCAAAGTCCTGTGCGCCATATCGACTGACCCAAGTCCACTAAAAAAAAAAAGCACAAATACAGTTAAACCCCACGGCTAATCGAGTACTCCCCTAGGTGGGGCAGATGTAACATGTTCAGAGAGATTTAGATTTCGGTGGAGTGTTTCCAAGCTGAAATCTAAATTGCAGTAAAAAAAAATAAAACTTTCTAACATTTGTGGGCTACAAGCAAAAACAGACAGTATTTACCCTGAACAGAAAAATATAAACATGCATTGCAACATGGCTTGCTCCAGATACAAAGTTACTTGCTTTTTTTCCTTTACTTCCAAATCAGAATCAGGCCTTTTGCGCTAAGATACCTATATCATAGGACAGGACTTGTCTTGAAAAGCACTTTCTCTGCAGATGATTGCAAACTATTCTTATCAGTTCTTATCAGTTATTTTCTGCAAAATGTGGCTGGGGGGGGGGATCTGTCTATGTGAACCCCCCACAGCGCTAGCGATGCGCAGCCCCGCGCATCACTATCGCTGGTGCTAGACTGGCCTGCATGCAGGCTCAATCTAGCACATCGCTCATTTCACCCACTGGGTGAAATGAGCGGCCCCCCGTTTTCACCCGCAAGCTCAGCACACATCGTGCTGTGCTGAGCAGGGGGAGAGATGTGTGCTGAGCGGTTCGCTCAGCACACATCTCTCCCCAAATCGGGCCGTGAATACGGCCCTTAATAGTGACTATCTGCAGTGATATGTGACTGTCAGGAAGTCTGCTGTGAATAGGAAAATATTTTTCCCCATTTAAAATAATTGCCTAAAATATTTACCAATATATATTTGTGAATGCTATTGGTAGCTGCTGTATATGATTTTTATATTTGGTGGTTCATAAAGTAGGTAAAATGTTTCACACATTTTTTTTTTTTTTTTTTGCTGAGGCATGCTGGACCTCTGTTATCTTCCAACTATTCTATACAGGTGTGCGGGGGAAATGTGTTGCTCAGCATAAGTTTACAACTATACAATGGTGAATAAGCATAAGATGCTGTGCTGATTAAATGTACGCCTTTAGTAAAGGCATCTGCCTTATTACTGAAACAGACAGCAGTTACACAAGCATTTCAATACTATAATCCAACCGATCAGAACATTAAATCAAGTGACCTATCTAATAGTCCTCCTGGATTTATAGCATACATGCCTGAAACAACAGCTTTCTAGTTTAGAATTATTGCCCATCTTAAAAAGGGTGCAGTATGTTATGCCGGCAATGGGGATACCGGTGCCCAGCATACCCGCGCCGGGATCCCGACTGCTGGCATGCAGGCAGCTGGGTGAGCGCAAATGAGCCCCGTGTGCAGCGGTGTTGCTAGAGAGGAGGGGACCCATGTGCAGACACCATGTGTAGGCCCCCTCCTCTCCTGTAGCCGTCACCGCCGCTGCTAGCGCTCTCAGCGCTGAGACTCTGGCACAGTGCCAGTCTACAGCACATGCGCAGGACTCCGAAAAATGGCCGCCGTGCCATTTTTCTGGAGTCTTGCGCATGCGCTGTAGACTCTGGCACTGTGCCAGAGTCTCTAGCGCTCAGTGCGCTAGCAGTGGCGGTGACAGCTACGGGAGAGGAGGGGGCCCACACCAAGTCGCCGATGGACGCCGGAAAGGTAAGTATAGAAGAAATGGGTGCAGTGTGTGCGGTGTGGGCCCCCTCAGGACCCAGGGGCCCGTATGCACCGCACACACTACACCCATTATAGATACATCAGTGCCCGTGCTGGCTCGCTGCACTCGCCATGCTGCGGGCACGGTGGCACGCGTTATTCTCCCTCCAGGGCGGTTGTGGATCCCCAAGAGGGAGAATAGTTGTTGGTATGCCGGGTGTCAGGATTCTGGTGCCGGTATACTGAGCGCCGGGATCCCAACAGCCGGCATACTGAATACCACCCTCAAAAGTGTCAAACATTTTCCCTTACATAATGGATACAACATTGTACCACTGTGTCTAACAGGCACCCTTGACACTAAAGTGTTCTGTTTACATTCTATATTACATTTACATTATGTCTGATGTTGTTTCCCCCAAATAGCACTCAGAAGTGTACCAAGGATATAATCATTTATTATTATTATTATTATTATTATATATTGCAGTTTCAAATATAAATTACTCTTCAGGGGGGTATTCAATTCAAAAGTGCCATCTGTTGAAACTCTGCCACCTTGCAGACACCAGCATTAGCAATTGTCCCTTGTACCCCATAGATGTAAACAAAACAAAAGAGCATTGTAAGGCTGCAGTAATTCTTAAAGATCTGCTGGACATTCGGCAAGCATGTATATATATCTATTTAGGAACGCTTCGTTCAGAACACCATGGAGCATGGCAAACTCTTATTCAATCTAGAGACTCGCTATATGCTATGATACATCTTTGCATTGGTACAAAATGTCAACATTCAGAATGTCAATAACAGAATGTTGACATGATCTGAATATCGACATACACATTTTTCTACTGTTAGGGCCCTAACCCTACCCTAATCCAAAACCTAAACCTACGTCTATGGGATATATTCAATTGAAGACGAAAGCTGCCGTCTGTCGAGAAGACAGCAGTTTTCGACTTTTTTAGGTCTGGAGGGGTTCCGACCTATTCAATATAACCCCAAATTATTCGACAAGTCGAGGAATTCGACTTGTCGAAAAGCACGTGGATCGTCGGAATAGCTGCCGATCCGCATGCTTGTGTTGAAACTTTTCGACCATCTCAATTCGACTTTAAAAAAAAGTAGAATTGAGATGACATTGAATAGCCCAGGTCAGATCCATTCCGACAAATGAATGTCGGAATGGATCCGACTTCAATTGAATATACCCCTAAATCTGTAATGTCAACATGTGTCTGCTGAAATTTTCTCAATGTTGACATAATGACCATGTTGGCATTCTGCTGTTGGCATAATGACTACATGCACTTTGTATCAGCCTATGACGTATTATATACAAAAGATCCCAGATAAATGTACGTAGTTTATTCATTATTCTAATGACAGAAATAATCTACAGAAAATAAGGGATATTTAATTCAAGTAAGATTTGTGGAAAATGTGTAATTTACACCAGGGTGCCCAGCCTCTCTCAACATTCCTTTTATCCAGTCAGTGGATTCCATCAATCAAGTGGATCCCTTCTCTGTAGTGTGTGAGATCACTGCATGTGATTTGACCAATGCGCCGTGTAAAAATGTAAAACTAGTGACAGTTTAATATAAATCACACATATACATGTGTAAATTCACAGCATATAAGTAATTCTGCAGACAGTGATTTTCCTCCTATAATATCACCATTTTTTTTTTCATTACAATAGTTGCATATTATTTCATTTTGCCAGTGCTACAGGGTCATATTAACCTTTTACAAAGTAAACTGATGCCTAAGGCATCAAGTAGTCAAGGGTTTGTCACCGCGCTTGCCCACTGCCCTCTAACAAGGGAAAAGTATGATCCTGCAGCTACCAGCAGCGGGTAACTGTCCCCAAGATAACTGTTGGCAGAATCTATCAATAGTCAGTGCAAGGAATGATGGGAGAGGAAACTAGATGGCGCTTGAGCTGTTTGTCATAAAGTTACGGAGCTAGACTTAAAAGATGGCTGAACTCCAATACTGGAATTTGCAGGAAAATTTCAAAGTGTTAACTTGAAGTTCCATTGTAGCTCTGTTAAAATAAAGTACTACTTCTACACTCTATTACAGAAAACTGACCTGCCCCCCCCCCCCACACACACCCAGAACATCTTTATGAGGTGCCATGATTGTATCAGATACAGCCCGAAAAAACGTATTTGTGCTATACATCAAACAGGCATTTCCCAGTGACATTCTGATCCACCCATTGGCAATCAAAACCATTGATCGGCGAACATTGATGATCGGAAGGGAATCAGGGAAAACTGCATGTTAAAGATCCCGACTCACCAATCCAAATATTTTTTGGGTCGGAATTGGCAAATCGAGAATTTCAGACATGTTGGACTTCCCTGATTCCCCCCCATACTCAGGCATTGGACGAATGAAGAATTGCCCCGATTCTCCCCTGATGTATGAGTCCCTTAAGAATGCAATCATTTGAGTCACTGTAATGTCACTGACCCAGTCATGGAGCATGATCCACCAATGCACACGGTACAGTTCTGTACAGCTAGTCTGCCAAGCTGTCACCAAAACTGCCAGAGCAGAAATAATACAGCAAGGCTTACATACCTTAATCTCGTGACATTATCAAACAAGCAATGGAATCTTTTATCTGGCCTGGTTAATAAGGGAGAAGGTAGATGAGTGGATCAAATAAACACATCAGACACACCATCTATTACTACTTCTACTACTGTTACTACTACTACTATTACTACAACAACAACAACAACAACAACAACAACAACACCACCACCACCACCACCACCACACTATTACTACTACTATTACTAATATTATTGCTGCTGTCTCTGTCTAGTGCTACTACTATTACTGATGCTGATGTTACTATCTACTGCTACAGCTACTACTATTCCTGATACTACTGCTACTTCTGCTACTACTACTACTACTACTACTACTACTGCTACATCTACTACTATTCCGGATACTACTACTACTGCTGCTGCTCCTCCTACTACTACTACTACTGCTACATCTACTACTATTCCGGATACTACTGCTGCTGCTGCTACTACTACTACTACTACTACTACTACTGCTACTGCTACATCTACTACTATTCCGGATACTACTACTACTACTACTGCTACTGCTACTACTACTACTACTACTACTACATCTACCACTATTGCTGCTACTACTGCTGCTGCTCCTCCTACTACTACTACTACTGCTACATCTACTACTATTCCGGATACTACTGCTGCTGCTGCTACTACTACTACTACTACTACTACTACTACTGCTACTGCTACTACTACTACTACTACTACTACTACTGCTACATCTACCACTATTCCGGATACTACTGCTGCTGCTGCTACTACTACTACTACTACTACTACTACTACTGCTACTGCTACTACTACTACTACTACTACTACTACTGCTACATCTACCACTATTCCGGATACTACTGCTGCTGCTGCTACTACTACTACTACTACTACTACTACTACTGCTACTGCTACTACTACTACTACTACTACTACTACTGCTACTGCTACTACTGCTACATCTACCACTATTGCTGATACTACTGCTGCTGCTGCTACTACTACTACTACTACTACTACTACTACTACTGCTACTACTACTACTACTGCTACTGCTACATCTACTACTATTCCGGATACTACTACTACTACTACTGCTACTGCTACTACTACTACTACTACTACTACATCTACCACTATTGCTGCTACTACTGCTGCTGCTGCTACTACTACTACTACTACTGCTACATCTACTACTATTCCGGATACTACTGCTGCTGCTCCTCCTACTACTACTACTACTGCTACATCTACTACTATTCCGGATACTACTGCTGCTGCTGCTACTACTACTACTACTACTACTACTACTACTACTGCTACATCTACCACTATTCCGGATACTACTGCTGCTGCTGCTACTACTACTACTACTACTACTACTACTACTGCTACTGCTACTACTACTACTACTACTACTACTACTACTGCTACTGCTACTACTACTACTACTACTACTACTACTACTGCTACATCTACTACTATTCCGGATACTACTGCTGCTGCTCCTCCTACTACTACTACTACTGCTACATCTACTACTATTCCGGATACTACTGCTGCTACTACTACTACTACTACTACTACTACTACTGCTGCTGCTACTACTACTACTACTACTACTACTACTACTGCTACTGCTACTACTACTACTACTACTACTACTACTACTGCTACTGCTACTACTGCTACATCTACCACTATTGCTGATACTACTGCTGCTGCTGCTACTACTACTACGACTAATACTACTACTACTACTACTGCTACATCTACTACTATTGCTGATACTACTGCTGCTGCTGCTACTACTACTACGACTAATACTACTACTACTACTACTGCTACATCTACTACTATTGCTGATACTACTGCTGCTGCTGCTACTACTACTACGACTAATACTACTACTACTACTACTACTGCTACATCTACTACTATTGCTGATACTACTGCTGCTGCTGCTACTACTACTACGACTAATACTACTACTACTACTACTACTGCTACATCTACTACTATTGCTGATACTACTGCTGCTGCTGCTACTACTACTACTACGACTAATACTACTGCTGCTGCTGCTGCTACAGCTACTACTATTCTTGATACTACTACTTTTCCTGATACTACTACTACTACTACTACTACTACTGCTGCTGCTGTTACTACTAGTACTACTACATCTACTACTATTCCTGATACTACTGCTGCTGCTACTACTATTACTACTATTGCTGATACTACTGCTGCTGCTGCTACTACTACTACGACTAATACTACTGCTGCTGCTGCTGCTACAGCTACTACTATTCTTGATACTACTACTTTTCCTGATACTACTACTACTACTACTACTACTACTGCTGCTGCTGTTACTACTAGTACTACTACATCTACTACTATTCCTGATACTACTGCTGCTGCTACTACTATTACTACTATTGCTGCTGCAGCTGCTACTACTACTGTTGCTACTACTACTACTGCTGCTAGAGCTACTACTATTCCTGATACTACTGCTGCTGCTGCTAATACTACTGGCTACTATTACTGTCTGCTTTAACTACTACTACTACTACTACTACTACTACTACTACTACTACTACTACAGTATAAAATTAGAGCCTTGTCCAGATTGAAGATGGGTTAATATCTTTAAACTGAAATGAGCTAATTCATTAGACATGCTTGTTTATAGATTCAGAGATAGAATACACATACTGGAAGTTTAATTACAAAGAATTTGTATTTTAAAAATCCAAATATATATATATAGGTAAGATATGAAAATGATGTGTATTTTGTGGTGGGCAATTAGAGAGTATTGATGGCAGTATTATATGTGGCCTTAGTATTCTGCATTATGTTTTTGTATACACACACACACACACACACACACACACACACACACACACACACATATATATATATATATATATACATACACATATACATTTATACACACACAGGGGCGTTTTACCAGAGGATGGGGTCCGTGTGCACCTCTGGGTGGGACCCCTCTTCTGTACATCGCAGGAGTCTCCGGCATTGTGCCGGAGTCTACTGTGCATGTGCAGGTCTCCGGAAAAATAGCACCCACCATGTTCCAGGGCCGATTTGGTTTCTGCGCACAAGCGGCGGACAGCAGTGCCCGATGTTGGACTCCGGAAAAGGTAATTATTAAAAATGGGTGCATTGTGTATGGTGTGGGCTTTAGTGATGAGCGGGTTCGGTTCCTCGGAATCCGAACCCCCCCGAACTTCAGCCTTTTTACACGGGTCCGAGGCAGGTTCGAACCTTCCCGCCTTGCTCGGCTAACCCGAGCGCGCCCGAACGTCATCATCCCGCTGTCGGATTCTCGCGAGGCTCGAATTCTATCGCGAGACTCGGATTCTATATAAGGAGCCGCGCGTCGCCGCCATTTTCACACGTGCATTGAGATTGATAGGGAGAGGACGTGGCTGGCGTCCTCTCCGTTTATAGAGAAGAGAGTAGAGAGTTAGAGACACTATTTAGTATTTACTAATTTTGGGGAGCATATTAGGACTGGAGTACTACTACTTGCTGATAGTGTGACCATTGACCACCAGTTTAATTAATCCGTTCTCTGCCTGAAAAAAAACGATACACAGTGTGACACAGTCACATACCATATCTGTGCTCAGCCTCAGTGTGCTGCATCATCATATGTAATACTGTATATCTGACTGTGCTGAGTGCTCACTGCTCACACAGCTTAATTGTGGGGGAGACTGGGGAGCAGTTAGAGCAGGAGTACATAAATAATATATTTTAAGTACAATGCACACTTTTGCTGCCAGAGTGCCACACTGCCAGTGTGACTGACCAGTGACCACACTGACCACCAGTATATTGTGATTGTCTGCTTAGGACGGAGTACTACTTGCTGATAGTGTGACCAGTGACCAGTGACCACCACCAGTTTAATTAATCCGTTCTCTGCCTGAAAAAAAAACGATACACAGTGTGACACAGTCACATACCATATCTGTGCTCAGCCCAGTGTGCTGCATCATATGTAATACTGTATATCATTATCTGACTGTGCTGAGTGCTCACTGCTCACACAGCTTAATTGTGGGGGAGACTGGGGAGCAGTTATAGCAGGAGTACATATTTTAAGTACAGTGCACACTTTTGCTGCCAGAGTGCCACTGCCAGTGTGACTGACCAGTGACCACTGACCACCAGTATATTGTGATTGTCTGCTGACCACCAGTATATTGTGATTGTCTGCCTGAAAAAGTTAAACACTCGTCGTGTGGTGTTTTTATAAACGCATTCTGCAGACAGTGTCCACTGTCCAGCAGGTCCGTCATTACATAATATATACCTGTCCGGCTGCAGTACTAGTGTGATATATATATATATATATATATATATATATTTTTTTTAATTTTATCTCATTATCATCCAGTCTATATTAGCAGCAGACACAGTACGGTAGTCCACGGCTGTAGCTACCTCTGTGTCGGCAGTCGCTCATCCATCCATAATTGTATACCACCTACCCGTGATTTTTTTTTCTATCTTCTTGATACTAGTAGCTTACTTTAGGAGTCTGCAGTGCTGACAGACAGTGTCCAGCAGGTCCGTCATTACATAATATATACCTGTCCGGCTGCAGTACTAGTGTGATATATATATATATTTTATTTTTATCTCATTATCATCCAGTCTATATTAGCAGCAGACACAGTACGGTAGTCCACGGCTGTAGCTACCTCTGTGTCGGCAGTCGCTCGTCCATCCATAATTGTATACCACCTACCCGTGGTTTTTTTTTCTATCTTCTTGATACTAGTAGCTTACTTTAGGAGTCTGCAGTGCTGACAGACAGTGTCCAGCAGGTCCGTCATTACATAATATATATACCTGTCCGGCTGCAGTACTAGTGTGATATATATATATATATTTTAATTTTATCTCATTATCATCCAGTCTATATTAGCAGCAGACACAGTACGGTAGTCCACGGCTGTAGCTACCTCTGTGTCGGCAGTCGCTCGTCCATCCATAATTGTATACCACCTACCCGTGGTTTTTTTTTCTATCTTCTTGATACTAGTAGCTTACTTTAGGAGTCTGCAGTGCTGACAGACAGTGTCCAGCAGGTCCGTCATTACATAATATATATACCTGTCCGGCTGCAGTACTAGTGTGATATATATATATATTTTATTTTTATCTCATTATCATCCAGTCTATATTAGCAGCAGACACAGTACGGTAGTCCACGGCTGTAGCTACCTCTGTGTCGGCAGTCGCTCGTCCATCCATAAGTATACTAGTATCCATCCATCTCCATTGTTTACCTGAGGTGCCTTTTAGTTGTGCCTATTAAAATATGGAGAACAAAAATGTTGAGGTTCCAAAAATAGGGAAAGATTAAGATCGACTTCAACCTCGTGCTGAAGCTGCTGCCACTAGTCATGGCCGAGACAATGAAATTCCATCAACGTCGTCTGCCCAGGCCGATGCCCAATGTCATAGTACAGAGCATGTAAAATCCAAAACACCAAATATCAGTAAAAAAAGGACTCAAAAATCTAAAATAAAATTGTCGGAGGAGAAGCGTAAACTTGCCAATATGCCATTTACCACACGGAGTGGCAAGGAACGGCTGAGGCCCTGGCCTATGTTCATGGCTAGTGGTTCAGCTTCACATGAGGATGGAAGCACTCAGCCTCTCGCTAGAAAAATGAAAAGACTCAAGCTGGCAAAAGCACAGCAAAGAACTGTGCGTTCTTCGAAATCCCAAATCCACAAGGAGAGTCCAATTGTGTCAGTTGCGATGCCTGACCTTCCCAACACTGGACGTGAAGAGCATGCGCCTTCCACCATTTGCACGCCCCCTGCAAGTGCTGGAAGGAGCACCCGCAGTCCAGTTCCTGATAGTCAGATTGAAGATGTCAGTGTTGAAGTACACCAGGATGAGGAGGATATGGGTGTTGCTGGCGCTGGGGAGGAAATTGACAAGGAGGATTCTGATGGTGAGGTGGTTTGTTTAAGTCAGGCACCCGGGGAGACACCTGTTGTCCGTGGGAGGAATAGGGCCATTGACATGCCTGGTGAAAATACCAAAAAAATCAGCTCTTCGGTGTGGAAGTATTTCAACAGAAATGCGGACAACATTTGTCAAGCCGTGTGTTGCCTTTGTCAAGCTGTAATAAGTAGGGGTAAGGACGTTAACCACCTCGGAACATCCTCCCTTATACGTCACCTGCAGCGCATTCATAATAAGTCAGTGACAAGTTCAAAAACTTTGGGCGACAGCGGAAGCAGTCCACTGACCAGTAAATCCCTTCCTCTTGTAACCAAGCTCACGCAAACCACCCCACCAACTCGCTCAGTGTCAATTTCCTCCTTCCCCAGGAATGCCAATAGTCCTGCAGGCCATGTCACTGGCAATTCTGACGAGTCCTCTCCTGCCTGGGATTCCTCCGATGCATCCTTGCGTGTAACGCCTACTGCTGCTGGCGCTGCTGTTGTTGCTGCTGGGAGTCGATGGTCATCCCAGAGGGGAAGTCGTAAGACCACTTTTACTACTTCCACCAAGCAATTGACTGTCCAACAGTCCTTTGCGAGGAAGATGAAATATCACAGCAGTCATCCTGCTGCAAAGCGGATAACTGAGGCCTTGGCATCCTGGGTGGTGAGAAACGTGGTTCCGGTATCCATCATTACTGCAGAGCCAACTAGAGACTTGTTGGAGGTACTGTGTCCCCGGTACCAAATACCATCTAGGTTCCATTTCTCTAGGCAGGCGATACCGAAAATGTACACAGACCTCAGAAAAAGAGTCACCAGTGTCCTAAAAAATGCAGCTGTACCCAATGTCCACTTAACCACGGACATGTGGACAAGTGGAGCAGGGCAGGGTCAGGACTATATGACTGTGACAGCCCACTGGGTAGATGTATGGACTCCCGCCGCAAGAACAGCAGCGGCGGCACCAGTAGCAGCATCTCGCAAACGCCAACTCTTTCCTAGGCAGGCTACGCTTTGTATCACCGGTTTCCAGAATACGCACACAGCTGAAAACCTCTTACGGCAACTGAGGAAGATCATCGCGGAATGGCTTACCCCATTTGGACTCTCCTGTGGATTTGTGGCATCGGACAACGCCAGCAATATTGTGTGTGCATTAAATATGGGCAAATTCCAGCACGTCCCATGTTTTGCACATACCTTGAATTTGGTGGTGCAGAATTATTTAAAAAACGAGAGGGGCATGCAAGAGATGCTGTCGGTGGCCAGAAGAATTGCGGGACACTTTCGGCGTACAGGCACCACGTACAGAAGACTGGAGCACCACCAAAAACGCCTGAACCTGCCCTGCCATCATCTGAAGCAAGAAGTGGTAACGAGGTGGAATTCAACCCTATATATGCTTCAGAGGTTGGAGGAGCAGCAAAAGGCCATTCAAGCCTATACAATTGAGCACGATATAGGAGGTGGAATGCACCTGTCTCAAGCGCAGTGGAGAATGATTTCAACGTTGTGCAAGGTTCTGCTACCCTTTGAACTTGCCACATGTGAAGTCAGTTCAGACACTGCCAGCCTGAGTCAGGTCATTCCCCTCATCAGGCTTTTGCAGAAGAAGCTGGAGACATCGAAGGAGGAGCTAACACAGAGCGATTCCGCTAGACATGTGGGACTTGTGGATGGAGCCCTTAATTCGCTTAACAAGGATTCACGGGTGGTCAATCTGTTGAAATCAGAGCACTACATTTTGGCCACCGTGCTCGATCCTAGATTTAAAACCTACCTTGGATCTCTCTTTCCGGCAGACACAAGTCTGCTGGGGTTCAAAGACCTGCTGGTGAGAAAATTGTCAAGTCAAGTGGAACGCGACCTGGCAACATCTCCTCCTTCACATTCTCCCGCAACTGGGGGTGCGAGGAAAAGGCTCAGAATTCCGAGCCCACCCGCTGGCGGTGATGCAGGGCAGTCTGGAGCGACTGCTGATGCTGACATCTGGTCCGGACTGAAGGACCTGCCAACGATTACGGACATGTCGTCTACTGGCACTGCATATGATTCTCTCCCCATTGAAAGAATGGTGGAGGATTATATGAGTGACCGCATCCAAGTAGGCACGTCAGACAGTCCGTACTTATACTGGCAGGAAAAAGAGGCAATTTGGAGGCCCTTGCACAAACTGGCTTTATTCTACCTAAGTTGCCCTCCCACAAGTGTGTACTCCGAAAGAGTGTTTAGTGCCGCCGCTCACCTTGTCAGCAATCGGCGTACGAGGTTACTTCCAGAAAATGTGGAGAAGATGATGTTCATTAAAATGAATTATAATCAATTCCTCCGTGGAGACATTGACCAGCAGCAATTGCCTCCACAAAGTACACAGGTAGCTGAGATGGTGGATTCCAGTGGGGACGAATTGATAATCTGTGAGGAGGGGGATGTACACGGTGATATATCGGAGGATGATGATGAGGTGGACATCTTGCCTCTGTAGAGCCAGTTTGTGCAAGGAGAGATTAATTGCTTCTTTTTTGGTGGGGGTCCAAACCAACCCGTCATTTCAGTCACAGTCGTGTGGCAGACCCTGTCACTGAAATGATGGGTTGGTTAAAGTGTGCATGTCCTGTTTATACAACATAAGGGTGGGTGGGAGGGCCCAAGGACAATTCCATCTTGCACCTCTTTTTTCTTTCATTTTTCTTTGCGTCATGTGCTGTTTGGGGAGTGTTTTTTGGAAGGGCCATCCTGCGTGACACTGCAGTGCCACTCCTTGATGGGCCAGGTGTTTGTGTCGGCCACTAGGGTCGCTTAGCTTACTCATCCAGCGACCTCGGTGCAAATTTTAGGACTAAAAATAATATTGTGAGGTGTGAGGTGTTCAGAATAGACTGAAAATGAGTGGAAATTATGGTTTTTGAGGTTAATAATACTTTGGGATCAAAATGACCCCCAAATTCTATGATTTAAGCTGTTTTTTAGGGTTTTTTGAAAAAAACACCCGAATCCAAAACACACCCGAATCCGACAAAAAAAATTCGGTGAGGTTTTGCCAAAACGCGGTCGAACCCAAAACACGGCCGCGGAACCGAACCCAAAACCAAAACACAAAACCCGAAAAATTTCAAGTGCACATCTCTAGTGGGCTTCCCCTGCACAGCACACATTGCACCCATTACAGAAATACGTGTGTGTGTGTGTGTGTGTGTGTGTGGCGGTTTGGCGGGTTTTCTTTCCTTTATAGGTAAGTCACTTTAGCACTTTTTTTACTCTCTCACATCTTGACAAAGGGGCTAGACACCCCGAAACGTTGATGGTCTTTGTAATGTATTTTTAATACATCTCTATACTAAAACAAGACCCTGAGTGCCGCAGTCTTTCTTCCTGACTATATATATATATATATATATATATATATAACATATTAGTTTTGTTTATCTTTCTATTACTTTTTTGTAGGACTACATTTTCCTCCACAACTTAAGTAGAGAGTAAAAGAAAACACACACACACACACACACACACACACACACACACACACACACACACACACGCATTGACATTCAGGAATTAGGTCATGCCTAAGGAATTCCTGTTTCATAGAAACCATGGTGGGGAATTTATCAAAGTTTGGCTCCAGATCACCAAGTGTTATTTTTTTATTTTAATGTTATTTCTTGTACATACAAGGCATTTAAAAATATAGATTTTATGCATGCTTAGTTCTTTACAACAACATAATGTCTCATTTATGCAGATTTTTTTTCATTTACTTTTAGCAATACTTCAAGGTAAAATTCACTTCTGTCTACAAGTTGCATAATATTCACAGCTTTCCTGTCACTGATTATTCACTGAGCACAAGAAGCACTGATGTTATTGTCCTGGAGGGTTCCAGGAGTAGCTCAGTGGTAATGTCACTGCCTCTGAAATGGGTGACCCTAGTTCATACCCCAGGGTCACATAACTATGGTCCACTCACATGTTGCAGGGGTATTCTGAATGTACTGTATAAAGCTTCTCCATCCAGCCAAGCAACAACTGTCCACACAACAGGACACTTCCTTACATGCTGTAGGTGGACATTTTTGGCTCACAGGATATTGCTACCATCAACCATCCTTTTTTAAACCCATGACAAAGAAAATATTTTATTTAATTTCCATTACATACAATGAGATAGGTGACAGACACCCCTGGGAGCGTCTCTGAATATCAGCTTACCAAAAAGAGGGGTAACCCTAAACCCCCAAAAAACATCACAGGCAGAATACAATGCTAGGTAAAAAATGGTGCTATTCAGTTGCTAACATATAAAATGTAATGAAAAAAAAATGTTATAAAACCATAATAACATGCATAAAATATATATGCATATATATGCCTTGAAAAAGGAACATCAAGTTCCGAAATGCGTTGGTGCCAGCACTTCCAGGGACAGTAGAGATTTTGCCAGGGAGGACTATTAGATCTGGGAGCTTGTGCAGGGTAAGTCCGGATTGCTCTGTACCACTTTGTGACCTGCAGTTCCCCCACCATCCTTCCGGTAGGACTCCTTATTTCATGCATGTTATTATGTTTTATTACATTTTTTTCATTACATTTTATATGTTAGCAACTGAATAGTGCAATTTTTTACCTACCATTGAATTCTGCGTGTAATTTCAATTACAGTTGGTTTTGTATTCTTTTACATTTTGTTAGAATGTTAGCGCTCACGAGCAGGGCCTTCTTCCCTCATGTGCTTTTCCTTCCCTTACTTTTACCATCATCTACTCTCTGCTGCCTACAACAGCACCAAATCTTTGGATTCTGCCGTCCTGCTGGATATTTAGTTAGTTTTACTGTTGACGCAGCAATGTTTATAAACTACAGTATGTCCATGTCCTGCAATGTTCTGTACTGTAAGTCACTTTTTCTTGTCTTGTTCATACTGTTTCTGTTGTTTTTGTTTCTGTTTATGTACCTACTAAGGCGCTGCCACTGCATAAAAATAACGAATAGTAATAATAATAATAATAATAATAATAATAATAATGTCAGACTTGTCCGCCTATGAAAGAAAGAAAGAAAGAAAGAAAGAAAGAAAGAAAGAAAGAAAGAAAGAAAGAAAGAAAGAAAGAAAGAAAGAAAGAAAAATACTTTTGCAAGACAACCTAGCCAGCTCCAAAGATAAGACCAAATTATGTGAGACTCCCTCAGTCAGTCTACATTCTGGGCATAGTTTGGACAGTGGTGATAGCTACTTATTTATTTATTTATTTATTTATTACCAGTTTGTTATATAGCGCAGCAAACTCCGTTGCACTTTACAACTTTATGGTATATTGGGGGTTATTCTGAGTTGATCGCTAGCTGCCGTTGTTCGCTGCGTAGCGGTCAGTGAAAAAAAATGGCTAATCTGTACCTGCGTATGAACCGCAATGCGCACGCGCGTTGTACTGGTACAAAGTCCTTTGTGGTTCTGCACTGGTTCTAGCAACGATTCCAAACGCACAGCTGATCGCAAGGAGATTGACATGAAGTGGGCGTTTCTGGGTGGCAACTGACCATTTTCAGGAAGTGTTTGGTAAAACGCAGGTGTGGCAGAAAATACGCTGGCGTGGCTGAACGTTCGCTGGGTGGGTGTGTGACGTCAAAAGCCGTCCCTCCGTCATTAGAATCAACGCCCGCAAAGAGTAACTACAGGGCTGGTCTTATTTTGCACAAAAAGATTTTGCAGGCGCTCTGCTGCACAAGCGTTCGCACTTCTGCAAAGCAAAAATATATTCCTCCACTGGGCGGCGACAATGCGTTTGCACGGCTGCTAAAAACGGCTAGCGAGCGATCAACTCGGAATGACCCCCATTGTTGCTTTATCTCTTTCTACACAAGACCTGATGTTAGCCTAGCAACGTGACCAAATTTACTTATTTTTAGACAGAGTAAATTATTTAAAAGATGCACTTATTAATCAGATTTATACTATCTATATATATCTACACATATATATATATATATATATAGTTTAAACTACACAGTAATGGTAATTTCTCACTATGGTAACGCAATTAATGTTCTGTGATTTACAATATTAATAGTAAAAATAATAGCTATTAGCAAATATTTAAGAATACATGGTAGATAGACATAACTGAGATCTATTATCAGCTTTCTGTCTCTCTACCGTTTCCTTGACATTAGAGTCAAATAATATTGAATAATAGTCATTTTTACGGGAAGTCTCATTGCATGTTCATTTTTTGATCATTCCCTACCTAGGCCCTACAGGAATTTGGCCGAGTGCCTATGGTTTTTTTTTCTAGAGCTGTTTCTGTATTTAGACTTGCTATGAATTTGATAATTATAAGTTCGTTTGCACAAACCTTATGGATAATCACGTTTGTGAAATATATTTCCTTTTAATATTAAATGGGGAAACAGTATAAGACATGGATGGGAAACATACTACATAATGATCTACTTGTAATTCACTTGGTGCAACACCAATAAATGTCACTTTTGTAACTAATGAAGTACTACATTCTGTTTACTATACTTATTACTGTTTTAATTGATAAACATCGATGTTATAATAATATGGCTTTAATAATAGGTTAACAAATAAATTTTAGGCTAGAAAATGTGTGTGGATTGTCTATGTGCTTTGAATTTAAGATTTGATTCTTATATATTTGCTATAATGCTATTTTTACATCTATCTTTTACTGCCATCTGTTAGCGCTAGCTAGCTTCTTGTTTTTCCATTGAGGGGAAAATGTGCCCCTCTAAACACAAGCTGGTATATTAATGACAATTTTAAGACTCTGTGAACACATTGCTTTTTTAGATAAGTCAGTTTGACTGTGAAATATTGCTTAAAAAAAAAAAAAAAAAAAAAAGCATGTCGGTATTTGCTAATATGTCTTTATTAGGCAGGAAAACACATTAACAACTTGAAATCTTTCAAGGTAACTATTGCAACGGCACATACGTGAAGATAGCATTTTGCATAACTAAAAAAAAACAAATTGGCTAGCTGCTCTTCACGTTTTCAGATTTAAGGGGACATTTACTAAGCAGTGATAAGAGTGGAGAAGTGAGCCAGTGGAGAAGTTGCCCATGGCAACCAACCAGCACTGAAGTAACATCTATGATTTGCATACTATAAAATTATACAGAGCTGCTGATTGGTTGATGGAGCAACTTCTCCACTGGCTCACTTCTCTGCTCTTATCACTGCTCAGTAAATGTCTCCCTTTATAATTAGCAATATTAATTAGCAATGGCGTACTTAAATTGTGGCCCAGAATTGATTGCAACATTCACGATTCAGGCAGACATAACTTTTTTACTGTTTATAAAAAGATAAGCATTATAGACTGTTATAGTATATATTATAACAACAAAAAGCAAAAACTACAGTCACTGGCAGCATCTGATAACAAAAGTACACTACTTTTTTAAGAGGCCGCTAAAAGTTCCATATAATGGCCAGTGGGCCCAAAAAGACTGTTCTGCCAATTCCAAGTGGACTTTGTAATTAGAATGAATCTATGTTTACTTGTACATTACATCTATAGCTGTTTAGATGATTAGTGTTAGGGTGTTCTGTTATTCTTACTGTACAATTACAAAGTGCAACGTACACTGCTATTATTACATAACGCATATATCAATGCACTGAAAATGAAACAGAGTGGCTGATTCAGTCATGGCAAGAATGATATATTAACAGATGAGAAAAAAAAACATCTCTATAAGGAGCCAGCAAGTGTGCATTGTGGTTTGTCACACAAGACTGAATTGTCACCTCCTTAGACATATCTTGATAAAATAATACAAGGTTACTTGTCTATTATTGTTACCAGACTACAGTGTATCACTTTAATAACAATATCTAAAATGTCCAATGCGTATTGCTCACCTGTAACTTATGAAATACAATATATGAACTACTATCTAGTAGAGATGTGAAGGTTCGTATTTACTTAGATCTCAAAAATAGCATCTTACTGGCTATCCGGCTATCATGTATTTTTGATAGCCAACAAGAAACTTTCTGAAAAATCCGAATTTGCAGTAGTTTTGCGTTAAGAACCAAGTAAATCCGGACCGGCACATCTCTACAATTTAGCTAGAAACCATTAGGAAACCTGTGCCCGCTGGAATTTGCTACATTTTCTGAAAGTTGAGAGAATGGGTCAGAATATAAGAGTGCCCTATTTATGCCCAGGTGTGTCACTGGTCAAAGGTAAGTTAATTGCTCTTCATTGGTTTCTAAAGGCTAAAGATGGGAGTTTTACATTTTGAGCGTTCACTAATTTGACAAAGATAGGTTTGAACTAGTGCATTCATATTTTGATCTTTAATGTGCTACACATGGCCCTAGTGACTCGGCACAGCCTGTCTTTAACCTGTTCTGTGACACATGGATGATAGGTGAGTAGAACCAATCATTGCAGAGAAATTAAAAACACACACACAACAAAGCACAGCAGATTTTGCAGCATTTTAAGACATTGCAAAAGTTGCTTTCTTTGTAAAGTTCAGATAATGTATGCATGTCAGTCTCTCTCTCTCTCTCTCCCTCTATAAAGTCTCTATCTGTATCTAATCAAGATGTGCCGCAGACCTTTGCGTACAATGATACTCTTCGATATTTACTAAACTAGGCGTTTGTTTACTTAAATTATAATTACTCATCTCCAATGAATATTAATTTATAAAGTTTAGAGTTAAGAACTGATGATGAGAATAGAATAAATACACAGAATACGACCAGTTACTCGCTGGGACACTTTTCCAGGAACTAGAATTTCCAGGGTCAAATATTTAAAATCTGGGAATGTCACTGGACATTATGTACAGCTGGCAATTATGCAACAGCCCGACGTATTATGCCTCTACTATATCATAACCATACATCAAATCCCAAATAAATAAATAAAGCTTGGAGGCACTGATAACAAATTTCCTATCATGTTGATGTTAATTAATTATGTTCTGTTTACAGGTTTAAATACATACTTTAGTTGGGAGTGCTGGCATTCTTTTAAAGAAAAAAAATATAGGCCCAAAATAGAGCCCATTTCAACATGAAATATTTTGCGACGTTTTGCAGATTGGTGCTAGAAATAGATCCTAGGCATTAATTGACACTAACCTCCAACAACAATACACATAACAAGGTCACCTAGAGTAAATCAATCAGCTGCTGGCTAAGCCTAGTTAGGACAAACATTAAAGTGACCGTAGCTTTGTCACCCAAACATTGCAGAAAGCTATGACAACCAGGTACAACAGTCAACAGAGTTGATTCAAAATTACATAAAATAAAAAATAAAAAGCAATAATAAGAAACACCTATTCTATATCCGGCTACTCAAACATGGCTGTATATGTAAGGCACTCCTCTGGGGATATGCAGAGGCGGAGCCACATGAAGAGGTCAGTTGCTGGACAGGAAACACTTGCATTAGATTACATGACAAGATGAAGAACAGACTCTAGTGCTACAAAACAAGTTAAACAGGCAACTAGCAGCTCCAGATCACATAACACCTGAAGGGTATCTGCATTTGTCAGCAAGTAGACAACAGAACAGTTGGAACTGGCTCAGCCGCATTCATAGGAAAAATGCAAAGTTTCATAATTTTTAAAGTCTACAGCAAACATTTTCAGGGGTGGGGCTTGTATTCTGGGTGTCTTGTTCAGTTTCCCTTCAAAGGGTCCTGACTTCTACACTAAAAAACAGAATTGATAAAACTTTTGATGATTTGGGTTAATATCTCTTTGCAATGAGGTGAATGAACTAGCTCCTAAATGTTATTAACTGTCATTCTAAATGGGATTGTGCATCGAAAATAAATGGTATTCATTTGTTAATTAAAGGTATAATGCACAACATATAAAACAGCATAGCAAAGCACGCACAGTATTAAAAGCTCACTAGTTAAAAATACCATATATTTCACTTTCACTGCAGCTTCCTCATTTAAAATTAACTTTACATAATGAGGTTCAACTTTTGTGGCTATTGGTATATATTGGCAAAAAAAAAACATTACAAAGGTATACATTAAGAAAGTGATTACATGCAAGGAGTGAATTACATGCAATGTTCACATGCTTAAGGCATGAGATGAAATGCTGCAAGGTGAAATAAACTTCATTATGGTTTAGGATTTGTTTTACCGCAAAAAGTTATATACCATTTAAAGTTTCAAATTCATTTCGGGCTTCCTAAAAATATCTGTTTTATTTTTAAAACTTCTAACTTATCCTAATCAGATGAGCTTGCTAATTGTTGTTTAAAATATGTTATTATCTTGCTTTGTACGTCACTTTCTCAAGAAAATAATGATTTCTTGGTAAAATGGGGTATAAATCTTCATTTTGGAGGCAATTAAAGTGTTGATTTCATTTGTGCCCCTGAGCTATTCTGGTAATTTGCTCAAATAGCTGTATATATACTATGCACTACAGATCTTTTAGCAACCCAACTTCTAGCTAGACTTGTTGGATTGCAATTTTTGTTCAGCAGCTATGGTCTGTATTTCGCTGTAGGTTCCCTAGGATACAAAGTTGTATAGTGAAACGTGATGTGAACAACGCCAGATCACTAGAACATATAACTTCAAGACATTTGTAGGGAATGAACAAGACTTAAGCGTATCAAAGAAACAACACTAAAAAAAACACCTGGTGTCAGTAAAAGGCACAAATGAATATATATATATATATATATATATATATATATATATACTCCTAGCCAACAAATAGTAGAGGTATTGTGTTTAGTGAATTATTTGTAAAAACAAAAAGTATAATAAACACACATTTACCATTTTCTGAGCGTAAAGTATTTTTAGGCTACAATTAATTCTGTAATATTCCAAATATTCTTTACCACGATAGCAAAGCTTTAAGATCTATGAAAAAACATCTGATCACATTGCAATTCAACAACTGTATGCATTTTTATATGTATTTGTAGCTAATGTTGTAGTGTTATGGGGTTTACATTGCCTCTGGTAAGGGATGAGGGTTTAGGAAGTTGTTGTGTTTGGCTGTGCCTTGTGCAGGCAGCATGGAATTCCCAGGAGTTGCACTGATTATATACTTTAAATACTGTCTACTATAGACTAATAAAACCAATATTTATACTATGACCGTAACAGTATCAGATTAAAAACCGAAAAAACCCAGTACCAAATAAAGTGTTGATTTTATTGGTGCCAGAATGTAGATAAGTATTCAATTAATATGCATAATATAAAATATGTAATGAGACAGAGAGAAATAGTCACAGAGAACCAGACAGATTTGTTAATGAACTCATACGCATATACAATTCATTTGCAAAATAGGACTTATATTTAAAAAAATAATACAATCTAAAAAAATCTAAAGTATTTCTATTAAAATTCAACAATATATGTATATCTTAAGCCACAACACAGGCCATGATTGATGTTACAGGTTAAAAATAAATAAATTACATTTAACCCTTCCAAAGCATAAAGGTCAGACTTCCATACTTCTTAACACATCATGTTTCTCCTGCTACAGCCTAATTAACCTTTACACTGCTGGGATTGCCACTGTTTCCAGTACAATGCATCCATAGCACACCACACAGCCAAACACCACTGATTGCCTGAAGCCCCTTTAAACTCAGGGCAATACACAGAGCTAAACAATTCAGGGGTAAGGGAAGGATATGGGGGAATTCCAACTTTAATGTTTATGTCAGCACATTCTGCGTATATACTGTATATGTATGTATGTATGTATTGCAATAGATAGCTAGATAGATAGATAGATAGATAGATAGATAGATAGATAGATAGATAGATAGATAGATAGATAGGAAAACAGAACATACATTTTCTTTATATATGATATATTTATATAATTAGAAAATGATTGTCGTATAAACAATAGGTAGGTATAAAATTGTGCTTTGTAAATATCTACAAACCACACTGCCCAAAGATGGCACCTGTAGTCTATGCATGCATACCCATGCACTGAGTTTTCCACTTCTTAAGTCTGTGGTGTATTGACAATAGAATTAAGCCGCAAACTTCTAAACCTTCTTCACACAAGACACTCTTCCACACCTATACCAAGTTGCCGTTTAATTGCTGACACTTTGCTCCTGTACACTTCTTGTGCACCCGATAATGATCATAAAATACCAGCATGTCACACCCCCTTGCGCCTCCTCCTGGAGTTTGCGCCACACTAATGCGCCTCTCCAAGCGCAGCACTGCGGATCTACGCCCGTGCACTGGAGGAAACAACCTCCGGATTCCGCATCATATAACATATATTATTATAATATAAAAAAAACCTAGAAATAGATATGTAAGAGCCTCAGCTCTTCCCTCTCCTGAATGTGTGATTTAGGGAGGCAAGGGAAAGAAGATGCACAAAGCAATGTGCACTGAGCTCTGAATGCGCTCGGCCAAGGGAAACTGACAAGACAGGCTAATGAACCGTACAGACAGCAAGAAATAGCCCGGCCTGTGCTTCTTTTCAGTCCTTCCCCATGTTATTTACCAGACCACCTAGCGTGGATATTCCACATATCCCCCAGCACAGCGATACTCACAGGGAACGCGATTTAACCCACTGCGCAACGTTGACGTAACTCCCTGTAACGATCTGCGCAACGTTGACGTAAGCCCTCCAATGTAAGTGCAGATTCCTTATACAATAACTGAAAACCAGGCATAAAAGAGAAATGCCACACAAAAAGCAGGACATATTGGCTGGCAGAGGCTTTTTACAAGCTCACCTTGCCAGGTCGGATCCAGGAGCAGGGCTTAATGAAGCAATAATAGGCACATTATTCAAAAAATTTCATTTCGATGGAAATGTATCTAAAAGGAGCTTAATCATATGCAAATAATAGAAAGTACCCAGCCAACGGTGTGCATACCAATGGGATGGATGAGAGATAAAGGCAGGGGGGGGGGGGGGGGTCTGCTTACCTGATCTGTTAGGTTTGCTGATCTGGTCATGTCCTCACTGTCTGACTTGGAGCCACCATCCCTGTCTTCTATCACCAGATCTATAGGCATTTTTCCTTTCAAACAACTAATATACCGATGGCAGAAATTGTCACACAGTTCGTGTACCTGCACCATGGGGGTTGAGAAAGAATACTAATTAAATATCTATAAATATAATTATAAGTGCATTGAGATGAAAGTGTAATCATGAATAGACGAATCAAATTGACAAGAGCCACCAGGCTCTCCAAGCAGGTGCCCTGTGCTCCCAAACAAGGGGAATACGTAGCAATCACCCCCCTGAGACCCTTTTCCCGACGCATCCGGAATTAAGGAGTAACTTTCTTTCTGCTAAAATAGAGATATCCTAGAAAATTGACACTGACAAGATGATTCACAAGCTACAACAAATCCAACACCCGTGCAAAATTCATCTGCTCCCGGGGCTGTGACCACGACAGAGATGACCTGCATGGGTGACATTTAAAGTAAACTATTTAATTTCATCTAGTTATATCATCAGAAGGGGCTCTTAGGGTCTGCTTAAGGCCATTAGAGAAGGAATATAACCCATTGGTAAAGCACTGCATGGATGTGCTGACATGAAAGCTGTATACTCAAGGGCACATTTATTACAGAATCCTAACAATTATAATACAAGCACTATAGGCTGCAGAGCTAAACAGGCACGGTTATGCAAACAGGAGAGCGTGGAAAAGCATTGCATTCACAAGACATAAAATAGTTTTTTTTTAAATATTTAAATCCAAACAGAAACGGAATAAATAAAATAAAATAAAATAAAAGTCTTCAAGCTTGCTTGCAACTTTTATAGCTGGCATCAAACTGCAAAACCCTTTATTGCTCGGATGCAAAACAGCCAGTAAAATCACATTATCACCCTTCTTTTCCCTTCAGCATTCAAAAAAAAAAAAAAAAAAGTCCCAAAGAGCAAGAGCTAGCAGATAAACCAGCCTGGCTTTGTCTCTGTAAAAAGCCCACAGAACAATAACTGTCCTGAATTTAACACCCCCCCCCCCCCCCCCTTCCTCAATTTTGTCTTTATTTTATTTTTATATCTATTACAAAATCTCAGCAGCTAAAAAAAAACGAAAAAAACTTTGGATGGAAATGGAAAATATGAATAAATACTATGAACTGCGACAGCAAATACAGCAATGCCAGGAGTGTTATTAAGATGAACACAAGGCCGGGCCGTTTGTGATCCTGGTTTTTTAGTAGCTGAAAACGCAATTAAACCGAGAAGAGAAATGGATTCCGTGATTGGTTTTGACACTAATTACAGAGAACTAGAAATAAAGACATTTATGCAAATTTACTATTAGCTATAGCTTGTTACTCTGCGGCTTTACCTTTTCTAATTCCAACAGATGAAACCTTAATACTTGTATGGCTTGGATCATCTGAAAAATAAAAAGAGGTACACAGATAGGCATTGTCAGTTTGGTTGTCCTTGTGTGCACAGGGAAACAAATATACTAAAAGAGTCTGATTGGGGGGGGGGGGGGGGGGAAGGAGAGGTCATAATGCGAAGGGAAAAAAATTACAATTTGCCCAGCTCAATATATATATATATATATATATATATATATGTTAACGACAACATGGCCTCTTTATAAGTGTTCAGTCACCTTAATAAATTGTCTAGAATGAGAACTTCTTCAGTGTCAGACACTCTTCAATCTAGGACAGCAAATGGCTATAGTATACAGTATTATTATTTGTACGCCTTTTCATTGATATTCCTAAGTAGTGGGGGGTCTTTTGATGTATTTTCAATCTGTTTGTCTAAAACTCTGGGGGATGTGATAGCAGAGGGAATACTCTAAAGGTTCTGACAGTCCTAAATAAACCACAAAAAAATCTGATTACTGCATCCACTTACTGGGTGTCATAAAAAAGGCCATCTCATTTACTAAGAGCCGCAGAGAGCTCCTCTGATCAGTGTGTAATTTACTTAGACCAAATTGTTACAATGTATTACTGGTAATTAAGAGCTCTGTGCGAAATAAACAAGCCTATAAGACTAAAGGGGAGGGGACACGACTTTAAAAACATAAAAAATAAAATATTGCAAAAAATAACAAGAACTTTTGTCACTTACCAAATTATCCAACTCCGGGTTAGAAGAGAACAAGGGTTTTTCTGCACGGATCTGAAGCCAGATAGGGAAACAAAGTCACTTGGATACGCAGTTGCCAAAATGTAAGTTGTTACAGAGCGCGCTTCATTAAACCGCCTGGTCCATTATATAATATTATGTACAGTCACTAAGCTGATATAGTTAGCACTTAAATCCTGATGTAGATCTGCCGGGGTACTGAATCCCACCCTGCCCAGCATCTGATTAACAAGGGACATTTATAATAATCGCAGATGTAACTTATGTGCCTCTATTTGGTTGGGGCATCAATAATACAGAACGTGTCAGTGCAATAAGTGTTTTTTTTTTAGTGTATGTGATCTTTTGTTGAGTGTATGTGTGTGCGGTGTGGCTTTGTCTACGCGTTTTTCGGCTGACCTGTTTTGCGAATACTGCAATGTCCTCATTGAAAGACTCAGAAGAGCACACATCACCGCCAGCCACCCCTGGTTCCCGGGGGGTACAAGTAGCTAGTTCACATTTCTCAAAAATCAGTGCTAACAGAGGGAAGAGGGGGTGTCTGCAAGAGAAACACAACGATCACAAACAGCAAACACAAAAAAAAAAAAAAAATGAAATTGAAATAAAAAGTAAATCGCTCTGTAAGCCACTGTCTGCAAAACAGACTATTGCCAAATTATCAAATGCCCCCCCCTCCCCCCCCCCCCCAGCTCAATAATGCTCCCACCAGGGCACAGCACACCACAGGCCCTGGATAGGAGGGCTCAGCCAGCCTGTCTGCAGCTAACACATATTAGTACACTAGTCATCCAATGTCATCCTCCCTTGCATGTTTTCCTTTAACACTGTAACCCACCACACAAAAAATAGAATACAACTTAATGTGCTATATATACTTGTGAGACCTCTGGCCAAATTAATGGATCATTTTTTAAATTCTGTGGAAGATTTTCTAAACACAGCTTTTTTTTATTTTTATTAAGACTCGGCGATATTATTTAGAAACATTTCCAATAATCAGTTATTATTATACCTCTATTATTACACCTCTGCATGAAGGGCAGCCATGTATTATTGTATATGAGTATGACATGACTTTAAAAAAAAAAAAAAAAAAAGTTTTTTAAACTACTGATTTTTATATCACAATGTAACAGCACTTTCTACAATGTAACAGCACCCTACTGTCTGAATGGGACAAGCCTTTAATATTTAAATGCGGTTAAATTTGCTGTTCAGCCCAAGAGGGATAAGAAGGACAGCCTTATAACGCAATTAAAAGTGCGTAAAGTAATATATTTCAGTCCTTGTGTAAACTGCCACCTCCTCTGTCTCCATCTCTCAAGTATGTGCAAAATGGTTTTGGAAGAGTGCAAAAATCTTTTCGGGGGCAGCGTGCTGAAGATATGTTACCACCAAGCACTGCAAATATGCGTCTAAATAAACTCCATGGCTACAAAAGATTAGGGAGTACTAACCGACAAATTAGTGAGATTACACGTGTTTTCACATTAACCAGAGCGTGTTGCTTTAATTTATTTAAGTCATTTCAAAACATCTATACCAAAAAAAATACAAAAAACTAGTCTAACGCAACAAAGCCATGTCTATTTAAGCGACAAGCACTATTTAGATAAAGTGTACCAAATACAAATGTATCTATCTATCTATCTATCTATCTATCTATCTTTCTAAATATATATATATATATATATATATATATATATACATACACACACATATCTGTACACATGTAGAATGCTTGCCTCTCTCAGGCTGCTGTCACCATAGTGATCGCAGCAGATTAGAACTTCACTGGACTATTTCTCTATCATACTTCGAATCTCCAACAAATCTTTGAAACAATACGTAAACTCGTAATTACACTAGATCTGGTTGCTAAGGGGTATTTGTTTATTTTTAGTTACCAGGGAAATTTACCTTCAACAGTTATGTTGAATGTACTTTAAAAAAACAAAACAAAAAAAAACTTTGTACAGAAAACGGCAATTTTGAAGAATCGCTAAAACTTTTATTGTGTTTGCAGCTAAATGCAAGTCCAGGGCAGGGAATACATACTAGTGGGAGTTTGGGGGTCATTGGAACACTTTAGCATGTGTTGTGGAAGTTGATGCCAGGTGTACCTACCCATAAATGGAATCTTTGTCTCTCTTTAGAGCGTCATTGACTGAAGAGCCCATGCTGGGTGGCATAGCGTTGGTGTGGGCCGTATGCGGGTATTGGTGGGAGTGCAGCGGTGGCCCATGATTCAGATGGTGGACGGGCTGCATGGACCTAGCAGCATGAGGGTCTCCATACATGGCACTGGGGATCCCTACTCCATCCATCCCCCCGTAATGGGGCAAGTCGTCGTACTGTGTAGTAGACAGAAAAATAGGATCAGCAACCCAGCAGACAATGGACAGCAGCAGCAGCAGCAGGGCAATTACTGGGGCCTCCATCTCCTCCACAATGGGCGCTCTGGATGTTCCAGCTCCTCCATCTAACCCCGGCCAGTCTTGGGAGGATTAGCATATTATTTCATTAGCTATGCTCCTAGACTATGCACATGGAAACCAAGGGAAATATTATCACAATCACTTGCAATATTATACATGTGACAGATGAGAAATCAGGGTGAGAATGGGGCTTTCTTAATGCACTAACCATGTTCCAAAATATCCTAATGAGGCTAATTACACCAAATATGTGCAGTTGCCATGTTACATTCAGGCGTGTTCTATATATGGAATTAAATTATCCAATCTCTACGTATATGTGTGTGTATATATGTGTGTGTTTATGTGTAAATACACACACACACACACACACACACACACACACACACATAAATTATATACACACACTGCTGCATACGTATGAGTGTTATAAAGTTATTTAAAATCTGAAACATTTTGCATTTCGTGTAAGTGAGGACTATAGGAAAACACCACAATCCTACATAGGACAATGTATCCCAATAAGAGAAAGTTAAAGTTTACACTGTAACCTCTACTATTATATTATGTGTCTCCTATGTGTGGTTTTCCTTTTCTCCCCCTGTAGCCCTGTACAATACTACAGGTTGTCATTTGGTGAAAGAGATGACACAAAATCAGCAACAGGGCTGATTAGTAGTGACAATTATATTACATTCCAATAGGGGATATGAATTATCAGTGAATCAGTAAATAGTTGTATATTGTAGTGACACTTGGTTGGAACTTAAGTGTCAGCAACAAGCCAGCTTTCTAATATAGATAGCTCATTATGTTTCAGTACTCATATTATGCAAAGTTTAATGACTTTTAATTATTGTAACGCTACTGATTATGTGCACATATTCAGAATAAGTGGCAGCAATTAAGATTACTTGTGTATTTGAAACACAACTTCATTGAAATGACAGATCCGAGGAGAGATTAGATCTGCCTTTACATTACCACAGGCTGGATCCACAAACACTTTGGAAAGTCGGATTGTTTGAGGAAGCTCGCTGTCAGTAGCACACACATTGCAATAGTGTATTACTATCAGCAAAACAGTGTGGCCAGAGGCATACATTACTATATGTGTGTGTGTGTGTGTGTGTGTGTGTGTGTGTGTGTGTGTGTGTGTGTGTGTGTGTGTACACACACACACACACACACACACACACACACACACACACACATACACACATATACAGCAGCGAGCTTCTATGAAAAGACGGGGTTTGATCAGTTTGGAGTTTAGATCTCAAATCTTTTTGTCGACTTGTAAAAAGTTCATTGTCTGATAACTATCAAGTGTATCCTGAGATTAGGTTGTGCTTCTGGTGTATACTAGACTTAGTACTACATGCTAGTGTGTGTGCGTGTGTGTGTAGATATATATATATATATATATATATATATATATATATATATATAGTGCCTCAATGCATTGCAATGTACTATGCAGGAACACTTGCTAATGTATATGGGTATACAGTGATCCATGCAATTTTATGTACAGGTGAAAACAGCATCTCATCTCAAATACAAAATAAATAATATGTTCTCTCATAGCCCCTGCCTAAGCCACGTTTCAGACACACAGCATTTCCAAAGTTTTGCAGCAATGATACATGTACACAGTACATACCCTTTGAGCCATCGGCCTTCCTAACTCCTTCCTACTTCACTTTCAAATATATCCTATTTAAGGCCAGTGTGGATGAGGGATCAAGGACTCAACTCCACCAAAAAAAAAAAAAAAAAAAAGATAAAAAAATAAAAAATATTAAAATATAAACGAAAAAAATATATAAAGTGATGAAATTAAATCCCCTTCTTTAAAGTTTCCAGTGTTTTGAATATTTCAACCAAATCTTCAACTTGTCCGAGCTCATGGAAACAGCCAGATAATTCAGCATCAGACACTTCCCCTGACCAGGAGAAAGGCTGTAAAGAGAGATATATATATAGATAGATATATTGTTGTTTTTCCCTTCTGTAGATGAAGTTTAGAAGTGCCCCTGGAAGCGGGCTGGGGAAAGTCTCATGGCTCTCTGCCACTTCAGCTGTCAATCACAGGTGAGCCTGTCAAGGTGCTGAATGAATGATGATCCAGTGGGCGATGTGCACCGGCCGGAGCCCCGTACAGCAGTGACCAAATGCGGGGAAAGCTCAGGCTCCCTGTGCCCGCAGCCAGCTCTCCCGACTGTGCAGCCTCCTGTCCCCGCTGCCTCTCTCTGGGTGAGTGCCTCTGTGTGTGAGTGGGGAGAGCAGGGTCTCAGTCCGCCTCGCAGGAGCCCCGGTCGCTGCCGCTCGCTGCCAGCCTCGCCGCGCCTGTGATGCTGCCTCTGCTGCTGCTGCCGCTGCTACTGCTGGGTTTGGACCAGAATGCTGGAACCCGGAAGTAGTGGTGGCCATAACAGGTCGCGTCTTACACAATGCAATGGGCTTCAGCAACTAGCTCATGTGGAGAGGGGGGGTGGGGAGAGGGGAGGAGGAGGAGGAGGAGGAGGACAGCTCAGGCACATACTCTGCTAGTACTACACCTCACACACAAAAAGAGCAACTGTTTCCAGCTTGCAGAACACTTCAGCCTGTCCTGGCTGTCTTTCCCTGCTTTCTCCTTGCACTATTCCTATCTATCCCAGCACTATTACTATCTATCCCTGCACTATTCATATCTATCCCAGCACTATACATGTGCTATCACTGTCTATCCCTACTTTATCCATGCACTATCCCTACACTATTCCTATCTATCCCAGCACTATACATGTGCTATCACTGTCTATCTCTGCACTATCCCTTCTTTATCCATGCACTATCCCTACACTATTCCTATCTATCCCAGCACTATTCCTATCTTTCCCTACACTATTCCTATCTATCCCAGCACTATAAATGTGCTATCACTGTCTATCCCTACTTTATCCATGCACTATCCCTACACTATTCCTATCTATCCCAGCACTATACATGTGCTATCACTGTCTATCCCTACTTTATCCATGCACTATCCCTACACTATTCCCATCTATCCCAGCACTATACATGTGCTATCACTGTCTATATCTGCACTATCCTTACTTTATCCATGCACTATCCCTACATTATTCCTATCTATCCCAGCACTATACATGTGCTATCACTGTCTATCCCTACTTTATCCATGCACTGTCCCTACACTATACCTATCTATCCCAGCACTATACATGTGCTATCACTGTCTATCCCTACTTTATCCATGCACTGTCCCTACACTATACCTATCTATCCCAGCACTATACATGTGCTATCACTGTCTATCCCTACTTTATCATGCACTGTCCCTACACTGTTCCTATCTATCCCAGCACTATGCGTGTGCTATCACTGTCTATCCCTACTTTATCCATGCACTGTCCCTACACTATACCTATCTATCCCAGCACTATACATGTGCTATCACTGTCTATCCCTACTTTATCCATGCACTGTCCCTACACTATTCCTATCTATCCCAGCACTATACATGTGCTATCACTGTCTATCCCTACTTTATCCATGCACTGTCCCTACACTTTACCTATCTATCCCAGCACTATGCGTGTGCTATCACTGTCTATCCCTACTTTATCTATGCACTGTCCCTACACTATACCTATCTATCCCAGCACTATGCATGTGCTATCACTGTCTATATCAGCACTATCCTTACTTTATCCATGCACTATCCCTACACTATACCTATCTATCCCAGCACTATACATGTGCTATCACTGTCTATCCCTACTTTATCCATGCACTGTCCCTACACTATACCTATCTATCCCAGCACTATACATGTGCTATCACTGTCTATCCCTACTTTATCCATGCACTGTCCCTACACTATACCTATCTATCCTTGCACTATACATGTGCTATCACTGTCTATCCCTACTTTATACATGCACTGTCCCTACACTGTTCCTATCTATCCCAGCACTATGCATGTGCTATCACTGTCTAGTCATGCACTATCCCTACTTTATCCATGCACTATCACTACACTATTCCTATCTATCCCAGCACTATACATGTGCTATCACTGTCTATCTCTGCACTATCCCTACTTTATCCATGCACTATCCCTACACTATTCCTATCTATCCCAGCACTATACATGTGCTATCACTGTATATCCCTACTTTATCCATGCACTGTCCCTACACTCTCCCTGTATATCTATACACTATTCCTATCTATTCCTGCACTCTCCCTCCTTTATCTTTGCACTATTCCTTCCTAGTTATGGCTGCGCTATCCTATACTATTTCCATCTATCCCAGTGTTATCCTTGCACTATCCCTTTCTATCCCTACATTATTCCTGACTGTCTATTCCTGCAATTTCCCTATATCCCTGCAATATCCCTGCACTATTCCTATCTATCCCAGTGCTATCCCTACACTACCCCTGCACTATTCCTATCTATCCCAGTACTATCCCTACACTGCCCCCGCACTATTCCTATCTATCCCAGTACTATCCCTACACTACCACTGCACTATCCCTACACTACCCCTGCACTAATGCTATCTATCCCAGTACTATTCCTACACTACCCCTGCACTATTCCTATCAATCCCTGTACTATTCCTACACTACCCCTGCACTATTCCTATATATCCCTGTCTATCCCTGCTCTACCTCTACACTGTTCCTATATATCCCAGTACTATCCCTACACTACCCCTGCACTATTCCTATATATCCCTGTCTATCTTTGTTCTACCCCTACACTACCCCTGCACTATTCCTATATATCCCTGTCTATCCCTGCTCTACCCCTGCACTATTCCTATATATCCCTGTCTATCCCTGCTCTACTCCTACACTACCCCTGCACTATTCCTATATATCCCTGTCTCTCCCTGCTCTACCCCTATACTGCCCCCACATTATTCCTATCCCTGCTCTTTTCCTACCTGTCCTTACAGTATCCCCGCTTTATCCCTGCTCACTACACCTACACAACTCCTGCACTATCCTAGCACTATACCTGCATTATTCTTGCACTATTCCTATCTATTCCTACACTATTCCTGTAGGTCTGTTCCTGCACTATACCTCCCCATTGCTACATTATACCAGCGATATCCCTGCTCTATCCTTGCAATATCCCTATCTATTCCTACACTACCCCTGCACCATTTCTACACTATATCTGCCTATTCCTATGTATCCCTGCACTACTCCTGAACTATCTCTGCACTATATCTATCTTTCCCCATACCTCCACTTTCACTACCTCTGTCTATCCCTTCAGGTTTCCTGCGCTAACCCTGCACTGTCACTGCACTATCCTTATATCTCTGTATCTGGTCCGCTCCCCTTTATGCAGCCAGCCCATCTCAACCTATGCACTCTATAAACTAGCAATCCATTATTTCCCTTCCGATAGTTTATGTGAAGCTGCCTTCCACTGAGGCTGCTGGATACAGGTTACTGCTCCTCATAGGACATTGTGACACTATGATCACATCCCTTGATGCTGCTGTCCCTTCTCTTCACACTCATGCACCCAGCATTGTCACATACTTGCAAGTTTAACTGAAAGCAGTCCACATTGTGGCCAATAATATGCATGTATCAGAATGTATCAGAGGTTGAATAAGTGCAAAGACCTCAGCTACATCTGAGTTCCTGCTATTATTTTGCAAGTAACTTTATAGTGTGCATGTTGCCCTGACACATCAGCATAGGATACATATAGGAAAACAGTCTGCATGCAATGCATACAGTCTGCAGCCCCCCAGGAACATTATCCTGCGTGTACTGTGGAGCAGCAAGCTGGCACACAGCGAAGCCAATGCAGAATGTTCCCCCCTCTGTGTGGCGGAAAGTGAGCTAGCCCAAATCTCAGTAGGCAGCAGTAAGAAATCTCCCGTCCAATCGGCGGCCGGCGCGGCGGAGGCAGCTTGGTATTGGCGAGAGGGAGAATCAATGATCAAATTATCGATCAGTAGGGCGCTGGGATCTGGAGGGAGTGCCCAGGGGGAGAGCTGAGTCCTCTAACTCTCTGAGAGCCCATCACAGTAACCACAGCACAGGCAGCTCCACGAGCCAGGCACAAAGCTGCCTAATGCAACACTAGCAAATGGCCTGGTGGGTGGGTGCATGGGCGGGTGTGTAGATAGATAGATAGATAGATAAATAGATAGATAGATAGATAGATAGATAGATAGATAGATAGATAGATAGATAGATAGATAGATAGATCGATCTATATCTACTTACTTACAAGCACATATATAATCTCACAATGAAAAAAATAAATAATGTAATTTGGATTGTGAATTGTAAGCACCCAGCGTTTGTATGCATCTTGTATTTTCTATATATCTCCATGATTCGCTCTCCCTGCCTCTGCTGGATGTTGGCTTCTACAGTGTGTCTGTGACTTCTCACAGCTATACTGTGTGTTTGGCCAGGTCACACATGTAATTTAGCTGTCCTGCTGTTTATCTTCCCTGCAGATAATTAACAAGATAAAAAAAAAAACAACAAAACAAAACAAAACGTATCTGCAAATAAAATGTGCAGCAGTCACCAAGCTCTTATCTCCTTCCTGATCCGAGTGATCCCCCAGCTAGGTGCTTCCCATTGAGGAGAGGAAGGAACTGTCATCGAAGTGTTTAGCCAGGAGAAACAAAGTGTCAGATCCACAGACCCGATCCTCCTGCCTCCCCAGTGCCAGACTAGCTGGGAGCCTATGGCAGATCACGTCCTTCCAGCAGGGGTGAGGTTAGAGGGCTGCTAATATGAGGGACAATTACCCTTTGGGCTCCTCTGTGAAAGGGGGGGGGGGGGGATTGGGGAGGACAAGGTTAGGGCAGGTGGACATGGATCAGTGTCTGTATTGGTGGCTTCAGGTTTGGTGACAATGCGACTTGGAGCTGGTAAGGTGATTTCCTTCATCCTAAATTGTAACACCTACAATATACACTTATACTGAGTATAGATCATTGTGACTGCTATTATCACCAGTCTGCTCAGAATAAATCTATTCTACTTATTATGAATCATTTAAGTATTTTACATTACTAAATATATATATATATATATATATATATATATATATATATATATATATTAAACAATGGATCTTATGCATTGTTATCTATTGAATGACGCATCTTATGCTATATCTTATATATTGAAAAATGCATCTTATGCTGTGTTCCATATTTTGAATGATTCTTCTTCTTCTTCTTCTTCTTCTTCTTCTTCTTCTTATTATTATTATTATTATTATTATTATTATTATATATATGTAAGTATGTATGTATGTATGTATGTATGTATGTGTGGTCAATTTGTATAAACTCTTCGTCCTGTTCAGCGTGCTGCAGGCTAAACATCGTGGGCCTGTGAATGGTCACTCGTGTGTGATAGTCTTCCAGTAGCCTCTATTGTTTGTCCAATACTAATTCTGGATAAGGGTTTTATAGTTAGTAAACAGTTTAGGAGTTAGTTAGTCAAACTTGCTGCCCTGACACTTCATTGTAACACACTGCCCATAAACCAGGCTATCTGGATTGTAATGAATCATCTGCAAAGAGTGAAAGGTAAAGAAACATTTCAAACTGTCCATTATATATCTGTAATCGTTCCTATACGACCTGTATGCAAATATCCCAAACTTTACTTCGTCATTTTCGGAGAGTAATAAACATTTATTCTGTGGCCCAGAAATACAGGCAGGTAAGTTTGACTGGATTGCAGCCTCAATGGAAGTCTGTGTAAAAATTAATAATCGTATAATCGTATTTGTTATCAGACTTTTACATAAAGAAACGCTGTTCAATGCGACTCTATCGTATCATAAAGAACTTGCAAATATCTATCTATCTATCTATCTATCTATCTATCTATCTATCTATCTATCTATCTATCTATCTATCTATCATCGGGTGGAAATGGTAAATTACTTAATGTTCTATTAGTAACTACACTAACTGGGGCCAATTTATCTCAATATCCTCCGTGAGAAAGTAAAATAAAAGAGAGTTAAGTGAAAAGGGGAAGAAACAAAGAAGATAGTAAAAAAAAAAAAGATATGTAAATGTATTTGAGAGATAAACCAAGAATTCTGCTAGGGATGATAAGATAAGGATGGGAAGTGATAGAGGAGAAGAGACTGGGAAATAAAGTATTGGATAAAGAGAGAAAGGTGACATCTATCTATCTATCTATCTATCTATCTATCTATCTATCTATCTATCTATCTATCTATCTATCTATCTATCTCACCTTTAATTATTTATCCAAGACTTTATTATATATCTATAACTATGTTTATATGAGTGTGTGTGTGTGTGTGTGTGTGTGTGTGTGTGTGTGTGTGTGTGTGTGTATGTGTCTGTGTATGATTGTGCGACTGTGTGTATACATGTATACAGATCCTGCGAGAGAGCAGCGGCAGGAACAGGAGACAGGCTTAGAGTTCAGGGTAGGCTTAGGAGAAGTGAATTAGAAGCCCTTATGTATAGTGCTGTGCTGGAGTGAGCTGAGGGGTTTGTGTACTGGGATTCTGCTTCAGGAAACAAAAGACGCCCAGTCCAGTTCAGGAGTCAGCTGGAGGTCAGCACAGACTATCTGCAGCAGCCACATAGGGCACTGATCACACGCTGCACTCATGGAATTACATCTATGGAATAAATACAGCGCATTAATTATTTACTAAACGCCCGTAGTGTGATATCAAGCGAAGCCTTTTTTTATCCAGACACAAAAATACATAATACAATACATTACATGAGGGTAAATGCGCCTTATATATTACAAAGGGAATATAAACACACACACACACACACACACACACACACACACACACACACACACACACACACACACACCTATAACTATCTATATTTGTAGATAACATATATATGTGTGTGTGTTTGTATATGTATCTATATATATCTATATATCTATATATATATATATATATATATATATATAAAAAATGTGTGAACAGATACATTTGTCTTTACAAGTTCAGAATGTAAATTACAAATAAGTAGAAAAATCACTTGCATGCTAATTAGTGTATTTGCATATTTATTGAATGCAAATTTGCGTGCTTTTAATACAATCATCGCACAGCACAATGCATCATACATTTACGGCTGTAAAAACGTGTATGATTTTATCATTATATTTGCATACAGTGACAGAGATCGGAGTATTCCCCTCCACAGCTCCCACAAGTATCCTACAATATAAAGCAATGTAAGATGTAATGAAGCGCTAGATCATATGTATTGGCAGTGATACCTAACGTGTTGAAATAACATGTATGGGAAAACTTTAATTAACAGAGGCAGAAGATATATATTATTTAGTCTTTTATTGATATAAATTCAATTTGCAGAACTGCAGAATGAGATTTGCTTTATGCAAATTATTTACAGGCTTCATTGCTTTTTGAACATTAGTTCCATATTAAATTTGTACTATAATGCTATAAAGGCACATAGAAGGCAAGAGTTGTGTTTTCAATGATAAAGAAACAATCCAACTCAGGCAAGGGAGGCTAAAGGCATATTTTGCATTTTTTGTTGAGCTTTTGTGCCGTCTAGTGGAAATTTGGGATAACTGCATCCAATCAAAATATGGGAATCTGATGTTCCAAAGCAAAACAACGATATGTCTAATATAACTATTTTATAGAGATCAGTATAAGACATAGTTAATATTTACTGATATGTTTATTTGTTTAATTAGGACAGACAAGCAAAACCTATCAATGATTAAGAAGCGATACTGACAACTTGCATATATTGAATTTCATTAGATTCACTAATTATGTTCAAAGATCATTTCAGAGCAGTAGAAAAAGACTAGAATTTAATACATACACCAAACGCAATGTAACAGTAATGTCAGCCTGATGGAATATAGGCAGTTCATTGGTATGTGATATACAAACTTTATAAACAAACAAACAAACAAACAAACAAACAAACAATTATTATCAGGACTACAATGTAATAACGTTTTAATTGATAAAGACTTCTGCAAAAGAAAGTTTTGTTCGGATTACACACTATTAATTGTGAAAAAGGGCATCCTCCGCAAATGTGAATATAAACTGCAGAGAAAAACATTTTAATTAAAAATCAATATAACATTTATAACACGTCTAGATTATATATTAGACCCTCAACAGGAATATGTTTAAAGTGCACGAATTGTAACATTTAAAATGCTGGATTGTCTTTCTAAACACTGATCTAGCTGTCCTCAGGTACTTTGGGTAAACTACCTTACATTATAATTCTATTTGTACTGGTAAAATATGTCTGCGAATTGCAAAGCTCGGTGCGATAGTTCTCCCCTGTATCCTGTTCTACGATACAACTGTACTGAAATCGGAAATCGGATCGGCATTATATATATATATATATATATATATATATATATGTACATTCCACGCACACACTGTCACTTTGCATTCAAAACTATCATTACTGTACCTGTTTGCAAGTGACAAATAGTGACAAAAAGGAGCGTGACGTCAAATCCACAGTGAAGGTTTAATCCATTGTTATGGGGGAAAAAAACTGTTTACCATTACATCAAAGTAACTAAGGTAAAGTATCACCGGTCTATTAACGGAAGTAATTGCAAGAAGGCCTTATTCAGTTTGTCCACAAAATAAATTCCAATATGTATACCCGGAGCTCGGAAATTATAGTCTGCAAGTTCTACTTATTTATAACTCAGTAAAACAAATCATTCGATTTCGGGCCACTCTGCTGAAAAGTTAGATTAGTCAGACACTAGGTTCCTTTAGGTTGGTCTAATTAATCATAAACAATGATCTTTCCTTCTGAAATGTAATTTCTATCATATTTGTTATGCGTTATACTGTTTTTAGTTTATTTATATTTTGTATTCTTAATTTAGTTTGTGACTGCCTCTTTTTCTCTGTTGCTCGCCAAAGCTCCTATCGTTTTGATTTGTCGCTGGTTCCATGTTGGTGACACCAAGCTGCTCCAGGTGGCACCGTGCCTTGCTGCAGACTCAGTACTGTACTCAGTTAGTATTACATTATATGGGGACTGCAGGACAACATGCTGTCTTAGTATTACATTGTATGGGTGCTCTCTTGTACCTATGCTCTCTCGGTATTACTTTAAATGGGTGCTCCAGTCCTTATGCTGTCGCAGTTAGTATTTCATGGCATGGGGGCTGCAGACCCTATGCTCTCTCATTATGACGTTATATGGGGGGTACAGACTCTATGCTCTCCCAGCTAGTATTGCATTATGTGGGGGCTACAGACCCTATGCTCTCAGTATTATATTGTATAGGCACTGCAGAGACAATGATCTCCGTTAGTATTATATTATATGGGGGCTGCAGACCCTATGCTGTCAGTATTATATTGCATGGGGGCTGCAGAGCCTATAATCTCAGTTAGTATTACATAATATATATATATATATATATATATATATATATATATATATATAAAAGAAACTGTTAATTAATAAATAAATAATTATATGGGGGCTGCGGAGCCTATGATCTCAGTTAGTATTATATTATATGGGGGCTGCAGACCCTATGCTCTCAGTATTATATTGTATGGGGGCTGCAGAGCCTATTATAATCTCAGTTAGTATTATATTATATGAGGGCTGCAGACCCTATGCTCACAGTATTATATTGAATGGGGCCTGCATAGACTATGATCTCAGTTAGTATTATATTATATGGGGTCTGCAGACCCTATGCTCTCAATATTATATTGTATAGGGGCTGCAGAGCCTATGATCTCGTGTAGAAATATATTGTATGGTGGTTGAAGAATCTACTGTCTAAGTTATTATGACATTATATGGGGCTACAGACCCTTTATTTTCACTTAGTATTATATTATATGGGGCCTGCAGACGAGGTCTCTCAGGTGGCACCCTGCCTGTCACCCATCTAGCATCAGTTTCTTATCTAGAATTGATCCATTTTTGTGTTATCTGTTTGTTACAATCCAGAAAAATCATCAACAACATCATTTTATGAGCATATTTTATTTACCCCATGCCCATTTGTTTAAAAAAATGTAATTTCTGAGACCCGTGATTGCTGAGTTTCATCTGCACATAAAGAGGAAATAAAGTGTGTAGTATAATCACGCTGAGAATGACAACATTATCCTTATTATGTAGTGTGACGTTATATGCATTTTCTGGTTGTCTTTTGGCTCTTAATGCAGCCTGTTCGTGAACATCAGAATTGGCGAAGTTTGTGCTTACATTTATTAATGGTCTCACTGATTCATGTGTTTCATTTCTCTTTTAAAAACTATTTTAATGATACATACAACCTTGGTTCTACTCCTAGAGATGCCGAACTGGTTCAACAGCAAATTGAGATTAAACTCTCCCTTTTAGGTAAGTGGTATATGGCAATCAGAAATATATAACATGGTAAAAGTGTTTATAAACTTTCTTTGTGCAGTGGTGTAACAAGTCACCCAGAGGTTGTCTTTATTGCAATGTTTATATACTTCTCACAGTTATTTACAATACTACTAAGTGTACTGGATACAGTTTGTTCCCTTGTGAAAGTCACATGGGCTTTCTCATCCTTATGAAAATAAGTAACCACTAAACCACCAAAGGCATTGTAATGGCAGCCGTCACTTAGCACAGCAAGCTCCATTGTAGAAACAAGGGGACATTTGTCGCTAAAGCTATTATTTCAGGTGTGCTAATGGGATTAGGTGCTTGTGAAAATGGACGGATTAGTGTGACTGTCTCTCCCAGGTAGCAGCTGCAGATCCAGCACACAGCCCTGAGGTGGGGAAGAAAGGCCACAAAGGGCAGCACCTCCTGCCTCAGTAGGTGGGGGGGGGTGGGGTCGGGGGCAGCCAATCCCGTACAGGGTGCACCTCACACCTCTGGTGAGGCTGTTAATTGATCAGCACCTAGAATGAAGACGCTTTACTTGGGAGTCATTAGCTGGGGACATGTGTCCTGGTGTGAACACTGCGTGATTATAACTGATTTGATCTTTCTTCCCAGTGAGACGTTATTACAGCTATCACCTTCTGCATCACTGAGAAGTTATATTCCTGGCTCTGTTTGATTAGCCTCTTCCATTATTTGGTCCAGAAACTTCAATCTAATCAATCTATCTATCTATCTATCTATCTATCTATCTATCTATCTATCTATCTATCTATCTATCTATCTATCTATCTATCGTTTTTTTTTTCTTTTTCTTTAGAGCTCAACAGTTGAGGTTGATGGCATTCATGTATCCATGGTCACCATATATCATATATATGAATTAATGACTTTTTTTCCTGTTCTGAAAAAATGTATAGTTTTATTTCACTAATCCTCTGCATTGGATCAATTTTACTGGTGCTGCATTATAATGGAAGTGCATATTTTCCAGTATAATAAAATAATGTTCAGCAAGACTGTGTTGTATATCTCTGGAGTTGGGATGGCAGCAGTAAGCATACTGACATGTAAATAGCTCTGCATTAATTAGGATGCAGGATGCTAATTTATGTGCTTCAAACCAAAAATATTTCCAAGATTTACTTCTTACATTCACTGTCACTAATAACATTTTCCTACTTTTTTTATTATGACTATTTTAATATATCTTTAATGAAATTTTCTGAACAAAAGAATGAATACTTGTACTTTTTTTTTTTTTACCTAATTCAAAATGTACTTCTGTAAGAGTATAAAATCCATTATAAAATAGCAGTTTTTACTGTATTGTAAAAATGTAGACCAAGAAGCCCACATTTTGGAAATATAAGTATAAAAGCCATACTGATGTTACACTGTTGTCCGGTGATGTCACATTATGATGTAAGATGTTTGTATATTCATTACATGCTGTTCTACCTGATACATTGTAGCATTCACACTGTACAACCATGTTACACATACACTGCATAATGAATGACTTGTATAACATAGTCCCTAAATATATAAGGATATACTTCTTAACAAATAACATTCTCTCTGCAAGTAACTGTGGTCCCACTAATGAAAGATAATAGTGACCCCCTCCCCAAATAAAAAAAAGCTAAAAACACAAACACTAGTTTTTTATTTATATTTTTGATATAGGTGTGTTTGATATTACAGTATTTCATTGATGGAGCATTATATGACTATCTTACGTTGGTAGGGAACTTGTTCCTTTTACTATATATTACTCAGTCTGTGATTTCCCACTTGTGTACTGCAATACCATATTTTACATAAAAAAACAAAATTGTGTTACAATTCAAGGCCTGGCATGGAAAGGGTAAACATTGACTTTGATCTGAGTTCCTTTCTCACATGATACTAACCACTATATCAATAAAAGAAAAATACTACAGCATAACAAAATGCTATCCAAACACACAACAATGGGACCGTTATTTAATTTTATATTATTTTATTTCATTTTTATTTATTTTTATATTTTTATTCACGTCTGTTTTGGATTTTAATTTTCTTTTTATTTGCAATCTTTTTTCATTTCTATGTCTCTAGATTTAGAGGTCCATAATCCATCCCTTACACCATTTTATAACATGATTAAGGTGACACATGGACAGATGTAGTGCCAGACTAGCAATTTGGTACTTCTGGCAAATGCCTGATGGGCTGGTGTGGATACACAAAAAGCGGAGATGGCTGAGCAGCGCAGCCTCTCGGCACTTTACTGGCTTATGGAGACAGGGGCAGGCCAAGTAGCTCTGCCTCCCTGCGCTCTGCTTGGCCGCCTTGAATGCAGAGACAGGAGGCATGTCTTCAGACCATGCCCCTGTGACATTAGAACAGGTCACCTTGTTGCATGTGAGTACAATGCCAGGGTCATTAAAGAAGCCCAGTCCATCCCTGGGAATATGTACTAATATTTAGAAGTAATAATGCCACTGTATATGTCATTGGTACGGCCCCATCTGTAATACTGTGTCCAGTTTATTGAGACCATATCTCCAGAAGGATATAAATACATTAGAGAGTGTACAAAGAAGGGCAACTAAAATGGTGCATGGCCTACATCACAAAACTTACCCGGAAAGGCTAAAAGATCTTAACATGTATAGTTTGGAGGAGAGAAAGGTAAGGGGGGGGGGCATGATAGAAACTTTCAAATATACCAAAGGTCTTAACAAAGTTCAGGAGGGAAACATTTTTCAAAGGAAGAGAAGTATTAGAACTGAAGGACATACACTGAAACTGGAGGGAGGCAGGTTCAGGGGAAATTTAAGGACAAATGACTTCACAGAAAGGGTAGTGGATAAGTGGAATAGCCTCCCATCAGAGGTGGTAGAGGCTAAAGGGCCGTACTGATGGGGAGATTTCCCCAGATATGTTTGCTGAGCGGTCTAGCACAGACCGCTCAGCACTGCGCGATGTGCTGAGCATGGGGGGTGTACACGGGGGGGGGGGGGGGGCACTCATTTCATCTAGCGGTGAAATGAGCGACCTGCTAGATTGTGCCTGTATGCAGGCCAATCTAGCACCAGCGATAACGACGCGCTGTCGCCGGCACCCCTACACTTGGAGCGATGTTCAGCTAATTTCTAAGCAATCTAGTGAGATTGCTTAGAAATGAGCTAAACATCGCTGCGTGTGTACCCCCCTTTAGACTGCAGAGCAACTTAAACATGCTTGGGATAGGCATATGAATATCCTTACAAAGAATTAAGGTTCAAAAAGGGTTGAGATTGCCTAAGGGATAAAAAAAGGGGCAGACTAGGTGGGCCTAGTGGTTCTTATCTGCCATCAAATTCTATGTTTCTATGTCTTGGAGCATGATAAAGTAGAGAAAGATAATGGCCCTCATTCCTAGTTGATCGCTCGCTAGCTGTTTTTAGCAGCCGTGCAAACGCTATACCGCCGCCCACTGGAGAGTGTATTTTCGCTTTGCAGGCGTGCAAACGCGTGTGCAGCAGGGCTCAGCAAAAAGAGTTTGTGCAGTTTCAGAGTAGATCAGAACCTACTCCTTGCGATCACTTCAGCCTATTCGTGTCCGGATTTTATGTCATACACCCGCTCAGTGAACGCACAGCCACGCCTGCTTTTCTTCAGACACGCCTGCGTTTTTAAAAAACACTCCCTGAAAACGGTCAGTTGACACCCAGAAACGCCGACTTCATGTCAATCTTCTTGCGTCCTCCAGTGCGAATGGAATCGTCGCTAGAACCTGTGCAAAACCACTATGCTCTTTGTACCCGTACGTCACGTGTGCACATTGCGGTGCATACGCATGCACAGAAATGCATATTTGCAGCCTAATCGCTGCGATGCGAGCAACGGCAGCTAGCGATCAACTCGGAATGACCCCCAATATACCAACCAATCAGCTCATAATGGTCAATATTCAAGCACAGCCTGTAAGATGGCAGTTAGTAACTGATTGTTTATTTTTATCTCTCTCTACTTTATCACTCTCCAATGCTTTGTACATCTGCCCCACAAAAACATAAGAAGATATATGCAAATTGTCAGGTGTTACTAGATAAAAACAAATTCATATCAATAAGTCACACAGTCTTTAGTAATACACACCTATATAAAGTTTCCTAATTCTTACCATTGGGTAGAACATGCATTCCTTCTCATCTATATCACATACAAAACTGTTTTCCAAAAAACATTAAAAAACACGAGGTTTAATATTGAATGTGTTTATTTTTAAATGTCTTTTTAGTTCCAGTAATGTTTTATGAGGAAAAGTGCACATGATGCCACTCCCCACCCCAAATACTCCATCTGTGACAAAGGGGGAAATGTATCAAAGCTTCTAAAGGGTGGAGCAGTGAGCAAGTGGAGAAATTGCCCATAGTAACCAATTAGGTTCTAACTAGCTAGCATTTATCAAGTACATTCTGTAAAATGATACGTACTGTAAATCTAATTGGTTGCTATGGACAACTTCTCTATATGTGCTTCTCACTCTTTAGAAGGTTTGATACATCTCCCCTAAAGTCCTAACTGGATAATGCGCATTGGAGTAAAATAATAGTATTACACCTTAATTGACCTTATTACTCTAAATGTACCTCAAAGCTTTCTATAGTGCTGCAGTCATGGAAGATTCAGGGGGTAATTCATCGCAGCAGCAATTTTGTTAGCAGTTGGGCAAAACCATGGGGGTAATTCCAAGTTGATCGCAGCAGGAAATTTTTTAGCAGTTGGGCACAACCATGTGCACTGCAGGGGAGGCAGATATAACATGTGCAGAGAGAGTTAGATTTGGGTGGGTTATTTTGTTTCTGTGCAGGGTAAATACTGGCTGCTTTATTTTTACACTGCAATTTAGATTTCAGTTTGAACACACCACACCCAAATCTAACTCTCTCTGCACATGTTATATCTGCCTCCCCTGCAGTCTACATGGGGGGCCATTCCGAGTTGATCACACGGTAGCAGTTTTTTGCAGCCATGTGATCAGTCGCCGCCTATGGGGGAGTGTATTTTAGCATAGCAAGTGTGCGATCGCTTGTGCAGGGGAGATGTACAAAAAGTTTTTGTGCAGTTTCTGAGTAGCTCTGAACTTACTCAGCCACTGCGATCACTTCAGCCTGTCAGGTCCCGGAATTGACGTCAGACACCCGCCCTGCAAACGTCTGGACACGCCTGCGTTTTTCACGGCACTCCCAGATATATCAAATATCAGAGGTTAACCTGTCACTTGAACTAAACATTGCCCAACGTCTCAGAGAGCAATAGAAGGAAAGGAGAGAGAGAGATATTTTGACTCTTAAACGCATTGCAGGAAAGCTTGATAGTCAGCAACTGCTTATCTGCTGTGTAAAGGGTACCAACAGCTCTCCCTGTGACCTTAGGTGTTGTGTGATAATCTTTACCTTTTTACCTCAAAGGAGGAGCCCTAAGGAGAGCAAGAATCTAAGGAAGGATATCTACGGCTCTTTGGAATAGAGTCAGCCTATCCCTGAAAACCTTACATATTTAACATACAGAGGGCGGAGCTTAGACTGTTGTCCCAGCATTTACAGCACTGAGCAGGGCAGCATCAGAGGCGGGACGGGGCAGAGAAGAAGGTGGATTATTCTCCTCAGTGCCCTACTCTTGTGGGTGACCTCAATCAATTTTGCGATCTGCAGTAGACTGCAGGTTCCCACCATAGACTTTAATGGGGATTTTCCCCTCATTATAGTCTATGGGCTCTGCTTGCGTGGCGAGACCAGGAGCGCACAGCCAATCAGGAGAGCGATATGACAGGAGACAACCCTGCTCGTGAGAGCTTACTTTCTAAAGAGGAGGTACAGACAGACAGGGGTGACACAGATGTGTTAGCATTAAGTGGAACAGAGGATTAGGATGAGAGATGGCTGAGTTTGATGAAGAAATGGGTCTTGCGCATTCGTGCAAAGTCTTTGGGTTTCAGGAAACAAACTCACATTTGCTTTCACACCAAATGGAATCGAGCTGATATATGAGGAGTGGAGAATCGCCTATGAAGAAGGAACATGAGCCCAGCTTTGGAGAGAAGGCATAAAATCTCTACATTTAGACTAAAGATGGGGGACTCCCTATATACAAAAGCCTGCTTCAGACAGTACTAGTGTTGGTCATAACAGAGAAAAAGAGGAGGTGAAGCCCCAAGTGAGTATAAGCAACACAGTAGCCCCAATTTCTGAGGGAAGTGCTGCAGAGGTGTAATAATGAAGAGATGCAGAGCTGTTATAAAGACAAGTTGGGTTGTCTTAAAGGCAGATTTATATAAAGCCCTTTGAGGAGAACTGATGAGTTTGATGCAGCTCTGAGTAACAGTTGTGGAGTATTGTAACAGGTTGGGTACAGGAGACCAGCACTGATGATGCCGACAGTCACATGACTAACTCCAGCATCCCGACAGTCAGAATCCCGACACCTAGAAGGAAAGTATTGTAACCCTCTCCAAACCCTAACCCTCTCTTCCTGCAGCCTATCCCTAACCCTCCCTTCTTGCAGCGTATACCTAACATCCCTCCCCACTGCCTAACCCTAATCCTCACTTAATAAAGAGTACTTATTTTGGTGGTCAGTTATTGTATTGCCCTACACAACCACCATGTAACATCACCTGTGTCCACAATACAAAAAAAACTGATGTAAAGAAGGGACAGCCCCGGCATTCAATGACATGCAGTCTGGTGAGACAGGTAAGGCAGAACCTCTTCTGTCTTACTCCAGAGTTTTGACTGTAAAAATAATATGAAACATACAAAGAAGATATTATGTGGGTTGGGTTCTTGTGACCAGAGGTTGGTTGACTTTTAGATGGCCAGTGAGGGAAGGGGGGGGGGGCATTTGAGCTTAACGGAGCCTCTTGCGAGCTCGATGCGCTCGCCAGGCAGTGGGCTTGGTGCGCTGCCCATGCAGCGGGCTCGGTGGCTCGCTACAGGTTCCATTCCCACTCTATGGGTGTCATGGAAACCCACGAGTGGGAATAGTCTCTGTTAGTTGGCATGCCGGCCGTCAGGCTATTCACCGTTCGGGAGCCTGGCGTCGGTATAGTGACTGCCGGTCTCCTGACTGCCGGTCACATAACCACATCTCTATTACAAGTATTTTCTTTGTATTATTGTAACAATTTTTATAGTCAAAACTCTGGAATATACCACTGGTCTTTTACAGGCGAGACATTGCCTCCCCTGCTTACCTTGCCCACACATCATTGTTCAAATTTCAAGCAGTATATACTGCTGCACCTGTGTATAATGTCCACACAAACACTTTGGCTCATTTATTGTGTGTAAATCTGGCTCTGGTACTAGCCAGTGCCTCCTCAGCCATTAACCTTACTGCACATCACTGCTGGCATTATACCACATATGAAAGGGACGTGACAATGTCTCATGGGGGGCATTGCCATGGGGGCATATCAACCCCTCCATGTTTTATGGGGCATGCCGGGAGTCATGGGTCTGTCACAAATCATGTGAGACTGGTTTTGCGGCACATCCCCGACTCTCTGTTGCCAACAGAGCAGAGGCGAAGCTATTCAGCCGGCCTTTTAGGGAGAACCGGCCCATCAGGCCAGATGGCCTTTCCGGCAGTGATATAAAGCCTGCATGAGTGAAGGCCACTTAGTCCTTAATTACCAACACCCATAGGCTAGACATTGTTAAGGAATGCATCAGCCACTATATATATATATATATATATATATATATTAGTGATGTGCACAGGACATTTTTCGGGTTTTGTGTTTTGGTTTTGGATTCGGTTCCACGGCCGTGTTCTGGATTCGGACGCGTTTTGGCAAAACCTCCCTGAAATTTTTTTGGCGAATTCGGGTGTGTTTTGGATTCGGGTGTTTTTTTTTACAAAAAACCCTTAAAAACTGCTTAAATCATAGAATTTGGGGGTCATTTTGATCCCATAGTATTATTAACCTCAATAACCATAATTTCCACTCATTTCCAGTCTATTCTGAAAACCTCACACCTCACAATATTATTTTTAGTCCTAAAATTTGCACCGAGGTCGCTGGATGACTAAGCTAAGCGACCCAAGTCGCCGGCACAAACACCTGGCCCATCTTGGAGTGGCACTGCAGTGTCAGACAGGATGGCACTTAAAAAAATTGTCCCCAAACAGCACATGATGCAAAGAAAAAAAGAGGTGCACCAAGGTTGCTGGACGGCTAAGCTAAGCGACCCAAGTGGCCGACACAAACACCTGGCCCATCTAGGAGTGGCACTGCAGTGTCAGACAGGATGGCACTTCAAAAAATAGTCCCCAAACAGCACATGATGCAAAGAAAAAAAGAGGTGCACCAAGGTCGCTGTGTGACTAAGCTAAGCGACCCAAGTGGCCGACACAAACACCTGGCCCATCTAGGAGTGGCACTGCAGTGTCAGACAGGATGGCACTTAAAAAAATAGTACCCAAACAGCACATGATGCAAAGAAAAAAAGAGGTGCACCAAGGTCTCTGTGTGACTAAGCTAAGCGACCCAAGTGGCCGACACAAACACCTGGCCCATCTAGGAGTGGCACTGCAGTTTTCTAGCGAGAATATGAGTGCTTCCATCCTCATGTGAATCTGAACCACTAGCTATGAACATAGGCCAGGGCCTCAGCCGTTCCTTGCCACTCCGTGTCGTAAATGGCATATTGGCAAGTTTACGCTTCTCCTCGGACGCTTTTAATTTTGATTTTTGGGTCATTTTACTGAACTTTTGTAGTATACTTGACGACACAGAGGTAGAGCAGTGGACTACTGTACCGTACTGCTATATATTATATACTGGTGGTCAGCAAAATTATGCACTGTCCTCCTACTACTGCGCACAACAACTAAAATGCACCACAGGTATGGATGGATAGTATACTTGACGACACAGAGGTAGGTAGAGCAGTGGCCTACTGTACCGCACTGCTATATATGATATACTGGTGGTCAGCAAAATTATGCACTGTCCTGTCCTCCTACTACTGCGCACAACAACTAAAATGCACCACAGGTATGGATGGATAGTATACTTGACGACACAGAGGTAGGTAGAGCAGTGGACTACTATACCGTACTGCTATATATTATATACTGGTGGTCAGCAAAATTATGCACTGTCCTCCTACTACTGCGCACAAAAACTTAAATGCACCACAGGTATGGATGGATAGTATACTTGACGACACAGAGGTAGATAGAGCAGTGGACTACTGTACCGTACTGATATAATACTGGTGGTCACTGGTCAGCAAAATTCTGCACTGTCCTCCTACTATATACTACAATGCAGCACAGATATGGAGCGTTTTTCAGGCAGAGAACGTATAATACTGATGGTCACTGGTCAGCAAAACTCTGCACTGTTCCTCCTACTATATAATACTGGTGGTTCCCAGTCCCCACAATAAAGCACACTGAGCACAGATATTTGCAGCACACTGAGCACAGATATGGAGCGTTTTTCAGGCAGAGAACGTAGATATTTTCAGCACACTGAGCACAGATATTTGCAAGGACACTGAGCACAGATATTTGCAAGCACACTGAGCACAGATATTTGCAGCACACTGAACACAACTGAGAGAACGCTGCACACGTCCTCTCCCTATTATCTCCAATGCACGAGTGAAAATGGCGGCGACGCGCGGCTCCTTATATAGAATACGTATCTCGCGAGAATCCGACAGCGGGATGATGACGTTCGGGCGCGCTCGGGTTAACCGAGCAAAGCGGGAAGATTTGAGTCCGCCTCAGAACCGTGTTAAATGGGTGAAGTTCGGGGGGGGGGGGGGGGTTCGGATTCCGAGGAACTGAACCCGCTCATCTCTAATATACACTGCTCAAAAAAATAAAGGGAACACTAAAATAACACATCCTAGAACTGAATGAATGAAATATTCTTATTAAATACTTTGTTCTTTATATAGTTGAATGTGCTGACAACAAAATCACACAAAAATTATCATTGGAAATCATATTTATTAACCCATGGAGGTCTGGATTTGGAGTCACACTCAAAATTAAAGTGGAAAAACACACTACAGGCTGATCCAACTTTGATGTAATGTCCTTAAAACAAGTAAAAATGAGGCTCAGTAGTGTGTGTGGCCTCCACGTGCCTGTATGACCTCCCTACAATGCCTGGGCATGCTCCTGATGAGGTGGCGGATGGTCTCCTGAGGGATCTCCTCCCAGACCTGGACTAAAGCATCCGCCAACTCCTGGACAGTCTGTGGTGCAACGCCACGTTGGTGGATGGAGCGAGACATGATGTCCCAGATGTGCTCAATTGGATTCAGGTCTGGGAAACGGGCGGGCCAGTCCATAGCATCAATGCCTTCGTCTTGCAGGAACTGCTGACACACTCCAGCCACATGAGGTCTAGTATTGTCTTGCATTAGGAGGAACCCAGGGCCAACCGCACCAGCATATGGTCTCACAAGGGGTCTGAGGATCTCATCTCGGTACCTAATGGCAGTCAGGCTACCTCTGGCGAGCACATGGAGGGCTGTGCGGCCCCCCAAAGAAATGCCACCCCACACCATTACTGACTCACTGCCAAACCGGTCATGCTGGAGGATGTTGCAGGCAGCAGAACATTCTCCTTGGCATCTCCAGACTCTGTCACGTCTGTCACATGTGCTCAGTGAGTACCTGCTTTCATCTGTGAAGAGCACAGGGCTCCAGTGGCGAATTTGCCAATCTTGGTGTTCTCTGGCAAATGCCAAACGTCCTGCACGGTGTTGGGCTGTAAGCACAACCCCCACCTGTGGACGTCGGGCCCTCATACCACCCTCATGCACATTTGTGGCTTGCTGGAGGTCATTTTGCAGGGCTCTGGCAGTGCTCCTCCTGTTCCTCCTTGCACAAAGGTGGAGGTAGCGGTCCTGCTGCTGGGTTGTTGCCCTCCTATGGCCTCCTCCACGTCTCCTGATGTACTGGCCTGTCTCCTGGTAGCGCCTCCATGCTCTGGACACTACGCTGACAGACACAGCAAACCTTCTTGCCACAGCTCGCATTGATGTGCCTTCCTGGATGAGTTGCACTACCTGAGCCACTTGTGTGGGTTGCAGGGAGGTCATACAGGCACATGGAGGCCACACACACTACTGAGCCTCATTTTGACTTGTTTTAAGGACATTACATCAAAGTTGGATCAGCCTGTAGTGTGTTTTTTCACTTTTATTTTGAGTGTGACTCCAAATCCAGACCTCCATGGGTTAATAAATTTGATCTCCATTGATAATTATTGTGTGATTTTGTTGTCAGCACATTCAACTATGTAAAGAACAAAGTATTTAATAAGAATATTTAATTCATTCAGATCTAGGATGTGTTATTTTAGTGTACCCTTTATTTTTTTGAGCAGTGTATATATATATATATATATATATATATATATTTATATAATATGTAGTTATGTGACCGGCGGTCAGTAGACCGCTAGTCACAATACCTCCCCCTACATCCCACCCCCAGAGAATCCAGACAGTCGGCATGCTGACTAGCAGGGACTATTCCCACTCGTGGGTATCCACGACACCCATACAGAGGGAATTTAAACCAAGCCTGCAGTGTGGCGAGCGCAGCGAGCCCGCAAGGGTCTTTTTGCGCTCCCCCCTGCCGGCATTCCGCTGCTGGGATCCTGGAAGAGGTATGCTGACTGGCAGTCTCCTGACTGCCGGTCACGCATTACCAACCCAAGTGTTGCCTGTGGTGTACTGTTTTGTCTTAAAATACAAAGCACCTTTCAGTCTCCCAATTTATCATAGTCTTCTGGTCAGAAAGTTGCTCTGATAAGGAGATTTCCCATATAATCTTTAAAGCAGTATATTTACCACTGATGTCAGCAGCCAAAGTTCATACAGTTAAGCTGTGTGTGACCTTATGTTGCTCACGCGCACCCACAAAAAAAGTGCTTTCGGAACTTGATACATTGGCCAATTGCAATATAGCCATACATTGCAGGGGATGACGGTGTGCTGAAATTTTGTGTATAGGCCAGGAGATATATACCTTGTATCTGCAACATCTCCTGCATTTGACTCTAGATAAATAAGAACAGTACTTAATTTAGTGTAAATTGTGTGGAAACTGCTGCTTCAGCATGATTTATGTGGCCAAAAAGCTTGATCAAGAGAACTTTAACAAGCATATTTATCAATATTATTTTTACTAAAATAATGTGAAAATTTGTGTTTTCCCCACCTTTTCACATTCTTTTAGTATCACATGAATGTACAAATGGGCATTTGGAGGAGAATAAGCAAAATTCTCCTCCAATCACTTAATTTCAGATTTTTTGTGGTAACCAGATTGCATTTCCCATACTTGTAATGGGAAATGTGATCTTCTCAAATTGACTCAAATAAATTATAAAAAATACCATAGGGAGCCTTGTGATAATAACGCCATCTTCAGATGGTGTTATGGATGCTTCCCTCCAATTTTACTACCTCTGTTCTTCTCTGACAGGGGTGCCTGTGATCAGCCTTGTGTGTCTAAATAGACCACAGGCTGATCACAGAAAAAAACAAAAAGTTAAAAAAGAAAATTAAAATAATAAAACTTACATCCATTCAGTGTGCTCCTTCTGTAACCCCAGTCATCTGATCTGCTGTGAACTGAAATGTTTTGAAGTATCGACCAGCATATTAATCAACTGCACTGATCAGATGACCAGGGTCACAGAGCAGGAGTCTAGCAATTAGATGAGCTCAACTGTTATGAGCCGCTGCAGTGGCTAATTCCCCATTGCATTCTATTTATGTATTTTATGTTATACTTTGGTTTCTGTTCCCCTTGGCTTTTATGGGGTGTCTGAAGTCCACCCTTAAGGAGGGGGTACTGTTATGAACCACAAGCAGTGGTTTATTCCTGTTTGCTTTCTGTTCATGAATTTTATGTTATATTTCTGTGTGCATGCCAGAATTTCTCTTGTACTTGTTTAGAAGATTCTTGTTGGCCGCCTGTGGTGAGTCTGTGTAACTGCAGCCTGTTTTCTGTGTGTTAAGCCTCACCTGTCAGATAATTTGGTCATTATGTGGTGAGTCTGTGTACTGCAGTCTGGCTCTTGTCTGTGTAGCCTCACCTGTCAGTATTTTGGCCATTACCTTGTGCTTGGCTTCCAGCCATCCTGTTTGGGGCGTGCATCTCTTATTACCCAGCTAGCCCTGCAGTCCAGCGGCGGTGATAGAAGTTTGTTGTTGTACCTGTATGTTCCAGCTCTTGCGCTCACCAAACACTGTTACCATTATGCAGTCTAGACCATCTTTGGGCATCACTTTGGAGAACTTTGTGCTCTATCTGATTTATTCCTTTAGAGGAGAGCCTTTTGAATGGGCGTCCAACTTAATTAAAACCGAAGATCCCATTTTTCAGGATGCCCGGGCATTCAGCGATGCTGTCATTAAGAAATATGGTCCCAAAGAGATTAGTTCAGGTTCCTCTAAGTCAACTGTCTTATCTGCTGAGAGTCCACCGAATATTATGAAATTGGCACAAAATCTCAGCCTATTGTATTGACTGTGGTATGTGCTTTTCTGTCTTCTTCTTGCAGTACTTCTGAAAGTTCAGCCCCCAAGGCTAGAAAACCAATCTCAGGATTGAACCCAGCCTTGCTGGAAGGTACCATCAGTTCAGACAATGTTTGGGGAATTACCTTGGTCAGACCTCAGGAACCATGTAAAAAAAAGAAGAGGAAGAAAAAGAAATAATTGCTGACTATTGCCTTGTTTAAAAAAAAAAAAAAAAATTCTTGTCTAGTGGCCACCGTCAAGGGGGGGGGGGGGGAGGGGACACTGTTACAAGCTGTTGCTACAGCTTGTTTCTGTCTTCTTGCCATTGTCTGTTTATACCAGTGTGTCAGGTTTTTTTTAATGTATCCCTTGTTTTGGAAAACCTGGATTTTGGGGTCCTTTGACCCCTCCTCAAGGGGGGGTACTGTTATGAGCTGCTGCAATGGCTCATTCCCCATTGCATTCTGTTTATGTAATTTATGTTATACTTCTGTTTCTGCTTTTATGGGGTATCTGGAGTCCACCCTTAAGGAGGGGGTACTGTTATGAACCACAAGCAGTGGATCATTCCTGTTTGCTTTCTGTTCATGACTTATGTTATGTTTCTGTTTGCATGCCAGGATTTCTCTTGTACTTGTTTAGAAGACTCTTGTTGGCTGCCTGTGGTGAGTCTGTGTAACTGCAGCCTTTATATGTGTTAAGCCTCACCTGTCAGATAATTTGGTCATTATGTGGTGAGTCTGTGTACTGCAGTCTGGCTCTTGTCTGTGTAGCCTCACCTGCCAGTATTTTGCCCATTACCTTGTGCCTTGCTTTCAGCCATCCTGATTGGGGCGTGCTTCCCTTATTACCCAGCTAGCCCTGCAGTCCAGCGCTGCTGATAGATGTTTGTTGTTGTACCTGTATGTTCCAGCTCTTGGTTAGCTTCCTGCAAGCTTGTTCCTGGTCCCTGTCAGCAGCTACCAGTGGAGCCTGTCTTCCTGCCACTGGTGTGTTCCTGCGTCCAGCTGGTGTACTCCAGTGTCCTGTGTCCAGTTTCCTGAGTCCTGTCTGAGGGATTGTTTCCTGCTGTCCTCCGAGTTGCCTTCCTGTAAAGTGGTCTGGTATCCGAAGCTTCTGGGTTCCGGTCGTTTCCTGCACACACCTGTCGTGGTGTCGTGAGTAGCGGCTTTGCCGCACTTTATGGCTAAAGCCGTTTTGCCTTTATCTATTTTTGGTTGTGTCATTTTTTGCAGAGGGTTCATATTGCTGTCCTCATCTTATTACGACGGGTTCGTATTTGGCAGTTAGGTTACATTACTTGATTTGCTGTTGTTCCAGGCGGCCGCGCCGCACATAAACTACTTTGTTATTTTTTGTATCCTTCTCTGTTTTAGTCGTGTCAGTCTTTTTAGTTTTCCCCTTCTTCTCTGTCTCGGTTAATGTCTTGTTACCTATTAAGACCGAGGGGCATCAAAGTCTGGGCGGACCTAATTCGCCCATTAAAATGCAGCTGCCGTGGGCACAAGAAACCATAGTCTTGCAGGCGTTAATCAACCACTGGGAAGGACAACAGAGTCAGGGATTTTGGTTAGGGGTAGCTGCGTATCTCAGTCCAGTTGCAGCTTCACGCATCTGTACTTGGACCTCTCCTGGTGCCACCCAATCTCCTGGGTTCCAAGTACGCAGAACATAACATCAACATTGGTTGAGCAATGAGTTCTCCTTCTGTACTTATAATTTTCCATGTTTGATTGCTGTATTTTGACTATGGTTACCTTTCCTGACTTTACTCATTCTCATTTTAGCCTGACCTTGGCTCATGATGCAATCTCATTTTGCTGCTACCTGTCCCTGACCTTTTCATTATTCCTAGATTTAAATTTGTATTGCAGTCCAGTACCTCATTAGTTTGTATGTCAGCTACCTCTTGGTAAGACTACTTTGGGTACCATAACATGGGATTCTCCTGGTGTCATAACTTGAAGCTTGGAGGCCCCTGGCAAACTCAAGGTGGGCCTCCTAATTGATTTCTATAAACCCTTAGATTTACGTGGGCAGCTGCAAGTGTGTAGGTAGCACTGGGGCCAAACAAGGAACTGTCAGACAAGGAGGAAGCTGTATAGAATGCTAGTCAGATGCACTCCCAGAGGACAGACACACCAGTGGGCAGCCATGGGTTTACCTGTGTGGACACCAACCTCCACAGATGTACCCCAATGACAGAGGAGCCTTTTCAGGTAAGCAGCAGACAGTTGGGAGTCAGGCAGGCCCAGCAGGCAGAAGGACCATCGTGGTTGTGTCAGATGATGATCCAGGAGTATGGAAATCCAGGCCGTAACTTTGGGACTATCCAAAAGCCAAAGAACGGATAACAGAGCTCGGTTTGCCCCCTTCACATTGTGGGCCAATGGGTTATCTGCAACTCTAGCCACCCTATAGTTAAGCCACTGGATCCTCTTGCGGTTCAAGTCACCTGGCGGAGTCTTCTGGTGAAAACAAAAGGGTCAATAAACACCATAATAATGAGTGCCAATTACCAGTGTTACAGAGAATTCACTTCTTGTGTCAAACCCTACAGTGATAAATTTGCAACATCATTGTGATTGCAAAGCGTACATACTTCTATTCTACATTGTAAATAGATTTGTATCTCAGTTTATCTCACTAGTTGACATTGCCAACATTAAATAAATCAAGGCAGCAGCATCGGATTCCTATTTATACAGTAAAAGTTGCCATTATTCTAGATGGGATACAAAGGTGCCCATAAGTCAATACTGTACAACCAGGCTCAGTATCAAGAAGAAACACCTTGAACTACTAGGGTAGGGTATAATACATTAAAGGGGCTATTCATCAAGCAATGAAAAGAGTGGAGACGTGAGCCAGTGGAGAAGTTGCTGTATCAAGACTGTAGTCACTGACTTGCCCTGGTCCACCCATGACTTTCTGCAATAAATCATTACACAAACATGGGACTAATGACACTTGGCCTGTCTGCATTACTGGCCTAGAATGCCTGACACTGGACTGATGCTGGTCATTGTTTTATACTGTAGTAGTGCCAGATACCATTGGCCTTTGTTTGTGCATGAGATGTCCTGATGGGCTTGTGGATGTACACAACACATGTATGGTGAGGAATGTGTGTAGTACTCACCAACCAGTACAGTTCTCAATGTTTTTTCTTTTTTTTCTCCATAGAATCCCTTCATCTCTCCTGACAATCTCATTGCATTATAATAAAGGTCATAATAACTTGAGGAGATAGCCTGTTGGCCAGACATATATGTAAAAGAACGAGGATCTGGGTCTCTGGGAATGTGGTAAGTTTGGGTTGAAGGGGTGAAGTTGGGGGCACAACATGACAGAGTTGGCCGTTGAGCTGGACAGAGCAACATGCACAGAGAGGTATGGGTGGGACAGCGTAAGAGGCAGAGCAGGGGACAGAGAAGGAGGTAGTGATGTGTAGTCACAGCAGGCAGAGGAGACAGAGCCTCACCTGCCATACTCCTAGCCCTAATCAGAGATGGACAGAAATCGGAGTCATAAGTGAAGATGTGATTGACAAGCACATCGCCTATACCTTATTATTATTATTTTTTATTATTCGGTTTTATTGATAGAATCATAGACATTGACTGTAGGTGGAAGTGCACCAGAGAAAGGGATTTTTTTTATTAATTGTTATCATTTATGTATTAGTGACAGAATATTTCTCTTAACAATTGTGAACAAAGCCTTAATACTGTGTATTGAGTCAGGGTAATAATACACAAAGAGGGTAATAGGGGGCTGCTCACAAGCTTACAATCTAGATAATACATAAGGATAAGTGCTTTATATAGAAAATTGGTCCATCCAGATTGCAAAGACTCTTGTTGAACTATATGATCTAGTCTCACAGGTATGTTGGCCAGGGGTCAATGGTTTGTGTGAGTGTACACATGTACTTGTGTGAACTGTGTAGAGGGGAGGTAATGTGGCTGGTTCTGGAAATTGATAAGATGCTAGAAGAGGTGAGTTTTCAGAAAGTACTTGAAGGTTTGGCATGGAAGGAGATTTCACAGTGTGGGTGCTGCCCAAAGAAAGACCTGTAGTAATGAGGGAGCAGGTGATGTGTGTGGATAAGAGGCACACACCTTTCACAGAGTGGAGGAGTCCAGCTGGGAGATGTTTAGAGATAAGTGAATGTTGGGGTCATTTGGCTAATAGCCTTATGTTTAAGCAGAAGTATTTGATATTGAATAGTACAGGGAGAGAACAAGAGGGTAGAAGTTCCCTGGACTAACATATTGCGTTCTTGTTTTCTATATATTTTTTTAATTTACCTGATTAGTAGACATAAATGAAAATTATAATTATTATTAATACCAGTTATTTATATAGTGCTCACATATTCCGCAGCACTTTACAGAGAATATTTGTCCATTCACATTAGTCCCTGCCCCAGTGGAGCTTACAATCTATATCCCCTACCACATGTACATGCACACACATTCATGCAAGAGTTATTTTTTTTGTTTGGAGCCTACCAGTATATTTTTGGATTGTGGGAGGAAACCGGAGCACCTGGAGGAACCCTACGCAAGCATGTGGAGTATATAAAAACTCCACACAGTTAGGGCCATTGTGGGAATTTAACCCATGACCTCAGTGCTGTGAGGCAGTAATGCTAATCTTTACACCGTCTGTGCCATCTGTTAACTTATTACAACACCAAAATAAATTGCTATCTGACAATAAATCATTAAATAAATACAACCACACAAATTTTTTGAGTACAGAAAATAATAACTGAGTGCAAAAATGTCAAAAGTAAATATATGTTTAAGTCCAAAGCTGACCAGGCTAACTCTGTACTTATCGGCAGATTTATTGAAGATGTTACTGTGCTCAGCATAACCTTACTTTTTGTTTTGTTATCCATTCTTATATACATTAGAAAATAAGCATGTACAGACAAATCTTCTGGCGTGGCTCCTAGTCACAGCTAAGAACCTGCAATCAGGTTTGTTATCTTGTAAAGCTACTTTTTTCCCCACTTTGCCTGTCTCATAAATGCCATTTCATTTTGTTCAAGAACAAAAACAAACACTTCACAACTTGATAACACAACTGATAATTTGATGTCTAATGAATAATGAGGAAAGGGGGAGGTTGCTTTTAACCTGAGGAACATGTGAGTAGACGCAAAGGGAAAATATGTATTAGCACTGTGTTTGTTTATGTGTGTGTGTGTGTGTGTGTGTGTGTGTGTGTGTGTATATACTAAAGATGTGCGCCAGCCCAAATCTTGGGTTTTAGGTTTTGATCTGTATCACATTCGTGTTTTGGATCTGTATTGGTTTTGCCAAAACCTCCCTTGTGGGTTTTGGTTTTGGAGCTGTATTATATATATATATTTTTTTTAAATCATAAAAACAGCTAAAATTACAGAATTACATTATTATTTACCCCAATAACATTAATTTCCACTAATTTCCAGTCAATTTTGACCACCTCACAATATTGTTTTCATCCAGCTTCGGAACTTGCAAGTTTTGGATTCCATATAAGGAAGCCACAGCTGGGCAATTTCACTCCCTTTCTGCCAGGATGTCTGTAATGAAGTGTAAATAAGTTTAATTAATACAAAAATTAGTTTTGTGTATTGGTCAAAAACATACATATTTATTTGCATGGTACATACCTTGCGTAAAGCTGGCTGAGGCTACTTGAGGCACTCCACCCGTTGTTGCCAAACTACTCCAACAGGTAGATCCTTCTACAGGTCAAATATAACTTTCAGGAGCTGATCCTACATTGAGGCTGAAAAAAATCTGTACAGATGATTACAGCACCTAAAAATATACATTTTACAATATATATTTTTCATTGTTTGTACTGTAGTCAAAATTGCCTGGAAATGCCTAGAAATTAATGTTATTGGGGTTAATAATACTCTAGGAACAAAAAAGGCCAAATTATGTGATTTTTTTTTGTAATTTAAAAAAAAAATGAAACAAAAACCAGCAAATATGGTCAAGGAAGGTAGTATTTATTGGAAGGAAGAATTGATTAGTAATTTAAATTAATTTGTTTGATTTAAAATTTAAATTAATCATTGGGGGCATTGGTGACGCCCTTTATTGCATTGACAACAATTTTTATTGGTTACTGCACTAATCTGACTTTACCTAATCCGACTTTCACTTTTTCTTTGATTGTACATGCCCTGACTTAATCCATCTATGCCTTTGGGCATCGGTCTTCGTAGATGATGTTAACGGACTTGTATCATCATGACTAGTTGCAGCACCTGCGGGCTGTATGTGCTGTCTGCTCTCCTCTCAACCATACAGCCTCCATATCTATCAACAAACACGAACCAAGTGTGGTATAGCACACACAACAATTTGTACAAAAAAAGTACCACCTACGGTGTCACAATATGTCACAATATGTGTATGAGTCAGATACAATAATCTAACACTACAGGTGTATGAGTCAGAAATAGTAATCGAACAATGCAGTTTATTTTAACAGTGTTGCACAATACGTGTATGAAATAGAAAATACTACTGTGGTACCACCTTCACCCACAGTGTTGCACAATACATTTATGAGTACGAAAAAATAATATACTGCGGTCTGACCGTCTGTGTCACATTACTTATGAAGATAGAATAAAAATTGTATAGTACATGGGGATTCAAAAAGTCGCAGTACTCCCTTTTGTTTCAAAAACTGTGCAGGAAATGGGAAAACTGAATATTCCAGTAAGGTATGGGTGAGGTGGGCTATCTTTTTGGGTATGTATTGATCATGGGCACCATCTTGAAATCAGCCATCTTGAATCTAAGTCAGTTTTTTTCAAATGGAAAGGGGGTTGTGTAACATGTCAATCAACATCCGAATTTGCTGAAAGTATATTGCTGCAAACAGATTTAAAATAGCAGTTATGGTTCAAAAGTTACAACACTTTTTTTGTTGCAGGTAACTGAAGATGGCTTTGACAAAAGAGAGAATTGAGGTCATTTTTATGTCTGGAGAACGAAGTGTCCGTGTCCGTGTCCGTGTCATAGCTGCAGATTTTAAGAACAACATCTTCAGTTACCTGCAACAAAAAAAGTGTTGTCACTTTTGAAGCAAAACTGCTATTTCAAATCTGTTTGCAGCAATAAACGTTTCAGCATATTCTGATGTTGTTTGACATGTTACACGACCCGCTTTCCATATGACAAAACACACAGAGCACTCCTGGATTGATACACCAGCCCCAGAGCAGCCACAAGGCCCACGCTCCACAACCCAGCACTGAGAACGTCCCTTCAGTGCACTCTCCACAGCTGGAGTGAAAATAGCGCTGATCATTGGGACCTTTATAGAATCCAAAACCCTGCGAGAATGCGACAGCAGGATGATGACGTTTTGCCTTGTTTTAGGATCTGAGTCTGGCGGGAAATCCTAAGCCGAACACGGATCCCGTCCCGGCTCGGGACGTTTGGGTTGGTCAGGTGTTTATTCTTCAGAACAATTCCATAAGGGTCCGTGTGACAACTGCTGCTGTCACACGAACCCTTATGGAATTGTTCTGAAGAATAAACACCTTTTTTTGTTCATCTAAAAACGTGAGTGCTGGTTTGTTATCTTTTTTCTACAGCTGAAAAAAGTGAGTATTTTTATCTTAATCTCTTTTGGACCCTGTACCACCAGTATTGCCAATCACAGTGTGCTGTCTTGTTTTTTTCTATACATGTATATATATATATATATATATATACGATGTGGGTGTTCATGATGACTGAAGCCACAATCCGCTGACCCCCTCACCACAGAAACAGGCGGCACTCCACGGATTTGATGTGAGATAAAAATTTTATGGAACAAACTGCATGACGAGTCCAACGTTTCAACACCGCGGCGGGTGTTTTTGTCAAGGACACATGGTGAAAACAACTTTTGGATTGTGGCTTCAGTCATCATGAACACCCACATCGTGCATTCATCCTAGGAGGGCACCCCGGTCTGTATTTACGTTTTTTCGAGTGCCAACAATTCCCATTATATATATATATATATATATATATATATAAAATTATCTATATATATATATGCGTGTGTCTGTGTTATTATTTGTATATTTATGAGTACAATACACATCTTCAAAGTGAGGACATACGTTACAGCTGGCAAAAATCAGCAAATTGCTAATTTCCATGAAAGGGGAATCATTGCACATAATAGAAAATCTCTTGAAGAGCTGGACTATCCTACAGAATATCATTTTCTTTTTTTGGGGTCTAGTGTGCAACCAGAGTTCTCAGGCAGTTAGTTTGCTATGTAATCAAACAAAGACAGTGATTATTTAACAAGTAAGTAAGTATAGTTCAGTTATCTGTGTCAAAGTATGTGGACTAGTTTTGTTCCAGGTCACTATCGGACAGTATCGGAACAGGGTATGAAGGCCCACCAGGGGAATTCATTTTTAGGGACTTATGCCTAATGGGTGTGACCAATTACCACGAGGGGTGTCGCCAGCTCCCATAGAAGCCAGCTAGCCATTAAAGACCATGTAACTGACCATCTAATAGAGTAAGAATGTATAATTTGAATGCACAGACTGGAACCTGACATTAGAAGAAGGGGTGGGTCCCTTAGGAAAAGAGGCCCACTGGGAACTTCTCCTGAACCCCTGTTGGCCAATCCGACCCTGCCACCGGATTATATACACAAGTACAGCATTTATCTTTAAAAAGCTTTACAACGTCACTGTGGTATCACTAACCTTTCTGACACCCAAAGCGGCATTATCAATCCACACGCAAGTCTTTAGCACACACCGGCAGAAAGGGTGTGTGGCTTCATGGAAGGGGTGTTTCTTATTGTCCCAACCCTTTTTTCCATCACTTTGAGGGCTCCGGGAGATGTGGGCTGCCCCAGAGACTGCTGTTGCTGCAGTGCCTGTTCCTACACTGTGACAGGAGCCGGGTGCTGCAAGTACTGTATAGTTACAGTGCAGCACCCGGCTCCTGTCACTGAGCAGGAGCTGGCAGTTTGGTGTCACTCCTGCGATCCACACCCCCCTAGTAACGCCATTGCAGCATCATTACATAATGTAAGCAATCCAACAAGAGAAAAACCCCAGGTGCAACTCAATCCTCATTCATTCAGATGTGGTTGGAGGTGTTGCGTCCATCGCAAAGTGCCAATTATTGGTACTTTGCACACGTGAAGGACCCACTCTGCATGGTCATTCAGTCTGATGTCATTTGGGGACAGGGTAGGGGCGGCCACAGCCTCTGTTTCCGCAAACACAAGCATTGCATGACTGTTAAAGGGGAGACCAGGACCTCCTGCGGCGACTGTCTTGCACAACCCTATAGGTCAGGCAGCCATTCGATGGTGTCTGAGATGATCCGATACTGCATCTATGGACACAGTTCAGATCAGTAATGTAGCAGGAGGTGTGACGTCCCCTGCTGCATTACCATATTAGTGCTATTGCTGCTGCTTCTATGTAAGCAGCAGCAATGGCACCTCCAACCACATCTGAATGAGGGCTCACATTCACAAAGCAAACAACTTTCCAGTTCTTGAGAGTGGCCAATGAACCTTTAAGTTCTACAATGGAAATAACTCACACCATTACTCCGACATTTCTTCCATTACTCACACATGTTCCCCTACCTCTCCAAGCTCTTAAATTCTCTTGCCCCCCATCCCCCCACCAATGACATTGAATATCTCCACTGCACAAACACTCAAGAAAGGATCCACCTACAGCTTCTACTAGATGTCAAATATAACTTTTGATAGTCTTACATGGAGTAGAACACTGTGTTGTCTAGTGCACGCACATAATATTACCATACATACTGTAGCTAAGAACATTTATATATCTACCTTTAACAGTGAAAAGAGGCATCAAGACTGCAAACAGAAAATTAAAATAAAATAAAAGGCACCAGAGCCATAACTAGACATTTTGGTGCCCTGTGCCAGATAGAGAATTGGTGCCCCATATTTGATATAGTGATAGCATGTGCCAAAAATAAAGGGGCATGATTTCATAGGAAAGGGGCATGGCCATAGAATAGTAGCAATTCACATTACACCACACAGTAGTGTCTGTTATCCACACATTATACCACACATAAGTACCCCTTATACTTGTTACACCACACTGTAGTACCCCTTAGACACGTTACACCACACAGTAGTACCTCCCCCCAGCCATTGAAGCATTTCATAATGCTTAAAGATGGAGACTTCTCCACCCACTTTCGAGTCGTACTGACTATTATTTTGAGTTGACGCCAGAAGATGTGAAGGTGACATCGCATGCCCAACACATAAACTGCACTGTGACTGGTGTGAGTGGACACCATCTGCCAGGGGATTCGTGAATGCAGAGAGGGACTAGGTTGGGCAAACAGAAGACATAAGGGGACCCAAGGGAGAAATACATAGAAATGGGAAGATAGAAAGCATACATTCACAAAAAGGTGATAGAGTTGCGTGTACAAACACACACACACACACACACACACACACACACACACACACGCACGGAGGTGGGAAGAAGCATACATAGGTAGGTGGGTAGAGGCATACATGTGGAGGTGGACAAAGGGACACATGGGGGAAGCCAGAGGCACACATAGAGAGACAGTTTGAGTTAGGTTCACATTCAAAATTGTACACAGGGAGACAGACACAAAGGGGTAGACAGAGGCCGACTCACAGAAGAAGGGGTTGGGGATGCTGGGATACAGGGAGACAATAACACATAGAGAAAAGTGGAGTCAGGGCTGGGAAGGGTGGAAAGGAAAGGAAAGGAAAGGAAAGGAAAGGAAAGGAAAGTCAAGTCAGTTTGGTGGACTGACTGACTTACTCAGAGCCAATGGAGGAAGCAGGAGAATAGGAAGAGAAGAGAGGAAGTACAGGAGAGGAGTATCAGCAAATGATGGGGCCCCTGAGAGTGAGGCCATGTGAGATTTGTGGTCTCTGTGACAAAGAGAGGCCTGGGAGATTGCACCCTGTACTTTCTATAAGCCAGCTCCAGCAAAGGCTAGAAAGGACCCTCTGCTGTTTACTAGAGAGATGTGTGGTGCACTGCAGACATTTATCGGAATGCATGACACAGTTGGTTTTGCAAGGCTGGGAGCAATAACCCTTATAAGGGGTTTGACTAAGGGAGCTTGCAGTAGCAAGTAGAGCTAACCACGCAGGCCGTCTCACCTTAACTAAACTGAGAAAGCATGTAGCCACTGTGTGCCAAATAATGAACTTAAAAGACAATAAATTAGATGAAGCTGCCAAGTTTATGGGACATGATATCAGAGTACACAGAGAGTACTGCAGACTGTTGGAAAATACGTTACAGCTGGCAAAAATCAGCAAATTGCTAATTTCCATGAAAGGGGAATCGTTGCACATAATGGAAAATCTCTTGAAGAGCTCGACTATCCTACAGAATATAATTTTCTTTTTTTGGGGTCTAGTGTGCAACCAGAATTCTCATGCAGTTAGTTTGCTATGTAATCAAACAAAGACAGTGATTATTTAACAATGACCTTTATCTATTTTCTATTTTAAGAAATAAAGTTTAGAGTAGAATACTTTCCGATGCCAGAAACAGATGTTGAAAAGAGCACGGTTACTTGTGCAGTTGTAGAAGAGCAAACACCTGTTTTAAGTGAGCCATGCACAAGTGAAAAAACACTGACATGCAAATTTCATTGCTCAAGGATGTACTATGGGACTTATTCAGAATAAGACACATCTGAGATGTGATCACATACTCCCAAATCCAGGCCCAGTGCGCACGCGATTGCATCTCAGTAATGCGAAAGTCTCTGCCTGATTGACAAGCAGAGGCAATCGCTGGGTAGCGATGCGGCATTGCGGAGGTGGTGCAGCGAACATGGGGGCAGGTATGAGCCATTTTTGGGGCGGCCGCGGGACCTCACAGGCGGCTGCTATGACAGGAAAGATGGCTGCTCTGCGCCTGCCTTCGTAGCCAGGCTGCGCAGGCAGGGGCATCCCTTATTTTGTAGGGACAGTGATGCAATCACAATTAAATTGCGATCGCATTGCCGCCGGGCATTTGCTTACTGGATGGCCTTGCCCTGCGCTGTGCGGCCCACAGTATGCAATCGCAAGCAGTTGCAGTTTTGCTAATTTAGCAAAACTGCAATTAATGCTGAATGAGGGCCTATGTGCCTAATTCATGTTGGTATACAATGGCCGATATACATGCAATGGAGCGATTATCAGCAAACTACGCATATGCTGCAATTGCAATGCACATGTCTGAGGGTCATGCTCACTGGCGTATTTATAATGGGTGAAGTGTGTGCCATGCACACGGACCCCCGGAGTCCAGAGGGGCCCACACCGCACACTCTGCACCCATTATTTTTAATAATTTCCCTCCGGAGACCCACGGTGCAGCAGCAGCGCAGCTATTTTCCCAGTTTTTTGCGCATGCACAGTAGAAAAATCAGTAGGAAAATGGCCGCCGCTGTAGACTCTGTGACAGTGCTACACAGCGCTGCCAGCTAGAGAGGAGAGGGCCAAGACGTTGCCTGCACACGGGCCTCTCTAGAAATGCCCCTGGTACTGCTGTGATCCCGCTAGTCCCGAGAACAATGTCGGAGGGTGATTGACAGGAAGTGTCTGGAGATGTTAATGAGGAGTTTAATGGTAGTGGTTGGAAAAACACAGGCATGTCATGGACATTTTTGAGGCGTGTATCTTCTGATGCCTGCACGATCGTACGTGCAAATACATGGCGTCTGAGTCGCTACTGCTGTGGCCAGTCTGCATAGCCAAGGATCAACTCTTAGCTTCAATGTACTCCATAACTGTGTATAGCCCACTAATGTATAAACAATTGCGATTGAGCTTGTGATGAGTCCGGTTAGCGTCTATTTTCATTTCTGAGCGGCAGCTTAATTTGCTAACATTAGCAGCTCTGTGGCCTAGTAAATCGCATTTTGCAATTGCATTTACGTACAAACATGAATTAGGCCCTATGTACCTTAACTTTGGTGTATATTACTAAGGGGACCCCATTGCACTTGCATCTTATGTTGTGTGGATATAATAGTAGATGTTTCAACCCTTCTAAAGAGGACAAGTGGAGAAGTTGCCCACAGCAACCAATCAGATTTTATTTATCATTCGCATTCCCCAAGTGCATTTTTATAAAATGAAAGGTAGAATCTAATTGGTTGCCATTGGCAACTTATCCACTTGTCTTTTTAGAAAATTTTATACATCTTCCCCTGAGACTTTAATAAATACCTGTTACTTTGCTCAAACTATTGAAAATAGGCTGGGGGCAGAAGATGTAAGATCTTGGCTAGAAGGGACTGAGGCTGAAATGTATACACTACACAGGTTAGGAGGACGTATAGAATTACTGGGCAAATGTATTAAGCCTTCAAAGAGGACAATTGGAGAAGTTGCCTAATCAGCAACCAATCAAATTCTAGATATAATTTATCTAGTACAGTCTATTATAATATAGCTAGACATTTGATTGGTTGCTATGAGGAAATCCTCCACTTGTCACCTTTAGAAGGTTTGCTACAGCTCAGCTTATATGCACAACACAGTACAGTCAAACAGGAAAAATGGTAAATGTTGGAGGTGGCAAATACAAGTGGAGAGAATATGTATAATGCAGTGGCGTGCAGTGAGGCCAGTGGCTGGTGAGGCACTACAGCCATAATGTCCGCCGAATCCTGCCGAGACCCCTAAAACTTTGGACAGGAAATATGGGGGACAAAAGATGTAGGGGTCCCCCGTATTTTTAAAACCAGCACCGGGCTCCACTAGCCAGAGAGATAATGCCACAGCCGGGGGTACACATTTATGTAGGTCCCAGCGGCCGTGGCATTACCCCCACAACTAGTCACCCCTGGCCAGGGTTCCCTGGAGGAGTGGGGACCCCTTAAATCAAGGGGTCCCCCCCCCCTCCAGGCACCCAAGGGCCAGAGGTGAAGGCCGAGGCTGTCCCCAGCACAAGTGTGTAAAAAAAATATTGTTTTTTGTTGTGGAACCACAAGGCCCAGCATGCCTCCCCCGCTTGCTGGTACTTGGAGAACCTCAAGTACCAGCATGCGGGGAAATAAGGGGCCCGCTGGTACCTGTAGTTCTACAACAACAAAAATATCCAAATAAAAACACAACACACACACCTTGAAAGTAAAAATGTATTAAAACACACTTACACACTCATACATACTTACCTACATCCAACGCCGATCACGTCCACTTGTCCATGTAGAATCCAATAGGGGTACCTGTAAAAATTCAAATTATACTTAAAATGAGAGAGAGATTACTTACATGCATCTCACGCCGATTACGTCCACTTGTCCAGTAGAATCCAATAGGGGTACCTGTAAAAATTCAAATTATACTTACAAACTTTAACACAGGAGGGGGGAAGAGAGAGAGAGAGAGAGAGCGAACACACACACACACACACACCACTGGACCCCTCGGATAAAGGTGCTGCTTCTGCCCTGTAACTGCTATGGCGGAGGGAGCTTACCAGTGGCTCTTGTCTTAATCGGGGCGGCGTGGGGAGACAGCGACACACGAAGGGGAGGTGGAAGGCACCAAACATGCGTGTGGGTGCCCAGGAACCGGGCCCCTCACATCTCGCTGGGGTCACGGAGGACGTTGATGCGCGGCCAGGGGCGTATCTATACCTTCGTGGGCCCCATAGCAAAGTATTGAAATGCCCCCCCCCCCCCCCAGTGCTCCGCGATAGCAACAAGGAAGTGGGAGGGGCAGCAAGGGAGATGGAGTGGATCAGAGGCTGGTACTTGATGAAGAAGGGCAAAAGTAGGATCGAGGAGCTCACCCCCCAAGCTCCTCCTTCCCTTCTGACCCCAGGAGCTTAAGGCTCACTCACCTGGGGATACTACCTGTAAGTCCCACTATCTCACTGCCAGGTGAGAGGTGTAGGTCCCGGGTCATCAGTGGAGAACTGGACGACAGTGCAACCCATCTCCTGCCTTCCGTATCACTTCAACTCCAGTGGCAGCGGGCAGGTCCAGAGCCGCTGTGGAGAAAGGTCTCACCTACAGATGGTGAGACCGGTGGTGGTCACGCCGCACAGACAGCCAAGATCCGGGCTCCATCACAGCTCACCGCTTTGTGAGGCCAGCAGGTAGACGGGAGCAGCTAGAAGGAGCGGGCCGGAGGAGCACACCGCGGGTGGACGGGTGGCACTCCACTTTCCAGAGGGTCAGGAGCAGAAGACTGGTGTGCGGGTCCGGTGTGGGGAAGGTGTTCAAAGCCCGGTGAGTGCTGGGTTGCGGGAGTTTGCAGCACAGCTTCCAGATCAGGTGTCAGCAAGATTGGAGGCGCTCAGGGCCCGCTGGCGGCTTGGGGTGGGTCGGTAGCGGCGGCATCTCTGGCTGGTCTCAGGGACTGGGCACCCGAGTGGAGTCATGCACTGCAGCTTGATTGGGTGCAGGGTAACAGTGGGCCCTGCAGACATCTGGGGCCCCATAGCAGCTGTACCTATGATGGTTAGGTTACGCCACTGCGCGCGGCTGCTGCTGGAGTCACTGAAGCAAAATGAGGACAGGAAATGTGAGAACTGCTGATGCTGCATTAGGTGATTGGACCAGCGGAACCAGCCCTGGATCCGCTGTCCAATCACATCTGCCCCTGTCAAAGCGGCACTAAGACTAGTGCCGCTTTGTCGACTTTTTTCAATGGGCTTTTACAGCCCAGTGCTTGGCCCCACCCCCCACATTATTCACATTCCTATTGGCAACGGGAGGCACTGTATCAGTGCCTCCGAAACTATTACCTGTATTAAAATGAATATAATAATATAACGAAGATACTTATGACACAGAATATGTGTCATAAGTATCTTCCTTGTATTATTTTACTCCTTAATGACAGGGAAGGCACTGCCTCCTCTGCCTCCCATGACTGCACGTCCCTGGTATAATGAGTAGAAAACAGAGAGAGCTGGGGCAAGAACAGAGCCAGTGTGGATGAGAGGCTGGAGGGATAGGGTGGGTAGTTGGGTAAATGGGCAGAGCATATCCCTGGGGCTTGAGGGTAGGGTGGGTAGTTGGGTAGAGTATTTCCCTGGGTTGGGGGATAGGGTGGGTAGTTGGGTAGATGGGCAGAGCATGTCCTTGGGCCTGGAGGGATGGGGTGGGTAGTTGGATAGATGGGCAGAGCATGTCCTTGGGGCTGGAGGGATAGGGTGGGTAGTTGGATAGATGGGCAGAGCATGTCCTTGGGGCTGGAGGGATAGGGTGGGTAGTTGAGTAGAGCATTTCCCTGGGGCTGAAGGGATAGGGTGGGTAGTGGGGTAGATGGGCAGAGCATGTTCCTGGTGCTGGGGGATAGGATGGGAAGTTAGGTAGATGGGCAGAGCATGTACCTGGTGCTGGGGGATAGGATGGGAAGTTAGGAAGATGGGCAGAGCATGTCCCTGGTGCTGGGGGATAGGGTGGGTAGTTGGGTAGATGGGCAGAGCATGTTCTTGGGGCTGGGGGGATAGGGTTAGTAGTTGTGTAGAGTGTTCTGGAGGATTGGGTGGTGGGGGGTAGTCTATATCCTCAGGCCAGGGGGTGAGTGGTGACATATAAGGTGGGTAGCTTATGTCCCTCGACCTAGGGCTAGGGTGGAGTGTGTATGTCCCTTGGCCAGGGGGGTAGTGGGGAAAGTGTATGTCCATGGGACTGAAGGGTAGGGTGGAGTGTGTATGTCTCTGGACAAAGGGGTTTAGGGTGGGTAATGTATGTCCCTGGTGCTGGGCAGGGGTGGGTAGGACAGGCAATGTAGGTCCATTTGTGCAAAGGACAATGTGTAAATGTTGTAAGCAGCAGATGTGTACTATGAAGCATGTAATGTTAAGACATATCACATGGCACTGACAGCAGGACTGATGATGACACCATGACACTACACAGTAACAGTGATACAATGTAACAATGAGAGTAGCAGTGACACTGTACCCTGATGCAGAGTGACAGACTGACACACAACAATGTGAAACTGGCCACAGCAATGACACTTCCAGTGATGTCACAGATACTGGGACACTGACAGCAGGACTGATGGTGACACTATGACGGTACACAGCAGCAGTGGTGATACAATGCAACACAGTGCGTGGCGTTGACACTGTGCCCTGTTGCAGAGTGACAGACACACTGACATAGTGCGTAGGATGAGAATAGTGATGATATAATAATGCAGCATATGGTGCTGCGCAGTGGAGGAGGTAGGAGAAGACTGCACAGAGCCACTCACCTACCCGGTCCCTGGCTCTGATGGATCCACGAGATCATCCCGGGATGTCACTGCGGGGTTAGACATGGAACTGCTGCACTCTCATAGTGAAGAGTGGACTACTGCTGTGCTGCCTTATTTCTTCCAGTGCTTGGTGCGGGGTGCTTCCACAACCACCGCTCATGTTGCAGGCTGGGTTTGAAAAATGACATTTAGGAGCTGACTAGTTGATGCGTTATCCTCTTCCACTTTATCACTTCGCCAGGCTTAATAAATCTGCCCTGAGTTCCCAGCTGCTGCCGCAAATCACCAGTAGATGCAGGGAAGCTGCTGGCGGTCCTGCAAAGCGGGCAGGAAGGGAGACAGCTACTGAATGTAAGTCCCGGAAGAATGGCCGCCAGCCTGGGACTGTAGGCAGTGTAAGCTGGCCCGGTAGGTGGTGTAAGCAGGCCCAGCAGGGAGGGTGGGACTGGCCAAGCAGAAACTATCCCGTTGGCCCAATCCACCCCTGATCCCATTCTGACATGCAGCACATCAGATGGGACGATGCAATGAACAACTGTTGAGGTGTACGATATATGGTTCTGATCGACGTCAGAAGGATATATCGCCTCCTGCTGTATTACCATAATAGTATCCCCAACCAAACCTGAATGAGGGACATATGCCCTTATTTATCAATGAGTGATACATTTCACTGTGAGTGATAAATTGCACCAGCCAATCAGCTCCTAACTTCTATGTCACAGGCTGTGTTTGGAAAAATGTCAGTTAGGAGTGGACTGGCTGGTGAAATTTATCACTCACAGTGAAATGTATCACTCATTGATAAATAAGGGCATTAGTTTTTACCCAGCTTAAGGAACCCTACAATAAACGTAACCGAAATGGAACATGGTCTCACACAAGCAATACTGAAATATGTTATATCTTCCTGGAAGATGGATGATGACCTCAGACCTTAAATAATTACAAGCACTAGAACATAGAATATCTGCTATAATAGCAGAAATCAAACTACCAAGTTACAAAATGCAGATTTTCACTGATAAATTAATGGCAGTGACTAAACTACAATGTTTGCAAAACCAATTTAAAAAAATAAAATGCAGCAAATAATGGTTTCCTGATATTTGGTGCAGTTTAAGGAATAAAAATCATGTGATGAAAAATGTACAAATTGTCCTTTACTAAATACATTCTTTCGCTGCATGGACTAGATGCCCTTTTAGAAAACTACTCCTGATGAAGAGCGATGAAATGTCCATGTATATATTAAATATGTAAATGTTTATTGCAAGAGAAAGACAAGAACATTCTTTTCTAAGTGCCAACATTTCCATACAAAAGCACAGGCATAAAATTCTGTATTTATATAACGGAATGTGTATGCTATATGAAATATTGCTTTATTCTTGGACTTAACTCCTCTGAGATATCCTAACCAAACAAGAGAACAGAACTAAATCTCTAAACTTTACACAAATGAAGCATGGTGTGAAAATTTACAGCAAGAGAGGGAAAGCAGTGAAAAAAAGTTGTGGCGGAACCCTCCCGCCCATAGCATAATATTTAGTACTTAGCAAATAATATATAGTAGTACTTAGCAAAATAGGGCAACAGCGTTATACAGAAAAAGTAAAGAGATCAAATCGTGATATTTAAAACAATAAAATATAAATAAGAGTATAAAATAAAAATAAAAATAGAAGTCACTTAGTAAGTATCTCAATGTCTCCCATTCTACAGGTTATACTTAGTCCTGAATTTAGCGGCCATTACTTAAGAGGGATTGGTTGTATTTAATTAATATTTCTATAAAGGGGTTGAAAACTTCAAACCCCATTACATCACTTATTAATATAGACCTGGCCAGAGAGGGAGCATCAAAGTAGAAAGTGAGATGAGCATTGGCCAGAGAGGGAGCATCAAAGTAGAAAGTGAGATGAGCATCTAATTATCACATCCAATCCTGGGACAGACTTTTTGTAAACAAAAAGTTTTCCAAATGGATAGTTGCAATTTAAGGTGAAGATTTCCAATTATTGCACCTAAGGCATGGGCACATGTGGCCTCTTCAAAATCCAGGTCTGAGTTTGTTATCAACCCACTTCTTGTATGGCTTTTGTTACTATTTAACTGTGCTTAACATTTTGCTGCTCTAGGCACTGTGCATATAAATATAATATATATATATATATATATATATATATATACATACACTGCTCAAAAAAATAAAGGGAACACTTAAACAACACAATGTAACTCCAAGTCAATCACACTTCTGTGAAATCAAACTGTCCACTTAGGAAGCAACACTGATTGACAATCAATTTCACATGCTGTTGTGCAAATGGAATAGACAACAGGTGGAAATTATAGGCAATTTGCAAGACACCCCCAATAAAAGAGTTGTTCTGCAGGTGGTGACCACAGACCACTTCTCAGCTCCTATGCTTTCTGGCTGATGGTTTGGTCACTTTTGAAAGCTGGCGGTGCTTTCACTCTAGTGGTAGCATGAGCCGGAGTCTACAACCCACACAAGTGGCTCAGGTAGTGCAGCTCATCCAGGATGGCACATTAATGCGAGCTGTGGCAAGAAGGTTTGCTGTGTCTGTCAGCGTAGTGTCCAGAGCATGGAGGCGCTACCAGGAGACAGGCCAGTACATCAGGAGACGTGGAGGAGGCCGTAGGAGGGCAACAACCCAGCAGCAGGACTGCTACCTCTGCCTTTGTGCAAGGAGGAACAGGACGAGCACTACCAGAGCCCTGCAAAATGACCTCCAGCAAGCCACATATGTGCATGTGTCTACTCAAACGATCAGAGACAGACTTCATGAGGGTGGTATGAGGGCCCGACGTCCACACGTGGGGGTTGTGCTTACAGCCCAACACCGTGCAGGACGTTTGGCATTTGCCAGAGAACACCAAGATTGGCAAATTCGCCACTGGCGCCCTGTGCTCTTCACAGATGAAAACAGGTTCTCACTGAGCACATGTGACAGACATGACAGAGTCTGGAGATGCCAAGGAGAATGTTCTGCTGCCTGCAACATCCTCCAGCATGACCGGCTTGGCAGTGGGTCAGTAATGGGTGGCATTTCCTTGGGGGGCCGCACAGCCCTCCATGTGCTCACCAGAGGTATCCTGACTGCCATTGGGTACCGAGATGAGATCCTCAGACCCCTTGAGAGACCATATGCTGGTGCGGTTGGCCCTGGGTTCCTCCTAATGCAAGACAATGCTAGACCTCATGTGGCTGGAGTGTGTCAGCTGTTCCTGCAAGACGAAGGCATTGATGCTATGGACTGGCCCGCCTGTTCCCCAGACCTGAATCCAATTGAGCACATCTGGGACATCATGTCTTGCTCCATCCACCAACGCCACGTTGCACCACAGACTGTCCAGGAGTTGGCGGATGCTGTAGTCCAGGTCTGGGAGGAGATCCCTCAGGAGACCATCCACCACCTCATCAGGAGCATGCCCAGGAATTGTAGGGAGGTCATACAGGCACATGGAGGCCACACACACTACTGAGCCTCATTTTGACTTGTTTTAAGGACATCACATCAAAGTTGGATCAGCCTGTAGTGTGTTTTTCCACTTTAATTTTGAGTGTGACTCCAAATCCAGACCTCCATGGGTTAATAAATTTGATTTCCATTGATCATTTTTGTGTGATTTTGTTGTCAGCACATTCAACTATGTAAAGAACAAAATATTTAATAAGAATATTTCATTCATTCAGATCTAGGATGTGTTGTTTAAGTGTTCCCTTTATTTTTTTGAGCAGTGTATATATATATATATATATATATATATATATATAAACAGCAAAAAAGAGGCGGCACTCGGAGACTTTAAAGTGCAGATAACTTGTATTCCACAAAAAGAAGACTAACGTTTCGGGGTCACATTACCTCTTTGTCAAAGTGAACAAAGTGTGTATAGAAACAGTGACATACCTTAAATACTTTAGAATCCCACTTAGTGCTCAGACGCCATCCAGGCCGCGCTGGCTGCTGCTTCATTTCCGGTCTCTCTTAGATGACATCATCAGTATCGCGTCTGGTTGCCTTGGTGACCATTGACGCCAGGCGGCCCGGCTACGGCGCTGTATAAGTAAGAAAGAGTGTTGTTTACTATAGTACCCTGCTACCATAATAGAAACAAAACTTAATGGGTAAAGCCACTACTGAGACCTCAGGCAGAGATGTAACATTATGATTAATATCTTTTAAAACGCATACTGAGTGTTAATAAAGATCGCATAAGCGATCCCACTGACTATAGATCAAGATTAATGGGAACACTAGGGCCCCACATGCCTATGCGAATAAATAATTTGTGAAGTAAAACTACTATATAATTCCCCTTAAATATATTAAATCGGGGTTCTGCCTGAGGTTTCAATAATAGGTCAGGATACACATATCCCTTAGAAAAGGGGACAGGGGTGAAATATTGAAAGAAAAGGCAGGGTAAATAAGAAGAAAGGGGCCGCTATTTAAAAATATTCAGACTCAGTTTCTCATTGAGACCATAAGGACTGATGGTTCCGAGTTCAAAAATCCATCTAGTCTCCAGCCGTAACAATCTACCATCTACCATCCCTGTCGCCACCTCTGATGTGTCTGGGGACATGGTCAATAATAAGATGTCGTAAGTCCTTCATGGTATGGCCGGCTGATGCGAAGTGTCTAGCCACCGGTTGTTCGGATGCCTTGCCCTGCAGCGCTTATTTGATGGCTGAGCGATGGAGGGCCATCCTCTCTCGGCACGTCCTGATGGACTTCCCCACATAGTGGAGGTTACACGGACATTTAATGAGATATATGATGTGGGTGGTAGTGCATGTAAGGACATGCTTGATGCTGTAGATTTTGTCACGGTGAGGATGTTTGAAACTTGAACCGGTGATCATATGCTCACATGTAGTGCATTTAATGCATTTATAGCAACCCGGCTTCTTCTCCAAAAATACTGACTCTGGCCGCCCTTGTCGGTCCAGTGCGGCTTGAAAGCCCGTGACATCGGAATGAACTATTGTGTCCTTTAGGTTCCTACCCCTTTGGTAGCACATCATAGGCCTTTTACCATTCAAAGAGGGAAGCGACTTATCGGTGGCCACTATAGGCCATAAGGCTCTAGTCGCTCTTTGCACCACTGGACTCGAGGTGTTATATCTTGTAGAAAATGGAATGACAGATTCTTGTTGCTTAGGCTTGGAAATTAAAAGCAACTCCCTGGGGATCTTCATCACTTCCTCCTTATGCTTAAGGAGGAGTCGCCTGTCATACCCTCTCTCCATAAATTTGGAAACCATATTATCCAGTTCTTGCTCTAAAGTGCTGCGGTCACTAATGATGCGGGACACTCTAATGATTTGAGACCGTGGGAGGCCCTCTTTAAGGGCTCTAGGATGGTGGCTACTGACTTTAAGGAGAGTGTTTCTGTCCGTGGGCTTGCAGTAGAGACTGGTGTGTAGTGCCCCATTTGTAATGGTTACTTGGACATCCAAGTAATTCAACGTACTTGTACTAGTCTGGAATGTATATTTGATGCTGGAGGCCCTGGAGTTGATGGACAACATAAGTGAATTGAACCGATCCACTCCTCCCGTCCACAAGATGAACAAATCATCTATAAACCGTGTGAACAGGAGGATATGGGCAGCTACAGATTCATCTTTAAAGAACGCTTCAAACTCCTCCTGAAACATAAAGATGTTAGCGAATGACGGGGAGACATTGCTCCCCATCACACACCCAGTTTTTTGTCGGTAAAATTTACCATTGAAGAGGAAGTAATTCTTTTCTAGCGTTAAACGCAAAAGGGTCATAAAGAGTGAAAGATCAAGCGTCTCCATCCTCTCATTTCTTAGAAATTCCTCCATGGCTGACAGACCGGCCTCATGGGGGATACTCGTGTACAGGCTAACTACATCCACGACACAAATCAAAGTGCCAGCTGGAACTTGCTTAATTTCCATGAGGCGATTGATAAAACAGGTGGTATCTTTGATGAAATTCTTATGTTTAAGAATCAATGGCTGCAAGATGCTGTCTAAGAATATTGACACTGGTTGGAAAATTGAGTCACGTGCTGCTATTATGGGCCTACCCGGAGGTGCCAGAGGATTCTTATGGACTTTGGGGACAGTAAAAAAGATGGGTACCAGAGGATGCTCCTGTTTCAGTGCTTTATATAGCTTTGGTGTTAAAGTGCCTTCCTGTTTTGCATTATCTAGAATAGAAAGTAAGGCCTTCTGGTATTCAATGGTAGGGTCCTGTTGGAGTTCCTCATATGTGTCCGCGTTGCTAAGTTGACTGTTAATTTCTATGATGTGGTAGCCCAAATCGAGTACTACCACTCCACGCTCTTTGTCCGCCGGACGTATCACAATGTCCCTGTATTCACCCAATTGTTTAAGCGCGACCCATTCTGCCCGTGAAAGGTTGCAATGCGCTTAAGGTGAATCTGGGGCCGCATTGTATTTTTTGACGGAATCTCCCACCAATCTAGAGAAAGATTTTATAGAGGCATTCGTAGACGTGGGGTTGAAGGAGGAGTGGGAGCGTTGGTTCAGGAATTTCTGATGCTTACTATCCAATGATGGAGCTGGGGGGGCATCTACAGAACCGGATTGAAAGAATTCTTGGCATCTCAATTTGCGAGAAAACTGATGTAGTTCAATGTTCCAAACAAAATCATTGAAAGGGCTGGTAGGGACAAATGAATGTCCTTTCTCTAACACGGTTTGTTCCACATCTGAAAGGACCCTATGGGATAAGTTGTACACTAGGGTTTTTTGCTTATTGAGGCTCCTCTGGTCCCTCGAGCTTTGGCCACCCCTGCGGGTGGTCGACCTCTTCTTCCTTTCTCTGCCGGCGTGGCCGCAGTAGCCCCTAAAGGGGTCGCTGGTTGTTGATTGGGTCCCTCTGAGTCGACCGGCCCAAAGTCACTATCACTATTAGATGTACCTGCCACATTCCGTTGGGCTTCTCTCCTTTTCCGCCAGCTATGTTTGCTCCGATAATTATACGGTTTGGAAGTAGCTGCGTTGTCCCCCATTAGCCATCTATAGACCCTATTAGTGTCATAATCCTCTTTGACAATGGTTAATTTGTTTCGCTTAAATTTAATCAAATCTCCCCTATATTTGTCAACTTGATTCTGCAGTTTCTGCATCCAATCTTGGTTTGTATCACTTTGCAGTACCTGCTTGTATAGGGTCTCAATGGTGGTAATTTTCTCACGGGTAATCCCTAGCTCCCTGCCTGCTTCCTCCACCACTAGCAGCATCAGGTCTAGGCTGCATTTGTTAAGGATCCCGACCCATTTCCTGCAGAAGTCGGGGCTGAATCGCCCTATGGTGGGGACATTTCTGACACGGAATCCCCTAGGCACCATTTTCTGCCTATGATAATCAGAAAGGGAGATTCCGTGCAGCAGGAAGTCCGTTTTCCGTCGTTTAAGCTTCAGCAATTGATGGTACAAGTCCTCTATATTTCCTGATGACTCCTTAGGTTCAAGTTGCTCCTTAAATCTAAGACGTTCTGCGTCATCATCAGTAAAACTGAATGACTCCCCTAACGTGGAGAACATCCCTTTGCATCCTGGTGAGTCTTCAGTACTGGCTATATCCATATTGGTAAGGTGCTGTGTGCTTTAGCAGTGATACCAAAAGAATTAAAGTGCATATAGTATTCAAAAAGTGCTTATGTGCAAAGTGCAAAAAGATCACTCCTGACAGCAATGGATCCTCAGTAATTGAGGTTAAATAACAAGCAGGGGGTGCCTTGTCCCAAGCTGGAGAGACCATACAGTGTATAGCCCCACTCCAAAAACGAATATAGTCCACACGGACCGGCACTCCCACTATCTTCTATATACAGGCTCCGGTGCCCTCCAGGGACAATCCACAAACAGCAAAAAAGAGGCGGCACTCGGAGACTTTAAAGTGCAGATAACTTGTATTCCACAAAAAGAAGACTAACGTTTCAGGGTCACATTACCCCTTTGTCAAATATACCCTAACTAAGGCTGTCAATTAATCCATCTCACCTCCATTCCATATTTTAACAGCTGAACAGACACTGTACTCACTCAGGGGAGCGCAGTCCAAAATTCAAATAGGGAGCCACACCAACTGCCACCCAAAACGCTACCAAACATCGCTGGCCGGGACTCACTGGCAGTTGGTGTGGCTTCCCTATTTGAATTTTGGACTGCGCTGCAACTGCCACTGGAGAATAGATATTTATATGTTTTTTTAAAACAAACTTATCTCCAGAAAACATAAATTTCTATAATTTCCAGCTTTTATGAGATAATTACGTTAATTAAATATACACCATAGAATGTAATTGATAAATGAAGCTGATTGCTGTGGTCACCTTCTCCACTTGTCATCACTTCAAGATATAATTCATCTCCCCCATAGAGATTATTAATAGATAGTAGCATCATTAGGGGGGTACAGAGGGGTGCGGGACACTACAGGGTGTCACCCTCCGAGGTGTAACACCAAAATGCTAGCTCCTCCTCAGTACACTGTAACATTAAGCACAGCACTCAGCTCTAGTAACAGTGTAGGAGCCCCCTATTTGCTGGCACGTGCCTTTGACGTGCGCAAGGGGACTTACAGCACATCGGGTGTTGCAGGACATAGGTATACCCCTATACATAGAGACTGAGTAAAGAGTTCCTGGGGTACACATACCCTAAATACATACTTATGGCAGACTACCAACCACCTTCGGCACAATGGCTGTCATTTCAGAAATTGCTGACTAGTGTGTACCAATGACAAAGCAAAAACAGGCCTAAAGCCAATTTTCTGCTATTCCAGAAGGGAATAAAGGTTGTAGTTTTCCTATACATGAACAGTCTAAATACAAATTCTTTTGCCAGAACAAGTATTGTGGACACTTAACTAAAAAGCTAGTTCATTCGATACAATGCATTTTTCTTGCGGAAAAGAGATCAATGAGCTGTATTTTCTGGGCAAAATTACACGTGTGGCTGTGCCATTAAACTGCAAAATATAGCCTGGTTAGACCCAAAGGAGTATTGTCTTTCGTATTCTGAAAATCAATTGGCTTTTAAGCAAAAAAATGTATGTTGCAGAATTAAGCAATTGCCTGATAAAACAAACTTGCTTTGTTGTCAGAAGATAAATAGCATGCCTTCTAGAATTACAGATCTGAAATGTGGAAATTGAAAAACTAGAAGCACTTAAAATATCTATAATCACTTTAGGGTGAGGTCACTTAACTTTCTATAGGAGATGAAAAGAGACACACTGTTCGTGGAAATTTAAGTTAGTTCACAAGTACCTTTATGTCACTCCCGGTTGCTGTGCGGGTGCTTAGCAATTATAACACTTCATTAATTATCTCTACTCAATGTCATGTTTCCTAGAAATGCCCATTCTACTACCTCGAGTTTTAACTTATTGCTGGTGCCATTCAATGTAGACTCGGTAGATTTTCATAAGATAGATAAAAAAAAAAAAAAAAAAAAAATATATATATATATATGTATATATATTCATTCAGCTAGATTTTTTGTCCAATCATGTTCATACTTTTTAATGCTTTACCAAACACATTTGATTTGAAAATATTGATTTGATAATGTTAACAGTGCAAGATTATTAATAGAAGTGCAGCTATGTATAGGATATAAAGGTTAATTCCAGCATTCATAGTACTAAGGTACAGTGTTTAAAGATTTGCAGTTTCTATAACTTTGCAAACAGTAGTGGTGCACATGTATTAAGCCTGAAGAAGTGATAAAGCAGTGATAAGATGAAGGTGATAACTAGAGATGAGCGGATTCGGTTTTACTCGGATTTACTCGGTTCTCAAAACAGCATCTTATTGGCTCACGGATGTCACGCGTTTTGGATAGCCAATCAGATGCCGTTTTGAGAACTGAGTAAATCCGAGTAAAACTGAATCCGCTCATCTCTAGTGATAACGTACCAACCAATCATTACGGGTTTGAAAAATGACAGTTAGGAGGTGATTGGTTGGTGCATTATCACCTTCTACTTATCACTTCTTTATCACTTCTCCAGGTTTAATACATCTGCCCCAGTGAATGTTTAGCTGCTTTCAGTATAGAATTACCTCCTGAAATATTGAATACCTGTGTACACCAGCCACTGGTAGAAGGTTCATTAAATGTTTGTTACTTATACAATGTAATTGTTTTTAACATAATAGTTTTATTAAAAACAAGCACACAAACAATATATTCAACTGATGTTACAAATGTAATTAGTGATTTTATTTTTGCTTGCTATCACCACTAAGACAGATAATAATTTGGCAGTTCTGTGGATAGGGAACCTCCAGGACTGCTTTGTCTTCCTCACCAGGATTGACACATTCAGTGGGTAATTAAATAGATGATATCATTGTCTTTTGCTATAGTGTGATATGTTTAACAAAAAAATCTAGTTTTATGTGAAGCATCATTCAAGACAAATATGTGAAATACATTTTGTTTTTTCATTTTATAGTCAGCCAGTGAGAATGTTTCCACCAGGCACATTCCTACCAGTTGGATGGAATGACAGTTGCCATGGAAACCATTGGAAGGCAGGCCTCGTCTGGCACAGTATCTCACAAATTTTGACTCCTGGGAGGCCATGGAGTCAAAATTTGTGAGATACTGTGCCAGACGGGCCCCCCATCCAATGGTGTCCTTGGCAACTGTCATCCTGTCCAACCGGTATAGGTTCTTGACATATTGCCAGAGCCTTGCCTTGTGGTCCAAGCTTCTGGCTCTGGGCTCCATGATGTTGTGGGTCAGAAGTGCAGCAAGCACAACATTAATGACATTGCATTGAGTAGACGTTTTACCTGGTCAACTACTTCACTTTCCCAGAAGCACCCAGACCACTAGATATGGTACTGGTTTCTACTATTTAGGATGAATACATTTTTCTGTCAGCGATATGTTTTCTGTGGTCAACAAATGTGATGAGTATAATAATACATGCAGGGCTGTAACCAGAACTTTGTGGGCCCCATAGCAACATACTGAAGGGTCCCCTGTCTCATTGCTTCTTGAGAGACACCTCTCCACAGTTGTTGTTAATTATATGCCCCATAATAGTGCCCTAGTTCATTCTCTGTACCATAGCAGTGAACTAGTTTATTTTATGAGTCATTTATATAATTTCAAATTGTAGGGCTGTCAGCACACATTATCCACACAGTATTTTCCCAATTACATTATGACATACAGTGTCCCCAGTTCATATTATGCCACATTACAGTGCCCCCTGTTCATACTGTGCCACATTACAGTGTCCTCTAGTTAAAATTATGCCCGGTTACTGTGTCCCAGTTTATAATATGTCAAACTATAGTACCTTCATTTCATATTGTGCCACATTAAAGTGCCACAGTTATTATGAAACAATATAGTGCCCTCCACATTACAAAGAGCAGATCAGATTATGCCACATTACAGTGCCCTCCAGTTCATATTGTGTTACATCACAATGGCCTCCAGTTTAAATTATGCCACATTACAGTGCCCCCTTACCATTATAACATCCACTACACACTGTTCTCACTGAAAATGTAATGTTACACACAGTTCAGGCTGGGCAATGGATAAGACCCAATTAATTATAAGGCAAATATGGGAAATTGGTATGCAACTTTATAACCTAGGTCCATGTCCAACTATAGTTATGGCTATGAGTATCTGTCATGAATATGAAACATAATTTTTTTATTAAATATATTTACAAACTTCAAGTGTTAAAAATGTTCCCTAACATATGTTATTATAGTTTGCTTTAAGCATACAGATTGCAATCAAGGTTGAATGACAAATAACCACCAACTGAAGACATAAGCAACAAAACAAAACTACATTTTCTACATTCCGTTGAGATTGTAATTATAACTGATGTCCTCTTTCACATGCTTTGTACTGTCCTGTCTGGGTGAGTTTAAAGATTCTATGCAAATTGTCCTTAGTTTGCCAGTCACTTTTCACTGTCCTCTCACCAATCCTCACCTCCATCATATTTCAAATTGGATTTAATATGGTTAATTTCACCAATCTTCAAGACTTTAATAAAACTCAAAAAGGTATTTCATTTTGTGCATACACTATATACTCTAAAGCATTTTGCAAAAAAAAAATGATGATATTGGGGGAATACCTTCCACCCTGCTGCCTGAAACCCCTCACAGCAAAATCAGGACAAATTCCCTCGATCGCAGACAGTCCCCTCAGATTAGAACTGTTCTGCAGAAATCAGGTTGGGTGGTAGGCAGAAAATCTAACCACTAACCACAGCACTGGGTCACAGACAAAAGTGATGGGACATTAAGAGGCGTTGAAAGAAAAGGGAAAATACTAAGATACAATTCCAGATAAAAATTTTTATTATTATTATTATTATTATTATTTATATTACCAGTTGTTTATATTGCAGGCTTGAGTATGAAATCCCGGCAGTCAGGATCCCGACACTGAGAATGCAGACGCCTTCCGGGTAAGTATATTACCCCTACCCCTTTCCCACCCCTCCCACAGCCTAACCCAAACTATCCCCTCCTACAGCCTAACTTTACCTTGCCCTCCCCACAGCCTAACCCTAATCCAAACCCTCAAACTCATCTCATCGACATTGACATTCTCAGAGGTGGGATTCCGTTGTCGGGATTTTGACAGTCAGGATTCCAAGTGCCAGGATCCTGAGCACATCCCATATAGTGCACACATCAGCAGTGCTTTACAGAGAAAATGTAGCAACTCACAACAGTCCCTGCCCCTCTGGAGCTTCCAATTTATGTTCCTACCACATGCGCACACACTGTCATTATATTGTATCTGACTGCAGTACCTCTGTGCTACCAGAGGTGCTGCTGTGTCACTAGGACATGCTCTCCTCTATAGTATTGTAGGAGTCATGGGTCTATTCATGAAGCAGTGAAAAGAGTGGAGAAAAGGACCAGTGAAGAAGTTGCCCGTAGCAACCAATCAGCTTTGAAAGAAGCTTTTATCAAGTACATTGTAAAAAATGTAAGGGAGGTGCTGATTGGTTGCAATTGGCAACTTCTCCACTGGTCTGTTTCTCCCCTGTTTTCACTGCTTCATGAATAGACCCCTTAATCTTGTTTCTCCTGCAATCACCTGCACCTGTGCCACTGCTACATAACCCTGACTCTCACCAAAGACCTGGTGGTTCTTGATGTCATTTTTTTCATGTGATAAAGTTGCTGGTCCTGTTGATCCTAGATTTATCAAGTCATGTTTGCTGCTTCAGTAAGGGAGTATGCTTCATATCAGTTCTGACTCACTGTGCCTGGGACCTGCCATTACAAGTGATTATTATTTAATTGCTGGATCCCTGCTCCTGCATACCTCTCTGATCTGGACTTTACTTTAAACTCCAGTGTACACCAGTGCCTATCTAATCCTAGAGAAGTCTGCAGCTCACCAAATTACCACCTATGGGGCAGATGTATTAACCTGGAGAAGGCATAAGGAAGTGATAAACCAGTGATATGTACAAGGTGATAAACCCACCAGCCAATCGGCTCCATTATGTAAATTAACAGTTAGGATCTGATTGGCTGGTGCCTTTATCACCTTGCACATATCACTGGTTTATCACTTCCTTATGCCTTCTCCAGGTTATACATCTGCCCCATTGTCTGATATTAATCCTGGTACATTTTGGTAATCCAGCTCCTCAGTCTGTCTGCTATATTCAGTATCTGCAAATCAAGTATACTACATTCGTGAATACCTGCCTTGTCAAGTATGTACCTGTATCATCAGAGTATTTGCAAAACAATTATTACACACTTGTGAATATCTGCTTTGTCAAGTGCTTATTTGTATTTGTAAGTTTTACTGCATACCCAGCCACAGTTTGTCTCCATTACTAAGTTGCCTGCTATCTAGCCACATCCAAAGTTTGGTTATCTTTGCTGTTCTAATGTGTATTGCAGTGCTGCACTCTGGGTTTTTTTGCAAAACACACACATAGTGTAATTTTTTTTTTAGTTGGCAGTCAGTACACCTACCAATATATTTTTGGAGTGTTGGAAGAAACTGGAGTACCCCGGAGGAAACCAACGCAAGCACGGGAAGAATATACAAACTCCATATGGTTAGGGCCGTGGTGGGAATCAAAAACCAAGCCCTTAATGCTTTAAGGCAGAAATGGTAGTCAATGGTAGTCATTAAACCATCCATGCTGCCCACGTTTTAGCACCCATTTGTAAACTTGTGATAAATGACAGTGGGTAATTATATCACCGGGGGCTATACTATTAGCCCTGATGTGGTGCACTCCTCCCCTGATGTCTGCACTTATGACGGATTATGCTTTGGGTGCCTCAGGTACCCGAAGCATAATCCGTGATAAGCGGGGTGCCGGCGCTTATCCCTGATCCCATGTGTTATCATGGATCTGTTTTTGGGCTGATGAAAATGGCCTGTAATAGGATACTGCAATAATGACCATCGGTCATTAATTACAATATCAGGCTGTTTTTATTGGCTGAAAATGGATCTGGGCTAATTGAATACCCTCTTAATCGGGATGTATTGGGATGTTTCTTGCTAAATGTGAGCTAGATAAAGTTGTATTGCGTAAATGTTCAAATAAATTTATTTTTTACCCTTCAGAAAATGTGATTAAATGCCTCCAAGAGTCATAAATGAACACAGTTCTCCCAATGTATTAAAAATATTCTACTATACAAAATGTATTTCCTTATATACCCATGATCCCATAATAGGTCATTAATATCATTTTTATGGGGGCAGTTCCCAAAACAAGTTGGAAGACTTGAAGCCATGTATCCTAGTATTATTATTATTATTATTATTATCCTTTATTTATATGGCGCCACAAGGGTTCCGCAGCGCCCAATTACAGAGTACATAAACAAATAATCAAACCGGAAAACAGCAACTTACAGTTGATGACAGTATAGGACAAGAACAGGGTAAATAAACATAGTTACAACAGCAGATGACACTGGAATAAGTATCAGGTGGCAGAAGACTGATGGAATTGGTGCAGTTGAAGATTATTAAAGTAAGAAAGGATAAGCACATGAGGGAAGAGGACCCTGCTCGTGAGAGCTTACATTCTAAAAGGGGAGGGGTAGACAGACAGGGGTGACACAGTTGGGGTACATAGAGAGCGTAGAACAGAGGGTTAGGATGAGATTTGACTGGGTTTGGTGAAGAAGTGGGTCTTGAGAGCCCGTTTGAAGTTTTGTAGAGAGGTGGAGAGTCTGAGGGGGAGAGGTAGGGAATTCCAAAGAAGTGGTGCAGCACGTGAAAAATCTTGGAGGTAGGAGTGGGAGGAAGTAATCCGTAGGCAGGAGAGTCGGCGTGCATTAGCAGAGCGAAGAGGAAGGGTGGGAGTGTAAAGGGAGATAAGGTCAGAGATGTAGATGGGAGAGGAGTGGGTGAGGGCTTTGTAAGCGAGTGTGAGAAGCTTGAAATGGATTCTGAAAGGGAAGGGGAGCCAGTGAAGGTCTAGTAAGAGAGGAGAGGTGGACGTAGTGCGTTTGGTGAGGAAGATGAGCCGGGCAGCAGCATTGAGGATAGATTGCAGTGGAGAGAGGTATTTGTCAGGAATGCCAGTCAGGAGCAGATTACAGTAGTCCAGTCTGGAGATGACCAGTGAGTGGATAAGAGTCTTAGTAGCATCCTGGGTTAGAAAGGGTCTGATCCTGGAAATATTTTTTAGATGAAAATGGCAGGTTTGTGAGAGGTGCTGAATGTGTGGTTTGAAGGAGAGGGAGGAGTCAATGATTACTCCAAGACAGCGCACTTGGGGGCTAGAGAAGATAGTAGTGCCATCAATAGATAATGAGATTGTAGGAGGTGAGGTTATGCGGGAGGGAGGGAAGATGATCAGCTCGGTCTTAGACATGTTAAGTTTAAGAAAGCGCTGGGACATCCAGGAAGAGGTAGCAGAGAGACAGTTGGAGATACAAGTGAGGAGAGCAGGGGTGAGGTCTGGAGAGGAAAGATAGATTTGGGTGTCATCAGCGTAGAGATGATATTGGAAACCAAAGGAACTGATGAGCTTACCTAGTGAGGACGTATAGAGAGAGAAGAGAAGAGGACCAAGGACAGAACCTTGGGGTACCCCTACAGTTAGTGGAAGTGAGGGGGAGGTGGAATCATGAGAGGAGACAGAGAAAGAACGGTCAGAAAGGTAGGAGGACAGCCAAGAGAGGGCAGTGTCACGTAGACCAATGGAGTGAAGAATTTGCAGTAGGAGAGGATGGTCCACAGTGTCAAAAGCAGCAGAGAGATCAAGTAGAATAAGTATAGAGTAGTGTCCCTTAGATTTAGCAGCATGGAGGTCATTGCATACTTTTGTAAGGGCAGTTTCAGTGGAGTGGAGAGGACGGAAGCCAGACTGGAATGGATCAAGCAGTAAGTGTGAGGAAAGAAAGGAAGTAAGACGGTTGTAGACAATACGCTCAAGGAGTTTGGAGGCAAAAGGGAGGAGAGAGATGGGTCGGTAGTTGGAGAGAGTGTTTGGATCAAGTGTAGGTTTTTTAAGAATAGGAGAGATGAGTGCATGCTTGAAGGCAGAGGGGACAGTGCCTGATGAGAGGGATAGATTGAGAAGGTGGGAAAGATGGGAACAAGCAGAAGGAGAGAGGTAGCGGAGGAGGCGGGAGGGGATAGGGTCAAGTGGGGAGGTGGTGAGGGGACAGGAATGAATGAGGGCCATGACTTCCACTCCAGATGCATGGGAGAAAGATGACAGAGTAGGTGCGAGGGATGGGGAGGGTTGGTAAGGGATAGGAGAAAGCTGGTTACTGATGGACTGGTGTGATGTGATGTCCTGACGTATGGAGTCAATTTTGGATGTGAAGTAATTGGCAAAGTCAAGAGCAGAGAGTGAGGAAGGGAGACGAGGTGGTGGTGGGCAGAGGAGTGAGTTGAGAGTGGCAAAGAGGCGCCGGGGGTTGGAAGACTGGAAGGAGATGAGGTTCTTGAAGTATGACTGTTTAGCAAGAGAAAGGGCAGCAATGAAGGATGAGAGCATAAGTTTGAAATGGAGGAAGTCTGCCTTAGAGCGTGATTTCCTCCAGTGTCGCTCAGCAGTACGTGAGCATTTTTGCAGATATCTGGTGCATTTGTTGTGCCAGGGTTGAGGTGTTAATTTGCGAGGGTGAATAGTGGTTGGTGGAGCAACAGAGTCAAGAGCAGAAGTAAGGGATGCATTGTATGTGGAAGTGGCTTGTTCAGGGCATGAGAGAGAGAGAATAGGAGAGAGAAGTGAGTCAAACAGGGAGGAAAGGAATGTAGTGTCAATAGCTTCAATGAAGTATGACAAATAAGCTGACTGGTACAATATTATTTATAAATAAAACTTTGCATATTTATTTTACAAATCAATAGTAATGACCCTGATACTAACTTGAAAATGTTTTACATCTACCTCAAAAGCAGTATGGTTTAGTTGTACTCTAAATGATTTCTTTGGATCATAAAGTTGATTTTCTTCGGTAAGCAATTATTTTGAAGTCCTTCATAAATTCACTGGCAAGCCAAGTAGACAGAGTTGACATTACTGTATATTTAAAAATGTCAGTCATTGTATATTCTTATAAATGTTATGTATTTTAAAATGAGATGACCTGATGAAGTTACTATCAGTAAACCATTAGCCAGGATGGAACCTTCTCCATAAAATTACCAGCAGGACATTGAATCATTCATTCTGTTGGTGAAAGTCACACAGAAAGTCTTAAAATTATACAATTATAAATATAAATCAATTCATAATGTCATTTCTGCTTTTCTACATTAATAAATTAGCCATGTAACATTGTTCAAAATTATGTCAGTTACGCATATAATAATCTTTTAAATTAATGAAGTGATAGAGCAGTTTGATGACGCTCATGATTTACTGCTCTGCTTTTAGTTGATGCTAAAAGCTTTTCATTTAATAAATTGGCCCCTTGAGAAATTACCAAAAATGAATATTTTCTGTGCTAAATGTTCCAAGGTTTACACTTTTCCAATATATTAATAAATGGCAAGGGATATGCATTTTTCAAAATATATCTTCTTTTACATATATTTAATTGAAATTAATTAGTATAATACTATTGAAGGAAGTGGTCAAATCAAGAGGTTCAAGATCATTTATAACAATTTCTTAAAGTAATAAAGGAGGAATTTAAACAATAGAATTTATCACGTCCCTAAAAGTTTTATTGTAGCTTAGAAAAGACTTCAAGATTTTTGATTAAATAAATGGATATTCTACTTACATAGGGAGCCAGCTTGGCTTTGATTATTATAATTATTATATCTGTTAATAAAGCAATATACATACAATTACTTTTATAAGCCAGTAATCACAAGCAGGTATGATGGAAAACAAAACTGACATAGGGAAACCAACATAAACTGACCATTTTTTTCGCTGTTTCTGTTTACCTCTTATTTGTCAGTCTGAGCCATGTTTGTACTGCTCATATCCTCTTTATCCTCAACTTCTTTGTTTTACCAGCATTTTCTTAAATGTCCTAATTTAGGGTCATCTCATTGGTGTCCTCAGTACTTTATTTGTCGATTTCCATAGTCTGTATTTTTGTATTACATATTTTTTTAAATAGTAATTTATCCACAAATAAATTTACATTACATAAATTAGCCCTAGAAGCAGACTGACAGTGTTGTACAAAATAGTTTTGTTATTTATATGAATATTTGTATATGTATGAATGAATTAATTAATGAATTAATTAAACATAGCTGGAAAATGTAGAGGCAACACAAAAGGTACACATCACACATGATTATGGAGGTAATTCAGACCTGATCATAGCAGCAAATTTGTTAGCAGTTGGGCAAAACCATGTGCACTGCAGGGGGGGGGGCAGACAGTGGCGTAACTACTGCCCCCGCAGTCCTCGCGGTGGCTTGGGGGCGAGGGGCTGCGGGGGCGCCACTGATTTACATGCGGACGAGCGTCCGCATGTCAATCTGCGATCTCCTCTCCCTCCCTGCGGTGCCTGCTCCCCCGGCCCCCCCCCCTATGTGTTGGAGGGACACGAGCGCATCGCGCGTCTCTCCTGTGTCCCTCCTGGCTCTCCCCCGGCCGGTCTAAGGAAGCAAGTGCCGTTCGTGAGCTCTGATTGGCTCACGAACGGCACTTCCTTTATTAGACCAGCCGGGGGAGAGCCAGGAGGGACACAGGAGAGACGCGCGATGCGCTCGTGTCCCTCCAACACATAGGGGGGGGCCGGGGGAGCAGGCACTGGGGCATATACCCGGCACTGGGGACATATACCTGGCACTGGGGGGGCAGATCTGGCACTGGGGACATATACCTGGCACTGGGGGGGCATATACCCGGCACTGAGGGCATGTACCTGGCACTGGGGGCATATACCTGGCACTGGGGGGGCATATACCCGGCACTGAGGGCATGTACCTGGCACTGGGGGCATATACCTGGCACTGGGGGGCATATACCCGGCACTGGGGGCATGTACCTGGCACTGGGGGCATATACCTGGCACTGGGGGGGCATATACCTGGCACTGGGGGGGCATATACCCGGCACTGGAGGCATATACCTGGCACTTGGGGGAAGCAGGCACTGGGGGGGAATATCTGGCACTGGGGGCATGTACCTGGCACTGGGGGCATATACCCGGCACTGGGGGGGCATATACCCGGCACTGGGGGCATATACCTGGCACTGGGGGGCATATACCCGGCACTGGGGGCATATACCTGGCAGTGGGGGGGAAGCAGGCACTGGGGGGGGGATATCTGGCACTGGGGGCATATACCTGGCACTGGGAGCATATAACTGGCACTGGGGGGGCATGTACCTGGCACTGGGGGCATATACATGGCACTGGGGGCATATACCTGGCACTGGGGGCATATACCTGGCACTGGGGGGGAATATCTGGCACTGTGGGAGAATATCTGGCACTGGGGGGGCATATACCTGGCACAGGGGGCATATATCTGGCACTGGGGGGGCATATACCTGGCACTGGGGGAATATACCTGGCACTGGGGGGGCATATACCCGGCACTGGGGGCATATACCCGGGACTGGGGGGGGGGCATATACCTGGCACTGGGGGGGGAAGCAGGCACTGTGGGGGAATATCTGGCACTGGGTGCATATACCTGGCACTGTGGGGGAATATCTGGCACTGGGTGCATATACCTGGCACTGTGGGGGAATATCTGGCACTGGGAGCATATGTGGCACTGGGAGCACGGCCCTAGCAACAAGCACTACCCCCTAGCAACGAGCATGACACCCAGTGCATGAAACCCCTGGCAACGAGCATGACATCCTGGCACCGTGCATGGAACCAAGAGCATGAAACCCCTGGCAACGAGCAGGTAATTTAAAAGTAATTGGAAGCCTTACTGTAGAACTTAATGTGTAATGGGCATTACGGTGTGTGGCATAATGTATCACGGACATTGCAGTGTGTGTCATAATGTATCTGGCATTACGGTGTGTTGTATACTATGTCACGGGCATTGTGGTATGTGGTATAATGTCTCAGGATCATTGTGGTGTGTGTCATACTGTGTCACAGACATTGTATGTGCTATAATGTATCGGGCATTGCAGTGTGTAGCATAATGTATAACGGGCATTGCGATTCCTGTCATAATGTGTCACAGGCATTACGGTGTGTGGCATAATGTGTCGGGGGCATTACGGTGTGTGGCATAATGTGTCGGGGGCATTACGGTGTGTGGCATAATGTGTAGGGGGCATTACGGTGTGTGCATATTGTGTCATGTGCATTATTGTCAGTGATCGCAAAAACGCGCTATGGCGCGTATTTTACCCAGAAACAGCCGCCCGGGACTCACATTTAGAAGATGAACGGGTCCCACAGGAGGCGCTCATCTGAATATGTGTTTGCATGTGTTAAGCCTGTCAGCGGAATGCAGGAGGTGACTGGCTGTTTCCTCGGCCAATCACCTCCTGTAGTCTCCATCCAATCACAGCCTGCACATGAATCTGTGCTGCAGGGCTGACAGACTGGCCACGCTCATCCGGCTCCACTGCCGCTCTGCCGCCAGCACCCTCCTCTGCGACTGGGAGTACAGCTCCGGATCTGCCCGCCGCCACCCCCCTACCCGGGACCCGCTCAACGCCCCACCGAGACCCGACAACTACCTTCCAGCAGGAGCCGGCCGGGCTGCACAGCTCCCGCTGTAGGTAAGCAGTAGACAGTGCTGCATCGCCCCGCTTCACCTGGAGTAGCTGGTGCAGATGCGGGATGTCCGGGGGCTGCAAGCTCCGTGTGTGCAATGTGAGGCCGCTCAGAGTGTCAGGGCCTCACTGACACCATTTTTCTGACAGCACAGTGCAGTGAGTGCACTGGCACAAGTAGCCAGCCGGCGCCGCAGCATGAAGGAGCTATCTGTGAAATCGCAAGCAGAAGCTGGCAAAAAGGAGCTCCTCCGATCGCTTCCCCTGACGGGCTGGCCACTGCTAAATATACCAGTAATCAGTACAACTGTGCAGTGACACTGACTTTCCCATTGCACCTGGGGCTCCACTACTTTGACACAGTTGGAACTGATTATCGGTATATTTAGCAGTGGCCAGCCCGTCAGGGGAAGCGATTGGACGAGCTCCTTCTTGCCAGAGAACAGCCTCTGCTTGCGATTTCACATAGAGCTCCTCCAGGCTGCGGCTACTACAGGCGCAGGCTGGCTACTTGTGCCAGTGCACTCACTGCACTGTGCTGTCAGAAAAAATGGTGAGTGTCAGTGAGTTCCTGCTGGGGGTGGAGCCACTTGTGTCAAACGGCCCCTTCGTGCAACTGGAGGTGATAAGTGAGTGGTTACTGCAATGTGCCTCAGTGCTCTACCAGGCGCATTGTGTATAATAACGTGCTCTACCAGGCGCATTGTGTATAATAACGTGTTCTACCTGGCGCAATGTGTATAATAACGTGTTCTACCTGGCGCAATGTGTATGATAACGTGCTCTACCTGGCGCAATGTGTATGATAACGTGTTCTACCTGGCGCAATGTGTATGATAACGTGTTCTACCTGGCGCAATGTGTATGATAACGTGTTCTACCTGGCGCAATGTGTATGATAACGTGCTCTACCTGGTGCAATGTGTATAATAACGTGCTCTACCAGGCGCAATGTGTATGATAACGTGCTCTACCTAGTGCAATGTGTATAATAACGTGCTCTACCAGGCGCATTGTGTATAATAACGTGTTCTACCTAGTGCAATGTGTATTATAACGTGCTCTACCAGGCGCATTGTGTATAATAACGTGTTCTACCAGGCGCATTGTGTATAATAACGTGCTCTACCAGGCGCATTGTGTATAATAACGTGTTCTACCTGACGCAATGTGTATGATAACTTGCTCTACCTAGCGGCAATGTGTATGATAACTTGCTCTACCTAGCGGCAATGTGTATGATAACATGCTCTACCTGATGCAATGTGTATGATAACGTGCTCTACCTGGTGCAAAGTGTATGACGTGCTGTACCTGGTGCAAAGTGTATGACGTGCTGTACCTGGTGCAAAGTGTATGACGTGCTGTACCTGGAGCAAAGTGTATGACGTGATCTACCTGGATCAGTGTGCATAGGAGGTTCTACCTGGTGCAATGTGTATAAGCGCCACTACTGTGTGGTGTAATGTGAATTGACACTATTATGTGGTCACGCCCCTTCCCTATGAAGCCACGCCCCTAAAATTTTGCGGCGCGCCTACGGCGCGCACTACCTGTTCTTTATGGTCTAAGTGGTCTAACACCAATTCACTTTCTGCCTAAGGGCACCAAAATGTCTAGTTACAGCTCTGGTGCAGGGTGTCCTGCATGCTACACAGCCCAGCAGCATTGTCACCCCATCCCCCCCATCTTGCAACACTTTTGTAGTGTCCAAACAAGATTAAAATTAATAAGAACCTTCATTCCGATGGACCCAGAAAAAGACCGGTAGGACCCCAATTTTTAAAAGTGAAGGGTCCCTGGGACCCACTTTTTTTTTGGATCAGCGCGATCACTGATTGTGTGTGGAATAATGTCTAAGGGCCATTGCAGTATGTGGAATAATGTATACTGGGCATTACTATAAGGAGGAAAAATTACAAATAATGTAAGGGGCATGAATCAGGATTATTTTTCTTTCCTGTGGTGGCCAACGTCTGGGCGTGCAGGTTGCAAAACTGGGGTATAAGGTAGTCTTTTCCTGCAATGCCACGCCCTCCACGCAAAGCCATGCCCATTTCGACAAAGCCACACCCCTTTTTGCCAGCGCGCGCCTGCGGCGCACGCATTTTTCTACCTTTGCTAGTGCCAATTATGGGGTGTATGGGGGGGGGGGGGGGGGGGGGGCGCCGAAGGATTTTTTGGCTTGGGGGAGAAAAATTTCTAGTTACGCCACTGGGGGCAGATATAACATGTGCAGAGAGAATTAGATTTGGGTGTGGTGTGTTCAAACTGAAATCTAAATTGCAGTGTAAAAATTAAGCAGGCAATATTTACCCTGCACAGAAACAATATAACCCACCCAATTCTAAAGGGACGTACTGACGGGGAGATTTCCCCAGAGATGTATGCTGAGCGGTCTAGCACACATCTCTCCCCCCACTCAGCACATTGCATGCAGGCTAATCTCTACACTGGCGATAGCGATGCGCGGGACCGCGCATCGCCGTCGCTGGCCCCCCTACATACGGAGCGATATTCAGCTAATTTCTAAGCAATCTGGTCAGATTGCTTAGAAATTAGCTGTACATCGCTCCATGTGTACCCCTCTTAACTCTCTCTGCAAATGTTATATCTGCCCCCCCCCCCTCTGCAGTCCAGATGGTTTTGCCCAACTACTAACAAATTTGCTGCTGCAATCAACTCTGAATTACCCCCTATATTAATGATAGAGGTGCAGTCAAATCCAACAAGCAATATTTAGTCCCACATTGGTGCAGCATTTGTATGGAGTCCGTTATCATGCGATGCTTGTGACTTTTTGGATGAGGATTTTTAAAGGTTTAATCATCATGCCTAAATTATACTAAATTATATTTTAAAATAATAATTGTCTCGCCTAACATTTCCAGTGGCGTTCCACTCCCTATTACATTTTTTAGCAGTGTCTCTCACATTGACTATAAGTAGAGGCATATATCAGTATTTATGAGACTATGGGGGAGAGTTTTCAAATCCTGAACAGTGGTTAGATATAAAGTACTAACCAATCAGCTTCTGTCATTTTTCAAAAACAGCCAGTAACACGAAAGACGCTGATTGTTTAGTACTTTATCTTTCTCCATTTTATCTCTATAGAAGATTTGATAAATCTTCTACTGTCACTGGACAGCTGCAATACATGAGGCATAAAGCTGACTTGTAAGCCTGAGCGCATTTTAATCTTCGAGGTTCAGCTGTGGGCTGCTCCCCTATAAGAAATATTTATTTGAAACTTGTATGGGTTAATATTTCTTTACCTAGGGATTGGGTAATTTATGGACGGTGTGTGTGAGGGGTAGAGTTTTTATGAGTTATTAGGATTTGTCAGTCTACATCAGTGTCTTCAATTCTGGAAAATCCCTCTTTCCCTTTCTATTATTTTTCATTGTGGTGCTGTTATGTGGTGGAAAAAAAGTTTGTTTAGTTGTGAAAATGCAATTTTTTAGTGGTGCACTCTCCCCACAAATGACAAAGTATTATTGTTCTGTCCATGTTTATTGGCCTCCTCGGACTGGGAGAAACTTGTACGCCAAAGATTGAGTTGCTGTTTGCAAGTCATTGTCTTGTTTTCATTCTTTAGTGCACCAGCATACTAGCATTTTAAGGTATGCGGTTAGCTTAGCGCTGGTTGAGACTCCAGCTGTCACAATATCGCTGCCGGGATCCCGACAGGGGCACCATACTGCCGCCGGTATACCAGCAAGGTAGTTGATTCCCCCTCTATGGGTGTCCACGACACCCATAGAGGGAGAATCGAACCAGTGGTGAGCATAGCTTCTTTCCGCTCGGGATGCCGATGTTGGGATAATGACACTCGGCATCCCATGCGGCGGTATTACTTACCGAACCCCTTTTTAATAATAATTCAATTGTATATAAATTATAAATTTGAACAATTTAAATGCCAACTCCAGTCATCATGTGTTAGTATTTAATGAGATAGGATTGCATATTTATTAAATGGGAGTCAGGTGACAGACTTCAAGGGCTAGGGAGTTTAAGGACATTTTGTCCCAGATACTCTTTATCTGCAATTTTAGTTAAAAATGTATATATATATATATATATATATATATATATATATCTTTTAAATACTAGTAATGCCTTATAAACCATTATGCAATAAATAAGGGATGTTACGGGGGTCATTCCGAGTTGATCGCTCGTTGCCGATTTTCGCAACGGAGCGATTAAGGCTAAAATGCGCATGCGCATGGTACGCAATGCGCATGCGCTAAGTATTTTAACACAAAACTTAGTAGATTTACTCACGTCCGACCGAAGAATTTTCATAGTTGAAGTGATCGGAGTGTGATTGACAGGAAGTGGGTGTTTCTGGGCGGAAACTGGCCATTTTCTGGGAGTGTGCGGAAAAACGCAGGCGTGTCAGGGAAAAACGCCGGAGTGTCTGGAGAAACGGGGGAGTGGCTGGCCGAACACAGGGCGTGTTTGTGACATCAAACCAGGAACGAAACGGCCTGAACTGATCGCAATCTGTGAGTAGGTCTGGAGCTACTCAGAAACTGCTAAGAATTTTCTATTTGCAATTCTGCTAATCTTTCGTTCGCTATTCTGCTAAGCTAAGATACACTCCCTGAGGGCAGCGGCCTAGCATGTGCAATGCTGCTAAAATCTGCTAGCGAGCGAACAACTCGGAATGACCCCCGTAGTTGGCATCCCAATGGATGGGATGCCGGTGGTTAGAAGACCGGCAATGGAATCCCAACACTTGTTATAATGCTGACACCAGAATCCCAGATTTATGTATGCCAGGAAGGATTTGGGCTCGGCTGAGGGGGGGAGGGTTAGGGTTAGATGCTAGGGGAAGGGTTGGGGTTAGGCTGTGGGGTGGGGTGAGGGGGTGAGGTGGGTTAGGGTTAAGCTGCAAGAAGGGAGGGATTAGGGGTAGGGTTCATTTAGTTACTTGCACCAGTCAGGATTTTGGCACTCAGCATGCCGGTGTCAGTATTCCTCATTACCTGTATCCTGTACCCAACCCATAAATAACAGTAGTCAGGTGTCATAACTAGTCACTTGTGCGCTCCATAGAAACTTACGTAAAGGCCCCACATACTGCCCAATTGCAAAAAAAACAAACAAAAAAACCCACATAGAAACATAGGACAGTTAAAGAAGATAGCCCCCCTCATCTATGGCCCCCCATAAGAGCTGCACTTGCTGCATCTAGTTACACCCTTGACAATGGGCCTATAAACACCCTAAATTCCAAAACATAAAAAATGTAGAACTGTGATGCCTCATTATCTGCACCCTCTGCAAAGTAGATAACAGCCTTATAAATATACCCCGATCCCCCTCCAGGACTTGTACATTTAAATTTAACATTATGAATACCCATTTGCTGGCTATGCACCTCAACATATGGTAAGAATATATATTTTATACGAAGACAGGCTAGCACAACTTTCACTTTAAGATGCTAGAGATCTCAAAAATAATATTTCATCAGGTTGGCAAATGTATTCAGTGCCGGCAACAAAATAGACACTTGTTACATTGAGCTCATATTTTGTACATCTACTAATAATACATGTATGTGTTTGACCATCATAACCGTGCTTATAAACCTCCATGTTGATCTGGAGCAAATAAAGTTGTTTGAAAAGTTATAATCAACATGTTATGACATCAGGCCATTTCAGTCGTAAACATTTTAGATACAAATTAATTGATATACAACTATATTAATGGACTGTTATTGCTTTTGATAAGGTTCTAATTGCTGAAATAGTACAAAGGATATTTATTAGCCTGGTATTTATAATGCACCTGTACATTATTCTGCCCTTCCCATAAAGATGTTTAAAATTACACTATGGCCAATTTAATCAGACGTCATTTTAGACTATCAACAAGGTTTTAGACTGTAGATCCAAATGGCACGAGGGCTATAAACCAACTAGTGATCCCAATCTGTGATACATCAATGCTGACCAACATGCTACCACACCAGACAAATTTTTGATTGTGCAATGAGTGAAAGTATAAACACTGTTCACTTATCAAGTACACATCTAGAATACTGTGTTCAATTCTGGAGGCCATATCTTCAGAAGGATATTAATACGTTAGATACTGTACAAAGAAGGTCAACTAAAATGGTGCATGGCCTACATCACAAAACATACCCAGAAAGACTAAGAAATCTCAATATGTATAGTTTGGTGCAGAGAAGGGAGGGGGGCATGATAGAAACTTTCAAATATATCAAGGGTTTTAACAAAGTCTAGGAGGGAGACATTCTCCAAATGAAGAGACACAATAGGACATGAGGACATGCACAGAAACTGGAGGGAGGGAGGTTCAGGGGAAATTTGAGGAACAATTACTTCACAGAAAGGGTAGTGGCCAAGTGGAATAGCCTCCCATCAGAGGTGGTAGAGGCTAAGACTGTAGAGTAATTTAAACATTCATGGGATAGACATAAGGATAGCCTTACACAGAAATAAAGATCAAATAAAGTTTGAGGTACAAATATGGTAATAAAAAAGGGTCAAACTAGATGGGCCTAGTGGTTCTTATCTGCTGTCAAATTCTATGTTTCTATCTATCATTAAAATCGAGACCATAGCAGGCCAGGAAAAAGCTGACCACCCAAAGCATCCTATAGACGCTCCAGGCAGCACTCTATAGGCTGCAGGGTGACATTCCAGACATCTAGCAATCCAAATTCAAGTGGTGGCAGGGATGGTTTCACTCCCTAGGACGTACCTACTAGGAAGCAGCTCCACTCACCCAGTGGTGCAGAGAGAGGGGGAGAGAGGGTACTAACTACCCGGGCCCAAGTCGGAAGGGGGGGCCCAGGCCTCCCCCCCACCTTACCTGGCAGCAGCAGCTGCAGCTTTTCTCTCAGCCCAGCACACGCTACTGTGTGCTGGGCTGCAGTGTGACCATGGAGAGATTTAACCACTTGACAGACAAATTATTTTCAGAAAAACTGCTCAGAAAATGTTTTTTTTTAATGACTGAATTAGTTGTAGAATGTTTAACCTTATTCAAACTGATTTTAGTAAAAAAAATAAAAATAATTTTTTTAACATCGGCCATCAATATCGGAACATCGTGACTATGGGAAACATTGCGACCATCATGGCTTTCATTTTGAAAGCTGGGACAGCCACCAAATAGAGAGTGGGAGGCGGTTTATTTACATTTCCCCATTGGCTGCTTTTGTCTGCAGCTGCTGGGTGGGGGTCCTGCCGTGCTGACCAATCAGCAGTGATCAGCAGCACGGCAAACACTGGGGTAGGGTGCAGGGAGGCAGCGGACCTTCTGGTCCCTCTGACAGTAGCAGCGGAGGGAAGTTTTTCTTCCCTGCCGCTGCAAACACTCTCTATCTGACTGGTCACATCCTGTGCGACCTGGTCAGATAAGACACTTGCTGGTATGGTTGCATCTGATGTGACCATGCCAGGCAAATGGTTAAAATAAAAAATCTGTATTTTTTTTCTAAGGGTGCATGGCCATGCCTCCTGTGATTAGGCCACACCCCCTGAAAAGTACTTGGGCTTGCCCAGGCCCTCTACTGCCCTGCACTCACCCACCACTAGTTACGACTGTGATTAAAAGATATATTTTGGAGGGCAAAGTAATAGGAATTAGAAAACTTCTCCACACAAAGACAGCTATTTAATTACATTATGCAAATTTGCAAATCTTTTGAACCAATGACAGTTGCAGAAACTATTGCTGTTGTACAAAGTTTAACAGCAAAGGACCCCCATTCATCTCCCTTGCTGCACCCCCTACAGCAGCCATAGTAACCAATGTGCATTCAGCTTAACTATCTAGTGGAAGACAGAAAATTAAAGCAAAACTCTGAATTGTCCATTGGTTTCACACTCTTGAGTAATGTTAGTAAGTATCCACAGAGTATTATTCTTCAGTCATCAAGTGGAAACAACTATGAGGCTGTAGACAATTATATTTTTGAAACTATAAATAAAAATCTTTTTCAAATCATTAAAAAGTCAGATATTTTGCAAGTCAGTTTATTTCAGTACCAATAAACACAATTGCAAAAAAATTTGATTGTTAATATGCTTAATAATCTATTACTTTCTCTCAATCATTGTTATATAATGTTGTATGACTACATTTTTTTATAGCAAACAAATGTGATGCCCTCTATTGCATGCTTATGCTGCAGATTGATTGATCTCAGATAAAAACTTTATATTTTTAAGCCAGGCAGTTATCCAGACTGAAGCTTTGAAGGCATCACATTAAAAACCAAGACACAGTTCTTCGCCTTTTTATTTAATCTCTTCATTTATGATCATATGCAAAGCTGAGAAAAGCTGAGAAAGACTGTCATAAAAAATAAAGAATTTAGTCCAGCCACTTGCTTTCACTTAGATAAATGAAACACAGTGTATGGTTATGGTACTGTGAATACCTTCGCAATAACAAGAGCTACATGCAACTTAAATGAGAAACATACGGTGGAATTTGTATAGTTCCAAAGTTTGTAAGTTCATGGTAATGCATAAAATGCCAAAAATATGTGCATTCCTTTTTTATGTTGAATCATTTTGAAAACACTTTAAATGATCCCAGGACATCATTTTAAAGTCTCATTTTTTTTTCTTTGCAGTAAATTATCCAGATGGGCAACTATGTTGATTATAGAAGTTGAGTTACATCATACAAACAGTGCCACACAAAACTTTATTTTTCTACAAACAACAATTAAAGGACTTTTAAATGTGCATGATTTCCATAAAATTGCTATGAAAATACAATATACATTTTTATCTAACAACTATGACATGTGCTTATTTTACATTTTAGTATATTGCTTTTGTGTAATCTAATAGGACATGCACTTTGTAGAAACTGTACATGGTGTGATTTATGCGTACAATGAATCTATGAACTCCCAATATGTTTATAATCTAATTCTGGTGAGCAGAGGAAAGATAGCATGACATGTATTGGATCACACAAAGCTTTCTGTAAGATTTTATTCAATACTTGTAGCACATCTAAAGGAAACAGAACAAATCTAACTTTAGTGTGAACTTACACACTGTGGGAGAATGCTTCTAGACCAGAAAAAGTCTGAGATATTGTTTCCTGCTGTGTTTGTCTAAATCAAACCCCAAAATTCTGCCTTTCATTTTTGTGCCTCAGAAATTGTTTTCGGGACCTTTCATGTTTAGTAATTATGCTTGAGATGCAACAGTAGAGCTGCCTATAACTTCAGTCTGAAAATATACATATTTATATTTAAAAATCTTCATTTAGCATCTATGCTTTACTGTCTTACAAATATTTATTTACAATATATGTCCTTACTAAAATAAGAACCACTCATCCTCTGCCTCAGAAAAAATGTACATGAGATTTCAGTGGGTGAAAATAGGTACGAATTTATTATATATGACAAACCTACTTAAAAGTATTAATATATATATATATATATATATATATATATATACATATACATTTTTATTAAAGAGGCCTGGAGCTGTAGGTCCATCCACGTCATTGCTAATCTAGCCCTGGCTGTGTCTCTGTTGGCTCAACCTCAATCACAGGCTGAACAAAAGGGGTTAGACAAGTACGTGCGTAGCCCTGATTGTAGGGACTTATTATTACGTCTGTAGTAGTTACCAAGGTGTTCTTAAAACTACACACATTTTGGAGTTCTAACTGTTTTTTACAAATTGTGTAAAAATGTTTACAATATTAGCCCCTGAGTATTTCAATGTGTATAGCTGAGTAGCATAAGTATCAAGTATATAGATATTATATGTTTTGGTCAAGGAGGTTCACATAAATTGAAAAAGAGTGAATATCTCCTCAAAAGAGGAGACACCTGAGCAGGGGTGTATCTAGGGGTCCGAGTATCCCTGGCAAAGTAGGGACTGGCAACCTCCCCACCCGCGTATTTTAAATATGGAAGTCGCGTGTGCCAAAAATGGGGCGTAGACACATAATAGTACCCATAGGGCCTAATTCAGAGTTGATCGCAGCAGCAAATTTGTTAGCAGTTGGGCAAAACCATGTGCACTGCAGGGGGGGGGGGGAGATATAACATGTTGGAGAGAGTTAGATTTAGGTGGGGTGTGTTCAAACTAAAATCTAAATTGCAGTGTAAAAATCAAGCAGCCAGTATTGACCCTGCACAGAAATAAAATAACCCACCCAAATCTAACTCTCTCTTTGTAAATGTTATATCTGGCACACCTGCAGTGCACATGGTTTTGCCCAACTGCTAACAAATTTGCTGCTGCGATCAACTCTGAATTACCCCCTTAATTCATATTACACCACACAGTAGGATCCCTTACCCGCATTACACCACACAGTAATGTCCGTTATTCACATTATGCTACACAGTAGTGCCCCTTATATACATTACAGCACACACTATAGCCCCTTATTCACATTACGCTACACAGTAGTACCCATTATACACATTATGCCACACAGTAGTGCCGTCATCAGACGGAGACTGGCTGGATTCACGCAATGTGCGGTCACGCTTCCCCACTCTCCCAGTTTTGGCGGGCTTTTCTCTTCTGTATTTAAGGTAATTATAATGCTTATCTCACTTTTGTACACCTTGAAAACAGGGCGTGTATGCCCTGAAATGTCGGATTCTCTATGTGATTAATTTAATACAATATTTTTTCTCTGTGTCCTGCCGGTTACTTTTTTCTTCAGATGGCACCTGAGCAATAATTACATTTAGCAGAGGGGTGGTCTTCAGTTTGCCGGCTGTCGGGATCCCGGCGCACAGTATACCGGTGCCGGAATCCCGACAGCCGGCATACCAACACTTTATCTCCCTCTTGGGGGTCCACGTCCCCCCTGGAGGGAGAATAAATAGCGTGCGAGCGCAGCGAGCCCGCAAGGGGCTCATTTGCGCTCGCCACACTGTCGGTATGCCGGTGGTCAGGATTCCTGGTGCCGGTATGCTGGTCGCCGGGAACCCAGCCGCCGGCATACAATACTACACCCTAGCAGAGTGCCGGTCTAATGCTTAAATATCTATCTATCTATTTTATATATATTATAGATGTGCGGCTGGCACTTTTCGTGTTTTGTGTTTTGGTTTTGGTTCTAATTCCACTTTTGTGTTTTGGTTTTGGCTTGGTCCCTTTCGGGTTTTGGTTTTGGATCTGGATGATGTTTGAAAAAAACATAAAAATGGCTAAAATCACAGAATTTGGGGGTAATTTTGATCCTACTGTATTATTAACCTCAATAACATTCATTTCCACTCATTTCCAGTCTATTATGAACACCTCACACCTCACACCTCACAATATTGTTTTTAGGTCAAAAGGTTGCACCGAGGTGGCTGTATGACTAAGCTAAATGACACAAGTGTGCGGCAATAACACCTGGCCCATCTAGGAGTGGCACTGCAGTGTCAGTCAGGAGGGCAGATATAAAAAAAGGCCCCAAACAGCATATGATGCAAAGAAGAAAAAGAGGTGCACCGAGGCTGCTGTATGACTAAGCTAAGCGACACAAGTGTGCGACACAAACACCTGGCCCATCTAGGAGTGGTACAAGAGAAGAGAGAAAAAGAATGTCTCTTTGTTGGCGCACAAGGGAAATAATTAAAAATTAACTTTTATTATATTCCTTAAGAGTGTTCAAAGTTAAAAAATAAAAATATAATAAAGGTTAATTTTTAATTATTTCCCTTGTCGCCAACAAAGAGACATTCTTTTTCTCTCTTCTCTTGTACCAATTAATTTGTCTCTCGTAGCACCCCCGAATATCCAGTAATATACGACTTATTGATGGATACTAGTCTGGGTCTTGCTTGCAGATAGTAGTAGAAGAATTGTTTAGCTTGTGCAGAGCATATCCCATGTCCCCATTCCCTTTATGATTTGAACCATCTAGGAGTGGCACTGCAGTGTCAGACAGGATGGCACTTTCAAAAACTAGGCCCCAAACAGCACCTCATGCAAAGATGTAAAAGAGGTGCAATGAGGTAGCTGTATCACTAAGCCAAGTGACATAAACAATTGGCCTATCTAGGAGTGGCACTGCAGTGGCAGACAGGAGGGCAGATATCCAAAAAAAGCCCCAAACAGCACCTCATGCAAAGATGTAGAAGAGGTGCAATGAGGTAGCTGTATGACTAAGCCAAGCAACACAAACAATTGGCCCATCTAGGAGTGGCACTGCAGTGTCAGACAAGAGGGCAGATATAAAAAAAAGGCCCCAAACAGCACATGATGCAAAAAAGAAAAAAGGTGCACCGAGGTTGCTGTATGACTAAGCTAAGCAACACAACCACCTGGCCCATCTAGTAGTGTCACACAGTGGCTGAATGTCGATAGTGGGCCACAATTGTTCGGTCCACTGACAGCATCTCCAGCACGCCCCTGTCATTTAAAAAAAATTCTGCAATTGGTGGATTTATACGGCAGTACCCCATGACTAATACAGCAGTACCCCTGGACTCATACGGCTGTGTCAGACAGGATGGCACTTTTCAAAAACTAGGCCCCAAACAGCACCTCATGCAAAGACATTGAAGAGGTGCAATGAGGTAGCTGTATGACTAAGACAAGTGACACAATTACCACTGTAATTATACGTTCAAATAACTGGAATTATACATCCAGATCACTGGAATTAAATGGAAAAATCACTGGAATTATACATTCAAATCACTGGAATTTTACTGCAAAATCACAGGAATTATACTGCAAAATCACTGGAATTATACGTCCAAATCACTGGAATTATATGTCCAAATCACTGGAATTAAATGGAAAAATTACTGGAATTATACGTCCAAATCACTGGAATTATACTGCAAAATCACTGGAATTATACTGCAAAATCACTGGAATTATACATCCAAATCACTGGAATTAAATGGCAAAATTACTGGAATTATACGTCCAAATCACTGGAATTAAATGGCAAAATCACTGGAATTATACATCCAAATCACTGGAAATATACATCCAAATCACTGGAATTATACGTCCAAATCACTGGATTAAATGGCAAAATCACTAGAATTATACGTCCAAATCACTGGAATTAAACGGCAAAATCACTGGAATTATACATCCAAATCACTGGAATTAAATGGCAAAATGGAGGCTGAGGGCTTCCATCGTCATGTGAAGCTGAACCACTAGTCCAGGGCCTTAGCCGTTCCTTGCCACTCCGTGTCATAAATGGCATATTGGCAAGTTTACATTTCTCCTCAGACCATTTAAATTTATTTTTTTTGGGTCTTTTTACTGAACTTTGGCTTTTTGGATTTTACATGCCCTCTACTATCACACTGGGCAACGGCCTTGGCAGACGACGATGGCATTTCAACGTCTATATCATGGCTAGTGGCAGCAGCTTCAGCACTAGGAGGAAGTGGTTCTTGATTTTTCCCTATTTTATCCTCCAAATTTTTGTTCTTCACTATTTTTCTGGAGTTATATAACACAATATGTGGCACAGGAATGACTAATGGCTGATGCACAGGACACTACCACTGGTCTGATGCAGGACAACACAGCAACACTGTAAGGGACTTATTGTTATTATTATTATTATTATTATTATACTGTAGCAGTGGCCATATAGCAGCAGCAGCAGCAGCATATAACACTGACTGCCTGGTCACTGGAATGACTGATGGCTGATGCACAGGACACTACCACTGGTCTGATGCAGGACAACACAGCAACACTGTAAGGGACTTATTGTTATTATTATTATTATTATACTGTAGCAGTGGCCATATAGCAGCAGCAGCAGCAGCATATAACACTGACTGCCTGGTCACTGGAATGACTGATGGCTGATGCACAGGACACTACCACTGGTCTGATGCAGGACAACACAGCAACACTGTAAGGGACTTGTTGTTATAATTATTATTATACTGTAGCAGTGGACATATAGCAGCAGCGTATAACACTGTGACTGCCTGGTCACTGGAATCACTGATGGCTGATGCACAGGACACTGCCACTGGTCTGATGCAGGACAACACAGCAACACTGTAAGGGGCTTGTTATTATTATTATTATTATTATTATTACTACACTGTAGCAGTGGACATATAGCAGCAGCAGCATATAACACTGTGACTGCCTGGTCACTGGAATGACTGATGGCTGATGCACAGGACACTACTACTGGACTGATGCAGCACAATACACCACCACTGAACTGATGCAGCACAACACAGCAGCAATGGACATATGGCAGCAAGAGGACACAACCACTGTGACTGGACAAATACAGCACAAGACACGGACACTGAGATAACGGAGACACCTCCTCTCTCTACACTCTCCAATGCGGAAGTGAAAATGGCAGGGACGCCTGGCTCCTTATATGGAATCCAAACCCCGCGAGAATCCGACTGCAGGATGATGACGTTTTGCCTTATCCTGGATTCCGAGTCAGGCAGGAAAACCCTAGCCTGGCCCGGATCCGGGTTTGAATGGTAAAGTCCGGTAGGGTTTGGTTCTTAGAGAACCGAACCCGCTCATCCCTAATATATATATATATATATATATATATATATATTAGTGATGTGCACCGGACATTTTTCGGGTTTTGTGTTTTGGTTTTGGATTCGGTTCCGCGGCCGTGTTTTGGATTAGGACGCGTTTTGGCAAAACCTCCCTGAAATTTTTTTGTCGGATTCGGGTGTGTTTTGGATTCGGGTGTTTTTTTACAAAACCCCCTCAAAAACAGCTTAAATCATAGAATTTTGGGGTAATTTTGATCCCATAGTATTATTAACCTCAATAACCATAATTTCCACTCATTTCCAGTCTATTCTAAACACCTCACACCTCACAATATTATTTTTAGTCCTAAAATTTGCACCGAGGTCGCTGGATGACTAAGCTAAGCGACCCAAGTGGGCATCACAAACACCTGGCCCATCTAGGAGTGGCACTACAGTGTCAGACAGAATGGCAGATTAAAAAAATTGTCCCCAAACAGCACATGATGCAAAGAAAAAAAGAGGCGCAATGAGGTAGCTGTGTGACTAAGCTAAGCGACCCAAGTGGCCGACACAAACACCTGGCCCATCTAGGAGTGGCACTGCAGTGTCAGACAGGATGGCACTTCAAAAAATAGTCCCCAAACAGCACATGATGCAAAGAAAAATGAAAGAAAAAAGAGGTGCAAGATGGAATTGTCCTTGGGCCCTCCCACCCACCCTTATGTTGTATAAACAGGACATGCACACTTTAACAAACCCATCATTTCAGCCACAGGGTCTGCCACACGACTGTGACTGAAATGACTGGTTGGTTTGGGCCCCCACCAAAAAAGAAGCAATCAATCTCTCCTTGCACAAACAGGCTCTACAGAGGCAAGATGTCCACCTCCTCCTTATCGTCCGATTCCTCACCCAATTCACTGTGTACATCCCCCTCCTCACAGATTATTAAATCGTCCCCACTGGAATACACCATCTCAGGTCCCTGTGTACTTTCTGGATGCAATTGCTGGTGAATGTCTCCACGGAGGAATTGATTATAATTCATTTTGATGAACATCATCTTCTCCACATTTTCTGTAAGTAACCTCGTACGCCGATTGCTGACAAGGTGAGCGGCTGCACTAAACACTCTTTCGGAGTACACACTGGAGGGGGGGGGGGGCAACTTAGGTAAAATAAAGCCAGTTTCTGCAAGGGCCTCCAAATTGCCTCTTTTTCCTGCCAGTATACGTACGGACTGTCTGACGTGCCTACTTGAATGCGGTCACTCATATAATCCTGCACCATTCTTTCAATGGTGACAGAATCATATGCAGTGACAGTAGACGACATGTCAGTAATCGTTGGCAGGTCCTTTAGTCTGGACCAGATGTCAGCACTCGCTCCAGACTGCCCTGCATCACCGCCAGCTGGTGGGCTCGGAATTCTTAGCCTTTTCCTCGCACCCCCAGTTGCGGGAGAATGTGAAGGAGGAGCTGTTGATGGGTCACTGCGCTTGAGTCAGGTGCATTCCCCCTCCTTTGCCTATATCATAGGCAGATGTATAGGCTTGAATGGCCTTTTGCTGCTCCTCCATCATCTGAAGCATATAGAGGGTTGAATTCCACCTCGTTACCACCTCTTGCTTCAGATGATGGCAGGGCAGGTTCAGGAGTGTTTGCTGGTGCTCCAGTCTTCGGCACGCGTTGGCTGAATGCCGAAAGTGGCCCGCAATTCTTCGGGCCACCGACAGCATCTCTTGCACGCCCCTGTCGTTTTTTAAATAATTCTGCACCACCAAATTCAATGTATGTGCAAAACATGGGACGTGCTGGAATTTGCCCAGATGTAATGCACGCACAATATTGCTGGCATTGTCCGATGTCACAAATCCCCAGGAGAGTCCAATTGGGGTAAGCCATTCTGCGATCATGTTCCTCAGTTTCCGTAAGAGGTCGTCAGCTGTGTGCCTCTTATGGAAAGCGGTGATACAAAGCGTAGCCTGCCTAGGAACGAGTTGGCGTTTGCGAGATGCTGCTACTGGTGCCGCCACTGCTGTTCTTGCTGCGGGAGGCAATACATCTACCCAGTGGGCTGTCACAGTCATATAGTCCTGAGTCTGCCCTGCTCCACTTGTCCACATGTCCGTGGTTAAGTGGACATTGGGTACAACTGCATTTTTTTAGGACACTGGTGACTCTTTTTCTGACGTCTGTGTACATTTTCGGTATCGCCTGCCTAGAGAAATGGAACCTAGATGGTATTTGGTACCGGGGACACAGTACCTCAATCAAGTCTCTTGTAGCCTGTGAATTAACGGTGGATACCGGACACACGTTTCTCACCGCCCAGGCTGCCAAGGCCTGAGTTATCCGCTTTTCAGCAGGATGACTGCTGTGATATTTCATCTTCCTCGCACAGGACTGTTGGACAGTCAATTGCTTACTGGAAGTAGTACAAGTGGTCTTCCGACTTCCCCTCTGGGATGACGATCGACTCCCAGAAGCAACAACAGCAGCGCCAGCAGCAGTAGGTGTTACACTCAAGGATGCATCGGAGGAATCCCAGGCAGGAGAGGACTCGTCAGACTTGACAGTGACATGGCCTGCAGGACTATTGGCTTTCCTGTCTAAGGAGGAAATTGACACTGAGGGAGTTGGTGGTGTGGTTGGCAGGAGCTTGGTTACAAGAGGAAGGGATTTAGTGGTCAGTGGACTACTTCCACTGTCATCCAAAGTTTTTGAACTTGTCACTGACTTCTGATGAATGCGGTCCAGGTGACGTATAAGGGAGGATGTTCCTAGGTGGTTAACGTCCTTACCCCTACTTATTACAGCTTGACAAAGGCAACACACGGCTTGACACCTGTTGTCCGCATTTGTGTTGAAATAATTCCACACCGAAGAGGTGATCTTTTTGTATTTTGATCAGGCATGTCAATGGCCATAGTCGTCCCACAGACAACAGGTGTCTCCCCAGGTGCCTGACTTAAACAATCCACCTCACCATCAGAATCCTCCTTGTCAATTTCCTCCCCAGCGCCAGCAACACCCATATCCTCATCCTGGTGTACTTCAATAGTGACATCTTCAATTTGACTATCAGGAACTGGACTGCGGGTGCTCCTTCCAGCAATTGCAAGGGGCGTGCAAATGGTGGAAGGCGCAACCTCTTCCCGTCCAGTGTTGGGAAGGTCAGGCATTGCAACCTGCACAATTGGACTCTCCTTGGGGATTTGTGATTTAGAAGAACGCACAGTTCTTTGCTGTGCTTTTGCCATCTTAACTCTTTTAAGTTTTCTAGCAGGAGGATGAGTGCTTCCATCCTCAGATGAAGCTGAACCACTAGCCTTGAACATAGGCCAGGGCATCAACCGTTCCTTGCCACTCCGTGTCGTAAATGGCACATTGGCAAGTTTATGCTTCTCCTCAGACGATTTTTATTTAGATTTTTAGTTCATTTTACTATGCTTTTTTTTTGGGGATTTTACATGCTCTCTACTATGACATTGTTCGTCGGCCTTGGCAGACGACGTTGATGGCATTTCATCGTCTTGGCCATGACTAATGGCAGCAGCTTCAGCACGAGGTGGAAGTGGATCTTGATCTTACCCTATTTTACCCTCCACATTTTTGTTCTCCATTTTTTAATGTGTTGAATTATATGCCAGTTTCAATAGCAATGGCCTACTACTATATATACTGCGCACAACTGAAATTCACCACAGGTATAGATGGATAGTATACTTGACGACACAGAGGTAGGTAGAGCAGTGGCCTTCTGTACCGTACCGCTATATATAATATACTGGTGGTCAGCAAACTGTGCAAAACTGAAATGCACCACAGGTATGGATGGATAGTATACTTGACGACACAGAGGTAGGTAGAGCAGTGGCCTACTGTACCGTACCGCTATATATAATATACTGGTGGTCAGCAAACTGTGCAAAACTGAAATGCACCACAGGTATGGATAGATAGTATAATTGATGATACAGAGGTAGGTAGAGCAGTGGCCTTCTGTACCGTACTGCTATATATTATATACTGGTGGTCAGCAAAATTATGCACTGTACTCCTACTATATAATACTGGTGGTCCCCAGTCCCCACAATAAAGCAGTGTGAGCACAGATATATGCAGCACACTGAGCACAGATATGGAGCGTTTTTCAGGCAGAGAACGTATAATACTGGTGGTCACTGGTCAGCAAAACTCTGCACTGTACTACTCCTATATAATACTGGTGGTCCCCAGTCCCCACAAAAAAGCAGTGTGAGCAAAGATATATGCAGCACACTGAGCACAGATATGGAGCGTTTTTCAGGCAGAGAACGTATAATACTGGTGGTCACTGGTCAGCAAAACTCTGCACTATACTCCTCCTATATAATACTGGTGGTCCCCAGTCCCCACAATAAAGCAGTGTGAGCACAGATATATGCAGCACACTGAGCACAGATATGGAGCGTTTTTCAGGCAGAGAACGTATAATACTAGTGGTCACTGGTCAGCAAAACTCTGCACTGTACTCCTCCTATATAATACTGGTGGTCCCCAGTCCCCACAATAAAGCAGTGTGAGCACAGATATATGCAGCACATTGAGCACAGATATGGAGCGTTTTTCAGGCAGAGAACGTATAATACTGGTGGTCACTGGTCACTAGTCATCAAAACTCTGCACTGTACTCCTCCTATATAATACTGGTGGTCCCCAGTCCCCACAATAAAGCAGTGTGAGCACAGATATATGCAGCACATTGAGCACAGATATGGAGCGTTTTTCAGGCAGAGAACGTATGATTCTGGTGGTCACTGGTCAGCAAAACTCTGCACTGTACTCCTCCTATATAATACTGGTGGTCCCCTGTCCCCACAATAAAGCAGTGTGAGCACAGATATATGCAGCACACTGAGCAAAGATATGGAGCGTTTTTCAGGCAGAGAACGTATAATACTGGTGGTCACTGGTCACTGGTCAGCAAAACTCTGCACTGTACTCCTCCTATATAATACTGGTGGTCCCCAGTCCCCACAATAAAGCAGTGTGAGCACAGATATATGCAGCACACTGAGCACAGATATGGAGCATTTTTCAGGCAGAGAACGTGTAATACTGGTGGTCTCTGGTCAGCAAAACTCTGCACTGTACTCCTCCTATATAATGCTGGTGGTCCCCAGTCCCCACAATAAAGCAGTGTGAGCACAGATATATGCAGCACATTGAGCACAGATATGGAGCATTTTTCAGGCAGAGAACGTATAATACTGGTGGTCACTGGTCAGCAAAACTCTGCACTGTACTCCTCCTATATAATACTGGTGGTCCCCAGTCCCCACAATAAAGCAGTGTGAGCACAAATATATGCAGAACACTGAGCACAGATATGGAGCGTTTTTCACGCAGAGAACGTATAATACTGGTGGTCACTGGTCACTGGTCAGCAAAACTCTGCACTGTACTCCTCCTATATAATACTGGTGGTCCCCAGTCCCCACAATAAAGCAGTGTGAGCACAGATATATGCAGCACACTGAGCACAGATATGGAACGTTTTTTCAGGCAGAGAACATATAATACTGGTGGTCACTGGTCACTGGTCAGCAAAACTCTGCACTGTACTCCTCCTATATAATACTGGTGGTCCCCAGTCCCCACAATAAAGCAGTGTGAGCACAAATATATGCAGCACACTGAGCACAGATATGGAGCATTTTTCACGCAGAGAACGTATAATACTGGTGGTCACTGGTCAGCAAAACTCTGCACTGTACTCCTCCTATATAATACTGGTGGTCCCCAGTCCCCACAAAAAAGCAGTGTGAGCACAGATATATGCAGCACACTGAGCACAGATATGGAGCGTTTTTCAGGCAGAGAACGTATAATACTGGTGGTCACTGGTCAGCAAAACTCTGCACTGTACTCCTCCTATATAATACTGCTGGTCCCCAGTCCCCACAATAAAGCAGTGAGCACAGATATTTGCAGCCACCTGAATAAAACTGAAAGGACGCCAGCCACGTTCTCTCACTATCATTTCCAATGCACGAGTGAAAAATAGCGGCGACGCGCAGCTCCTTATATAGAATCCGAATCTCGCGAAAATCCGACAGCAGGATGATGACGTTCGGGGGGGTTCGGATTCCGAGGAACCGAACCCGCTCATCACTAATATATATATTAGTGATGAGCGGGTTCGGTTCCTCGGGATCCGAACCCCCCCGAACTTCACCCATTTTACACGGTTCCGAGGCAGACTCGAATCTTCCCGCCTCGCTCGGTTAACCAGAACGCCCCCGAACGTCATCATCCCACTGTCGGATTCTAGCGAGATTTGTATTCTATATAAGGAGCCGTGCGTCGCCGCCATTTTCACTCGTGCTTTGGAGATGATAGCGAGAGGACGTGGCTGCGTTCTCTCAGTTTCTGTGTTCAGTGTGCTGCAAATATCTGTGCTCAGTGTGCTGCAAATATCTGTGCTCAGTGTGCTTGCAAATATCTGTGCTCAGTGTGCTGAAAATATCTACGTTCTCTGCCTGAAAAACGCTCCATATCTGTGCTCAGTGTGCTGCAAATATCTGTGCTCAGTGTGCTTTATTGTGGGGACTGGGGACCACCAGTATTATATAGTAGGAGGACAGTGCAGAGTTTTGCTGACCAGTGACCACCAGTATTATACGTTCTCTGCCTGAAAAATGCTCCATATCTGTGCTGCATTGTAGTATATAGTAGGAGGACAGTGCAGAATTTTGCTGACCAGTGACCACCAGTATTATATCAGTACGGTACAGTAGTCCACTGCTCTATCTACCTCTGTGTCGTCAAGTATACTATCCATCCATACCTGTGGTGCATTTTAGTTGTTGTGCGCAGTAGTAGGAGGACAGTGCATAATTTTGCTGACCGCCAGTATATAATATATAGCAGTACGGTATAGTAGTCCACTACTCTACCTACCTCTGTGTTGTCAAGTATACTATCCATCCATACCTGTGGTGCATTTTAGTTGTTGTGCGCAGTAGTAGGAGGACAGTGCATAATTTTGCTGACCACCAGTATATAATATATAGCAGTGCGGTACAGTAGGCCACTGCTCTACCTACCTCTGTGTCGTCAAGTATACTATCCATCCATACCTGTTGTGCATTTTAGTTGTTGTGCGCAGTAGTAATAATAATAATAATAATAATTTTATTTATATAGCGCTCTTTCTCCAATAGGACCCAAGGCGCTTAACAGATACATAGCATAATATAGTACAGAAAATAATGAAGAACATTTTCAGAAAATACAGACGCATGAAGATACTAAAAGGGACATTATGGAAATGCTTGAGTAAACAGAAAAGTCTTGAGTCTACTTGTGAAGGATTCTATAGTTGGGGCCTCTCGCACTGTGCGGGGAAGTGAGTTCCATAGAGTCGGAGCCGCATGACTAAAAGCTCGACCCCCAGATGAATTACGGTAGATTCTAGGTACTGCTAAAAGTCCTTCATCTACAGATCGCAGTATTCGAGTGGGGCAGTATGGGGTCAGAAGCTGTTTCAGGTACCTTGGGCCTTGGTCGTGTAATGCTTTGAAACTCAGTAAGCCAATCTTGAAGATGATTCGCCATCGTACAGGCAGCCAGTGAAGGGAGTAGAGGATGGGTGTTATGTGGCTAGAACGGGGCTGGTTGGTTAATAGCCTGGCAGCTGTGTTTTGCACCAGCTGTAAGCGCTGCAATTCTTTTTGCTGGTAGACAAAGGTAGAGGGCATTACAGTAGTCTAAACGAGATTATACAAATGGATGTATGACTTTTGGCATATCATCTGAGGGAATTAAGTGCTTGATTCTGGCTATGTTCCTCAGGTGAAAGAATGAGGATTTGATTGTGGCTGATATCTGATGTTTAAGTGTCAAGCCACCATCCAGGACAACGCCAAGATTCCGCACACGATCACTGGTCTGTAATTCTGAATCCCCGAGTGTAAGTCCAGTTGGTTGGCTATGCTGCAGTCTTGTCCTTTGATGTTGCGGTCGTATCATAAGGACCTCTGTTTTGTCCGGGTTCAGTCGCAGCCAACTGGCGCTCATCCACTCCTGTAGTTCAGCTAGACAGCCATTTAGGGTTGCTATTGGGTTATCAATGCCCGGAGCAAAGGACAAGTACAGTTGTGTATCATCTGCATAGCAGTGGTAGACCAGGCCATGGCGCCTGATTATTTCACCCAATGGGAGCATGTATACTGCAAAAAGCATGGGGGATAGTATAGAACCTTGTGGGACACCACATGGCAATGGCACTGGTGGTGATGAGTATAATCCAGATGATACTCTCTGTGACCTGCCTGTGAGAAATGATTTGAACCAGCTCAGGACTGTGCCATCCAGACCACAGAAATGTATCAGTCGCTCAAACAGAAGCCCATGGTCCACGGTATCAAATGCTGCCGAGAGATCCAGAAGGATTAATATTGAACAGTCACCTCTGTCTTTTGCCATCAGAAGATCATTTAACACACACACCAGGGCTGTTTCAGTGCTATGTCTTCTCCTGAATCCTGATTGAAATGGATCATAAATATCATGGGTTGTCAGGCGGGTTTCCAGTTGATTTGCAACGACTTTCTCAATAACCTTTCCTAGGAAAGGAAGGTTTGATACCGGTCTGTAGTTGGTCATGCAGTCGGGATCTAAATTAGGTTTTTTAAGAAGCGGTCTAACAATTGCTTCCTTTAGGGGTCCAGGAAAAATGCCTGTCTGCAAAGAGCATTGAACAATTTTTGTAAAGACAGGACCAATTATATCCATACAACCTATTAGAAGCTTGGTTGAGGCTGGGTCCAGATCACAGGTGGTGGGACGTAAAATCCGAGCAATTTCAGCAGTGTCCTTTACATCCACTGGATCAAAGCTGGTCCATGAAGGCAGGTAGCTTATATTGGCTGGTTTTGTAGTTTGGCACTCCTTTGATGTCACTGTGGAGATTCCAGCCCGGATGGTGGATATTTTATCTGCAAAGAAGTTTGCAAACTCGTTGCATCTTGCCTGGGAGAGGGTCTCATCAGTCTGCAGGCATGCTGGCTTGCAAAGCATCTCCACTGTGCGGAAAAGTTGAGCTGGCCTATTGTTTGCTGCTGTGATCTCATTTGACAGGAACTGTGCTTTCTTACGAGTGATTGTCGATTGATATTCTACGTTATGCTTTATTAGTTTTATTTTGTCATCCACTAGGTTAGTCTTCCTCCATCGTCTTTCCAGTCTACGCCCCCTTTTCTTGAGCTCACTAACACTGTTGTCGAACCATGGAGCTTGACGTTGTGGTTTACGAGGTCTTAAACGCACAGGGGCGATAATATCAATTGCAGCCATAACTTCCCTATTATAATAACGGACTAGGGAACAGGGATCTTCACAGGCACCCAGTATAGCAGAGAGATCCAGATTTGCTGCAAGAGCCTGGGGAGTCATACCCCTCCTTGGACGATACCTGGTCAACTCCACGGGCAGAGATCTTAATTGAGGGGTTGCAACTGAGAACCAGAGGGAGTAGTGGTCTGACCAGATGACTGGGTATATTTTTAGGTCAGTGACTTCTAATCCAATCTGAAAGACAAGGTCCAGAGTGTGACCACTTTTATGTGTGGCAGAGGGAATGACCTGTGTGAAGCCCAGACCATTCATTGTGCACAGGAGGTCTTGGCCAAGGCGTGAGAGCTCATCATCCACCCATGCATTGAAATCCCCGAGGATGAGCCATCTTTGATGTTCCAGAACCAGGCCAGCAACAGTGTATGCAATTTCTTGCAGAAATATCTTTCCATCTCCAGGTGGCCGGTAAATGAGAAGTACTCTGAAACCTAATCCTGTCGAACTCCGGGCAGCAATGCACTCAAATGAGCGAGTAGTTTCAATAGGGTGGACCCTAAGTTTAAGTTCTTTTTTGAAGCAGATAGCCACCCCGCCACCCCTGCGGTCCAGTCTTGGGTTGTGGATGACAGAGTAGTTTGTTGGTACTGCAGCCTCCAATATAGGTGCTGCATTTTCATCTAGCCAAGTCTCTGTAATACAGGCTAGATCTGCAGATTCAATAAGGTCAGCAATTGTTGCAGTCTTGTTTCTTATAGATCTGGCATTACAAAGGACTGACCTGATTGGGCATACCAGAGGGCCTTCAGTTTTCTTTATGCTAAGTGCAGGAGCTCTGGGTATGGGGGTCACAAAGTGAGAGTTGACAGTTCTGTCCTTCCAAACACAGGGCCGTCTTTTGGGTATCACTTCTATTTGATTGTTCTTTGAGTATGGGGGTGAGCAGGTGGGCAAAGGACTTAGATGGTTACCGGGGGAAATACATTTCCGGCCTGCTCGCTTCCCACGAATGCGCCTGTGTTTTCTTTTTAAAATGCCAAGGGATTGGAGAATAGAAGCCTGTGATGGTGTGATAGGAACTGCAGAACGTGGTGGGCGGAGTGAAAGAATGAAGCTGGAGCAATACGTATACATTTGGTCATCAATGACAGATTACTATAAATTTGAGCTGCATATGATGATGAGAGAGGGAGAGAAAGCAGTGGGTTTTTTTTTGGCTTTTTTTGTGTTTTTTCCTTTTTGTGTTTTGTTTTCCCCCAATTCGGTATGTGATTCAAAATGATAATGGGATTATGAACAAAGTTATTGCAATAACCTATTGTGTATATTTGAAGCAAGTAATAAATAAAATAACTGCTGATTTAGTCAATTATCCTAGGATAGGCAGCCTTTTGGAAATGTGTTAGAAGCCAATTCCTACTGTGTAGGTGTGAAAAGTCTCAGTGTGAGAGGCCTTTGAAGTAGATTTTTTTTTTTTTGTGGGGGTAGTAATAACGTGTCCTGGAAATGGATCCTGATTTTAAACAGTGAGCCTTCAGCAATTCAGAGCCTGAATATACTGATATTAGTAGATTAATGCAATAAGTCAGTTATTTGTTGCTCAGAGAACAGAGGTGGATGATGTCTAAGTGAGGGGCTGGATGTAGCCAAAGATAGGTTGTAATCCACAGTACCTTATCTGGGTAATGTCCAATGCAGAGTACAGCAGCTGCTAAACTGAAGGATTTCTCAGTGGAGATATGCAGAGGATTCAGTCCAGGATTCAATCCAGTGTGTATCTCAGCGCAGCAATGCAATCCGTTGGTTTTGATGAAATGTCCGCGTAGAGTAGTACAAGTTCAAGGTAAGTCCTTGGATATTTATGATGATTCATTGGTCTGTTGTGGTGAATTTAAGCTGTTTTATGGAGATGATCAGGAGCATACAAAAGGTGAGGCAGCCATCTTGGGCGCCAATCTGCAAGGAGGACAGTGCATAATTTTGCTGACCACCAGTATATAATATATAGCAGTACGGTACAGTAGTCCACTGCTCTACATCTGTGTCGTAAAGTATACTACAAAAGTTCAGTAAAATGACCCAAAAATCAAAATTAAAAGCATCTGATGAGAAGCGTAAACTTGCCAATATGCCATTTACGACACAGAGTGGCAAGGAAAGGCTGAGGCCCTGGCCTATGTTCATGGCTAGTGGTTCAGATTCACATGAGGATGGAAGCACTCTCACTAGAAAACTGCAGTGCTACTCCTAGATGGGCCAGGTGTTTGTGTCGGCCACTTGGGTCGCTTAGCTTAGTCACACAGCTACCTCATTGCGCCTCTTTTTTTCTTTGCATCATGTGCTGTTTGGGGACTATTTTTTTAATCTGCCATCCTGTCTGACATTGCAGTGCCACTCCTAGATGGGCCAGGTTTTTGTGTCGGCCACTTGGGTCGCTTAGCTTAGTCACACAGCTACAACATTGCACCTCTTTTTTTCTTTGCATCATGTGCTGTTTGGGGACTATTTTTTAAATCTGCCATCCTGTCTGACACTGCAGTGCCACTCCTAGATGGGCCAGGTGTTTGTGTCGGCCACTTGGGTCGCTTAGCTTAGCCATCCAGCGACCTTGGTGCACCTCTTTTTTTTCTTTGCATCATGTGCTGTTTGGGGACTATTTTTTTAATCTGCCATCCTGTCTGACACTGCGGTGCCACTCCTAGATGGGCCAGGTGTTTGTGTCGGCCACTTGGGTCGCTTAGATTAGCCATCCAGCGACCTCGGTGCAAATTTTAGGACTAAAAACAATATTTTGAGGTGTGAGGTGTTCAGAATAGACTGAAAATGAATGGAAATTATGGTTATTGAGGTTAATAATACTATGGGATCAAAATGACCCCTTAATTCTATGATTTAAGCTGTTTTTGAGTTTTTTTTGTAAAAAAACACCCGAATCCAAAACACACCCGAATCCGACAAAAAAATTTCAGGGTGGTTTTGCCAAAACACGTCCGAATCCAAAACACGGCAGCGGAACCAAATCCAAAACCAAAACACAAAACCCGAAAAATTTCCGGTGCACATCACTAATATATATATATATATATATATATATATATATATATATATATATATTGTGACAAGAACACTGGGATAGTGTTTGAAGGCAGGTATGTTTGTCCCAGGTTCTTGTCTTACATGTTTTAAAAAGTGTTAACTTCTAGGAAAAATGCTTTTGGTTTTGTCAGAACCTTTTCAGTTTGCTGTAAAAGCTGGGTATAGGCTCTAAGAGAGAGATAAGGAGAGTTCTAGACATTGGGCCCAGTTCAGGTCTTTGGCCTCACAGAGGGCTAATCAGGGTTTCAGCTGTGTAAGAGTGTTATAGGGCTGCTAGTCTGATTAGTATGGGGAGACTGCCTGGGAAGGCTGCAGGAGCTGTGTGAGAGGAACACGCTTTTTGACACAAGTAAGCTGCACAGTATTTACTGGAGAACTCTTTGTTTTTGTTTAGTGACAGTTAGGAATATCCTGTGTTTAGTTAGTGCCGGATAGGCAAGGTATTTTCTTTTGGTGTTTGTTTTATTTTCTGTTTCAATAAAACTGGCCGGGGTCAGTTGTACCAGAAACTGGACTTGTGTTGTTCCTCAGCTGCTGCATGCTGCCATATTCCCCAGGAAGAGGCGCCTTGCACCCCTACAGTGTTACAACTTGGTGGAGAATGCGAGCACTCCGTTCTGCGCATAAGTGAAAGCAGCAGCTTTGTGAGGCCTGCAGAAAACGGTGGCTTATGCAGATACAGCCCAGTGTGATGTTACTGAGACTTGCCCTGAGGGTTTGATATATGTCCTGGGTGAAAGCAGCTATAAAGCCGCCTGAAAAGTCTGTCGACATGGAGGAACTGCTCAAAGCCTTGCTGCAAGCTACAGCGGCTCAGCAGGAGGCCAACAGACAGCAGCAGGTGGCAATGGAGGAAAATTGGAGACTACAGCGAGAGGCCTTAACAGAAGTGATGCAGAGCCTTGCAGCCCGGATTGGAGATATGGCCGTCAGTGCTCCGACCAGCTCTAGTTCTATACGGGCCAGTCACTTCCTGCAGAAAATGACAGAGGCTGATGATGTGGAGGCCTACTTGACCACTTTTGAAAGGACTGCAGAGCGTGAGAACTGGCCAAAAGCACAGTGGGCCAGTCTGCTTGCACCTTTTCTGTCAGGTGAGCCCCAAAAAGCGTACTTTGATTTAAGCCCTGCTGAGGCTCGGGACTATGATAAACTAAAGACTGAGATCCTGACCCGCCTGGGAGTCACGCTGTCAGTACGAGCACAACGGGTGCACCGTTGGGTGTACGCCATGGAGAAGCCTCCGCGCTCCCAGATGCACGACCTTATTCAGCTAACAAAAAAATGGCTACAGCCAGAGACATTAACTGGTCCCCAGATGGTTGAAAGAGTCGTCATGGACCGCTACTTGAGATCTTTGCCCATGGTCCTGCGCAAGTGGGTGAGCCATGGAAACCCGGGTACTGCTGACCAATTAGTGGACATGGTAGAGCGGTATTTGGCAGCAGAGGAACTACTGATGACCACCCAGCAAACCATAGATCCTCGACAGCGCCCTTCAGTAAAGACTGGTAAGACTGTTCCGTGGGAAAACGTTGCTGGGCGGTTAAGAGAACGCAAGGCTGGAGAGACTGTAAACACTGGCCCTGGAGACAGGCCAATGGGGCTAGAACGGTCTATGTTGCCCAAACGGGTTGATAATCGTGTGGTTAAATGTTTTAGATGTGGTATGCCAGGTCATGTTATTGCCAATTGCCCAGTCATGCAAGAACCCATGCAATGTGATGCTGCCTTTGAATGTCGCAGAATGTCTTTCTTTGCTAGGTTAGCCTGTACTGTGGTACCTTCACCTGAGCTGGAAAAACAAATGTGTGATGTGTTCTTAGAGGGTAACCGGGTAGAGGCCTTGCTAGATTCAGGAAGTTTAGTTACCCTCGTGAAAGCTGGGTTAGTGAACCCCTTAAAGGTCCAGCAAATACCTATTGGGGTAACTTGCATACATGGGGATACCCAGTATTATGTCACTGCTGAAGTGAATATAGAAACTTGTTGTGGGTCAGCAATGGTTAAAGTAGGACTGGTCCCCACCTTGGTGCATAAGGCCATAATAGGGAGGGATTTTCCTCATTTTTGGAAACTGTGGGAATCACGTTTATCAACAGATGTGAGAAGTGAAGAGCCAGTTGATAATGCCGGTGATTGTATGGATGTACGTGTGTCTTCGGAACTTACTGACCCTTTGCCTTTTGCCAGTTTGGCTGGGGAAGTGACAGATGGGGAGTCCAGTGAGGACCCTCTTGCTGGGAACAGAGACATAGTGGTTGGAAACGAAAGCGTGCCTGACCTGGAGGTAAAAATGGATCTGTTTGCATCTGAACAGTTAAAGGATCCTACCTTGATAAAGGCTAGAGAGAATGTTAAGATTGTTAATGGGGAGCCTGTGGTACCAGGTGACAGGGTTACGTATCCCCACATGGCCGTCTGTAATGAGCTCTTGTACCACATTGTCAAAAAGGGTGAGGATGTGGTAGAACAGCTGGTAGTACCCCAGCCTTATCGGAGAACGGTACTAGATTTAGCTCATAGTCACGTTACAGCAGGACATTTAGGGGCAGAAAAAACCACTGAAAGAGTTTTACAAAGGTTCTTTTGGCCAGGGGTTTATAAAGAAGTGTCTGAATATTGTTCTTCCTGTCCTGAATGCCAGTATCATGCCCCTAGACCCCATTTCAGGAGCCCACTAGTTCCCATGCCTATTATAGAGGTCCCGTTTGACAGAATAGCCATGGATCTTGTGGGGCCCTTGTTAAAGTCCGCTCGGGGCCATCAGTATATCCTGGTAATAATGGACTATGCCACTCGATATCCTGAGGCTGTCCCTTTACGCACTATCACAACCAAGGCGATAGCTAGGGAGCTGGTGCAGGTTTTTAGTAGAGTGGGAATACCAAAAGAAATTTTGACTGACCAAGGTACTCCCTTTATGTCAAAGGTCATGAAAGAATTGTGCAAATTATTTAAGGTCACTCACCTCAGGACGTCCATTTACCATCCCCAAACTGATGGGTTGGTGGAAAGGTTTAATAAAACATTAAAAAGTATGTTAAAAAAGGTTGTTGATAAAGATGGGAAAAATTGGGATTGTTTGTTGCCCTACTTGTTAATGGCCGTCAGAGAAGTTCCTCAGTCCTCTACGGGGTTTTCTCCATTTGATTTGTTGTATGGTAGACACCCCAGAGGGCTGTTGGACGTTGCCAAAGAGACGTGGGAAGGACAGCCCACTCCTTATAGAAGCGTTATTGAACATGTATCACAAATGCAGGATAGGATTGCAGCCGTGGTACCTATTGTCAGAGAGCACATGGAACAGGCCCAAAGTGCTCAACAGATGGTATACAACCGGAGTGCCAAGATACGGGAATTTGCTCCTGGAGATAGAGTTCTTGTTTTGGTACCCACTGTGGAAAGCAAATTCTTAGCTAAATGGCAGGGTCCATTTGAGATTAGGGAAAAAGTGAATGAGGTTAATTACAAAGTATACCAGCCGGGAAAGAGAAAACCCGAACAGATCTACCATGTTAACTTAATCAAACCCTGGAAAGATAGGTTGTCTCTGTCAGCGGAGCCTTGCCCTTCGGTGTCTTCACCCCGGTTGCTTCCTGCAGTGAAGGTGTCAGAGACATTATCAGCTGATCAGAACAATCAGGTTAAAGAATTTCTCATCCAAAATAGGGAGGTATTTTCAGAGCTGCCTGGCCGAACGACCATAATAAAACATGACATTGTCACAGAACCAGGGGTCAGGGTTCATTTAAAGCCATATAGGATTCCTGAAGCTCAGCGAGAAGCTATTTCTAAAGAAGTTAAAACCATGTTAGAACTTGGAGTCATAGAGGAGTCTAACAGTGAGTGGTCCAGTCCCATAGTGCTCATCCCGAAGCCCGACGGTAGCATACGCTTCTGTAATGACTTTCGTAAGTTAAATGAGGTGTCCAAGTTTGACGCATACCCCATGCCCCGTGTGGATGAGCTTGTAGAAAGGCTGGGAACAGCCAGGTTTCTCACCACATTGGACCTGACCAAAGGTTACTGGCAAATACCTTTATCTGATAGCGCCAAAGAAAAAACAGCTTTTTCGGTTCCGGAGGGGCTGTACCAGTATAAGATGTTACCCTTTGGGTTGCATGGGGCTCCAGCAACCTTTCAACGGGCGATGGATAAAATTTTGAGGCCCCATAGAAAATATGCAGCTGCCTATTTGGATGATGTGGTAATTCACAGTACAGACTGGGGGTCCAATTTGGTTAAAGTACAAGCAGTACTGGACTCAATCAGAGAGGCAGGGTTAACTGCTAACCCAAAGAAGTGCTGCCTCGCAATGGAGGAGGTCAAATACTTGGGCTTCACCATAGGCAGAGGTCTGATTAGGCCCCAATTGAATAAAGTTGATGCTATTCAAAACTGGCCTCGTCCAGGGAATAAAAAACAGGTAAGGGCTTTTTTGGGAATTACTGGGTACTATAGACGGTTTATTCCCAATTTTGCGACCACAGCGGTGCCGTTGTCAGACCTTACCAAAGGGAAGCAGTCAAATATGGTGAAATGGAACCCTGATGCAGAAAAAGCGTTCCAAGCGTTAAAAGTGGCTTTGTGTTCACAACCGGTATTGATAACACCAGATTTTTCAAAAGAATTTGTGGTACAGACAGATGCCTCAGAGGTAGGGATAGGGGCTGTGCTGTCCCAAACCAGAGATGGGGACGAACACCCTATCATTTATTTGAGTAGGAAACTCAATGAGCATGAAAAAAGGTATGCCATTGTGGAAAAGGAGGCTTTGGCCATTAAGTGGGCACTAGATACCTTGAGATATTACCTCTTGGGTAGACAATTCAGACTAGTGACAGACCATGCCCCTTTAAAATGGATGTATGTAAATAGAGGCAAGAATGCTCGTGTAACTAGATGGTTTCTAGCGTTGCAGGACTTTAAGTTTACGGTCGAACATAGACCGGGAACACAATTGGCCAACGCAGATGCATTGTCTCGCATCTTCTGTTTGGGGGCTACAAGTGTTCCGGCCCCTAGGTCGAAACAGGGGAGGGGGATATGTGACAAGAACACTGGGATAGTGTTTGAAGGCAGGTATGTTTGTCCCAGGTTCTTGTCTTACATGTTTTAAAAAGTGTTAACTTCTAGGAAAAATGCTTTTGGTTTTGTCAGAACCTTTTCAGTTTGCTGTAAAAGCTGGGTATAGGCTCTAAGAGAGAGATAAGGAGAGTTCTAGACATTGGGCCCAGTTCGGGTCTTTGGCCTCACAGAGGGCTAATCAGGGTTTCAGCTGTGTAAGAGTGTTATAGGGCTGCTAGTCTGATTAGTATGGGGAGACTGCCTGGGAAGGCTGCAGGAGCTGTGTGAGAGGAACACGCTTTTTGACACAAGTAAGCTGCACAGTATTTACTGGAGAACTCTTTGTTTTTGTTTAGTGACAGTTAGGAATATCCTGTGTTTAGTTAGTGCCGGATAGGCAAGGTATTTTCTTTTGGTGTTTGTTTTATTTTCTGTTTCAATAAAACTGGCCGGGGTCAGTTGTACCAGAAACTGGACTTGTGTTGTTCCTCAGCTGCTGCATGCTGCCATATTCCCCAGGAAGAGGCGCCTTGCACCCCTACAGTGTTACAATATATATAAATAAATAAATAACCGGCACTCACACATGTACCCTCGGCATGGAGAAAGAATGCAGGCTGTGGTAAAGTAGCTTCCGGCACTCACAGGCCTTCCTGTTATTATGATAGAGATGGACGCTGTGCATAACAAAAGTGGAAAAATCAACACAGTTGGAGGTATCTTTCCATTATTTTGATGCACAGCGTCCATCACTAACATTAACAGGAAGATTTATTGAGACCCTTTCGTCAGGATTGTATCCTTGTCTCATATGGGATTAGATGGTACCATGATGCAGCTATATAATTAGCAAGGGAGTGCTGGTCTATTGGACATATATGTGTGTATATATATATATATATATATATATATATATATAAAATAGAGAAATCGGCGGCACTCAAGCAGGCAACGCTGCATATCAGGGCCCAGAGTGGTCTTTTTTCCTACACCTGTTGAGCTTGGTTCTGAAAATAAATTATTTTGTGTTTAATGGGGTTTTTTATTTACAGACATCGGGGTGTGCGATGGGGTCCGCCGTGGCCCCATCATACGCTAATGCGTTTATGTACCATCTTGAGAATATTATGTTCCATCTTGATCCTCTAGTTAGCTCCCATGTGGTCTATTACAGGCGCTATATTGATGATCTTATAGTTTGTTGGAGTGGCCCTAGGGAAGATCTTATACAATTATGGGACCAACATAATGCGACAGATCATGTGGTGAAATTCACGTATGTGATTGATGACAAACAAATTAATTATCTGGATGTTACTATCACCCTTAACTCTGGCCAACTTAGTACCTCCTTATTTGTTAAAACCACAGATAGGAACACCTTTTTGAACTACCAATGCTTTCACCCACTTGCTTTAAAGAAAGGTTTGCCGTACTCGCAGTTTTTGCGGGTACGGCGAATTACGTCAGATCCTCAAGACACCATTAGGGCCCTCGATGAAATGCTATTGAGGTTTGCCCAAAGAAGTTACCCAATTAGGGAACTAGAGAAATCTAAGGAGGCAGTACTCTGTATACCCAGGGAGCAATTGTTAAGCCTCCAGGTCTGCCGGGGTACTAAAGCAGATAGATTACCATGGGTAAGTAGATTTACTACGTGCTCAAAGCGGACAGTGAGTAAAGCTAAACAACTGTGGCCTATTATACAAACGGAGATAGCTTTGAGTAGTTTATCTAATACTAGATTATTACCTAGCCATACTAGGGGTAATAATATAGGGGACCATGTGGTTCGTCTTGATGTTACTAACATCACTAGATCTGATCAAGCTCATTTCCTTAGACCTAAGATGGGGTGTTATAGGTGCTTGGGATGTGCCACCTGCAATACCTTGCAGACGGGCACTACCTTTAATCATCCACAAACAGGCAAGAAAATACCCATCAGACATCGGCTTACATGTACCACTACTCATGTGATATATTTGCTCACATGTCCGTGTGGTCTTGCCTATGTGGGCAAGACCATACGACAATTTAGGGAAAGGATGGCACTCCATAGGAGCGCAATTAAAAAGCGTTCGAGAAGGGTTCCAGTGACCAGCCATTTGCTCGCCACTGCCTGTTGGCAAAACATGGGGTGGCCAGCATTCGAGCTATCCTTATTGACCATACCCCCATTAAGCTGAGGGGTAGCAATAGGGATAAGTTACTTCTACAAAAAGAGTCACGTTGGATCTTCAGACTGGGAACACTGTCCCCTGGTGGCCTTAATGAAAATTTGGGGTTACAGTGTTTTCTTTAACTCAATTTGAGAATACGTATTTGTTTGATTTTCATGTTATTATGTATATATCCTTTATTGGGAGGTAGTGCAGTCCTGGGATAATCTTGTGTCTCCATTATCAGAATATTATACCACTATAGAGAGGCTTATAAACTAGCTAATTTGTGGGATAGTTCTTGCATACGGTATATTAATACAATAATATAGCGATTGATAGGGGCTATTCTGATATTTTTACTTGTGGTGATATTTATGTATTTTAAATGTGCTGTTTCATGTTATATTTTTTTGTTTAACACAGGCTCTACAGAGATGTGTGAGGCTGCGATCTTGTTTTATTTGTTACCATGACAACCTCACCATCCCGCGGCGCACCGTGACGTCATAGCCGACGCGGAAGCGAGCAGCGTGTGCAGGCGGGCGGCAGCGCCGTGAGTACGGGTGAGTACAATTGTTACACTGATGTCTTTGTCTGTGTTGTATATAAATGTTTTATATGTGGGTTTTCACTGTTGTCTAGCCCTGAGGACGGGGAGCATCCCCGAAACATGTAGGCGAATAAAGGGACACTATTTTGCATTATTGTTCCAGCCTGCTTGAGTGCCGCCGATTTCTCTATTCTGTTTTGGTCATCAGCTGGCTTGGAGGGCACCGCAGCAAAGTAACTCTTTATAATTTGGAGTGCCGGTATAACTTTTCGATTTATATATATATATATATATATATATATATATACACATACATACATACATACAATGCATCCTGAAAGTTCAAAATTCTACACAACAAGAAAGAAAAGGTTGTTTTTAGAGATTTCTGCAAATTTATTAAAAATAAATAAACAAAGAAATCACAAGAATTCACAGTCTTTGCCATGAATCTCCTAGAAATTGAGCTCAGGTGCATCCTGTTTCCACTAATCATCCTTCAGATGTTCCTGCAGCTTAATTGGAGTCCACCTGTGATAAATTCAGTTGATTGGACATGATTTGGAAAGGCACACACCTGTCTATATAAGGTCACACATCTGACAGTGCATGTCTGAGCACAAACTAAGCATGAAGTCAAAGAAATTGTTTGTAGACCTCCGAGACAGGATTGTCTTGAGGCACTAATCTGCGGAAGGGTACAGAAAAATTTCTGCTGCTTTGAATGTCCCAATGAGCACAGTGGCCTTCATCATCCATAAACGGAAGAAGTTCGGAACCACCAGGACTCTTCCTAGAGCTGGCCGGCAATCTAAACTGAGCAATTGAGGGAGAAGGGCCCTAGTCAGGAAGGTAACCAAGAACCTGATGGTCACTCTGTGAAAGCTACAGTGTTCCTCTGTGGATAGAGGAGAACCTTCGAGAAGGACAACCATCTCTGCAGCAATCCACCAATCAGGCCTGTATTGTAGAGTGGCCAGACGGAAGTCACTCCTTAGTAAAAAGCACATGGCAGCCCACCTGGAATACTGAGTACTGGGCAGACCTAATCCTCCTGGGAAAGGCGGCTGCTATAGGCAAAGCCTTTGGCTGCAGGAGGCTAAAGGACTGCTGGGCAAGAGCAAAAGCACCACCTAGTAACACCTTGGTAGCGCCTCTAACTTTATAACCAACCCCTAGGTCCTAGGCTGGCTGTGTAATAAAAGACACAATATTCAATAAGGACAGCCAAAAAGGACAAGCCCCCTTAATGAGGAGAGTCACTGCAGGTGAGCAACCTGACACACAAGGCCTAGTGCTAATGGCTAAATTATGTAGCAGCTGGACTGCACACAGAAGACATAGGAGTCAGGCTGCAATTACACAGACCCACCAGAGGTGGCTTGTATCAGTACCCCCCTTTTGAAGAGGGGTTAAAGGACCCCAATATCCAGGATTTCCAAAACAAATGATACATAACAAAAAAACCTGGCATGCTGGCACAAACAGACAATGGCAAGAAGACTGAAACAAGCTATGGCTGCAGCTTGTAACAGTGCCCCTTCCCCCTTGAAGGTAGCCACTGGACACAACAAGACAAGAAAAAAAGTCAAAACAAACAAGGCAAGAGTCAGCAATTTTTTTCTTCTTCTTCCCATGAGTATGATTGAGATTACTGCTAGAAGAAGATAGAATAGTACATCCTGCAGTCAATACAATAGGCTGAGATTTTTGTGCTGACTTTATAATATTCAGTGGACTCTCAGCAGATTAGACGGGTGATTTAGAGGAACCTGAACCAATTTCTTTGGGACCAAATTTCTTAATGAAAGCATCACTAAATGCCTGGACATCCTGAAGAATGGTATCTTCAGTTTTAATTAAGTTGGACACCCATTCAAAAGGCTCTCCTCTAAAGGAATATATCAGATAGAGCACAATAGTCTCCGAAGTGATGCCCAAAGATGGTCTAGACTGCATAATGGTGACATAGTGTTTGGTGAGTGCAAGAAATTGGGTTAAGTCCCCATCAAAGACCATAGATGTAGAGACATCATCTAAAGATTCAGAATCTGCTTCATTCCCATTGGACTGGCTGTAGCGCATCGCTGGAATAAAGTCAACAGAGACCTCTCCAGAGGCTATGGTTTTTGGGACTCCTTCTGGGGCTGTGGCCCTCAGAACCCCTGCTGAGGCTGTGGCCCTCAGAACCCCTGCTGAGGCTGTGGCCCTTGGACCTCTGCTGAAGCTGTGGCCCTTGGGACGCCTGCTGAGGCTGTGGCCCTCGGGACCTCTGCTGAGGCTGTGGCCCTCGGGAACTCTGCTGAGGCTGTGGCCCTTGGGACCTCTGCTGAGGCTGTGGCCCTCAGGACCTCTGCTGGGGCTGTGGCCCTCAGGACCTCTGCTGGGGCCCTCAGGACCTCTGCTGAGGCTGTGCCTCTTGAGTCCACTCCAGGGGAAATGAATTCTAGAACCCCTCTTGGGGCTGTGCCTCTTGAGACCCCACCTGGGGATACAGCTTCAAAGACCCCTTCTGAGGTTGTGCCTCTCAAGTTCCCTCCTGGAGCTATGGCTTCAGATTCCTCTTCTGGGGTTGGGCCTTTCAAGTACCCACCTGGGATAACGGCTTCTGAGACCCCTTCTGGGGCTAAGCCACTTGAAACTCTTCTGGGACTGACACCTGAGACTTCCCTACTAGGGTTTGCAACTCTGATTTAGGATTTAAAACATAGATTACCCCTTCTGGGGTTTCAGCATCAACTGTTTTTCTATCAGGAATCGTAGTAGGTGAGGAAAACATACTGTTTTGATTCCTGAACCTATAATGGGGCGCCCTAGTCCTGGGACCCCAATTATAGATCAGAGTGCCTTTTAATGTGGGTTCTGGGACAAATACCTCTGTAACAGTAGAGACAGGAATAGGTCTTAAATCCTGACTCAACTTGACTGGAGGACAGGACTTGTCGCCACATCTAGGACTGCGCAATACACAGGATTGTAGATAGTGGCCTGAACCCCCACAGTACAGGCATAGGTTTAAGTGTCTGCACCGCTGATTCTCCTCCTGTAAGAGCTTGGGCCGCAGAAAACCTCTATTCCTCTTCTGATCCTCCAGATATGAGATCTCCCATGTCAAAAAAATTTGAGCTGGAGTCTCATTAGAGACAAAGTCCCAATAACCTCTGGTAGGATCAGGCAAATTTTAATTAAGAGATTTTGCAATTGCAGTAGAGACTGCTGCAATACCTCCAACCTTAAATGCACAGAAAGCCACATTTAAGGCTGCTAGTGACTCTTGCATGGCTTGCATGGTCAACCAGTGCAAGATCACAGACAAAATAAACTAAGGCAAAATGGACTAAGGCAAGACAGAACTGAACAAGACAAGACAAGACTGGACAAAACACAATGGGACTGGACTCTTCCAAGGGCTGTTCCAGAAAATATTTTTGTGGCTGTTTTAAAGTAAGAGGCGCCATCAGGGTGGTACTAGGTGGCGCTGTTGCTCTTGCCCAGCAGTCCTTTAGCCTCCTGCAGCCAAAGACTTTGCCTATGCTAACCACCTTTCCCGGGAGGATTAGGTGCGCCCAGTACTCAGATGCCCCCAGGTTTTTATGATAGACAAGGCTGCTGTGGGAGGCTGGGCAAGGCAAGTACGGAACAGGAGTCAGACTAGGACAGAGGAGGAAGAACTAGACACACAGGACAAAGAGACACTAAAGCTCACTACTGTGTGAGACTAGCACTGAACCTCTATGGCAGATGGTACATACTAGCGCCACAGCACTGTAGATGAAGTTACCTAGCACTGGGTACTGAACTGCAATTGCCGAGATGTCAGTGGTGCAGTCCCTGGTAGCGTCTAAATACAATACAATATGGGCAGACAAAGGACAGGACCGGATTGCGAGGAATGATGATACCAATGAACAAACTACTGGAGTGGACTGCGGAGCAGAACCGCCACTGGTGGGCAGAGGTACAGGCAGACAGGGCTGGTATACGGAAGCAATTGCCAATAGCGACACAGCATCGGTAAACAAACAGGTGGACAGAAAGGCTCTGGTAGCGGAGTCGCCACTAGTAGCGATACAGACATACATATGTAACACTGCAGAATAGACGCTCCTAGTGGCACAAACAGACAGACTGCGGGACCAGACTGACAGGATACGGGTAATAACACAGGATACAAACAGAAGCTTCAGTTGAGCAAATATAGACTAAAGTCACTGGATTGTGCACAGTATCAGGTACATAAACAGAAGCTGTAGTTGAGCAAATACAGGCTGGAGTACACCGGATTGTGCACAGTATCAGGTACATAAACAGAAGCTCTTAACAGAGACAGTATAGACTGGAACACCCAGGATTAGGTACTTGCAGGGAAACAGCAGGCTTAGAGTATGAGAGTATTACACAAACTGTTCAGGGTTCATCAGGCTTTGTCAGGATAGACTGAGTATAACCAGCCCCCAGGTCCTCTGCAGGCTGTGTATTAAAAGACACAATATCCAATCAGGACAAGCCCCCTTAATAAGGAGAGTCACTGCAGATGAGCAGCCTGAAACACAAGGCCTAGTGCTAATGGCCTAATTACAGTATGTAGCAGCTGGACTGCACACAGAAGACATAGGAGTCAGGCTGCAATTACACAGACCCACCAGAGGTGGCTTGTAACATATATAATGGGGGGAATGTAATAGGGTGTGAGAGATTTTTTAAGAGTTCTCCTGTTTTGTTTTTAAAGTGGCAATCCTTTACATGGCAAAGTAAAGCGGGTTTTGCCATGTAAATGATTGCCGCTTTCAAAAATCAAACAGGAGAACTCTCACAAATCTCTCACTTCTTGATTCTCCCCCCCTAATATATGACCTTGTGGATATACTGTATCTGTAGCCAGTTGGAGGATCCAGTGAACATTCACTCCATTGCAAGACCTTTACTATAGCTCACCACGACAATGTCCTCCTTTTCTTGCTAATTTACTATACTTCAGCAGGAACGGACATTCCCATTTGGATTCTAATATCTAATGATTATTGTGTGCACATAGATTTGTTCAAGGTTTTATGATTTATGATTATTACTGTTTTTGTATGTATTGTTGAAATATTTTGTTTGTTATTTTTTGCAGATAATAATTATTCAATATATAATATATAAGTCCTCAAGCTACATTCAGCAATTTATTAAATCAACCTTTGGTCCTGATTCAGAGGTAGTTGGAGTTGCTATCACTTCCTTGTAAGCAGCAGTAATAGTGATGTATGGTGATCAGCAGGAGGAGTCTATTACAAGCTGGCGCCTCCTGCTGCAGTAGTGAGCCAACCTGCATCCTAGGATGCAGTAACAGATCTCACACTCACCGGTGGCTTGCAGCACCCATGGTGATGCGCAAGCCGGCTGTTGCAGATGGGTGTGGTTCATCAAATCGACAGTATCTAGGTCGACAATGTTTAGGTCGACCACAATAGGTCGACAGTCACTAGGTCGACATGGATGGAAGGTCGACAGGGTTTCTAGGTCGACATGTGCTAGGTCAACAGGTCTAAAGGTCGACATGAGGATTTTTTTTTTTTTGGTGTAATTTTCTTCGTAGAGTGACCGGGATCCCAAATTAGTGCACTGCGTTCGCTCGCCATGCTTTGGGCATGGTGCCTTCGCTCCGCTACCGCTTTGCTCGGCACAGATTACCGTTCCAATCGTAGTCCACGTGGATCGTTAAGTATGAAAAAATTCAAAAAAAGAAAAAATGTGAAAAACTCATGTCGACCTTTAGACCTGTCGACCTAGCACACATCGACCTAGAAACACAGTCGACCTTCCATCCATGTCGACCTAGTGACTGTCGACCTATAGTGGTCGACCTAAACATTGTCGACCTAGACAGTGTCGATCTTCAGAGCGGATCCCTTTGCAGATCCTGGAAATCTCTGTACAGCCACGGAGATCCCTGGCTTCTTCAATCCCCCTAAATGGCAGAAACAAGCCTCTGTTTGTTAAAACAAAGGACATAGCTGCCCCACCCCCACCCCAAACAGCATCAGACAGTCAATCACTGACAGTCTGATGCAGGACTGCATGCTATGTCGCAAATCCCATTTGCACCTGCGCAGACAGGTACTGCGCATGCACAAAGTACCTATAATCAGTACTTTGCGCATCCCATTGCAGATCATTAAGGATCTGAATAACCCTCTTTATGCTGGTCTCCCCACCCTATTCTTTAGGTTCAAATAAATACTTGCATGTACCAATAGCACTGACTGGATTGTAGCTGGACCACAAAAGATGTACAATCAGTGTCACTGATACACTGCACTGAGAGGTGTACATTCAATTAAACTTCTCCATTTTGACAAACCCTTTTAAAAAGGGCTGTCACCATCACCCACAAAAGTGAATCAGGTGGTAACTAATGTTGTCCCAGACATGTGTCACTTAAGAAAAAAAGTGTATAGTCTTAAAAACAAAATTTTGAATGTTTCTTTAATAAATGACGAAAGATGGTGGCAGCAATGAATATGTTCGAAAAATAAATGTGTATATGAATGAACAAACATTTCCAATGACAACAATGTATAGCCTAAAAAAATGGGGTTTACACTTAATAGCAACTACCATAATTTGCACAAATTGGATTATTGGATAATAGGTATGAAAAAGATTTTAACGTCTGCTTCCCATTCCCTAGAAAAAATATTATAATTGAAAGAGGATGAGAGAGACAGTGGAAAGGATCACAACAGTGTGTATGGCATCGTCTGCAGAACAATAGTGTATATAAGTAATGCCAGCAGTCAAAGCTCTGTAAATTTATTCTGACAAACAAGATCCAGCAAATTTCAGCAAATGATTCCAATCTGACTGAATGTCGGCTGTGTCTTATAATGGAAAGAAATATTTTGCCAAAAAGCAGGTTTCATAGAAAATCCACAAAGGCAAACGGGATTCTAAAATGATGACTTTGCTGAATGGAATCAGCAATCCTCCATACTTTATACTGTTTAGTTAATGAATACTGTTGCTGACTTTTGACAAAGGAAATAGTATATAAACTATGAGTCAGTGATACTGGGGAGATCAGAATCAATGTAGAATAAAACCGATAGTGACAAAAAATGTTTATAAAACAATACTGACAAAATAAAAATTAACAAAGTATTAAAGTCAAGTAATTTAAATATTGGCAAATTAATAGTGACAAAATGTTTCAAGAACATTACTGGCAAAATAAAAATTGACAAAATATTATTGACAAATAATTAAGATATTGACAAAAATTAAGTATTTAAATAATTAAATATAAATAAATGAAATATAAATTATGTTACAAAAATTAAGCTATTAAACTTGTACTAACAAAACAAAAAATGTTTTTCTCACGTTTTTTCCTTCAAAATATGGCATGAAAACTATTTTTTTTCCCCAATAAGTAAATACAAACATACATACATGCAAACGTATACACGTAAACATTTTCTTAAACCCTTTTAAATTATCTAATTTTTGTTACTTAATTACAACATTTTTATTGAAGCGCAAAGGAAATGTTACTATGTTGAGGTAACTATTCCATAAATTCTATCTAACTGTGCATAGGGGGTCATTCCGAGTTGATCGCTCACTAGCAACTTTTTGCAGCGCTGCGATTAGGTTAATTCTCTGCAAAACTGCGCATGCCTATGCACCGCATTGTGCAGGCATGTCGTACGGGTACAAAGAGGATTCGTGCTGGGCGATGGATTTGATGAAGATTCCATTCACACAGCCGATCGCAAGGTGATTGACAGAAAGAGGGCGTTTGTGGGAGTGTTTGCAAAAATGCAGGCGTGTACAAGCGTTTGCAGGGCGGGTGTCTGACGTCAATTCCGGGACCAAAAAGACTGAAGTGATCACAGCGGCTGAGTAAGTCCAGAGCTACTCATAAACTGCATAAAACTTTTTTGTGCGATAGATTGCAAAAGCGTTCGCACCCTTGCAAAGCTAAAATACACTCCCCCATAGGCGGCGACTATCTAATCGCAGCGCTGCAAAAAGTTGCTAGCGAGTGATCAACTCATAATGACCCCCCATAGGATCTATCTGTTCTGCTGCTTAATATCAAGACCACTGCACTCTCCCTACTTTGGATGGTTGTTCCATCTATCACTTGTGAGTGGTATTTGTCTTTAAAGTACATAAAAATGGTCTTCCTTTATCGAAGCCACTAACTAGTTTCATCATCCCATTGTATATCTGGTAAATAAAATAACCTATGAGAAAGACCACATTTGTCTTTGCTGCTGTCAATTTTTTATGTTAAGGGAATCTCAGAACAAACCTCAATCTATAAGGACCAGGGATGGATGCAAATGCCTTTGCAGCTGTGATTCACTGCGCACCGGCTATGTGAAACAAATGTTGCAGTGGTCGGGATATGTATTGAGAGACGCCCCCTGGAGGCATCTGAGATCTGCGGCTTGTGTACAAAGGTGCAACCATTGGACACATGTTATTTGTACAGAGGCAGCCACTGGCTGTGCTCCTAATCTGCTGCTTGCGTGCAAAGATGCAGCATTGGATGCACATCGGACTCACCATCAAACTTCTGAGCAATCCAATGGCTGCTCAGAATGTCCATTGGAATGAAGCTACTGGGCTGGTGAAATTGCATACAAAGATGCCTGTGACATGTCTGCATTTGACTTGCCACCCCAACACCCTCCAACCTCCGTTACCTCCCATAAATGCACACTGACTGTCAAACATTGGTGTCCACATTCTCACTGCTGTCAGTTAAAGCAATGGGACACATGTGTTGTGGGACTCAGAGGCATGTGCAGTACAGAAAATCTCGACCAGATGCGTCCACCTCTGAATCAATCCCAGAGTCTGGGTTTTCTAATGAGCAACTCACTGAGCAGTTTTTGCCCTTAAATGGTTAATCCACAAGCAGAGCCGGATTTAGGGGTCAGGCCGCCCCTAGGCACAATGCTATTTGCCACCCCCACCAAGCACAATGATATTGGCTGCTAAGCATCCAAACCCCCCCACCCTCACCCAGCTTAATAACTCTCCAGTTGTACCTTTGCTTGGGTGGTCGGTCCCTCTACAGCCATTCCTCCTGACCCGCCTGTCCGTCCTCCCTCCATCCATTGCTGCTCTGATGCAGCAGCGGGAGGGGTGAATGCTGTGCTGAGCTGCTGCTCTGATGTGGATGGGGGGGGGGTAGGGGCAGGGACTGCTGTATACACGTTGCACCAGGTAGAGCTTCTTATACACATTGCACCAGGTCAAGCCTCTTATACACATTGCGCCTGGTTGAGCCCCTTATACACGTCAGGTAGGTAGGGGGGGAGTGGGGTGTGTATGTTTGTTTGTTTTAACGGCCAGGTGCTGCGGCCAGCTGATCACTGCCGGGGACCACATTTGCGGACAGCGGGGGAGATGCAGCGTGGCCCGGGAACCTGACGAACGAATGCTGCAACCTCAACACTGGCGGGGGCAAGGATATATACACATACATACAAAGACATACACACACAAACGCACATGCCTCATACATGCCCCCCCAACCCCAACATACACACACACACACACACACACACACACACACACGCGCGCACACACACACACACACACACACACACACACACACACTAGGACAGCATATTACACACACAGACTGCAGACTGACCCCTTTTCCACACACAGTCACAGACACTAAACTGAAGATTACCTCACCTCCACACAGATACTCGGATTGCAGACCGCCCTTCCCCCACAGTTGGACTACAGACTGTCTCCACTCCATAAATCCACTCGGACTGCAGATTGCAGACAGCCCCTTCCCCCACACAGACACATAATTGCAGTCCACACACACTCTCAGTCTACAACTTAAATTGGAGGATGACTCACCACTGGCACTGACACTGCAATGAGGAGACTGGAGGCCCAGCAATGGTATTTGAAGAGCAACTGGACTGCACACAACGGCTCCTCTCGGCCATACATTATCCGGCGCATGCGCACAGAGAGACCTCTGGCTCTCGGAGGACCTGCTGCACATGCGCGGTAGCTGGTGGGCGCTGGTGAATGGCAGCTGGGGTTGACTTTGTCGGGGGTGCAGCAAACCATGATGGCGCCGCGTACTGTGTGTAATTGTTTGGCCAGCCCTGTGCCCACCCTGCTAGCCCCGCTGCACAAGGGGGGGGGGATTCTATGCTGCCCCCAGCAGGTGCCGCCTTTAGGCACATGCCTCACACGCCTAGTGGGAAATCCGCCACTGTCCAGAAGTGTACATAGTACAAGATGTATACAGAGTCACATTACCAAGCATGGAACACATAATGACTATAATTTGCATACACTGAAGAAGATTTATCATATGAGACCATGATATTTTCTGAATCCACTATGGAGCTATGGGTGGAATAGAAAAAGCAACTGTCTGGCACTTAAAAATGCTGTATCTCTAAAATGTAGAATCAATTCGTCCCAATATATTGGCCAGTGTATATGTTATATGTGGAATATCACAACACATAGCTCGTAAATATTGATGTTTCAAGGACTAGGAGCCTAATTCATTCCTGATCACTGTTGTGCGAATTCGCAAGGTGGCCGATTATTGAATGACTGTGCATGCGAATGGATCGTAGTGCGTACGCGCGAGGCCAAACTGCAAAAGAAATCAGCGTCTTTTTTTATCGCTAGGCGAATGCAAGTTAATTGACAGGAAGGGGACATTTGCGGGTGGTAATTGGCCATTTTCTGGGAGTGTCAGGAAAAATGCAGCGTTCCCAAGCGTTTTCAGGAAGGGTATGTGATGTCAGCTCCGGCCCGATCAGCCTGATTCTATTGCACTGTAGGAGTATGTCCTGGGGTACGCAGAGACTGGAAAAAAACATTAGATGGTGAGTGAGTTGCGAACGGATTTGCAGCTGACTGGCATTTGCAAAGCTTTTTGCACGGCGTACGCAGACTTGCACGGGGTGGAATTTCCCTTTGTCTGGTTGGCGACTATCTGATCGCAATCCTCTGCAAACTCGCAGAGGAGCGATCAGGTCTAAATTGGGCCCTAGATTGGAAATAGAAGCCCATCCCTACTCCCAATTGTTGGGCAGCTCAGGACAATGCAGGTCATGTTGTTGGAACAAACTCAAAGTAGGACTCCACATATCGGGATGTTTGTAGGGATGCCTGTATTATGTTGCATTTAAGAGGTCTCATTAACAGTTGGACATTGGGGCAGTATTTCCATATAGGGAATGTGTACCACGGCATAAAATTCTACACTGACATTACAGTTTGGTTGTCTCAAGAGAATATAATAGTGTGAAACAGTAAAAACAGCTTTAAATGTTAGGTAACATTTTTTATTTTCATTACAAAAAGCTGGAAACAGACAACACTTCATATCAATTAAATTGTAATATTGCACTGACTGTAACTGCAATGTGTTGTATCAGAGTATAATATTTACTAAATGTCATAATTTTCTAAAAAGATCTAGTGATTCAAAGTCTTTTCTGGAACTTTTTTGGGGATATTTTTGTGATAGCTTTAGAAGTGCAAAGTAAAAATAAACAAATGAGAAGTTTAACAGTACAAATGAGCTTGGTTTATGTTACGCTCTGACAATCCCATGAAATAGTGCAGGTTCATCTTGGGTTTCACAAATAAATGGCTTAAGAGTTTAAAGTAAGAACCTAAATGTAAGATGAACTCAATATGTATAAGCACCCACGGAAGACTATAACAAAAGGAGGAACGAAAGCTCTGTCCATTATAAAACATATGTAATCATTTAGACTACAACATTACTTCTTCACTGATTTACGCTGTAACTTTTTTATTTAGGGACATCAAACATCTGCAGCACAATCTTTGGTTTGCAGCTATCATTCAGCTGTTTCCCACAATTTAAATTTTTTATGACCAATACGTCATATTTTTAATATCTATCTATCTATCTATCTATCTATCTATCTATCTATCTATCTATCTATCTATCTATCTATCTATCTATCTATCTATCTGTCTACCGTCCATTTATGCACTCTGCTAGAATTAATTCACCTATTTCTGCATTCACCTCTCCTGAGATGGCTGTATCACACCTTAATGAGACTCTAGAACTAGCCCTTGATGAAGTGGCTCCAGCTACCCATCACACTCCACGTAGGCCTAGATGTCAACCATGGCACTCCAAATTAACAAGACAACTACAAAAACTCACACGAAAACTTGAACGTCAGTGGCGTAAATCTCGTATTTCAAGTCACTTCCTCACATATAAGACAGTCTACCATTCTTATAAAAATGCCCTGGACACTGCCAAACAAACATATTTCCAAACTCTTATCTCTGCTCAAGCCTCTAACCCCAAACGACTCTTTAATACATTTAAATCACTTCTGAATCCTCCCGCACCTACCCCACCAGCCACTATCAAGGCACAGGATCTTGCTTCCTACTTCAAGGAGAAGATTGAAAAGATCCGAGATGAAATGGTATGCTCTTCGGCAGCCAGTGACCTGCTCCGTTCTTTACCTGAACCCTCTGGCACTCTTTCTTCATTTGATCCCACAAATGAAGATGAAGTATCATCACTCTTCTCATCCTGCTTCTCTACTACCTCTCCTCTTGATCCTTTACCCTCACAAATAAGTAAAGCTCTGTCTCTGGTGCTCATCCCTACCTTAACTAACATCTGTAATCTCTCTCTCTCTACTGGTATTTTTCCTTCACTCTTCAAGCATGCAGTGATTACTCCCATTTAAAAAAAACAAAATTCTGACCCTAATGCTCTCTCAAACTACCGCCCTATCTCTCAGCTCCCTTGTCTCTCTAAGCTACTTGAGAGACTTGCCTACACTCGACTCACACACTTTCTTAACTCATACACTTTGTTGGACCCACTTCAGTCAGGCTTCCGTTCCCAACATTCCACAGAGACAGCACTGACTAAAGTGGTTAATGATTTGGTCACTACAAAGTCTAAAGGCCACTACTCACTACTTATTCTTCTAGATCTATCTGCTGCATTTGACACTGTAGACCACTCTCTTCTCATACAGACACTACAATCCCTAGGTCTTAAAGACACAGCTCTTTCTTGGTTCCTATCGTACCTATCTAATCGTTCCTTCAGTGTTAGCTTCTCTGAATCTACCTCCTCTTCGCTACCTCTTTCAGTTGGAGTACCGCAAGGCTCAGTCTAGGGTCCTCTGCTTTTCTCTATCTATTCCTCATCTCTTGGTAAACTAATCAGCTCTTTTGGTTTTCAGTATCATCTGTACGCAGATGATATTCAAATCTACCTATCCTCCCCTGACTTGTCCCTATCTGTACTGGACCGTGTCACTGAATGCCTTTCTGCCATCTCATCCTGGATGACATCTCGCAACCTCAAACTTAATATTTCAAAGACAGAGTTAATTATATTTCCACCGGCCAATAGTAGGTACCAACCTGATATCTCTATCACTGTTGAAAACTCGACTATCTACCCTACCCCACAAGCTCGCTGCCTAGGTGTCATCCTTGACTCTGATCTGTCCTTTGTTCCCCACATTCAATCTGTCTCAAGATCATGTTACATGCATCTAAAAAACATATCCAAAATACGACCATACCTTACACAAGACACTGCTAAAACTCTAATCCACGCTCTCATTATCTCCCGCATTGATTATTGCAATAGTCTCCTAACTGGTCTTCCCAAAACGAGACTCTCACCACTACAATCCATTCTGAATGCAGCGGCGAGGCTTATCTTCCTCGCTAGACGTTCATCGTCTGCAGATCCACTCTGTCAGTCCCTCCATTGGTTACCTGTACTCTACCGCATTCAATATAAAATACTTTTACTCACACACAAGGCTATTAACCATACTACACCAACGTACATCACTTCGCTTATCACTAAATATCTCCCAACCCGACCTCTTCGCTCTTCACAAGACCTGCGTCTCTCATCCACACTCATTACTCGCTCCCACTCACGACTGCAGGACTTTCATCGGGCTGCACCCACCCTGTGGAATGCCCTACCATGCACAATAAGACTCTCCTCTAGTCTCCAAACCTTCAAGCGTTCCCTCAAAACTCACCTCTTTAGGCAAGCGTATCAAATTCCTGAACCGCCCACATAACTTTCATAAACCTTCCTATCAAATTACATCCACTCTGTACAGTCCACACATATCCTCACATGTCTTCTCATTCTATGCAATAGATAGCACCTTTCCTTGTGTACATATGCCTATTTCCCTATAGATTGTAAGCTTGCGAGCAGGGCCTTCCTACCTCTATGACTGTTATCACCCAGTTTGTTATTGTTATTTCAAATTGTAAAGCGCAACGGAATTTGCTGCTCTATATAAGAAACTGTTAATAAATAAATAAATAAATAATTAATGCCATCAGGTCATGTATAGGTATGGCAGGGGCGTTTTAACAGAGGACGGTGACTATGTGCAAACTCCAGGTGGGCACTCTCCTCTGTATTGTGCCAGAGTCTACTGCACCTGTGCAGGTCTCTGGAAACATGGCGCCTGCCATGTTCTGGAGACTAATTACTGCTGTGCATGCGCAGCGGTAATTTTGGCGGTGATATTTGCTACGGCAGTGACATTGAACCCATGTTTACATTACCATAAAAAGCATTTGCTTACACAAGCGGATTCTGCATGGTCATGTATTATTGTATGTTGAAAACTGTTAAAGTTCAGAGACTTTTTTTGATTTGCGCCAAGCTGAACTAACAAACGAAGCTGCTGGAACATCGTGTCTTCTATAAAGTACCAAATAAAGTAAATGATGAAGTGACTGCTAAACAAGAACATTTTAAATTTCAGTTATCAACCATGAAGATGTAATATATTGCTCAGTGTTAATCTGATATTCCAATGCACAGTGCATGATCAACCAATCGGCAGATTAGGCTGCAGCCTATGTAGCAAGGAAATTGGGGCTCTGCAGATGTGCACTTAGTATGGGGTTTCTAGTTGCCTAGAACCCTCCTTGGCCCAGGAGTATGGGGGTTTGTCCATTCCCAGGACCAGCCCTCTTTCAGCTTCAGATAGCATTGATCCATTCCTCCCCTCCCTCTCTTTCCTCTGATGATTACAGAGCGCACTGACACTGATGCATTCATGTCAGGTGGAGTGCACCACCAGTCGCCAAGAAAAGTCTGCGGGTAAGAAATCTGAACCTCTCCACTAATAAAACTTACTGATGTTCCAAGAAGGAGAAGGATACATAAGTAGAACATAGAATTTTCTCTCGGGTGCAGGTTTTTATTGGTTGTAGAAAAACATATTGGTAATCCATTAAAAGTATACATTTGGCACTACTATGTACTGTAAAAGGCCTACTACAGGTTGAGTATCCTTTATCCAAAATGCTTGGGACGAGAGGTATTTTAGATATCGGATTTTTCCGTATTTTGGAATAATTGCATATCATAATGAGATATCATGGTGATGGGACCTAAGTCTAAGCACATAATGCATTTATGTTTCATATACACCTTATACACACAGCCTGAAGGTCATTTTAGCCAATATTTTTTATAACTTTGTACATTAAACAAAGTGTGTGTACATTCACACAATTCATTTATGTTTCATATACACCTAATACACACAGCCTGAAGGTCATTTAATACAATATTTTTAATAACTTTGTGTATTAAACAAAGTTTGTGTACATTGAGCTATCAAAAAACAAAGGTTTCACTATCTCACTCTCACTCAAAAAAGTCTGTATTTCGGAATATTCCGTATTTCGGAATATTTGGATATGGGATACTCAACCTGTACTATATACTGAAAAAGGCCTGAATTCAACATTATCAGCAGCTACCGCTAAAATTATATTCTGTATTTGTAGATACAAACAGTTTTAAAATTAGCTGTGTTAGTGGGTCAGGCTGGAAAATTAATTTAAAAAAAATCTGTTCTGATCATACTATTAGTCGTGTATTTGTTCTGCTCTGTAATATCCATCAGCAGAAGTTTCTGTCATATATAGAAGTGCTTTCATTCTGGAGAAAGATTGTAAATTAGGGGTGTACACCGGGCCATTTTCCGGCTTTTGTGTTTTAGTTGTGGATCTGGATCTCCTTCGTGTTTTGGATCTGGATTGGTTTTGCCAAAACCACCCTTGCGGGTTTTGGTTTTGGATGAACATCACCTTTTTCACATTTTGGGGAAGTAACCTCCTACGCCGATTGATGACAAGGTTCCGAGCTGCGCTAAAAACTCTTTCTGAGTACACACTGGAGGGTGGGCAACTTAAGTAAAACAAAGCCAGTTTGTGCAAGGGCCTCCAAATTGCCTTTTTTTCCTGCCAGTATTGAAACAGACTGTCTGACATGCCTATTTGGATGCTATCACTGAAATAGTCGTCAACCATTCTTTCAATGGTGACAGCATCATATGACAGTAGTGACAGTAGACATGTCATTAATTGTAGGCAGCTCCTTCAGTCCGGACCAGATGTCAAAACTTGTTCCTGACTGATCTGCATCACCGCCAGCGGGTCTCTTAGGAAAATGGTGTTTTTTCCTCACAGCCACAGTTGCGGGAGAAAATGAAGGAGGAGATTTTCCCATGTCACATTCCGCTTGAGCTGACAATTTTCTCACCAGTAGGTCTTTGCACCTCTGCAGATTTGTGTCTGCCGGAAACAAAGATACAACGTAGGCTTTGAACCTAGGATCAAGTACAGTGGTCAAATTGTACTGCTCTGATTTCAAAAGATTGACCACCCTTGAATTCTGGCAAAGAGAATGAAGGGCTTCATCTACAAGTCCAACATACTTTGGGGAATTGCTCTGTTTCAGCTCCTCCTTCACTTTCTGCAGCTGTTTTTGAAAAAACCTGACGAGGGTAATAACCTGACCCAAGCTGGCTGTGTCTGAACTAACTTCACATGTGGCAGGGTTTGATAACCTTGCACAACACGGAATTCTCATTCTCCACTGCGCCTGAATCAGGTGCAGTCCTGCTCATTTCCCTATGTCAAAGGTGGATGTGTTGGATTGAATGGCCTTTTGCTGCTCCTCCATCCTCTGAAGCATATAGAGTAGAATTCCACCTCATTACTACCTCATGCTTCAGGTGATGGCAGGGCAAGTTCAAGAGTGTTTACTGGTGCTCCAGTCTTCGACATGCAGTCGCTGAATGTCGAAAATGGGCACAAATTGTTTTGCCAACCGACAGCATCTCCTGCACACCCGTCATTTAAAAAAAAATTCTACACCACCAAAGTAATTGTGTGAGCAAAACATGGGACGTGTTGGAATACACCCAGATGTCAAGCTCTCACAATATTGGTGGCATTGTCAGATATCACAAATCCCGGGGAGAGTCTAAGTGGGGTAAGCCATTGTGCAGTGATGTCGCTCAGTTTCTCTAAGAGGTTCTCAGCAGTGTGCCTCTTACTGAAACCGGTGAAACACAGCATAGCCTGCCTAGGAATGAGTAGGGATGTGCACTTGAAATTTTTCGGGTTTTGTGTTTTGGTTTTGGGTTCGGTTCCGCGGCCGTGTTTTGGGTTCGACCGCGTTTTGGCAAAACCTCAACGAATTTTTTTTGTCGGATTCGGGTGTGTTTTGGATTCGGGTGTTTTTTTCAAAAAACCCTAAAAAACAGCTTAAATCATAGAATTTGGGGGTCATTTTGATCCCAAAGTATTATTAACCTCAAAAACCATAATTTCCACTCATTTTCAGTCTATTCTGAATACCTCACACCTCACAATATTATTTTTAGTCCTAAAATTTGCACCGAGGTCGCTGGATGACTAAGCTAAGCGACCCTAGTGGCCGACACAAACACCTGGCCCATCTAGGAGTGGCACTGCAGTGTCACGCAGGATGGCCCTTCCAAAAAACACTCCCCAAACAGCACATGACGCAAAGAAGAAAAAAAGAGGCGCAATGAGGTAGCTGTGTGAGTAAGCTAAGCGACCCTAGTGGCCGACACAAACACCTGGCCCATCTAGGAGTGGCACTGCAGTGTCACGCAGGATGGCCCTTCCAAAAAACACTCCCCAAACAGCACATGACACAAAGAAGAAAAAAAGAGGCGCAATGAGGTAGCTGTGTGAGTAAGATAAGCGACCCTAGTGGCCGACACAAACACCTGGCCCATCTAGGAGTGGCACTGCAGTGTCACGCAGGATGGCCCTTCCAAAAAACACTCCCCAAACAGCACATGACGCAAAGAAGAAAAAAAGAGGCGCAATGAGGTAGCTGTGTGAGTAAGATAAGCGACCCTAGTGGCCGACACAAACACCTGGCCCATCTAGGAGTGTCACTGCAGTGTCACGCAGGATGGCCCTTCCAAAAAACACTCCCCAAACAGCACATGACGCAAAGAAGAAAAAAAGAGGCGCAATGAGGTAGCCGTGTGAGTAAGCTAAGCGACCCTAGTGGCCGACACAAACACCTGGCCCATCTAGGAGTGTCACTGCAGTGTCACGCAGGATGGCCCTTCCAAAAAACACTCCCCAAACAGCACATGACGCAAAGAAGAAAAAAAGAGGCGCAATGAGGTAGCTGTGTGAGTAAGATAAGCGACCCTAGTGGCCGACACAAACACCTGGCCCATCTAGGAGTGGCACTGCAGTGTCACGCAGGATGGCCCTTCTAAAAAACACTCCCCAAACAGCACATGACGCAAAGAAGAAAAAAAGAAGCGCAATGAGGTAGCTGTGTGAGTAAGCTAAGCGACCCTAGTGGCCGACACAAACACCTGGCCCATCTAGGAGTGGCACTGCAGTGTCACGCAGGATGGCCCTTCTAAAAAACACTCCCCAAACAGCACATGACGCAAAGAAGAAAAAAAGAAGCGCAATGAGGTAGCTGTGTGAGTAAGCTAAGCGACCCTAGTGGCCGACACAAACACCTGGCCCATCTAGGAGTGGCACTGCAGTGTCACGCAGGATGGCCCTTCTAAAAAACACTCCCCAAACAGCACATGACGCAAAGAAGAAAAAAAGAGGCGCAATGAGGTAGCTGTGTGAGTAAGCTAAGCGACCCTAGTGGCCGACACAAACACCTGGCCCATCTAGGAGTGGCACTGCAGTGTCACGCAGGATGGCCCTTCCAAAAAACACTCCCCAAACAGCACATGACGCAAATAAAAATGAAATAAAAAAGAGGTGCAAGATGGAATTGTCCTTGGGCCCTCCCACCCACCCTTATGTTGTATAAACAGGACATGCACACTTTAACCAACCCATCATTTCAGTGACAGGGTCTGCCACACGACTGTGACTGAAATGACGGGTTGGTTTGGACCCCCACCGAAAAAGAAGCAATTAATCTCTCCTTGCACAAACTGGCTCTACAGAGGCAAGATGTCCACCTCATCATCATCCTCCGATATATCACCGTGTACATCCCGCTCCTCACAGATTATCAATTCGTCCCCACTGGAATCCACCATCTCAGCTCCCTGTGTACTTTGTGGAGGCAATTGCTGCTGGTCAATGTCTCCACGGAGGAATTGATTATAATTCATTTTAATGAACATCATCTTCTCCACATTTTCTGGAAGTAACCTCGTACGCAGATTGCTGACAAGGTGAGCGGCGGCACTAAACACTCTTTCGGAGTACACACTTGTGGGAGGGCAACTTAGGTAGAATAAAGAAAGTTTGTGCAAGGGCCTCCAAATTGCCTCTTTTTCCTGCCAGTATAAGTACGGACTGTCTGACGTGCCTACTTGGATGCGGTCACTCATATAATCCTCCACCATTCTTTCAATGGTGAGAGAATCATATGCAGTGACAGTAGACGACATGTCCGTAATCGTTGTCAGGTCCTTCAGTCCGGACCAGATGTCAGCATCAGCAGTCGCTCCAGACTGCCCTGCATCACCACCAGCGGGTGGGCTCGGAATTCTGAGCCTTTTCCTCGCACCCCCAGTTGCGGGAGAATGTGAAGGAGGAGATGTTGACAGGTCGCGTTCCGCTTGACTTGACAATTTTGTCACCAGCAGGTCTTTGAACCCCAGCAGACTTGTGTCTGCCGGAAAGAGAGATCCAAGGAAGTTTTTAAATCTAGGATCGAGCACGGTGGCCAAAATGTAGTGCTCTGATTTCAACAGATTGACCACCCGTGAATCCTTGTTAAGCTAATTAAGGGCTCCATCCACAAGTCCCACATGCCTAGCGGAATCGCTCCCTTTTAGCTCCTCCTTCAATGCCTCCAGCTTCTTCTGCAAAAGCCTGATGAGGGGAATGACCTGACTCAGGCTGGCAGTGTCTGAACTGACTTCACGTGTGGCAAGTTTAAAAGGTTGCAGAACCTTGCACAACGTTGAAATCATTCTCCACTGCGCTTGAGACAGGTACATTCCACCTCCTATATCGTGCTCAATTGTATAGGCTTGAATGGCCTTTTGCTGCTCCTCCAACCTCTGAAGCATATAGAGGGTTGAATTCCACCGCGTTACCACTTCTTGCTTCAGATGATGGCAGGGCAGGTTCAGGCGTTTTTGGTGGTGCTCCAGTCTTCTTTACGTGGTGCCTGTACGCCGAAAGTGTCCCGCAATTCTTCTGGCCACCGACAGCATCTCTTGCACGCCCCTGTCGTTTTTTAAAAAATTCTGCACCACCAAATTCAAGGTATGTGCAAAACATGGGACGTGCTGGAATTTGCCCATATTTAATGCACACACAATATTGCTGGCGTTGTCCGATGCCACAAATCCACAGGAGAGTCCAATTGGGGTAAGCCATTCCGCGATGATCTTCCTCAGTTGCCGTAAGAGGTTTTCAGCTGTGTGCGTATTCTGGAAACCGGTGATACAAAGCGTAGCCTGCCTAGGAAAGAGTTGGCGTTTGCGAGATGCTGCTACTGGTGCCGCCGCTGCTGTTCTTGCGGCGGGAGTCCATACATCTACCCAGTGGGCTGTCACAATCATATAGTCCTGACCCTGCCCTGCTCCACTTGTCCACATGTCCGTGGTTAAGTGGACATTGGGTACAACTGCATTTTTTAGGACACTGGTGAGTCGTTTTCTGACGTCCGTGTACATTCTCGGTATCGCCTGCCTAGAGAAGTGGAACCTAGATGGTATTTGGTAACGGGGGCACACTGCCTCAAGAAATTGTCTAGTTCCCTGTGAACTAACGGCGGATACCGGACGCACGTCTAACACCAACATAGTTGTCAAGGCCTCAGTTATCCGCTTTGCAACAGGATGACTGCTGTGATATTTCATCTTCCTCGCAAAGGACTGTTGGACAGTCAATTGCTTGGTGGAAGTAGTAAAAGTGGGCTTACGACTTCCCCTCTGGGATGACCATCGACTCCCAGCAGCAACAACAGCAGCGCCAGCAGCAGTAGGCGTTACACGCAAGGATGCATCGGAGGAATCCCAGGCAGGAGAGGACTCGTCAGAATTGCCAGTGACATGGCATGCAGGACTATTGGCATTCCTGGGGAAGGAGGAAATTGACACTGAGGGAGTTGGTGGGGTGGTTTGCGTGAGCTTGGTTACAAGAGGAAGGGATTTACTGGTCAGTGGACTGCTTCCGCTGTCGCCCAAAGTTTTTGAACTTGTCACTGACTTATTATGAATGCGCTGCAGGTGACGTATAAGGGAGGATGTTCCGAGGTGGTTAACGTCCTTACCCCTACTTATTACAGCTTGACAAAGGCAACACATGGCTTGACAAATGTTGTCCGCATTTCTGGTGAAATACTTCCACACCGAAGAGCTGATTTTTTTGGTATTTTCACCAGGCATGTCAACGGCCCTATTCCTCCCACGGACAACAGGTGTCTCCCCGGGTGCCTGACTTAAACAAACCACCTCACCATCAGAATCCTCCTTGTCAATTTCCTCCCCAGCGCCAGCAACACCCATATCCTCCTCATCCTGGTGTACTTCAACACTGACATCTTCAATCTGACTATCAGGAACTGGACTGCGGGTGCTCATTCCAGCACTTGCAGGGGGCGTGCAAATGGTGGAAGGTGCATGCTCTTCACGTCCAGTGTTGGGAAGGTCAGGCATCGCAAACGACACAATTTGACTCTCCTTGTGGATTTGGGATTTGGAAGAACGCACAGTTCTTTGCGGTGCTTTTGCCAGCTTGAGTCTTTTCAGTTTTCTAGCGAGAGGCTGAGTGCTTCCATCCTCATGTGAAGCTGAACCACTAGCCATGAACATAGGCCAGGGCCTCAGCCATTCCTTGCCACTCCGTGTGGTAAATGGCATATTGGCAAGTTTACGCTTCTCCTCCGACAATTTTATTTTAGATTTTGGAGTCCTTTTTTTACTGATATTTGGTGTTTTGGATTTGACATGCTCTGTACTATGACATTGGGCATCGGCCTTGGCAGACGACGTTGCTGGCATTTCATCGTCTCGGCCATGACTAGTGGCAGCAGCTTCAGCACGAGGTGGAAGTGGATCTTGATCTTTCCCTAATTTTGGAACCTCAACATTTTTGTTCTCCATATTTTAATAGGCACAACTAAAAGGCACCTCAGGTAAACAATGGAGATGGATGGATACTAGTATACTTATGGATGGACGAGCGACTGCCGACACAGAGGTAGCTACAGCCGCGGACTACCGTACTGTGTCTGCTGCTAATATAGACTGGATGATAATGAGATGAAATCAATATATATATATATAATATCACTAGTACTGCAGCCGGACAGGTATATATATTTATTATGTAATGACTGATGACGGACCTGCTGGACACTGTCAGCTCAGCAGCACCGCAGACTGCTACAGTAAGCTACTATAGTAGTATGTATAAAGAAGAAGAAAGAAAAAAAAAAAACACGGGTAGGTGGTATACAATTAAGGATGGACCAGCGACTGCCGACACAGAGGTAGCTACAGCCGTGGACTACCGTACTGTGTCTGCTGCTAATATAGACTGGATGATAATGAGATGAAATCAATATATATATATATAATATCACTAGTACTGCAGCCGGACAGGTATATATATTTATTATGTAATGACTGATGACGGACCTGCTGGACACTGTCAGCTCAGCAGCACCGCAGACTGCTACAATAAGCTACTATAGTAGTATGTATAAAGAAGAAGAAAGAAAAAAAAAAAAACCACGGGTAGGTGGTATACAATTATGGATGGACCAGCGACTGCCGACACAGAGGTAGCTACAGCCGTGGACTACCGTACTGTGTCTGCTGCTAATATAGACTGGATGATAATGAGATGAAATCAATATATATATATATATATATAATATCACTAGTACTGCAGCCGGACAGGTATATATATTTATTATGTAATGACTGATGACGGACCTGCTGGACACTGTCAGCTCAGCAGCACCGCAGACTGCTACAGTAAGCTACTATAGTAGTATGTATAAAGAAGAAAGAAAACAAAAAACACGGGTAGGTGGTATACAATTATGGATGGACCAGCGACTGCCGACACAGAGGTAGCTACAGCCGTGGACTACCGTACTGTGTCTGCTGCTAATATAGACTGGATGATAATGAGATGAAATCAATATATATATATATATATATATAATATCACTAGTACTGCAGCCGGACAGGTATATATATTTATTATGTAATGACTGATGACGGACCTGCTGGACACTGTCAGCTCAGCAGCACCGCAGACTGCTACAGTAAGCTACTATAGTAGTATGTATAAAGAAGAAGAAAGAAAAAAAAAAACACGGGTAGGTGGTATACAATTATGGATGGACCAGCGACTGCCGACACAGAGGTAGCTACAGCCGTGGACTACCGTACTGTGTCTGCTGCTAATATAGACTGGATGATAATGAGATGAAATCAATATATATATATATATATAATTAGAGATGAGCGCCTGAAATTTTTCGGGTTTTGTGTTTTGGTTTTGGGTTCGGTTCCGCGGCCGTGTTTTGGGTTCGAACGCGTTTTGGCAAAACCTCACCGAATTTTTTTTGTCGGATTCGGGTGTGTTTTGGATTCGGGTGTTTTTTTCAAAAAACACTAAAAAACAGCTTAAATCATAGAATTTGGGGGTCATTTTGATCCCAAAGTATTATTAACCTCAAAAACCATAATTTACACTCATTTTCAGTCTATTCTGAATACCTCACACCTCACAATATTATTTTTAGTCCTAAAATTTGCACCGAGGTCGCTGTGTGAGTAAGATAAGCGACCCTAGTGGCCGACACAAACACCGGGCCCATCTAGGAGTGGCACTGCAGTGTCACGCAGGATGTCCCTTCCAAAAAACCCTCCCCAAACAGCACATGACGCAAAGAAAAAAAGAGGCGCAATGAGGTAGCTGTGTGAGTAAGATTAGCGACCCTAGTGGCCGACACAAACACCGGGCCCATCTAGGAGTGGCACTGCAGTGTCACGCAGGATGTCCCTTCCAAAAAACCCTCCCCAAACAGCACATGACGCAAAGAAAAAAAGAGGCGCAATGAGGTAGCTGTGTGAGTAAGATTAGCGACCCTAGTGGCCGACACAAACACCGGGCCCATCTAGGAGTGGCACTGCAGTGTCACGCAGGATGTCCCTTCCAAAAAACCCTCCCCAAACAGCACATGACGCAAAGAAAAAAAGAGGCGCAATGAGGTAGCTGTGTGAGTAAGATTAGCGACCCTAGTGGCCGACACAAACACCGGGCCCATCTAGGAGTGGCACTGCAGTGTCACGCAGGATGTCCCTTCCAAAAAACCCTCCCCAAACAGCACATGACGCAAAGAAAAAAAGAGGCGCAATGAGGTAGCTGTGTGAGTAAGATTAGCGACCCTAGTGGCCGACACAAACACCGGGCCCATCTAGGAGTGGCACTGCAGTGTCACGCAGGATGTCCCTTCCAAAAAACCCTCCCCAAACAGCACATGACGCAAAGAAAAAAAGAGGCGCAATGAGGTAGCTGTGTGAGTAAGATTAGCGACCCTAGTGGCCGACACAAACACCGGGCCCATCTAGGAGTGGCACTGCAGTGTCACGCAGGATGGCCCTTCCAAAAATCCCTCCCCAAACAGCACATGACGCAAAGAAAAAAAGAGGCGCAATGAGGTAGCTGTGTGAGTAAGATTAGCGACCCTAGTGGCCGACACAAACACCGGGCCCATCTAGGAGTGGCACTGCAGTGTCACGCAGGATGTCCCTTCCAAAAAACCCTCCCCAAACAGCACATGACGCAAAGAAAAAAAGAGGCGCAATGAGGTAGCTGTGTGAGTAAGATTAGCGACCCTAGTGGCCGACACAAACACCGGGCCCATCTAGGAGTGGCACTGCAGTGTCACGCAGGATGTCCCTTCCAAAAAAACCCTCCCCAATCAGCACATGATGCAAAGAAAAAGAAAAGAAAAAAGAGGTGCAAGATGGAATTGTCCTTGGGCCCTCCCACCCACCCTTATGTTGTATAAACAAAACAGGACATGCACACTTTAACCAACCCATCATTTCAGTGACAGGGTCTGCCACACGACTGTGACTGATATGACGGGTTGGTTTGAACCCCCCCCCAAAAAAGAAGCAATTAATCTCTCCTTGCACAAACTGGCTCTACAGAGGCAAGATGTCCACCTCATCTTCACCCTCCGATATATCACCGTGTACATCCCCCTCCTCACAGATTATCAATTCGTCCCCACTGGAATCCACCATCTCAGCTCCCTGTGTACTTTGTGGAGGCAATTGCTGCTGGTCAATGTCTCCGCGGAGGAATTGATTATAATTCATTTTAATGAACATCATCTTCTCCACATTTTCTGGATGTAACCTCGTACGCCGATTGCTGACAAGGTGAGCGGCGGCACTAAACACTCTTTCGGAGTACACACTTGTGGGAGGGCAACTTAGGTAGAATAAAGCCAGTTTGTGCAAGGGCCTCCAAATTGCCTCTTTTTCCTGCCAGTATAAGTACGGACTGTGTGACGTGCCTACTTGGATGCGGTCACTCATATAATCCTCCACCATTCTATCAATGTTGAGAGAATCATATGCAGTGACAGTAGACGACATGTCCGTAATCGTTGTCAGGTCCTTCAGTCCGGACCAGATGTCAGCATCAGCAGTCGCTCCAGACTGCCCTGCATCACCGCCAGCGGGTGGGCTCGGAATTCTGAGCCTTTTCCTCGCACCCCCAGTTGCGGGAGAATGTGAAGGAGGAGATGTTGACAGGTCGCGTTCCGCTTGACTTGACAATTTTGTCACCAGCAGGTCTTTCAACCCCAGCAGACCTGTGTCTGCCGGAAAGAGAGATCCAAGGTAGGCTTTAAATCTAGGATCGAGCACGGTGGCCAAAATGTAGTGCTCTGATTTCAACAGATTGACCACCCGTGAATCCTTGTTAAGCGAATTAAGGGCTGCATCCACAAGTCCCACATGCCTAGCGGAATCGCTCCCTTTTAGCTCCTTCTTCAATGCCTCCAGCTTCTTCTGCAAAAGCCTGATGAGGGGAATGACCTGACTCAGGCTGGCAGTGTCTGAACTGACTTCACGTGTGGCAAGTTCAAAGGGCATCAGAACCTTGCACAACGTTGAAATCATTCTCCACTGCACTTGAGACAGGTGCATTCCACCTACTATATCGTGCTCAATTGTATAGGCTTGAATGGCCTTTTGCTGCTCCTCCAACCTCTGAAGCATATAGAGGGTTGAATTCCACCTCGTTACCACTTCTTGCTTCAGATGATGGCAGGGCAGGTTCAGTAGTTTTTGGTGGTGCTCCAGTTTTCTGTACGTGGTGCCTGTACGCCGAAAGTGTCCCGCAATTCTTCTGGCCACCGACAGCATCTCTTGCACGCCCCTGTCGTTTTTTAAAAAATTCTGCACCACCAAATTCAAGGTATGTGCAAAACATGGGACGTGCTGGAATTTGCCCATATTTAATGCACACACAATATTGCTGGCGTTGTCCGATGCCACAAATCCACAGGAGAGTCCAATTGGGGTAAGCCATTCCGCGATGATCTTCCTCAGTTGCCGTAAGAGGTTTTCAGCTGTGTGCGTATTCTGGAAAGCGGTGACACAAAGCGTAGCCTGCCTAGGAAAGAGTTGGCGTTTGCGAGATGCTGCTACTGGTGCCGCCGCTGCTGTTCTTGCGGCGGGAGTCCATACATCTACCCAGTGGGCTGTCACAGTCATATAGTCCTGACCCTGCCCTGCTCCACTTGTCCACATGTCCGTGGTTAAGTGGACATTGGGTACAACTGCATTTTTTAGGAGACTGGTGAGTCTTTTTCTGACGTCCGTGTACATTCTCGGTATCGCCTGCCTAGAGAAGTGGAACCTAGATGGTATTTGGTAACGGGGGCACACTGCCTCAATAAATTGTCTAGTTCCCTGTGAACTAACGGCGGATACCGGACGCACGTCTAACACCAACATAGTTGTCAAGGACTCAGTTATCCGCTTTGCAGTAGGATGACTGCTGTGATATTTCATCTTCCTCGCAAAGGACTGTTGAACAGTCAATTGCTTACTGGAAGTAGTACAAGTGGGCTTACGACTTCCCCTCTGGGATGACCATCGACTCCCAGCGGCAACAACAGCAGCGCCAGCAGCAGTAGGCGTTACACGCAAGGATGCATCGGAGGAATCCCAGGCAGGAGAGGACTCGTCAGACTTGCCAGTGACATGGCCTGCAGGACTATTGGCATTCCTGGGGAAGGAGGAAATTGACACTGAGGGAGTTGGTGGGGTGGTTTGCGTGAGCTTGGTTACAAGAGGAAGGGATTTACTGGTCAGTGGACTGCTTCCGCTGTCACCCAAAGTTTTTGAACTTGTCACTGACTTATTATGAATGCGCTGCAGGTGACGTATAAGGGAGGATGTTCCGAGGTGGTTAACGTCCTTACCCCTTCTTATTACAGCTTGACAAAGGGAACACACGGCTTGACACCTGTTGTCCGCATTTCTGGTGAAATACCTCCACACCGAAGAGCTGATTTTTTTGGTATTTTCACCTGGCATGTCAACGGCCATATTCCTCCCACGGACAACAGGTGTCTCCCCGGGTGCCTGACTTAAACAAACCACCTCACCATCAGAATCCTCCTGGTCAATTTCCTCCCCAGCGCCAGCAACACCCATATCCTCCTCATCCTGGTGTACTTCAACACTGACATCTTCAATCTGACTATCAGGAACTGGACTGCGGGTGCTCCTTCCAGCACTTGCAGGGGGCGTGCAAATGGTGGAAGGCGCATGCTCTTCACGTCCAGTGTTGGGAAGGTCAGGCATCGCAACCGACACAATTGGACTCTCCTTGTGGATTTGGGATTTCAAAGAACGCACAGTTCTTTGCGGTGCTTTTGCCAGCTTGAGTCTTTTCAGTTTTCTAGCGAGAGGCTGAGTGCTTCCATCCTCATGTGAAGCTGAACCACTAGCCATGAACATAGGCCAGGGCCTCAGCCGTTCCTTGCCACTCTGTGTGGTAAATGGCATATTGGCAAGTTTACGCTTCTCCTCCGACAATTTTATTTTAGGTTTTGGAGTCCTTTTTTTACTGATATTTGGTGTTTTGGTTTTGACATGCTCTGTACTATGCCATTGGGCATCGGCCTTGGCAGACGACGTTGCTGGCATTTCATCGTCTCGGCCATGACTAGTGGCAGCAGCTTCAGCACGAGGTGGAAGTGGATCTTGATCTTTCCCTAATTTTGGAACCTCAACATTTTTGTTCTCCATATTTTAATAGGCACAACTAAAAGGCACCTCAGGTAAACAATGGAGATGGATGGATTGGATACTAGTATACAATTATGGACGGGCTGCCGAGTGCCGACACAGAGGTAGCCACAGCCGTGAACTACCGCACTGTACTGTGTCTGCTGCTAATATATAGACTGGTTGATAAAGAGATAGTATACTCGTAACTAGTATGTATGTATAAAGAAAGAAAAAAAAACCACGGTTAGGTGGTATATACAATTATGGACGGGCTGCCGAGTGCCGACACAGAGGTAGCCACAGCCGTGAACTACCGCACTGTACTGTGTCTGCTGCTAATATATAGACTGGTTGATAAAGAGATAGTATACTCGTAACTAGTATGTATGTATAAAGAAAAAAAAAAAACCACGGTTAGGTGGTATATACAATTATGGACGGGCTGCCGAGTGCCGACACAGAGGTAGCCACAGCCGTGAACTACCGCACTGTACTGTGTCTGCTGCTAATATATAGACTGGTTGATAAAGAGATAGTATACTCGTAACTAGTATGTATGTATAAAGAAAGAAAAAAAAACCACGGTTAGGTGGTATATACAATTATGGACGGGCTGCCGAGTGCCGACACAGAGGTAGCCACAGCCGTGAACTACCGCACTGTACTGTGTCTGCTGCTAATATATAGACTGGCTGATAAAGAGATAGTATACTCGTAACTAGTATGTATGTATAAAGAAAGAAAAAAAAACCACGGTTAGGTGGTATATACAATTATGGACGGGCTGCCGAGTGCCGACACAGAGGTAGCCACAGCCGTGAACTACCGCACTGTACTGTGTCTGCTGCTAATATATAGACTGGTTGATAAAGAGATAGTATACTCGTAACTAGTATGTATGTATAAAGAAAGAAAAAAAAAACCACGGTTAGGTGGTATATACAATTATGGACGGGCTGCCGAGTGCCGACACAGAGGTAGCCACAGCCGTGAACTACCGCACTGTACTGTGTCTGCTGCTAATATATAGACTGGTTGATAAAGAGATAGTATACTCGTAACTAGTATGTATGTATAAAGAAAGAAAAAAAAACCACGGTTAGGTGGTATATACAATTATGGACGGGCTGCCGAGTGCCGACACAGAGGTAGCCACAGCCGTGAACTACCGCACTGTACTGTGTCTGCTGCTAATATATAGACTGGTTGATAAAGAGATAGTATACTCGTAACTAGTATGTATGTATAAAGAAAGAAAAAAAAACCACGGTTAGGTGGTATATACAATTATGGACGGGCTGCCGAGTGCCGACACAGAGGTAGCCACAGCCGTGAACTACCGCACTGTACTGTGTCTGCTGCTAATATAGACTGGTTGATAAAGAGATAGTATACTCGTAACTAGTATGTATGTATAAAGAAAGAAAAAAAAACCACGGTTAGGTGGTATATACAATTATGGACGGGCTGCCGAGTGCCGACACAGAGGTAGCCACAGCCGTGAACTACCGCACTGTACTGTGTCTGCTGCTAATATATAGACTGGTTGATAAAGAGATAGTATACTCGTAACTAGTATGTATGTATAAAGAAAGAAAAAAAAACCACGGTTAGGTGGTATATACAATTATGGACGGGCTGCCGAGTGCCGACACAGAGGTAGCCACAGCCGTGAACTACCGCACTGTACTGTGTCTGCTGCTAATATAGACTGGTTGATAAAGAGATAGTATACTACTAATATTATATACTGGTGGTCAGGTCACTGGTCACTAGTCACACTGGCAGTGGCACTCCTGCAGCAAAAGTGTGCACTGTTTAATTTTAATATAATATTATGTACTCCTGGCTCCTGCTATAACCTATAACTGGCACTGCAGTAGTGCTCCCCAGTCTCCCCCACAATTATAAGCTGTGTGAGCTGAGCAGTCAGACAGATATATAATATATATAGATGATGCAGCACACTGGCCTGAGCCTGAGCAGTGCACACAGATATGGTATGTGACTGACTGAGTCACTGTGTGTATCGCTTTTTTCAGGCAGAGAACGGATATATTAAATAAACTGCACTGTGTGTCTGGTGGTCACTCACTATATAATATATTATGTACTCCTGGCTCCTGCTATAACCTATAACTGGCACTGCAGTAGTGCTCCCCAGTCTCCCCCACAATTATAAGCTGTGTGAGCTGAGCAGTCAGACAGATATATATAATATTATATATAGATAGATAATAGATGATGCAGCACACTGGCCTGAGCCTGAGCAGTGCACACAGATATGGTATGTGACTGAGTCACTGTGTGCTGTGTATCGCTTTTTTCAGGCAGAGAACGGATTATAAATAAAAGTGGTGGTCACTGGTCACTATCAGCAAAACTCTGCACTGTACACTACTGAGTACTCCTAATGCTCCCCAAAATTAGTAAATCAAGTGTCTCTCTAATCTATTCTAATTCTAAACGGAGAGGACGCCAGCCACGTCCTCTCCCTATCAATCTCAATGCACGTGTGAAAATGGCGGCGACGCGCGGCTCCTTATATAGAATCCGAGTCTCGCGATAGAATCCGAGCCTCGCGAGAATCCGACAGCGTCATGATGACGTTCGGGCGCGCTCGGGTTAACCGAGCAAGGCGGGAAGATCCGAGTCGCTCGGACCCGAGAAAAAAAACATGAAGTTCTGGCGGGTTCGGATTCAGAGAAACCGAACCCGCTCATCTCTATATATAATATCACTAGTACTGCAGCCGGACAGGTATATATATTTATTATGTAATGACTGATGACGGACCTGCTGGACACTGTCAGCTCAGCAGCACCGCAGACTGCTACAGTAAGCTACTATAGTAGTATGTATAAAGAAGAAGAAAAAAAAAAAAAAAAAACACGGGTAGGTGGTATACAATTATGGATGGACCAGCGACTGCCGACACAGAGGTAGCTACAGCCGTGGACTACCGTACTGTGTCTGCTGCTAATATAGACTGGATGATAATGAGATGAAATCAATATATATATATATATATAATATCACTAGTACTGCAGCCGGACAGGTATATATATTTATTATGTAATGACTGTTGACGGACCTGCTGGACACTGTCAGCTCAGCAGCACCGCAGACTGCTACAGTAAGCTACTATAGTAGTATGTATAAAGAAGAAAGAAAAAGAAAAACCACGGGTAGGTGGTATACAATTATGGATGGACCAGCGACTGCCGACACAGAGGTAGCTACAGCCGTGGACTACCGTACTGTGTCTGCTGCTAATATAGACTGGATGATAATGAGATGAAATCAATATATATATATATAATATCACTAGTACTGCAGCCGGACAGGTATATATATTTATTATGTAATGACTGATGACGGACCTGCTGGACACAGTCAGCTCAGCAGCACCGCAGACTGCTACAGTAAGCTACTATAGTAGTATGTATAAAGAAGAAAAAAAAAAAAACCACGGGTAGGTGGTATACAATATTATATATATATATTATATACAATTATATATATATATATATATATATATATATATATTAAACTGGTGGTGACTGGTGGTCAGGTCACTGGTCACACTATCAGCAACTTGCAAGTAGTACTCCTAAGCAGACAATCACAATATATATTATACTGGTGGTCAGTGTGGTCACAATGGCAGTGTGGCACTCTGGCAGCAAAAGTGTGCACTGTACGTTATATGTACTCCTGAGTCCTGCTCTCAGACTCTAACTGCTCCCCACTGTCAGTGTCTCCCCCACAAGTCAGATAATACAGTCACACTATCTATCACTTCAGCAAGTAACTACTAGTACTCCTCCTAATGCTCCCCAAAATTACTACTGTGTCTCTCTCTACTGTCTCACTCTCTTCTCTATAAACGGAGAGGACGCCAGCCACGTCCTCTCCCTATGAATCTCAATGCACGTGTGAAAATGGCGGCGACGCGCGGCTCCTTATATAGAATCCGAGTCTCGCGATAGAATCCGAGCCTCGCGAGAATCCGACAGCGGGATGATGACGTTCGGGCGCGCTCGGGTTAACCGAGCAAGGCGGGAAGATCCGAGTCGCTCGGGCCCCGTGTAAAAACATGAAGTTCGGGCGGGTTCGGATTCCGAGGAACCGAACCCGCTCATCCCTAGGAATGAGTTGGCGTTTGTGAGATGCTGCTGGTGCTGCTGATGTTGCTGCGGAAGGCAATACATCTACCCAGTGGGCTGTCACATTCATGTAGTCCTTAGTTTGCCCTGTTCCACTTGTCCACATGCCCATGGTTAAGTGGACAGTATATACAATGGCATTTCTGAGGGCACTAATGACACTTTTTGTAATGTCCTTGTACAGTCTGGCTATTGCTTGTCTAGTGAAGTGGAACTTAGATAGGATTTGGTACCGGGGATACAGTACATCCATCATCTGTCTAAATCCCACTGCACTAATGGCAGATACTGGACGCACACCAAGTCCAGAGTGAAGATGGCGCTGATCACTTGGACTATGTATAGAATCCAAAACCCGTGAGATCCAATAGCGGGATGATTATTTATTATTATTAGCAGTTTCTTATATAGCGCAGCATATTCTGTTGCGCTTTACAATTAGAACAATACTAATAGAACAAAACTGGGCAAAAACAGACAGACACAGAGGTTGGATGGCCCTGCTCGCAAGCTTACAATCTATAGGGAAATAGGCATTGATACATTGATACACAAGGATAGATGCTACCTATTGCATAATGGTCCACCAGATTGCTAGGTTCTTAAAGGGATGTATGATATGATCACCCAGCAATGTTGGAAGACAAAATGTAAGGTTATGTGCAGTGTCCAGAGAGGATGTGGTTAGATAGGGAAGCATTGAAGTTTATGTAGGTGGGTCTGGAAAGTGATAGGCTTGTCTGAAGAGGTGAGTTTTCAGGGAACGTTTAAAGGTTTGGAGACTAGAGGTGAGTCTTATTGTGCATGGAAGGGCATTCCACAGAGTGGGTGATGACGTTGTACCTCGTTTTTGGATCCGAGTTATGCGCGAAAAACTGAGCCTGACTTGGATCCGGGCTCGGATCTAAAAGTTCGGTGGAGGGGGGGGGGGGGGGGGGGGGTTGGGAACTGAACCCGCTCATCCCTGTTGTAAATCTTCATGGATTTGTTCTCTGCATATCAAATCTCTTTTGTATCATATCTACAGCTGCCTAAGAGGTACTGTGCAAACCTACCTATCCGGTGATGCAGATTTTCCAATACGGTATCGACATAAAGCGGATGTAAAGTGGAAGTGTTCCGCCGGAACAATACCATGCATTCGCTACCCAAAGAGGCCGCACATGCCCAAAGCTTCTTAATTCAATGATATTGCTTTTAATATTAAAGGGACAGACAGTGGGAGGAGCTCTGAAAAAGGGGTATTCACTGCTTGATACATCTCCGACGAAGTACTGTAAGCTCTGAAGGATATATGCCACCAAATACCTTATAGAAAATGGCATAATTGGGTTAAATTTTAAATATTTCCTAACCCTCTGTCTGCATATTATTAGAATGATCTATTTAAGAAGCTACTGAGAAGTCTGGGCATCTGTAGAGCGAGGAATATGTCTGTTAAAGCCAAGCATAATTGCTCTCATTATTATGGAATTATGCCAAATGAAACATACCATTTTATTGTAAAAATTGCTTTCTTCTTAATGACTACATAAGTCATTAAACTGTGCCAGAAAGAAAAGGTAGGGAAGGGAGTGTCCTTATTTAGGAGCACCCTCATCATCTTGATAAAACAGAGAAACCTGGAATACGGCCAGTAGAATCAATTGCATTTTTTCCCATGGGTCTAAATGACATTTAACTATCCTCCATTTAATTGGACATTCGAGTGAAGATTTATGATTATATTATACCCCTTTATCTATTCTTTTTATAATAACTGCTAAGTAACCCAAAATATGCATTATATAAGTACCAGTAATGGTGAAAAACTGGTCAAGATCATCCATCTTCATTAATAATTCCATAAAATTAAAGATGATCACAGATATATTTCTGGATATATTTCAGTGACTTTCTAAAAAATATTTAACTCATTAAATTTTCTCACATTATGAGATTATATATGTCGCAATATACTTAAATAAGTTTATCTAGTAATGTCACCTGGAAGCTGCTATAACTATATATATCTAAGTAACTTGCCAATAAAGAAAAAATAGAAACATTTAAAAGAACAAAATGTTATATCATTGTCTAATTGTGCCTGGTTATAGTTTCCAAATGAATATAATATATAATATAATTATTAATAAGGCTTTTTTTTTGTATGTATTTTATATTTCTGTTTATACCGCTGTCACAAATTTAATACATAGGGCAGATGTATTCAAACTGTTGAACTTTTTTTTACTATGTAGTGAATCATTTTCTAGCCATCCAGGTGGTCAGGAAAGACTTAAGTTTAAGCATAATATAATACTGTACCCTCTCCTTCCATGTCTTTACACTCACTGGAAATGGCGATATTCTCAGCCCTGAAGATGTGGTGATGCCATGTAAGATTCAAGAGATGGCAATAGAGAGGAAGCACATGAAGCGTTAGAATCAGCAAATAAGGTGAAATAAGACGAGAGGCCGCCTATCTGCGTCATTACACCATCGAAACCTGCAGAAGCCCTATGCAGGGCCGGACTATCCATTTGGCACTTCTAGTAAATGTCAGAAGTGGACAGTTTGGCCATCTGCATAGTTATAAATGTCCTTCCCAAAATGACCGCTGCCTTAGAGAAGATAATTGTGCGGATGCTAGAAGAACAGTAGCACCTCTAGTAAATGGGAAGGCACATGCATGAACAGTGGTACCCGGAAGTGCCGGGACCATGGTGCTGACCACAGGCAACTGACGCCATACATGGGGGGTTAGGGGAGGGCATTCCTGATTGTAGCGATCACCCCTCTCACCAAGCCGCCTGGAAAAAGTAATTTCCTGTCTCACCCCAAAGCAGCCCTTGCAAGAGAAGGAATGGTAATAGTTATTTTTATGAAATATTTGAGAAATATTACTGCATTACTGTGTGTGCCATAATATGTAATAATGGCCATTACTGCGTGTGGCATAATGGAAATTAGTGTGTGTGGCATAATGTACATTACTGTGTGTGGCATAGTGGAAATTACTGTGTGTGGAATAATGCATTATAGTGGACATTACTGTGTGTGGCATAATGTGTAATAATTGGCATTGCTATGTGTGGCATAAAGGGCATAACTGTGTTTGGAATAATATATTATAGTGGCCATTACTGTGTGGCAAAATGAGTTATAATGGGCATTACTGTGTGTGGCATAATGAGTTATAATAGGCATTTCTGTGCGTCACATAATGTGTTATAATGGGCATTACTGTGTGTGGCATAATGGGCTATAATGGGCACTACTACGGTGTGGGGCATAATGGGCAATACTACTCTGTGTGGCAAATTGGGCACTACTATGGTGTGTGGCATAATTTGAATCCGGGAGACTGTTGTATGGACATGTCCCTTCCCAGTAATATCATGACCCCTTTTTTTGATTGGCGCTTTTTCTATTAATTTTCTATTCTATTCCTATTATATTCTATATACGAGGGTGGGAGTGCACCAATGCTCTTTAAGTACACTGGGATTTTAATACAGAGAATGATGTACACTTCTGTGTTGTTCTAATATTAATTATATTTGTAAAAGCATAGACTAAGAAGTAGGAGGAGTCAAGAATAGTAAGGTGAGGAGTCTACGCCAGGAGACAGATGCTGACACCGAGGTGGGCCTGTGTGCTTTAAATGCCAGGGGCTATTTTTGGTCCCATACGGCCCTGGCCCTATGGCAGGTACACATTTACCATGTGAGTATAACCTCCAAAGAGAATGATCTAAGAATGCAAACAGTTCAGCATCACACCCCCAACACTCCCTTAACACGCCCATAAAATGAACAAACTTTGTGTCTGTCTCTCCACCTCCAAGTCACTGCCCAGTTACAACCAGCATTAATACAAAACATCTCTGATACTGGGGGTCATTCCGAGTTGATCTGTAGCTGCCATTGTTCGAGGCGCAGCGATCAGGCTAAAAATCAGAATTTCTGTGCATGCGTATGCACCGCAATGCGCAGGCGCGTCGTATGGGTACAATGAGCATCGTGGGTTTGCACAGAGTGTAACGAACATTCCAGTCGTACGGCCGAACGCAGGAAGATTGACATGAAGTGGGCGTTTCTGGGTGTCAACTCACCGTTTTCAGGGAGTGCTTAGAAAAACGCAGGAGTGGCAGAAAAAACGCAGGCGTGGCTGGTCGTTCGCTGGGCGGGTGTGTGACATCAAAAGCCGTCCCTCCGTCATTAGAATCAACGCACACGAAGAGTAACTACAGAGCTGGTCTTGTTTTGCACAAAATGATTTTGCAGATGCTCTGCTGCACAAGCGTTCGCACTTCTGCAAAGCAAAAATACACTCCCTGATGGGCGGCGACAATGCATTTGCACGGCTGCTAAAAACTGCTAGCGAGCGATCAATTCGGAATGATCCCCCTTGTGTGTCTCAATCAAAACAATGCCTATGTGTGTACACTCTGTGTGGAACGTATGCACCGTGTCAGTTTTAGGAATTTTTGGGCATGCGCAGTAGTAAGAAAATCACTCAACGACGTGAACATTGGCATTGACTTGTATGTAGGATAAAACTGCCTGACGGGGTGACATTCCATTTTCAGTGTGTGGTTCAGTGAATGTTATAATGGTAAGCTGTATGTGTGTAATGGCTGTTATAATGAACCCGCCCGAACTTTACCTTTTTTTGCACGGGTCCGAGCAACTCGGATCCTCCCGCCTTGCTCGGTTTGACCCGAGCGCGCCCGTACATCATCATCCCACGGTCGGATTCTCGCGAGATTCGTATTCTATATAAGGAGCCGTGCGTCACCGCCATTTTTCACTCGTGCATTGGAGATGATCGTGAGAGGACGTGGCTGGCGTCCTCTCAGTTTCTATGTTCAGTGGGCTGCAAATATCTGTGCTCAGTGTGCTGCAAATATCTGTGCTCAGTGTGCTGCAAGTGCAAATATCTACGTTTTCTGCCTGAAAAATGCTCCATATCTGTGCTCAGTGTGCTGCAAATATCTGTGCTCAGTGTGCTAATTGCTTTAATGTGGGGTCTGGGGACCAGCAGTATTATTTAGTAGGAGGACAGTGCAGAGTTTTGCTGACCAGTGACCACCAGTATTATACGTTCTCTGCCTGAAAAACGCTCCATATCTGTGCTGCATTGTAGTATATAGTAGGAGGACAGTGCAGAATTTTGCTGACCACCAGTATAACTATATATATAGCAGTACGGTACAGTAGTCCACTGCTCTACCTCTGTGCCGACAAGTATACTATCCCATCCATACCTGTGGTGCATTTCAGTTTTGCACAGTTTGTTGATCACCAGTATATAATATATAGCAGTACAGTACAGAAGGCCACTGCTCTACCTACCTCTGTGTCATCAAGTATACTATCCATCCATACGTGTGGTGCATTTCAGTTTTGCACAGTTTGCTGACCACCAGTATATATAATATATAGCAGTACGGTACAGTAGGCCACTGCTCTACCTACTTCTGTGTCGTCAAGTATACTATCCATCCATACCCGTGGTGCATTTCAGTTTTGCACAGTTTGCTGATCACCAGTATATAATATATAGCAGTACGGTACAGAAGGCCACTGCTCTACCTACCTCTGTGTCGACAAGTATACTATCCATCCATACCTGTGGTGCATTTCAGTTTTGCACAGTTTGCTGACCACCAGTATAAAATATATAGTAGTATGGTACAGTAGGCCACTGCTCTACCTACCTCTATTTCGTCAAGTATACTATCCATCCATACCTGTGGTGCATTTCAGTTTTGCACAGTTTGCTGACCACCAGTATATATAATATATAGCAGTACGGTACAGTAGGCCACTGCTCTACCTACCTCTGTGTCGTCAAGTATACTATCCATCCATACCTGTGGTGCATTTCAGTTTTGCACAGTTTGCTGACCACCAGTATATAATATATAGCAGTACGGTACAGTAGGCCACTGTTCTACCTACCTCTGTGTTGTCAAGTATTCTATCCATCCATACCTGTGGTGCATTTTAGTTTTGCACAGTTTGCTGACCACCAGTATATATAATATATAGCAGTATGGTACAGTAGGCCACTGCTCTACCTACCTCTGTGTCGTCAAGTATACTATCCATCCATACCTGTGGTGCATTTCAGTTTTGCACAGTTTGCTGACCACCAGTATATATAATATATAGCAGTACGGTACAGTAGGCCACTGCTCTACGTACCTCTGTGTCGTCAAGTATACTATCCATCCCTGTGGTGCATTTCAGTTTTGCACAGTTTGCTGACCAAAAGTATATAATGTATAGCAGTACGTTACAGAAGGCCACTGCTCTACCTACCTCTGTGTCGTCAAGTATACTATCCATCCATACCTGTGGTGCATTTCAGTTTTGCACAGTTTGCTGACTACCAGTATATAATATATAGCAGTACGGTACAGTAGGCCACTGCTCTACCTACCTCTGTGTCGTCAAGTATACTATCCATCCATACCTGTGGTGCATTTCAGTTTTGCACAGTTTGCTGACAACCAGTATATATAATATATAGCAGTACGGTATAGTAGGCCACTGCTCTACCTACCTCTGTGTCGTCAAGTATACTCTCCATCCATACCTGTGGTGAATTTCAGTTTCGCACAGTTTGCTGACCACCAGTATATAATATATAGCAGTACGGTACAGAAAGCCACTGCTCTACCTACCTCTGTGTCGTCAAGTATACTATCCATCCATACCTGTGGTGCATTTCAGTTTTGCACAGTTTGCTTACCACCAGTATATAATATATAGCAGTACGGTACAGTAGGCCACTGTTCTACCTACCTCTGTGTCATCAAGTATACTATCCATCCATACCTGTGGTGCATTTCAGTTTTGCACAGTTTGCTGACCACCAGTATATATAATATATAGCAGTACGGTACAGTAGGCAACTGCTCTACCTACCTCTTTGTCGTCAAGTATACTATCCATCCATACCTGTGGTGCATTTCAGTTTTGCACAGTTTGCTGACCAACAGTATGTAATGTATAGCAGTACGGTACAGAAGGCCACTGCTCTACCTACCTCTGTGTCGTCAAGTATACTATCCATCCATAGCTGTGGTGCATTTCAGTTTTGCACAGTTTGCTGACCACCGGTATATAATATATAGCAATACGGTACAGTAGGCCACTGCTCTACCTACCTCTGAGTCGTCAAGTATACTATCCATCCATACTTGTGGTGCATTTCAGTTTTGCACAGTTTGCTGACAACCAGTATATATAATATATAGCAGTACGGTACAGTAGGCCACTGCTCTACCTACCTCTGTGTCGTCAAGTATACTATCCATCCATACCTGTGGTGAATTTCAGTTTTGCACAGTTTGCTGACCACCAGTATATAATATATAGCAGTACGGTACAGAAGGCCACTGCTCTACCTACCTCTGTGTCGTCAAGTATACTATCCATCCCTACCTGTGGTGCATTTCAGTTTTGTACAGTTTGCTGACCACCAGTATATAATATATAGCAGTACGGTACAGAAGGCCACTGCTCTACCTACCTCTGTGTCGTTAAGTATACTATCCATCCATACCTGTGGTGCATTTCAGTTTTGCACAGTTTGCTGACCACCAGTATATAATATATAGCAGTACGGTACAGTAGGCCACTGCTCTACCTGCCTCTGTGTCATCAAGTATACTATCCATCCATACCTGTGGTGCATTTCAGTTTTTGTGCTCAGTATATATAGTAGTAGGCCATTGCTATTGATAAGTAAATTACTGGCATATAATTCCACACTTTAAAAAATGGAGAACAAAAATGTGGAGGATAAAATAGGGAAAGATCAAGATCCACTTCCACTTCATGCTGAAGCTGCTGCCACTAGTCATGGCCGAGACGATGAAATGCCATCAACGTCATCTGCCAAGGCCGATGCCCAATGTCATAGTAGAGAGCATGTAAAATCCAAAACACAAAAGTTCAGTAAAATGACCCAAAAAATCAAAATCGTCTGAGGAGAAGCGTAAACTTGCCAATATGCCATTTACGACGCGGAGTGGCAACGAACGGCTGAGGCCCTCTCCTATGTTCCTCATGACTAGTGGGTCAGCTTCACATGAGGATGGAAGCACTCTTCCTCCTGCTTGAAAACTTAAAAGACTTAAGATGGCAAAAGCACAGCAAAGAACTGTGCGTTCTTCTAAATCACAAATCCCCAAGGAGAGTCCAATTGTGTTGGTTGATATGCCTGACCTTCCCAACACTGGACGGGAAGAGGTGGCGCCTTCCACCATTTGCACGCCCCCTGCAAGTGCTGGAAGGAGCACCCGCAGTCCAGTTCCTAATAGTCAAATTGAAGATGTCACTGTTGAAGTACACTAGGATGAGGATATGGGTGTTCCTGGCGCTGGGGAGGAAATTGACAAGGAGGATTCTTATGGTGAGGTGGTTTGTTTAAGTCAGGCACCTGGGAAGACACCTGTTGTCCGTGGGACGAATATGGCCATTGACATGCCTAGTCAAAATACAAAAAAAAATCACCTCTTCGGTGTGGAATTATTTAAACAGAAATGCGGACAACTGGTGTCAAGCCGTGTGTTGCCTTTGTCAAGCTGTAATAAGTAGGGGTAAGGACGTTAACCACCTAGGAACATACTCCCTTATACGTCACCTGGAGCGCATTCATCAGAAGTCATTGACAAGTTCAAAAACTTTGGGTGACAGCGGAAGCAGTCCACTGCCAACTAAATCCCTTCCTCTTGTAACCAAACTCCTGCAAACCACACCACCAACTCCCTCAGTGTCAATTTCCTCCTTAGACAGGAAAGCCAATTATTCTGCAGGCCATGTCACTGTCAAGTCTGACGAGTCCTCTCCTGCCTGGGATTCCTCCGATGCATCCTTGCGTGTAATGCCTACTGCTGCTGGCGCTGCTGTTGTTGCTGCTGGGAGTCGATCGTCATCCCAGAGGGGAAGTCGGAAGACCACTTGTACTACTTCCAGTAAGCAATTGACTGTCCAACAGTCTTTTGCGAGGAAGATGAAATATCACAGCAGTCATCCTGCTGCAAAGCGGATAACTCAGGCTTTGGCAGCCTGGGTGGTGAGTAACGTATTTCCGGTATCCACCGTTAATTCGCAGGGAACTAGAGAATTGATTGAGGTACTGTGTCCCCGGTACCAAATACCATCTAGGTTCCATTTCTATAGACAGGCGATACCGAAAATATACACAGACGTCAGAAAAAGAGTCACCAGTGTCCTAAAAAATGCAGTTGTACCCAATGTCCACTTAACAATGGACATGTGGACAAGTGGACCAGGGCAGACTCAGGACTATATGTCTGTGACAGCCCACTGGGTAGATGTATTGCCTCCCGCAGCAAGAACAGCAGCGGCGGCACCAGTAGCAGCATCTCGCAAATGCCAACTCGTTCATAGGCAGGCTACGCATTGTATCACCGCTTTCCATAAGAGGCACACAGCTGACAACCTCTTACGGAAACTGAGGTACATCATCGCAGAATCGCTTACCCCAATTGGACTCTCCTGGGGATTTGTGACATCGGACAACGCCACCAATATTGTGTGTGCATTACATCTGGGCAAATTCCAGCACGTCCCATGTTTTGCACATACATTGAATTTGGTTCTGCAGAATTATTTAAAAAACGACAAGAGATGCTGTCGGTGGCCCGAAGAATTGCGGGCCACTTTTGGCATTCAGCCACCGCGTGCCGAAGACTGGAGCACCAGCAAACACTCCTGAACCTGCCCTGCCATCATCTGAAGCAAGAGGTGGTAACGAGGTGGAATTCAACCCTCTATATGCTTCAGAGGATGGAGGAGCAGCAAAAGGCCATTCAAGCCTATACATCTGCCTATGATATAGGCAAAGGAGGGGGAATGCACCTGACTCAAGCACAGTGGAGAATGATTTCAATGTTGTGCAAGGTTCTGCAACCCTTTGAACTTGCCACACATGAAGTCAGTTCAGACACTGCCAGCCTGAGTCAGGTCATTCCCCTCATCAGGCTTTTGCAGAAGAAGCTGGAGAGATTGAAGGAGGAGCTAAAACAGAGCGATTCCGCTAGGCATGTGGGACTTGTGGATGGAGCCCTTAATTCGCTTAACCAGGATTCACGGGTGGTCAATCTGTTGAAATCAGAGCACTACATTTTGGCCACCGTGCTTGATCCTAGATTTAAAACCTACGTTGTAAGTCTCTCTTTCTGGCAGACACAAGTCTGCAGAGGTTCAAAGACCTGCTGGTGAGAAAATTGTCAAGTCAAGCGGAACGTGACCCGTCAACAGCTCCTCTTTCACATTCTCCCGCAACTGGGGCTGCAAGGAAAAGGCTAAGAATTCCGAGTCCACCCGCTGACGGTGATGCAGGGCAGTCTGGAGCGAGTGCTGACATCTGGTCCGGACTGAAGGACCTGCCAACGATTACTGACATGTCGTCTACTGTCACTGCATATGATTCTGTCACCATTGAATGAATGGTGGAGGATTATATAAGTGACCGCATCCAAGTAGGCACGTCAGACAGTCCGTACGTATACTGGCAGGAAAAAGAGGCAATTTGGAGGCCCTTGCAGAAACTGGCTTTATTTTACCTAAATTGCCCCCCCTCCAGTGTGTACTCCGAAAGAGTGTTTAGTGCAGCCGCTCACCTTGTCAGCAATCGGCGTACGAGGTTACTTACAGAAAATGTGGAGACGATGATGTTCATCAAAATTAATTAAAATCAATTCCTCCGTGGAGACATTCACCAGCAATTGCCTCCAGAAAGTACACAGGGACCTGAGATGGTGGATTCCAGTGGGGACGAATTAATTATCTGTGAGGAGGGGGATGTACACAGTGAAAGGGGTGAGGAATCGGACGATGAGGAGGAGGTGGACATCTTGCCTCTGTATAGCCAGTTTGTGCAAGGAGAGATTGATTGCTCTTTTTTGGTGGGGGCCCAAACCAACCAGTCATTTCAGTCACAGTTGTGTGGCAGACCCTGTCGCTGAAATGATGGGTTTGTTAAAGTGTGCATGTCCTGTTTATACAACATAAGGGTGGGAGGGCCCAAGGACAATTCCATCTTGCACCTATTTTTTCTTTCATTTTTCTTTGCATCATGTGCTGTTTGGGGACTATTTTTTGAAGTGCCATCCTGTCTGATACTGCAGTGCAACTCCTAGATGGGCCAGGTGTTTGTGTCGGCCACTTGGATCGCTTAGCTTAGTCACACAGCTACCTCATTGTGCCTCTTTTTTTCTTTGCATCATGTGCTGTTTGTGGACTATTTTTTTGAAGTGCCATCCTGTCTGACACTGCAGTGCCACTCCTAGATGGGCCAGGTGTTTGTGTTGGCCACTTGGGTCGCCTAGCTTAGTCACACAGCTACCTCATTGCGCCTCTTTTTTTCTTTGCATCATGTGCTGTTTGTGGACAAATTTTTTAATCTGCCATTCTGTCTGACACTGCAGTGCCACTCCTAGATGGGCCAGGTGTTTGTGTCGGCCACTTGGGTCGCTTAGCTTAGTCACACAGCTACCTCATTACGCCTCTTTATTTCTTTGCATCATGTGCTGTTTGGGGACTATTTTTTTGAAGTGCCATCCTGTCTGACACTGCAGTGCCACTCCTAGATGGGCCAGGTGTTTGTGTCGGCCACTTGGGTCACTTAGCTTAGTCACACAGCTACGTCATTGCACCTCTTTTTTTCTTTGCATCATGTGCTGTTTGGGGACAATTTTTTTAATCTGCCGTCCTGTCTGACACTGCAGTGCTACTCCTGGATGGGCCAGGTGTTTGTGTCGGCCACTTGGGTCGCTTAGCTTAGTCACACAGCTACCTCATTGCGCCTCTTTTTTTCTTTGCATCATGTGCTGTTTGGGGACAATTTTTTTAATCTGCCATCCTGTCTGACACTGCAGTGCCACTCCTAGATGGGCCAGGTGTTTGTGTCGTCCACTTGGGTCGCTTAGCTTAGTTATCCAGCGACCTCGGTACAAATTTTAGGACTAAAACTAATATTGTGAGGTGTGAGGTGTTCAGAATAGACTGGAAATGAGTGTAAATTATGGTTATTGAGGTTAATAATACTATGGGATCAAAATGACCCCCAAATTCTATGATTTAAGCTGTTTTTGAGGGAGTTTTGAAAAAAAAACACCCGAATCCAAAACACACCCGAATCCGACAAAATGTTTTCAGGGAGGTTTTGCCAAAACGCGTCCGAATCCAAAACACGGCCGCGGAACCAAATCCAAAACCAAAACACAAATCCCGAAAAATTTCCGGTGCACATCACTAGTTATAATGTACTGGAGGAAAAGTAAAGTGGCATGAACTGAGGGACTGAAATTCTTCACAGTATCAACGTTGTAAACTGTAGCAACTGTAATGTGGAATCATATGAACTGGAGGGCAGTGTATTATGGCACAATATTAACTAGATGTTCTATACAGTAAGGTGGTATAATATGAACTTGTGGCATGGCAATGTGGCTTGATATAAATTGGTGGTCACTGTTATGTAGCATAATATCAAGGGGGGGGCATTGTCATGTAGCATAATATGAACTGGGGGGCCCTACTGTGAGGCTCTTTATGAACTAAAAGCACTGTAATATCACACAGTATAAACTTGAACACTACTGGTATAATATAAACTGTGAGGACTTCAGTGTGGCATAATATGTAGATGTGGACATTATATGACACTGAATTGGGGGCACTGTGGCAGCACTACAATGAGGCAAATTGTGAACTGAGGCACTACAATGTGTCATTATATAAACTAGGGGCACTGTGGCATAATGTGAGTTACTCTGAGGCATAAAATGAACTAGGGCACTACTATGGTGCATAAAATTAAATAGGGCACTACTGTGGGGCATAACATTAAATAGGGTCCTACTATGCTTCATAAAATAAACTGGGCACTAAAATTGACATACAATTATTTAGTGCACTACTATGGAAATATTAACTGATGTGGAGGAAGAATGGTGTCTCTCTAGATTCATTGGAACTGGGGGCCTCTACAAAATGTTGCTTTAGGGCCCACAAAGTTTTTGCTTCACATCTGTACCTGTACACTGAACATCTCAAATATATTAGAACAGAACACCATGTAGTGTAGTATTTATGGTTATGCAATCTATATATATATATATATATATATATATATATATATAAAAATGGACGTGTGTGTGTGTGTGTGTGTGTGTATGTGTGTGTATGTTCTAGCATAACTCTGGAATGCCTGGAGCATTTTACACTAGACTTGGCACACATATGTCTTACAATCTGGTAAACAATACTGTGGGGGTAAGACATCCCTAGAGGTGGGGGTGGGAAGGGGGTGACATGTAAAAATGCATAGATTTTGGGCATAACTCTGGAATGCATGGAGCAATTTACACCTAATTTTCTACATATATAACTTACAATCTGGAAAAAATACAGCAAGGGTAAGACACCCCTAGCACCCCTAGGGGTGGGGGTGGGAAGGGGGTGACATGTTAAAATCAATAGTTTTTGGCATAACTCTGGAATGCCTGGAGCAATTTACACAGAGGCACACATAGGTAGGGACAGGGGCACCCACGTGTAAGGGCATAGGCACCCACGGGTAGGGGCAGAAGCACACATGGGTAGGGACAGAGGCACCCACAGGTAGGGGCAGAGGCACACATGGGTAGGGGCAGAGGCACCCGCAGGTAAGGATAAAGGCGCATGTGGGTAGGGGCACAGACACCCACGGATAGGGGCAGAGGCACCCACGGGTAGGGGCAGAGGCACCCAGAGGTAAGGATAGAGGCACACACGGGTAGGATCAAGGGAATACAGGTAGGAGCAGAGGCACCTATGGGTAAAGGCAGATGCACACACGCGTAGGGGCAGAGGCACACATGGGTAGGGGCAGAGGCATACACGGGTGGGGGCAGGGGCATACGTTAGTTTCGAAGCTAAGCAAGGAGACCTAAGGCCCTTTGACATAGAGTCAGCCTGCAAACCTAACATATTTGATATACAGCAGGCGGAGCTTGGCCTGTCTTCCCAGCATTTACAGCACTGAGCAGGGCAGTATCAGAGGCGGGTTGGAGCAGAGAAGGAGGCGGATTATTCTCCTCAACACCAGCATTTTGACAGCATCAATCCGGGGAAGCCCAGAGGTGCTGCCTGACAAAGATTGCCATTATTCTTTAAATACTGTAGCGAAGCACAGGTATTCAGCTAATATATATATATATATATATATATATATAAATGCGGAAGCTCTCACTCACTCACTTACTCACTCACTGACTCATCACTAATTGTCTAACTTCACGATATGTTAGGAAGTTGAAATGTAACAAAGGTATTCTTCAGGTGGGAAATAGGTAAACTAAGTAATTAGCATTTTAATAAATCTCCTCTACAGGGAAGAAAAGGGGTTGACATAATGATGTCATTACTGATGCGTGGATTGGGTTGCGTGAACGATAGCGCCCAAATGGACAAAATTTGGATTGCACCTCCAGTGTGTAGAATGTAATAAACTATAAAAATGGTCATGTCACTTTGTATCGTATCTGCTATGGGTGCTCCTCGGGTAACGCCAAGAACCATGTATTAATATTTACTTACATGAAGATGTCTCAAATTTACATCTCTATAGATGTACCAACCCGTGAAAATCAGAAACTCCTGTGCGAAGAACGGGTAAAACAGCTAGTACAGGATAAAGAACATGGCACATACTTTATCCAGATTTGGCAAGGTCTTAATTTACCCAGTTTATGAATCAGGAGGAGCAAAGTTAAGTCACTACCATGTTAACACACATAAAAAAAATTAAGCGAGAGCATTTGTGGAAAGATATGGGTATCATTAGAGACCCTTAAAGACCTTGCATAGGACCAAACATGAAGGTAATTTTATTTTTCTAATGTATCTGACTTCTAGATTATGTATCCTTTGTCTAACATTCTGCTTACACAATGAGGCACAAGCAATGATGGCTCCTTTATACAACACAACAGTTCTGGCTAACATTTTACTTTCATTATTGAAGGAGATGGAAGTTTGTAAATTCCTCAACCCTCTTGAAACCACATCAAGGTCTTGGATAGGGAATACGGAAGTGTACATCTGCTTTGCATTCTTTTTCTCAGCTTCAATTAACAAACTGCCCATTCTTTGGCCCTCATTCCGAGTTGATCGGTCGCAAGGCGAATTTAGCAGAGTTACACACGCTAAGCCGCCGCCTACTGGGAGTGTATCTTAGCATCTTAAAATTGCGACCGATGTATTCGCAATATTGCGCTCACAAACTACTTAGCAGTTTTAGAGTAGCTCCAGACTTACTCTGCCTGTGCGATCAGTTCAGTGCTTGTCGTTCCTGGTTTGACGTCACAAACACACCCAGCGTTCGCCCAACCACTCCCCCGTTTCTTCGGCCACTCCTGCGTTTTTTCCGGAAACGGTAGCGTTTTCAGCCACACTCCCATAAAACGGCCTGTTTCCGCCCAGTAACACCCATTTCCTGTCAATCACATTACGATCGCCGGAGCGATGAAAAAGCCGTGAGTAAAAATACTATCTTCATAGCAAAGATACTTGGCGCAGTCGCAGTGCGAATATTGCGCATGCGCACTAAGCGGAATTTCACTGCGATGCGATGAAAAATACCGAGCGAACGACTGGGAATGAGGGCCTTTATTTTGCCCTAAGATCTAAAGTGGTGAAAACTATGAGGACCAGTAAAATACTTGCCCCAAAGTATAGAAGGCGTCATTGTAGAATAAAATCTACATATTATGAAAACACTGGTTTCCCATTTTTCTTTACAATCCATAGTTCTATCATTCAACAGGTAGCCATAATTCACTTTGGCCATGCTGAGATCAGGGCTACCCAGGCATCAGAAGTACCCCGGTGCTTGAGTGATGGCATGGCCAATTACATACCCTCCAACATGACCCATTTCATTAGGTACAAAATGCTCTGTTCCTGGATTTCCTTGCCAGTGGCAGTTACAGGGGTGGGGCTGCAGCACAGTCCAAAATTCAAATAGGGGAGCCACACCAACTGCCAATGAGTCCGGCAGGCGGTGTTTGGCAGTTTGGGCTGGCAGTTGGTGTGGCTCCCTTATCTGAATTTTGGAGTATGCTGCAGCACTATCTCTGGATCAGCCACTTGAAAGGAATTCCAGAAACAGAGCATTTTGAACCTAATGGAAGGGGTCATGTTGGAGGGTATGCAATTATGGGCCATGGCCACACCCAGATTGGCTTGCTTTGCTATGTTATAAATGCGTCCACCTCCTCGCTGGCTGAGGAGGACCAACTGAAAGTTGTGTAAACACTTTTGTTAGCTAAAGTTATGTCATAGAAAATATGACAAATAGCAGATTATAATACAATCTTACAAGGTAATTCAGCATTTTATATTCTTGCTTAGGAGCAAAATACCACACCGGCCAAATGTACTAGCCTGTTATTTGTAGGAGCTGACGCAATTCTGTCTATTCTATAGATTTAAACCTGGTTTTGCCTTTAAACTAATTGCTGCTAATGACTATTCCACCAGTATTGCACTGGCTTCTGCAAATCTCGGTCTGTTTCATTTTGCCCAGTCATTGGGGTATATTAACTAAAATTCGTATTTTTGTGAATTAGGTTAAAGTTCAAACACGAATTACATCAAATGTGTGAATTTGCAACTTTTTGAACTTGTACTCCTCATTTACTATGCTGTCGTATTCTGCATTTTAGTTTTTTCCGATGTCGATGTCATTCGTATTTCGGCCAGTGTTTTACGGGAGTGAATAGTAAAACACTGCCGAAATTAACATAATGAATCTCGGCCGGTTCTGTGAGATCCATGCATGGCTTCATTGTGCACCTTTTAAAAAAAAATGAAAGTATTAAAAATCAAGAAAAAATTTGCGTGGGGTCCCCCCTCCTAAGCATAACCAGCCTCGGGCTCTTTGAGCCGGTCCTGGCTGTAAAAATATGGGGGGAAAATTGACAGGGGTTCCCCCATATTTTAACAACCAGCACCGGGCTCTGCGCCTGGTCCTGGTGCAAAAAATACGGGGGGACAAAAAGCGTAGGGGTCCCCCGTATTTTTTTAACCAGCACTGGGCTCCACTAGTCAGAAAGATAATGCCACAGCCAGGGAACACTTTTATCTTGGTCCCTGCGGCCCTGGCATTAAGTCACTAACTAGTCACCCCTCGCCGGGGTACCCTGGGGGAGTGGGGACCCCTTAAATCAAGGGGTCCCCCCCTCCAGCCACCCAAGGGCCAGGGGTGAAGCCCGAGGCTGTTTCCCCCATCCAAGGGCGGCGGATGGGGGGCTGATAGCCATAGTGTAAAAAAAAGAATATTGTTTTTTGTAGCAGTACTACAAGTCCCAGCAAGCCTCCCCTGCAAGCTGGTACTTGGAGAACTACAAGTACCAGCATGCAGTGGAAAAACGGGCCAGCTGGTACCTGTAGTTCTACTAAACCCCCCCCCCCCCAAAAAAAAAAGCAGAACACACACACCGTGACAGTAAAACTTTATTGCATACATGCACACCTACATACACACATACTTACCTATGTTCACACGAGGCTCGGTCCACTTCTCCATGTAGAATCCCGGGGTACCTGTAAATAAAATTATACTTACATAAAATCCTGTGTAGATCGGTCCTCTTCTTATAAATTATAATCCAGGGATTTGGCAAAACAATAAAACGCATTACACGAACCACGCACTGAAAGGGGATCCATGTTTACACATGGATCCCCTTTCCCCGACTGCTGGGACCCCCCGTGACTCCTGTCAAAGAGGGTCCCTTCAGCCAATCAGGGAGTGCCACGTCATGGCACTCTCCTGATTGGCTGTGCGCTCCTGAGCTGTCAGTCAGGCTGCGCACTGAAGATACAATGTAGCGCATAGGCGCTCCATTGTATTCAATGGTGGGAACTTTACGGTCATCAGTTGACCGTGAGTAACCTCAACCACTGACCGCAAAGTTCCCACCATTGGATACAATGGAGTGCCTATGCGCTACATTGTATCTTCAGTGCGCAGCCTGACTGACAGCTCAGGAGCGCACAGCCAATCAGGAGAGTGACATGACGTGGCACTCCCTGATTGGCTGAAGGGACCCTCTTTGACAGGAGTCACGAGGGGTCCCGGCAGTCGGGGAAAGGGGATTCATGTGTAAACATGGATCCCCTTTCAGTGCGTGGTTCGGATAAGGTGTTTTATTGTTTTGCCAAATCCCTGGATTATAATTTATAAGAAGAGGACCGATCTACACAGGATTTTTTGTAAGTTTAATTTTATTTACAGGTACCCCGGGATTCTACGTGGAGAAGTGGACCGAGCCTCGTGTGAACATAGGTAAGTATGTGTGTATGTAGGTGTGCATGTATGTAATAAAGTTTTACTGTCACAGTGTGTGTGTTCTGTTTTTTTGGGGGTATTTTTTTTGTAGTAAAACTACAGGTACCAGCGGGCCCGTTTTTCCACCGCATGCTGGTACTTGTAGTTCTCCAAGTACCAGCTTGCGGGAGAGGCTTGCTGGGACTTGTAGTACTGCTACAAAAAACAATATTCTTTTTTTTACACTATGGCTATCAGCCCCCCATCTGCCGCCCTTGGATGGGGGGGACAGCCTCGGGCTTCACCCCTGGCCCTTGGGTGGCTGGAGGGGGGGACCCCTTGATTTAAGGGGTTCCCACTCCTCCAGGGTACCCCAGCCAGGGGTGACTAGTTAGTGATTTAATGCTAGGACCACAGGGACCAAGATAAAAGTGTCCCCCGGCTGTGGCAGTATCTCTCTGACTAGTGGAGCCCGGTGCTGGTTCAAAAAATATGGGGGACCCCTACGCTTTTTGCCCCCATATTTTTTGCACCAGGACCAGGCGCAGAGCCCGGTGCTGGTTGTTAAAATATGGGGGAACCCCTGTCAATATTTTCACAACCAGGACCGGCTCAAAGAGCCCGAGGCTGGTTATGCTGCTTAGGAGGGGGGACCCCACGCAATTTTTTTTCTGATTTTTAACCCTTTCACACCCCTTCCCACTGATAAAAATGCACGGATCTCACGGATCCGTGCATGCCTACCAGAACACGGTAAAAAAAAGCAGGTCTATTTTAAAACTGCTTTTTTTTATGATTTGCATTTTTTCACGGCAGTGTTTGGCTATTGCCGGCAGTGTTTGTGAATTAGAATTTTTAGTAAATTACCGAGTTGTATAAAATAACAGGCGCATTTGACCGATGGCGTATTCATTCGTATTTTGTTTCATTGACTTCTAAAAAAATACGAATGCCCTCATCACTGCCAAGATTTTCGTTTAGTAAATTCCCGAGATGACACATTGAAGAAAAAACACCAAGTCGGTCAAAATCGGGACTTTAGTAAATATACCCCATTGTGTTGAATGTTAAGGCAATTTACTATAGTGTGTGGTACTAGTTATAGAATATTAGCCCAAATGTATTAAGCTTTAACAAAATATAAAGTGGAGACGGATAAAGAGAGATAAACAATCAGCCAATCAGCTTCCTAACTGTCATGTCACAGGCTATTTTTGAAAAATGACAGTTAGGAGCTGGTTGGCTGGTCATTTATCACTCTTTGGGGGATATTCAATTGTTTGAAAAGTCAGTTGGGTGTCTGTTTTTTTCTGTCTAATAGGAAAAACAGACACCCAACCGACTTTTCAAACATTTGAATTCCCCCCTTTATCCGTCTCCACTTTATCTATTGTTAAAGCTTAATATATTTGGGCCATTCAGTGTTATAATGTGTTTCCCTGATTGACTGAAAAAACATAGTAGGATTAGTGTCAAATATTCAGCATTATCTACTGCAAGGGTGACAGCTAAGTAGATATTTGAGAAATTAGGTTGTTGGTAACAGAGCCCCATAAGCTGTCTGATGTTCCACAATCATTAACAAGCACCAGACCACTATAGGCAAATGCCTAGGGGCATCTGGAATGCCTAGGGACATCTAGAATGCATTGGGGCATCCCAAGCCTAGGGCCAGTGGTAGTTTTATTTTTCCACCTGACTCCGCAGCTAATCGCTATCTCTGATAATTGATCAAGCCAGAAGGAGACATCAGGAGGCTGCAGCAGCACACCAGAGACCCCATACTCAACCTCAGACAGACAGGTAATGTATTTACTGAAGGGGAGGTAGATACATATGGGGAGTGGGTACACAGGGGGTCTGATGACATTACTATTAGGGGGCAGGAAGAAAAGACACTGCTATGGGTGGAGGGGGAGGTAGATACATTTGGGGAGTGGAAGCTCAGGGGGCTGATGACACTGTTATGGGGAAGGCAGATAAATACGGAAAGTGGGTGCTCAGGGTAGTGATGAGCGCCGGAAATTTTTCGGGTTTTGTGTTTTGGTTTTGGGTTCGGTTCCGCGGCCGTGTTTTGGGTTCGAACGCGTTTTGGCAAAACCTCACCGAATTTTTTTTGTCGGATTCGGGTGTGTTTTGGATTCGGGTGTTTTTTTCAAAAAACCCTCAAAAACAGCTTAAATCATAGAATTTGGGGGTCATTTTGATCCCAAAGTATTATTAACCTCAATAACCATAATTTCCACTCATTTTCAGTCTATTCTGAACACCTCACACCTCACAATATTATTTTTAGTCCTAAAATTTGCACCGAGGTCGCTGGATGGCTAAGCTAAGCGACCCAAGTGGCCGACACAAACACCTGGCCCATCTAGGAGTGGCACTGCAGTGTCATGCAGGCTGGCCCTTCAAAAAACTACTCCCCAAACAGCACATGACGCAAAGAAAAAAAGAGGCGCAATGAGGTAGCTGTGTGAGTAAGCTAAGCGACCCAAGTGGCCGACACAAACACCTGGCCCATCTAGGAGTGGCACTGCAGTGTCACGCAGGCTGGCCCTTCAAAAAACTACTCCCCAAACAGCACATGACGCAAAGAAAAAAGAGGCGCAATGAGGTAGCTGTGTGAGTAAGCTAAGCGACCCTAGTGGCCGACACAAACACCTGGCCCATCTAGGAGTGGCACTGCAGTGTCACGCAGGCTGGCCCTTCAAAAAACTACTCCCCAAACAGCACATGACGCAAAGAAAAAAAGAGGCGCAATGAGGTAGCTGTGTGAGTAAGCTAAGCGACCCAAGTGGCCGACACAAACACCTGGCCCATCTAGGAGTGGCACTGCAGTGTCACGCAGGCTGGCCCTTCAAAAAACTACTCCCCAAACAGCACATGACGCAAAGAAAAATTAAAGAAAAAAGAGGTGCAAGATGGAATTGTCCTTGGGCCCTCCCACCCACCCTTATGTTGTATAAACAGGACATGCACACTTTGACAAACCCATCATTTCAGTGACAGGGTCTGCCACACGACTGTGACTGAAATGACGGGTTGGTTTGGACCCCCACCAAAAAAGAAGCAATTAATCTCTCCTTGCACAAACTGGCTCTACAGAGGCAAGATGTCCACCTCATCATCATCCTCCGATATATCACCGTGTACATCCCCCTCCTCACAGATTATCAATTCGTCCCCACTGGAATTCACCATCTCAGCTCCCTGTGTACTTTGTGGAGGCAATTGCTGCTGGTCAATGTCTCCACGGAGGAATTGATTATAATTCATTTTAATGAACATCATCTTCTCCACATTTTCTGGATGTAACCTCGTACGCCGATTGCTGACAAGGTGAGCGGCGGCACTAAACACTCTTTCGGAGTACACACTTGTGGGAGGGCAACTTAGGTAGAATAAAGCCAGTTTGTGCAAGGGCCTCCAAATTGCCTCTTTTTCCTGCCAGTATAAGTACGGACTGTCTGACGTGCCTACTTGGATGCGGTCACTCATATAATCCTCCACCATTCTTTCAATGGGGAGAGAATCATATGCAGTGACAGTAGACGACATGTCCGTAATCGTTGTCAGGTCCTTCAGTCCGGACCAGATGTCAGCATCAGCAGTCGCTCCAGACTGCCCTGCATCAGCGCCAGCGGGTGGGCTCGGAATTCTGAGCCTTTTCCTCGCACCCCCAGTTGCGGGAGAATGTGAAGGAGGAGATGTTGACAGGTCGCGTTCCGCTTGACTTGACAATTTTGTCACCATCAGTTCTTTGAACCCCAGCAGACTTGTGTCTGCCGGAAAGAGAGATCCAAGGTAGGTTTTAAATCTAGGATCGAGCACGGTGGCCAAAATGTAGTGCTCTGATTTCAACAGATTGACCACCCGTGAATCCTTGTTAAGCGAATTAAGGGCTCCATCCACAAGTCCCACATGCCTAGCGGAATCGCTCTGTGTTAGCTCCTCCTTCAATGTCTCCAGCTTCTTCTGCAAAAGCCTGATGAGGGGAATGACCTGACTCAGGCTGGCAGTGTCTGAACTGACTTCACGTGTGGCAAGTTCAAAAGGTTGCAGAACCTTGCACAACGTTGAAATCATTCTCCACTGCGCTTGAGACAGGTGCATTCCACCTCCTATATCGTGCACAGTTGTATAGGCTTGAATAGCCTTTTGCTGCTCCTCCAACCTCTGAAGCATATAGAGGGTTGAATTCCACCTCGTTACCACTTACCACTTCTTGCTTCAGATGATGGCAGGGCAGGTTCAGGCGTTTTTGGTGGTGCTCCAGTCTTCTGTACGTGGTGCCTGTATGCCGAAAGTGTCCCGCAATTCTTCTTGCCACCGACAGCATCTCTTGCACGCCCCTCTCGTTTTTTAAATAATTCTGCACCACCAAATTCAAGGTATGTGCAAAACATGGGACGTGCTGGAATTTGCCCAGATTTAATGCACACACAATATTGCTGGCGTTGTCCGATGCCACAAATCCACAGGAGAGTCCAATTGGGGTAAGCCATTCTGCGATGATCTTCCTCAGTTGCCGTAAGAGGTTTTTAGCTGTGTGCGTATTCTGGAAAGCGGTGATACAAAGCGTAGCCTGCCTAGGAAAGAGTTGGCGTTTGCGAGATGCTGCTACTGGTGCCGCCGCTGCTGTTCTTGCGGCGGGAGTCCATACATCTACCCAGTGGGCTGTCACAGTCATATAGTCCTGAGCCTGCCCTGCTCCACTTGTCCACATGTCCGTGGTTAAGTGGACATTGGGTACAACTGCATTTTTTAGGACACTGGTGAGTCTTTTTCTGAGGTCTGTGTACATTTTCGGTATCGCCTGCCTAGAGAAATGGAACCTAGATGGTATTTGGTACCGGGGACACAGTACCTCCAACAAGTCTCTAGTTGCCTCTGCAGTAATTGTGGATACCGGAACCACGTTTCTCACCGCCCAGGATGCCAAGGCCTCAGTTATCCGCTTTGCAGCAGGATGACTGCTGTGATATTTCATCTTCCTCGCAAAGGACTGTTGGACAGTCAATTGCTTGGTGGAAGTAGTAAAAGTGGTCTTACGAGTACGACTTCCCCTCTGGGATGACCATCGACTCCCAGCAGCAACAACAGCAGCGCCAGCAGCAGTAGGCATTACACGCAAGGATGCATCGGAGGAATCCCAAGCAGGAGAAGACTCGTCAGAATTGCCAGTGACATGGCCTGCAGGACTATTGGCATTCCTGGGGAAGGAGGAAATTGACACTGAAGGAGTTGGTGGGGTGGTTTGCGTGAGCTTGGTTACAAGAGGAAGGGATTTACTGGTCAGTGGACTGCTTCCGCTGTCGCCCAAAGTTTTTGAACTTGTCACTGACTTATGATGAATGCGCTGCAGGTGACGTATAAGGGAGGATGTTCCGAGGTGGTTAACGTCCTTACCCCTACTTATTACAGCTTGACAAAGGCAACACACGGCTTGACAAATGTTGTCCGCATTTCTGTTGAAATACTTCCACACCGAAGAGCTGATTTTTTTGGTATTTTCACCAGGCATGTCAATGGCCCTATTCCTCCCACGGACAACAGGTGTCTCCCCGGGTGCCTGACTTAAACAAACCACCTCACCATCAGAATCCTCCTGGTCAATTTCCTCCCCAGCGCCAGCAACACCCATATCCTCCTCATCCTGGTGTACTTCAACACTGACATCTTCAATCTGACTATCAGGAACTGGACTGCGGGTGCTCCTTCCAGCACTTGCAGGGGTCGTGCAAATGGTGGAAGGCGCATGCTCTTCACGTCCAGTGTTGGGAAGGTCAGGCATCGCAAACGACACAATTGGACTCTCCTTGTGGATTTGTGATTTCGAAGAACGCACAGTTCTTTGCTGTGCTTTTGCCAGCTTGAGTCTTTTCATTTTTCTAGCGAGAGGCTGAGTGCTTCCATCCTCATGTGAAGCTGAACCACTAGCCATGAACATAGGCCAGGGCCTCAGCCGTTCCTTGCCACTCCGTGTGGTAAATGGCATATTGGCAAGTTTACGCTTCTCCTCCGACAATTTTATTTTAGATTTTTGAGTCCTTTTTTTACTGATATTTGGTGTTTTGGATTTTACATGCTCTGTACTATGACATTGGGCATCGGCCTTGGCAGACGACGTTGCTGGCATTTCATCGTCTCGGCCATGACTAGTGGCAGCAGCTTCAGCACGAGGTGGAAGTGGATCTTGATCTTTCCCTATTTTTGGAACCTCAACATTTTTGTTCTCCATATTTTAATAGGCACAACTAAAAGGCACCTCAGGTAAACAATGGAGATGGATGGATACTAGTATACTTATGGATGGACGAGCGACTGCCGACACAGAGGTAGCTACAGCCGTGGACTACCGTACTGCGTCTGCTGCTAATATAGACTGGATGATAATGAGATAAAATTAAAGTATATATATATATCATACTAGTACTGCAGCCGGACAGGTATATATTATGTAATGACGGACCTGCTGGACACTGTCTGTCAGCACTGCAGACTCCTAAAGTAAGCTACTAGTATCAAGAAGATAGAAAAAAAAAAAACCACGGGTAGGTGGTATACAATTATGGATGGACGAGCGACTGCCGACACAGAGGTAGCTACAGCCGTGGACTACCGTACTGTGTCTGCTGCTAATATAGACTGGATGATAATGAGATAAAATTAAAATATATATATATATCACACTAGTACTGCAGCCGGACAGGTATATATTATGTAATGACGGACCTGCTGGACACTGTCTGTCAGCACTGCAGACTTCTAAAGTAAGCTACTAGTATCAAGAAGATAGAAAAAAAAAACCCACGGGTAGGTGGTATACAATTATGGATGGACGAGCGACTGCCGACACAGAGGTAGCTACAGCCGTGGACTACCGTACTGTGTCTGCTGCTAATATAGACTGGATGATAATGAGATAAAATTAAAAAATATATATATATCACACTAGTACTGCAGCCGGACAGGTATATATTATGTAATGACGGACCTGCTGGACACTGTCTGTCAGCACTGCAGACTCCTAAAGTAAGCTACTAGTATCAAGAAGATAGAAAAAAAAAAAAAACACGGGTAGGTGGTATACAATTATGGATGGACGAGCGACTGCCGACACAGAGGTAGCTACAGCCGTGGACTACCGTACTGTGTCTGCTGCTAATATAGACTGGATGATAATGAGATAAAATTAAAATATATATATATATCACACTAGTACTGCAGTCGGACAGGTATATATTATGTAATGACGGACCTGCTGGACACTGTCTGTCAGCACTGCAGACTCCTAAAGTAAGCTACTAGTATCAAGAAGATAGAAAAAAAAAAAAAACACGGGTAGGTGGTATACAATTATGGATGGACGAGCGACTGCCGACACAGAGGTAGCTACAGCCGTGGACTACCGTACTGCGTCTGCTGCTAATATAGACTGGATGATAATGAGATAAAATTAAAAAATATATATATATCATACTAGTACTGCAGCCGGACAGGTATATATTATGTAATGACGGACCTGCTGGACACTGTCTGTCAGCACTGCAGACTCCTAAAGTAAGCTACTAGTATCAAGAAGATAGAAAAAAAAAAAAAACCACGGGTAGGTGGTATACAATTATGGATGGACGAGCGACTGCCGACACAGAGGTAGCTACAGCCGTGGACTACCGTACTGTGTCTGCTGCTAATATAGACTGGATGATAATGAGATAAAATTAAAATATATATATATATCACACTAGTACTGCAGCCGGACAGGTATATATTATGTAATGACGGACCTGCTGGACACTGTCTGCAGAATGCGTTTATAAAAACACCACACGACGAGTGTTTAACTTTTTCAGGCAGACAATCACAATAAACTGGTGGTCAGCAGACAATCACAATATACTGGTGGTCAGTGGTCACTGGTCAGTCACACTGGCAGTGGCACTCTGGCAGCAAAAGTGTGCACTGTACTTAAAATATGTACTCCTGCTATAACTGCTCCCCAGTCTCCCCCACAATTAAGCTGTGTGAGCAGTGAGCACTCAGCACAGTCAGATAATGATATACAGTATTACATATGATGCAGCACACTGGGCTGAGCACAGATATGGTATGTGACTGTGTAACACTGTGTATCGTTTTTTTTCAGGCAGAGAACGGATTAATTAAACTGGTGGTGGTCACTGGTCACTGGTCACACTATCAGCAAGTAGTACTCCGTCCTAAGCAGACAATCACAATATACTGGTGGTCAGTGTGGTCACTGGTCAGTCACACTGGCAGTGTGGCACTCTGGCAGCAAAAGTGTGCACTGTACTTAAAATATATTATTTATGTACTCCTGCTCTAACTGCTCCCCAGTCTCCCCCACAATTAAGCTGTGTGAGCAGTGAGCACTCAGCACAGTCAGATATACAGTATTACATATGATGATGCAGCACACTGAGGCTGAGCACAGATATGGTATGTGACTGTGTCACACTGTGTATCGTTTTTTTTCAGGCAGAGAACGGATTAATTAAACTGGTGGTCAATGGTCACTGGTCACACTATCAGCAAGTAGTAGTACTCCAGTCCTAATATGCTCCCCAAAATTAGTAAATAGTGTCTCTAACTCTCTACTCTCTTCTCTATAAACGGAGAGGACGCCAGCCACGTCCTCTCCCTATCAATCTCAATGCACGTGTGAAAATGGCGGCGACGCGCGGCTCCTTATATAGAATCCGAGTCTCGCGATAGAATCCGAGCCTCGCGAGAATCCGACAGCGGGATGATGACGTTCGGGCGCGCTCGGGTTAACCGAGCAAGGCGGGAAGATCCGAGTCTGCCTCGGACCCGTGTAAAAAGGCTGAAGTTCGGGGGGGTTCGGATTCTGAGGAACCGAACCCGCTCATCACTAGCTCAGGGGGCTAATGACATTGCTACAGATGGAGGTAGAGACATGGAGTGTGAGAGCTCAGTCAGGCTGATGACACTGCTGTTAGGGGGCAGGAGGCAAAGACACATGGGGAGTGTGTGTGTGGGGGCTAATTACACTGCTATGGGGAGGAAGTGCCAACAGGATATGACACAGCTATGGACGTAGATGGACTTCAAAATCCACATTGGTAAGAAGGGACCCAGTGTGTGGACTAGTGATGATTATGGAAACCAGGATGAAGGGGGTAAGGAGCAACACCTCACAGCTTCACCTCCAGCTATGCACAACAAGGAGTCAGGAAAAGCAGGGCCAGCCATGGCTGCCTGTACCTCTTAACTTAAGAATCTTAAGTAAGTCAGCTTAGCTGTCAGACTGTAATGTGAGTGATGGGTGAGCGTTGCCGACAATGCTGTTGTGGATGCTGTGCTGGGTGAGGGTTGATGCTGCTGCTGTGAACTGTGTTATGCTGGGTGAGAGGTACTGTGCTGGGAGAGGGATGCTGGATGAGGGTTGCTGTGCTGGGTGAGGGGTGCTGTGCTGGGAGAAGGGTTCTGAGTGAGGGGTACTGTGATCTGTGCTGTGCTGGGAGAGAGGTGCTGTGCTGGGAGAAGAGTTCTGAGTGAGGGGTACTGTGATCTGTGCTGTGCTGGGAGAGAGGTGCTGTGCTGGGAGAAGGGCTCTGAGCAGTGGTGCAAGTGGGCGGGTACGGGTAGGTACGGCGTACCCGTAAGAATTTAGCCGTGGGTACGCCGTACCCACATCGACGGGCCGCCGCTCCTCGCACCGCCGCTGATGTGAGGGAAGGAGAGCGCAGCCTGTGCCTCTCCTTCCCCTCAGTCTCCGGCGGGTGTCTCACAGTTTAATTCAGCGCCGATCCGTGAGCCAATCAGAGCTCGCGGTGCGAGCTCTGATTGGCTCACGGATCGGCGCTGAATTAAACTGTGAGACACCCACCGGAGACTGAGGGGAAGGAGAGGCACAGGCTGCGCTCTCCTTCCCTCACACAGGACGGCAGCGGCCAGCGGCAGCGGTGAGCAGGGGGGGGGGGGGGGCATGTTATACCTGGCACTGGGGGATATCTGGCACTGGGGGGGCATTTCTATCTGGCACTGGGGGATATCTGGCACTGGGGGGGGCATTTCTATCTGGCACTGGGGGATATCTGGCACTGGGGGGCATATATACCTGGCACTGGGGGATATCTGGCACTGGGGGGCATATATACCTGGCACTGGGGGATATCTGGCACAGGGGGGCATGTATACCTGGCACTGGGGGATATCTGGCACAGGGGGGCATTTCTATCTGGCACTGGGGGATATCTGGCACTGGGGGGGCATTTCTATCTGGCACTGGGGGATATCTGGCACTGGGGGGCATATATACCTGGCACTGGGGGATATCTGGCACTGGGGGGCATATATACCTGGCACTGGGGGATATCTGGCAGAGGGGGGCATGTATACCTGGCACTGGGGGATATCTGGCACAGGGGGGCATGTATACCTGGCACTGGGGGATATCTGGCACTGGGGGGGCATGTATACCTGGTACTGGGGGATATCTGGCACTGGGGGCATATATGGCACTGTAGGGGCATTTCTGTATCTGGCACGGGGGGCAATGTATATCTGACACAGTGGGAGCATTTGTGTATCTGGCACTGTGGGGCAATGTATATCTGGCACTGTGGGGCAACGTGTATCTGACACTGCGAGGCAATGTATATCTGGCACTCTGGGGGCATTTCTGTATCTGGCACTGTGGGGCAATGTGTATCTGGCACTGTTAGTCAATGTGTATCTGGCACTGTGGGGCAATGTATATCTGGCACTGTGGGGCAACGTGTATCTGGCACTATTGGGGTCATACGTGTATCTGCCCCTCCCCCATATGTGTATCACGCCCCCATTTTCATTGGCCACGCCCCATGTGGCATTTGGCCACACCCATTTTTTTGCGCGTAAGACATTTTTTCTACTTGCACCACTGGCTCTGAGTGAAGGATGCTGTGATCTGTGCTGTGAGGGGTGCTACACTGGAGGAGGGGTGCTGTGCTAGGAGCGGAGTACTGAGTCAGGCGTGCTCTGCTGGGTGAGGGGTGCTGTGCTGGGAGAAGGGTTCTGGGTGGGTGGTGATGGGTGCTGTGATCTGTGCTGTGAGGGGTGCTATGCTGATAGAGGATTTCTGTGTGAGGGGTGCTACACTGGGAAAGTGATGCTGTGATGGGAGAGGGGTGCTGTTAGGGTAGAGCTTTGGGTGCTGTGCTGCAAAAATGTGCCCTTTATAATGTCTTTTGAGGTATGGGAATTAGGGACGTTTCCCTAAAACCTATCCCTTTTTTATTTAGTTATAGCAGTGTACTGTGAGTGCTTTGAGTAGAGAGCCTGGGATTATCTGCTGGGGGCATCAGCCAAACTGTTAACTAGGGCCTCAACTTGGTTAGGGCCGGCTCTGCCAAGCACCAATGATGGTAATGACAGTGGCATCAGTAGGGGGGTGCAGGACACACCCAGGTGTCGCCCTCTGAGGGGTGACACCAAAAAGTCGGTTCCTCCTCAGTGACATTAGCCAGGTGCTGCACAGTACCATTACATGCAGCACTCGGCTCCTGTCACAGTGAAGGATCTGACAGTGCAGACACAAAAATCTCCTGGCACTCAAAGGAATATTTTCTACCACGCCAGGTGTTTGTGACCCCTGTGTTACCTCAGGTAATACAACTGCAACACACGCAACTTATAAAATGCATGAACACTGAGAATAAAAGGTGTCAGTATCACTTACCGAAAATATATCACTACAGACAATCAAGTTCATTTATGAAACTGCAAAAATGCACTGCAAATGCAGGGATGTACAAAGTTACCAATGTACATCTAAAGATCCATACACACTGGGAGATTTTGAGCTGAAAGCAGCTTCCGCTTCATCGCCGGCGGCCACCGTTTATCTGCTGGTATCACCAGCAGATGAACAGCGAGGTGGACAGCTTTCCATAGCATCCTGCTATGGAAAGCCGTTCACCCCCGCTGACATCGCTGGGCAGGGGGGAAAATAGCTCAGTGTGTATGCATGCACTTAGCGTTTTTCAGCCCAGCGATGTCAGCGACCATCGCTGTGCATACACGCTGGGCTAAAGCGCTCAGTGTGTATGCACCTTAAGTCTTTTAGATGCTAGATGCATGGAAGCTTAACATTTCCACACAAAAGCAAGAATACATTTTGCGGGATGACATTATTTAAATTAGATAAAAGGATGGAACTTTGGCATAACTACAAATTTTGCTATCCTCTGCAAAAAAGGTTTCTGTCATGTCACAGGCTGCTTTTGAAAAATTACAGGAGCTGGTTGGCTGGTCATTTATCACTCTTTGGGGTCTATTCATGAAGCAGTGAAAAGAGTGGAGAAGTGAGCCTGTGGAGAAGCTGCCCATGGCAACCAATCAGCTGCTCCGTACAATTGTATAGTATGCAAATTATAAATGGTTACTTCAATACTGATTGGTTGCCATGTGTAACTTCTCCACTAGCTCACTTCTCCACACTTTTCACAGCTTCATGAATAGACCCCAATATCCGTCTCCACTTTATCTCTTGTTAAAGCTTAATATATTTGGGCCATTGAGTGTTATAATGTGTTTCCCTGATTTCATGCTCTTGGCTCACAGTGTGAACAGTTAGACATGCGCCCCCACCTTCATAGACATTTTAAAAATAAAGAATTTTCGCTCCAAAAAGGAGTGTGACCTTGCTGCAAAGGTGTGACCTTACTGGGAGGGACGTGGCATTGCAGGAAAAGACTGTCTTATACCCCAGTTTTGCAACCTGCATGCCCAGACATTGGTCACTACAGGAAAAAAAAATACTGATTCATGCCCCTTACATTATTTGCCATTTTTCCTCCTTATAGTAGTTCTCCTTACACATTATGCCACACACAATAATGCCAATCACAAATTATGCCACATACCATAATGCCCACTACACAATGACACACATTGTAATGCCCATTACTCATTTTTCCACACACTGTAATGCCCATTACATATTATGCCACACACCGTAATGACCATTACACAATATGCCACACACCATAATGCCCATTACACATTATGCCAAACACCATAATGCCAATTACACATTATGTCAAACACCATAATGTCCATTGCACAATTTGCCACACACTGTAATGCCCATTGCAGATTATGTCACAAAGTTATGCCCCTGACACCCTTTTTTGCCCCACACACAATAATGCACCTTACAAATTATGCCCCACAGTAAGGCTTCTAATTACTTTTAAGTAACCTGCTCACTGTCATAGGTCTCATGCTCATTGTCAGTGGTTTTATGCTCGTTGTCAGGGATTTCATGCTCTGGGTTCCACGCTTATTGTCAGGGGTTTCAAGCTCTAGGTTCCATGCTTGTTGCCAGGTATTTCATGCTCATTGCCAGGGGTTTCACGGCAGAAGATACAGCTTTCTGCATCTTCTGCTGGCGTTGCCAGCGTTCCCAGCACTTATGAGTAATGCTGTACCACTGTGCTTCCCTGACAGATGCTAGAAACCAAGTAGGACCTCTAGCTTCTGTCTTCTCCTATGTGGCTGTCATATTTGGATGGACATTTTCAGCAGATTCCATGTGAATGGCTAGACCTCTTGTAATTTGCATAAACACTGGCGGGGGCATCAGTACCAGCAACCTGCAATGTTAAAGGCAGTGATTGAAGAATGACAGTAAGGAGCAAATTGGTTGGTAGTTTATCTACATCCACTTCATAACTCTCCAAGGCTTAGTACATCTGTCCCAAAGTTACTGTTAAGCACATGTATTCGTATGGCACATCAATAACCTGCATAGTACTTGTTTATAGTTTATTATAGTTTTCATTTTTGCTGTCTTTCCTATGTCTTTGTTCACGCAAATAAATTTTGAAGTAGGTGTTCAGATCATGTATAGTTTACACAAACTTTCCTCAAACTAGCGTGATAACACAGGTAAAGTGTAAGATTTTGGTCAGGGTCTTACAACCATGTCGACATGGTTGTAATATCTATATGAGAATGTCTACATGGTCATAATGTCAACAAGCAGCATTTCAACATACTCCCACTGTTGACATTGACCACATCAGCATCTATCATGTTAGCTCTGATGAAATGTCGACATGATTAGATAATGGACAAAATGTCCCTGGTGGTATAGTGGTGACCAGAGGCGTAACTAAGGCAGGGTGAGTGAGGCACGTGCCCTGGGCACCTTGACAGGCCAAGCAGAGGGGGGGCGCCGGCGGCGGCCAGGGCATCATGCCCACTCACCCCCGTCACGCTGCAATGTGAGGGGAGGAGAGCGCAGCGTCTCTCCTGCCCCTTAATGTGCTAACTGCCTGCCGCGCGGCGCTGCCAGCAGCGCCGTGTGTGTGTCCGGTCTCCAGCGGCGTTTTCCAATCAGAGCTTGCGGACTGGCACCTGATTGGCTGCTGGTCCGCGAGCTTTGATTGGCTAATGAACTGGCACCACATAGCCACCGCCGGAGATTGGAGCGTTGAGGGGCAGGAGAGGCGCAGCACTGCGCTCTCCTCCCCTCAGATAGCAGAGGGAAGGAAGCAGTGAGTGACGGGGTGGGGTGGGCTGGGGGGTCTTATATCTGGCACTTTGGGGCATGTATGGCACTGTGAGGCATGTAACTGGCACTGTGGGGCATTGTATCTGGCACTGTGGGGCATGTATGGCACTGTGGGGCATGTAACTGGCACTGTGGGGCATGTATCTGGCACTGTGGGGCATTGCAACTGGCACTGTGGGGTATGTATGGCACTGTGGGGCATGTAACTGGCACTGTGGGGCATTGTATCTGGCACAGTGGGGCATGTATGGCACTGTGGGGCATGTAACTGGCACTGTGGTGCATGTATCTGGCACTGTGGGACAATGTAACTGGCACTGTGGGGCATGTATCTGGCACTGTGGGGCATGTATGGCACTGTGGGGCATGTAACTCGCACTGTGGGGCATTATATCTGGCACTTTGGGGCGCTGTATCTGTCACTGTGGATCTGACACTGTGGGGCACTGTGTATCTGGCACTGTGGGGCACTGTGTATCTGGCACTGTGGGGCAATTGTGTATCTGGCACTGTGTAAAAAAGGGACACGGCATGCGTACTGTGCAAAAATTGAATGAAGGTGTGCTGAGAGACGACACAAGGGGTAGGTGATAGTATGCTGAGAGGCGACACAGGGGGTAGGTGATAGTCATGTTGGTACGCCCCATTTTCAGTGGCCACTCCCCTTCTGGCGTGTGGCCACACCCTTTCTGGTACGTGGCCACGCCCATTTTTTCCGGGAGGCGCGCGCACATACTTCTTTTTTTGTGTGTGGTTTTTTTGGGGGGGCCCACTCTTCATCTTGCCCTGGGCTCCGAAAACCCTAGTTACGCCTCTGGTGGTGACTTACCTTGTACAGTGGGTCGAGGTATCCAGCATTTTTTTTAAAGATCAGGCGGTCAGCTGATGAGCAGTTCCAGCAGATCAATCGGCGATTCCAGGGATGAGTATCAGTAACCCCTAACCTCCTAGTGCCTAACCCTCTCCATAGTGCCTAGCTCTAACCCTCCCTTCCTGCAGCCAAATCCTAACCCTCCACTGCTGGGCTGTGTACAATGTCGGTCTTTCATATGTCAACATTTCATATACTAACATTGTGAACATGTCGACATTCTGCACATGCTGACATGTTCACTGTCAACATTTTAAAAATGTCAACATCAAAATTATGAATGTATGTCTGAAGCTGGATGACGTCATTCTAACATGGTGACTCCAATTGGACAGAACCACAGGAACTGTCGGAAAGAACACAAAACATACAAGTTCTGGGGAACCTGAGAGATAGCAGGCCATCGAATTTGTAACTCCAGCAATGGGTGCTAGATCACATGCACCAGCGTTAACCTCTGAATCAGGCCCTAGGCCTTCCTTAGAAGACAGCCTGATAGTATGTCTTTGTAACATAGGAGGAAATTTAAACCTATGCAAACTAGAGAAGAATATAAAATTTCCAATCACAAATCATCCACTTGGAAAAAAATCCAAGGCCAGGTAGAATTGGTAGCTGCGATGTCACCATACTACGTTGCAGGTTGAAGACGGGTGATGTTACCAATGAGGTTTTATATAATATAATATATGGGCTCTGTTATGTGACAGTCTGGTCTGAATTTTTGTTTTTGAGTTAACGCCTCATGTTATTATATACAATAAACACTGAATATATAATAGGGAATATGGGGCATAGCTCCTTTAGTTATGTACTTAAACCAATGGCTAATATAGTGTAAAGCCTCAAATATGATCAGAATTGTCTTACCTCACATTACATAATAAAGAAACCTGAGAAAGGAAATAACTTACAGCTTTGTGGAGTGGCAACATATGAATGTATGTTTGATGTGGCTAACCAAGTTCCCCATCAAACAAGTTACTCTGCCACCTCCTGCAAGCAGAGCCGAGCCTACCAAGTTGGTGCCCTAGGCAAGACTTTGGTTGTTACCCCAAGCAGATAATCCCAGGCTCTCCCCTCACAGTACACTAACTAAATAAAAAAGGAACAGATTTTAGGGAAACATTCCTTATACCCTTAAAAGAAATACCTTACCTTAAAATAAATGGTATAGGGCACATTCTACCAGCACCGCACCCCAGGCTCCCCCATCACTAGTCCACATGTTGGGTCCCTTCTTGTAGATGATGGAGTGCATCCATGCCCATAGCAGTGTCATATTCCCTGGGCCCATACATCCCTTAAGTCTCCCTCTTCCCCCAAAGCAGTGCCATTAGCCCCCCAAACCACCACTCCCATGTATCGTTGCCTCTTACCCACTCCTGATAGCAGTGTCATCAACCCTCTGATCTCGGAAACCCCAAAATCTCTGCTTCCCCCCAATGCAGTATCATTAGCCCTATGAGCCCCCACTCCCAATACCTATCTGCCTCTCCTTATACCCCACAGCACTATCACCAACCCCTTGAGCCCCCACTCCCCATATGTATCTGCAGTGGTGGAACTAGCGAGCGGTGGGCCCATGTGCGACAAAATGCTTTGGCCCCCCATCCAAGTCCACCCCCTCACCCCTGGAGAGGATCTAGTGAGGGGGACCCGCTTGGGGCCAGGGAAATGGATACCTAGTAACAGTGTCGTAATTAGTCATTTTAGTGCTGTGTGCAAGAAACGGCATCGTAGCCCCACCCATCTATGTAAAACGGGCAGTGCGCGCCGTAGCCGTGCGCAAAAAATAGGGACGTGGCTTCATTGGGAAGGGGTGTGGCCACAAAATAATACCAATTCATATAACGGTGCACAGTAGTCTCAATTATTCAAATTACGCCGCACTGTAGCACCACTACACCAGGTAGAGCCCCTTTTACACCTTACGGTGGACAGATTCCCCTATTTACACATTACGGCAGACAGCTTCCCCTTTTTACACATTACGGCAGACAGCGTCCCCCTTTTTACACTTAATGGCAGCCAGTGTCCTCTTTTTTACACATTACGGCAAACAGCGTCCCCTTTTTTAGACATTATGGCAGACAGCGTCCCCTTATTACACATTACAGCAGACAGCGTCCCCTTTTTTACACATTACAGCAGACAGTCCCCCTTTTTTAGACATTATGGCAGACAGCATCCCCTTTTTACACATTACAGCAGACAGCGTCCCCTTTTTTACACATTACGGCAGACAGCGTGCCCTTTTTACACATTACAGCAGACAGCGTCCCCTTTTTTACACATTACAGCAGACAGTCCCCCTTTTTTAGACATTATGGCAGACAGCATCCCCTTTTTACACATTACAGCAGACAGCGTCCCCTTTTTTACACATTACGGCAGACAGCGTGCCCTTTTTACACATTACAGCAGACAGCGTCCCTTTTTTACACATTACGGCAGACAGCGTCCCCTTTTCACACATTACAGCAGACAGCGTCCCCTTTTTTTACACATTACGGCAGACAGCGTCCCCTTTTTGGACTCAGTACATGCCGGTCTGGCTTTGGGCCCCTTCACAGTGGCGGGCCCCAGTACAAGGCACTGCCTGCACTGGCGCTAGTTCCGCCACTGTATCTGCCAAATGTATCTGTCTCCCTTCCTCATCCTGCTCTTACCTTTATGCTGTGTGGCTGGGGCAGGGTACTGCAGGTCTGCATTCGTTGTCTAGCTTCCTCTGCAATTGCTCAACCTCAGACAGAAAATTAAAGTAAACACACTTCCTGTCTGTATGAGGCTGAGCACAGGTCTCTGGTGTGCTGCTGCAGCCTCCTGATGTTTCCTCCTGGCTTGCTCAGATAAATGAGATAGTGATCAGCTCTGGAGCCTTTGAAAGAAAAAAAGTCTACCTCTGGCCCTAAGCTTGGGATGCCCCTAGACATTGTAGATGCCCCTAGGCATTTGCCTATAATGAATATACCTAGGGCTAGCTCTGCCTGCAAGTATTTCCTAGGTAGAGCTGCTCAAACTGGACATCTTTTCGATCTTCTAACTAGGATTTTCTGATTGACAATGGTAACATTCTTTGGAATTTTAGACCTGTAAAAAAATATTGAGAGTGAAACAGCTTCTACCATGTTCAAGCCAGGTCAGACACATGAAAACCAGCTCAAGAAAGCTTGATTTCAATTTGAAATATTTTTATCATGAATGGGCAACCTCAAACCTGGCTGATCACATACAATAATCTGTAATGCAGACTTGAAGCATAAACAACAAACCTTGAATGATAATGGTGAATCCTGCATTTATATTTGAATGGTAGCTGTAAAGTTTGACTTGTGAATTTTTGAGCATCTTTACTCCTGGCAGTGGATTACCAACAGGCAGTTAAACCATAAACTTGAACAAGTCCATTGAGGCAGTTTCAGTATATTATAGAAATTTTAATTACTTAATAATTGGGATCAATCTAATAAGGAGGGAGTTTGCGAAATCAATTTTTTCATAAAACTCGCATACACAGCATCAATGCATGTGCCCAAGAAATGTGAGATCCAATTAGAAATGGTGCCAACAGGTAAGGTTGCACAACTTTTCTACAAAAAGTTACCTGGGAAGTGCATGAAAAATTGAGGAAACCATACTAGGCCCCAAAAATAAACCATTTAAAAAAAAAAAGATAGCTAGACCATGTAAAAGGCTGTTACTGACCAGTAAGAAAAGTAGGCTTCTAAAAGGTATCAGATGACTACTTTTGCACTTGTTATTAATGGTGAAAAAAAGATAGTAAGCACATGTTTTCCATTTGCAGAATTTTGGGGTACTGAAATGTGCCTGTAATGTGATTCTTCAGGATTTTAATACCACAAAAATTTGGAATAAAGTTGGAAAACACCTCTCACATCAACAAAACACCTCCACATCATTTAAACCATTATTTAACTTTTTAGAGAAATTCACCTGAAAACAGAGATGTTTTTATTGGCCAAATTATGCTACTTAAACGCCTCCAAGCAGTGACATAACTAGAATTTTGTGGGCTCCATAGCAAAATTTTCAAAGGACCCCACCGCTGTCACTACAATGCCCCTAAAGCGGTGACAGGATGACGTCACTGAACGATATCATTAGCAATATCGTTCAGTGTGTATGCACTTTATCGTTTGTCAGGGAGTTACCAGGCAGTTCAAGAGAAATCGTTAAGAATACCGTTTGTGAGGGAGTTACCAGGCAGTTCAAGGGAAATCATTAACAGTATTGCTCTTTGACTATATCATCTAATGTGTACCCAGCTTTAGGTGGGGAGTGAGAGACAAAGAGGGTGTTGGGGGAAAGGGAGACAGAGAGGAGTGAGAGGGAGAGAGGGGTGGTCAGGAAGAAAGAGAGGACTTCATGGAAAAAGAGGGAATGAGAGAAATAAGCGAGAGATAGAGAGAGAGAGAGAGAGAGAGAGAGAGAGAGAGAGAGGGAAAAGAGAAAACGAGAGAGGGAGAGGAAGGGGTGCAAGGGAGAGTGAGAATTCCAGGGAGAGAGGGAGAGATAGAAAGGGGAGCAAGAGAGTGAGAGAGTGTCAAGGAGAGAAAGAGGGAAAGACAAGGAGAGAGAGGGTGTAAGGGAGAGAAAGAGAGAGAGAGAGAGAGAGAGAGAGAGAGAGAGGGGGGATGTCAGGGAGAGAAAGGAGGAGAGGCAGAGAAAGAGAGAGGGTGTCAGAGACAGAGCCAGGTAGAGAAAGAGAGAGAGGAAGAGACAGAGAGAGAGGGAGAGAGAGTGTGTCAGTGAGAGTGGGGGAGAGACAGATGTGTCGGGGAGGGAAATAGAGACCGTTTCAGGGGGAGAAAGAGGGAGGGAGACAGTGTCAGGGAGAGAGAAATAGTGTCAGGGAGAGAGAGTGTCATTGAGATGGAAGGAGAGAGAAATGGTCAAGGGGATTGAGAGACAGTGTGAGGGAGAGAGAGACAGTGTTAGAGAGAAAGAGAGAGAGAGAGAGTGTCAGGAAGAGAAAGGGAGGGGGAGAGAGAAAGAGAGAGAAAGTGTCAGGAAGAGAGAGACAGTGGGGGTCATTCAGAGTTGATCGCTTGCTAGCTATATTTTGCAATGATGCTAACAGATAGTCGCCATCTATAGGGGAGTGTATTTTTGCTTTGCAAGCGTGCGATCACATGTGAAGCCGAGCAGTACCAAAAAGTTTTGTGCAGTTTCTGAGTAGCACAGAACTTACTCAGCCGCTGCGATCACTTCAGCCTGTCAGGTCCTGGAATTGACGTCAGACATCCACCCTGCAAACTAGTGTGCGGGTTCGGTCTTACTCGGACTTACTCGGGGCTCGAAACGGCATCTTATTGGATCACGGATGTCACGCGTTTTAGATAGCCAATAAGCAAAACCCGAAATACTTGAGTCAATCTGAGTAAAACTGAACCCGCTCATCTCTACGAGTGCAAACGCTTGGACACACCTGCATTTTTCCAAACACTCCCAGAAAACGGTCAGTTGACACCCACAAACGCCCTTTTCCTGTCAATTTCCTTGCGATCGGCTGTGCAAATGGATTCTTCGTTAAATCCATTGCTAAGCAACGAATCGCTTTGTACCCATACGATGCACCTGCGCATTGCGGTGCATACGCATGCACAGTTCTGACCTGATCGCAGCGAAAAATCCTAGCGTGCGATCAGGTCAGAATGACCCCCAGTGTCACAGAGAGAAAGAAGCAGGGAGAAAGAGAGAGGGAGAGAAAGAGCGGGAGGGGGAGTGAGCTCAAGAGACACTATCTGATTAAAGCACAGAATGGGGGGGAATAGATGGACAGACGATGGACGGAAGAGGGCATGGTCAGACAGGGGACAACTATGGACAGACAGATGGGGCACAGACTAACAGACAGATGGACAGGGGCATAGATGGATGGACAGAGCATCATATCACGGCACAGACTGACAAATGGAGGTGGGCGGCATAGACGGATAAATGGGAGGGGGGCATAGACTAACTGACAAACAGATGGGGGAGGGTTGCTCACTGTCACCGGATCTGTAGTCTCCAACAAGCAGCTCCACCTTCCTCTCCTCCACAGAGTGGCTTTGGGCAGTAGCAGCTCCAGGCAAGCTCTGGGCCGCGGCACCTCCAACCTCCCCTCCACGGAGTGGCTCGAGGCAGGCTCCGGGCAGCGGCTCCTCCATCCTCCCCTCCACGGAGCGGCTCCAGGCAGGTTCCGGGCAGTGGCTCCTCCAACATCCCCTCCACGGAGCGGCTCCAGACTAGGGATGGCCATCGACCATCGATGATTCGAAATCATCAATGGTCTATGTCCGATGGTAACTACTTTTACCATTGATGGGGGAGAACCAGATGGTTTCCCACCATCGATGGTAAAGAGCTATCAAATATATATTTTTTCTCTAGGGTCTCAGGAATACGGAGCATAGTCCCACTCCCTGACACCCGCGAAGCCATGCCCACAGACTCTGATTGGCCCGCGTCTAGTTCAATACAAAAGTAAGGGTGACCATCGACGGGCAAAACTATTGATGGTTCCCATTCAGATGGTTTACCACCATCAAAGTTATCTACCGATGGTACCATCGATGGATAACCCACCGATTGCCATCCCTACTCCAGGCAGGTTCTGGACAGCAGCTCCTTCTCCCACCCCTCCATGGAGTGGCTTCCATGCAGCAACTCCACCTCCCTCCACTCCTTGTTCACTTGCGGCTTCGGGTGGCGGATCCGCCTTCCTCCCTTCCTCCCAGGTTGTAAACACGCGTTCCCCTAAAACCTCTACCTGCAAAAAATTCAAAAGGGTGCAAGGGATTGCCTACTGGGCCTTGGGGGCCCCCCAAGCGACTGGACCCCATGGTAGTTGCATCCCCTGCACCCTCTTTATTTAAGCCACTGCCTCCAAGTGCAGAATTATTCATTGGGAGGGTTGTACAGAGGTTCAGCACTGTATACCGAAAATGTTATCTTATAATAAAGAATTTCCCTACCTTATCACTTGCTCAGGGGGAGGGGAGTTATGTGGCAGGTGCACACAAAAAAAACCACGTGAATTTCCTCTGAAAAAATAACGTGACTTTGGAATTGGATTGCAAATGAATTTTGCAGCGCGAGTTTGCCGTGAGTACGATACCCAGGGCACCCTTCACACCTAATTAGATTTACCCATATATTGTAAATAAGGCAGTAATATAATATATTTTGTAAACTTCTGGAATGATCTATAAGTATGTGTATTTTTTTAACATCAGCAACATATTTACAGTACATAAAGTAGTATCTTGTGCAGGATTAAATTTAGCACTTTGGCAGCAAAACACTCAATATATTTTAGAGCTTTCAAATCCTAAAAGCAGTGAATAAAGAAAAAGGGAAGTCGTAAGGACATATGGCAGTCAGTTTATGCTGATAGTGACTTAGGAATGGCCCAAAGTTCCTCATAGAGGACACAGATGCTATAGAGATTAATGAAAGGAGGAACAGCTACCTATGTAGGAATTTTCTCCTCCAGTTCATGCAAAAAGTTGTTTAACTCCCTAAAGGAAGAAGTTTGGCAAGTGGATTACTTGAAAAGTGAAAGTGCACAAATTTTAACAACGTGCAAATACAACTTGCACTGCGACAAGAGAATCAAAAATTTGAAACCAGTTTAAAAAACGTGACCTGTTTGTTCTTATCTACAGAGGAAAACGTGGTCACATTTTCAGATGTGTGTCACCTTGTTTTGCAGTGTTTAACTTGTAAGTAAATCTAATTTATTTTCATTAGTGAGCTGAACGTTTCGTCAATGGAAGTCTGTTCGGTTAAAACAACACAAAACTTAATTCTGTTTAAACAACGGTCATGTGCGGAACACTTTCTTTCTGAATGATCAGTGATGCGGAGGCAGCTACAGTGTTGTTTCACCACGTTAAAGGTTGTTGGTATTTTCTTGGTAGTTTTGTGCATTTTCATGTGTAGTTCATGATTTACTAAAGGCGCATTAAACCGCTTTATTTCAAATGGTCAGATCTAAAGCTTCAATTCCTATTTTTACACATGGAGAGAATACAAATTGTGCAATGCATTAAGCTGTGGTTTTCAAAAGCACACATGAAAGGGCCTGAGACAAGGCAGATTTATTTAAAAGTGGATATGACAGGCGAGATGACTGAAACCGTGTGTTGTTAGAGGTATGGTATGGCACATGTGAAAATGGCTGGACCTCCCCTGTGCATTCGTAAGAAACAAAGGCAGGTGCAGTGCAATAAGTGCATATGCTTACAAAGCCCTCACCCACTCCTCTCCCATCCACATCTCTGACCTTATCTCCCTTTACACACCCACACGTCCTCTTCGCTCTGCTAATGCACGCCGACTCTCCTGCCTACGGATTACTTCCTCCCACTCCTACCTCCAAGATTTTTCACGTGCTGCACCACTTCTCTGGAATTCCCTACCTCTCCCCCTCAGACTCTCCACCTCTCTACAAAACTTCAAACGTGCTCTCAAGACCCACTTCTTCACCAAACCCAGCCAAATCTCGTCCTAAACCTCTGTTCCATGCTCTCTATGTACCCCATCTGTCTCACCCCTGTCTGTCTACCCCTCCCCTTTAGAATGTAAGCTCTCACGAGCAGGGCCCTCTTCCCTCATGTGCTTATCCTTTTCTTACTCTAATAATATTCAACTGCACCAAATCCAGCAGTCTTCTGCCACCTGATACTTATTCCAGTGTCATCTGCTGATGTAACTATGTTTATTTACCCTGTACTTGTCCTATACTGTCATCAACTGTAAGTTGCTGTTTTCCTGCTTGATTATTTGTTTATGTACTCTGTAATTGGGTGCTATGGAACCCTTGTGGCGCCATATAAATAAAGGAAAATAATAATAATGTCACTTGGAATATTGCTGAGATATCATGTTAGATTTGTTTAGATTTTATTACATACATATATATATATATATATATATATATATATGTGTGTATATATATATTTTTTTTTTCTTATTTATCTTCTATATATATAAAAGGCAAAAAAGGAGATTGATTCACTGATTGACTCATCACGAAATCTCTGAAACCACAAGGCCTACAACCAAAAATGGATGTGTGTATGTGTGTATGTATGTATGTATGTATGTATGTATGTATGGATGTATGTGTGTATATGTATGTTCCAGCATAACTCCGGAATGCCTGCAGCAATTTACACCAAACTTGGGGGTTAATTCAGACCTGATCGTAGCAGCAAATTTGTTAGCAGTTGCAGAGAGAGTTAGATTTGGGTGGGTTATCTTGTTTCTGTGCAGAGTAAATACTAATACTAATACTGAAAGTCTGGGAACTCTTAGAGACAATTGTGTGTTTGTTACACAATACAACACACACGCTACACAAATAAGAAAAATTATCCGTAAAAATACCCAATTGTTGAAAATCGATCCTTTACTAGAACCAGAAATAGGTAACCAGATTAAAGTAGTATATAAAAAATCCGACACACTCCAATCCAAACTAGCACCTAGCATGTTCAGGCCCAATAGGAATAAAAACAAAAATAGTTCTGCTAGTGAGCTGGTTACGAATACTAACACCATGGGGGCCATCCCTCCAAACTGGCTAAGAACAAAACCAAACGGATTCTTCAAGTGTGCTTCTTCAAGATGCCTAACGTGTAAGAACATAAATAATAAAAACAAGTTATTCAAATCTAGAAGCACAGGTGAGGAATTCAGTATAACACAGTTCCTGAACTGTAACTCCACCTATGTCGTGTACTTGGTCGAGTGTGGCTGTGGCACCCAGTATGTGGGACGCACAATAAGGAAACTAAAAGTGCGATTTTTGGAACACAGAAGGAACATACTTAAGAAGTGTTCCCTCCACAGTCTTTCTAGACATACGAGTCTGTGCGAACATGGTGCCATTGCCAACATTCGTATAACAGCTTTAGAACAAGTGAGAATTACAGACAGAGGTGGAGATCGGTTCACATTACTGTGTAGAAGAGAGGCCTTCTGGATTTTTCGTTTGAGGACCCTGGAACCACTAGGCCTCAACGAAAATATTGAATTAAATAACATATAGTGCGTTGTGCAACACCACTCTGCTCCCTTCGTAGTTACGCTGGTCACTCCCGATCTTCCCCATGTGCTCTCTCTCATTCTCTCTCTCTCCATATAAGCATTTATAGAGTACCTCCTCAATTCCTCCTTTTACCAACTATGATTAACATAGAGGGAAAGGAGGTAATCGAGGGTATTATAAGTATTTAATTGCTAATTATGCTACATATTTACTAACGTCTTATTTCTCTCAGAGACTGTTGAAGTAACACATCTTCACCAGTAGAAGAAAAGCCGATTATTATTAAAAATTTTATATTTTTTTATTTTTATATTTATTTTTATTTTTATACACTAACCTAGTAAAATTCATCGGCATAATCATATGGTACTAAAAGCTTATCCCATATTTCTACATAGGTAAAATTACCCCCTATCGATAGATTCATAGTTAAAAATTCCCCTTTCCCCCCTTCTTTTTCCTCAATTACTGAAATGTTAAAATATCATTGATGATCTAATCATATAACTATAATTGTCTAAAGTCGAAAAAACAGGACTCAAAATAGTCCTATTCTATGTAAATCTGCTTTATATACATCTGTCTCTGAGTCTCGTATGAGTGATATGTATATTTGCTCCTATTTCTATTCTTATCCTTATAATGGATTGTATTACAGTTATTATAATTATACATTTAAAATAGGTATTGAGTTTATATTACTAATTGACATCTCATTGTGGTCTAATTGGTATCTGTTAACTATGGATATATGTATTTTAAACTACCTCGCAATGGATTGATTAAACAAAAATATATAGTGGCAATAAGATAAGTATATGCCGCTATACTGCTGGTTTCACTTTGAAATAATGCATGTAAAGGGTTAAATATAATCCGTTTTCCTTGGTAACCAATAAGGAGTTACAAGCTGGCATAAATAGAGACTGCAACTATCTCCAGGCATACCTCTGATGAAACCGCCCACTTTGGAGGCGGAGAAACGCGTCAGGTGACCCGTGACGACTGTGGAACGCAGGTGGACCGCAACCGGAAGCCGGAAGCCCCGAACCCGGAAGCCGCGAATCGCGGCATCACCGCGTCCCCTGCTACCCAGAACTGCACGTGTGATTCCCAGTCTTCGTTCCTGCTGCGGTACAGTGCCAACGACAGCACACTTTACCATCTACCTCAGGCACTGTCAAAGAGAACCGCCGCTGTGCGGCCCGCCATACAAGCAGTGAGTGGATCAAAATTATTCCACGGACAGGAGACAGCTGCAGGATCGATACATTGTGCACTTAGCCTCAGTACTGAAGACCACCATACCAGCTCTTCTCTTGGTGAAGTATCAACAAGCTTTACTACTTATTATCAATCAGCCTTTTTCCTGCGGAGTGCAGTTTGAGTCAAATACACACTAACTCTTACTAACCTAACAGCTGGCTTTTTGCATGCAAGAGGACTAACCTAACTAGAGCTGGTACTTAAGCATATTTTTTGGTTCTGAGGCCCAGAACACAGTCATTTTTATTTGTAATCATTGTTTTAATTTGTTTATATTACATTATTTATATCCAATTGTTTACATGTATTGCCAGTGGCATTTAGCCATATTATCATAATGTCTACTTGTTAAATTTTTTTTTTTTTTTTACCAATAAACTAAATTTAATAATTTTAAAACCAGCAGTCATTATATTCGATCCCCTCCGAGCGCCCACAAAATTTCCTTCTTGTTTTTGATTAAGTACGGTGGATACCCAGGTCCACCATTGTGGGCAGCCAGAAGGGTGATACGTTTTTTGTAACATAAAGATATATATATATGTTTATATATATATACTATATATATATACAATTTGAAAATTATTATTGTCTTATTATATAAGAAAAATTTCATTAATCAGCGCCCACTTTTGTCCCTTGGACTTTCCCCTTTTTTATAGTTCTTTCCCTCTATTTTGAGGTCTGGTAGTGAGGCTGCTTGTTTTGAAAAATGACCACACTGAGATGTCTAGCAGAGAGGCTTGAAAGGAGACAAAAATATTCGCATGAGCCAGTAAAGGAACAAATGAGTGCTCCAGCCAGTGCAAATAATGACATGCACAAATTGTTTAATAAATTAGAAACATTGTGCATGGCAGAAACACGTCACTGGTGGGACCAATCAACCTTACAAAGATACATAGACAACAAATGTATCCCGAGGGGACTCCGTTTATTTAAATCAGCATCATTTAAAGATGATGCGGAATTTCTGTCCAGTTGGAACTCTATACTCGATGATTGCTCGTTTAAACTCATGGAGCATCTCGTCCAGTATAGGAGCGCAAAGGTTAAAATCATTCAGACAGAAATAGAACGTATTCAAGAACAACTCAAACCGTATGAAACTAATGTAGAGTTCTCAGAAAGAGACCAAAAAGTAAATAAAAAAATCGAAGAGTATGAACAAACTGTAATATCAACCAAATCAAAGAAACTAGAACGAGACAGGGGGGACTATGAGACTGACACAGTTAGATCCTATAATAGGAGACGTGACTATTCTAGATCAGTCACTAGGAATTCAAATAGGGACACTAATGCTAATGGAGCATACTATACAAATACGAGAGAGAGATCTAGGAGCACAGTGGGGAGATGGAAAGTCAATAAGAATAGAACCTTATCCAACAGACGTAGCCCCCGAAGGGACCCACGAGGAGTGGTGTTAGAAAATAAGTATGAATGTCTCACCAGAGACGGGTACTCTCCTGCCTCTATAGCAAGGGGAGGAGCCAAACCAAAACAACCCCCTCAGAGTCAGGAGAATGCCCGAGAAAGAGAACAGACTCATTTTTTAGAACAAAACCCAAACGAATTAAATCAACCCAACAGACAGAATATGAACTACACAAAAAGAGGGAGAGAAAGAGATTTAGAGGATGCAGGGGAGGAAAACAGAAAAGGAAAAAATCCAAAACAATACTAAATACTAAAAGTATATTTAATCTGTCCTCTAGGGAACTCTAGTCGAACTAGAGGACATTTGCTGTGCGGTGCGCGATGACGTCATCGAGCACCGCACATCATTTCAGTCTGTACAGGGGGCGTAAATGACCACGCCCCCGTACGAAGCCACGCCCCCTATTGCCGCCCGGGACGCACAGAGCGCCAGAACCGGCCCTGCATATGATTTTCAATCTGGGAACAAACACTGTGGGGGTAACACACCCCTAGTATTCCTGTGGGGGAGGGGGGCAGCAGCACAGAGTATATCAGGAGACAGCATAACTCCCTCACCCACTTGACCAATTGACACCAAACTTGGTACACATATGACTTACAATCTGGAAACAAACACTGTGGGGAGAATAAACCCCTAGTGCCCCTAGGGGTGAGGCAGCAGCACAAAGTATTTCAGCAGACAGTATAACTCTGGAATGCCTGGAGCAATTGACACCAAACTTGGTACAAATCTGACTTGCAATCGGGAACAAACACTGTGGCAGTAAGACACCCCTAGCACACTTAGGGGTGGAACAGCAGCACAGAGTATATCAGGAGACAGCATAACTCTGAAAAGCTTGGACCAATTTATACCAAACTTGCTACATATATGACTTACAATCTGGAAACAAACACTGTGGCAGTAAGACACCCCTAGCACCCCTAGGGGTGAAGCAGCAGCACAGAGTATTTCAGTAGACAGCATAACTCTGGAATGCCTGGAGCAATTTATACCAAACCTGGTACACATATGACTTACTGGGAACAAACACTGTGGGGGTAACACACCACTAGCACCCCTAGGGATGAGGCAGCACAGAGTATTTCAGCAGACAGCATAACTCTGGAATGCCTGGAGCAATTTACACCAAACCTGGTACACATATGACTTACTGGGAACAAACACTGTGGGGGTAACACACCCCTAGCACCCCTAGGGATGAGGCAGAAGCACAGAGTATTTCAGCAGACAGCATAACTCTGGAATGCCTGGTGCAATTTACACCAAACTTGGTACATATACGACTTACAATCTGGGAACAAACACTGTGGGGGTATTACACCCCTAGGGGTGGGCCAGCAGCACACACTATATCAGGACATGCATGATATGTCAGTGATGACAGAGCTGCATGTGACAGTGGCAGTGACATGATGTGAGTAGGGGAATGGAGGTAGCAGGAAGACACATGCTGAGAGTTATATAGTGGGTGGAGCAGGGTCCCCAGCAGCACAGACTATATTAGGAGATGCATAATATGTCAGGCAGGACAGGGCTGAATGTGACAGGGGCAGTGACATGATGTGAGGAGGGGAATGGAGGTAGCATGAACCCACACACTGAGAGTTATATAGTGGAATTAGCAGGTCCCCCAGCAGCACACAGTATATTAGGAGATGCATAATGGCCCTCATTCCGAGTTGTTCGCTCGCTAGCTGCTTTTAGCAGCCGTGCAAACGCTAAGCCACCGCCCTCTGGGAGTGTATCTTAGCTTAGCAGAAGTGCGAACGAAAGGATCGCAGAACGGCACCAAAAATTTTTTGAGCAGTTTCTGAGTAGCTCCAGACCTACTCCTAGCTTGCGATCACTTCAGACTATTTAGTTCCTGTTTTGACATCACAAACACGCCCTACGTTCGGCCAGCCACTCCCCCGTTTCCTCAGGCACGCCTGCATTTGTATCTGACACGCTTGCGTTTTTCAGCACACTCCCTGAAAACTGTCAGTTACCTCCCAGAAATGCCCCATTTCTGTCAATCACTCAGCGATCAGCAGTGCGACTGAAAAGCGTCGCTAGACCTTGTGTGAACCTGCATCGGCTTTTGTGAAAGTACGTCACGCATGCGCACTGCGTACCATACGCATGCGCAGAAGTGCAGATTTTTAGCCTGATCGCTGCGCTGTGAACAACGGCAGCTAGCGATCAACTCGGATTGACCCCCAATGTGCTGCATGATATAAGAAACTGTAAGTAAATCGATCATTTCACAGGGGCACTGACAAGATGTGAGGAGGGGAATGGAGGCAGCAAGAAGCCACAGACTGAGAGTTGTATACTGGGAAGAGCAGGGTCCCTTGGGGGACCAAAAATGGATCCGGCCTCTACACAAAGTGGGCCAGGAAAGCAAGATATGCCTATATACTAGATCTCCAACCAACATAAATTAACAAACAACTATAATTCTAATTTACCATCCTCATCCCATAGGAAAGCACAGGTATTCAGCTAGTTATGTATATAGGAATGCAGCAGTGTCCATGTCTGCATATTTTGCTGGTCTTGAATATCTACTTTGAGCATCTTTAGATGCTGAAATAATGCTTGGTGCATCTTCAGAGGCAACCATTGGTCACACCATCAAAACTCACACCAACCCCATGCTACAGTAGGTGCCGATTCTCCATCAGAGTATGGTCTCCAATGTGAATCATTATGCATTTGTCTTTGCAGCCAGTTCAGCAATGTGACTGCATCACTCCCATAGCCTGATGGACCTCCCAGTCCTCACCAAGTTGTAGTTCAGCATCTGCAAACACACACACACACACACACACACACACACACACACACACACACACACACACACACACATATATCAAATACCACTAACTTATCACAAAATCTCCTGAACCATAAGGACTAGGTACTTGAAATGTTTGTGATGTAAGCACCCACTAAGATGGGATTTTTCAAAATTCCACCCACAAAGGGGTTAAAAGGGGTGAAATAATCCCTCCCCCCCACCACATAGGAGAGTTAAGTCAGCCCACCCAGCTGGGACTATAAAGAATGCATGGTGCCGGCAATACCATGCTGTGAAGGGGGGAAGACACAATGCTCTGTTCCTGTACATTCCTACTATAAATTTTATCTGTTACCCCTGATGAAGTCTAACAGATGAAACGCGTTGGGTTTGTCAGCCATTAGTCAGTGATTCGATCGGTGGAAACACTCCCTTTGTTGAGCTCACACCTTTTTAAGGTGAGGGAGTCTACATATCCACATCACTTACTGGACACTCTTTTTACTGATGGAATTATGTAAGTATGTATAACATTTTTGAAAGATCTCATGTAAACGACTTTTTATGAATATTTTGTTATTAAATATTTTATTCTAATTGGCCTTGGGCCATTTGTTTGGGTGACTTTCTGGTGAGGGGTTATCCATTTTAGGAACCCAGAAAATTCCATCCTGCACTGGGAAGGATTTCCGTCAAATCTATACAATCAATACAGCGCACTCAGGAATTGTTTTTTCTGTTCTATGTTATTTTGAGATTTGGCAACGGAGATCTCACCTGTGGTGCTGCTTTCCTTTTGAGCGCAAGATAAAGATATTTGTGTTGTGTATATATATATATATATAAATCCCAAACATAGACACAGTGGTGAGGGTGCCAGGACCCTGGAGGGTCTCACCATTTTTTGTCTGTAGGGACAGTGATGGGGCTGCGTGTGGCTGCTGCGGTCTCTCCCACAATTCCTTTGTGCGCTGCACTGGCGGCACTCGGAGGCATGGCACACACAACTGCTGGGATTATTCAGGGATACCTGTTCCTTGGTGGCAGTGGCAAGAGACAAAGTGGGAAGGGCCAGCATAGCATCACCACCAGGCCTGGACAAAATTACAGGGTAGGGAGGGGGGAGGTCGGTGCGAGCATTCACGCAATAATTAAAAAAAATAGTAATATGCGCTGAAATCCCATATTTTATGAGCTTGATCCACGGGGCCCCTCCGACCCTCGGGAACCGGTGCAGATGTCCCCTTTGAGTGACCCCCCTGTCACCAGGCCTGATTACCTCATATAGAATACTGTGTGCAGTTCAAAATGCCATATCTCAAAAAGGATATAAATACATCAGAGACTGTACAAAGAAGGGCAATTAAAGTGGTGCATGTTCTACACCACAAAAACTTACCTGGGAAAGACTAAGATATATTGTATTAATATTTGAGATGAGCGGGTTCGGTTCTCTGAGAACCGAACTCTACCGAACATCACGTCCCGAGTCCAGATCCGAGTCTGGCTCAGGACTTCCCGCCATACTCAGAAACCAGAATGAGGCAAAATTTTATCATCCCGCTGACGGATTCTCACGGGTTTTGGATTCCATATAAGGAGGTGCACATCGCCGCCATTTTCACTCCAGTCCTGGAGAGTGTAGCGAGAGGACGTGTCTCTCTCCTCAGTGTCTGTCTGTGCGGGAAAGAGGTGTGGTGACCTGCTCTGTCTTATGTGTGTCATTCCAGTGCTGTCTTGTGCTGCAACAGTCCAGTGGTGGTGTCTTGTGCTGCATCAGTCCAGTCACAGTGATGGTGACCTCTGCTGCCATATGTCCAGTGGTGCTGTATAAGTCCAGTCCAGTGGTGCTGTGTTGTGCTGCATCAGTCCAGTGGTGGTGTCTTGTGCTGCATCAGTCCAGTCACAGTGGTGGTGTCCTCTGCTGCTATATGTCCAGTGCTGCTGTATAAGTCCAGTACAGTAGTGCTGTGTTGTGCTGCATCAGTCCAGTGGTGGTGTCCATGTGCTGCTATATAAGTCCAGTGGTACTGCCGTATAAGTCCAGTGATACTGCCATATATGTCCAATGGTACTGCCGCATAAGTCCAGTGATACTGCCATATAAATCCAGTCCAGTGGTACTGCTTTATAAATCCAGTGGTACTGCCATATAAATCCAGTGGTACTGCCATATAAGTCCAGTCCAGTGGTGCTGCCGTATAAGTCCAGTCCAGTGGTGCTGCCGTATAAGTCCAGTGATACTGATGTATAAGTCCAGTGATACTGCCGTATAAATCCAGTTCAGTGGTACTGCGATATAAATCCAGCGGTACTGCCGTATAAATCCAGTGGTACTGCCGTATAAGTGCAGTCCAATGGTACTGCCATATAAGTCCAGTGATACTGCCGTATAAGTCGAGTGATACTGCCATATAAGTTGAGTGATACTGCCGTATAAGTGCAGTGATACTGCCATATATGTCCAGTGGTACTGCCATATAAGTCCAGTGATACTGCCGTATAAGTCCAGTGATACTGCCGTATATGTCCAGTGGTACTGCCGTATAAATCCAGTGATACTGCTGCATAAGTCCAGTCCAGTGGTACTGCTGTGTAAAACCAGTGATACTGCAATATAAGTCCAGTGGTACTGCTAAATAAGTCCAGTGATACTGCTGTATAAATCCAGTCCAGTGGTACTGCCATATAAATCCAGTCCAGTGGTACTGCCGTATAAATCCATTGGTACTGCCATATAAATCCAGTGATACTGCCTTATAAGTCCAGTCCAGTGGTACTGTCGTATAAGTCCAGTCCAGTGGTACTTCCGTATAAGTCCAGTGATACTGCCGTATAAGTCCAGTGATACTGCCGTATATGTCCAGTGGTACTGCCATATAAGTCCAGTGATACTGCCGTATAAGTCCAGTGATACTGCCGTATAAGTCGAGTGATACTGCCATATAAGTTGAGTGATACTGCCGTATAAGTGCAGTGATACTGCCATATATATCCAGTGGTACTGCCATATAAGTCCAGTGATACTGCCGTATAAGTCCAGTGATACTGCCGTATATGTCCAGTGGTACTGCCGTATAAATCCAGTGATACTGCTGCATAAGTCCAGTCCAGTGGTACTGCTGTGTAAAACCAGTGATACTGCAATATAAGTCCAGTGGTACTGCCAAATAAGTCCAGTGATACTGCTGTATAAATCCAGTCCAGTGGTACTGCCATATAAATCCAGTCCAGTGGTACTGCCGTATAAATCCATTGGTACTGCCATATAAATCCAGTGATACTGCCTTATAAGTCCAGTCCAGTGGTACTGTCGTATAAGTCCAGTGATACTGCCGTATAAGTCCAGTGATACTGCCGTATATGTCCAGTGGTACTGCCGTATAAGTCCAGTGATACTGCCGTATAACTCCAGTGACACTGCCGTATTTGTCCAGTGGTACTGCTGCATAAGTCCAGTGATACTGCCGTATAAATCCAGTCCAGTAGTACTGCCGTATAAATCCAGTGGTACTGCCGTATAAATTCAGTGGTACTGCCGTATAAGTCCAGTCCAGTGGTACTGCCGTATAAGTCCAGTGATACTGCCATATAAGTCCAGTGATACTGCCATATATGTCCAGTGGTACTGCCATATAAATCCAGTCCAGTGGTACTGGCATATAAATCCAGTGGTACTGCCATACAAGTCCACTGTTACTGCCGTATCTGCCCAGTGGTACTGCCGTATATATCCAGTGATATTGCCGTATAAATCCAGTCCAGTGATACTGCCGTATAAGTCCAGTGATACTGCCGTATAAATCCAGTGACACTTCCGTAAAAGTCCAGTGATACTGCTGAATAAGTCCAGTGATACTGCCGAATAAATCCAGTCCAGTGGCACTGCCGTATAAATCCAGTGGTACTGCCATATAAATCCAGTGATACTGCCTTATAAGTCCAGTCCAGTGGTACTGTCATATAAGTCCAGTCCAGTGGTACTTCCGTATAAGTCCAGTAATACTGCCGTATAAGTCCAGTGATACTGCCGTATATGTCCAGTGGTACTGCCGTATAAGTCCAGTGATACTGCCGTATAAATCCAGTCCAGTGGTACTGCCGTATAAATCCAGTGGTACTGCCCTATAAATTCAGTGGTACTGCCGTATAAGTCCAGTCCAGTGGTACTGCCGTATAAGTCCAGTGATACTGCCATATAAGTCCAGTGATACTGCCATATATGTCCAGTGGTACTGCCATATAAATCCAGTCCAGTGTTACTGGCGTATAAATCCAGTGATACTGGCTTATAAATCCAGTGGTACTGCCATACAAGTCCAGTGTTACTGCCGTATCTGTCTAGTGGTACTGCCATATATGTCCAGTGATACTGCCGTATAAATCCAGTCCAGTGATACTGCCATATAAGTCCAGTGATACTGCCGTATAAATCCAGTGATACTGCCGTATATGTCCAGTGGTACTGCTGTATAAGTCCAGTCCAGTGGTGCTGCCATATAAGTTCAGTGGTGCTGTCCTGTGCTGTATATTATTTACTCCAAATAAAGGGGTAATTAATATTTAATCCAAATAATTTTTACAGGGTTTGCCCTGTGTGGTGTAGAGGTACACTCTCCTGTGCTGCATTTTGTTATATAACTCCAGAAAAATAACAGAGATAAAATAAGGAAAGATCAAGAACCACTTCCTCCTTCTGCTGCTGCTGCTGCCGCTGCTGTTGTTGCTGCTGGGAGTCGATTGTCATCCCAGAGGGAAAGTCGGAAGACCACTTGTACTACTTCAACTAAGCAAATGACTGTCCAACAGTCCTTTGCGAGGAAGATGAAATATGACAGCAGTCATCCTGGTGCAAAGCGGATAACTAAGGCCTTGACAGCTATGTTGGTGTTAGACATGCATCCGGTATCCGCCATTAGTGCAGTGGGACTGCAGTGCCACTCCTAGCTGGGCCAGGTGTTTGTGCCGCACACTTGTGTCGCTTAGCAAAGTCATACAGCTACATGATGTGCTGTTTAGGGACTAGTTTTTTTTAAGTGCCATCCTGTCTGCCACTGCAGTGCCACTCCTATATGGGCTAGGTGTTTGTGCCGCACACTTGTGTCGCTTAGCTTAGTCATACAGCTAACTCATTGCACCTCTTTTACTTCTTTGCATGATGTGCTGTTTGGGGACTAGTTTTTTTTAAGTGATATCCTGTCTGCAACTGCAGTGCTACTCCTAGATGGGCCAGGTGTTTGTGCCGCACACTCTTATCGCTCAGCTTAGTCATACAGCTACCTCATTGCACCTCTTTTACTTCTTTGCATGGTGTGCTGTTTGGGGCCTTGTTTTTTAAGTGCCATCTTGTCTGCCACTGCAGTGCTATTCCTAAATGGGCCAGGTGTTTGTGCCGCACACTTGTGTCGCTTGGCTTAGTCATATAGCGACATCGGTGCAACTTTTAGGCCTAAAAACAATATTGTGAGGTATGAGGTGTTCAGAATAGACTGGAAATGAGTGGAAATGAATGTTATTGAGGTTAATAATACCGTAGGATCAAAATTACCCCCCAATTCTGTGATTTTAGCTGTTTTTATGGTTTTTCCAAAAATCATCCAGCTCCAAAACCAAAACCCGAAAGAGTGGTTTTCGCAAAAACTATCCAGATCCAAAACACGAGCGGGGATCTAGATCCAAAACCAAAACACAAAACATGAAAAGTGCCCGCCTCACATCTCTATTTAATATGTATGGTTTGGAGCTGTGCTAATTTTGTCAACAAAAATGTTGACAAAAGTATTGATCAACTGCAGTTTATTTCAGGACAAATATTAGACTGAAATAAAAAGTATGATGCACTGACTAAATCTTAATTAAAACAAAGCAAAAGAAGTAACTAAGAATAAAACTAAATTTAAAATCCTTGTCAAAGGTCACTGGAATTTATACTGGAAAAAAGGTTTTAAAGAACAATTACCGTATATACTCGATTATAAGCCGACTTTTTCAGCACGTTTTTTTGTGCTGAAAAAGCCACCTCGGCTTATAATCGAGTCAGCGTTAGGAGGGACACAGAGAGCACAGCGCGCGGCTCTCCTGTGTCCCTCCTGCATCTCCAGCAGCAGCGGCATCTGAGTGGTAAAGAAAGTGCACGAACTGGCACTTCCTTTAACACACGCCGCTGCCGCCCGAGATGCAGGAGGGACACAGGAGAGCCGCGCGCTGCGCTCTCTGTGTCCCTCGTTCAGAAGACAGCGCGGGAGCGACGGAGGGTAAGTATCTAGCACTGTGGGGCATATCAGGCACTGTGGGGCATATCAGGCAGAGGGGGGCATATCAGGCACTGTGGGGCATATCAGGCAGAGGGGGGCATATCAGGCACTGTGGGGCATATCAGGCAGAGGGGGGCATATCAGGCACTGTGGGGCATATCAGGCACTGTGGGGCATATCAGGCAGAGGGGGGCATATCAGGCACTGTGGAGCATATCAGGCACTGTGGGGCATATCTGGCACTGTGGGGCATATCAGGCAGAGGGGGGCATATCAGGCACTGTGGGGCATATCAGGCAGAGGGGGGCATATCAGGCACTGTGGGGCATATCAGGCACTGTGGGGCATATCTGGCACTGTGGGGCATATTAGGCACTGTGGAGCATATCAGGCACTGTGGGGCATATCTGGCACTGTGGGGCATATCAGGCAGAGGGGGGCATATCAGGCACTGTGGGGCATATCAGGCAGAGGGGGGCATATCAGGAACTGTGGGGCATATCAGGCACTGTGGGGCACATCTGGCACTGTGGGGCACATCTGGCACTGTGGGGCATATCAGGCACTGTGGGGCATATCAGGCACTGTGGGGCATATCAGGCACATCTGGCAGTGTGGGGGCATATCTGGCAGTATGAGGGCAGTGCACGGCTAGAGCTGCATTTCCCACCCTAGGCTTATACTCGAGTGAATAAGTTTTCCCAGGTTTTTGGGGTAAAATTAGGTGCCTCGGCTTATATACGGGTCGACTTATACTCGAGTATATACGGTATGTGTTCTACAGTAGATATTTGCAAAAAATTATTGTGAAGTGCTCTGAAAGAAATATGATTGATTGTTGCACTTATTTGTTCTAACAAGCTTAAGTCATTAATTTGTATTTGCTATATGGGAGAGCTATGGTAAGTCAGACTCAGTGTGACTGTTAACACATTCTCAGGCTACTGAGCCTAGATTACTAAACACATAGGGGGTCATTCCGAGTTGATCGCTAGCTGCCATTGTTCGCAGCGCAGCGATCAGGCTAAAAATTGGCATTTCTGCACATGCGTATGCCCCACAATGCGCACGCGTGACGTACGAATACAAAGCCCGTTGTGGTTGTGCACAGGTTCTAGCAAAGTTTTCAGTCGCACTGACGACCGCAAGAAGATTGACAGGAAGGGGGCGTTTCTCTGTGTCAACTGACCGTTTTCAGGGAGGGTTTGCAAAAACGCAGGCGTGTCTGAAAAAACTCAGGTGTGGCTGGGCGTTCACTGGGCGGTTGTATGACGTCAAATCCGGATACGAATAGGCTGAAGTGATCGCAAGCGCTGAGTAGGTTCAGAGCTACTCAGAAACTGCACAAACTGTTTTTGCAGAGCTCGGCTGCACAAGCGTTCACACTTCTGCTAAGCTAAAATACACTCCCAAGTTGGCGGCGGCATAGCATTTGCACGGCTGCTAAAACTAGCTAGCGAGCGATCAACTCGGAATGACCCCCTAAGTTAGAGATATGCAAACTTCTCAACGGCTATTTTTAGAAATGTTCTTCAGCAAAATCAATTACAGTATCATTAAACTGTTTGCAAAAGTTATGACTAAAACATTGACTAAAATAAGATTAAAATTAAAACTGAAATCCCCTAACTAAGGGCGGTATCCAATTGAGAGCGAAGGAACATCTTGTGTGAAAAACTGGAGTTTCTCACAATTTTTCCAGGTTTCACTGATTTTTTTTTATTTTTTATCTCCCATAAACAAAATATTTTTCTGTGCTAAAACACACATGTTCAGTGAAATCTGTTTTCGCCACTGCAGACCCGAAAAGCCAGTGGTTATTGGGGATTGTGCTTCGCCTGCCTGTGGCAGGAAAAACAAAATCCTCATAAGCCATAGACCCCTCCACTGCACGGAGGCATGCCTGGGAGCTAGCATTTAGCCCTTTGACCCACAGCTAGTCATATTCCCCCACCCCCCGCAGGGGTCATGTGACTGGAGAGCCGGAACTATCTGGGGACACAGCCCAGTGCTGCAACAGGTAACTCCTAATAAGCATAAGCGCTGTGTTCAAGGCTCCGCTGGCACAGCGCTAGTTATGGCCCTGGAGGCTAATACAGTAGAGCAATATAAACACGCTTGGGATAGACATAAGGATATCCTTACAAATGACCAAGGATCAAAAACAGTTTGAATTCATTATACACTGTATAGTTAAAAAAAGGGGCAGACTATGTGGCCCAAGTGGTTCTTATCTGCTGTCAAACTGTTTTTTTGTTACTACCTCACTCCAATCAAAGATAATGAGGAAATGGGCACTTGTATAAAGGTTCTAATTCCTGCATGTTTTAGAGGCAATTCTAATCTGACAGCATAAAATAATATTTCAAACAGAAGTTTTTTGGTAAAAACTGGTACTTTACAGTAAACCACTGGTAATTTGGAGCTGAAGAACTCACCTGATGGGTGGCAGTTTGAAAAAAGCCAAAACAATCTCCAATGAGTAAATTTACCCCTAAATTGTCATTTAAATCAAGGTTTTACCCTTGACCTAACACAAACCCCCATTCAAGCCAAATAGGTGTAAACTTAGACAGTGTTAATGCTGTAATCTTACTTCCCCAAATTCAAAAAATGTAAATGATCTCCTCTCTTTGAAGAAACTTTATATACTGTACTTTTGGAATATTAGTGCAATCTACATGTAAATTAACTATTTTGTGCTTTTCATAGCCTCAATGGGGGTCATTCCGACCTCATTGCACGCTAGGATTTTTCGCTGCGCTGCGATCAGGTCAAAATAGCTAGCGAGCAATCAACTCAGAATGACCCCCAATGTCTTCAGTGGTTTCACATGTTGGATTTAAAGTGATAATTATTTCCAATACAAAAGATTTTGTACTGAATAAAATTGCCCTTTTAAATCCAGTGTCTGAAACTGCTGAAGATACATTAGCTTTGAGAAGTAACAGATAATACATTCAACCCCTTGTGTTTTACAAGGAGATTGTGTATCTGCTATTGCGATATTTTCGATGGGCCAACCAGTCTCTTAAACCCCGTACACACGGGTAGAGATGTGAGCTGAGCGATCTAGCACAGACAGCTCAGCACACATCTCTCCCCCGCTCAGCATACAGCGCAATGTGTGCTTAGCGAGGAAGGTGTGTGGGGGGGGGGGGGGGGCGCTCATTTTACCCAGCAGTGAAATTAGTGATCTCACTAGATTTGGCATGTATGCCAAATCTAGAGCTAGCAACGCGCAGGACCGCGCATCGCTGTCACCGGCACCCTACACACGGAGAGATCCGTGCTTAATTTCTAAGCAATCTAGTCAGATTGCTTACAATTTAAGCAAGGATCTTTCTGTGTGTACCCCCCTTTAAAGCAATCCTAAAATACAGTTCTCCAATGTCTGGGACAGGTATCAGTACTCACGTGGATGTTATGTGATCACAGATTTATGTTGAATTGTATTCACTGATAACTAAGACTTTGTCCCTGGCTTTCTAATAAAAAAAAGGCTAAATATAGTAAATACACTTAAACTAAATAAAGTCTTGAGCAGATAAGTCAATCAGGCAATAAATAGGAAATTATAATCACAATACAAGTTGTAGCATCTTAAAAAATAATAATATAATAATAATAATAACTACCAATAAATTATTTACACATCAACATAAACTGCTGCAATTTTGAATATTCAATATATAAAAGCCTATATTAAATGGCCAATGGCCATCTGACAATTATTAGTGATATAAACACAAGTTGACTTGAAAAAAGGCTTCAATAACACTGGAGAATATTAGTAAAGAATTTACATCCAAGCAAGAAAAGAGGTAAAACCCGCTAATGTAGATATCTAAATCACAATTCATTAAATTGATCCCTGACAGTTTATGGCTCCATGGCGCTGTCAGGTCTGCTGTCTGAAACAAAAAAAAAAGTCATTTATCTTGAAAGAACCACTAACACCTTAATTCACTCCCTAATCATAAGTATTGATGACCGCAGCCTTCTTGGTATACATTACTTCATTGTTTCCTTATGTAATCCCTACTGACTTGTCTACTCCAAGGCTGGAAGATCCTAAAATGCCTGTTAAGTAAACCATCACTCTGTCACCTCACAAGTCATGCCTTACTTTCTATCCCTACGTTTATCTCTGTATTTTGAGTGTACACTACCCATTGACTAATATTTTATGCTGTGACATAAATATCTTCCAATATAATATCCGCTATCATCACAACATGCACTATAGACATACCTAGACTTGCGTCTCTAAATACCTATCAATAAATTAAGGGCTGATTTAGAGTTAGGGATCTAACCTCAATATCACCAGAAATTACAGCAAAACAAACTATGTTGTACTAAAGAGGACAGGGCCTGATTAAGGGTTCCGGTATGCTGGGCGCCGGGAGCCTGACCGCCGGCATAGCATACTACACCCCCAGCCACCCTAGGCTAATACAGAAATGTCCGCTTTCCCTACTTTCTGCGATCACGCTGAAATTGCCCCCCCTCCAGGACCCAGTACTCCGGGCTGCAGCCTGATCAGCCTATTGGTTGATCAGGCCCTGACAGAGGAAAAACATAGGGGCAGATGTATTAACCTGGAGAAGGGACAAAGAAGTGATAAACCAGTGATAAGCACAAGGTGATAACGCTTCAGCCAATCATTATGGATTTAAAAAATGACAGTTAGGGCGGTATTCAAATGATATATCACGCCTAATCTGCTTTCTAAAGTGATCCCCATTACCGCACATATTGCGCCCATAGTAATCAGGATTAGCTGTGCACAGGGTTGGGAGCCCTCGCTATCCAGAGAACAACCAACCGGTCGCTAGACATTTCATGGTAGTGAAACATCCTTTAACTTCAAAAAGATACAGGATGAAAGACCATATACCCCCGTCCCTAAGGGGAGGTAATAGACCTCTCAAATTATTACAGTGTGAGGCACGATGGATTGCCAGATTACAGGTAATTCATCCTAAGGGATTGAATGAAGGGATAGCCTTTGGCAGTTTTTTATAGGAACAGGAGCTGACTATTGATTATAATATATGCGATTCTGTTCTGGTAATCAGCAGTGATATTCATTTTATGATAGTACTAAGGGTCATCCAGTTGAGTAATACCATCAAATGTAGTGATTGAATGCCTGATATGATATACCTCTAATTATAACAACATTGGTGTAATTTGATGTGGACTATCGCATCACGTATGGCATTTTGTTGTCCTTATAGAGTTTTCATGTGATCGTGGTGATGGGTTGTTTAACTTTGTAACCATGTTGATGGGACTCTGACGCGCCGGAGCTGCAGCTACGGGATGACGTGATTGGACGGGTGAGCAGTCCCGCTCCGACGGGCCGAATGCACATGGTGCGGTGGTCTACATAAAAGGTATGTTCTTTTTTTTGTGTGTGACATTCTAAAGACAGTTAAAGTAACTGAAACGTTAATGCAACTTACCTGACGTTGTGTGTTCAGCCTGGAGTGCCATACCCGGTAGATGAGAATTCACATGTTTTGTGAGGGCACCAGCTGTATGTAATGGGATACCGATACGAGTGCCAGCCCCTTCCAATATTATATATATATATATATATATATATATATATATATATATATACCTATACCATATATATATATATATATATATATATATATTGGAAGCTCAGCCCGGCACTCCTCTGAATAATGATCCACTCCGGTGCCTTCACTAAGGTAGATGCAGGTAATTGAAAGAAGACTGCTGCACTCAGAGACTTACGATAACGGCGATTGTATTCAAAAGATCATGATAGGATAACCGACCATGACAAGATAATATATCTATATCTATCTATCTATCTATCTATCTATCTATATATATATAAACTTTTTATATGATGTCTGTCTTTTTAGATTTTTTTTTTAGCTACCCAGTATGTCAGAAAACATCTCCAAAACCTGCTTATAGCCCCCACAAGAGTTCATAAGAGAGGTGGAAAGCAGGAAGATCTAATTTATCCTGCTCATGTACTAAAGCCTTGGCAGGAGAAAACCCTGAGTCTTCAATGATAGCCATTAAAACCAAGGTCTGTGAGATGCTCATTAAGTCCTCTTGGACACCACCACTGAGGCAATAGGTGGTAAAATTGGGGACTACTGTGGGTGATCATGATCATTATCTACATCTGCTAGTGACTTTCCCAAGTGTATTTGCATTTTGTTCCCAGTGTCTGTCTGTTTGCAATTTAGCAAACAAAACCTACCATATTAAAGCTACAATAGAATCTCCCACGGCCTGCGTCATTCCACCAATCCAAATCAGCATGGGCTCATTTGCTTGATATGCTACACCAACTAGGGTAGTTCTCACTCATCCACTCAGATGGATGTTTAGAGATGGGGGTCCATGTGCAGCAGATCCCCCCACCTGGTGCTTGGGGCGCCATCTTTCCAGTGATATATCTGGTACATGCAGATCTACTGTAAATTATAGGGATAGTTCAAACAATTGAGAAGTTCTGTGTCCACATAAAAGACTGCAAGCAGTGTGCATTCATAGTGGTCACATAAATCTGTGGTGACTTGTAATATCTGTAATAATTTATAGTACGTGGTGCTTTTATCCTTATAATTAACAATTGTGTTTTGTAAAGAGCAATAAATCAGTGATTAATGAATTCAATTATTATTATGATAGATATTATTTACAGGTTTATATCTATATTATTTAATAGTATAAAAGACCCGCCATATGCCCGGTCACCTCAGTCTCCACCCTAGCCTGGCCCAACCCCCTCTATAGCTGTCTACGCCCCTTCTATGGTCATCTTCACCACGCTCCGTCACGGCTCCAACCACCCCTAAGCCAATACTTATCCAGATGGCTGGTCCTCCTCTCAGAAGTCTGTCCTGTCTCCCTTGTAATGGAAGCTATTGGGGTGTGTTCCCAGACTTCCACTGTGCATGCATTGAGGAGATGGGATAGCCTTACACACAGGGCCGTCTTTTCATATGGGCTCAATGGGCTCTTGCCCAAGGGCCCCAGGAGTATAAGGGCCATAGGCTAATAACTAAGGGTCTCCTCTTTCCAGGGGTATCAGGTTTATGAAAATCGGCCCTGGGGAACCAGAGATATCTGACTTCAAAGCAGTGGTCCCCATCCGAGCCTGTTAGTTTATCTTCCCAGCCAGACATTGACAGCTTGTCTCTACTGTGCCCAGAACCAGAGATATCAGCCTTCAAGCAGCTGATCCCTGTTCCAGCTCCACACGCCTGGTATGCAGTTTTATATTTTCATTGGTGGATTGCTCTGGCTCCTGAACTCTGATCCCCAAGTTCCCAGTACCTCCTGACAGATGGGTCTCTCTAGTGTTTTACCCCATTAAATGCTAAGAAATCTATTTCCAAGAACTGGAGATATCTGCAGTCAAGCAACCTGCCCTCCCACCAGAAAATGATGAATATTAAGCCCACTCCACTATCCACCCCTCCCCTACATATTAAACACCCCCTACCACCCTGTAAGTCATGTACCAGGGATTCCTCATTCAGCCCAATGACCCCTTCTACAGTTTAGTGTTCTCCCTCCCACCCCATCTGTGCAGTAAAGGAGTAATTAGCAGAATTTACTGCACCAGGTCCTACATGCTGAGCGGAAGATAGAACACCCGCTACCGCCCGCGGGACATCAAAGCTGCCACTCCTACCGCTGGAGGATGGATAGGGGCCCCAGTGCATTGCTTTGCCCAGGGGCCTACACTGCTGTTAAGACGGCCCTGCTTACACAATTATTCTATAGATATATACTGACATTACTTGCATATTATTCCCTGGTTTTTGTATTGATTGTCAGTCTCACAACATAATTTCACTGCTTCTGTGACAGTAATATAAATATAAAGAAAGGAATGAAAGAAGAAGCCCATTACGGCATAAGATTGGCTTTGTGTGCTGCCTTGCTTTTTGCCAAATGTATTTTCAATATTAAACCAGAGTCCACTGACCAAATACTCCCTGTACTCTTGGTATATTCAAAATTGTTTCAATAAATAAAAAAACGGTAAATGGTAAATTATTTCTTGTCTCTAATACATAACTCATTTTGTATGCTTCCTTGTGGAGCTCATTTTTTTAACATCAAAACATTGGTGATGAAGTCTGGCAGGAGTAGAGTCGACTGTGGTATTTTTTATTTTTTTTTCAAAAACTCGTTGAAGAAAATTCTTACTAAATGAAAATACCAGTTAAACATTTATATAACGAGCCTCGATTTAGCATAATTTTCATTCATTATAACTGTGTTCTAGAATTCTTTAAACTCGCAACTCAGAAGGCTGTGCACACATTGGAAATGCTTAGACATGTAGATTTGAAAAGCAGTTCATAAAAAAATGTTAACCACCTATGTGAAGTCAATTTTTATGATATCCTATCGTTTAAAGTTTGCCAGAAATATACTCTTGTTAGGAATAACACTTCATATACTTAAAGGCAGTTCACAACAAAGTTACAGCAAAGGGGGTTAGGCTAGAAAGAAATCTGTTCTAACTGGCACATTTTGCTTGGCAAGTTAAACAGTGAATATCTATGAATGAGGCTTTTTAAGTGTAAGAACTCAACACCTATGTTGCCAGTTAATAAGACTCTTGCTGACTTTAATATATTTTATGGGAACAATATAAAATTATACATCAAGGAGTTTGCATCGTAAAGATCTTAATTCTTCAAATATGATGTAAGTTTAAAAGAGGTTAAACCAGGTTTTTCTAACTGCATTCAAGCGTGGTTCCTCTTTACAAAACATCGCAGATCCCAAACCTTTCTGCTATCTTTCTTTAGTCGGATTTCTTTTGTCATTCACAAAAGGAAGATTTTCTATTGTAAATCCTAAATAATTAAAACCTATGACTTCTCAAGCGGTGACCTCAAAGTTCTAGTCTCCTAGGTTGTGCCTTTAACACCCATATTACCCCACGTCTTGGCCTACTTAGCACTAAACCAATTGATGGCCTGCACAGTGGCTGAAAGCAAGGAAATATTCATTAATGGCACTTCATTAAAGGACTGCAATAGGAAAGCCTAAATGGTTCTCCAGCAAGTAAAATCCAGAGCAAGCTGTCTATTAGAACGGCAACAAAGACAGTTTAGGAAACTGGACTCCAGCTCAACTGCTGCGGCTTAGAAAAGGCTGATGGGATTAGTGTTTAATGACTTGGGGCAAGAGACAAAGGAAAATTCTACAAAGAAGCTTAGATATGGAAGAATTAACACTCTCTATTCCAACTATGACTCTGATGACTTCCAGCATTCTTTTCAGTCCCTAAAGCTCAGAGAGAAAAAACAGCTTTCATACTCTGTAACCCTTATTTATAATTGTGTATAAAAACAATATCACGTGTGAAAATGGAAAGATGAGACTAAAAACAGTATTGTCATTTAGAACTACTGTAAAAAAATTGAATTTCTTAATGTGCAACTGTGCATGTATATTATGTATGTATTTATATATATATATATATATAAATATATATACTTTACAATTGAGATGAAAGCTTATATATGTAGCAGTAGATAACATTTAAAAATATATACCTATAAATGTGTTTACTTGTCATAAAAGAAAAATAAAAGTTCCCTCTTGCAAGAAGGTTTACGTGTTTTTTTATTTTTTTATTCTCTTCTACTTCTTTCCTTAGTTTAAGGACAGGTGGGGCTTTTTCATAGTTATATCGTTGTCTGTGTAGATGACTGGGCCAATTATATACCCAGGGTTGGACTGGCCCACAGGGGTACAGGGGAAACCACCGGTGGGCCCTACTGCCTGGGGTCCCACCCCCTCCTCTAGGGATCAGGTTCCAGACTGTGCTGTTATTAATCTAGTACAATATCTTGCATGCACTACAGTATTTACTGTATATATTTATCCAGGGGACCAACACTTGCAAAATAGTTAGGCAAACCAATGTGGTGGCTGTGCACACCCCCTCTAGAGACAGGCCACACCCCTAAGCATGTGCCCCTACCACTGCTTTCCCCCGGTGGGCCCTACATGTCCCAGTCCGACACTGTATATGCCACTCATATACAGTAACTTCTGTACTGTAGGCACATATCAGTAGTGCTGTTATAGAGTATTACAAGTAGTACACCTACTAGACAAAACTTCTCATGATGGTGTGTAGTAAAATGTGAAGAAATAACATTTTGCATAGGACAATGCGCAGATTAGAGTAATTCTTTACTGCTGAAGGAGAGGAACAATTATGACACTGTGTTATGTGGAACCAAGTATGTAAATGACATGGCAGATGTAAATATGCACATATATGAAGGTGTTGCTAAATGTGTGTGGTGTTGCAGGGATTTCCAACTGCACAGTGTCCAGAAATGGCAACCACCTTGGATTATGTAAAGGATTGTTTTTCCGGCAAGGGCGAGTATGTAACACGTAAGGCATATTGTGATAATATAGGTACATGTAATACAGATAATTAAAAATATATTATACTTTAAATAAATTCCATCCCAATCTTCTTTTATGTGAGATGGTGAAATAAACTGTATTTCAGGAAAAATAATCTATATTTTTAAATTAACCACTTGCCTGGCATGGTCGCATCTAGATGCGACCACACCAGGCAGTGTTTTATATGACCTGATAGCATAGGACGCGACCAGTCAGATAAACAGTGCTAGCAGCGGCAGGGAAGGGAAACTTCCCTCCGCTGCTGCTGTCAGAGGGACTGGAAGATCCCTCTGCCTCCCTGCACCCTCCCCACAGTGTTGCTGTGATGCCGATCATTGCTGGCCGGTCAACACGGTAGGATCCCCCCCCCCCCCCCCTGCCCCAGTGGCTGCAGACAATAGCACCTGCTGGGGAAGTGTAAAAATAAAAAAAACACAAGCCGCACCCCTCCCTGTATACCTGGCAGTTATCCGGGCTCTAAAAGGTAAAATTGCGATGGTCGCTATATTACCGATGTTCCAATGGTCACGATGTTCCCAACTGATGTTTCAATGTTTTTGGGGAAAATGTTAAAACATTTTTAAAGGACGTTTTTTTTTTAACTAAAATAATTTTGCATAGGGCTAAATTCATGTTCTTCACCTAATTCACTCATAAAAAAACCTGTCAATTTCTGAGCATTTTTTTTGGGGGGGGGGGGGGGGATCGTCAGTTAAGTGGCTAATGAGGTGGTGGACCAAATTTGCCAGCAGACGTCACTAGATCCAGACAGGGACTGACTGGCCTATAGGGAGTGAAGGCTTCCCCCCCGGTGGGCCCCACTGCATGAAGACCCACCCCCTCCTTTAGGTATCAGGTTCCAGACTGTGTACTTGAATTATATGTTATACATATGTTACATTATACTGCACAGTAGGGAGGCCAATCCCGGGCCGTTTTTTTAATCCTAGGATTCGGGATTGAAAAACGGTCAATCCCGGGATTCCCGGGATTGCAGTAGGGACCAGTGAAGGTTGTAGGGAGCAGCGCTGGAGGGAGGGTGTAGGTAGCGGTGCGGGAGGGAGGGTGTAGGTAGCGGTGTGGGAGGGTGTAGGTAGCGGTGCAGGAGGGAGGGAGGGTGTAGGTAGCGGTGCGGGAGGGTGTAGGTAGCGGTGAGGGGGGTAGGTAGCGGTGCGGGAGGGTGGGTGTAGGTAGTGGTGCAGGAGGGAGGGTGTAGGTAGCAGCGCTGGAGGGTTGGTAGCGGCGCGAAAGGGAGGGTGGATGTAAATAATAACACTTACTATTAGGCAGGCGGCCGCAGCAGCCATGGATACACTGAACACGTTTTTTTCAAATGAAGCGCCGGCCGCCAGCCAAACAGAGCTGGCGGACCGGCAGCCAATCAGGGAAGCGGCCACAGCAGTCACTCCTGATTGGCTGCCACTGCTGCGGCCGCTTCCCTGATTGGCTGCCGGTCCGCCAGCTCTGATTGGCTGGCGTCCGGCACTACATTTGAAGTGCCGCCGCGTTCAGCTTGTCCATGGCTGCCGCGGCCGCCCGCCTAATAGTAAGTGTTATTACTTACACCCACTCTCCCTCCTGCCCTCCCGCTCTCCCGCGCCGCTACCAACCCTCCCGCACATGCGCAATGTAATCCTTTGAATCCCGGGATTGGAGGCTCCAATCCCAGGATTCAAATCCCGGCATTTTTCGGCCCAAATCCCGCGATCCCGCCGATCCTGATCCCGGGATTGGCCTCCCTACTGCACAGGACTATGGTGTATCATTAATATGCATGGAATAGCATTATTTACTATATATATTTATCATGCAGCCCAGACAAACCAACTATAATGGTTAGCCAAGCCCCTATGGCGGCTTGCCAAACACCAAAGCATGGTCCCCAACCACTGCATTACCCTAGTGGGCTCTTCATGCCCCAGTCTAACACTGGATCCAAACATGTACTTGAGTCCCACTTTAAAAACGTCTATAATTACAAGTGCAGACACTGAGCTGTCCTTTGAGGACATGCAGACATGTATATGATGACCTGGATAAGTAAGCATAAGCATGCATGTTGCTGTATGCTCTTTTATGTATATCTTAGTATTCATGAATAACCCCATGGATTCTTGGGCATCCAAATCTAGGTGGCATCCTCCGCAGGATTTTACATTGTGCTCCTGTGTAAGATGATTGCAGAATTGTTGCAGTCTACAGAAATACAATTTAAGACCTTCTGTTTCCTCCATATGAAAATGATCTTGTGACATGATGAAATGATATGACAATCATTTTAGAGGAGAAGAAAAAGTTTAAATTAGAAAAAAGTAAAATTAAACAAATGAATCGTAACTCAAGTGTTTGGTCTGTTCCCAGTCTGTAGGGTGTATATTAAGCAAAGAGAGATAAGCCCTACATCAGTTGAAATGAAAACAAGTCTTTCTCCCTATTTAACGAGCACCTGCTGGCGATAGCCTTTGTTGAGTGCTTCAAGTGATAGCCTGTTTAAAAAAAACAGCAGTGGTTCAGGTACCACTGGCTGTCCCTATACCACTATGGGCATACCTAGAACTGTGTGGGCTCCATAGCAACATTTTGAAGGGGCCCACAATGATTGTAGAGAAACACCTGTCCCCCAGTGGTTGTTCATGTTAGGCCAATAAGCAGTGCCCTATTTATTTTATACCCCATAGTAGTGCCCTAGTACACATTTTGCCACACAAAATATTGCCCTATTTCATATTATGCCACATTGTAGTGCCTCTAATTCACAATATTCCACGCAGTGCCCCCAGTTTACAATATGTCACAGAAGTGTTCCAGTTCATACCATGCCATGTTAGTATACCCAGTTCACATTATGCCAAATTACAATGCTTCCAGTTTTCATGATAGCACATTGTAGTGATCCAAGTTCACATTATAATGCATTATAGGGCAACCAATTCACACTATGCAACACAGTGCCACAGTTCATATTATGCAACATTGTAGTGTCCTCTGTTTATTTTATGCCATTTTCTAGTGCCTTCAGTTCCCAATATGCCATGTATTACCGCTAGGTTACAGTATGCTACAGTGCCACTGTTGCTTCACCTAGTCCACTCATTTGCTGCTCTCCTCAAAATAATTTTGGTGGGCTCTTGTTTAGCCACTTGACCTCGTGGATGTTGCAGCTGCACAGTATTTACTACAAGGCTAATATAAATTACTCTCCACAATATAGTGTATTCCATACATTATATTAAGCAAACAAATATCATGCCAGTTTGAAGACACTTTTTGTAGGCTATTCAATATAGTGTACTGAATACAGTGATGCCTATTATCTCCCAAACATTAACAGCATTTAGCAAGACACTGGGGAAATAGGTCTCCTAAGTCTTCGGGCCCTTTTGCAAAAGCATCCCTTGCATGACCCTCAATAATCATGCATCTGATCCAGGATGGTAACAACAAGGGACCCCCTACAAGGGATAATGCTGTATTATTAAAAAAAATCCTTAATAATAATAAAAAATATATATTCCTATCAAGGCCGTAACTAGCGGGGGCTAAGGGGTCACGTGCCCCGGCAGCTTGGGGGGAAGGGCAGCTTTGGGGGGGGAGTGGTAGGGGGCATGATGTGTCAGGAGGTCACCTCTAACAATTCCGCTATCTCTCCTGAGGGGCTACCTGCTTCTGTGTCCTGCTGCTGCCCATACCTGAGACAGTGACAGGGAGAAGCCCTCACTTCTGGTGTCTCCAGAGTTCCCTGTCATGCAGGTTGGGTGCTGGGCAGCTCAGACTCATCAGACTGTTCCTCCTCACTCGAGGCCCCAGTGACTGCTCTTCCTGCTGGAGACCCCAGGTGATTAGAGAGACAGGACAGGCGTCTCCTTCTCTAGTCTCTGCCACTCCCCTTCTCTCTGTCCGCAATCAGTGAGTGTCATCCCTGACAACCAGCATTGCAGAGCAGCAAGGGGCTGAGGAATCATGGGGGAGGGTGAGAAGGTCTTTTAACATGAATGATACAAATCCAGCAAGATCAACAACCCTTAATAAAGATGAACTGTAAATTTATAATCTGGGCAAGATTAATTAGAGAGTAGAGATGTGCGGCCGACACTTTTTCGGATTTTGTGTCTTGGTATTGGAACTGGATTTGGATTATTTTGAAAAAAAAACATAAAAACAGCTAAAAATCACAGAATTTAGGGGTATTTTTGATCATACAGTATTATTAACCTCAATAACATTCATTTTGACTCATTTCCAGTTTATTCTGAACACCTCACACCTCACAATATTGTTTTTAGGCCAAAAGGTTGTACCGAGGTAGCTGGATGACTAAGCTAAGCAACACAAGTGGGCGGTACAAACACCTGGCCCATCTAGGAGTGGCACTGCAGTGGCAGACAGGATGGCAATTATAAAAAATAGGCCCCAAAGAGCACATCATGAAAAGAAGAAAAAGAGGTGCAAGATGGAATTGTCCTTGGGCCCTCCCAGCCACCCTTATGTTGTTTAAACAGGACATGCACAGTTTAATAAACCCATCATTTCAGCGACAGGTGGTCCCCCTGGAAAAATTATACCTAGATACAAACATAGCACCTCCATATTTGATGACATTTCACATTATGAGAAGAGGCAAGAGGAAGAGGACAGTGTCAAGAAGGTGAGTTAAAATTAGAGCGGCAAACGCAATCAGGAATAACACACAGGCTTTTACCTCCACTTCTATATTGGTGTGGAACAGAAAGGACTTTAACAAAGCAAATATATAATTACCACATTACTGGAAAAACTGAAAAACTAGGGGCCAAAGCCTCCGAATTTGTACCCCTTCTCCATTTTCAGGGAGTAGGATAATTTTGCATTTAATGTTGGGATGCAAATAAACTGGTGTATACCACACGATCAAGATTGGATATTTTCCCCTCCACGGAGTCTGGAGACTTTTTTTGTGAAAATCTCGTGGGTTTCTTTTTTTCCATTTTTTAATTGTATTATTATTTACATCTTTTGTGGCAGATGCCTGATTTTTGTTTTTCACAGCTCCCAGTTACACGCATGGGAGCATACCTGTGTGTCCCAGTTACACGCATGTGAGCATACCTGTGTGTCTTGTTTATTTTATTCATATTTTATTTTTAAATAAAGCAGCCCCTTAGATGTTTTGGCAGCCCTTTGTGAGCTCCCACAGCAGCCCTGGATCGGGCAAGATGAGTTCAGGTGGGTTTGGTACAGTACTAAGTAGGACTGTGCAGTGATTTTTTTGTTATTGAGCCCCTGCCCTAGTGGAGCTTACCACTCTACAGTCAAAATTCATTTAATCTAAAAGTAGGACTGTGGGAGGAAGCAATGCTAATATCTGTGCTGACAGCATGCCTCAGCCTGGCAAGCCAGACATGTTCCTGGCTGTAAGCCACCATGAGACTCCATATTGGGCCTTATTCAGTAAATGTTTGTGCCTCACAGGAGTTCCTGGTCCATCTAGTGCTGCAGTGCAATGGAAAGCTGATGCAATGCGAGATCACTGAAACTCTGTTCTTCTAACACAGTGAGGTCTTGAGATAACCCTACGCAGCCCTTACATTGTACAATTATTAAGGAGAAAACATTTACAAAATAAAGGAAAAGAACCATGTAGGAAAAGAACCATGTACAACAAATGTGCATCTTGTAAATTATCCGAAAATGTGGAACATTAATAATAAATCAAAACTAAGGTTGACTAATTGGAGCCATTCATTTGAGTGAGTCCCTAACTTTAAATAATTGAGAAGAACCTCTCTCTAATGCTGGGTACACAGTGCACACTAGAAGATGTAGATGAGTGGGTTCAGACAGGGAATTCCTGGAATTATATGGCAGACATATAGACATAGGTGTGCTTGGAAAATCTAGTTTTCTTTGGTAGTTGCACTGGATTATGATTCTGTCTCTACTGAGCCTCATTGGAAAACACTTAATCAAAATTGCAAATTCCATTTCCACCTTTGCGGATATATGTTTTCACAAATCTGGTTGTGATGTTGAAGCTTGTTTCATATTCTGCTCTAGTCTTTAATTTAAACCTAGGATCAAGTACAGCAGCACCCCTGGAATTATACGGCAGTGCCTCTGGACTTATACAGCAGATAGGCAGCACCCCTGAATTTATACAACATATGCAGCACCCTTGGAGAATTACACAGCACAGCAGACAGGCAACAGCACCCCTGGACCTAAAAGGCAGTGGGGCAGCACCCCTGGACTGACAAGGCAGAGGGGTAGCACCCCATATAGGGCAGTGCCCCTGGAATGATGTGGCAGACAAAGAAAAAACGGGCAAGATGTAATTGTCTTTGGGCCCTCCCACCCTTATGTTGTATAAACAGGGCATGCACACTTTAACAAACCAATCATTTCAGCGAGTGGTCCTCCACCAGACTGTGGCTGAAATGATTGGTTTGTTTTGGCCCCCAACAAAAAAAGAAGCAATTAATCTTTCCTTGCACAAACTGACTCTACAGAGGCAAGATGTCACCCTCATCCTCTGATTCCTCCCCCTCTTCAGTGTTTACATCCTCATCCTCACAGAGAAATAATTCCACACCAAAGAGGTGGAATTTTTGGTATTTTGCCCAGGCATTATAATGGGCTTTTTCATCCCATGGCCAACAACTATCTCCACTGGTGTCTTATTAAAAAAAAACACATAATTTAGGTGTCAGTGGACTGCTTATGCTCTTACCCAAAGTTTCTGAACTTGACAATGACTTATGATGAATGCGCTGCAGGTGACATATAAGGGAGGATGTTCTTAGGTAGTTAACATCCTTACTCCTACTTATTATGGATTGACAAATACAACACATGGCTTGACACCTGCTTTCCGGATTTGTGGATAAATAATTTCACACCGAAGAGGTGGCTTTTTTGGTATTTTGCCTAAGCATGACAATGGGCTTTTTCATCCCATGGACAACAACTGTCTCCACTGGTGCCTTATTTAAACAAACCACACCACCATCAGAATCCTCATCGTCAACTTCCTACTCAGCACCAGCTACACCAATATCCTCCTCATCCTGGTGAACTTCTACAGTGACATTCTCAATCTCAATATCTGCAATTGCATTGGCAGTGCTCCTCCCAGCACTTGCAGGGGGTGTGCAAATGGTGGTAGGAGCCTCCTCTTCCCGTAGAGTCTTGGGAAGGTCAGGCCTAGACATCGCAACCACGGACTCACTTGGACTCTCCTTGGGGATTTGTGATATCTCTGAACGCAGTTGTTTATTCCTGTGCTTTAACAAGCTTTATTTTGTTAATTTTTCGAGAGGAAGGATGGTTTCCATCTTCATGAGAAGCTGAACCACCAGTCATGAACATAGGTCAAGGCCTTAGCCTTTCCTTGCCACTTCGTGTCGTGAATGGCATATTTTACATTTTTTATCAGATCATTTCTTTTTTTTGGTTCTTAAATTTTGCTTCTTGGATTTTACATGCCCTTTATTACATTGGGCATCGGCCTAGCAGACGACGTTGATGAAATTGCATCGTCAATGTCATGACTGGTGGCAGCAGCAACAGCTTCAGCACTAGTACTACAAACTGGAAGTAGTTCCTGATATTTCACTATTTTTTCCTCCAAATATTTGTTCTCCATTTCATAGGACAGCACCCCTTTATTATTGCAGCACACAGAACAATCACCCTTTATTTTCACAGCACCCCTCTATTTTTACAGCATACAGGACAGGGCCAGTGTACATTTATTTTCACAACACCCCTGAATTTTACAGCATATGAGACAGGGCCAGCCCCCCTGTATTTTCACAGCACCACTGTTTTTTCACAGTATACAGGACAGTTCCCCTTTACAGCACAGTGACAACCAGTACAGCAACACCTATGTACAGCTGCAACATCCCTAACAGCACATGACACCAGTGACAGGAGAGCACCCCTAACTGCACATGACAGCACAGTGACGGAACAGCACCCTTAACAGCACTTTTAGAGAGCACACACTGACCCCACCCGACGCCACCACACACAGAGAGAGACAGACAGAGGTCTGTCTCCCTCACCAAGTCCGGAGTGAAAATGTCCACAATGTGCGGCTCCTTATATGGAATCTAAAACCCGCGAGAATGGATGATGACGTTTTGCCTCGTTCCGGGATGCGAGTCTGGTGGAAATCCCAAGCCAGACTCGGTTCCCGGTTCAGAACATGAAGTTCGAGGGGGTTCGGTTCTCTGAGAACCAAAGCCGCTCATCTCTATTAGAAAGTGACCTTCATTTATACATGCATTTTCCCGACTTTTGGGTGCGCACACACAGGGCCCATTCTGCCCGTGCGTGGCCCGTGAAATGAGATCACAGTGATGCGAACATTTTTGCCTGATTGACAGACAAAAGCATTTGCGATAAGGTTGGGCACAGTGACCCGGTGTTGTGGGGTCATGTTGATGGGAAATGTGGGCAGGTCCGGGCCGCTTTTGGGGCTTCACACCAGATCCTCAACAAAACACAATGCTGCGGTGCAGGCTGTTTGGTTCGGATCCCCCTTTCCCTTCAATAGTGTGGCAGCCTAACTGTGGTCACCAACAGTTAGGGTTTATCCATCCATGCTGCCCATGTATACACACACACACACACACACACAGTAGGGGTCATTTTTTATCGGGAACCATTTAACCTACCAGTATATTTTTGGAGTGTGGGAGGGAACCGGGGTACTTGGAGGAAACCCACGCAAGGACATCTACAAACTTCACACAGGGCTGTTGTGGGAATTGAGGCAGTAATGATAACCATTACACCATCCAATATATATATATATATATATATATATATATATATATATGTACATAATTGAAACTGCAAACCTGAGATACACAAAGCTCATTCATGCATGAGCAAAAATCTAATAAATTCAGCCATCCTGCTGCCAGTCAGTATCACTTTATACATTGTGCAAATTCATAAACAGACCCTTTCGTCCTAAACATAATACCATTTCTACACCTGTTACACAGTAGGTCAGTCTATAAGCATTACGTTGAAATTATTATAGACAAAATTCTCATTTATAACCTTGAACATAGCTCATTTATTTCAGAAAACCCTGAAAAAACATAACCAGTAGAAGAGATTCTAAACCATTTCCAACTTTTGGATATACTTACCGATAAACAGTTTTGTTAAATACCCCAATGTATATAAATGTAGTTGAAGGACTATTTTAATCTGTATTTGTAGGAAAAAAGAAAAACATAGCAGAAGGTGTAAAACGGTCTTAGAACCTGAACTGCCTTTTTTCTTTCTTTCAGTAATGTAAATAGTTTTACAAATGTAGTGAAGTTCTCTTACAAGCTTCAATGTGCAATAACTGTTCTTTATGCCAGATTTTAAGTGCCAGAAATATTTGGCAGTGCTGTATAGGCCTATCACATGTCACTATGTGTAATCCACCTTCGTTTTTTATTTAGTTTTAGTTGAATAGACAAAATGTGTTTTAAAGACAGGCTACAACTAAGTAGAATAAAACATTATATTATATAGAAATATATTGTATGAATATATTCTATTATATAGAACTACTGTATATATTACATTATAATCATATTTATTATATTTATGTTCTTGCTCAGTTGAACAAATGATAATAAGATACCAACTAATTAAACATTAGTTATTAGTAGATTAGAAACATATTGCAGGAAAAGTAACACGTAAGCACTTCACTGTTATAATCTGTAGCATGCTAATGTTTCTGTTACTAAAAAAAAAAAAAACAACCTGTGTGACATTACTTATCTGTTTATATGTTTCAGAAAATGTATCCACTCATGATGATTGAGAAAGATCCTACAGGAGTACTCACAAACTTAAGGTGCGTACATACTAGGTGATGTGCTCTATGAGCGACATCGCCTAGTGTGTTCCCTTCACTGCTGGGGCGGTAGGTGGCAGTGGGTAACACTGAACGATACGACAACGATATCGCTCAGCGGCGTAATGCTGCGGCTGGGTCGTGCATGAAGCTTTTGGATGACAGTCCAAATAGAGCTGCATGCTCATCCGACAGCGAGGGTCATTAACGACCTGCAGGGCCGCGCATCGCTCGTTGGCGGTGGCATACAGATTAGCCAATATAGTAAACAATGTCGCTCAGGAAATGAGCGACGTCATTTAAAATTATTGCCTAGTGTGTATGCACCTTAAGGCCCTCATTCAGGTTGGCTCCAGTGCCAGATTAAGGTTCAGAAGGGCCTGGAACTGAAATTTATGAAAGGCCTATTGTGCGCTGCCGTATGGTGTGTGACCAATATTGGGGGGGGTGTGTGTGTGTGTGATGGGACTGGTTATCTGTGGGCGTGACCAGTGCTATGGGTGTGTTGCCTGTACAGGGAGTCAGAGTCGGATTAAAGGGGGGGCACTGAGGTCAAGTACCCCAGCCCCCCTGTCTGACAGGATCCCCCCACCGCAGATTGGATCTTTATTACTGATCCGATCAGCAGCACTGCAGCCTGCATCCGCAGGCTGCTGGCAGAATGCTGTCATTCACAGCCGCCAGCACCGCTTAGTTAAGAGAAGTGCTGGGCTGTCAGCAGCTATGCAATGGAATCTTTAGTTGCAGCCTGCATCTCATTGGGCGTGCAGGTTGCAGGAAAGTAGGGACTTGGGAGCAGGAGAAAGTAAGGTCACAGCTGCTTTCTGTGCGGGACGCGAGCAGCGGGATGCCACAGTCTGCAACTTTCAGTGTCCACTCCCACCTGATAAGGGTAAACTTACTGTCCTTCTGGACATTGGACTTTACAACCTCATTATCTGTGCGGGACTTTGTAATAGACTTATTGAAATATATTGGATTCGCTATCAATTTAGCATTAGCTTTCTTCCTTTCATGGTGTAACCATATGTTTATTAATTTTTTCACAAGTTGTATATGTTTTTTACTGTTTATTTTTCATGCTGGTTTTCTCACCTGTACAAGTAAAAAGTTGACTTTAGTATCCGCCACTTATCCAAGTGTATTATGTATCGTCCCAAGTGACACACTCTGCAACATTACAGATAACAATCCTAATAATATACATTGTTTCTCTACAAAGGTGTGTTAAGACCCCGAAACTTTGGTTTGTTTAGCTATATGCTACAATATATTTGACCGTTAACAAGTCTCTGAGTACCACTGCATTTGTTCTTTATGTCTATCTATCTATCTATCTATCTATCTATCTATCTATCTATCTATCTATCTATCTATCTATCTATCTATCTCAATGCAAGGACCAGCACTCCCTCTAGCTCATGGCATCTTGCTCCAATGCCCTCTGATATATATAGACACAGGACTTACAAAGGAACAGCGGCACTCAGAATCTTTAGGCAGCAAAAACGTGTATTACAGCGTCACAGCAAGATGTCCAACGTTACTCACCTGGACAAAAGGGCACTGCAGTCCCGAAACATTGGACATCTTGCTGTGATGCTGTAATATACGTTTTTGCTGCCTAAAGTGTCTGAGTGCCGCTGTTCCTGTGTAAGTCCTGAATATATATATATATATATATATCAGACGTTAGGTCCACACTCACGTTTTCAAAGTTTCTTGCTGGGGTGCCTTCCAAAACTGGGGATCTTATACAGAGTCGCCAGTGGATTGCATAAACGAAGAGAAATGGGAGCACTCACCAGTCTTCATTATAGCAGTAATTTATTTGAAATTCATGACAGACAGAGCATCGACGTTTCGGTCCTCACTTGGACCTTTGTGAGGACCGAAACGTCGATGCTCTGTCTGTCATGAATTTCAAATAAATTACTGCTATAATGAAGACTGGTGAGTGCTCCCATTTCTCTTCGTTTATATATATATATATATATATATATATATATATATATATATTTGTGTTGTGCACCGGAAATTTTTCGGGTTTTGTGTTTTGGTTTTGGATTCGGTTCCGCGGCCGTGTTATGGATTCGGACGCATTTTGGCAAAACCTCCCTGAAAATTTTTTGTCGGATTCGGGTGTGTTTTGGATTCGGGTGTTTTTTTTACAAAAAAACCCTCAAAAACAGCTTAAATCATAGATTTTGGGGGTCATTTTGATCCCATAGTATTATTAACCTCAATAACCATAATTTCCACTCATTTTCAGTCTCTTCTGAACACCTCACACCTCACAATATTATTTTTAGTCCTAAAATTTGCACCAAGGTCGCTGGATGACTAAGCTAAGCGACCCAAGTGGCCGACACAAACACCTGGCCCATCTAGGAGTGGCACTGCAGTGTCAGACAGGATGGCACTTCAAAAAAATAGTCCCCAAACAGCACATGATGCAAAGAAAAAAAGAGGTGCAATGAGGTAGCTGTGTGACTAAGCTAAGCGACCCAAGTGGCCGACACAAACACCTGGCCCATCTAGGAGTGGCACTGCAGTGTCAGACAGGATGGCAGATTTAAAAAAAAGTCCCCAAACAGCACATGATGCAAACAAAAAAAGAGGCGCACCAAGGTCGCTGGATGGCTAAGCTAAGCATCACAAGTGGCCAAAAAAAACACCTGGCCCATCTAGGAGTGGCACTTCAAAAAAATGGTCCCCAAACAGCACATGATGCAAAGAAAAATGAAAGAAAAAAGAGGTGCAAGATGGAATTGTCCTTGGGCCCTCCCACCCACCCTTATGTTGTATAAACAGGACATGCACACTTTAATGAACCCATCATTTCAGCGACAGGGTCTGCCACACGACTGTGACTGAAATGACTGGTTGGTTTGGGCCCCCACCAAAAAAGAAGCAATTAATCTCTTCTTGCACAGACTGGCTCTACAGAGGCAAGATGTCCACCTCCTCCTCATCGTCTGATTCCTCACCCCATTCACTGTGTACATCCCCCTCCTCACAGATTATTAATTCGTCCCCACTGGAATCCACCATCTCAGGTCCCTGTGTACTTTCTGGAGGCAATTGCTGCTGGTGAATGTCTCCACGGAGTAATTGATTATAATTCGTTTTGATGAACATCATCTTCTCCACATTTTCTGGAAGTAACCTCGTATGCCGATTGCTGACAAGGTGACTAACACTCTTTCGGAGTACACACTGGAGGGGGGGCAACTTAGGTAAAATAAAGCCAGTTTCTGCAAGGGCCTCCAAATTGCCTCTTTTTCCTGTCAGTATACATACGGACTGTCTGACGTGCCTACTTGGATGTGGTCACTCATATAATCCTCCTCCATTCTTTCAATGGTGACAGAATCATATGCAGTGACAGTAGACGACATGTCAGTAACCGTTGGCAGGTCCTTCAGTCCAGACCAGATGTCAGCACTCGCTCCAGACTGCCCTGCATCACCGCCAGCGGGTGGGCTCGGAATTCTTAGCCTTTTCCTCGCAACCCCAGTTGCGGGAGAATGTGAAGGAGGAGCTGTTGACGGGTCACGTTCCGCTTGACTTGACAATTTTCTCTCCAGCAGGCCTTTGAACCTCTGCAGACTTGTGTCTGCCGGATAGAGAGATACAATGTAGGTTTTAAATCTAGGACCGAGCACGGTGGCCAAAATGTAGTGCTCTGATTTCAACAGATTGACCACCCGTGAATCCTGGTTAAGCGAATTAAGGGCTCCATCCACAAGTCCCACATGCCTAGCGGAATCGCTCTGTTTTAGCTCCTCCTTCAATGTCTCCAGCTTCTTCTGCAAAAGCCTGACCTGACTCAAGCTGGCAGTGTCTGAACTGACTTCACGTGCGGCAAGTTCAAAGGGTTGCAGAACCTTGCACAACGTTGAAATCATTCTCCACTGCGCTTGAGTCAGGTGCATTCCCCCTCCTTTGCCTATATCGTAGGCAGATGTATAGGCTTGAATGGCCTTTTGCTGCTCCTCCATCCTCTGAAGCATATAGAGGGTTGAATTCAACCTCGTTACCACCTCTTGCTTCAGATGATGGCGGGGCAGGTTCAGGACTGTTTGCTGGTGCTCCAGTCTTCTGCACGCGGTGGCTGAATGTCGAAAGTGGCCCGCAATTCTTCGGGCTTCCAACAGCATCTCTTGCACGCCCCTGTCATTTTTTAAATAATTCTGCACCACCAAATTCAATGTATGTGCAAAACATGGGACGTGCTGGAATTTGCCCAGATGTAATGCACGCACAATATTGGCGTTGTCCGATGTCACAAATCCCCAGGAGAGTTCAATTGGGGTAAGCCATTCTGCAATGATGTTCCTCAGTTTCCGAAAGAGGTTGTCAGCTGTGTGCCTCTTTTGGAAAGTGGTGATACAAAGCGTAGCCTGCCTAGGAATGAGTTGGCGTTTGCGAGATGCTGCTACTGGTGCCGCTGCTGTTCTTGCTGCGGGAGGCAATACATCTACCCAGTGGGCTGTCACAGTCATATAATCCTGAGTCTGCCCTGCTCCACTTGTCCATATGTCCGTGGGTAAGTGGACATTGGGTACAACTGCATTTTTTAGGACACTGGTGACTCTTTTTCTGACGTCTGTGTACATTCTCGGTATCGCCTGCCTAGAGAAATGGAACCTAGATGGTATTTGGTACCGGGGATACAGTACCTCAATCAAGTCTTTAGTTGCCTGTGAATTAACGGTGGATATCGGAAACACGTTTCTCACCACCCAGGCTGCCAAGGCCTGAGTTATCCGCTTTGCAGCAGGATGACTGCTGTGATATTTCATCTTCCTCACAAAGGACTGTTGGACAGTCAATTGCTTACTGGAAGTAGTACAAGTGGTCTTCCGACTTCCCCTCTGGGATGACAATCGACTCCCAGCAGCAACAACAGCAGCGCCAGCAGCAGTAGGCGTTACACTCAAGGATGCATCGGAGGAATCCCAGGCAGGAGAGGACTCGTCAGACTTGACAGTGACATGGCCTGCAGGACTATTGGCTTTCTTGTCTAAGGAGGAAATTGACACTGAGGGAGTTGGTGGTGTGGTTTGCAGGAGCTTGGTTACAAGAGGAAGGGATTTAGTGGTCAGTGGACTGCTTCCGCTGTCATCCAAAGTTTTTGAACTTGTCACTGACTTCTGATGAATGCGGTCCAGGTGACGTATAAGGGAGGATGTTCCGAGGTGGTTAACGTCCTTACCCCTACTTATTACAGCTTGACAAAGGTAACACACGGCTTGACACCAGTTGTCCGCATTTCTGTTGAAGTAATTCCACACCGAAGAGGTGATTTTTTTGTATTTTGACCAGGCATGTCAATGGCCATATTCGTCCCATGGGCAACAGGTGTCTCCCCGGGTGCCTGACTTAAACAAACCACCTCACCATCAGAATCCTCCTTGTCAATTTCCTCCCCAGCGCCAGCAACACCCATATCCTCATCCTGGTGTACTTCAACACTGACATCTTCAATTTGACTATCAGGAACTGGACTGCGGGTGCTCCTTCCAGCACTTGCAGGGGGCATGCAAATGGTGGAAGGCGCAACCTCTTCCCGTCCAGTGTTGGGAAGGTCAGGCATCGCAACCGACACAATTGGACTCTCCTTGGGGATTTGTGATTTAGAAGAACGCACAGTTCTTTGCTGTGCTTTTGCCATCTTAACTCTTTTAAGTTTTCTAGCAGGAGGAATTAGTGCTTCCATCCTCAGGTGAAGCTGAACCACTAGCCTTGAACATAGGCCAGGGCCTCAGCCGTTCCTTGCCACTCCGTCTTGTAAATGGCACATTGGCAAGTTTACGCTTCTCCTCAGACGATTTTGAGTTAGATTTTTGGGTCATTTTACTAAGCTTTATTTTTTTGGATTTTACATGCTCTCTACTATGACATTGTGCATCGGCCTTGGCAGACGACGTTGATGGCATTTCATCGTCTCGGCCATGACTAGTGGCAGCAGCTTCAGCATGAGGTGGAAGTGGATCTTGATCTTTCCCTATTTTACCCTCCACATTTTTGTTCTCCATTTTTTAATGTGTGGAATTATATGCCAGTAATAGATCAACGTATAATACTGGTGGTCACTGGTCAGCAAAACTCTGCACTGTACTCCTCCAATATAAAGCAGTGTGAACACAGATATATGCAGCACACTGAGCACAGATATGGAGCGTTTTTCAGGCAGACAACGTATAATACTGGTGGTCACTGGTCAGCAAAACTCTGCACTGTACTCCTCCTATAATACTGCTGGTCCCCAGAATAAAGATATTTGCACTGCAGCCACCTGAAACAAAGTGAGAGGACGCCAGCCATGTCCTGTCACTATCATTTCCAATGCACGAGTGAAAAATGGCGGTGACGAGTGGCTTTATATAATATCCGAATCTCGCGAGAATCCGACAGCGGGATGATGACGTTCGGGCGCGCTCGGGTTAACCGAGCAATGCGGGAGGATCCGAGTCTGCCTCGGACCCATGTAAAAAGGGTGAAGTTCGGGGGGGTTCGGATTCCGACGAACCGAACCCGCTCATCACTAATATATATATATATATATATATATATATATATATATATAAAATCTGCCTGCCTCTTTTTTAGGAGCCCCACTGTTTGAAGTGCCTCGGGCCCACCATAGCCTTAATCCGGCTCTGCAGGGAGTGTTGGGTGTGGCTAACACCGAGGAGGGAATAGCTAGTGCCTACCTTCAGCAATCTCAGGGTGGTATGCACTAATGGGAGACTTCAGTAAAAATCCTGTTTTCAGGGTTTTAACACATTTTCCGTATACACTAACCCCCAGCCACCAGGTTTCTGATGCAAATGGTAATGCCAGCAAAAGGATTCCTCCCAGCATACCCCATGGATGCCGCATTTCTGCGCATGCACAGATGGACTCCCGAGTCATAAACCCGGAAGTCTATGAAAAGGAGCCCATCACGAAGGATAGCTCTTATCGAAAGAGCTGTCCTTCGCAATACCAATCGCATATGTTAGTGCATATGCGATTGGTATTGGTGCAATGATCGGCGATGTGTGGCGGAATGTATACCACAAGGTTAATACATCCCGCACACAATCTCCCTCCGCTCCTCACTTATATGAATAGTGTAATGTGAGAGTTTACCAATGAACAAAGGGAAGCATCCCTTGCTGACATGACCCTAGTATGACAAAAAAAATCCTTCCATATGTCTATATGTGTTTTATTGGTATTTCCCCCATATCTTAATTTGGCTGTACAAAGCCTCCTCACGATTTGTTTTCTATTGTGCTACCTCTCAGCTGTATATTCTGTACTTTATCTTTTGCTCCGTTCATCTGTACAGTATGTCCTGCATTGCGTTACCTCCTGTCCCCAACTGAATTTCTTACATTGTGGTGTTTCTCTCCTCCATCTATATGTCCTGCATTGTGCTGCTTGTCCCCCCAAACTGTATGTCCTACATTGTGCTGTCTGTGTCCCTCATATTTATGTCCTGAATTGTGCTGTCCATCTATCACCGTATGTATGTCCTGCATTGTGCTGTCAGCCTAATCCCCATCAGCATGTCCTGCATTGTGATGTCCATCCCTTCACCATCTGTATGTTCTGCATTGTGCTGTCCATCTATCACCGTATGTATGTCCTGCATTGTGCTTTCAGCCTAATCCCCATCAGCATGTCCTGCATTGTGCTGTCCATCTATCACCGTATGTATGTCCTGCATTGTGCTGTCAGCCTAATCCCCATCAGCATGTCCTGCATTGTGATGTCCATCCCTTCACCATCTGTATGTTCTGCATTGTGCTGTCTACCTCCTAATAAGTTTGTCCTGCATTGTGCTGTCCACCCCTCCCCCATCTGTATGTCCTGCATAGTGGTGTCTGTTCCGCATATGTATGTCCTGCAGTGTGCTGTCCATCCCCTCCCCATCTGCATATCCTGCATTGTGCTTTTAGCCCCATTCCATAACTGTATGACTTGCATTGTGCTGTCTGTCTCCCTTTACATACTGTATATCCTGCTTTGTGCTGTCTGCCCCTCTTCATTTGTATATCATTGTACTGCTCCCCCATCTACCTTCTGTGTCTAGTATTGTCCATTCCCCCATGCTCTCTATCTTGTATTGTTCATACAACCATCCCACCCCGTGATTTGTATTGTCCCTTTCCCCTATAGCTTTGTATTGTCCCCCTCTCTGCCCTCTGTGTCTTGTATGTCCACCACCCTCCCCTGGTCTCTATATCTTGTATTGTTCCCACCCCCCTGTCCCGAGTCTTGCACTGCAAATTTTCCCACTGCCTGTTCTGTCCACGGGATGTTACCTCTATCTTCCCCTATGCTCTTGTACTTCACGTCTGCACCTCTTCACAGCCACTCCTCAGGTACTGCTGCTGTGTGCAGCCCTGACCCCATGACATAATCCCTGATGTCTGCACCACTGTCTGAACATTGTGTATCCCTGCTGCTCCTGGCTAATGGCACCCGGATGTTCCCAATTGTAAGAGCAGAAGACAGCATCAGGTTTGTGTGAAAGCACGGTTAGGGGCTAGCAGTGTGACCCGTCCCAGACATCAATTTAAATCGGGTGAAGGGACTATATGACCGGCTCGGCTGGCAGTGTAAACAGGAGGTGGAGATAAAGCTGCCAGATCAGCGCTGAGCTCTGATCACATCAGCCAGCTCAAAAGAGGGGTGACAGGTGGTCACTGAGGGGACAACCGGTCCAGTGGGTATGGATATATATATATATATATATAAATTCACCCTGCTGCGGCACTGGATGCACAGATCGGGACCCTGCTGTTCGAGTGCGGCACAGGTGGATCATGACTGTCTGTGTTTCCATCTCAGGACACTGTTAGGTGTACTCCGGAGGATTGGAACCGGTGAAAGTATATCTTGATGTATGTGAGCTTGTACTTTTTTTTAGTAAAGATTTTACTTGTTACTCACGGATGCGCCTTCCTTTCTTTGTTCTCTCCATATATATATTATATATATATATATATATATCCATTGTCACCAGCAGCAACCAGATAATGCTTGACAGTCCCCTTAAGTACCCCACAGAGATGTAAAAAAATTCCAAAATTATGCACCAATCTGGGCTCAGCAGTTTTAACCATTATAGAAAGGGTGTACAACAACTAATGCATTTATTATCAATAAAGCTAAAGAGAGCATATACCTCCAGTGAACACCCCTCCCAAAAATGGTACTCACCGAGAGCCAAAGGCTCCGGTTTCTCAGGTGGCGTGCGTTCCAAATATGAAGCACTGGAACCAACCCCCTTCTGTTTACATTGGTGACAAGATGAGTGACGCAGAGGAGAGGTGTCCACTTCAATATAGGTGGAACGCATGACGTGGCCGGCGAAAGTGATGTGGAAGTAGTGTGCATTCCAGTGCTTCGTGTTTGGAACGCATGCCGGAGGTTCACTGGAGGAATATGCTCTAATGCCATATGGAGCACTATGGGGTTGCTCCAAGGTAGGTAGTTCTTAGCTTTTATATATATATATATATATAAAAGTAAGGAGCCATTATCATGTGGCTCTTTGCTTGTTAATCATAGACCCAGATTGGGGTAAAGGAGGTGTGGGGTATGGTGCCCCTGGATTGACTGGGCTGGATGGCTCTAGTGTGGCATACCATTACATTCTATTATCACTTATCACTTACTAATTTCCCTACTAACACTATTTTTTCATTATTTTAATTACATCTCATTATTTTTGTATCACTTTCTGTATATAGCTTCACTAACACTAATTTACTAACACTGGTATGCTGCCCTGGGCTTTCTTGCTTATGCTGATTTTTGGGGTGCCGCACCCTGCACCTAGATATAGCACTATGGACCTCCAATATACAGAGAGGCCTTGACGTGGATTGGGGGCTTATTCATACATTTGCGCAAATATATGTAACGAAGATCTCTGAATTCTAATATTGTGTAGGATTTAAACCTGGTTACTGGTATCATTCAGGGTGCTGGGGGAAACAAAATGCTTTTTTTCTTGCAAAACATACCCAGAAAGACTAAAAAATCTCTGTATGTATAGTTTGTAGCAGAGAAGGGAAAGGGGGGGGGGGACATGATAGAAACTTTCAAATATATCAAGGGTTTTAACAAGGTCCAGGAGGGAAACATTGTTCAAATGAAGAGAAGTATTAGAACACGAGGACATGCACTGAAACTGGAGGGAGGTAGGTTCAGGTGAAATTGGAGGAATAATGACTTCACAGAAAGGGTAGTGGAAAAGTGGAATAGCTTCCCATCAGAGGTGGTAGAGGATAAACATGCATGGGATAAACATAAGAATATCCTTACAAAGAAATAAGGATCAAATAAGGGGGCAGATGTATCAAGCCTGGAGACGGTATAAGGAAGTGATAAAGCAGTGATAAGTACAAGGTGATAAACGCATCAGCCAATCAGCTCCTAACTGGTAATTTACATATGGTGCTGATTGGCTGGTGCATTTATTACCTTGCACTTATCACTGATTTATCACTTCATTATGCCTTCCCCAGGTTAATACATCTGCCCCAAGGTTTGAGGTAAAAATATCATAAAAAAGGGGTAGACTAGATGGGCCAAGTGGTTCTTATCTGCGGTCAAATTCTATGTTTCTTTGTTTCTATCTACTTCATGCCAGCAACTAACACTAGGTTTCTGCCACCCTGATGTTATTTCAGTGTTATGATACTAATGCAGAGATATTTATATACCATGTACTTGTCCTGTATTGTCTTGTACTGTAAGTCACTGTTTTTTATGTTGATCATTGTTTATGTACTTTTTTAGGCACTGCGGAACCCTTGTAATATCACATAAATACAGTATAATAATGTAATGAAAAATGTGTCAGTTAAAGCTCTGTCGAATTTACCTTGGATGAGTGAGAAGAATACCACGCCATAATCCTATGGATGGCCTGTCAGATTCTGTATTTGTTATGGGCATAGAACTGGGACCACTGAGCTAAATTGGTGAGAACTTATGTGAGTGAAACTGGGGGAATGGAGGATGCTTTTACTCATTGGTCGAATATCACAGGAGCAGTGAGACAGGACAGATTAAAAATTGGTAGAGGAACTTGTGGACTGCTTGACTGTTGCTGAACACAGTCACAGTGCTCTCAGATCATTCTGTGTAATTTGACTAATATCAGGAGAGCTTCTTTAGGGAGTACCCTTTATTGGTGTAGCAGTATGGGAACCACTACATAGAATGGGACCTGCTGGGAATATTGGGTTACTCCTATATAGATTAACGTAATTGTATAGACCAGACTATATGTCTTCGCCATATGTCCCTCTATCTCGTTAATGGGCTATAAAAGGTGTGGTGGTTTGTGGCATCCCTCAAACACTTACTGTACCAATATTCTAATATTGTTGTACCAGCATTAAGGGAAGGGGGGAGTAGGTGATTCTCACTCCTACCTCATACCAGTGGAGTGGATCTCAATAGATTCTCAGTATAATGACACAGTGTTCATCCAGTCTGTTCTAAAGTGTTGAGTTTCTTACTGGCACTCATACTAGGGTAATTGCAGTGTTGATGGTGGTGGCTGTAATGGGCCCATTTTTCTGTATATGCTTTCTGTGTCCTGCGGGCAGTTGATGGTCAGAATTTCTTAAGCTGCCAAATGCACTGTCTTGCCCAAGGTGACTTGCAGGCTAGTGCAGGTGGGGGTGATATTTCTGTTGATGCTTTATGTCTCTGAATGGACTAAATGAATCACGTGCTTGTCACTATTGATGCGGTGCAGTTGATGAGGGTTTATATGGGTCTTTCAATCCAATTCGGCATGGTGCCTTTTTCAAGAAAGTTATTGTTGAGTTGTAGTGGGTCAGTTAAAAGTCAGTTGATTAAGTGTGGAGCCCATTCCTATTGGTCTGGGGTGGAGGTTGGTTCCATTTTTGTGTGATTCTGATTGGTTTAATGTTGCTGAATGCTGTACTGTTTTTGTTATTGTCTAATATCCTGCATTGATCTATGGGGAACAGGGAATAGGTGATGCTGAATTACCATATTAATGCCTCATAGGAATCACTAATTAATTTGGCAATATCATATATCCTGCCTGCACTATCCAGCTTGTGACTTCGGGAAAGACAGTGCACTTGGCAGTTTGAGACATTCTGTCCGTCAGCTGTCATCATGAGCTAGTAAGCATATACAGAATAACGTGCCCCCTCTCTGCATAGTCTTGTTCAGTGTTTCCCAACCTTGGTCCTCAAGCCACACTAACAGTCTACGTTTTAGTGATATCCATGCTTGGGCATAGAAGGTTAAATCAAAATAACCAAGGTACTAATAAAGTCACCTGTGCTATCCTATGGCTATCCTTAAAATCTGGACGTTTAGTGTGCCTTGGTTGGGGAACACTGGTCTAGTCTATATGATTAAGGTATTCTCTAGAGGAGTAACCCAATATCCCCAGCAGGCCCTATGCAATGTGAGTTGGGTAGAGTTCCCATAATGTCACACCAACAAAGGGTATTTCTTAAATGAGCTCACCTGATATTTGACAATTTACACAGAATGATCTGAGTGTACTGTGACTCTCATTAATAATTTTGGGGGTAATTCCAAGTTGATCGCAGCAGGATTTTTGATAGAAACTGGGCAAAACCATGTTCACTGCGGGGGAGGCAGATATAACATGTGCAGAAAAAGTTAGATTTGGGTGGGTTATATTGTTTCTGTGCAGGGTAAATACTGGCTGCTTTATTTTTACACTGCAACTTAGATTGCAGATTGAACACACCCCACCCAAATCTAACTCTCTCTGCACATGTTATATCTGCCTCCCCTGCAGTGCACATGGTTTTGCCCAGTTGCTATCAAAAATCCTGCTGCGATCAACTTGGAATTACCCCCTTTGTTTTATATTATTCACATATATGTTCCATTATCATTTCAATTACACCACACAACAACAACAACATAGCCATAGGTGTTAGCGCTTCAATGACGACCTCATTAGAGATAAATGCCTTTCAAGTAGAATTGCTTGAATTTTCCCGAAGGTGTTATGATAAAAAGTGTGGGGATTATAATGCTAACAGAGGGAAGGAAAATGTGTCTTTTGCATAAAATCAATATCAGCTTTATCAGCCTAGAGTGACCCAAAGATCTTGAATTTCTTCTCTGGGAAATTAAGGCCTTGGGCTTTAATGGATATCATCCATAGGAAGTCACCATTTGGAGGTGTTAACGGGGAGTGGTTGGAAAAATTCAGGCATGTCATGACTATTTTCAGGGCATGTAGCTGCCATCAGCTGTGAGCTTGTACGTGCAAAAACATGGCTCCTGCGTTGCTACTGCTATATCCAGTCTGCATAGTCATATGCCACCCCTGTGAGGAATTACAAATGAGTTTGCAATGGCTCTTTTGAGTGTCTCTTTTGATTTCTGGGCAACAGCTTCACTTGCTAACATTATCTGCTCAATAGCCTAGAAAATTGCATTTGCGATGGAAGGAGGAACCATGAAGATGGTCAGTGGTTACGAGGCAAGAATAATGCTGGCAGGTCTCTCTATACGTCCTCTTTAGGTGAACTCATTAGTTCTTTTAATTTCCAGTACCACCTCTATGCTGATGACACTCAAATCTACCTCTCCTCCCCTGATCTCTCCACGGCTCTCCTCACTCGTGCCTCTAACTGTCTTTCTGCTATCTCTTCCTGGATGTCCCAGCGCTTTCTTAAACTCAACATGTCTAAGACTGAGCTGATCATCTTCCCACCCTCCCGCACAACCTCACCTCCCACAATCTCATTATCCATTGATGGCACGACTATCTCCTCTAGCCCCCAAGTACGCTGTCTTGGTGTAATCCTTGACTCCTCCCTCTCCTTCAAACCACACATTCAGCACCTCTCACAAACCTGTCATTTTCATCTCAAAAACATTTCCAGGATCAGACCTTTTCTCACCCAGGATGCCACTAAGATCATTATTCACTCACTGATTATTTCCAGACTGGACTACTGTAATCTCCTCCTAACTGGCCTCCCTGACAATTACCTCTCTCCACTCCAGTCTATCCTCAATGCTGCTGCTCGGCTCATCTTCCTCACCAAACGCACTACATCCACCTCCCCTCTCCTACTAGCCCTTCACTGGCTTCCCTTCCCCTTCAGAATCCAATTCAAACTTCTCACTCTCGCTTACAAAGCTCTCACCCAATCCTCTCCCATTTACATCTCTGACCTTATCTCCCTTTACTCTCCCACCCGTCCTCTTCGCTCTGCTAATGCACGCCGCCTCTCCTGTCCCCTGATTACTTCCTCCCACTCCTATCTCCAAGATTTTTCACGTGCTGCTCCCTTCCTTTGGAATTCTTTACCTCTCCCCCTCAGACTCTCCACCTCTCTACAAAACTTCAAACGGGCTCTCAAGACCCATTTCTTTACCAAACCCAGCCAAATCTCATCCTAACCCCCTGTTCCATGCTCTCTATGTACCCCATCTGTGTCACCCCTGTCTGTCTACCCCTAGAATGTAAGCTCTCACGAGTAGGGCCCTCTTCCCTCATGTGCTCACCCTTTTCTTCTTTAATAATTCTCAACTGCCCAAATCACAGTTTTTGGGCCACCTGGAACTTATCTCTGTCATTTACTGGTGTAGTTATGCTTAGTTACCCTGTACTTGTCCAAAATTGATTTCAACTGTAAGTCACTGTTTTGATTATGTGCATATGTACTCTGTAATTGGGCGCTGCGGAACCCTTGTGGCGCCATATAAATAAATGATAATAATAATAATAATAATAAAAAGGGAAGAGGAAATAGGACTAGAGGGAAGAGCAAGGAACATGGGATAAGGGGGGAAAACAACAATGTAGCCCTTTATAAGGTTAACAAATACAATTAAATAAAATCCTTTTTTGAAAAGGTTACAGGTATGTCAGCCACCCCCACATTATTTTCTAGCTAGAAAGGGTGGAGGTGAAGAGGTATTATCTAAAAAGGTGCTTTTTACCAAAGATATCCCATAAAATAATCTGCACTTTTTATTTGTATTAACGTGATTATGGGGAACATTTACTAAGCAGTGATAAGAGCGGAGAAGTGAGCCAGTGGCTAAATTTCCTCATCAACCAATAAGCAGCTCTGTATCATTTTATAGATGCAAATGATAGATGTTACTTCAGTGCTGATTGGTTGCCATGGGCAACTTCTCCACTGGCTCACTTCTCCGCTCTTACCATTGCTTAGAAAATGTACCCCTTAGTCTTCTTTACTTGCAAGAGTTGCCTATTCTCAGTTACTTATCAATATTCATAGACAAAATGATACAATTAAGGTAGCTTATTTCCTCTCTTTTTCTATATCTCATAATGCTGTATATCATAGGTTCTCAAACTCGGTCCTCAGGACCCCACTCAGTGCATGTTTTGCAGATAACCCAGCAAGTGCACAGGTGTATTAATTACTCACTGACACATTTTATACGGTCCACAGGTGGAGCTAATTATTTCACTTGTGATTCTGTGAGGAGACCTGCAAAACATGCACCGTGTGGGGTCCTGAGGACCGAGTTTGAGAACCTGTGCTGTATATAAAATTTCTGAAACTAACTTTTCTCTAATGCTTATGATTGCCAGTTCCATTTGGATTAACAATTTAAGCATTGTGCAGATACGAAAATTTGAGTATTTCTAGGCAATATATTCTAGACTTATATAAGAGAATACATATTTTGGATTCTTATTTTGTTGGCCCAGAATTCTAGAATAAGTACAGTGGTAAATCATAGATGGAGAAAAGCTAGAACATCATTGAAAATAAATAAATATATATATATATATATATATATATATACACACACACACACACACACACACTATATATATATATATATATATATATATTGTATACACTGTGTGTATATATATATATATATATATATACCTGCGGTACAGCAGTATCAGTTGGCGGCACTCATTGGACTTGTATCTGAGAGAATCACACAACCACATCCTGTGATCAAGCACTGAATGCGAAACGTACGTCAGGAGGAAGTACAGCGATCACGTGATGCGCACACGTGATCGCACTAGCCGGAATCCCGAGAACGATCACCATGGAAACGGCCGCAAGCTCCGTCCTCTGAACGAGGAGACCTCGACCACACGCCATTGCAGCCCCTGAAACCTTAGGAGCACGGGCACGGCAGGAGTCGGGTCCAACAGGGACACTACCCAGTCCGGAGCTGGTATCGTATACCCTGCACTTTTTTCACTGCAATCTGCACTGACAAGAGCCTGTCAGCAAACAAAAAAAGTTTCTCTTTTCACTCTTCTCTTTTCTTTCTTCCTTCCTTTCTGTGAATTAACAGCAGCTACCACAAGTGACAATTCAGTTATCAGTCTTATCATCATACTATGCTAAAGAACAACATAGGATTAATTGTCCCAATTAGCAATACCATATGGATTGTATACCTCCAGTATCAAGGCCTTCAATTGGGAAATTCCTCATTAGCTATAGACATCAATAGCAAGCTGATATCAATTCTACAATTATCACTGACTGTTTTCTTTTCCTTTTGAAATATAAGAATGGCTAATTGCAGCAAATGCTCAGAACTTTGAACATATTATGCTTAAGCACATCAACACATGTGCAAACGAATAATAAGCACCTATTTCTAGCCTGCTTTTCCACAATACATGCAGGTATTCATTAGAGGCTCTATGCATCAGGCACCTCTAATCTATTGCTTGGTCAAGTGCGAATAGGGTATACCACAAATTAACCCATCTCTGTGCAGCATAATTATATCCTGCACCTATAAAATTATTTGTGGTCCGACCGTTTATGGCGTTCTTAGGGCTTTTTCTGGAGTGATGGGCCAGTCCTAATTGTGGACATTGTGTGGTGTTTAGAAATTATACCCACACAATAGACCTTCACTCATGTGTATACTGTTACCTGTGGCTGATTGTTACAGGGTGAATAAGCCAGGTGGCTACATATTATCCCAATTTTTTATTGCACCTTATGTATATATGGAGTGATGGGCCAGTCCTAATTGTGGACATTATGTGGTGTTTAGAAATTATACCCACACAATAGACCTTCACTCATGTGTATATTGTTACCTGTGGCTGATTGTTACAGGGTAAATAAGCCAGGTGGCTACATATTATCCCAATTTTTTTATTGCATCTTATGTATATATAACTTATTACTTTTTGACAATTATAATTTTTTGGATGATTGAGGAGGGTGAGTATAATATTTGCGGTCATACCTCACTGGAAATGCCCAATCTCTTCCGATCTTGGAAGCTAAGCAGTGAAAGGCCGGGTCAGTAAAAGGATGGGTGACCACCTTTGAACACCCAGGTACTGCAACAATTTTACTCTCCTATATTGCCATCCACACCCAAAACATTGGGCACTTTGGAACTCCTATAACAAAGTGGCTGCACATTTTTTGGTGATCTTAGAGGGAGAGTACAATATTTGCGGTCATACATCACTGGAGATGCCCAATCTCTTCTGACCTTGGAAGCTAAGCAGTGAAAGGCCGGGTTAGTACTAGGATGGGAGACCACCTCTGAACACCCTGGTACTGCAATAAATTGACTCCCCTAGAAAGTGTCACCCATATATATTTACATATATACATACTACGGGGCACCTGACTTTCATATGACCTATGATTTAATTCTCAGCATCTACTGTAATCCACAATGGATACTTGCTGAATAAATGATGGTCATACATTACATAAATCTTAATGTGCAATGATGTATGAACTCTGTAACCACAGTCATTAATTTCCGGCAACCGATACACTGTGATACGGATATCACGTACCAATTATAATGTGTTTTATATTTTCGCAAAGCTTCTAATTTTTCACGCAAATACTCCTAAAAATATTTTAATGTATAATCTAATAAAAATGGTTTTACCAGTATTAATTAATTAATTATATTTCTACCCTCTGAATTAGAGTGCTCCCAAAAAAGAGTCTACTTTCTAAACACTTTTTTCTGTACAGAATCACACAACCACCAAGTCACTCTCAGCTCAACGTTTCGGTGTTTCCACCTTTATCAATAACTCACAACATAATGAAATATACATATACCTAAATTAGGGGTGAGCGGGTTTGATTCCCCGGGAACCGAAACCCACCGAACATTGCGATCCGAGCCGGGATCCGAGTCCATGTTCGGGACTTCCCGCCTTACTCAGCCCAAAACGAGGCAAAACATCATCATCCCGCTGTCAGACTCTTGTGAGTTTTGGATTCTATATAAGTCCCTGTCGATCGATGTGATCTTCACTCCGGTATTGGAGACTGCACTGGATGGATGTGTCCGTCTGCAGTACTAGGTGGCGTGGTGTGGGGTGGGTGCTCTGTGTGCTGCATCTGAAAGGGGTGCCCTGTCTGCCATATCAGTCCAGGGGTGCCCTGTCTGCCATATCAGTTCAGGGGTGCACTGTCTACTGTATCAGTTCAGGGGTGCCCTGCCTGCCATATAAGTCCAGGGGTGCCCTATCTGCCATATCAGTCCAGGAGTGCCCTGTCTGCCGTATCAGTCCAGGGGTGCTACTAAGTCTGCCGTATCAGTTCAGGGGTGCTGTTAAGTCTGCCGTATCAGTACAATGGTGCCTTGTTTGCCGTATCAGTCCAGGGGTGCTGATAAGTCTGCTGTATCAGTCCAGGGGTGCCCTGTCTGCTGTATCAGTCCAGGGGTGCTTTTTAGTCTTCCGTATCAGTCCAGGGGTGCTCTGTCTGCTGTATCGGTTCAGGGCTGCTGCTAAGTCTGCCTTATTAGTCCAGGGGTGCTATTCCGGCTCTATCTGAAAAAGGGATGCTCTGTTTGCTGTATCTGAAAGGGGTGATCTGTCTGTCTGTCCATCCAGGGGCTCCGCACCAGTGTAAAATGAAAATAATAAAAGCTAAAAGCAAAAAGCCTAAAATTATATATATATATATATATATATATATATATAAATATATATATATATATATATATATATTGTTGGTGTTGTACCTCAGTGTGCTATACAATTTTTATTTTATTTTCATAAGTACTGTGGCACTGCCGGTCAGACCATAGTATATTGTTTCCTACTCATACATATTGTGAAGTCAACCAGAGTGTGCAATTATTATTATTATATATATTTCTGACTCATTTGTGCGACACTGCAACCACTGGTGTGTGTGATATAAAAAATACTTCTACAGAGGGCGTGGCTTAGCAGCAGATCCAGGCAGTCGTGCTGGGTTAGGGCTCCAGCCTGAGAAACGTATAAACTGACTGTTTTGGGCTGCTATTTCCACAGATCAGTGCATTACTAAACCTATAACTGTCACCTGTACTGGGGTGTGTGATTTGCGGAGCCGGCGGGTGCCTCCTGCACCCGTGCGGGTTGCGGCCTACCTCCCCATCTGAAGCAGGGGTCTCTATTTCTTCACGGACCCGGACCGGAAGTTGGGTATTCGTGTCCTGTGGGCACAGTAGAGACTCTCTCCATCCCTCCACCGCTCCTTCACCTGTCCCCCGCCTGGCTCCCCTTCAGCTGCGCTGCCCGTAGCGGGGACCCGCTGATCGATGCAGAAGTGACTGCAGCGAGCCTGGGACCAGGACACCGCACACTGTGCCCTCCTCTCTCCCCCTGCCACGAGCAGACGCTGTAGCGGGGAGACTACTCACCGCTGCCACCAATGCTTTCAGCGGTCTCCAGGTACCACGGCCGCCGAGGCCCTGCATAGGAGGCCGGCGGCGCCATTTTGTTTAGGGGCTGTACGACCACACTTCATGTTGTGGGGCTGTGAGGAGGTGAAGCCCTACTACCTCTTATGTTTCTGGCTGTGGGGGTTATTAAAAACCACTCTTGCCGGTGCGTGGCCTGGCAAGCTAACGGAGAGGATGTATGTTGGCTGAGCTCTGCTGGAACCCCTCTCATTTAGCCCTTTAATCTGTGCTGCAGCCCGCTCAAAATCTGCAGAACGGCTGCCCCATTATTTACACTCATTTGGGCAACCGGGGTGAGCTGCGGAGCCGGAGGACAGAGATTCTCTGCCCTTGCAGGTTGCGGCCCTCCCACGATCAAGAAGCCGAGACCTGCCGTATGGGGACTGCCGGGCGGACTTCCGGTGGGGCCGGGACCGGGCACCACACCTTCGGTGGTGGCCCTTAACCATTCCTGTGGAGAGCCCGGACTGTGGGCTGCACCAATGGGCCGCCGATCCATCCTAATCCCGCCTAGCTGTGAGACGCTGTGCAGCTGGGCTGGAATTAATGTTGGAGCTCCCTCCTGTGGCTCTTCTAGCTCACTGCACTGTCAATGCACCTTCATCGTCTTAGCTACCTACACATTCTTGCCCTGGGGCTCCTCGCGGCTGCGATGGTCTCCGGATGAATAATACCCCATGGCCGGCCTGACCGTCCTATAACTCACCTGTGTCATTTCCCGATATCTACTCCTCTGCTCCTTCCCCCTCAGTACTGCAACTTAACTGGAGAAAATAAACCTCTCCCTTGCCTGCATTATGTCACAAAGGAACAAGATGGCTCCTCAGGCCTCCGCAAACTTCTTCAGCAGCAAGGCTAAGGGCCCTCAAAGCATAGCGCACTCCCCAGAGTCTCCATCATCCCCACGTTCTTCGGAGACGGGTATTGACCCTCAAATACAGGCAGTGATGTCGGGCCTTTTGGACGGTGTGTAAACAGCCTTTAAACATTAACTGTTCAAAGCTGTCGCGGACTTCAAAATGGAGATTGCTTCGCTTGGAAATCGCACGGATGCTTTGGAGACGAAGACAGACGACTTATGTCACTCGCAACAACGTCTGGACCACAAACTTTCGAGGCTCCATGCTGAAGTTGAGACCCTGAAGGAACACCAAGAGGACCAAGAGAATTGATCCTGACGCAATAACCTCTGCATATGTAATGTGGCGGAATCAGTCTAGAGTTCTACGTTGCCCTCCTTTTTGAAAGACCTCTTCCAGCACTTGGTCCCAGACTTGTCTGATGACGACTGCCTCTTCGATAGGGCACACAGGGCCCTACGGGCCAAACCCTCAACATCGCAGCCTCCTCGGGACATTATAGCGCATCTCCATTATTACCGTTCGAAGGAAAGAGTAATTGCTGCCATCCGGGATTCCTCTGATATAGCCTTCCAGGGCATGCAATTGTAGATCTACCAAGACCTGGCGCCCTCGACCATTCAGAAACGATGGGACCTCCAACCGATTACTAGAATTTTGCAACAACGCCAGATTCAATATAGTTGGGAATTCCCCTTTCAGTTGCAGCTTTCTTTTAACGGCACCAACCATGCATTCAAGACCCTGGCACAAGGGCAGGAACTGCTTCGCAAGCTTGATCTTCTACCGGAATCATCGCCCTCATCTGTCGACCCGTCTGCTTCCCCGAAGTCTCAAAGGCCACGTCTGCCTCAGCCGGAATGGACAAGAGTGTCTCATCATAGGGGTGAAGATGATGATCCTCCCTGATTGCCTGCCCTCTTTTCTTCTATATGTTTCATTATGCCATTGCATTAGTTTGCTGGAGGTCCCACATGGACTGGACTGCCTGTCCCTAGTACTCTGGACCTCCTTTGTCCCTTTATATATGTTGATTTGATATTATGCTCTTAATGCTCTGTTCTCAATGTACACAGTTTCTTTGGGTACTGCGGGTCCCTCGCGGTGCTGGTTGACCTGGTCCCTGCACCGTGGACCACCTTCGTTTATTTCAGGCACTTTCTATTTTAGTTATTTAGATGTTCCATTTGTTATGTCTCCCAAAGTACATTCTGCCCTCATGTTTATGGTCCCAAGATGACCAGTCGTTTTGCGGTTTGGTCCGATGACGCTCAACCAACTGTATGGACCATATGCTGCTGCTGTATTATTCCCTTGGATGCTCCCATTCCCCCTCCTCCCTTCCCATTTTTTTCCCTCTCTCCTCTCCCCGTCCTTCCCCTCCTGACACAGGGTTTATCTTTGTGATGTATGATTTCTTTGGCCTAGGCCACTCTGTTATCGGTCAGGCCGCTCAGCCTGATATGGTTGTTTGTGCCACTACCCCCATGCTCCCTGCTTTGATTACGTTATTGATTATATTTTTCCTTTGTTTGGCGGTCCTGTTACTGATCCCATCGCTACAGGGTTTCTGCCCGATTGGGCTTTCTTTCCCCTCTTCTTGCTCTTCTTTACTTTCCTTCTGTGGCCTCTTTTTCCTTTTCCCTTTTCTCCCCTTGTCCTTGTGGTGGGTTCTGGGTATCCACTCCACTTGCCTTTATTTTTTTTCTGTGGGTTGTTGGGACCCGGGAGGCCCCTGTTTTTGTATCCCCTTTTCTATGGCTCTCAATGAGATTTTGTTACCCAGGTCACTATGCCCCTAAAGATATTGGGGGTAATTCCAAGTTGATCGCAGCAGGAATTTAGTTAGCAATTGGGGAAAACCATGTGCACTGCAGGGGAGGTAGATTTAACATGTGCAGAGAGAGTTAGATTTGGGTGGGTTATTTTATTTCTGTGCAGGGTAAATACTGGCTGCTTTATTTTTACACTGCAAATTAGATTGCAGATTGAACACACCCCACCCAAATCTAACTCTCTCTGCACATGTTAAATCTGCCTCCCCTGCAGTGCACATGGTTTTGCCCAATTGCTAACTAACACCAGAAGGGCCATTGATATTATCCATTCTATTCATCAACAAAAAAATACTTCTACATATTTCTGCTTCATTTGTGCGACACTGTCTGTGAAGTCAACCGCAGTGTGTAATTATTATAATATATATTTCTGACTCATTTGTGTGGCACTGTAACCGCCAGTGTGGGATACAAAAAAATACTACTACATATTTCTGACTCAATTGTGCGATGCTGTCGGTGAAGTCAACCGCAGTGTTTAATTATTATACATATTTCTGACTAATTTGTGCAATGCTATCGGTGAAGTAAACCGCAGTGTGTAATTATTATATATATTTTTAACTCATTTGTGTGACGCTGTCGGTGAAGTCAACTGCAGTGCATAATTATTATATATATTTTTGACTCTTTTATACAACATTGTTGCTGTACCCCACTTTGTGTCGATAGAAATGGAGGACCAACAATTGAAGGATCAGGAACCACTTCCTACTACTAGTGCTGAAGCTTCTGCCACTAGTCATGACATTGACAATGCAAGTCCGTCAACGTCACCTGCTAAAGCCGATGCCCAATGGCGTAGAGGGCATGTAAAATCAAAGAAACAATATTTTACGGTGACAAATAAAAAAAAAAGAAAAGTTAGCTGACGAGAAACTTAAAAAGGCAAGGAATGGCTAAAGCCTTGGCCTGTGTTTATGACCTGTGGTTCTGCATCTCATAATGATGATGTAAGCCTTCCTCCCTGTAGAAGAGTAAAAAAAAATGAAACTTGTTAAGGCACAGGAGCCAACTAGGCATGTCAGACAGTCTGTTTCAATACTGGCAGGAAAAAGAGGCAATTTGGAGGCCCTTGAACAAACTGGCTTTGTTTTATTTAAGTTGCCCCCCCTCCAGTATGTACTTTGAACCTTGTCAGTGATCGGCGTAGGAGGTTACTTCCCCAAAATGTGGAAAAAATGATGTTCATCAAAATGAAATACTAATTCCATGAGGAAGACCGTAACCAGCAATTACCTCCAAAAAGTACAGAGGGACCTGTAATAGTGGATTCCAGCAGGAACAAATTAATAGTCTGTGAAGAAGAGGATGTACACACTGATGGGGGTGAGGAATTGGATGCTGGTGACGACATCGCTCTTATTTAAAGTACTAATTCCAGTTTGTGCACTGCCCATTGCCAGCTTGTTTTGTGGGGGTCCAAACAAAACAATCATTTCAGCCACAAGTGACAGTCCCTGTTGCTGAAATGATTGGTTTGTTAAACTTTGCATATCCTGTTTATTATACAACACCTCTTTTCTTTGCATTATGTGCTCTTTGGAGCATTTTTTTGGCATAGTTTATAAAACTGATATCCTGTCTGCCACTGCAGTGCCACACCTAGATGTGCCACGTGTTCGTGCCGCCCACTTCTGTTGCTTAGCATAGTCATCCAGCTACCTCGGCGCAACCTTTTGGCCTAAACTGGATGAAAACAATGGTGTGAGCTGGGAAGTGTTCAAAATAGATGGGAAATTAGTGGAAATGAATGTTATTGAGTTTAATAATACTGCAGGAACAAAAACACCCCCAAACTCAAAAACCGCAAGGGCGGTTTTGGCAAAACCAATACAGATCCAAAACACGAAGGAGATACAGACCCAAAACCAAAACACAAAACCCGAAAAATGGCCCGGCGCACACCTCTACCACAAACAGTGCAATGTTCCACAAATCCCAAAACAACTCATCATAGCTGTTTGGGTGACGCAATGCCCCTCGGGGACTTCTGGGCCAAACTAAATAACCAGCGTCACTGCGACATGGGAAGTGGCAATGTGCGTTCCACATGGTGCGTTCTAGCGCCATCACGTCTATGTGCGATGACGCTAAGTGTCAACCAGTCAGCGGGAATAGGGACTGCCTGTGCTGAGTCCGGCTTCACCATGATGATGGGATGCCGGGCGGGAGGACCAGCTGACAAATATGAAGCTATAAACTATTGCACATCAGTTAAAGGTTGTTACACGTCAGTTTAAACTAGTGATGAGCGGGTTCGGTTCGTCGGGATCCGAACCCCCCCAAACTTCACCCTTTTTACACGGGTCCGAGGCAGACTCGGATCCTCCCGCCTTGCTCGGTTAACCCGAGCGCGCCTGAACGTCATCATCCCGCGGTCGGATTCTCGCGAGATTCGTATTCTATATAAGGAGCCGCGCGTCGCCGCCATTTTTCACTCGTGCATTGGAGATGATCGTGAGAGGACGTGGCTGGCGTCCTCTCAGTTTCTATGTTCAGTGTGCTGCAAATATCTGTGCTCAGTGTGCTGCAAATATCTGTGCTCAGTGTGCTGCAAATATCTGTGCTCAGTGTGCTGCAAGTGCAAATATCTACGTTCTCTGCCTGAAAAATGCTCCATATCTGTGCTGCATTGTAGTATATAGTAGGAGGACAGTGCAGAATTTTTGCTAACCACCAGTATAACTAAATATATATAGCAGTACGGTACAGTAGTCCACTGCTCTACCTCTGTGTCGTCAAGTATACTATCCATCCATACCTGTGGTACATTTCAGTTTTGCACAGTGTGCTGACCAGCAGTATATAATATAAAGTAGTACGGTACAGTAGGCCTCTGCTCTACCTACCTCTGTGTCGTCAAGTATACTATCCATCCATACCTGTGGTGCATTTCAGTTTTGCACAGTTTGCTGACCACCAGTATATAATATATAGCAGTACGGTACAGTAGGCCACTGCTCTACCTACCTCTGTGTCGTCAAGTATACTATCCATCCATACCTGTGGTGCATTTCAGTTTTGCACAGTTTCCTGACCACCAGTATATAATATATAGCAGTACGGTACAGTAGGCCACTGCTCTACCTACCTCTGTGTCGTCAAGTATACTATCCATCCATACCTGTGGTGCATTTCAGTTTTGCACAGTTTGCTGACCACCAGTATATAATATATAGCAGTACGGTACAGTAGGCCACTGCTCTACCTACCTCTGTGTCGTCAAGTATACTATCCATCCATACCTGTGGTGCATTTCAGTTTTGCACAGTTTGCTGACCACCAGTATATAATATATAGCAGTACGGTACAGTAGGCCACTGCTCTACCTACCTCTGTGTCGTCAAGTATACTATCCATCCATACCTGTGGTGCATTTCAGTTTTGCACAGTTTGCTGACCACCAGTATATAATGTATAGCAGTACAGTACAGTAGGCCACTGCTCTACCTACCTCTGTGTCGTCAAGTATACTACAAAAATTCAGGAAAAAAGACCCAAAAATCAAAATTAAAAGCGTCTGATGAGAAGCGTAAACTTGCCAATATGCCATTTATGACACGGAGTGGCAAGGATCGGCTAAGGCCCTGGCCTATGTTCATGGCTAGTGGTTCAGATTAACATGAGGATGGAAGCACTCATCTTCTCGCTAGAAAACTGCAGTGCCACTCCTAGATGGGCCAGGTGTTTGTGTCGGCCACTTGGGTCGCTTAGCTTAGTCACACAGCTACCTCATTGTGCCTCTTTTTTTCTTTGCATCATGTGCTGTTTGGGGACAATTTTTTTAATCTGCCATCCGGTCTGACACTGCAGTGCCACTCCTAGATGGGCCAGGTGTTTGTGTCGGCCACTTGGGTCGCTTAGCTTAGCCATCCAGCGACCTTGGTGCACCTCTTTTTTTCTTTGCATCATGTGCTGTTTGGGGACTATTTTTTTAATCTGCCATCCTGTCTGATACTGCAGTGCCACTCCTATATGGGCCAGGTGTTTGTGTTGGCCACTTGGATCGCTTAGCTTAGTCACACAGCTACCTCATTGCGCCTCTTTTTTTCTTTGCATCATGTGCTGTTTGGGGACTATTTTTTTGAAGTGCCATCCTGCCTGACACTGCAGTGCCACTCCTAGATGGGCCAGGTGTTTGTGTCGGCCACTTGGGCCGCTTAGCTTAGTCACACAGCTACCTCATTGCGCCTCTTTTTTTCTTTGCATCATGTGCTGTTTGGGGACAATTTTTTTAATCTGCCATCCTGTCTGACACTGCAGTGCCACTCCTAGATGGGCCAGGTGTTTGTGTCGGCCACTTGGGTCGCTTAGCTTAGTCATCCAGCGACCTTGGTGCAAATTTTAGGACTAAAAATAATATTGTGAGGTGTGAGGTGTTCAGAATAGACTGGAAATGAGTGGAAATTATGGTTATTGAGGTTAGTAGTACTATGGGATCAAAATGACCCCCAAATTCTATGATTTAAGCTGTTTTTGAGGGTTTTTGTAAAAAAACACCCGAATCCAAAACACACCCGAATCCGACAAAAAATTTTCAGGGAGATTTTGCCAAAATGCGTCCGAATCCAAAACACGGCTGCGGAACCGAATCCAAAACCAAAACACAAAACCCGAAAAATTTCCGGTGCACATCACTAGTTTAAACTAGAGATGAGCGGGTTCGGTTTCCGAGAAACCGAACCGCCCCGAGCTTCACCGTTTTTACACGGGTCCGAGGCAGGTTCAAACCTTCCCGCCTTGCTCGGCTAACCCGAGCGTGCCCGAACGTCATCATCCCGCTGTCGGATTCTCGCGAGATTCGGATTCTATATAAGCAGCCGCGCGTCGCCGCCATTTTCACTCGTGCATTGGAGATGATAGGGAGAGGACGTGGCTGGCGTCCTCTCCGTTTATTGTTGAAGTTGATTGGTTTATTGCTTAAGTGTGGGGAGGACTGGGGAGCAGCTGTTAGGAGGAGTACAGTGCAGAGTTTTGCTGATAAGTGACCACCAGTTTTTATCCGTTCTCTGCCTGAAAAAAACGCTCCATACCTACCATATCTGTGCTCAGTGTGCTGCATAATATAGCAGTACGGTAGGCCACTGCTGTACCTACCCCTGTGTCGTCATCCATTAAGTATACTATCCATCTACATTCTTCTATACCTGTGGTGCATTTTAGTTTTGCAGTTTGCTGACACAGTGTCCACCAGTATACTATATATAGCAGTACGGTAGGCCACTGCTGTACCTACCTCTGTGTCGTCATCCATTAAGTATACTATCCATCTACATTCTATACCTGTGGTGCATTTTAGTTTTGCAGTTTGCTGACACAGTGTCCACCAGTATACTATATATAGCAGTACGGTAGGCCACTGCTGTACCTACCTCTGTGTCGTCATCCATTAAGTATACTATCCATCTACATTCTATACCTGTGGTGCATTTTAGTTTTGCAGTATGCTGACACAGTGTCCACCAGTCTACTATATATAGCAGTACGGTAGGCCACTGCTGTACCTACCTCTGTGTCATCATCCATTAAGTATACAATCCATCTACATTCTATACCTGTGGTGCATTTTAGTTTTGCAGTTTGCTGACAGTGTCCACCAGTATACTATATATAGCAGTACGGTAGGCCACTGCTGTACCTACCTCTGTGTCGTCAAGTATACTATCCATCCATACCTGTGGTGCATTTCAGTTGTGCGCAGTAAATATAGTAGTAGGCCATTGCTATTGATACTGGCATATAATTCCACACATTAAAAAATGGAGAACAAAAATGTGGAGGTTAAAATAGGGAAAGATCAAGATCCACTTCCACCTCGTGCTGAAGCTGCTGCCACTAGTCATGGCCGAGACGATGAAATGCCATCAACGTCGTCTGCCAAGGCCGATGCCCAATGTCATAGTAGAGAGCATGTAAAATCCAAAACACAAAAGTTCAGTAAAATGACCCAAAAATCAAAATTAAAAGCGTCTGAGGAGAAGCGTAAACTTGCCAATATGCCATTTACCACACGGAGTGGCAAGGAACGGCTGAGGCCCTGGCCTATGTTCATGGCTAGTGGTTCAGCTTCACATGAGGATGGAAGCACTCATACTCTCGCTAGAAAAAAGAAAAAACTTAAGCTGGCAAAAGCACAGCAAAGAACTGTGCGTTCTTCTAAATCACAAATCCCCAAGGAGAGTCCAATTGTGTCGGTTGCGATGCCTGACCTTCTCAACACTGGACGGGAAGAGCTTGCGCCTTCCACCATTTGCACGCCCCCTGCAAGTGCTGGAAGGAGCACCCGCAGTCCAGTTCCTGATAGTCAAATTGAAGATGTCACTGTTGAAGTACACCAGGATGAGGATATGGGTGTTGCTGGCGCTGGGGAGGAAATTGACAAGGAGGATTCTGATGGTGAGGTGGTTTGTTTAAGTCAGGCACCCGGGGAGACACCTGTTGTCCGTGGGAGGAATATGGCCATTGACATGCCTGGTCAAAATACAAAAAAAATCAGCTCTTCGGTGTGGAATTATTTCAACACAAATGCGGACAACAGGTGTCAAGCCGTGTGTTGCCTTTGTCAAGCTGTAATAAGTAGGGGTAAGGACGTTAACCACCTCGGAACATCCTCCCTTATACGTCACCTGCAGCGCATTCATCATAAGTCAGTGACAAGTTCAAAAACTTTGGGTGACAGCGGAAGCAGTCCACTGACCACTAAATCCCTTCCTCTTGTAACCAAGCTCCTGCAAACCACACCACCAACTCCCTCAGTGTCAATTTCCTCCTTACCCAGGAAAGCCAATAGTCCTGCAGGCCATGTCACTGTCAAGTCTGACGAGTCCTCTCCTGCCTGGGATTCCTCTGATGCATCCTAGAGTGTAACGCCTACTGCTGCTGGCGCTGCTGTTGTTGCTGCTGGGAGTTGATCGTCATCCAAGAGGGGAAGTCGGAAGACCACTTGTACTACTTCCAGTAAGCAATTGACTGTCCAACAGTCCTTTGCGAGGAAGATGAAATATCACAGCAGTCATCCTGCTGCAAAGCAGATAACTCAGGCCTTGGCAGCCTGGGCGGTGAGAAACGTGGTTCCGGAATCCATCGTTAATTCAGAGGCAACTATAGACTTGATTGAGGTACTGTGTCCCCAGTACCAAATACCATCTAGGCTCCTCTAGGCAGGCGATACGGAAAATGTACACAGACCTCAGAAAAAGACTCACCAGTGTCCTAAAAAATGCAGTTGTACCCAATGTCCACTTAACCACGGACATGTGGACAAGTGGAGCAGGGCAGACTCAGGACTATATGACTGTGACAGCCCACTGGGTAGATGTATTGCCTCCCGCAGCAAGAAGAGCAGCGGCGGCACCAGTAGCAGCATCTCGCAAACGCCAACTCGTTCATAGGCAGGCTACGCTTTGTATCACCGCTTTCCATAAGAGGCACACAGCTGACAACCTCTTACGGGAACTGAGGAAGATCATCGCAGAATGGCTTAACCCAATTGGACTCTCCTGGGGATTTGTGACATCGGACTACGCCAGCAATATTGTGCGTGCATTACATCTGGGCAAATTCCAGCACGTCCCATGTTTTGCACATACATTGAATTTGGTGGTGCAGAATTATTTAAAAAACGACAGGGGCGTGCAAGAGATGCTGTCGGTGGCTCGAAGAATTGCGGGCCACTTTCGGCATTCAGGCACCGCGTACAGAAGACTGGAGCACCACCAAACATTCCTGAACCTGCCCTGCCATCATCTGAAGCAAGAGGTGGTAACGAGGTGGAATTCAACCCTCTATATGCTTCAGAGGATGGAGGAGTAGCAAAAGGCCATCCAAGCCTATACATCTGCCCACGATATAGGCAAAGGAGGGGGAATGCACCTGACTCAAGCGCAGTGGAGAATGATTTCAACGTTGTGCAAGGTTCTGCCACCCTTGGAACTTGCCACACGTGAAGTCAGTTCAGACACTGCCAGCCTGAGTCAGGTCATTCCCCTCATCAGGCTTTTGCAGAAGAAGCTGGAGACATTGAAGGAGGAGCTAAAACAGAGCGATTCTGCTAGGCATGTGGGACTTGTGGATGGAGCCCTTAATTCGCTTAACCAGGATTCACGGGTGGTCAATCTGTTGAAATCAGAGCACTACATTTTGGCCACCGTGCTCGATCCTAGATTTAAAACCTACGTTGTATCTCTCTTTCCGGCAGACACAAGTCTGCAGAGGTTCAAAGACCAGCTGGTGAGAAAATTGTCAAGTCAAGCGGAACGTGACCCGTCAACATCTCCTCCTTCACATTCTCCCGCAACTGGGGGTGCGAGGAAAAGGCTAAGAATTCCTAGCCCACCCGCTGGCGGTGATGCAGGGCAGTCTGGAGCGAGTGCTGACATCTGGTCCGGACTGAAGGACCTGCCAATGATTACTGACATGTCGTCTACTGTCACTGCATATGATTCTCTCACCATGGAAAGAATGGTGGAGGATAATATGAGTGACCGTATCCAAGTAGGCACGTCAGACAGTCCGTACGTATACTGGCAGGAAAAAGAGGCAGTTTGGAGGCCCTTGCACAAACTGGCTTTATTCTACCTAAGTTGCCCTTCCCCCAGTGTCTACTCCGAAAGAGTGTTTAGAGCAGCCGCTCACCTTGTCAGCAATCGGCGTACGAGGTTACTTCCAGAAAATGTGGAGAAGATGATGTTCATCAAAATGAATTATAATCAATTCCTCCGTGAAGACATTCACCAGCAGCAATTGCCTCCAGAAAGTACACGGGGACCTGAGATGGTGGATTCCAGTGGGGACGAATTAATAATCTGTGAGGAGGGGGATGTACACAGTGAAAGGGGTGAGGAATCGGAGGATGATGATGAGGTGGACATCTTGCCTCTGTAGAGCCAGTTTGTGCAAGGAGAGATTGATTGCTTCTTTTTTGTTGGGGGCACAAACCAACCAGTCATTTCAGTCACAGTCGTGTGGCAGACCCTGTCGCTGAAATGATGAGTTCGTTAAAGTGTGCATGTCCTGTTTATACAACATAAGGGTGGGTGGGAGGGCCCAAGGATAATTCCATCTTGCACCTCTTTTTTCTTTCATTTTTCTTTGCATCATGTGCTGTTTGGGGACAATTTTTTGGAAGTGCCATCCTGTCTTGATTGACACTGCAGTGCCACTCCTAGATGGGCCAGGTGTTTGTGTCGGCCACTTGTGTCGCTTAGCTTAGTCACACAGCGACATTGGTGCGTCTCTTTTTTTCTTTGCATCATGTGCTGTTTGGGGACAATTTTTTGGAAGTGCCATCCTGTCTTGATTGACACTGCAGTGCCACTCCTAGATGGGCCAGGTGTTTGTGTCGGCCACTTGTGTCGCTTAGCTTAGTCAAACAGCCACCTTGGTGCGCCTCTTTTTTTCTTTGCATCATGTGCTGTTTGGGGACAATTTTTTGGAAGTGCCATCCTGTCTTGATTGACACTGCAGTGCCACTCCTAGATGGGCCAGGTGTTTGTGTCGGCCACTTGTGTCGCTTAGCTTAGTCAAACAGCCACCTTGGTGCGCCTCTTTTTTTCTTTGCATCATGTGCTGTTTGGGGACAATTTTTTGGAAGAGCCATCCTGTCTTGATTGACACTGCAGTGCCACTCCTAGATGGGCCAGGTGTTTGTGTCGGCCACTTGTGTCGCTTAGCTTAGTCAAACAGCCACCTTGGTGCGCCTCTTATTTTCTTTGCATCATGTGCTGTTTGGGGACAATTTTTTAGAAGTGCCATCCTGTCTTGATTGACACTGCAGTGCCACTCCTAGATGGGCCACGTGTTTGTGTCGGCCACTTGTGTCGCTTAGCTTAGTCAAACAGCCACCTTGGTGCGCCTCTTATTTTCTTTGCATCATGTGCTGTTTGGGGACATTTTTTTGGAAGTGCCATCCTGTCTTGATTGACACTGCAGTGCCGCTGCTAGATGGGCCAGGTGTTTGTGTCGGCCACTTGTATCGCTTAGCTTAGCCATCCAGCGACCTCGGTGCAAATTGTAGGACTAAAAATAATATTGTGAGGTGTGAGCTGTTCAGAATAGACTGGAAATGAGTGGAAATTATGGTAATTGAGGTTAATAATACTATGGGATCAAAATGACCCCCAAATTCTATGATTTAAGCTGTTTTTTAGGTTTTTTTTTAAAAAAACACCCGAATCCAAAACACACCCGAATCCGACAAAAAAATTTCGGTGAGGTTTTGCCAAAACGCGTCCGAATCCAAAACACGGCCGCGGAACCGAATCCAAAACCAAAACACAAAACCCGAAAAATGTCCGGTGCACATCACTAGTTTAAACACAGTTATAGATCACGTATTCATGGGTACAAAACCACCACTAAAGTGAACATAAAACACAAGAAGCACAATCCAATAATTCACCTGTATAAATCCTCACCTCTATGCTGGACAATGTAGACACATCAATATATATGGTAGTATAATATAGCGGTCAATGCAATGCAGTAAACTTGTATACTTTAAACCAATATTAAACAATATGTTAGACCCAAGATCTCACACTGGCATTATCAGAAACAGGAGAAACAGAATAAACAATACAAGAGATAAAAGTGACTTACAGAACAGTACATTTCAGGACACGGACAAACATTGCTACATCAGCAGTCATAGGGCCCCATTTAGTATGTGTTGAATCAGCGATGTGATCGCATACTGACTATTCTGTGGACAGTGGGCACATGCAGGACCCGCACTGTGCATGTGCACACAGTGAGATGCTATCATCAATAAGGCAGAGGCATTTGCGGGGGTGCAGAATGGGGCGGCGACATGGTATTGCATTGTGTCATTAAAAACATGGACAGGTTCAGGACAGCCACTTAACGTCACATGCGGCTGCTGTGACCCAAAAGATGGCTGTCTTGTGCTTGCCTTTGCAGCCTGGGGCTTCCACAAATCAGCGATGTGAACGCAATTACATTGTGATCACATTGCCGCAGGGTATTTGTATGCTGGGTGGCCTTGCCCTGTGCTGGTCAGCCCCAAACATGCGATTGCAGCCAGTTGCACTTTTGCTAAATAAGGCAAGTTTAGGTCGATAATACCCAAACAGGCAGCATAGTGACAGAACTCAAGGGTTTGGTGCAAGGTTGAACCGGCGCATGGAAGTTCAGAGGAAACCACCAGAGGGCCCCACTGCGTGAAGGCCCACCCCTTCCTCCAGGGATTAGGCTTTAGACTGTGTACTCAAATTATACAATATACATATGTTAGATTATACTGCACAGGACTATGGTGTTTTCACTACAGTGCATTGCTGTTATTTATCTGATACATTATCATACATGCACTAGCAGTATACTATTTGCTATTTATATATTTATAAAGGATCTCAGATCTATTAGTTAGCCAAGTCTCTATGGTGGATGGCTGCACCACTAATCATGGGCCTCTGCCACTGCATTAAACCGGTGGACTCTTCATGCCACAGTCCAATACTGGTTTGGTGCCACTGTAGGCAATGTGGAGGAGATAATGGTATAAGTGAAGAAAGGAAAAGCACATAAGGGAAGAGCGCACTGCTTTTGAGAGCCTACAGTATACATAGGAGCGACAGACAAGGGTGACACAGAGGCATGTGGTAAGAGATGTAAATAGGGGAGGATTGGTGCAGGCTTTTTAAGTGAGTGCGAGAAATTTGCATTTGGTTCTGTAGGGGAAAGAGAGCCTACACTGGCTTGTATGAGATGAGAGACAGCTTATGTACATTTGAATAGGAAGATTAGGTGAGCAGCAGCATTGAAGACAGATTGGAATGGAGAGAGGTGGGAGACAGGGAGGCCAGATAAAAAGAGGTTACAGTAGTCCAGTATGAAGATGACAAGTAAGTTGATGAGGGTCATAGTTGCCTTTAGGGTGAGAATGGGTCTGATCTTGGAGATCATTTTGAGATGGCAGGATTGCAAACGGTACTGAATGTACAACTTGAAGGAGTTAAGAATAACTCCAAGACAGTGCACTGGCAGGCTAGAGGAGATAGCAGTACTGTCTACTGATAACGAAATTGAGATAGGTAAGGTTATTCGGGAGGGAGGGAATATTATCAGCTCAGTCGTAGACATGTTATGTTTAAGAAAGTGCTGGGACATCCAGGTGACACATCTGTAACTATCAATGAGAAAAAAGGGGGAAAGGTCAGGTGAGAAGAGATACACTATATGGACAAAAGTATTTGGATGCCTGACCATTACACCAACAGGAACTGTAATGACAGTGTATTCAAATATATGTACTTTAATATGGAGTTGGTCCACCTTTTGCTGCTATAACAGCTTCCACTCTTCATGGAAGACTTTCCACAAGATTTTGGTGTTTCTTTGGGAATTGTCCCTATGCATTCTGTAGAGCATTTATGGGGTCATACACTGATGTTGAACAAGTAGACCGGGCTCGCAAAGTCCATTCCAGTTCATCCCAAAGGTGTTCGATGAGGTTGAGATTAGGGCTCAGTGTGGGCCAGTCACGTTCTACTACACTGAACTCATCAAACCATGTCTTTATAGTCCTTGCTTTGTGCACTGGGTCACAGTCATGTTGGAATAGAAAACGGCCTTCCCCAAACCGTTGCCATAAAGAAGCATAACATTGTCCAAAATGTCTTGGTATGCTGAAGCATTAAGATTGCCGTTCACTAGACATAAGGGGCCTAGCCCAAACCCTGAAAAACAGCCCCATACCATTATTGCTCCTCAACTAAACTTCACAGTTGGCATTATGCAGTCAGGCAGGTAAAGTTCTTCTGGCATCCTCCAAGCCCAGACTCACCCATCTGACTGCCAAACAGAGAATCAGGATTTGTTACTCCACAGAACACATTTCTACTGGTCCACAGTCCAGTGTCAGAGTGTACCACTCCATCCAATGCTTGACATTGGACTTGGGGATGTGAGGCTTGCATGCAGCTGCTCGGCATTGGAAACCCATTCCAATAATCTCACACTGCACAGTTTTTGTGCTTACATTAATGCCAGTGGAAGTTCAGAACTCTTCAACTATGGAATCAGCAGAGCATTGGTTTTTACGCACCATGCGCCTTAGCAGTCGTTGACCCTGCTCTCTTATTTTATGTGTTCTTCTGCTTTGTGAGTTGCTGTTTTCCTAAACACTTCCACTTTCTAATAATATCACTTAAAGTTGACTGTGGAATTTCCAGCAGGGATGAAACTTCACAAACCATCTTACTGCAAAGGTGGCATCCTATCACAGTACCACGCTTGAAGTCACTGACCCATCACCTGGCCTACACACAGCACCCCACACAGCAGTCAGCTCAGCACCCCTCACTCATACATGTAGAGCTGACTAATATAAAGCTGGATTGATAATCTGGCAGTATGTGGGAGCAAACATTAATCAGTCATTTGCTCCCACATGCTTAAAAACTGCAAAAACTGCTGTTCCAACGGGATGTAGTTATGTGACTGGTGGTCAGGAGACTGCTGGTCACAATACCGGTACCTACATCCCAAACCCTCAGTATGCCGATGGTCGGCATGCCAACCAACAGGGGCTATTCCCACTTGTGGGTGTCCACGACATCCCTGGAGTGGGAATAGAACCTGTGGCGAGCGCAGCGAGCCCACTAGGGGCTTAATTGTGGTCGCCCCCTCCCTCCTGGCATCTAAATTCTGGTATCCCGCCATCGGTTTTGTGACCGGCGGTCTCCTGACCTCTGCCACACATGTAGGAACTGTTCCAACTAGTTGAGAAAATCATTCAGGTGTAGGGGGAACTTTCCCCCACAAGTGAACGATAAGTAGGCGGCCAATAATACAGTGTCTGTCTACTGTTGTCACAGACTCACCTTCTGGCACTGAATGTCAGCAGTGGTCTTTCTGTCATCAATGCTGAGATTATATTAGGTAAGTGCCCCTACTTACTGAAGAAATTTGTCACATACAAAGTTATATTAGGTAAGTACTCCTACTTACTGAAGAAAGTTGTCACATACAAAGTTAGATTAGGTAAGTGCCCCTACTTACTGAAAAAAGTTGTCACATACAAAGTTATGTTACGTAAGCATCCCTACTTACTGAAGAAAGTTTTTAAATACAAAGTTAGATTAAGTAAATGCCCCTACTTACTGAAGAAAGTTGTCACATGCAAAGTTAGATTTAGGTATGTGCTCCTGCTTACTAAAGAAAGTTGTCACATTCCAAGTTAGATAAGTAAGTGCCCCTACTTACTGAATAAAGTTGGCACATCACAAGTTAGATTACGTAAGTGCCCCAATTCACTGAAGAAAGTTGACCGACTGTAAAAATTTCCATATCTGTGGCAGAAGTTTAGAGGGTGAAATGGAGTGTTCCGGATAGAGAAGATAGAAAGGCTTCCAACACAAGAGAAACTTTTAATATTATAAGAACACAAATGCCTTATTTAATATACAATACTAATCAATTCCCCCATTGATAACTCATTGCCTCATGGTCCAAACCTAGCTGTTACTGTTTCCTGTGTCACATTAATTATTAAAAAGTAGTGTTCGAGTTGCTCCTTCCCCTCCTCCATTCATTAAAATCATTCTCCACCACTGAGGACAGATCTGCCGTGTATTTTGAGCAAAAGAGAGTTGTATGTAATTACCAAAAATTGCATATGGTTTACATATAGTGCTGCTGTGCACCAAAAACAGAGCACCGTTTCAATGAGAATAACGTAATTGTTTATTTAACATAAAAAAAAAAAAAATATATATATATATATATATATATACACTGCTCCAAAAAATAAAGGGAACACTAAAATAACACATCCTAGATCTGAATGAATGAAATATTCTTATTAAATACTTTGTTCTTTACATAGTTGAATGTGCTGACAACAAAATCACACAAAAATTATCAATGGAAATCAAATTTATTAACCCATGGAGGCCTGGATTTGGAGTCACCCTCAAAATTAAAGTGGAAAAACACACTACAGGCTGATTCAACTTTGATGTAATGTCCTTAAAACAAGTCAAAATGAGGCTCATTAGTGTGTGTGGCCTCCACGTGCCTGTATGACCTCCCTACAACCCACACAAGTGGCTCAGGTAGTGCAGCTCATCCAGGATGGCACATCAATGCGAGCTGTGGCAAGAAGGTTTGCTGTGTCTGTCAGCGTAGTGTCCAGAGCATGGAGGCGCTACCAGGAGACAGGCCAGTACATCAGGAGACGTGGAGGAGGGTGTAGGAGGGCAACAACCCAGAAGCAGGACCGCTACCTCCGCCTTTGTGCATGGAGGAACAGGAGGAGCACTGCCAGAGCCCTGCAAAATGACCTCCAGCAAGCCACAAATGTGCATGTGTCTACTCAAACGATCAGAAACAGACTCCATGAGGGTGGTATGAGGGCCCGACGTCCACAGGTGGGGGTTGTGCTTACAGCCCAACACCGTGCAGGACGTTTGGCATTTTCCAGAAAATAACAAGATTGGCAAATTCGCCACTGGTGCCCTGTGCTCTTCACAGATGAAAGCAGGTTCTCACTGAGCACATGGCAGACGTGACAGAGTCTGGAGATGCCAAGGAGAATGTTCTGCTGCCTGCAACATCCTCCAGCATGACCGGTTTGGCAGTGGGTCAGTAATGGTGTGGGGTGGCATTTCTTTGGGGGGCCGCACAGCCCTCCATGTGCTCACCAGAGGTAGCCTGGCTGCCATTAGGTACCGAGATGAGATCCTCAGACCCCTTGTGAGACCATATGTTGGTGCGGTTGGCCCTGGGTTCCTCCTAATGCAAGACAATGCTAGACCTCATGAGGCTGGAATGTGTCAGCAGTTCCTGCAAGACGTAGGCATTGATGCTATGGACTGGCCCGCCCGTTCCCCAGACCTGAATCCAATTGGGACATCATGTCTCGCTCCATCCATTGCACCACAGACTGTCCAGGAGTTGGTGGATGCTTTAGTCCAGGTCTGGGAGGAGATCCCTCAGGAGACCATCCGCCACCTCATCAGGAGCATGCCCAGGCATTGTAGGGAGGTCATACAGGCACGTGGAGGACACACACACTACTGAACCTCATTTTGACTTTTTTTAAGGACATTACATCAAAGTTGGATCAGCCTGTAGTGTGTTTTTCCACTTTAATTTTGAGGGTGACTCCAAATCCAGACCTCCATGGGTTAATAAATTTGATTTCCATTGATAATTATTGTGTGATTTTGTTGTCAGCACATTCAACTATGTAAAGAACAAAGTATTTAATAAGAATATTTCATTCATTCAGATCTAGGATGTGTTATTTTAGTGTTCCCTTTATTTTTTTGAGCAGTGTATATATATATATATATATATATATATATATATACATTGGAATTGTTTCTTTAGGGGTCGCCTATCTATATAGCTTTCTATAGGTTAGTACCTTTTGGATTTGTATCTATAGTACAATAATTATCCAAATTGTTACAGCAAACTATTAATTGAGTACAACCGCATCAATCTTTTCCAAGGTATATATATATTTATTAAAATTCTTTTTTAAAATGTTCTTAAAATGATTGAAGATTTGTTACAACAAGATAATAATACATAGGTATAATTTAGTTTTCAAAAGGTATTTAAAAGACAGCTCTTTTCTTTTGTTATGAGTCCAGATACTATATCAACCAACGCATTTCGTCATCTATGACTTTATCAGGGGTGTCTTATATAAAGAGCTAGAACATAAAGAAGGTTGTCTCAATAAATAAAACACATAACATACAAATGTACAAAATAAATAATTTTTACACACTTTACGTTTTGTTATCAATCCAGAAGATATGATGTACAGTTGGTAAATAGGTTCTGTTCAGAAGATAGGGTATACAATTGGTTCATAAAATTCATTGAATTAATGATAATTATAGTTAGTACTAAACAAGGACTTTATAGTGTACAGTGTATATATTTTCAACACTATTTAAATATAAGGACTTCATAGAAAAAGGCAACAATGCATACAATTAGGAAATCCAAACATAGAGTAAACAGTGAAGAGTTATAAACATTGAGTTGGTTGTGATGGAAGAGACTGAAGAAAATGCTTGAAAAAGGGATACACAGAGAAAGGGTGCAGACAGTACTATTTTCTCAATATTGTATTTACGACAATGTTAATGTTTTTCTCAATAAAGTCTTGTAATGCATATAAACCTTCCTTAGTGATGGTTATTTATGAGACCGGAATGTCAAGAATTCTATAGTTCATACTCATTCAGTATCAGTGTGTTTTCAAATTTTATGTAGTCCTTTCAGTTGACCTTTCATTCAAGTTAGTATCTCTGGATGATACCTTAATAGTAAAAATAAATTAATTTAGTAGGTTTGAATATTGAAACCAGACTAAGGTAGAAATATTCAGATTTATTTTAATAAGTTACTCAATAATTCCTCCTATCCAGATAGCTGATTAGGTGGCTGCCTGAAGGATGGCCCTCAGGAACCTGAATTCCTTTCTATGGACCTATCTGATAATGGACTTGATTAACATAAATTAAAGTGGGATACATCCTACAGTAAACTTTTATTCTGTATTGTATTTACTTACTGGTTTTTAGGGTTATGGGCCCTACACACACCGCGATGTGCCGCTGAGATACCTGACAGGCGACCCGGCGGGGTTTGGGATAGTAATGGGGGGAGTGAAGTTTCTTCACTCCCCCATCACCTGGCCCCATAGACCTGCATGCTAAAATCTACAAGATTGTCCATATTGGCATGCATGTATAAGTGACCCGGCACCAATGATGAATGAGTGCGGGGCCGCGCATCGTTCATCGTTGGTACCTATATACTGAACGATAGGAATGAGTTCTCATTCATTAATAAACGAGAACTTTCATATCGTTCAGTTAGATCTTTTAGTTGTTTAGGATCCATTAATATTCCCAGCCAATTCGGTATAAGAGTGGAGTGGGGTCTCAATGTAAAAAATCCTCTTTAACCTATAAATATTATATAGTTAGGTATTAGAGGTTACTTAACATAGATTTTTTAACATGGATTTTTCTTAAAACAGATGTTGTTTCTAAATTCAGGCACCATTAAAGATAAGCTGGCTAGGGGGCGTAGCTTGGACTTGTACCGGAGAGGCTGCCTGGCCTTGGAGCTCCTCTCACGGCTGTATAAGATCGCCTGCATGGAGGCAGACACCCGGCCCCCCCCTGCCGCACTAACATCACTTGACACCCCCAGCCACCATTGATATTAGCCGGGGACCGCTGGAAGCACCCGCCGCAGCAGAGACGCGCTCCGGGGCCTGTACGGAGTGCCGAGCCACGGCTAGGAGTTTGGCGCTGCTGCGCCCTCTTTCACCCAGCCACCCGCTTACCTGCTATGGATACAGCTGGACTCTCCCAGATGCAGGACCGGCGGGTCTCTTCTGTCTCCCAGGCTTGGGAGACTGCATGAAGCGGGGGCCTTTGGATTCTCTACCCTACCTACTGCAGGTACTGGATATAGCTGCAGGTGCCATCTTGCCTGCTTTGGAGAGCTGCCATACTTTTTTCACTCTGTCTGATCTGTGGTGATGCCTGTGTAATGCCCTTGGCGGAGGACCAGACTCCCCCTGCATGATTTGATATGTGGACACCCAGCCTCCATTACACCCATATTCTATATTTCACTATCTATAATATTGTGCTGCGCATCGGCATGCAGTGATCATCAGCCATTTGATCTGCTTTGCTAAGCAATCTCTGTCTAAACCTGATACAGTGTATGTGACCTATAGGGTTGCTTCCTACCCTCTATTTTAGCCGTGATTTATAAAAAAGAGATTACGTGAGACATATATATATATATATATATATATATATATATATTATCAGTGCTGCTGTGACTTTTCGTTTGTGATATACCGATAGCTGTTTCCCTTGCTCTCACTGTGGAGAAATTTGTGACACCTGCCACACTGGTGCGAACGGTGCAGAACAAGTCAGGGGAAAAAGGAGATACGGCTACAGCTTCGGATGCGTCTGAGTCGGAACAGGGAAGTGGTCCAGTCTCTGCCAAAGTGCCGCATATGTGTACGTCTTTAAGCTATGATTATGTAGTTAGAGCAATCACTGCGACCGTCTCCCCTCTTCTTGATAAACAGGCTACGAAATTTGCAGACGCCATCAAAGATATTAAATCTCACTTGGCCTCTACTGACCTCCAGGTTGTGGAAAATAAACACAAATTAGAGGAACATGACCAGACTCTTTGTGAATTTCAACAGCAACTTGAAAACGAAAAGAAATTGACCCTCCGCCTCTCTAATAAGGTAGACGATTTGATAAATCGTTCAAGGAGAAACAACTTACGGCTGGTGGGTCTCCCAGAATCCATCAAGGGGCCTGACCTTTACAGATCTCTATCTACTGATCTCTTGCAATTACTAGATCTTTATGACACGTTAAAGGACTTTGCAGTGGAACAGGCTCATCGACTTGGTCCGGTTCGTGACACCAGACGTCCTAGAGTGGTCTTTTTCCATTGTCTCAACTTTGCACATAAGGCTTTGATCTGGGCTGCTGCACGTAAAATTAAATCTTTGGACTGGCGGTATACTCATTTGTTGCTTTTTCAGGACTACTCCGCGGAAGTATCAAAAGCCCTCAAGGAAATGTCCCCAGTTTGTTCCCGTCTAGAGCAACTACAGCGCAAATTTGCTCTGCTCTTTCCTGCTTGGCTTTGAATCTTCACGGGCTCCGACTTTAGGGACTTTAAAGATTTTCTGGAACCGTCAGATGCTATGGATTATCTGAACGAGGAGGAATCGTCTGCTCCTTCTGATTCTACTTCTTGCTGAACAGTCTGCATTTCTCCAACATTCAAGATCCTACATTTCTACAGTGATCTGGTATGGGTTTAGTGCCCCAAAAATTCTGTGTGAGGAGCGACCATTGGGGACTGGATCCCTGATGTTGCTGCATGAGCTTAATTCATGTTACTATTTCACAATGGTACTTTCTACCCTTCATGAGATTTTTCAAGTTTTCAAGATAATGTTTACTGTATACTGGTTAAGACGTGTGCTCTTTGTGTCATTTGTGATTTTTGTACATTTTTATTGCAGTTCTTGTTTTTGGAGGCTGGTATTGTTTTCCTGGGCTTAGAGTCTGGGTGGTTCCGCCATTGGGGTTGTACGGTACGCTGTTACAGCTTCTGTTTTATTTCTGAGTATGTTCTTTCATTGCCCTCCCTGGCATGATAACACCCTTTGACAGAGTTTTTCTTTCTTCCTTTCTTCTTTTTTCTTCTTTCTATCTTTTCTTCTTTTCCAGACCCTTGTGTGTTTTCCTCCCTCCCCCATCCACATTTGTATCAGTTTGTATTGCGCAGGTCATCTACTCTTTTTGATTGATTACGAGTGTTTCTGGTTTGTGTATTTTGTAGCGGTTGTTCGGGTTCCGATCTTAGTGGCTAGGTATCAAATTTCATTCTGTTATGGGGGATATTAAAATTTGCTCATGGAATGTGCAAGGCATACACTCCCCAGCGAAGAGACGTAAGCTTCTTACCTACTTAAATCTGCATAAAATTGATATTGTCTTTACTACAGGAGATGCATCTCACTGAGCAGGAACATCTTAAGTTAGCTATGCTGGGTTTTAAAGTGGTGGCCTCTGCTTCCTACAATTCGAAATCTAGGGGTGTTGCCATTCTAGTTCGGAAAGGAATACCCTTTAATGGCTCCGTGCTGGGATCGGACCCGAATGGCCGCTATATTTTAATGAAAGCTGAAATCCATGGTTTGCATTATATTCTTTGTAACTTATATGCCCCTACTTCATATGATAAGAAATTTTTAACTAATATTGTGAATCTGTTAAACCCTCATCTGGATACTCCTATTATCCTGGGAGGTGACTTAAATATCATCATAGACCCTTTTATGGATAAACAATCACACACTTCTTCTCCTCAACCGACCCGTAGGTTTGGTATTTCATATCTTTTACGTAAATTACACTTGATAGATATTTGGAGAGTGCAGCACCCTCTTGATAAGGAGTATACACATTATTCATCCCCACATGATATGTACTCTAGGTTGGATTATCTGTTACCATCTGCAGAACTAGCGACTAGGTCGACTGCCTTTCATATAGAGGCGTTGGGATTGACAGATCACGCTCTCATCTGGTTTGCTTTGTCCCCTCAGACCCCAACTGGCAATTACAGGCTCTGGCGTTTCCCCTCCTCATTAGCCTCCTCTAATTCCTTTAAGGATATGCTGCGAGCTGCATGGACCGACTTTGCGACGGCAAATTCGGAACATGCCTCGGATCCAGCCTTGTACTGGCAGTCAGCGAAAGCGGTTCTCCGAGGCCAGATACTAGCCTATGCCTCTCATCATAAAAAGAGTAGACAAGATTCATTGGTAGATGCCCAAGAGGCCTTGACATGTGCTTACCGCGAGCTCAGACAGGCCCCGTCCCCCTCTCACAAAGCTAGCTATTTGGAGTCCAAGTTGGTCTTTGATAATTTGGTACAGCAATCCGGGGACGCTAAAATTCATTCTAACAGGTTTCTTTTTCATAAATACGGAAATAAAAATAGTAGACTCCTTTCTAATTTACTGAAGAGCTAGAGAACTAGCTCTGTGATCTTAGCAATGAAGGATGCGGAGGGTGTGACGCATACAAAGGGACGATCTATTATTTCAATTTTACATTCCTTTTATTCGGACCTATATTCCCAGGGCCCCATTGATAGTGACCGCAAATCACAATTTTGGTGTAATGTTTCTCTCCCTGTCTTAACAGACCTGCAGCCACTGCACTGATTAAACCGATAACGGAGGAGGAGGTACTCTCAGCTTTAAAAAATCTTAAACTTTGTAAATCTCCTGGCCCCGGTGGCTATACTGGTGAATTTTACAAAATTCTTCAGTTCTCTGTTACCTTGCCCCTTACTAATCTCTTTAATTGTTTACTTACAGACAGTATTCTCCCTTCCTATTTTAACGATGATATTATTAAGGTTTTGCCGAAGCCGGGCAGGGATCCTACCCTCCCCGGCTCATATCGCCCCATTTCATTGTTGAATGTCGACTACAAACTTTTTACAAATATAATTGCGGAGAGGTTTGGAGGGGTGGTCCCCGATTTGGTACATTGGGACCAGATGTGATTTATTCGAGGCCATAATGCAGTCACTAACATCAGGAAAGTGTTGTCGGTCCTTCAACATGTGGATGATATTCATATTAATGAACTCCATGTATTGTTATCTTTAGACGCTGAAAAGGTGTTCGACCTTGTGGTCTGGGATCACCTCTATGAAACCCTTTGCAATTTTGGCTTCCCACCCCCAATGCTTTCATTAATCCGAATGCTTAATTCAACGTCTTCTTCCAAAATAATTGCGAATAATTGTATTTCTGATCCTATTCAAATTAATCGGGGTACCCTCCTCTTTGCGCTTGCTTTGGAACCATTGGCGGTGGCTTAACGGTCTAATCCCCATTTTACAGGAATACGACTGGGAAGAGAGCATATTAAATTATCGCTGTTCGCAGACGATATGTTACTGTTTGTGTCGCACCCTTCTGTATCTGTCCCAGCTATCCTGACTGATATTTCCTCTTTTAGCTCGTTCGCAGGCTATAAGATAAACATGGAGAAATCCGAAGTGTTGCCTATGTCCAGATCGGATCTTATCCCATTTTGCTCTGCCCTATCCCCTTTTCATATAGTTTCCTCGCAGTTGAAAATCTGGGCATACTCATCACCCCAAATATTCAAAACATTTATTCCACCAATTTTAACCCTGCGATCTCCCGGATTGCACAAATTGTCTCCAATTGGATGTCCTTACCCTTGTCCTTGTTGGGAAGAGTGGCAGTGATAAAGAGTGTATTGTTCCCTAAGCTAGCTTTTTTACTCCAAATGCTGCCATACTTCCTAACTAAATCAGACCAAAATAAATGTTCAACTATGTTTCAGAGGTTTATATGGAATAATAAAAAACCGAGGATAGCTAAAGCGAGATTACTTTTACCTAAAGAAAAAGGAGGGCTGGGTCTTCTGGATATTTTTACCTTTTCCTGCGCAGCGGCATTTAGGTATATAGCTGATTGGTGTTTACACTGCTTCAATTCTCGAATTTATCCTTGGAGGAAACACTGCTTTCTCCTTATTCCCCGGTCGCACTGTTACACTTACCAAAATCTAAATGGCCAGAGGGAGCACGGCATAATGTGCTCATGCAGGATACCTATAGATCGTGGTCTGTCATCCATAAGTGTTTAGGTGCGTATCCCTCCTTAACCAAATATATGCCTCTTTGGGGGAATCCTGATTTTCCACCTTCTCTCATGTCACCCCATCTTCTCTCATGGAAATCCAAAGGTATAGCTCTGATTTGAGATATTTTTGACCCAGGTGGAACTATGTTATCGTTTCAACAACTGAAAGATATGTATGGTGTTCAGAATTCTTAATTTTTTTTGTTCTTGCAAGTGAGACATTATGTAGAGAGTAAGAGATCTGCTCGCTCATATGACTCCTTTATGGATGCTTCTCACCCGTCTGCATTTTCTTCTACATTACATTACATTGATTATACACAGGCCGTTTAAGATACGTTATCTATATACTGATTTGAAAACGTCCTTTTCTCATACGTCGTGGCGATCAGTCTGGGAAACATGTTCTTAAGACTTCCAGGATTTTATCTCCCCTGACCGTATTGTTAAACAATTCTCATCCATATATAAATGGTTGGGTTCTGCACAATTGCAGGAAATTCATTTTAAGTTTCTTAATAGAGCTTATATTTCACAGGCACAGAGGAGTCATATGATCCCTGATTTTTCTGGTACTTGCCCAAAATGCTCTGCTACAGTAGCCAACTTTATACATAATGTATGGTATTGTACTAAGGCGAAAAGGTTTTGGTATAAAATTCATAATTTTATTCAACTGGTTACGAAAGTTAGATTACCCTTTGCTTGGGAAATGTATCTACTGTCGGATTTTCTAGATGGGTACCCTCATTATTGCATAGGTCTGTTCTCCCCTATTTAACCCTGCTGGTAACATTGGCCAAAAATCTTATACTCTCCCTCTGGATCTCGAAGTCAGTTCCCACAATTACGTTGCTGCAGACTGACCTTCTCACATTTTTGTATTTTGATCGAAAAACAGCACTGTATGATATAGAAAAAGGAGTGAGTCGATTTTATATAAAATTGAATCTTTATTTAGAGTTTTTGCCTCAGGAGTCACATGACAACATTATGAAGGTTTTCGATAATACGTCTTGGGCATTGTCATGAAGAATAACCTAAATCTGATAGCTTTGGCTTATGGTCTATGCTTTTTATATATTTCTCACTTGGTTTTTATTTACTCGGTTCTATTTGGTTACCATACATGTATTGGGAGTATCGTGCAGCTTTCATAGATTTCTACCAGAAAACAAACCTGTCTATTGACTAAGTTATGACCACTGCGATGCTTGATTACCCCCACTCCTACCCCTTCTGTCTGTCTTCTCTCTTTCCCTTTGAAATCTTTTTAATCTTTCTCTTCTTTCCTTAATTTTCTTCTTTTATTCTGTTATAAAATATAAAAGGATATCTGTTTGATCTTTGAGAAAGTTGTGATACGTTATGACACCCAACTTTTTGTCTAATATAGGTAACGATATTGTATTCTTTTATTTAGTGATCTTACATTTGAATGTGTTTTTCCTGTTCGGTATTTTATATTCTTCTAAGTCTACGGTATGTATACTTTGGTTTTGTACAAATGGATATTCAAATAAAAATTGTTAATAAAAAAAAAGATAAGCTGGCTAGTATTAGTATACTGCTCAATTAGTTCATATTTAAGTAATTGTCTGTTAGGCAATGAGACCAGTGTCCCTAGGCTGTTCTATTTGTACCCCCTCCACTATTACATAATTTACTATTTAGTTCCTGTTTGTTGATATTTAAGGAACTCATTGTCCTATTTAGTCTTCAATTTTTAATTATATTTCTAGTTCTTCAGATACTTTTAAATCTTATTAGTGTTTGTTAACATTGAAGGACCAGTGTGTTCGATTGCAGGCTTTAAAAGGGCTTAATAGCCTGTTTGCGTTCCATCTGCAGCTTATTTCCACTTCCGTATATTGTGTCCCAAGCCTTGTTTTCACTCCGCTCAGTGTAATCGCATTGGTGACTCAGTGTGTAGACTGGAACGCAGGCTAGTGGCTTGCGTTCCAAATGCGGCTTCTTTCCACTTCCTAGTGGGATCCCGAGCCTCTTTTTTCCCCTTTCCATACAGTGACAAATGTAGCTCAGTAGATGAGGTGGAACGCAAGCTGACGGCTTGCGTTCCAACAGCTGGCAGTGATACGGGATGATGCTGATAACGCGTATCCCGCAATGTGGTTGGCGCTGTTGCTCATGGCTGCTAAAAGCCTTTGTTCAATGACTGTACTGCGCATGACCTATGGACCTAAACAGTCTAATTATGGGTACCTGACAAATAGAAATTGTTAAGTATAGGTGGATGATGACGTATTATAATATTAAACCGTGAATATTGGTGAATTGTATAATTGCATGATATTATTACTAATCTTTTACCATGGATTTATACTAAAACTATGCCATAATATTAAAGCAGCTTCAAACGTGAATATTAGTGAATTATATTATTGCATGATATTATTACTAATCTTTTACTGTGGATTTATACTAAAACAACAATAAAACTATACCATACTTATTAGTGTCTTTATTAAATTGCTCAAAATTGTTGAATTTTTTAATTTATCAATTTCTTTTCGTTTTTTTATATTTTAATTTCCAGTGTTTAAAGATTTTTAGCTGGCAGTGTATATGTGATAATATGTGATAAGCCCTGTCCAAAAAATTAATTAATAGTGTATATGTGATACACCCAGTCTCATTAATAACTTTCACTTAGCAGGCATAATTCTCTTCCATCTTGTGCAAATATTTATATCATCAAACATTTAACAAGTTTTAATGTACACAAATTAGACAGACAGTTTTTACATTTCAAATGGCATTATAAGAAGGATGCAGATAGCAATATAAAAAGTGCAGATGAGCTATTTGACTATATTGTAAGGTGTGATTTATTAGGATTTTGTTGTTGTTGTTCACCTTGAAGGATAGCATCTCTAGATTATATGATAATTAACAAATGTATAAATTATAAGAATGACACAATGTCAATACCTTCATTGAGGCCAAAAGGTGTCAGGGAGTTTAGAGTCAAAATCCAGTAGGATTCTCTTTTTGAAAGTTGTAATTCTCTGTTGCCACCTTTGGATTCTCCTTAACTTGCTCTAGTATAGTAAATTTAAGCCCACTACTATCTGAATTGTGCTTATCGAAAAAATGTCTCAGGAGGCTATGTGTCATTGTTTTTTTTTATGTTTCTCATATGTTCCAATATACGTAATTTTAGATTACTTTTGGTTTTTCCTACATATATCATGTCTCAATTGCATGTAATTCTGTATATAACAAATGTAAAGTTACAGTTGAGAGTATCTTTAAGTTTAATTAGTTTTCGTATCTCTTTATCTTGTATAGTTGGAATCTTCTCCATCTGTTTACAACATTTACATTTGGTGCAGGGATAACATCCTGTTTTTTTATTAAGGAAAGAGTTTGTGGTTCTTGGTGGATCTAAAAAATATAGAAGTAGCCTTAACCAAATTAGAAGTCAGTATGTCTAACTTTGATATTGATGACACATTTTCGAATGTGTACGATGAATGAGTTTATATCTCATATAATCAAGAATAATTATAACTTGACGTTTACCCACAATCAGAGCAAGGATACCACTGACTTCCTGGACCTCACATGTGAAGGGCTACCTACAGGGCAAATCAGAACATCCACATTCTTTAAAGAAACAGATACAAGCAGCTACATACCGGAAAAAGTTGGAAAAACAATGTGCCGTATGCACAATTTTTATGGATCAGAAAAAAACTGCAGTCAAGATGAAGATTATTCCAATAAACCAAATGAATCACCGTCAGATTTATAACAAGAGGATATAATGAAGACAAGCTGGAAAGTAATAGGAATCGGGCCTTTAAAAAGGGAGATCGTCATTAATGGAACAATGACAAAAAACACTACAGAAACATCTAGATGAAGATCATTTCTTACTCACTTTAATAAAGAAAATAGGAAAATCAAAAACGTATTAGAAAAACAATGAAATATTCTCCTAAAGGATCCAGTTCTTGGCCCTCATCTCCCCAATAAACCTTCCATAACATATAGAAAAGCCCCCAATCTGAAAAGTATCATAGCTCCAAGGTCCCTTAAAAATGTGAAAGAAGAACATAAAACCACACTAACTCTTTCCTTAATAAAAAACCAGGATGTTATCCCTGCACCAAATGCAAATGTTGTAAACAGGTTGAGAATAATCCAATTATACAAGATAAAGAGATAAGAAAACTTATTAAACTTAAAGATACTCTCAATTGTCACTCTACGTTTGTTATATACAGAATTACATGCTTATTGTGGCATGATATATGTAGTAAAAACCAAAAGGAATCTAAAATTACATTATTGGAACATATGAGAAACATCAAAAACAAAACAATGACACATAGCCTCCCAAGACATTTTTTGATAAGCACAATTCAGATACAAGTGGGCTTAAATTTGCTATACTAGAGCAGGTTAAGGAAGAAGAAAGGGTGGCAACGAAGAATTACATCTTTCAAAAAGAAAATCCTACTGGATTTTGACTCTAAACTCTGACACCTTTTGTCCTCAATGAAGGTATTGACATTGTGTCATTCTTATAAGTTATAAATTAGTTAATTATCATCTAATCTAGAGATGCTATCCTTCAAGGCGAACAAAAACAACAAAAAAATCCTAATAAATCACTCCTTACAATATAGTCAAATAGCTCATCTGCACTTTTTATATTGCTATCTGTATCCTTCTTATAATGCCATTTGAAATGTAAAAACTGTCTGTCTAATTTGTGTACATTAAAACTTGTTAAATATTTGATGATATAAGTATTTGCACAAGATGGAAGAGAATTATAACTGCTAAGTACGGGTAATTAATGAGACTGGGCATATCACATATACACTATTAATTAATTTTTTGGACAGGCCTTATCACATATTATCACATATATACTGCCAGCAAAAAATCTTTAAACACTGGAAAATTAAAATATTAAAAAGGAAAAAATGGATAAATAAAAAAATTCAACAATTTTGAGCAATTTAATAAAGACACTAATAAGTATGGTACAGTTTTATTGTTGTTTTAGTTTAAATCCACGGTAAAAGATTAGTAATAATATCATGCAATAATACAATTCACTAATACCCCTTTTACACTCGCATGAAAATCCCGGGATATTGCACGTGAACGCGCATCATCCCGGGTTTTTTGTCAGTGTGAAAGGGTACAGGGACAATTTCCCGGGTCGAGCATCCCGGGATTTCAACCCAGGTCTCGACCAGGGTTGAATCCGGGACCGTCCCGGGAAGCTGGGTAGTGTGAAAGGGCCCGTCCCGGGATTCACTACCCGGGACTGTTAAAAGGCCTCCGATTGGAGCTTTCATGGGCTCAGAAAAGATGATGTCATCTTTCAGAGCCCAGGGGAGCGTCCTGGATGCATGTGAGGAAGGCAGCATGGCGACCTGGACAGACCAGGAGGTTAGAGAGTTGCTGAGCATTAGGGGAGAGGAGGAAATAATGAGGCAGATCACAGGCACAGTTAAAGATGCAGTGATTTATAAAAACATCTCCAAGATGCTGGAAGCCAGGGGAATCATCCGCACACAGCAGCAAGTGTTAAACAAAATGAAAACTCTTAAAAAGCAGTTTCTGAAGGTGCATGACAACAACAGGAAAAAGAGCGGTGTTGGCCGTATCGACTGGCAGTACTATGACATCTGTGCCAATATCTTTGGAAACACAGCTATATGCAGTCCGGTGAGTCTGTCTTCCAGTTCACAGTACACTGCTACAGAAGGCACCCCAGAAGAGACACAGACAAGCAGTGACGTCTGTCCATCATCACCGTTGTTAATTGACGACACACCTGAGGACAGCGACACATCCTCCCAGCCGTCCATAAACACATCTAGAAACGATGACAGCATAACTGCAACCATTGAAGACGTCGTGGATGCTCAGACCAGTGACAGTGGGACTGTACAAAGTGCCGTCACCCCAACTTTACAGAAAAACAGTAAGTACATGTTTAGAAATTAACACTCATAGCACAAATCCACAATTGTTAATCATCCGGTTATGTGTGTAGTATGAGTGGCCAGTGTGGCAGCAGTGTGGCGAGCGCAAATGAGCCCCTTGCAGGATCACTGCGCTCATCACGCTGCTGGCACGGTGGCACGCTTTGCAATTTCTGCCCCCACCCAGGGGGGCTTTGCATTTTTATAAATAGTTCAATGTTGCAGAGTAGCAAGTGTGTAGGTGGATTAATGCCACAAACACATGTTTGCGAACGCTGCTATTTTTATATACGCTCATTTTTTATTTCTTCTCTTCACAGTTTACACTGTACCGCCTAGAAGGAAGAAACTGAGCAAAGCGGAGCAAGTGGCTAAAGCCATGTCAAATGTCCTTGTCGACCAACTCCGAGAGATGGACGCTACAATGTCCGCACAGGAGGATGCAAGGCTCGACAGGTTTCTAGAGGCAGAACGCCAAATGCATGATGCATTTCTTTCCCAAGTCATGACAATGCAGGAACGCATGAGTAGAGAGCAGTATGACCGGCACAGGGAAATGCACCAAATTAACTTGGCGTTCTATGAGCGTATGAGCAATTCCTCAAGAGCACCAATCCAACACCACAACTCACAATACCCTGAGCAGGGTTTTTCATCATTTAATCCTGGTCCATACTATGCCCCAAATACTGCACCATCCAACGCGCAAAGCACAGAGTTTACTGTATTGCGCAATTTGCCGTGAAACACAGTGAATTTCTTATTGTTGTTATTTGTTGTTAAATAACCACAGTGTGGTCAGTGTTTATGCACAACTGTTTGTGCATTCTTTAATTTTTTTTCTATGTTCTGTTTTGTATAGTGTCTACATTAAAGCACTTTTTATTTATTTTTTACACAGTAATAATATACTGCAGGGACACTGTGGTTTATGGTGTTGTATCTACAAGCCTACCAGTGTTTTTTTTTTTTATGCCAATCAAAACTTGATTGCAAATCTATGCATAACATTCCCACTTGTGCGTAACAGTAGACTATGTTTTCAGTGTTTTCTACATTGTTTCTCCATATATACACAGTTGCTGGCAATGTGTTTTTTTTTGGAAAATCATAAATATTGAAACCAAAGATCAAAGGTGGAATACAAAATAAAAAAAATTTAATTCACCAAACATGTTGTGCTGATTCTTAAACACTATTGTACCAGTGCTGCAAGGTTGGACGTAATAGTGTGGCGTATTTTTTGTTCTGCAGCGGAGTTTGAGGCAGTCCCAAACAAAGCACCTTCCACATGTGGGTTCATAACCTCAGGGTCCAGCACAGTCCACTCAGGAAGGAATACCTCATTTTTCAGTTCACAGATGTTGTGCAGTATACAGCACGCAGCTACTACATTAGGCATATTCTTTAGGTCCACATCATTGCGCTTCATCAAACAACGCCATCTTCCTTTTAACCTGCCAAAGGTGTTCTCAACCACCATCCTTGCTGAACTCAGGGTGTGAGTATAGGTTTGTTGCTCTGGGGTTAACTGGACCTGTTGGGTGTAGCCTTTCATAATCCAGGGGCGTAAAGGGTATGCAGCATCCCCGATGATGTGGACAGGGATCTCCACCCCATTCACAATCTTTGCACACTCTTTGGGGTACAGCCAGCCTCCCTGCTTCTCCTCAACGATGTTGTACAGGTCAGAATTGGCAAGAACTCGGGAGTCATGAGATCGGCCTGGCCAGCCAATAAACACATCTAGGAAACTAAAGAACAGTAAAATTTAAAAAAGTTAGAATGTAAAACTCACACATGCAACTCATCCCACCACCCCAAAAATAAACACTTACCAATATTTGTGGTCCACAACAGCCTGTAATATGATGGAGTGCCAGCCCTTCCTATTAAAATAGTCAGCATGGTTGTCACGTGGGGCAATAATGGGGATGTGTGTCCCATCAATCGCTCCTCCACACTGCGGATAGCCTCGCTTCACAAATACTTTGATGGTATCCTGTAAGCGCTGTCCTTGTGGTAGAGATATGAAGCGCTTGTATAAGGTAGATACAATTGCTTTAGTCACCTGGTGGACTATGACACAGCAGGTGGAGATCGCAACACCGAACAAGCATGAGACTGAGCGGTACTCTCCTGGGGTAGCATACCACCACAATGCAATAGCTAGCCTCCTGCGTGCCTCGATGGGTCTCCTAAGCCTGGTGGTCTGCATGTCAAGTGCTGGGGTAAGTAATTCCAGGATGTAATCAAAGGTTGCACGAGACACACGGAAGTTAGCCATCCACTCCTCATCCTGGTACGCTTCCACGGTCCTCATAAAGGCTTCTCCGTGCCGGCGATCTCTGGACCAAAATGAGCGGTTAGGCCCCATACTCACGCTCAGGATGGTACTCATCCTGGATGATATGAGGGCTCTCCTCCTGCACAAATATTGGCGGCAACTAGCAGCCCTATCCACCATAAATTGCGCCTACCTCCTCCTCATAAATTATATGTGCAATATACTGCACAGTGTGACAAGCTGCATCATGCTGTCACTGGCTGTATGAAACATCTGCAAAGGAGAAAGAATCATGAGCTCAGGCATACACACTGGTACTCCGTCGGCCATGACTGCAGCAATGGTGTGAGCAGGCACCACCCCTCCCTTTGTTGACTACTGTGACCTCATCTATGTGAGCCAGAAAAAGGCCATTTCTAATGACATACATATGCATTTGCAGGGATATCCCGGGATCAGTGTAAATGGGGCTGTCCCGGGTCGATCCCAGGTCTTAGTGCAGTGTGAAAGGGGTCAGTCCCGGGAATGCATCCTGGGACGCATCCCGGGAAGCATCCCGGGAGTGACCCGGGTGTGCGAGTGTAAAAGGGGTATATTCACGTTTGAAGCTGCTTTAATATTATGGCATAGTTTTAGCATAAATCCACTCCACTCTTATACTGAATTGGCTGAGAATATTAACTCTAAAACCAGTAAGTAAATAAAATACAGAATAAAAGTTTACTATAGGATTTATCCCACTGTAATTTATGTTAATCAAGTCCATTATCAGATAGGTCCACAGATAGGATATCAGGTTCCTGAGGGCCATCCTTCATGCAGCCACCTAATCAGCTATCTGGATAGAAGGAATTACTGAGTAAGTCATTAAAATAAATCTGAATATTTCTACCTTAGTTTGGTTTCAATATTCAAACCTACCAAATTAATAAATTTTTACTATTAGGGTATAAGCCAAAGAATGAAAGGTCAACTGAAAGGACTACATAAAATTTGAAAACACACTGATACAGAGTAAGTATGAACTATAGAATTCTTGACATTCCGGTCTCATAAATAACCATCACTAAGGAAGGTTTATATGCATTACAAGACTTTATTGAGAAAAACATGAACATTGCCGTAAATACAATATTGAAAAAATAGTACTGTCTGCACCCTTTCTCTGTGTATCCCTTTTTCTTCATTTTCTTCAGTCTCTTCCATCACAACCAACTCAATTTTTATAACGCTTCACTGTTTACTCTATGTTTGGATTTCCTAATTGTATGCATTGTTGCCTTTTTCTATGAAGTCCTTATATTTTAATAGTTTAGAAAATATATACACAGTACACTATAAAGTCCTTGTTTAGTACTAAATATACTTATCATTAATTCAATGAATTTTATGAACCAATTGTATACCCTATCTTCTGAACAGAACCTATAAACCAACTGTACATCATATCTTCTGGATTGATTACAAAACTTAAAGCGTGTAAAAAATATTTATTTTGTACATTTGTATGTTACATGCTTTATTTATTGAGACAACCTTCTTTATGTTCTAGATCTTTATATGATGATGAAACGCATTGGGTGATATAGTATCTGGACTCATAATGAAAGTACCTGTTGAAAACTCTGTTGTACCTATGTATTATTATCTTGTTGTAATAAGGCTTCAATCATTTTTAAGAACATTTTAAGAAAGAATTTTAATAAATATATGTATACCTTGGAAAAGATTGATGCGGTTGTACTCAATGAATGGCTTGCTGTAACAAATTGGATCATTTTTGTACTATAGATACAAATCCAAAAGGTACTAACCTATAGAAAGCTAAATTGATAGGCACCCCCTAAAGAAACAATTCCCATAAATCTTATCAAGAGGCCCCTCCAGGTAGGGGACCAATCTGTGGGGCTACTGCCGACTATACTCAAAGAATATCTGGTTATAGAAATCTCTACCAAACCTAATAACAGTATTATTAAAGCTTTATAAGAGCAGTACTTGTTACCAGATATTCCCCAATATATATTGTCAAAGTCGAAAATATCATGATGCATACCCCATGTACTAACCTCATGCATGTGCGCGCTGCTCGTGCACTCAGTCCGCCGTACGTGCACACATCCACAAGTTGCGTAGGATCGCTCCGGCGATCATGCGCATAATGTGGGTATTTACGGCGGAGTTTGTGAGCGTGTAGCGTGCGACTCGATTGTAGCATATTTAACCCGTATAGTGCATTTTGTAGTAAATATTCCCCTAGACTATGTCAGCGAGTATGATGATTTAAACTGTTCCTGGACAAAGGGATTCCTCTTTGCATGATAGGAAGGGTCAGATAAAGGTTGAAAGGTGGTGTCTAGTATCCAGCTGTAGGGTATTTTAAGGGTAACATTCCGGTGTTAGTTAGGAAAGAATCAAATGTTCCTGCGTATAGTTATGCGCAGAAGTAGAAAATAGATAAATTGTATTTTAAAATATATTACGAATGGGGAGGGGACAAGAATGGAATACAGACACACATAAATTTCCCACAGACTGAGATACAATGGCCTTATTTACACTAAGCTTTGAGATTCTATGAAGAGGGCATACACCTTTGTTTATGAATAGGGCCAGGTTTCTCCCCAGAATAATAAGTGCTGAGTTGCCATTGTCTCAACAAAGAAAGAGACAAACAAGGGTGAATAAATGACCAGGAGCAGAGTATGTTTGGAAGATCAGAAACAATAGCTTTCCACAACATAACCAGACAGAGAGGAATTTAGAATACTAACAAGCCCTAGCCCAAAATCCATGGAGATAGAGGTATTCATTTATATATGTTATATATATATATATATATATATATAAGTGAATAAATATATAATTCCTAACAAATTGTAATAGCAGGAATGTGTGTATATATATATATATATATATATGAATATGTGGATATATGAATATCTTGAAGATTGAAATAGATAGTAATATCATATGTGGGTTCATATTGTTCAGAGTCACGTGAACATTAATCTGGTGGGAATAAGAACATTGTAAAAATTTACCTCATTAAGATATTAATAATACCAGATTTATGTTTAATGTGATGGGTTTAGACTGATTATGGGGCGGGAATTCCACATCCCAAGTCCTAGTCATCGCCCACTTCTTGAACTAACCCATGGTCCCTGGTGCAGGACATGTCCCACCCCCTAACCAATGGAAGAAGAGCACATAGTGTCTATTGTATTATGTCTTGAGCTAGTGAATAAATAGAGCTTGCAGCAGGCTTGGACACAGAAGACTCTGAAGGCTTTCTCCCAGAAGGCTGAGGACTGGTCCAGGACGCACTTGCGAACGTATTCCACACGTATGTATTATTCTCTGTAGCGATTATTCTCTGTTATTCTCTGTTATTGTTACAGATGTAGCCACTTTTATCTTGACTGATTCTCCGCCTAGATGGACGTTTAGTCACGCTAAGGTGATACAAAATAATGAATGTGTGTGAGTTCTGGCGCAAAAGCTAGCTGCCCAATCCTAACCTTCCTATGATCTGCCCAAATCCAGATCACAAAAGGGATACAAGTGAAGAAATAACAAGTGGAAGGGAGATCAAAGGCGCTGCTATACAAGTAACAAATATAATAAACAAAATTTGTATAATATACTTGCAAAACCTTGTGGTCCTTCGTTTAATCTTTTTTTCATATAAATCCAGTGATTACCAGATGTTTACATGCAAAGAACAAAAATAAACAACAAATGTGTAGTAATGTCTACAATAAGTTCAATTTTTTATGTGTTCTCCGATGAAGCAGAGCCCTGTGATGTGGAAGTTTTTCTTGATAGGAGATAAGGATAGTTTCTCACCACCACTTCACAAACATAGGTACACGTACCAAAACTCACTTAGAGTTAAATATCACCATACACATAAAGGTTTCTTTTATACTTCTACTTAAGACACGTGAAACGAGATCCATTCAATGAAAACGTACCACACTCACGTTTTCAGCAGATGGTATCCCACACGTAGCGGTTTCTTTGAATAGATGAATAACTCTTTTCTTCCATAAAGAATTAGTTTATTGGTGCGTGATAACAAATTTTAAAAATAATTCATAAAAACAAATCTCCTTAAATAATTACCAAAAAAATCAGGATAGAGCAAAATGTGTGTCAGAATGGAAAATGACAATCACAAGTGAATTCCGGACTTACACTTGCGAACACAAATGCTGCATATTACCTTGATTTGGTATCGATATAGGAGACTTAAAAAGCACTGTCTGATATCACCAACGCCGTTTCGACACAAGGTCTTTTTCAAGGTGGATGCTCAGACAGTGACTGACAAACATATTTATACCAGTGAACAGGAAATGGAAATGCATCATGGGTAACTTGAATAAAAATGTATAGTTGCGATGTTTTATTGTACTTTCCTCTGCTTGTTACAACTACATTAAATAATGATGCTCACCCAACTAATAAATTTCATTTTCATATCTATTTTATATACTTAGAAGCGCATCGTGGTCGCGGCCAGCCGCACTTCCGCGTTCCACGATGCGTTCCATAGTCCGGAAATGGGCTGCGATCACGTGACCGCTGCTTCCTTTCTCACAAGGAGCAGAGTGACCGATCAACGTGATCACGCCCTGTTAGCTTCATGCACCTCAGGATGCGTTCCAGCACCCGGAAGTCAGCCGCGGGCACGTGACAGACATCATCCCCTTTCACGGGGAATGATGCTTACCGCGTCCCGGTTGCCAGGCAACAACAGAAACAGAAAGGGGGATATAATGATGGATCTCACATTGCGTTCCAGTAACCGGAAATAAATAGTGAACACTGCTCCTTCTTACCCTTTCACAGCAAATAAATATACATATATGTCTGAATCACTTTCATTCAATATAATACAATTGTGAGCCTTGCTCTAAGACTGCCGATTATAAAAATAATATTAATTTAAAATAATGCTGTTAAAAATACTATAATAGATAGACACGGCAAGATTACATGCACCTCTAATTGATATACAGTATAATTAAAATGGAGATATATTCTACAGATGTAAACATACAACCTATCAGTGAACATACTTTATGAGCAATTTAAGAAGATGATGGTGACAGGACAGATTAATTACATAAACCATTTAAGCTCGAAGTCTGAATTCAAGCCGCAGCATTATTTTAAATTAATATTATTTTTATAATCGGCAGTCTTAGAGCAAGGCTCACAATTGTATTATATTGAATGAAAGTGATTCAGACATATATGTATATTTATTTGCTGTGAAAGGGTAAGAAGGAGCAGTGTTCACTATTTATTTCCGGTTACTGGAACGCAATGTGAGATCCATCATTATATCCCCCTTTCTGTTTCTGTTGTTGCCTGGCAACCGGGACGCGGTAAGCATCATTCCCCGTGAAAGGGGAGGATGTCTGTCACGTGCCCGCGGCTGACTTCCGGGTGCTGGAACGCATCCTGAGGTGCATGAAGCTAACAGGGCGTGATCACGTTGATCGGTCACTCTGCTCCTTGTGAGAAAGGAAGCAGCGGTCACGTGATCGCAGCCCATTTCCGGACTATGGAACGCATCGTGGAACGCGGAAGTGCGGCTGGCCGCGACCACGATGCGCTTCTAAGTATATAAAATAGATATGAAAATGAAATTTATTAGTTGGGTGAGCATCATTATTTAATGTAGTTGTAACAAGCAGAGGAAAGTACAATAAAACATCGCAACTATACATTTTTATTCAAGTTACCCATGATGCATTTCCATTTCCTGTTCACTGGTATAAATATGTTTGTCAGTCACTGTCTGAGCATCCACCTTGAAAAAGACCTTGTGTCGAAACGGCGTTGGTGATATCAGACAGTGCTTTTTAAGTCTCCTATATCGATACCAAATCAAGGTAATATGCAGCATTTGTGTTCGCAAGTGTAAGTCCGGAATTCACTTGTGATTGTCATTTTCCATTCTGACACACATTTTGCTCTATCCTGATTTTTTTGGTAATTATTTAAGGAGATTTGTTTTTATGAATTATTTTTAAAATTTGTTATCACGCACCAATAAACTAATTCTTTATGGAAGAAAAGAGTTATTCATCTATTCAAAGAAACCGCTACGTGTGGGATACCATCTGCTGAAAACGTGAGTGTGGTACGTTTTCATTGAATGGATCTCGTTTCACGTGTCTTAAGTAGAAGTATAAAAGAAACCTTTATGTGTATGGTGATATTTAACTCTAAGTGAGTTTTGGTACGTGTACCTATGTTTGTGAAGTGGTGGTGAGAAACTATCCTTATCTCCTATCAAGAAAAACTTCCACATCACAGGGCTCTGCTTCATCGGAGAACACATAAAAAATTGAACTTATTGTAGACATTACTACACATTTGTTGTTTATTTTTGTTCTTTGCATGTAAACATCTGGTAATCACTGGATTTATATGAAAAAAAGATTAAACGAAGGACCACAAGGTTTTGCAAGTATATTATACAAATTTTGTTTATTATATTTGTTACTTGTATAGCAGCGCCTTTGATCTCCCTTCCACTTGTTATTTCTTCACGCTAAGGTGATAGCTTAGCTTGCTGAGTTTAATCACAGGCAGGCGCGTTGAGGCGATTCTAGATACTCAGCATGCATTACACATCTCCACCACTGGGTGGCTAATGCTCCACTAATCCAGTACTTTCGTTCATATAGCGGCGGATTGATCTACAGCTCTGGCAAATGGTCAGTGATGACTGTAATATTTATAGATGGTGACCAATGGTCAGACGGTTAGAGTTCTCAATATAAATAAATAGTTTATACAGACACAAACGAACATGTTAAAACACTTGTGTATGCAGACGCAAGATTGTGTATGGAGACGCTAGTAATTGTGTAAAAGGAAGTATGTACAATGCATAAACACTGTGCTTTTGAAATACATGTACAGTATGAGCGTCCGAGATCCTGTGACATTCACTTTATTATTATTTTTTTTCTTTGTTATACATTCAATGGAAGGGTGCACACAGGTTTCACATAAATTTTGTCTTGTAACCTGATCGAAACTCCCTACCTGTCTACTGCATGAACTGTGCAGGCTCCCAGGGGGGAAGGGGAAAGTGGGATGGGGGTAGGGTGAGGAAGTGGAAAATACCGTGTTTAAAGAACGGGCCATTGCTGAAGGAGCGTCAGAATCCCCTAGCTAAAATACACAGGGTCGATAGGGATAAGCGCATGCACATAACGATACACCAGACCCCATCACATCACAAAGTGACAAAATGTCCAAGGCACATGAACCCCCGTTTTGTAGAATTATGTGCATAGACCTCGCTTAACCCTATTGCCCATGTGTATTTTAGCTAGGGGATTCCGACGCTCCTTCAGCATTGCCCCGTGACCTACAAAATCTGTGCTGTTACTTGCTCCATAGCCGAGGGCCTCCATGGGGCAATGAGTCACAGGCGGTAGCCATTTCAATTGAGTCTGCCCTGCTACAGTATTGTATGTGTACCGTATGGGGCATAGAACCTTAACAGTACAACGGCATCTGCAGCTCTGCCCTGGTTTATGTGAATAACTCCCTCCCTGTCTACTGCATGACCTGTGCAGGCTCCCAGGGGGGAAGGTCGATGGGCTAGTGGCAGGCGGTGGAAAATACCGTGCTTTTGAAATGCAAGTACTGTATGAGTCCGAGTCCCCAGTATGTTCTGCTAGTGTACTAATTAGCACGAACAGCTTGTAATGTACAGTGGCAAGTTTAATCTTTCTATGTATAATGGAGAGATAAAAGCTCCTCCCTAAGTTCCTAGATGCCAAATCACCGTCCTTAGTATCTCTGTACAGTATTTTCTACTAGAGTACTAATTAGCACGAACAGCTTTTAACTGGATGCCAAATCACCGTCCTTAGTATCTCTGTACAGTATGTTCTATTAGGGTACTAATTAGCACAAAATGCTTGTAACATACAGCGGCAAGTTTAATCTTTCTATGTATAATGGAGAGAGATAAAAGCTCCTCAGTAAGTTCCTTGATACCAAATTACCGTCCTTAGTATCTCTGTACAGTATGTTCTATTAGGGTACTAATTAGCTGTTTTTGCTAATTAGTACCCTAATAGAAAATACTATACAGAGATACTAAGGACGGTGATTTGGCAACCAGGAACTTACTGAGGAGCTTTTATCCCTCTATATTATACATAGAAAGATTAAACTTGCCGCTGTACGTTACAAGCTGTTCGTGCTAATTAGTACACTAGTAGAACATAGTGTACAGAGATACTGAGGACGGCAATTTGGCACCCAGAAATTTAGGGAGGAGCTTCTATCTCTACCCATTAAACATAGAAAGATTACAATGGAGAGAGATTAAAGCTCCTCCCTAAGTTTGTGGATGCCAAATCACTGTACTTAGTATCTCTGTACAGTATGTTCTACTAGTGTACTAATTAGCACGAACAGCTTGTAACGTACAGTGGCAGGTTTGATCTTTCTATGTATAATGTAGAGAGATAAAAGCTCCTCCCTAAGCTCCTGATTGCCAAATCACCATCCTTAGTTTCTCTGTATAGTATTTTCTATAAGGGTACTAAGTAGCACGAACAGCTAATTAGTACCCTAATAGAACATACTCTACAAAGATACTAAGTACGGTGATTTGGCATCCAGGAACTTACTGAGGAGCATTTATATCTCTCCATTATATATAGAAAGATTAAATTTGCCGCTGTATGTTACAAGCTGTCCGTGCTAATTAGTACCCTAATAGAACATACTGTACAGAGATACTAAGTACAGTGATTTGACCTCCAGTTAAAAGCTGTTCATGCTTATTAGTACACTAGTAGAACATACTGTACAGAGATACTAAGGATGGTGATTTGGCATCTAGGAACTTAGTAAGGAGCTTTTATCTCTCCATTATACATAGAAAGATTAATCTTGACACTGTACGTTACAAGCTGTTCGTGTTAATTAGTACACTAGTAGAACATAGAGTACAGCGATACTCTGGACGGCAATTTGGCATCCAGGAATTTAGGGAGGAGATTTTATCTCTCTCCATTATGCTTAGAAAGATTACAATGGAGAGAGATTAAAGCTCCTCCCTAAATTCGTGGATGCCAAATCACTGTACTTAGTGTCTCTGTACAGTATGTTCTACTAGTATACTAATTAGCACGAACAGCTTGTAACGTACAGTGGCAAGTGTAATTTTTCTAAGTATAATGGAGAGAGATAAACTCCTCCCTATGTTCCTGGATGTCAAATTACCATGCTTAGCATTTCTGTACAGTATTTCCTATCTAGCCAGAAACCCTGCATCCTGTGCAAGCTAGGCGGACAACTGGAGGGGATCCGATACACGGTTGCTTACTGTTTCCCTTTCCAGTGTCACATAAACTAGTGGTTTGTCTGCCCTGAAAGCCAAGAGTCTCCTCTTTTAAATGGTACCAGTCCCGAGTCTCTGGGACACCCAGAACCAGAGAAATCAGTACGCAAATTGGACCCATTTTCCCATAGACTATGATGGGCCCGTTAATTCAGACCCACCATGGGTTCCGACGCTTGCCATGAGCCTTGTGGGGGTCACAGAAACTTGAGGTTGGTACCCTCCAGTAGCTAATTGTCTCCTCTTCCGTACCAACCTAGCGATGAAGGCTCCCACCTCCCACACTGAGAGTCCCAGCTTTGAGTCCCAAAGTGCCAACCTTTTTTTTTATATGTTCCCGTGACATTCACTTTATTATTTTTTTTCTTTGTTATACATTCAATGAAAGGGTGCACACAGGTTTCACATAAATCAAAGTAAATCTGCAGCCGCGATTCATTCCGCTATATATACAAATACACAGCGGTAATGAGTATAAACTAGTGTATTCCAACGCAACTAACTGAGCAACACAGTAATGTAGATTGTCGGCATTTGTGTATTGTACCCTCCCTGTCCACTGCATGACATGTGCAGGCTCCCAGGGGGGAAGGGCGATGGGGGTAGGGAGAGGCGGTGGAAAATACGTGCTTTTCAAATACAAGTATTTGCATCCGAGACCCCTAAGGCATAAACCAACACCAATTTGAAGGAAGTGCCAACCTTTTTTTAATGTGTTCCTGTAACATTCACTTTATTATTATTTTTTTTCTTTGTTATACATTCAATGGAAGGGTGCATACAGGTTTCACATAAATCAGAGTGGGCGGGGGATTTTCCTACATACAGTAGTATACCGTTGCACATATCTTGTAACCTGATCGGAACTCCCTCCCTGTCTACTGCATGTACTTTGCAGGCTCCCAGGGGGGAAGGGGAAAGTGGGATGGGGGTAGGGCGAGACAGTGGAAAATACAGTGTTCAAAGAAAAGGCATAATCAAAACCATGGGGAACTTTGCAGTGTATCATTAAGTGCATAGACCTCGCTTATCCCTATCGACCCTGTGTATTTTAGCTAGGGGATTCTGACGCTCCTTCAGCATTGCCCCGTGACCTACAAAATCTGTGCTGTTACTTGCTCCATAGCCGAGTGCCTCCATGGGGCAAGGAGTCACAGGCGGTAGCCATTTCAACTGAGTCTGCCCTGCTACAGAATTGTATGCGTACCGTATGGTGCATAGAACCTTAACAGTACAACCGCTCCTGCAGCTTTGCCCTGGTTTATGTGAATAACTCCCTCCCTGTCTACTACATGACCTGTGCAGGCTCCCAGGGGGGAAGGGCGATGGGCTAGCGGCAGGTGGTGGAAAATACCGTGCGTTTGAAAAGCAAGTTCTGTATGAGTCCGAGTCCCCAGTATGTTCTTCTAGTGTACTAATTAGCACGAACAGCTTGTAACGTACAGTGGCAAGTTTAATCTTTCTATGTATAATGGAGAGATAAAAGCTCCTTCCTAAGTTCCTAGATGCCAAATCACTGTCCTTAGTATCTGTGTACAGTATGTTCTATTAGGGTACTAATTAGCACGAACAGCTTGTAACGTACAGTGGCAAGTTTAATCTTTCTATGTATAATGAAGAGAGATAAAAGCTCCTCAGTAAGTTCCCGGATGTCAAATCACCGTACTTAGTATCTATGTACAGTATGTTCTATTAGGGTACTAAATAGCGGTTCGTGCTAATTAGTACCCTAATAAAAAATAATATACAGAGATACTAAGGATGGTGATTTGGCAACCAGGAACTTAGGGAGAAGCTTTTATCTCTCTATATTATATATAGAAAGATTAAACTTGCCACTGTATGTTACAAGCTGTTCGTGCTAATTAGTACACTAGTAGAACATACTGTACAGGGATACTAAGTACAGTGATTTGGCATCCACGAACTTAGGGAGGAGCTTTATTCTCTCTCCATTGTAATCTTTCTAAGCATAATGGAGAGAGATAAAAGCTCCTCCCTAAATTCCTGGATGTCAAATTGCTGTCCAGAGTATCGCTGTACTCTATGTTCTACTAGTGTACTAATTAGCACGAACAGCTTGTAACGTACAGTGGCAAGATTAATCTTTCTATGTATAATGGAGAGAGATAAAAGCTCCTCAGTAAGTTCCTGGATGCCACATCACTGTACTTAGTATCTCTGTACAGTATTTTCTATTAGGGTACTAATTAGCTGTTCGTGCTAATTAGTACCCTAATAGAAAATACTATACAGAGAAACTAAGGATGGTGATTTGGCAACCAGGAACTGAGGGAGGAGCTTTTATCTCTCTACATTATACATAGAAAGATCAAAACTGCCACTGTATGTTACAAGCTGCTTGTGCTAATTGGTACACTAGTAGAACATACTGTACAGAGATACTACAGACAGTGATTTGGCATCCAGGAACCTTAGGGAAGAGCTTTTATCTCTCTCCGCTGTAATCTTTCTAAGTATATTGGAGAGAGATAAAAGCTCCTCCCTAAGTTCCTGGATGCCAAATCACTGTCTGTAGTATCTCTGTACAGTATGTTCTACTAGTGTACTAATTAGCACGAGCAGCTTGTAACGTACAGTGGCAGTTTTGATCTTTCTATGTATAATGTAGAGAGATAAAAGCTACTCCCTCAGTTCCTGGTTGCCAAATCACCATCCTTAGTTTCTCTGTATAGTATTTTCTATTAGGGTACTAATTAGCACGAACAGCTAATTAGTACCCTAACAGAAAATACTGTACAGAGATACTAAGTACAGTGATGTGGCATCCAGGAACTTACTGAGGAGCTTTTATCTCTCTCCATTATACATAGAAAGATTAAACTTGCCACTGTACGTTACAAGCTGTTCGTGCTAATTAGTACACTAGTAGAACATAGAGTACAGCGATACTCTGGATGGCAATTTGGCATCCAGGAATTTAGGGAGGAGCTTTTATCTCTCTCCATTATGCTTAGAAAGATTACAATGGAGAGAGATTAAAGCTCCTCCCTAAGTTTGTGGATGCCAAATCACTGTACTTAGTATCTCTGTACAGTATGTTCTACTATTGTACTAATTAGCACGAACAGCTTGTAACGTACAGTGGCAAGTGTAATTTTTTGAAGTATAATGGAGAGAGATAAACTCCTCCCTATGTTCCTGGATGTCAAATTACCATGCTTAGCATTTCTGTACAGTATTTCCTATCTAGCCAGAAACCCTGCATCCTGTGCAAGCTAGGCGGACAACTGGAGGGGACCCGATACACGGTTGCTTACTGTTTCCCTTTCCAGTGTCACATAAACTAGTCGTTGGTCTGCCCTGAAAGCCAAGAGTCTCCTCTTTTAAATGGTACCAGTCCCGAGTCTCTGGGACACCCAGAACCAGAGATATCAGTACGCAAAGTGGACTCATTTTCCCATAGACTATAATAGGCCCGTTAATTCAGACCCACCATGGGTTCCGACGCTTGCCATGAGCCTTGTGGGGGTCACAGAAACTTGGGGTTGGTACCCTCTGGTAGCTAATTGTCTCCTCTTCCATACCTACCTAGCGATGAAGGCTCTTACCTCCCACACTGAGAGTCCCAGCTTTGAGTCCCAAAGTGCCAACCTTTTTTTTTTATATGTTCCCGTGACATCCACTTTATTATTGTTTTTTTTTGTTATACATTCAATGAAAGGGCAGCGATTCATTCCGCTATATACAAATACACAGCGGTAATGAGTATAAACTAGTGTATTCCGACGCAACTAACTGAGCAACACAGTACTGTAGATTGTCGGCATTTGTGTATTGTACCTGACCTGAACTCCCTCCCTGTCCAGTGCATGACCTGTGCAGGCTCCCAGGGGGGAAGGGCAATGGGGGTAGGGAGAGGCAGTGGAAAATACGTGCTTTTCAAATACAAGTATTTGCGCCTGAGTCCCCTAAGGCATAAACCAACACCAATGGGAAGGAAGTGCCAACCTTTTTTTAATGTGTTCCTGTAACATTCACTTTATTATTATTTTTTTTCTTTGTTATACATTCAATGGAAGGGTGCACACAGGTTTCACATAAATCAGAGTGGGCGGGGGATTTTCCTACATACAGTAGTATACTGTTGCACGTCTTGTAACCTGATCGGAACTCCCTCCCTGTCTACTGCATGTACATTGCAGGCTCCCAGGGGGGAAGGGGAAAGTGGGATGGGTGTAGGGCGAGGCAGTCTAAAATACTGTGTTCAAAGAAAAGGCATAATTAAAACCATGGGGAACTTTGCAGAGTATCGTTATGTGCATATACCTCGCTTAGTCCTATCGCCCCTGTGTATTTTAGCTAGGGGATTGTGACGCTCCTTCAGCATTGCCCCATAGCCTGCAAAATCTGGACTGTTACTTGCTCCGTAGCCTAGGGCCTCCGTGGAGCAAGGAGTCATAGGTGGTAGCCATTTCAATTGAGTCTGCCCTGCTACAGAATTGTATGTGTACTGTACGGTGCATAGAACCTTAACAGAACCGCTCCTGCAGCTTTGCCCTGGTTTATGTGAATAAAAAAATAATAAAGTGTCTGGAAAAAACTAACATGCATTCGGACTTTAGAAATTGAACTCGGGACTCTGAGTATAGGAAGCGGAACACTTCACCACTTCGCCGCAGACAGATGAATAAATCCATTGGTTTTGATTATGCTGTAATGGCTATGGGATTAGGACGCTAACATACTGTACAAAATTCCTAATCTCAAGAGGCAATAGTGAACTTCTAACACGTCCATTTGCGACAGTGTACACTACTGGTTTTATGTTGTTTTGTCTGCGGGACTTGGACGCTCACATATTCATAAAGTACTGTAGATGGATCATATACTGTATGCTGTACTATTTGCGTCTGTACCGTATATACTGTATTAAATAATGCAGCATAATGAGTATTTACTGTATTAAATAATGCAGCGTAATGAGTATTTACTGTATGCAGCGTAATGAGACGCTTAGTAAAGTAGTCCTTATTATATATTTCAGTATTGTATTTTACGGGAGACCACATGCATGCGCAGTGGTGATTGTAAAAGGCGACATCTGGTGGATGATCGCAGGTATTACACGTAAAGGTAACGCCAAACGCTTTGTCTGCCTCCATGCGATTAGGTACGCCTCTCTGTGACTAGGCGCGCCTCCCTACGCCCTGGTACGCTGCGTATGCTCGATCGGGACAAACGCCTCAGCCAGTCAAGATAAAGGTGGCTACATCTGTATTCTGTTAATCTGTTAGATTTCTATGTTAGTTTGTAGTGTATAATTTGTACTGTTTTCCCCTTTTATTCTGAATAATCCACGGCAGTGTTGGAGCTGCTGCGGTTATAACCAAATTCGGTGTGGTGTCTTCACTTTCCTGCAAAGGGCTCTCACTTAGCGTCTTAATAGCACAAACAGCATATACATTGTTAAGGTTTCTAAGCGTTACATCATTACAGTATTTGACTAAAGGTTTAGAGTATAAGCATATTCTTACTGTGTTTATTAATAAGGTTTAAAGGTTATCAACTGTGTGTGCGCTCGCTATGTGTATTCCGTACACTCAGCGCAGCGTGTGTACGCCGAGTGCGTACCACGTACGGTACTCTGTATGCAAATAGCGTGCAAAGTGCATAGCATGTGCACATGGTATAGCGGCCATAGCGGCTCAACGGTAATAGTATATAGCTTTATGTTTAAAGGTAATATTTGACATTATCAAAATATATATATATATATATATATATCATCCAAACGTACGGCACTCTGCGGACTTATTCAGCAAAATAAATAACTCATGACATCTTGCTTCTCTTCTCTTCTCGGCAAGATGACTATGGAAGTGTGAGTGCCGGTTATTCGTTTGCTATATATATATATATATATATATACTAAATTGTGTGTCCGGCACACTTACAAATGCTGCATCCACTGAGATGCTGGCTCAGAAATAGTACACAATCCAAGCAAACACGGCTGCACTTACAGACTTGTACAAACGTTGATGAACTTGATGATCGATCGATCTATCTACAGATATAGATACTGTATATATGTTTTTGAGATTTTAAGTTTGTCATATAACACACAATGCAAAAAATTAGAAATTAGGGGAAAAACCTTTTCAAAATAATGCTTTTTACAATTTTTATATAAGTAGTACAAAACAATTATTTTACTTAAAGATGACTTATGTTTTATGATTATAGTAATACTCATACAGTATATGTTATTTATTTTAAATTTAAAATGGTAACTGTATATAAAAACTTTTTTTTATTATTTTTATTTTTAATTTGGGGAGACCCTGGTTTGTTTAATGGTCCTCATGTTTTGTCAACACTAAAGAATTCAATGTCAATGTTAATTATTTATTATTATTTATTAATTATTTATTATTAGTTTCTTATATAGCGCAGCATATTCCATTGCACTTTAAAATTGGAACAACCGTTAAAGAACAAAACTAGGTAATAACAGACAGACATAGAGGTAATGAGCAACAGTGGCAGCTGTGAGGTAGCTAGCAGTTAATATGCAACCAGATCTGCCTAAGAACATAGGAGCACCCATTTTTGAAGGCATTCACCAAATGAATACCTATATTTTGCATTATGAAAACCGGTGTATGTTCAAGTCAGCCTTTTATCTGAGTTTAATATGCACCCAATAGACCATGTCTGTCACTGTGTTGGTGGCTGAAAAAAAATTAAACCCCCCCAAAAATGGGTTGGGCATCGGTGACCGGCGGTCACCATGCTGATGCTGGGATCCCGGTGTTTAGATTGCTGGCAGGAAGGTGGGGGCGAGTGCTACAAAGCCCCTTGTAGGCTCAGTGGCTTGCTGCGCTCTCCACAGGTTCTATTCCCAATCTATGGGTGTCGTGGACACCCATGAGTGAGAACAGTCCCTGTCAGTCGATATTCCAGCGTCGGTATAGTTAACCAATCCTCTCCAAAAATGTCTGTTTTAGAAGAAATTGTTTAATACATATTCAAACTGAACATAATATCACATCCCTTTTCATACTTAAAAAATTAATTTAACAAAAAGTGTTAACTATATGAAACTTTTTTGTAGTGTTGTAGTATCCCCTGATAATGTCGATATTATCTTAAACCATAAAGCTATACCTTTAAACATACTTTTATAATGGAGCCGCTGCGGCCGCTTCACTTAATACCCACGCTACGTACTTTGTACGCTATTTGCACACAGAGTCCCGTACCGTGTACGGACTTAGCGTACAAATGCCGCGCTGGGGGTACAAAGTACACACAGCGCGCGCACACACTCTTGATAAACTTTAAACCTTATTCGTAATGCAATGCAATGATATTATTACACTCTAAACCTTATGCAGCAAAGCACTGCAATGATGTTACACCTTAAACCTTATGCAGTGCTGATGGTATAAAGTACCCGCAGTGCGTATACACCTTATCAATACACTCTTAAACCTTATACAGTCAGGTAATGTAATATGCTTTAAACCCTAGCAGGGAAAAGAGGACACAACACCGATTTGTAGTTAAACACTGGGCTCCGAAACCTCAGCGTATATATCTGGAAGGGGATAACAATACAATTTATACACTACAATATACAACAGAGTAAAATGGCTACAGTCAATGTACATACGTGAGAATATTCGCTTGCGCAACCTGGTCCAGTCCTCCGCTCATCAGGTAGACAGCGTTAAGAGTCTTCTGACCGGCCAGGCAGCAACAGGCTTTTTATACACTACTTCCATAAACAATACAATGGATACTGTAATCCCTTTGTCCATTGGACACAGAGATGCATCTTTACATTACAGGAGAGGTCATAGGTTGATTTGAAAAGGTGGGCGATGTCTTTCTCAATTGCTCTTGTGGGTGGTCTCCTCTGTATTCCCGCCGCATACATAATATACAGTATATACAGTTTATATCTATATTCTACTTCTGCACATAACTATACGCAGGAACATGTGATCTTCCTCTATCCAACACCAGAATGTTACCCTTAAAATACCCTACAGCTGGATACTAGACATCACCTTATAACCTTAGTCTGTCCCTTCCTATCATGCAAAGGTGAATCCCTTAGTCCTGGAATCATTTAAACTGTTGATACTTGCTGATGTGGTGCAGGGGGGCTATGTGTACAATGTGCACTATTTGGGTTAAATATGTAATGTTTTGATAACCCTCTATGCGCTCACAAACTCTGCCGTAAATACCCATACCACGCGCAGGACCGCAGGAGCGATCATACGCAAATTGCGGATATGTGCACGCACGGCGGAACAAGTGCACGCGCAGCGGGCATGTGTGTGTGTGGTTAGTACGTGGTGTGTGTATTACAATATTTTTCGACTTTGACACCCCCTAACATTCTCATAAGAAAATAAATAGGAAAAATGACCAGGGAATGATTAGGCAGAGAGGAATTAGCACAATGTGCATAAATTTGGTGTGCAGTCACATTTTATCAAGTAATGTAACATAAGTGACTGCAGGACTTGTGACTAAGTACCTAAAGATTGATGAAAGGTCCAAACGAGGGCACATGAAATAAATACACAGACCAATCATTCAGGCTTCCTGTCTCCATGAGTAATGAGCATAAACAAACCCCATGGCAAAAAATGGAATACAAAAGTGTGAGGACTGGAGCACTGTGTAAGGCATAAAACAATTGGGGAGAATTCATTAGCAGGAATAACAGTAAATGTCACAGCATAATATTCAGTAGATGCAGAACACACACACACACAGACACACACACACACACACACACACACACACACACACATAGATATCAACAGTTATTTAGCACAAAATTATTACATATTATCACGTCAGTTCCTGACCCATTTGATCTTGCAATCTCTATTCCTCAGCACTCAAGTCTATTTTTTTGTCAGAAGTAAACTAATCTACCACTGTCTTTGGTTTGTGGGAAGAAACTACAGTACCCAAATGAAACCCACTACAACTATGGAAGAACATACAAGATTTACACAGATAATGTGTATATATATATATAGACTCAAGTACTGATGGAATGACTCACACTGACACTGTTGCATATGCTAATTGTGACTTACTTATTAAAGTGTTTTCCTTGAACATCTGTGCTATAAATGGGTGAGGTTTGTTTTTATCTATACTAATATTATAAGACTGTTGTGTCTGTTTGTTCCACGTTGGCGCAAAAACTAGAGATTTGCATGAAAATTGCATCATTTTGTACTGGAAACTCTTAGAAATAATCTGCACTTTGCTTTATCTTTATCAATCATCTTGATCAATCAACTGAGCAAAAACAAAATGTATTGTCATCATCAAATCAAGAGATAGCAACTCAAACAAGTTCACTCTATTAATAATTATATATTGGAGAGGTTTCCAGGGAAGATGGGAGTTTACAGTTCTATAAACACTGTCATGAATGTAGAAGATTCAATGCAGAATTCTCCTGAATTCCTAACTAATTTATCAGAGTCAGGATTACCGCATATCTTATAACCTTGAAAATCGGTGTGATAATAATGCTGATGAGAACTTGAATCTGCTTAAATTGTGCAATGGTACATGACTGAAAGTTAAATCTATTCAAAGAAATGTTATAGAGGCCAAAGTAAAATTGTATTTATTGCTCAGACTCTTCTAATGACCAATATCTTTTCCTTCCAGTTTAAGAGGCTTCAATTCATAGTAAATAGCTGCTTTGCTATGACAAATTAAGTTGTAAGGTAAGACTCTATGTAAAGTTGGGGTGGACCTGAGTAGTGGATGCTTTTCACATGGATCGCTTTATGTAGCCTGTTTTTGAATCAGTACAAGCAGAGATATTTGCATTTGCACACAATGTAATACAGCCATAGCAACAAATATTGTATACAGGGAGGCACTACAGTAACATTAATAGCTGCAGTAACTAAGAAATACACACAGGTGAGACCGTGGGTAGAAGCTTGTTTATTGTATATTTCTTATGGATTATGCACAACACCATACTAATAGTGAGTGCTAACTGCTGCCTCTCTTTGAGATTTTATGTATAAAAATATATTATTATTATTATTATTATTATTATTATAATTTATTTATTTGTACTACTGCTACTTTTTTCATCCATTGTTGTTATTTTCAGAAAGAACTGCAGGCGTATATACTCGATGATGTTGTCTACATAAATCCTGGAGTTGGTTCTGTTCTGGAGTATTGGGACTTTCCCATTTCTACATTGAACTGGGATGTTGTATTTTAATGATAATGGTTTTCTTACAGTGAATACTTGAAAATCATATCTTATGGTTTGTTTTGTAAAACATTCCAGCTCATTTCACTTTTGAAACCTTGCGATATCTGTAGAAATGTTGCCTTTATAGGTACACCACCACCACCACCACCACAGTGTCAGACTGGCCCACAGAGGTGCAGGGAAAGCCCTGAGTGGGCCAACTGTCTGGGGGCCCACCTCCTCGTCTAGGGATCAGGTTCTAGACTGTGCACTTGAATGATAAATTATACATATGTTGTCTTGTACTGCACAGGACTATAGTGTATTTTCTATTGTGCATTGCTGTTAATATCTGGTAGCTTATCATGCATTCACTAGCAGTATTTACTATATATCAAGGGGCCCAGACCATGCACTCTTTAATGGTTAGCCAAGCTTCTGTGGCAACTAGCCACACCCCCTCTAGAGAGTGGCCACGCACCTAAACATGGGCCCCTACCACTACCTACCCTGGTGGGACCTTCATGTCCCAGTCCAACACTTTACCACCATTAGCCCATTTATGGTTAAATGCTGTGAAGAATGAAAGGCAACTTTCAACCACCAATATTGTGATTAACATCACTGCCCCTCTGCATAAAATTTTGGATTATTCAATGGCTCAAAAATGTTTATGAACTAAATCAATAATTCTCCCTGCAGATGATAATTATCCCAGCAGAAACAACATTAATATTAAATGTCAGATGTGTCCTTGTTTAAAAATGTGCCAGTTTCATCTGGAACATAAAAGTACAAAATATTTAAAATCATGTTTTTTGGAAGTTGCTTTTCTATACATTCAATAAACAGAACCAGGCAAACAGACTTCCAAGGAAGAAAAAAGGAATTGGATTCCCCAGCACCCTGGATGATAACAGTAACCAGATATAAATCCCACATGATAATAGAATTCAGAGATCTTCGTTACACATATTTGCGCAAATGTGTGGTTAAGCCCCAAAGCCGCATCAAGGCCTCTCTGTATATTTGGGGTCCCTAGCGCTATATCTAGGTGCAGGGTGTGGCACCCCAAAACACCAGAATGAGCCAGAAAGCCCAGCGTGGCATACCAGTGTAAAAAACTATAGTGTTAATAAATTAGTATTTAGGAAGCCGAAGCTATAGAGAGGGTGATACAAACATGAATTGTAATTAAAATAGAGAAATAGTGTTAGAAAATTAATAAGTGAAAAGTGTCAATAGAATGTAAAGGTATGCCACACTAAAGCCATCCAGCTCAGCCAGTCCAGAGGCACCACACCTCACACCTCAGAAATACCCCTTCCTTTCGAGCACCTGAATGATATCACTAAGCTAATTGAGCATTTACCAATCTATATGCCAAACAGACTTCCATGCAGGTCTGCATCAGTTTCAATTATGCGAACATGCCCTTTTGGTTCTCGGACTCCCCTCTTTAATTAAATTAAGTCCAATAGTTAACAAACAAACAAACACAATTTAAAACCCAACAGTCTATGAAATGTGGTGGGAATAAGAATAACGACTTGTAAACACTAATGTTAAAAAAAACCCTTTTAATTGCAACTAAGTTTAATAAGGTAGTTTGTTGCTACCAGGGGTTCTATACTTTCAATATCCAACAAAACAGAACTATAATGAGTCAGATATCACCCTCTGCTCCGACACCGGAAACAGTACAAATCTGAAATTCTCCCAAGTTTTCTTTCAGTAGAATTTAAATATTGCAATATGCCCATTAATTGACTCATATAATTTAATTTTCTAGTATTGTTCTTTGGTAATGATAATACCTAAAACCACAAACTTCAATGCAGTTGGTGGGCTTATTGTGTATGTGAGTATGACAAAGTCAATACAAATTGATTATTCCTTTCGGGAAATAAATTAAGCACAATGGGTAGCTTGTTACACAGTCACAAACATCAATCCCCTCAATACTAGCCAGAATGACACAATCTAACAATTTTCCTTTATACGTTACCTCTTATCCTTCTTGCAGTGACCTCAGCAGTGTAATGTTAATGTGACATAAAATTCGGCAAGAAAAATGTATAGTGTTTATTTCTAACAATGCTGCCTGGCTCTAGTTATTTCTAATCTCCGATGATTTCCCAGAGAAACTACTTAGAGCAGAATGTAATGTTGGCCTGTTCTCATCATCTGGAAATATAAACTGAGGTCAAGAAAAACCACAACATCTGGAACGTGAGAAAAAGGTTTTGCTGTGAAGTAGTTAATGAACTCTGAAAATAAAGTCCCAGACTTCTCTAATTTGTTTAGGCTTCAAAGCAGAGTTTAATGCAAAACTGAAATTGCTGCAGAGTGTCGCTCTTCTGAAGAAATAGAAGGAACACCTTGGTTGATTTAAAGTTTTAGAAATTCAGCAATGTTTATTTTGTCAAAGGCTGCACTACAGTTTAAAATAGACACTGGATGGCACATTACACAGGAAAGCATTCAGGGCTCATGTTTTTAATACTACTGTGAAGGATGGTGTACATCACCAAGTGGTGATACAAAAAACACATTTACATGAATAAACGTCAGTCATTTTAATGGAACAGCCACAGAATATTTTAAGAGATTCCCATCCAGTGATGGTGAGAGATGCTGCATTCTGTCAAAACTGCCATTCCATACCCCGACATTGGGTATGATAAACTAATTAATGCCCGAAAGTGTTAATGTGGAGCAACCTGTAGCAGCCATTCAATGATTATATGTGATATACTGTAATGCAATTATAATACATTAAAGACAAATTCCAGATAGGTTTCCATGATTTTCTGTATACTGTATTTGCGCTTTTGTTCCTGTGCTATGTGATCTCACATTTTGGGGGTCATTCCGAGTTGTTCGCTCGTTAGTTTTTTTCCGCAACGGAGCGATTAGTCACAAATTGCGCATGCGCAATGTTCGCAGTGCGCCTGCGCCGAGTAAATTAGCACAAAAGTTTGGTATTTAACTCACGGCCTAACGAAGATTTTTCATCGTTTTGGTGATCGGAGTGTGATTGAAAGGAAGTGGGTGTTTCTGGGCGGAAACTGGCCGTTTTATGGGAGTGTGCGGAAAAACGCAGGCATTTCAGGGAAAAACGCGGGAGTGGCTGGAGAAACGGGGGAGTGTCTGGGCGAACGCTGGGTGTGTTTGTGACGTCAAACCAGGAACGAAACTGACTGAGCTGATCGCAGTGTAGGAGTAAGTCTCGAGCTACTCAGAAACTGCTAAGAAATTTCTATTCGCAATTGTGCTAATCTTTCGTTCGCAATTCTGCTAAGCTAAGATACACTCCCAGAAGGCGGCGGCTTAGCGTGTGCAATGCTGCTAAAAGCAGCTAGCGAGCGAACAACGCGGAATGAGGGCCTTTGATCTGTCTTGGAAAGTGCTCATATTTGGGTAAGGCAAGAAAGGCAATTGCCTAAGTCACCAAATTTCTGTGGATTTCTCCTTTCTCTGAGCCACTTATCAAGTGCGACCAGCCTGCAGGACCACTATAACATGCAAAAGAGAAATGTTTTCCACCAGCACACCAAAAAGTGTCAGCAATAAGACTCGAATACTATCTAATTATAGAAAATCCAGAAATCTTAGTCACATACATCGCCAAAAATATGGTTAAGCAACCAGGTTGCATCAGGGCTTCTCTGACACTTGTGGCCCTTATTGCTACATGATTATAGCACCCACTCGGTGCTATATAATTGCTTATTGTTATTCTATATGATAATAGTACATACAAATTTATACATAAACTAAGAGCCAACTCACCTTGAGTCACCTATCATCATTCATTTCGTAACTGGCACTGTTGATCCAAAATTAACAAGACACCTATCTTCTGACAGCAGAGGTGCTGAGAAGGGGGATGGGTACTCTTTACTCTGTTTCGGGCTTGTTGGAGAGGTCCGGGTCTACCTACCTCCCTCTTAACAGGTAGCAGTGCATCGGGCAGGGAGAGAGTGGACAGACTGATGTCCCCAGCCCCCCACCCCTAGTTTAGCATCCCCTGATGTCCATCTGTGCAGCTTACTTAGCCTCGCATATCGTTTTTTCACACTTTTTTTGCAGGGGGCAAGGCCATGTCTTCCTCATTTAGCCACACATCCCCTGTACCCAGGCCCATAGTCACTCTTGACATCCTTACCTGACAGGTGCATATGCATGTATATATGTATATATGAATATGCTAAATCCTGAATACAATAGAAAAGCACCATGGTGACCAAATACAGGGGGATATCCCGTAATCCCGAAATAGCACACAGGTTAAAATAAAACTTTGCATAGAACCCTGGGAGCTACAATACTAGATACAATGTGTAAAATTAGGAAAATTAACAATATCATTCTCTCTGGATTTTTCCTTATAAATAATGTAATTTTCTCAGTATTAACAAATAGGACAAACAAGCAAATATGGGGGGTCATTCCGAGTTGTTCTCTCGTTATTTTTTTCTCGCAACGGAGCGATTAGTCGCTAATGCGCATGCGCAATGTCCGCAGTGCGACTGCGCCAAGTAAATTTGCTATGCAGTTAGGTATTTTACTCACGGCATTACGAGGTTTTTTCTTCGTTCTGGTGATCGTAATGTGATTGACAGGAAGTGGGTGTTTCTGGGCGGAAACTGGCCGTTTTATGGGTGTGTGCGAAAAAACGCTACCGTTTCTGGGAAAAATGCGGGAGTGGCTGGAGAAACAGAGGAGTGTCTGGGCGAACGCTGGGTGTGTTTGTGATGTCAAACCAGGAACGACAAGCACTGAACTGATCGCAGATGCCGAGTAAGTGTGGAGCTACTCAGAAACTGCTAAGAAGTGTCTATTCGCAATTTTGCTAATCTTTCATTCGCAATTTAGATAAGCTAAGATTCACTCCCAGTAGGCGGCGGCTTAGCGTGTGCAAAGCTGCTAAAAGCAGCTTGCGAGCGAACAACTCGGAATGACCCCCATAGTATAAACCTGAAAGTGATAACTTGCTTCATCAGACATATGAGTTAGATCTAAATATATGCAAGTAGGATATTTTATTAAACACATAATAAACTCAACATAGAGCAATAGATAGAACTAATAAAAGTGCAAAACACCAGGTGTACAGTATTGCTTAGATTATCTAAACACTTTTATGCACAAAAAAACATGCAATATAGGCCCAAGTAGGCCACCATACCAGATGAGAAATAAGCAGTCAGCAAGGTGTTGCCCAAATAATAAATTTGGATTCTTACTCTCTTTTATTTTACTGGTTAAATTATTTCTGGAAATCAGGTAGTGGATAAATTGCTTCAGCGCTGATGCATTTCAAGCAGGTTGCACTTTCCTCAAGACTGTGAATCCATATTGTGGAGTTTAAATAGGCCCCAAAGTGCTGCAATCATTTTTGGAAGTGAATATCGTGAACCACTGCGGTAAATGTCACAAATCGGGAGTCGGACAATGCATCACTTTTATCAATGACGCCATCACTCTGGGGCCTATTTAAACTCCACAAAATGGATGACTTGCACAACCTTGAGGAAGAACAATCCACTTGAAACATACCGGCACTGATGCAAGTTATCCACTGCCCAATTTCCAGTAAGACACACAGAGTAAGAATCAGGATTTATTGATGTAGGATTTATGTCTTGTGCTGCATCAGTCCAGTCACAGTGGTGGTCTCCTCTGCTGCCATATGTCCAGTGCTGCTGTATCAGTTCAGTTCAGTGGTGCTGTGTTGTGCTGCATCAGTTCAGTGGTAGTGTATTGTGCTGCATCAGTCCAGTCACAGTGGTGGTGTCCTCTGCTGCCATATGTCCAGTGCTGCTGTATAAATACAGTCCATTCCAATGGTGCTGTGTTGTCCTGCATCAGTTCAGTGGTAGTGTCTTGTGCTGCATCAGTCCAGTCACAGTGGTGGTGTCCTCTTCTGCCATATGTCCAGTGCTGCTGAATAAGTCCAGTCCATTGCAGTGGTGCTGTGTTGTCCTGCATCAGTACAGTGGTAGTGTCTTGTGCTGCATCAGTCCAGTCACAGTGGTGGTGTCCTCTGCTGCCATATGTCCAGTGCTGCTGTATAACTCCAGTCCATTGCAGTGGTGCTGTGTTGTCCTGCATCAGTCCAGTGGTGGTGTCCCTGTGCTGCTGTATATGTCCAGTGATACTGCCGTATAATTCCAGTGATACTGCCATATAATTCCAGAGGTACTGGTGTATAATTCCAGTGGTACTGTTGTATAAATCCAGTCCAGTGATACTGCCGTATATGTACAGTGGTACTGCCATATAATTCCAGTGATACTGCCGTATATGTCCAGTGGTACTGCCATATAATTCCAGTGATACTGCAGTCCACTGGTACTGCCGCATAAATCAGTGATACTGCCGTATAATTTCAGTGGTACTGCCGTATAAATCCAGTGGTACTAGCATATAAATTCAGTGATACTGCCGTATAATTTCAGGGATACTGCCGTATAATTCCAGTGTTACTAGCATATAAGTCCAGTGATACTGCTGTATAAATCCAGTCCAGTGGTACTGCCGTATAATTCCAGTGATCCTGCCGTATAATTCCAGTGATCCTGCCGTATAATTCCAGTGATACTGCCGTATAATTCCAGTGATACGTCCAAATAATTCCAGTGATACTGTTGTATAATTCCAGTGGTACTGGCATAAAAATCCAGTGATACTGCCGTATAAATCCAGTCCAGTGGTACTGCCGTATAAGTCCAATGATACTGCCGTATAATTCCAGTGGTACTGCCATATAAGTCCAGTCCAGTGGTGCTGCCTTATAAGTTCAGTGGTGCTGTTCTGTTCTGTATATTATTAACTCCAAATAAAGGGGTTATTAATATTTAATCCAAATAATTTTCAAAGGGTTTGCCCTGTGTGGTTTAGAGGTACGCTCTCCTGTACTGCATATTGTTATATAACTTCAGAAAAATAATGTAGAACAAAAATTTGGAGGATAAAATAGGGAAAGATCAAGAACCACTTCCTCCTAGTGCTGAAGCTGCTGCCAATAGTTATGACATAGACGATGAATTCCCATCAACGTCATCTGCCAAGGCCAATGTCCAATGTGATAGTAGAAGGCATGTAAAATCCAAAAAGTCAAAGTTCAGTAAATAGACCCAAAAAATGTATTTAAATGGTCTGAGGAGAAACATAAATTTGCCAATATGCCATTTACAACATGGAGTGGCAAGGAACAGCTAAAGCCCTGGCCTATGTTCACATGACGATGGAAGCCCTCATCCTCCCGCTAGAAAAATTATAAGAGTTAAGCCAACAAAAACACTGCAAAGAACTGTGCGTTCTAAGTAGAGATGAGCGCCGGAAATTTTTCGGGTTTTGTGTTTTGGTTTTGGGTTCGGTTCCGCGGCCGTGTTTTGGGTTCGACCGCGTTTTGGCAAAACCTCACCGAATTTTTTTTGTCGGATTCGGGTGTGTTTTGGATTCGGGTGTTTTTTTCAAAAAACCCTAAAAAACAGCTTAAATCATAGAATTTGGGGGTAATTTTGATCCCAAAGTATTATTAACCTCAAAAAACATAATTTACACTCATTTTCAGCCTATTCTGAACACATCACACCTCACAATATTATTTTTAGTCCTAAAATTTGCACCGAGGTCGCTGTGTGAGTAAGATAAGCGACCCTAGTGGCCGACACAAACACCGGGCCCATCTAGGAGTGGCACTGCAGTGTCACGCAGGATGTCCCTTCCAAAAAACCCTCCCCAAACAGCACATGACGCAAAGAAAAAAAGAGGCGCAATGAGGTAGCTGTGTGAGTAAGATTAGCGACCCTAGTGGCCGACACAAACACCGGGCCCATCTAGGAGTGGCACTGCAGTGTCACGCAGGATGTCCCTTCCAAAAAACCCTCCCCAAACAGCACATGACGCAAAGAAAAAAAGAGGCGCAATGAGGTAGCTGACTGTGTGAGAAAGATAAGCGACCCTAGTGGCCGACACAAACACCGGGCCCATCTAGGAGTGGCACTGCAGTGTCACGCAGGATGTCCCTTCCAAAAAACCCTCCCCAAACAGCACACGACGCAAAGAAAAAAAGAGGCGCAATGAGGTAGCTGACTGTGTGAGAAAGATAAGCGACCCTAGTGGCCGACACAAACACCGGGCCCATCTAGGAGTGGCACTGCAGTGTCACGCAGGATGTCCCTTCCAAAAAACCCTCCCCAAACAGCACATGACGCAAAGAAAAAAAGAGGCGCAATGAGGTAGCTGACTGTGTGAGAAAGATAAGCAACCCTAGTGGCCGACACAAACACCGGGCCCATCTAGGAGTGGCACTGCAGTGTCACGCAGGATGTCCCTTCCAAAAAACCCTCCCCAAACAGCACATGACGCAAAGAAAAAAAGAGGCGCAATGAGGTAGCTGTGTGAGAAAGATAAGCGACCCTAGTGGCCGACACAAACACCGGGCCCATCTAGGAGTGGCACTGCAGTGTCACGCAGGATGTCCCTTCCAAAAAACCCTCCCCAAACAGCACATGACGCAAAGAAAAAAAGAGGCGCAATGAGGTAGCTGTGTGAGTAAGATTAGCGACCCTAGTGGCCGACACAAACACCGGGCCCATCTAGGAGTGGCACTGCAGTGTCACGCAGGATGTCCCTTCCAAAAAACCCTCCCCAATCAGCACATGATGCAAAGAAAAAGAAAAGAAAAAAGAGGTGCAAGATGGAATTATCCTTGGGCCCTCCCACCCACCCTTATGTTGTATAAACAAAACAGGACATGCACACTTTAACCAACCCATCATTTCAGTGACAGGGTCTGCCACACGACTGTGACTGATATGACGGGTTGGTTTGGACCCCCCCCAAAAAAGAAGCAATTAATCTCTCCTTGCACAAACTGGCTTTACAGAGGCAAGATGTCCACCTCATCTTCACCCTCCGATATATCACCGTGTACATCCCCCTCCTCACAGATTATCAATTCGTCCCCACTGGAATCCACCATCTCAGCTCCCTGTGTACTTTGTGGAGGCAATTGCTGCTGGTCAATGTCTCCGCGGAGGAATTGATTATAATTCATTTTAATGAACATCATCTTCTCCACATTTTCTGGATGTAACCTCGTACGCCGATTGCTGACAAGGTGAGCGGCGGCACTAAACACTCTTTCGGAGTACACACTTGTGGGAGGGCAACTTAGGTAGAATAAAGCCAGTTTGTGCAAGGGCCTCCAAATTGCCTCTTTTTCCTGCCAGTATAAGTACGGACTGTGTGACGTGCCTACTTGGATGCGGTCACTCATATAATCCTCCACCATTCTATCAATGTTGAGAGAATCATATGCAGTGACAGTAGACGACATGTCCGTAATCGTTGTCAGGTCCTTCAGTCCGGACCAGATGTCAGCATCAGCAGTCGCTCCAGACTGCCCTGCATCACCGCCAGCGGGTGGGCTCGGAATTCTGAGCCTTTTCCTCGCACCCCCAGTTGCGGGAGAATGTGAAGGAGGAGATGTTGACAGGTCGCGTTCCGCTTGACTTGACAATTTTGTCACCAGCAGGTCTTTCAACCCCAGCAGACCTGTGTCTGCCGGAAAGAGAGATCCAAGGTAGGCTTTAAATCTAGGATCGAGCACGGTGGCCAAAATGTAGTGCTCTGATTTCAACAGATTGACCACCCGTGAATCCTTGTTAAGCGAATTAAGGGCTGCATCCACAAGTCCCACATGCCTAGCGGAATCGCTCCGTGTTAGCTCCTTCTTCAATGCCTCCAGCTTCTTCTGCAAAAGCCTGATGAGGGGAATGACCTGACTCAGGCTGGCAGTGTCTGAACTGACTTCACGTGTGGCAAGTTCAAAGGGCATCAGAACCTTGCACAACGTTGAAATCATTCTCCACTGCACTTGAGACAGGTGCATTCCATCTCCTATATCGTGCTCAATTGTATAGGCTTGAATGGCCTTTTGCTGCTCCTCCAACCTCTGAAGCATATAGAGGGTTGAATTCCACCTCGTTACCACTTCTTGCTTCAGATGATGGCAGGGTAGGTTCAGTAGTTTTTGGTGGTGCTCCAGTCTTCTGTACGTGGTGCCTGTACGCCGAAAGTGTCCCGCAATTTTTCTGGCCACCGACAGCATCTCTTGCACGCCCCTGTCGTTTTTTAAAAAATTCTGCACCACCAAATTCAAGGTATGTGCAAAACATGGGACGTGCTGGAATTTGCCCATATTTAATGCACACACAATATTGCTGGCGTTGTCCGATGCCACAAATCCACAGGAGAGTCCAATTGGGGTAAGCCATTCCGCGATGATCTTCCTCAGTTGCCGTAAGAGGTTTTCAGCTGTGTGCGTATTCTGGAAAGCGGTGATACAAAGCGTAGCCTGCCTAGGAAAGAGTTGGCGTTTGCGAGATGCTGCTACTGGTGCCGCCGCTGCTGTTCTTGCGGCGGGAGTCCATACATCTACCCAGTGGGCTGTCACAGTCATATAGTCCTGACCCTGCCCTGCTCCACTTGTCCACATGTCCGTGGTTAAGTGGACATTGGGTACAACTGCATTTTTTAGGACACTGGTGAGTCTTTTTCTGACGTCCGTGTACATTCTCGGTATCGCCTGCCTAGAGAAGTGGAACCTAGATGGTATTTGGTAACGGGGGCACACTGCCTCAATAAATTGTCTAGTTCCCTGTGAACTAACGGCGGATACCGGACGCACGTCTAACACCAACATAGTTGTCAAGGACTCAGTTATCCGCTTTGCAGTAGGATGACTGCTGTGATATTTCATCTTCCTCGCAAAGGACTGTTGAACAGTCAATTGCTTACTGGAAGTAGTACAAGTGGGCTTACGACTTCCCCTCTGGGATGACCATCGACTCCCAGCGGCAACAACAGCAGCGCCAGCAGCAGTAGGCGTTACACGCAAGGATGCATCGGAGGAATCCCAGGCAGGAGAGGACTCGTCAGACTTGCCAGTGACATGGCCTGCAGGACTATTGGCATTCCTGGGGAAGGAGGAAATTGACACTGAGGGAGTTGGTGGGGTGGTTTGCGTGAGCTTGGTTACAAGAGGAAGGGATTTACTGGTCAGTGGACTGCTTCCGCTGTCACCCAAAGTTTTTGAACTTGTCACTGACTTATTATGAATGCGCTGCAGGTGACGTATAAGGGAGGATGTTCCGAGGTGGTTAACGTCCTTACCCCTACTTATTACAGCTTGACAAAGGGAACACACGGCTTGACACCTGTTGTCCGCATTTCTGGTGAAATACCTCCACACCGAAGAGCTGATTTTTTTGGTATTTTCACCTGGCATGTCAACGGCCATATTCCTCCCACGGACAACAGGTGTCTCCCCGGGTGCCTGACTTAAACAAACCACCTCACCATCAGAATCCTCCTGGTCAATTTCCTCCCCAGCGCCAGCAACACCCATATCCTCCTCATCCTGGTGTACTTCAACACTGACATCTTCAATCTGACTATCAGGAACTGGACTGCGGGTGCTCCTTCCAGCACTTGCAGGGGGCATGCAAATAGTGGAAGGCGCATGCTCTTCACGTCCAGTGTTGGGAAGGTCAGGCATCGCAAACGACACAATTGGACTCTCCTTGTGGATTTGGGATTTCAAAGAACGCACAGTTCTTTGCGGTGCTTTTGCCAGCTTGAGTCTTTTCAGTTTTCTAGCGAGAGGCTGAGTGCTTCCATCCTCATGTGAAGCTGAACCACTAGCCATGAACATAGGCCAGGGCCTCAGCCGTTCCTTGCCACTCCGTGTGGTAAATGGCATATTGGCAAGTTTACGCTTCTCCTCCGACAATTTTATTTTAGGTTTTGGAGTCCTTTTTTTTCTGATATTTGGTGTTTTGGATTTGACATGCTCTGTACTATGACATTGGGCATCGGCCTTGGCAGACGACGTTGCTGGCATTTCATCGTCTCGGCCATGACTAGTGGCAGCAGCTTCAGCACGAGGTGGAAGTGGATCTTGATCTTTCCCTAATTTTGGAACCTCAACTTTTTTGTTCTCCATATTTTATAGGCAGAACTAAAAGGCACCTCAGGTAAACAATGGAGATGGATGGATTGGATACTAGTATACAATTATGGACGGACTGCCACGGTTAGGTGGTATAAAAAAACCACGGTTAGGTGGTATATATTATAATAATAATACAATTATGGATGGACGGACTGCCTGCCGACTGCCGACACAGAGGTAGCCACAGCCGTGAACTACCGCACTGTACACTGGTTGATAAAGAGATAGTAGTATACTCGTAACAACTAGTATGACACTATGACGACGGTATAAAGAATGAAAAAAAAAACCACGGTTAGGTGGTATATATTATAATAATAATACAATTATGGATGGACGGACTGCCTGCCGACTGCCGACACAGAGGTAGCCACAGCCGTGAACTACCGCACTGTACACTGGTTGATAAAGAGATAGTAGTATACTCGTAACAACTAGTATGACACTATGACGACGGTATAAAGAATGAAAAAAAAACCACGGTTAGGTGGTATATATTATAATAATAATACAATTATGGATGGACGGACTGCCTGCCGACTGCCGACACAGAGGTAGCCACAGCCGTGAACTACCGCACTGTACACTGGTTGATAAAGAGATAGTAGTATACTCGTAACAACTAGTATGACACTATGACGGTATAAAGAATGAAAAAAAAACCACGGTTAGGTGGTATATATTATATTATAATAATAATACAATTATGGATGGACGGACTGCCTGCCGACTGCCGACACAGAGGTAGCCACAGCCGTGAACTACCGCACTGTACACTGGTTGATAAAGAGATAGTAGTATACTCGTAACAACTAGTATGACACTATGACGACGGTATAAAGAAAGAAAAAAAAATACCACGGTTAGGTGGTATATTTTGTAATACAATTATGGATGGACGGACTGCCTGCCGAGTTCCGACTGCCGACACAGAGGTAGCCACAGCCGTGAACTACCGCACTGTACTGTGTCTGCTGCTAATATAGACTGGTTGATAAAGAGATAGTATACAATACATACAACAATATACTACTATACTGGTGGTCAGGCACTGGTCACCACTAGTCACACTGGCAGTGGCACTCCTGCAGCAAAAGTGTGCACTGTTTAATTTTAAATTAATATAATATTATGTACTCCTGGGGGCTCCTGCTATAACAACCTGCAGTGCTCCCCAGTCTCCCCCACAATTATTATAAGCTTTGCCTTTTATACATTGATGTGCAGCACACTGGGCTGAGCTGAGTGCACACAGACTGAGTCACACTGTGTGACTGGCTGCTGCTGTGTATCGTTTTTTTTCAGGCAGAGAACGGATATAGCAGAGAACGGATATATTATATTAAAATAAATAAAAGTTAACTAACAACAACTGCACTGGTCACTGTGGTAAACTCTGTCTGACTCTGCACAATCTCTCTCTCTCTTCTAATCTAATTTCTAATGGAGAGGACGCCAGCCACGTCCTCTCCCTATCAATCTCAATGCACGTGTGAAAATGGCGGCGACGCGCGGCTCCTTATATAGAATCCGAGTCTCGCGAGAATCCGACAGCGTCATGATGACGTTCGGGCGCGCTCGGGTTAACCGAGCAAGGCGGGAGGATCCGAGTCTGCTCGGACCCGTGAAAAAAACATGAAGTTCGTGCGGGTTCGGTTTCAGAGAAACCGAACCCGCTCATCTCTAGTTCTAAGATGGTATCACAAATCTCCAAGGAGAGTCCAAGTGTGTCGGCGGTTGCAGTGCCTGAAATTCCCAACAGTGGATGGGAAGAGGTGGCTCCTTCCACCATTTGCATGCCCTCTGCAAGTGCTGGAAGTAGCACCCACAGTCCAGTTTCTGATATTCAAATTGAAGATGTCACTGTTGAAGTACACCAGGATGAGGATATGAGTGTAGCTGGTGCTGAGGAAGTTGACAATGAGGATTCTGATGGTGATGTGGTTTGTTTAAATCAGTCACCGGGGAAGACACCTGTTGTCCGTGGTATTAATAAGCCCATTGTGATGCCTGGGCAAAATACCAAAAAAGCCACCTCTTCGGTGAGGAATTATTTCTCCACAAATCCGGACAACAGGTGTCAAGCCGTGTGTTGCCTCTGTCAATCTGTAATTAGTGGGGGTAAAAACATTAACCACCTAGGAACATCCTCCCTTATACGTCACCTGCTGCGCATTCATCAGAAATCAGTGTCAAGTTGTGAAACTTTGGGTAAGAGTATAAGCAATCCACCGACAACCTAAATCCCTTCTTCCTCTTGTTCCCAAGCTCCTGAAAGCCACACCACCAACTATCTCAACGTCAACTTCCTCCTCAGTCAGGAACTGCAGGCCATATCACTGGCAAGACTGAGGAGTCCACTCCTAACCGGGAATCCTCTGGAAGATCCTTGAGTGGTATGCCTAATGCTGCTGTTGCTGCAGCTGCTGTTGTTGCTGCTGGGAGTCGATTGTCATCCCAGAGGGGAAGTCGGAAGACCACATGTACTACTTCAAATAAGCAATTGACTGTCCAACAGTCTTTTGTGAGAAAGATGAAATATGACAGCAGTCATCCTGTTGCAAAGCAGATAACTGAGGCCATGACAGCTATGTTGGTGTGAGACGTGCATCTGGTATTCACCATTAGTTCAGTGGGACATAGAGAATTGATGTTCCACTTCACTAGGCAGGCAATACCAAGAATGTACAGAGACGTCAGAAAAAGTGTCCTCAGTGTCCTAAAAAATGCAGTTGTACCCACTGTCCACTTAACCATGGACATGTGGACAAGTGGAAAAGGGAAGACTAAGGACTATATGACTGTGACAGCCCACTGGGTAGATGTATTGCCTCCCGCAGCAACAACAGCAGTGGCACCGGTAGCAGCATCTCGCAAATGCCAACTCGTTCCTAGGCAGGCTATGCTATGGATCACTACTTTCCGTAAGAGGCACACCGCTGACAACCTCTTTACGGAAACTGAGGAACATCATTGCACAATGGATTACCCCAATTAGACTCTCCTGGGGATTTGTGATATCGGACAACACCACCAATATTGCGCGTGCATTACATCTGGGCAAATTCCAGCACATCCCATGTTTTGCACATTCAATTAATTTGGTGGTGTAGAATTTTTTGAAAATGACAAGGGCATGCAGGAGATGCTGACAGTGGCACTAAAAATTGCGGGGCACTTTCAACATTCAGCCACAGCGTGATGAAAACTGGAGTGCCAGCAAACACTCCAGAACCTGCCCTGCCATCACCTGAAGCAAGAGGTTGTAACGAGGTGGAATTCAACACTTTATATGCTTCAGAGGATGGAGGAGCAGCAAAAGGCCATTCAAGCCTATAAACCCACCTATGATATAGGCAAAGGAGGGGTAATGCACCTGACTCAAGCACAGTGGAGAATGATTTCTGTCTTGTGCAAGGTTCTGAAGCCTTCGAACTTGCCGCACGTGAAGTCAGTTCATACACTGCCAGCTTGAGTCAGGTCATTCCCCTCATCAGGCTTTTTGCAGAAACAGCTGGAGAAATTGAAGGAGGAGCTAATACGGACCGATTCTGCTAAGTATGTGGGACTTGTGGATGGAACCCTTTATTCGCTTTGCCAGGATTCAAGGGTGGTCAAGCTGTTGAAATCAGAGCACTACATTTTGGTCACCGTGCTCGATCCTAGGTTTAAAGCCTACGTTGTATCTCTTTTTCCGGCAGACACAAGTCTTGAGAGGTTCAAAGACCTGCTGGTGAGAAAATTGTCAACTCAAGCAGAACGTGTCCCGTCAACAGATCCTCCTTCATTTTCTCCCACAACTGGGGTTGCGAGGAAAAGTCTAAGATTTCTTAGCCCACCCGCTGGCAGTGATGCAGGGCAGCCAGGAGCGAGTGCTGACATCTGGTCCGGACTGAAGGACCTGCCAGCGGTTACTGACATGTCTACTATCACTGCATATGATTCTGGAACCATTGAAAGAATGGTGGAGGATTATACGAGTGACAGCATCCAAGTAGGCATGTCAGACAGTCCGTATGTAAACTGGCAGGAAAAAAAGGCAATTTGGATGCCCTTGCACAAACTGGCTTTATTTTACCTAACTTGCCCCCTTTCTAGTGTATACTCCAAAAGAGTGTTTAGTGCAGCCGGTAACCTTGTCGGCGTAGGAGGTTACTTCTACAAAATGAATTATAAATTCCTCTGGGAAGACCTTTACCAGCAATTGCCTCCAGAAATAACACAGGGACCTGCGATGGTGTATTCCAGTGGGGAAAAATTAATACTCTGTGAGGAGGAGGATGTACACTCTGAAAGGGGTGAGGAATCGGAGGATGAGGTCGACATCTTGTCTCTGTAGAGCCAGTTTGTGCAAGGAGAGATTGATTGCTTCTTTTTTGGTGGGGGCCCAAACAAACCAGTCTTTTCAGCCACAGTCATGTGTCAGACCCTGTCGCTGAAATGATTGGTTTGTTAAAGTGTGCGTGTCCAGTTTATACAACATAAGGGTGGGTGGGAGGGCCCAAGGACAATTCCATCTTGCACCTCTTTTTCTTCTTTGCATCATGTGCTGTTTGGGGACTAGTTTTTTAAAGTGCCATCCTGTCTGACACTGCTGTGCAACTCCAGGGGTACTGCCGTATAAGTCCAGTCCAGTGGTGCTGTCTTGTGCTGCATCATTCCAGTGGTGGTGTCTTGTGCTGCCATAAGTCCAGTGGTGGTGTCCTGTGCTGTATATTATTTACTCAAAATAAAAGGGTTATATACATTACTTATATTATTATCCAAATAGTTCTTACAGGGTTTGCCCTGTGTGGTGTAGGGGTACACTCACCTGTGCTGCATATTATTATAATAGCTCCAAATAAAAGGGTTATTATTATCCAAATAAATTTTACAGGCTTTGCCATGTGTGTGTGTGCTTTAGGGGTACGCTGTCCTGTGCCACCAATGTGCATGTATTAAATCTGGGCAAATTCCAGCACGTCCGATGTTGTTTGTGCCGCACACTTGTGTCGCTTAGCTTAGTCATATAGCTACCTCATTGCACCTCTTTTTCTTCTTTACATGGTGTGCTGTTTGGGGCTTAGTTTTTTTAAGTGCCATCCTGTCTGCCATTGCAGTGCCACTCCTAGATTGGCCAGGTGTTTGTGCTGCAAACTTGTGTTGCTTTGCTATCCAGCTACCTAATTGCACCTCTTTTTATTCTTTGCACCATGTGCTGTTTGGGGCCTAATTTTTAAATCTGCCATCCTGTCTGCCACTGCAGTGCCACTCCTAGATGGGGCAGGTGTTTGTGCCGCACACTTGTGTCGCTTAGCTTAGTCATCCAGGCACCTTGGTAAAACCTTTTGGCCTAAAAACAATATTGTGAGGTGTGAGGTGTTCAGAATAGACTGAAAACGAGTGGAAATTAATGTTATTGAGGTTAATAATACCAAAGGATCAAAATTACCCCCAAATTCTGTGATTTTAGCTGTTTTTATGGTTTTTTTCCCCAAAAATCATCCAGATCCAAATGCAAAACCAAAAACAAAACACGAAAGGGTGGTTTTGACAAAACCAATCCAGATCAAAAACACGAGCATGGAACCAGAGCCAAAACCAAAACACAAAACACGAAAAGTGCTCGCCGCACATCTCGAGCACGTGTAAGAGATAAACACTGGTACTAGCCAGTGACTGATATAGTATATCTTTAAATGGGTTAATATCCAGCATGAATGCCCAATTTATGATATATATGTAATGCTAGACTAAAACAAAAAGCTTTAGCCTCAAATAGGACCTACTGAACTGAAAATGGTGCCTGCTGTGTACTGTATGTTGACTGATCTGAGTATTTGAAGACAAATGATTGGTGCTTTTCGGATATGAACTACATCTTTTGTTAATAAGATGAATCACCTACTGTATGTTGTCTGATAACTTAGATAAAAGTTGAGTATTAAGGCCCATATAGACGGGCCGATGCAGGAGAGATGTGTGCTGAGCGAACCGCTCAGCACACATCTCTCCCGCCGCTCAGCACAGCGCGATCTGTGCTGAGCGTGCGGGTGGAGACGGGGGGGGGGGGGGCGCTCACTTCACCCAGAGGGTGAAGTGAGTGACCCGCTAGAATGGCCTGCACGGCAGGCCAATCTAGCACCAGCGATAGCGATGCGCGGGGCTGTGCATCGCTATCGCTGTTAGAGCTACACACGGAGCGATCTTGCTGAAAATCTAAGCAATCTAGTCAGATTGCTTAGATTATCGCTCCGTGTGTACCCCCCTTTACTCGTTTGTTATTTGTTTGTTTTGTAATAAAGTGTAAGTTGAAGTTATAATCACTCAGTTGTTTACTGGTCAAACTATTTCCTTCGATTCAGAATAATGAAAAGTCCACATAATACAGTAATACATATATATAATTTTTTTTTTTATAATTCTTGGTGTTATAAAAAACTCATTGGGGGAAATGTATCAAACATCCTATAGAGAACAAATGGAGATTTTGCCCATAACAACCAATCAGCTTCTAGCAATCAGCTTCTAGCTATCATTTTACAGAATGTACTAGATAAATGACAAGTATAATCTGATTGGTTGCTTTAGGCAAAACCTCTACTTGCCCTCTTTGATAATTTTCCCACTAATCTGTGTTTTTTTTTTTAAAGTTCAATTTTAATTGATCTAAATTGATGTGTTTCAGGGGCTAAAACACACATTTACTAACAGATTATTTTTTAAATTGATTTTTAAATGTTAGCAAATGTGTCAATTTACGCATCAATTTAGATCAATTATTTAAAAATAAATTTAGACCTTTAGAAAATATACCCCTTAGTCTCCTAAGGTTATCTGCAGGGGGTGTTGCCTACTCTTATCTAATTTAACTAATTATGAATTATTATCCAAATACACAGTTGTATCATACCTTTAACAGAGGATTCTAATCAGTGGAATAAAGGGCATTATTAGGAGTTGTATGATATTGCACAGCCACAGGGAAGAGGAGGCGTCTGGTATGAATAGATGCCTCCTGCCTGCTTCTGTGATCTGCCGTTGCATCCCAAGAAGCACCATTGGATCACTATGCGGGACCATTGGTCATCTGAGTAACCTTCAGGTTACTCAGACTTCACTCTCAGATCTGCAGCTGAGGTCAGTAAATCTGCATCGCAAGACGCAGACACTGACTTCAGCACTCCAACAATACGGAGGTGACACACCTCCATTTTGTGGAATAAACACTGTCACTTCCCCTTCCCTGCCCCTAAACACCCTAAGCCTGGCAATCAGTCTGGGGTGTAGGGGGCATTGCGTGCAAAGATGGGTCCAGCACATGTGCAGTGTCCCCATGTCGACACTGTCATTGGGTTAGTTACAAGACTGAATCAGGTCCATAGTTTGCTGTTGTTTCATACATTTGCCGTTTGATGTCTCTAAACATGTTTTCAATAAAGTTTTTTGAATTATGAATAAAACAGCAAGATCTGTTTATTTTTATACTATTTAAAAAACTATCTCCTATATAATTGCCCAGATCTGTCACTCTGTGACTGTGTGGCTAACGCTGGGCGGAGTCACAGTCAGAGAGTCACAGAGCTAGGCCAATAGGAGGAGGACAGCGCCCCTCAGTTAGTTAGCAATGCCGCTGTATGTACAGTTTGACCGCTCTCACCTCCCCTCCCCCCCCTCTCTCCCTGGCTCCTGAGCACCAAAACAAAGAAAGCGTGCAGCACCCGCTCTCTACTCACCCGGTGTCCGATCTACCGGGTAAGAGCCACATGTCAGGAGCTGTTCTCCTCTTGCTGCATTGCTCGCTCACAGTGCTCCCCCTTGACCCCATGACCGGGGGCGGCACCCATAGTGGAAACCGGAGAGGGCTTCCCCAAACACTGGCTGGCCTGTGCCCCCTCACAGCACATCCTGACTGGCGGTGACGAGGTAGGCTGATTACCACACCACACACTACTCTCTCCCTGTGTGCGCATGTACTGGAGGCGCTGTGGTCATGTTGGCCCCTCTACCTGCTGAGCCTGGTGAGTGTGTGGAGAGATGGAAGAAAAGAGGGGGAGGGAGGAGAAGGAGGCTGGCTCTTCCACTGTTTGACTAGCCCAGTGTCTGGCTCCTATCTCTCCCTATATTGACAGGAGCCCACTTTAAGAGCTCTCCCCAGTCATTGGCACCACTGCTGCACCTGGCTAACCTCCCCTCCCACAGCCTAACCCTAACCTCCCCTCCCACAGCCTAACCCTAACCTCCCCTGCCGCAGCCTAACCCTAACCTTCCCTCCCGCAGCCTAACCCTAACCTCCCCTCCCACACCATAACCCGAACCTCCCCTCCCGCAGCCTAACACTAACCTCCCTTCCCGCAGCCTAACCCTAACCTCCCTTCCCGCAGCCTAACCCTAACCTTCTCTCCCATAGCCTAACCCTAACCTTCCCTCCCACTGCCTAACCCTAACCTCCCCTCCCGCTGCCTAACCCTAACCCTCCCACACCATAACCATAACCTCCCCTCCCACAGCCTAACCCTAACCTCCCCTCCCACAGCCTAACCCTAACATTTCCTCCCGTAGACTGGGGTGGGGGGCATGCTGACTATTTGCCTAGGGTGCTGAGAAACATTGCACCGGCCCTGAGGCCGCTCATATCACCGCACATGGGACGGAGCCTGCCGCACGGAGAACGCGTTGAGGAGTTGCAGAGCGGGTGACCAGGGAAGCAGCATGGTGAGTATCTTCCCGGAGCGGCCTCCACCCGGCCCGACTGCACCATTGTCTCCAGCTCCATCCGGCCTGCGGTACAGGAGATAATATCCCCTTCTACTGTACACACTTCTCGGATTGTGCTCCCATTCCTCCTTGCCGCTCATACACTACATTACTACACACCATACATACACTGCACACAAATTTATATATATATATATATATATATATATATATACTGTACATACATACATACACTGCATTACTACACACCATACATACACTGCACGCTATACCTCCTCCATCCATGGCACCCCCATTCCTGCCTCTGCCCCACCCGTGGCACCTCCCGACCCCCTACCCCACTTGTGACACCCCCGCACCTGTCCCTCCCCCACCCGTGCCACCCCTGCAACTGTCCCGCCCCCACCCACGGCACCCCTACACCTGCCCCTCCCCCACCTGTCGCTCCAACACAACCGCCCCTCCCCCACCCACAGCACCCCCGCAACCGCCCCTCCCCCACCAATGGCACCCCCCGGACCCCCTCCCCATCCACATCTCCCCCGCACCCGCCACTCCCCCAACCACAGCACCTACTAGGTAATTCATCGTGCCCCCTGTGTGCACTGTTCACGCCGTCACAAGGGGCTACAGCCCCTTAACCATCACATGCCCTTTGTCTGTGCAATATTTAACCACTCACAGAATTATGTTTGAAGGTAATACTCCATATAATCTAAATATTGTACGGTCCAAGGCCGTGCAAGGGTTAAGGGGGCATAGCCCCTAGTTCAGATTATTTGAATATGTTATAATTGTTACGCTATATTCTTCATATATTTTCACATAAGGACAGCATACCTCCCAACATTAGAATCTATAGATGCATAAAAAAAGGGGTGGAGCCTCGGATAGAGGGAGTTACTAAGCTTCATGAGTCCCATTATCATTATTTTGGGGCGTGCCCATCGCTCACCTCCCTGCACTGCACGATGCTGTGTGCATGCGATGATTACCGGCTGCTTTGCAGAGCAGAGCAATGGTGATCACAGTCTCTCCCAACCTGCACCCCTACCTGCGGACACTGCGACCTGCTGATGGGACAGCGGGACAGTGTCCCAATAGCTGGACTGTCCTGCTGGAATCGGGACAGTTGGGAGGTATGGAATAGATAGATAGAAAGATAGATAGATTTTTTTATTATTTATTAACAGTTTCTTATATAGCGCAGCAAATTCCGTTGCGCTTTACAATTGGAAATAACAATGATATAACAAAACTGGGTAATAACAAACAGTCACAGAGGTAGGAAGGCCCTGCTCGCAAGCTTACAATCTATAGGGAAATAGGCATGTATACACAAGGATAGGTGCTATCTATTGCATAGTTGTCCACCAGATTGCAATGGTTCATGGTGGGCTGTATGATATGGTCCCACAGCAATGATGAACCAGGGTCGGGAGGGAGGGAAAGTGAAGAATGAAAAGACGTGTGAGGATATGTGTGGACTGTGCAGAGTGTATGGAATTTGATCGGAAGGTTTATGAAAGTTATGTGGGTGGTTCTGGAATTTGATATGCTTGCCTGAAGAGGTGAGTTATCAGGGAACACTTGAAAGTTTGGAGACTAGAGGAGAGTCTTATTGTGAGTGGCAGGGCATTCCACAGATTCGGTTCAGCAGGGTGCCATCAGAAACTGTGGGTCCCGGGACTGACAAAATAGTCAGGGCCACCCCCACTTAAAAAAAAAATATATATATATATATAACTTACCATCTACAAAAGAGATGTGCTGAAATATAAACGAGAGAAATTATCTAAAGTGACCCTTGATTATGAACACCATCAGGTATATAGATGGCTAACGGGCAATAAATCAAGTGGTCAGCAAAACAAGGAACGCAAACCTTTCTTTCGTAGAAATCGGTATCCGAAAGGCAACTTGGATACAGAATCCTCTCAGGAGGGTAACAGCACGGCGAGTGAGGTTGATAAACCCAAGTTATACCGCAGAAAAAATAAGGAATTCATCCCTTTAGCGGCAGCAACCAGGAACAGGGGAAGAAGAGAGCCAGAAGATTCAATAGGCGAGGGGGCCAGAATAGAAGACAAAAACCTGAGCACCAAACCACCGGCACAATCAAGGAAGAAATAGTCTTCAATCTGTCATCATATGACCTCAGCCCTAGTGAAACAAGCCTTCTTTCAAAGGGACTATCATTTATCCCATCTACTGGCTTTAATGCCTTCAATTGGCAAATGGAAAAATTCTGTTTACAGAAACAATTAAAAATCAAAGAATTTTTCCATAAGAAGGAGGCCTCCTGTACCACATCTACACAAATCCCTATACCACCACAACTTAAATGTTTACAAAAAGGTTCTAGTTTTGATCCACCCTCCAATAATGCCTCAATCAAGACCTTCATTCGTTTACTTGATCATGATGTGATGTCTGATGTTGGGGTGAAGAATTCATCACACCTCAATCTAACGAAATTGGAACGTGAAGCTATTACATCTTTATCTTCCAACCAATCATTGGTGATCCGCCCGGCGGATAAGGGGGGTGGAGTGGTTTTGCAGGATCTACAGGATTATAAGATGGAAATTTACCGACAACTTGAAGATGATAAAGTCTATCAACCACTCAAGAATAATCCTACTACCGCTTTTTCCACTGAGCTTCGTGAGGTGTTGGTGCATGCTAAAGATATCAAGTTGATTGATGAGCGTATTTTTGATATTTTATTACCTAAATATCCTATCACTCCATTGCTTTATACACTACCTAAGATCCATAAAAGTTTGACTTCCCCCCCCGGTCGCCCTATTGTATCGGCGAGGAGCTCATTATTCCAACCTACATCGATCTTTTTAGATTCTGTGTTGCAACCAATAGTTCAACAACATCGTAACTTTTTATTGGATACCACCTCATTATTGAATAAATTGGAAGCCCTTGGGCCAATCCCGCCATCTGCATGGCTGGTTACGGCTGATGTATCTAGCCTTTACACTGTGATCCCCCATGTGGAAGGGATTGCTGCAGTTAAAGGCTTGTTATTGCAACACAATGAACACTCTGAGATACATGTTGATTGTTTGTTACAAATGCTGGAATTGGTCTTAAAGAGAAATTTCTTCATGTTTGATAATAAGTTTTTTCTTCAAATAACTGGGTGTGCCATGGGATCTTCTGTGGCCCCCAGTTATGCTAATACCTTTATGTTTGATGTGGAAAAGTCATTATTTTTTGATAATCCTGTTGTTGCTGAGAAAATTATGCTATACACAAGATTTATTGACGACCTGTTGTTGATCTGGTTGGGGTCCGAAATTGAGTTGAGATCACTGTTTGAGGCCCACAATATCTCTGACTCACCGGTTAAATTAACATTTGAGATGAGTCAGGCCGATATTAAATTTCTTGATGTTAAAATCAGTATACAAGAAGGTAATATCACGACCACCCTATTTTCTAAAGATACCGACAGGAATTCTCTCCTTCATTTCCAAAGTTGTCACCCAGTGAACCTAAAAATGGGACTCCCTTTCTCTCAGATGGTCCGCATTATGAGAATTAACAGTGATTTATCAAAAGCATCTGATCAAATTGATTGGTTAATTGATAAATTTTTAAATAGGGGTTATCATCTGAAGTCGTTACTTACGGCAAAAAATAAAGCAATGTCTTTAGATAGACATAAACTATTATTGAAACAGACTTCCAAACAGAACCCTAATAGACTACATTGGGTCAATAAATTTAATACCCATTCACCTAAAGTTAATCAAGTCTCTAAAAAACTGTGGCCAATCATTACATCAGATACAGATTTAGGGCTGACAAACACTTCATTAATGACATGTTACTCACGTCCAAAAAATCTGAGAGATTTACTTGTTAAAACAGATATTGCTGTTAATAATATCAGTGAGAGTAGGAATTTTCTGGCTAAGAGACAGAATGGGTGCTTCAAGTGTCCTTGCACTACATGTAGCTTCCTTATCACGGGGGACACGTTTTGTCACCCACATTTGGGCACTAGATATAAGATTCGCTTTCACTTGACCTGTGAAAGCTCTTATGTCGTTTACCAACTACTCTGTCCTTGCGGGTTATCCTATATAGGAAAAACACAGAGGAAATTTAAAGAAAGGATGGGGGCACATCGCTCTGCCATACGCCTTGCCATTAATAGCGGCTCTAGTGAACAACCTGTGGCGCGACATTTTCTATTGGCTAAACACCCACTAAATAGCTTGAGATATAGAATGATCGACCACATTCCCCCGCTACGTAGGGGTGGTGATCGCAATGCCTTGCTGCTAAAAAGAGAGGCCGAATGGATTTTTCGCTTAAATGTGATTAGCCCTAAAGGTTTGAACGTTTTCTTAAAACACTGTGGTTGTTTTATATTACCATGAGGAATTCTGTTGTGTGTTATTTTCTCGACAGTGGCACTTATATATATATAACTGTTTGCCACACATTGAGATTACTCCTACTCGATTAGTATACTGTCATCTCTCTGGTCTGATTAACATGGTGTCGATTGAGCGGCACTGCTAGATTGTGCTATAATGCCTAAGATATTAATTTACTCTGTCAATTTGTGTTTAGAACTGCTATACCTGGTTGACGATATATATATATTGCTTTTGTAACCTGTGTATTTTTTGACTCTGTATTTATGGATTGTGTATGTATCTTCACGGCTGTGGGACTACTATGCTCTGTTTGTTTACAGTGACCGGGTTTCTATGACAACACTGACGTGCATCGCGCTGATGCGCGATGACGTCACCACTCTGCGCCAGTGCTCGTCGGGCGGCCCTTTGCGCCGGAGCATGCAGCTTTCCACACGTGGGTCACTTATGTTTGGTGGGGATATAAGGTGAGTTTATTGGTCTTATTTTGTATTGTATTTGCTCCTGACGAAAATCCTTAAAGGATTGAAACGTTGAAGTTACCTTTGCCGGTGTCTGTGATTCTTATCAAGTGTTCGTGAGTGCCGCATCGTTTGTTTGCCTATATATATATATATATATATATATATAAAAAGTAGAGATGTGCAGCTGTCACTTTTCTTGTTTTGTGTTTTGGTTCTAATTCCACTTTCGTGTTTTGGGTTTGGATCTTTGAAAAAAAAAACAGCTAAAATCAAAGAATTTGGGGGTAATTTTGCTCCTACAGTATTATTAACCTCAATAACATTCATTTCTACTCATTTCCAGTCTATTATGAACACCTCACACCTCACAATATTGTTTTAGGCCTAAAAGTTGCACAGAGGAGGCTGTATAACCAAGCTAAGCGACTCAAGTGTGCGGCACAAACACCTGGCCCATCTAGGAGTGGCACTGCAGTTGCAGACAAGATGGCACTATTCAAAAACTAGTCCCCAAACAGCACATGATGCAAACAAGAAAAAGAGGTGCACCGAGGCTGCTGTATGACTAAGCTAAGTGACACAAGTGTGCGGCACAAATACCTGGCCCATCTAGGAGTGGCACTGCAGTGTCAGACAGGATGGCACTTTTCAAAAACTAGGCCCCAAACAGCACTTCATGCATAGATGTAGAAGAGGTGCAATGAGGTAGCTGTATGACTAAGCCAAACGACACAAACAATTCCCACTGGAATTATACGTCCAAATTACTGGAATTATACGTCCAAATCACTGGAATTAAATGGCAGTGCCACTGGACATATACGGAAGTGTCAGACAGGATGGCACTTTAAAAAATAGTCCCCAAACAGCACATCATGCCAAGAAGTAAAAGAGGGCAATGAGGTAGCTGTATGACTAAGCTAAGCGACACAAATGTGCGGCACAAACACCTGGACCATCTAGGGTTGGCACTGCAGTCCCACTGCACTAATGGTGGATACCGGATGCAATTCTAACACCAGCATAGTTGTTATGGCCTCAGTAATCGGCTTTGCAACAGGGTATATATATATATATATATATATATATATATATATACATATACGGCAGTATCACTGGACTGGACTTATACGCCAGTACCACTGTAATTATATGGCAGGATCACTGGATTTATACGGCAGGATCACTGTAATTATACGCCAGTACCACTGTAATTATAAGGCAGGATTACTGGAATTATACGGCAGGATGACTGGAATTAAATAGCAAAATCACTTGAATTATACTGCTAAATCACTGTAATAATACTGCAAAATCACTGGAATTATACGTCCAAATCACTGGAATTATACGTCCAAATCACTGGAATTAAATGGCAGTACCACTGGACATACACGGAAGTGTTAGACAGAATGGCACTTTAAAAAAATAGTCCCCAAACAGCACATGATGCAAAGAAGAAAAAAAGGCGCACCGAGGTTGCTGTATGACTAAGTTAAGCAACACAACCACCTGGCCCATCTAGTAGTGTCACGCAGTGGCTGAATGTCGAGAGTGGGCCGCAATTGTTCGGTCCACTGACAGCATCTCCAGCATGCCCCTGTCATTTAAAAAAAATTCTGCAATTGGTGGATTTATACGAAAGTACCCCAGGACTAATACAGCAGTACCCCTGGACTCATACGGCAGTGTCAGGTAGGATGGCACTTTTCAAAAACTAGGCCCCAAACAGCACCTCATGCAAAGATGTCGAAGAGGTGCAATGAGGTAGCTGTATGACTAAGCCAAGCGACACAAACAATTACCACTGGAATTATATATCCAAATCACTGGAATTATACGACCAAATCACTGGAATTATACGTCCAAATCACTGGAATTATACGTCCAAATCACTGGAATTAAATGTCAAAATCACTGGAATTATACTGCAAAATCACTGTAATTATACGTCCAAATCACCGGAATTATACGTCCAAATCACTGGAATTATACGTCCAAATCACTGGAATCTCGGTATCGCCTGTTTAGTGAAGTCGAATCTACATGGGATTTGGTACCGGGGGGACACAATACCTCCATCAATTGTCTAAATCCCACTGCACTAATGGCAGATACCGAATGCACGTCTAACACCAACATAAGTGTCAAGGCCTCAGTTATGAGGGCTTCCATCATCATGAGAAGCTGAACCACTAGTCATGAACATAGGCCAGGGCCTCAGCCGTTCCTTGCCACTCCGTGTCGTAAATGGCATACTGGCAAGTTTATGTTTCTCCTCAGACCATTTAAATTTCATTTTTTTGGGTGTTTTTATTGAACTTAAGTTTTTTGGATTTTACATGCCCTCTACTATCACATTGGGCATCGGCCTTGGCATACGACATTGATGGCATTTCATCGTCTATGTCATGGCTAGTGGCAGCAGCTTCAGCACTAGGAGGAAGTGGTTCTTCATCTTTCCTTATTTTATCCTCCAATTTTTTGTTCTCCATTATTTTTCTGGAGTTATATAACACAGTATGTGGCACAGGAATTACTGATGGCTGATGCACAGGACACTACCACTGGTCTGATGCAGGACAACACAGCAACACTGTAAGGGAGTTGTTGTTGTTGTTATTATTATTATTATTATTATTATTATTATTATTATACAGCAGCAGTGGACATATAGCAGCAGCATATACCAATGTGACTGCCTGGTCACCGGAATGACTGATGGCCAGGACAGTACCACTGGTCTGATGCAGCACAACACAGCAACACTGTAAGGGACTTGTTGTTATTATTATTATTATACGGCAGCAGTGGACATATAGCAGCAGCGTATACCACTGTGACTGCCTGGTCACTGGAATGACTGATGGCCACGACACTACCACTGGTCTGATGCAGCACAACACAGCAACACTGTAAGGGACTTATTATACAGCAGCACTGGACATATGGCAGCAGGGGACACCACCACAATGAGTGATGAAGCACAACACACCACCACTGAACTGATGCAGCACAACACAGTACCACTGGACAGCACTGGACATATAGCAGCAGAGTACACAAGCACGGTGACTGGACAGATTCAGCACAAGCCACGGACACTGAGGACACTGAGAGAACAGAAACACAGGACTCTCTACACTCTCCAATGCTGGAGTGAAAATGGCGAGGACGCGCGGCTCCTTATATGGAATCCAAACCCCGCGAGAATCCGACAGCGGGATGATGACGTTTTGCCTCGTTCTGGTTTCCGAGTCAGGCGGGAAAACCTGAGCCTGGCTCGGAACCGGACTCAAATGGTGATATTCGGTACGGTTCGGTTCTCTGAGAACCAAACCCGCTCATCCCTAACAAAAAGTAAATAAATAAATATATATTTAAAAAAAATAAAAAAAAATCCTGTGCACATATGGAGCAACACCATATTAATGCCCCTCGCACCATATTAATGCCCCAAGTATCAGTGCTGCTTATACCATAATTCCCCCCAGTAGCCATGCCGTTTACACACAAACTGCCCCCAATAGCAGTGGCGCTTAAACACAAACTGCCCCCAGTAGCGATGCCAATTATACATGCCTCCAATAGTAGCACTGCTTACACATAATGACAACACACACACACACAGATACACCCACATACATATAAACACACACAGATACACACACATACACGCACAACACACACACAAACACACACACACACACACACACACAGAGACACACACACACACACACACACACACACTTTCTCTCTCTTACTCTCCCTCAACTTACCTATCACAGGCTGGCAGGAGCTGTTGCAGATCATTCTCCTGTGGTAGCAGCCAGCCTGGTCCCATGTAGCCCTGTCCCCCCCATTCGGGTAGCTCAGCCCCCTTGTCATGCCCGAGTTCTGACACTGTCACAGGAGGGGGGAGAAGACGCTGCAAGCTTCAATTGAAAATTTCCCTCATAAAATGGCCACCACCTCAAGGGAGATAGTTATTAAAGATACTAGAGGAGCCTCCTCTAGTATCTTTAATAACTATCTCCTATGAGCCGGTGGCCATTTTAGGAGGGACACTTACAATTGATGCTTGTAGCGTCCTCTCACCCTCCTGTGACAGAGTAAGATCTTGGGCACGAAAATGGACAGAGCAGAGCAGAGCACGGATAGCAGCATGAGCGGCACGGGCCCTCTCCTCTGAGAGAGAGTGGGCCCGGGACTACTGTGCCCGGAGCATGCCCCCTGATGGCGGGCCTGGGTTGCAGCCCGAAGAAAGTCCTGCCATAGTGAGTGGGAGTGAGCAATGAGTGTGGATGAGAGATGCAGATCTTGTGAAGAGCGAAGAGGTCGGGTTGGGAGATATTTTGAGATAAACGAAGTGATGTACGTTGATGTAGTTTGGTTAATGATAGATAGATCTAGAAAGATAGATAGATAGATAGATAGATAGATAGATAGATAGATAGATAGATAGATAGATAGATAGATAGATAGATAGATTTTATTGATATTTCCATTTTTTATCTTTTAATTGTTTCATGATTTACTTTGATTTCAATGTAGACCAATCAATGGAGAACTCTCATTTGCAATAGAGATGAGCGCCGGAAATTTTTCGGGTTTTGTGTTTTGGTTTTGGGTTCGGTTCCGCGGCCGTGTTTTGGGTTCGACCGCGTTTTGGCAAAACCTCACCGAATTTTTTTTGTCGGATTCGGGTGTGTTTTGGATTCGGGTGTTTTTTTCAAAAAACCCTAAAAAACAGCTTAAATCATAGAATTTGGGGGTCATTTTGATCCCAAAGTATTATTAACCTCAAAAACCATAATTTACACTCATTTTCAGTCTATTCTGAATACCTCACACCTCACAATATTATTTTTAGTCCTAAAATTTGCACCGAGGTCGCTGTGTGAGTAAGATAAGCGACCCTAGTGGCCGACACAAACACCGGGCCCATCTAGGAGTGGCACTGCAGTGTCACGCAGGATGTCCCTTCCAAAAAACCCTCCCCAAACAGCACATGACGCAAAGAAAAAAAGAGGCGCAATGAGGTAGCTGACTGTGTGAGTAAGATAAGCGACCCTAGTGGCCGACACAAACACCGGGCCCATCTAGGAGTGGCACTGCAGTATCACGCAGGATGTCCCTTCCAAAAAACCCTCCCCAAACAGCACATGACGCAAAGAAAAAAAGAGGTGCAATGAGGTAGCTGACTGTGTGAGTAAGATAAGCGACCCTAGTGGCCGACACAAACACCGGGCCCATCTAGGAGTGGCACTGCAGTGTCACGCAGGATGGCCCTTCCAAAAAACCCTCCCCAAACAGCACATGACGCAAAGAAAAAAAGAGGCGCAATGAGGTAGCTGACTGTGTGAGTAAGATAAGCGACCCTAGTGGCCGACACAAACACCGGGCCCATCTAGGAGTGGCACTGCAGTGTCACGCAGGATGGCCCTTCCAAAAAACCCTCCCCAAACAGCACATGACGCAAAGAAAAAAAGAGGCGCAATGAGGTAGCTGACTGTGTGAGTAAGATAAGCGACCCTAGTGGCCGACACAAACACCGGGCCCATCTAGGAGTGGCACTGCAGTGTCACGCAGGATGGCCCTTCCAAAAAACCCTCCCCAAACAGCACATTACGCAAAGAAAAAAAAAAGAAAAAAGAGGTGCAAGATGGAATTGTCCTTGGGCCCTCCCACCCACCCTTATGTTGTATAAACAGGACATGCACACTTTAACCAACCCATCATTTCAGTGACAGGGTCTGCCACACGACTGTGACTGATATGACGGGTTGGTTTGGACCCCCCCCAAAAAAGAAGCAATTAATCTCTCCTTGCACAAACTGGCTCTACAGTAGAGATGAGCGGATTCGGTTTTACTCGGTTTTACTCGGTTCTCAAAACCGAATCTTATTGGCTATCCAAAACACGTGACATCCGTGAGCCAATTAGATGCCGTTTTGAGAACCGAGTAAAACCGAGTAAAACCGAACCCGCTCATCTCTACTCTACAGAGGCAAGATGTCCACCTCATCATCATCCTCCGATATATCACCGTGTACATCCCCCTCCTCACAGATTATCAATTCGTCCCCACTGGAATCCACCATCTCAGCTCCCTGTGTACTTTGTGGAGGCAATTGCTGCTGGTCAATGTCTCCGCGGAGGAATTGATTATAATTCATTTTAATGAACATCATCTTCTCCACATTTTCTGGATGTAACCTCGTACACCGATTGCTGACAAGGTGAGCGGCGGCACTAAACACTCTTTCGGAGTACACACTTGTGGGAGGGCAACTTAGGTAGAATAAAGCCAGTTTGTGCAAGGGCCTCCAAATTGCCTCTTTTTCCTGCCAGTATAAGTACGGACTGTGTGACGTGCCTACTTGGATGCGGTCACTCATATAATCCTCCACCATTCTTTCAATGTTGAGAGAATCATATGCAGTGACAGTAGACGACATGTCCGTAATCGTTGTCAGGTCCTTCAGTCCGGACCAGATGTCAGCATCAGCAGTCGCTCCAGACTGCCCTGCATCACCGCCAGCGGGTGGGCTCGGAATTCTGAGCCTTTTCCTCGCACCCCCAGTTGCGGGAGAATGTGAAGGAGGAGATGTTGACAGGTCGCGTTCCGCTTGACTTGACAATTTTCTCACCAGCAGGTCTTTCAACCCCAGCAGACTTGTGTCTGCCGGAAAGAGAGATCCAAGGTAGGTTTTAAATCTAGGATCGAGCACGGTGGCCAAAATGTAGTGCTCTGATTTCAACAGATTAACCACCCGTGAATCCTTGTTAAGCGAATTAAGGGCTCCATCCACAAGTCCCACATGCCTAGCGGAATCGCTCCGTGTTAGCTCCTCCTTCAATGTCTCCAGCTTCTTCTGCAAAAGCCTGATGAGGGGAATGACCTGACTCAGGCTGGCAGTGTCTGAACTGACTTCACGTGTGGCAAGTTCAAAGGGCATCAGAACCTTGCACAACGTTGAAATCATTCTCCACTGCACTTGAGACAGGTGCATTCCACCTCCTATATCGTGCTCAATTGTATAGGCTTGAATGGCCTTTTGCTGCTCCTCCAACCTCTGAAGCATATAGAGGGTTGAATTCCACCTCGTTACCACTTCTTGCTTCAGATGATGGCAGGGCAGGTTCAGTAGTTTTTGGTGGTGCTCCAGTCTTCTGTACGTGGTGCCTGTACGCCGAAAGTGTCCCGCAATTCTTCTGGCCACCGACAGCATCTCTTGCACGCCCCTGTCGTTTTTTAAAAAATTCTGCACCACCAAATTCAAGGTATGTGCAAAACATGGGACGTGCTGGAATTTGCCCATATTTAATGCACACACAATATTGCTGGCGTTGTCCGATGCCACAAATCCACAGGAGAGTCCAATTGGGGTAAGCCATTCTGCGATGATCTTCCTCAGTTGCCGTAAGAGGTTTTTAGCTGTGTGCGTATTCTGGAAAGCGGTGATACAAAGCGTAGCCTGCCTAGGAAAGAGTTGGCGTTTGCGAGATGCTGCTACTGGTGCCGCCGCTGCTGTTCTTGCGGCGAAAGTCCATACATCTACCCAGTGGGCTGTCACAGTCATATAGTCCTGACCCTGCCCTGCTCCACTTGTCCACATGTCCGTGGTTAAGTGGACATTGGGTACAACTGCATTTTTTAGGACACTGGTGAGTCTTTTTCTGACGTCCGTGTACATTCTCGGTATCGCCTGCCTACAGAAGTGGAACCTAGATGGTATTTGGTAACGGGGGCACACTGCCTCAATAAATTGTCTAGTTCCCTGTGAACTAACGGCGGATACCGGACGCACGTCTAACACCAACATAGTTGTCAAGGCCTCAGTTATCCGCTTTGCAGCAGGATGACTGCTGTGATATTTCATCTTCCTCGCAAAGGACTGTTGGACAGTCAATTGCTTACTGGAAGTAGTACAAGTGGGCTTACGACTTCCCCTCTGGGATGACCATCGACTCCCAGCAGCAACAACAGCAGCACCAGCAGCAGTAGGCGTTACACGCAAGGATGCATCGGAGGAATCCCAGGCAGGAGAGGACTCGTCAGAATTGCCAGTGACATGGCCTGCAGGACTATTGGCATTCCTGGGGAAGGAGGAAATTGACACTGAGGGAGTTGGTGGGGTGGTTTGCGTGAGCTTGGTTACAAGAGGAAGGGATTTACTTGTCAGTGGACTGCTTCCGCTGTCGCCCAAAGTTTTTGAACTTGTCACTGACTTATTATGAATGCGCTGCAGGTGACGTATAAGGGAGGATGTTCCGAGGTGGTTAACGTCCTTACCCCTACTTATTACAGCTTGACAAAGGGAACACACGGCTTGACAAATGTTGTCCGCATTTCTGGTGAAATACTTCCACACCGAAGAGCTGATTTTTTTGGTATTTTCACCAGGCATGTCAACGGCCCTATTCCTCCCACGGACAACAGGTGTCTCCCCGGGTGCCTGACTTAAACAAACCACCTCACCATCAGAATCCTCCTGGTCAATTTCCTCCCCAGCGCCAGCAACACCCATATCCTCCTCATCCTGGTGTACTTCAACACTGACATCTTCAATCTGACTATCAGGAACTGGACTGCGGGTGCTCCTTCCAGCACTTGCAGGGGGCGTGCAAATGGTGGAAGGCGCATGCTCTTCACATCCAGTGTTGGGAAGGTCAGGCATCACAACCGACACAATTGGACTCTCCTTGTGGATTTGGGATTTCGAAGAACGCACAGTTCTTTGCGGTGCTTTTGCCAGCTTGAGTCTTTTCAGTTTTCTAGCGAGAGGCTGAGTGCTTCCATCCTCATGTGAAGCTGAACCACTAGCCATGAACATAGGCCAGGGCCTCAGCCGTTCCTTGCCACTCCGTGTGGTAAATGGCATATTGGCAAGTTTACGCTTCTCCTCCGACAATTTTATTTTAGGTTTTGGAGTCCTTTTTTTACTGATATTTGGTGTTTTGGATTTGACATGCTCTGTACTATGACATTGGGCATCGGCCTTGGCAGACGACGTTGCTGGCATTTCATCGTCTCGGCCATGACTAGTGGCAGCAGCTTCAGCACGAGGTGGAAGTGGATCTTGATCTTTCCCTAATTTTGGAACCTCAACATTTTTGTTCTCCATATTTTAATAGGCACAACTAAAAGGCACCTCAGGTAAACAATGGAGATGGATGGATACTAGTATACAATTATGGATGGACTGCCGAGTGCCGACACAGAGGTAGCTACAGCCGTGGACTATTGTACTGTACTGTGTCTGCTGCTAATATAGACTGGATGATAATGAGATGTAGTATGTATGTATAAAGAAGAAAGAAAAAAAAACCACGGGTAGGTGGTATACAATTATGGATGGACTGCCGAGTGCCGACACAGAGGTAGCTACAGCCGTGGACTACCGTACTGTGTCTGCTGCTAATATAGACTGGTTGATAATGAGATGTAGTATGTATAAAGAAGAAAGAAAAAAAAACCACGGGTAGGTGGTATACAATTATGGACGGACTGCCGAGTGCCGATACAGAGGTAGCTACAGCCGTGGACTACCGTACTGTACTGTGTCTGCTGCTAATATAGACTGGTTGATAAAGAGATGTAGTATGTATGTATAAAGAAGAAAGAAAAAAAAACCACGGGTAGGTGGTATACAATTATGGACGGACTGCCGAGTGCCGACACAGAGGTAGCTACAGCCGTGGACTACCGTACTGTACTGTGTCTGCTGCTAATATAGACTGGATGATAATGAGATGTAGTATGTATAAAGAAGAAAGAAAAAAAAACCACGGGTAGGTGGTATACAATTATGGACGGACTGCCGAGTGCCGACACAGAGGTAGCTACAGCCGTGGACTACCGTACTGTACTGTGTCTGCTGCTAATATAGACTGGTTGATAAAGAGATGTAGTATGTATGTATAAAGAAGAAAGAAAAAAAAACCACGGGTAGGTGGTATACAATTATGGATGGACTGCCGAGTGCCGACACAGAGGTAGCTACAGCCGTGGACTACCATACTGTGTCTGCTGCTAATATAGACTGGTTGATAATGAGATGTAGTATGTATAAAGAAGAAAAAAAAAAAACCACGGGTAGGTGGTATACAATTATGGACGGACTGCCGAGTGCCGACACAGAGGTAGCTACAGCCGTGGACTACCGTACTGTACTGTGTCTGCTGCTAATATAGACTGGATGATAATGAGATGTAGTATGTATAAAGAAGAAAGAAAAAAAAACCACGGGTAGGTGGTATACAATTATGGACGGACTGCCGAGTGCCGACACAGAGGTAGCTACAGCCGTGGACTACCGTACTGTACTGTGTCTGCTGCTAATATAGACTGGTTGATAAAGAGATGTAGTATGTATGTATAAAGAAGAAAGAAAAAAAAAACACGGGTAGGTGGTATACAATTAAGGATGGACTGCCGAGTGCCGACACAGAGGTAGCTACAGCCGTGGACTACTGTACTGTGTCTGCTGCTAATATAGACTGGTTGATAAAGAGATGTAGTATGTATGTATAAAGAAGAAAGAAAAAAAAAACACGGGTAGGTGGTATACAATTATGGACGGACTGCCGAGTGCCGACACAGAGGTAGCTACAGCCGTGGACTACCGTACTGTACTGTGTCTGCTGCTAATATAGACTGGTTGATAAAGAGATGTAGTATGTATGTATAAAGAAGAAAGAAAAAAAAACCACGGGTAGGTGGTATACAATTATGGATGGACTGCCGAGTGCCGACACAGAGGTAGCTACAGCCGTGGACTACTGTACTGTGTCTGCTGCTAATATAGACTGGTTGATAAAGAGATGTAGTATGTATGTATAAAGAAGAAAGAAAAAAAAACCACGGGTAGGTGGTATACAATTATGGACGGACTGCCGAGTGCCGACACAGAGGTAGCTACAGCCGTGGACTACCGTACTGTACTGTGTCTGCTGCTAATATAGACTGGTTGATAAAGAGATGTAGTATGTATGTATAAAGAAGAAAGAAAAAAAAAACCACGGGTAGGTGGTATACAATTATGGATGGACTGCCGAGTGCCGACACAGAGGTAGCTACAGCCGTGGACTACTGTACTGTGTCTGCTGCTAATATAGACTGGTTGATAAAGAGATGTAGTATGTATGTATAAAGAAGAAAGAAAAAAAAACCACGGGTAGGTGGTATACAATTATGGATGGACTGCCGAGTGCCGACACAGAGGTAGCTACAGCCGTGAACTACCGTACTGTGTCTGCTGCGACTGGATGATAAATAATGATATAAAAAATATATATATATATCACTACTGCAGCCGGACAGGTATATATTATATAATGACGGACCTGCTGGACACTGTCTGTCAGCAGAATGAGTTTTTTATAGAATAAAAAAAAAACACCACACAAGTCACACGACGAGTGTTTAACTTTTTCAGGCAATCACAATATAGTATACTACTAACTATACTGGTGGTCAGTGTGGTCAGGTCACTGGTCAGTCACACTGGCAGTGGCACTCCTGCAGCAAAAGTGTGCACTGTTTAATTTTAATAATATGTACTCCTGGCTCCTGCTATAACCTATAACTGGCACTGCTCCCCAGTCTCCCCCACAATTATAAGCTGTGTGAGCACAGTCAGATATATACATAGATGATGCAGCACACTGGGCTGAGCAGTGCACACAGATATGGTATGTGACTGAGTCACTGTGTATCGTTTTTTTCAGGCAGAGAACGGATTATATTAAATAAAACTGCACTGTCTGGTGGTCACTGTGGTCAGTCACTACTAAACTCTGCACTCTCTACAGTACTCCTAAGCTCCAGTAAATCAAGTGTCTCTGTCTCAAATCAATCTCACTCTCTCTCTTCTAATCTAAATGGAGAGGACGCCAGCCACGTCCTCTCCCTATCAATCTCAATGCACGTGTGAAAATGGCGGCGACGCGCGGCTCCTTATATAGAATCCGAGTCTCGCGAGAATCCGACAGCGTCATGATGACGTTCGGGCGCGCTCGGGTTAACCGAGCAAGGCGGGAAGATCCGAGTCGCTCGGACCCGTGAAAAAAAACATGAAGTTCGGGCGGGTTCGGATTCCGAGGAACCGAACCCGCTCATCTCTAATTTGCAATCCATTCCAAACCATTGTAATAAATGATTTACCAAATTTTCTTGCTCCTGTTTATCGCATGCCTCAGAATGTGTAGAAATAGCTTTTTCATAAGAAGCATCTCGAAAGTTAATTAGCAATTTTTCGAAAAGCTACTACGGTATCTTTACTTTTGATACATTCCCATGATTCTTTTTTTTTTATTTTTTTTAAACTCTCTGTTTATGCTAATACACTTCTGGTCATGACTCTCCTGACCATTGTAGTCACCTTCTAAATGCATTATATTATCAGCTATTATTATGTATGTTTTAATAAAATACTTTTGACCAGCTTCTTTCCCATCATTTTTATTCATCTAATCTAAGACAAGTCTCCGGTGTTGTGTTTGTAAGGTATGTTGTGGAGTGTGAAGCAATGGTATACATTTGTATTGAGTTGTAGACAGTTGTAAGTTTTCTTTCATCAAATTTTCATTTTGTGCATATAAAGGTACATGGGCCCTCATTTCGAGTTGGGAGTGTATTTTAGCACGGTATAGAAAACGGTAATTTGACGCCCTGGAACGCCTTCCGCCTGTCAGTCTTCATGCGATCGCTGCTGCGATCACTTTCTGTGCTGGTGGCGTCACTGCTTGGTGATGACCATCGCCAGGCAATGACGTGCATGCGCATTGTGGGCGCCGCGCAGCCGCAGTCACAGACTGTTCGCACCCAGCGAAGGATCGCTGCGTGCGAATGGTTCAGAATGACCCCCATGAACACAGTGAGTTTTTAACTATCTTCGATTTTGAGTTTGCGATTTCCCCTGAACACCCCGGAGCCCTGAACCACCGATATTGACTATACTTACTTGAGATTTTGACTATGTGAGATTGTGCCTATTTTGACTATACTATGTACTAGATAGTACGCAATATAGTCAAGATTGACTTGCCAGCATAGTCTATCTTTTCTTGTGATACCGACCCCACAGAAGCGCGCATCAGTTTCGCAAGCTGTGTATACATGATGCAATTTGCACTAACTTTCCTTACGATTTTGAGTATATAGTCAAAATGATAAGGTTACATCGCACCGTGTGTACGCACCTTAAGTTAAACAAAGTGTAAATATTTAAGAAATATATGTGTAGAAGATTATAAATAGTAAGCAAACCCTCACTGGTTTTTATGATTTTTTCCTGCAGTTTGAATGATAAAGTTGTGAAGGATGAGAATATATTTTTTACCAAATAACCAGAGTATCCATTATGGGGTAGAATACAATACCAATCATTACTCTATAGGGGTCATTCCGAGTTGATCGTAGCTGTGCTAAATTTAGCACAGCTATGACCATCTTCCCTGACATGCGGGGGGACGCCCAGCACAGGGCTAGTCAGCCCCATATGTCAGTGCCGGCTCCCCCCGCACAAATACAAAAGCATCGCACAGCGGCAATGCTTTTGTATTTCAGGAATAACTCCCGGCCAGCGCAGCTCCTGCGGCTGGCCGGGAGTTGTTTGTTGCTGGCGCTGGCCGCAGCAGCTGGGTGAGACGTCACGCAGCCGCCGCGGCACCCCCCCAACAGTCTGGCCACGCCTGCATTGGCCGGACCGCGCCTCCTAATCGGCAGCTTAACACCACCGTTCAGCCCCCTCCCGCCCAGCGACCGCCTCTGCGCTGCGACAAACTGCAGCGAGCAAGGTATTTCATTATGGTTGGTAAATATTCCAAAATATGGAAAAATCAGAAATCCAAAATAATTCTTGTCCCAAGCATTTTGGATATGTGAGACTCAATCTGTATTGTGGAGAAAATAAGGTGCATAATATCAGTTTGCAGCAGGTAATAATAATAAGGGCTCTGGTCCTAGTATGGGGAAACTGAAGACCGATTTGGGCTCCCAGTACCAGAATATAAGAGCAGAGATCACAATATCGGGTCGTCGTGCACATCAATTAATAGCTGTTTCTCTGATAATATGTATATAGAGGTACTTACAGGTACTTACAGTAGAAATAAGTATTTATTAATTTTTATTTGTAGTTTAAATATATTTCACTTGTTTTTATTAAATTAAATGTCCCTTTTTTTAACTATCAATCCATCCATCTCTATGTGTCATAATCTCCATTTACAATAGATTTTTATTGTTTTTTTACGTCAAGCGCTGCTACCTTGTACTATTGTGTGTGTTTTCTAGTTATATACAGGTTTGACTAACCCTGTTTCTATAGCAGCAGCTAAATTAGAACAACAGCCCACCTTGCGCTGACCTTAACCCTGGTTAAATCTAAGTTTTCCCTCCTATTTTACAAAATGTATGCATCATTAGAGATTTATTTTTATTGTTTGCATTCTTTAGGACATATAGGTGGTCATTCCGAGTTGTTCGCTCGGTAATTTTCTTCACATCGCAGCGATTTTCCGCTGACTGCGCATGCGCAATGTTCGCACTGCGACTGCGCCAAGTAAATTTACTATGCAATTAGGTATTTTACTCACGGCATTACGTGGTTTTTTCTTCGTTCTGGTGATCGTAATGTGATTGACAGGAAGTGGGTGTTTCAGGGCGGAAACAGGCCGTTTTATGGGAGTGTGTGAAAAAACGCTACCGTTTCTGGGAAAAACGCGGGAGTGGCTGGAGAAATGGAGGAGTGTCTGGGCGAACGCTGGGTGTGTTTGTGACGTCAAACCAGGAAAGATAAGCACTGAACTGATCGCACTGGAAGAGTAAGTCTCGAGCTACTCAGAAACTGCACAGAGAAGTCTTTTTGCAATTTTGTGAACCTTTCGTTCACAATTTTGAGAAGCTAAGATTCACTCCCAGTAGGCGGCGGCTTAGCGTGTGCAAAGCTGCTAAAAGCAGCTTGCGAGCGAACAACTCGGAATGAGGGCCATAATGAGGCTAATTGAGGCAATACTAAAGTTGATGGACTTGTATCTTATTTCAGTCTGGTAAAAATGTAAATTCACAATATCAGTACTACAATAACTCCATGTGTGATTAATAGTAGTTAATATATTGCTTGTTCTTTGCCAAAGACATGTTATGAGTCAGCCTTCCAATCCATTTGCTCTGTGTTTTTGTACATTTCCTATGGAATTCCTGTTCAGAGAAGTTATTAATGTCTGGTAACATGAGACATATACAGAGAAAAGTACTTCTAAAATTCATATTTTAGAAAAAAAAATACCAATCTGCAGGAATCTGTTTCAGGAACTTAAAGTATAACAGAAAAAAATAACATACACAATTTCCATGTTTCTCGCAATAATATGCAATATACATAAACGCTAAATAAAAAAATGCATTGACAAAGTTTTCCTGTTAATTCATGTTTGCTTCCATTCCGTCTTTTAAGTTCAGATAATACAATACCATCACCTACTACTGTCATGGTTACTGGATTTATGTACTATTCAGTTCCATCAATAGGGGTATTTCATAAATTATTTACATTTTAGTTGATTTCTTCTATTTTTTAAATGTACGCATGTTTTAACTATGTTCTTACGGCTACTCCACATTTCATGCACAATTTTTTCACTCTGGGGAAAATTGGGAAATACCTATATTATTTCAAAGCTAACTACAATTGTCAACAGTTTGGTTTAACTATGCTTTAGAATATTTATTGTTAGCATACATATGTACGGTAAGCACAATGATTGCATGTTTTGGCACAGTGATGATGATGTTCTCCACCACGATGTGACCGTCGAAGGCGACTCCCTGACATAATTTTCTAGCATGCGCTAGAAAATGTGACTAGTGAAACTGAACTTGGCCTTGAAAATTAGATTGCAGATGGCACAGTATAACACGTCCGCTGGAGTTGACTGTAATTAGAGGAGGGCTTCGAGGAGGTTTTCCAGATTTGGCGTTTGGCACCAAGATCTTATTAGCGTAAATGTCCAAAGTTGTCAGTTGCATTTTTGACAGTATTTTGCCACTGCATTCTACCTAGGGCAAGTTCCTCCCAGGTGCCTCATGACATGCCGCTTGAAGCCAGGTGATGCTTCAGGACATCCTTGTACCACAGGTATTGACCCCAAGCCTTGTGTTTTTAACTCAAAAGCTTGGAGTGAAAAACCAACTTCGGCAACCTTGAGTTATTCATCTGCACGAGGTGTCCACACCATCTCAACTGGCCCTTCATTAGCAAGCACTCCATGCCGTTCATCTTGGCCCGATGAAGAATCTCGGAATTTGGAACACAATCCTGATATTTCACACGCAAATTTGCCCAGAGGCATTTCAGGTGGAAGCTGTCCAGCCTTCTAATGTCTTGCCTGTAAATGTACCAGGTATCAAAGACATACAGCAATAAGGGTAGGATGATTGCTTTCTATACGTCTGCAGCTGGAGATCGTGAAACACATTTTGGTATAATACAGTATAATAATATGGTAGGCTTACATTTAACTTTTTCCTGTGCACCGCTATTAATGCACAATGTAGGGGTCATAGGTGTGCGCAGGAGCTGACAGGCATGTGCTGCTCTGGGACTTCCCGCCACCATCGGATCATGGACTTCCTCCTCCACCCCTTGATCTGCAACATAGATTGCTCACCAGCGCTAGCTGGGGTAGGGGAGTAGTCCATAATGCGGCAGAGGGGGGAAGTCAGAGTTGCACGCCTAGGGGTGATGTGACGTGTTATGGCCAACAAAGTCACAATGGCACATTGCTGACATAGCTTGTAAATTACTTATAATTGAAATGAACCAATAAAAGATAAAGCTTTGAAAAAGTGTCAAATGATAGCTAGAAGATAAATAATAATGGTAATTCTTCTTTGTCTTTTTTATTTTCTTCTTCATCTTCGTCTTCTTCTGTGCCAATGTTCTTTGCAGCATTAGAGTGGGATTAACAAAGCCTGCATAGGTATTGCAACTACAAAAAGTACGGAATGTCTCATTAGTCAAAACACTGTAATTTTGCTTAATGACTTGTTGCTGGAGCTACAAACAAAACAGACTTTACTGATAGCCGCTCAAAGTAGTTAAATGTATCTATTCATTGTGTGACTATGTATACTCAATTTCTATTGGCTGTACTTTGTATTTGTTTTTATGCTGTAGTTATGATTTATTTTCATCATGATTTCAAGGCATGCACATTAGCAAGTAGCTTATGTCATGAAAGATGTATTGTTCAATGTAATGTTATATATTACTCATGTAATTGATAATGTTAATTATTTCCTCTAGCAAAGTGCTACTTACACTTTAAATGGAAACAACCGTGGTTATGTGAGTAGGAAAAGGCTTTAGAAATGACAATAGACAATAACCTGAATAACATAAGCTGATACTGCCACAGTGTTCATCTTGGTGATGTCTTTTTTATACCCACGGTGTCACCACACCACAATCAAATGATATATTAAAAATAGGATCATTCGTTGTTGAAAGTAAGATGGTTACAGTTGTACTGACACTGGTCATCAATACCACCACCTACTACTGTCATGGTGACTGGATTTATGTACTATTCAGGTCCATCAATATGGGTATTTCATAAAATATTTACATTTTAGTTGATTTCTTATATATATTTTTAAATGTACGCATGTTTTAACTATGTTCTTATGGCTACCCCACATTTCATGCACAATTTCTTTACTCTGGGGAAAATTGGGAAATGCCTATATTATTTCAAAGCTAACTACAGTTGTCAACTGTTTGGTTAAACTGTGCTTCAGAATATTTATTGTTAGCATACATATGTACTGTAAGCACAATGGTTCAATTCTATTAGCTGTGATGTAAGATTGCATGTTTTGGCACAGTGGTGATGATGATGATGTTCTCCACGATGTGACCGTCGAAGGCGACTCCCTGACATAATTTTGTAGCATGCGCTAGAAAATGTGACTAGTGAAACTGAACTTGGCCTTGAAAATTAGATTGCAGGTTGAACAGTATAACATGTCCGCTGGAGTTGACTGTGTAATCAGAGGAGGGCTTCGAGGAGGTTTTCCAGATTTGGTGTTTGGCCCCAAGATCTTTTAAGAGTAAATGTCCAAAGTTGTCAGTTGCATTTTTGACAGTATTTTGCCACTGCATTCTACCTAGGGCAAGTTCCTCCCAGGTGCCTCACGACAGGCCGCGTGAAGCCAGGTGATGCTTCAGGACATCATTGTACAGTAGGTATTGACCCCCAGCCTTGTGTTTTTAACTCAAAAGCTTGGAGTGGAAATCTGACTTCTGCAACCTTGAGTTATTCATCTGCACGAGGTGTCCACACCATCTCAACTGGCCCCTCATTAGCAAGCACTCCATGCCGTTCATCTTGGCCCGATGAAGAATCTCGGAATTTGGAACACAATCCTAACATTTAATACACAGAATTGCCCAGAGGCATTTCAGGTGGAAGCTGTCCAGCCTTCTAATGTCTTGCCTGTAAATGTACCAGGTATCAAAGACATACAGCAATAAGGGTAGGATGATTGCTTTCTATACGTCTGCAGCTGGAGATTGTGAGACACATTTTGGTATAATACAGTATAATAATATGGTAGGCTTACATTGAACTTTTTCCTGTACACCGCTATTAATGCACAATGTAGGGGTCATAGGTGTGCGCAGGAGCTGACAAGCATGTGCTGCTCTGGGACTTCCTCCATCGGATCATGGACTTCCTCCTCCACCCCTTGATCTGGAACATAGACTGCTCACCTGGGCCAGCTGGGGGAGGGGAGTAGTCCATAATGCGGCAGAGGGAGGAAATCACAGAGTGGCACACCTGTGTCGGCTCCTGCGCACGCCTAGGGGCGATGTGAAGTGTTATGGCCAACAAAGTCACAATGGCACATTGCTGACATAGCATGTAAGTCACTTATAATTGAAATGAACCAATACAAGATAAAACTTTGAGAAAGTGTCAAATGATAGCTAGAAGATACATAATAATGGTAATTCTTCTTTGTATTTTTTATTTTCTTCTTCATCTTCGTCTTCTTCTTCTGTGCCAAAGTTCTTTGCAGCGATAGAGTGGGATTAACAAAGCCTGCATATATATTGCAACTACTCAAAACTACAGAATGTGTCATTAGTCAAAACACTGTAATTTTGCTTAATGACTTCAACTTGTTGCTGGAGCTACAAACAAAACAGACTACTGATAGCAAAGTAGTTAAATGTATCTATTCATTGTGTGACTATGTATACTCAATTTCTATTGGCTGTCCTTTGTATTTGTTTTTATGCTGTAGTTATGATTTATTTTCATCATGATTTCAAGGCATGGACATTTGCAAGTAGCTTCTGTCATGAAAGATGTATTGTTCAATGTAATGTTATATATTACTCATGTAATTGATAATGTTAATTATTTCCTCTAGCAAAGTGCTACTTACACTTTAAATGGAAACAACCGTGGTTATGTGAGTAGGAAAAGGTTTTAGAAATGACAATAGACAATAACCTGAATAACATAAGCTGATACTGCCACAGTGTTCATCTTGGTGATGTCTTCTTAATACCCACGGTGTCACCACACCACAATCAAATTACATATTAAAAATAGGATAATTCGTTGTTGAAAGTAAGATGGTTGCAGTTGTACTGACACTGGTCATCTCTGCCCCTATCCACACGCTTAATTTCAAGGATGTCAGTATTGTCACAGCACACCTGTATTAGCCGTACCCTTGGTGCAAGAGATCTGTCTGAAAACAGATGGATCTTTATGTATGCACAATTCTACATATCCCACAAGCCGCCACAGTAAGCCTATTTAACTGTTGATTTAGATCCTTGTTCTATAGGCAAATAGGTATTTTTTTTTTTACTATTTTGACTGTTAAACATGGATATGAGAAAATACAGTATGTAGACAAAAGCGATCAGTACTTTGTATGCCCACCACATGCAGTGGTTACTGCAGACACCCTTCTTGGCAAGCTGTCTACAAATTCCTGCCATTCCGCCTTAAGTACAGTGACCAACTGCAACACTGAAGACGGTCGAGTCAGTCTAGAACACATACGTCACTCCAATTTGTTCCAGAGGTTCTCAGTGGGGTTCAGATCTAAACTATGAGCTGGCCAGTCCATCCGGGTTACCAAAATTTCTATATACCAGTCCAGTATCACTCTGGAAACATGACATTGTGCAGCCTACAATGATCCCATTTTCAAACTCAGTTAGCTCCTTCCAGCAAGTTATTTAATTAGCAAATTATCGAATTAGTGCGCCTATACATGTTTTATACATTCACAAATACGTGTCTCCTGCTGGAGCACAATATTACACTTGAATGGGGGTGGTGAATGGAGTGTCCAATCACTTTTGTCTACATAGTGTACATTAGTGTAGTATATCAGATATATCCAATAGAGGGCCTGAAAAAAGACCAAGACGCAGTCCTGATTTGGTCACTACTTACTAATGTTTTTGGGACTGCGCATGCACCAGAGCAGCAGAGCACATGTGTCGAGATGGTGCAGCGACACTGGTTAGTGCCTTGTTTGCTGCAGCTGATTGACAGGCTGTAGGCCTTTGGAGGTGGTGAGCATGCTTGCAAAATGTATTGGGTGTTCCTGGGCAATGACTGGCAGGTAGCTAATCAGACACACAGAGATGGTCCATTATATGGGTGTGTTATGGAAGTGATGTGGCTGTGTTACTGAAGTGTTTACACGTATACAGACATTTAATTGCGCTCATTGGAGGCCATACTAGTCTGCACCTAGCATAGAAGTAGCAGAAGTTTTGATGGTGCGACCAATGGTGCCGACTACAAAAACTCCAATCATGATTACAACATCTGGAGATGCTTGAAGTGGGTGTCTCAGTCCTTGCACATTCATGTGCAGGAAAGGGTTTAGATTAGCTGAAGGCTGCATAAGCCTGAGGCCATATAAGAGCCCAATTTTTTGTGATTGGTTGTTTATGACTAAGCAGTTGCTAGGTAGATTAGTGTTTTCTCTGGTATTTGTCCTATAGGATTATGGGGCTGTCCGTCAAGGTTTAGGGGTTGGTCTCAGAATATTATATAAGCCATAGTCATGTGCCCCAGACTTCCTCTTGCCATTTTGGAATGGCTTAGGAAGGCTGAGTACTCATTACATTTATTACTCTTGTTGTTAATCTTTTTGGATTCTGTTTTCACTGTGCGCTGTGCTTGCCCTCCTCCCCCCCCCCTTCCCACCGGCTTTAGCCCTATTTCATTACCCTGTGCTCCCGTTCCCCACGCTGCTATACAGGCGGGTCTGCTCTCCTCCTCCCCTCCCCCTTGTCTCTTCGCGGGGTTCTTGAGCTTCCGGGGCTCTCGTTCCTGGAGCTCGTCCTCCCTATGTCCCTGTCCCGGCGCCTGGTGTGGTGCGGCGGGGCGGACCGCTGCGGCCCGCGCTTCTCCCCCTGCTCTAGTCCGGCCGGGGGGCGCGGTGCGATTTTAATCCGAGGTTTATGCTTGGGGTGATTACGACGTGAAGTCCATCGTGTTCGGGGGGTAACGTCATTTTCTTGGGGTTGTGTTTGGGGGTCACCCAGCAGGCCGGACCGCACAGTGGGGTCCCAGACTGCAGGCCCCTCGCAGTTGGCGTTTCTGTTTTGCGCTCCTTGGTAGGGGGGGGGGATTGCTAATGGCAGGGGCTAGTACACCATAGGTCCACTCCCGTTTTCGTCACTCCTGCAAATTTGGGAGGCCTGTCTCCCGTCCAGTGACGGTGCCCCAGCCACGAGCGGGGGTTGTAAGTCCGCTCACGCTTTCCCGCATCAGGTCCGGTGGAGGGTGGTCGCAGAACCGGCTTGGAGCTCGTGTGGGCCCTATGCCATTTTTTCCTCTCTTCCCGGCTTGTGCTTCTTCCCTGTGGGGTTGGTGTCAGGGAACCCGGGCTAGTGCCGCCTTAGCCTACATTTGTTGTATCTTCATGGGGTTTTTATTTTCATGCCCTATTTCCTAGACCGTGCGCGGGGTGAGTATTAGTCTTTTATGGACTCTGCGTTTTGTTTCGTGAATATGGGCCAGGTACCTCCCTTTTGGTTAACTTATACGTTGGGTCATGTTTTCGCCGCTTCCCCTGCATCCCTATCACCTTCAATTTTTGGGGCCTCAATTAGGGGCCTGTTTTATGCTGACAGGTTGGTGCCCCTGGGTTTTTCTGTCTCATGTGCCTTTTTTGAGAAATTCTGCACTTTCTTGCGTTGGAGCATACTGTCCGCATCCGGCCCCTTCGGTGTTTCTCGCTACAGGGACTATTTTCTCTTCATGGGTCTGGGAGGCATTTTGGTTTGCAGCTATCCTTCTGTAGGTTGCCAGGTCTTTGTTTGGGGTCCTGGGTGTTCCCATTGCCCCGGTACGTGGCTAGGGCCCTACCGGCTGCCCGAGGTTTCAGGGGTTGGCGCTGGGCACAATTGCGGGTTGCTGTCGCCTCCCCACTGACAAGGTCCCGACACTTTTGGGGTTTTATTAACGACTGCTGGGGGTAACGCGAAGTTCGGTTTAAGCTGGTGCAGTTGTTGTTAGTTCCTCCCCTTTTGCGAGCAGGTTTATCCCCATGGGTGGCATAGTTTGCAAGAAACCTAAGGGCCCCTGCGGGGTCGGCCAGGTAGCGTACCGCAGTTTCCCTTCCCGCGGGATCAGAGATGTTTTGGTGGATTTGGTCTTCATTCCTATAGTTTTTTAAGGGGAGGTTTTTTGGGCCTCCTTGTTCCCTACGGTCCCCCCAGGCTTTGCGGCTGTTGCGACATCTGCTTGGCTGCTGGCGGTGCAGTTTTACCATCCCGCTCCCGGAGTCGGAATGGGTTTGCGGATGCTTTGTCTCTTTGCAGTTTGATGAGTGCTGTGAGTGGGTTCCGGGGGTGGCGTCATAAGGTTTTCTCATGCCCGTCTTCTGTCGGGCAGATTGTCCAGGTGGGTTGGCTACTCGGACTAGGCACGCGTTGGCTCCTTCCTCGTTTGGGGCGTCGGCTGCGTCCGGGTGTTTTTTCAGTAGGTTGGCTACAGCGGGTGGGTCCCTGGTAGACGGTTTGATGGTTTTCGTGTTCGAGCGTTATCTGGGAGGTATGTCCTAGGCTGCCCAGTATCCTGCCCTTGCGGGCATTTCCTTCCGTTCTGGGCTGCGCGAGCTGCTGGACCCCGCCTGGTCTTTCGCCCCCTTTCGTGAGCGCTTAAGGGTTGGGCTAGGGTGCGCCCCGTGCCTGCGGATACCTGTAGGCCTGCTACGTGACAACTTTTGGCGTAATTGCTGGGTGTGCTGCCTCCTGTCGCCGAGTTGGTGTTGGTGGTGGCCCCTGTTTTAGATTAGCCTTTGCTTTAGCTTTCTTCTGGGTTTTGCAATATAAAATCAATTCAATTACAATTATAGTTTAAAGAACAGGTCAGCGATCAATAAATATCATCTGACCTTTAACTACAAAAAAAAACAAAAACGGGTAAGCGAGTAGTGGTGAGCAGCAGGCATTTCGGGATTCCAGGGCCTTTTCTGTAACGCGGGTTGCAGGATGGTCGGTTGCTCTGCAGGATGGTATGATCCAAATCGGATCAAGCAGTTGGGGGTTGCTGGGTGTCCTTGGAGGCCCAGGAGGTGGTGGGTGTCTGCCCGCTGCGCCTGGCGCATGAGTATAGATGGGCCTCCGGGGTTCAACCAGTTGCTGATACAGGCGCTCGCTGGTCCTCTCACTAATGTACAGTGTTGCTGCTGTGTTTGGGTTCGGTACCCATTCCTTGCGGAATGGGGCGGCTGACCATGCAGCAGCCACAGGGTCCGCCACGGCAGCTGTTCAGGAGCGTGGTCATTGGGGGTATACTTCTTAGGTCCTATTCCTTGCGGATTGGGGTGGCTACCAAGCGGCAGCCACAGGGTCCTCCACGGCTGGTGTTCAGGAGCTAGCCCATTGGCGGTATACTTCTTAGGTCCTATTCCTTGCGGATTAGGGAGGCTGACCATGCGGCAGCCACAGGGTCCGCCACGTCAGCTATTTGGGAGCAGGTCCGTTGGAGGTATACTTCTTAGATCCTGTTCCTTGCGGATTGGGGAGGCTGCCATGCGACAGCCACAGGGTCCTCCATGGCAGCTGTTCAGGAGCTGGGCGTTGGAGGTATACTTCTTAGATCCTATTCCTTGCGGATGGGGTGGTTACCATGCGGCAGCCACAGGGTCCTCCACGGCAGCTATTCAGGAGGTGGTCCATTTTGGAGGTATACTTCTTAGGTCCTATTCCTTGTGGATGGGGGTGGCTACCATCCGGCAGCCACAGGGTCCTCCACGGCAGCTATTCCGGAGGTGGTCCGTTGGAGGTATACTTATCATAATCCTACTGCATGTAGATAATGTTTAGTTGCGCCTGTTGCGCTAACCCAAAAACTTGGTTTACCCGTCAGTTTTTGAACGGGTAGCGTTCAGGAATCGAGGGTGTGAAGTGAATTTTTAAATTTTCCTCCGAGGGGGCCTAATTACAATTGGCTCATCAAAGGTCCACGGGAGGTTTTTGAGTTTTCTCCTTCACTTGGGTTATTTCTGTTCTCTGTCACTTGGTTTGACTATGTGATTTATGTTAGTGTGATGATGTTAGGGTGTTTCTCTTTTGCAGCCGTCGATGGTTTGAACAGGTGTGGCTGGTTGGCCGCAATTTTTGGGTGGCAGGGCATCCCTTGGCGCGTAGGACAGCTGATGTTTTGGTTCCAAGGTGGTTTGTTGGTGGGGGTCCGTGGTTAAGGGATACTGAGGGGTATTTATACAGCTCCTTTGCCACCGTGAGCATAGTGGAGATCGTCCTGGCGGTATTGTTCTGCATTTGGGCAGCGCTGATAGGGGTCGCGTCGACGGCATCTACCTCAATTTGTTCGTTAAGGCTGATTTCGTGGGCCACGTTGTCACTGGCCGGAGATCCATTTTGGGTGGTCAATTAGTCCAGCGTTTTTTCATTGGAATGGGTGGTGCGTTTCTCAGCTATTGAGAAAGCCCGCAAGATGGTAATTCTGCTGTTTTGTTGTTTGTTACCGCTTTTAAGGGGAATGGTTGTAGGCATCCTCTGCTTGTACTGCGTCAGCAGCAGTTCGACAAGGAGGATGGGGTTTGTCTTTCTCCGGCTGGAGTTTTCAGGTTTTTTCTTAACTGGGGTTTTGGTCCTTTCAGTTAGCTATCTTGTTTTCCTGGTTTTTATTGGTTTGGATGGTGGGGCGGTTTGTTAAACCTTTTTGGCAGAAAGTCGCTACCAATCAGCGGTCAGATGGGCATAAGTGGTCATTGTGGGGCACCCTCTTTAGAAGGACGGCAGGTGTGTCCTTACCTTGCGGTTGGACATTTAGACGTTCCCCTGTGGGTACCAAACGTTTGCCAGAGAAAAGAGTGGTGAGTCCTGCACAATGCAGGTTATGCAGGGAGGAGGCGGTGTTGTGGTTTAGTCCCCTCCTCAGTTTTTGTGTTTCAATCTAAATGACTGGAGCTGGTGTCTGGTAGCGACTTTTCCTTTGCCATCCTCCAATATAAAATCAATTCAATTACAATTATAGTTTAAAGAACAGGTCAGCGATCAATAAATATCGTCTGACCTTTAACTACAGCTAACCGTGTCCGTGTCGTTATTTTAGTGTGTCATTATTTTAGTGGTAAGCTAGCTTAAAGAAGTGTTGATGGCAATCGCAATAAAATTATGGGCGCCTTATAGCAGTATTACCATAATGTCACTGATAAGTGACCGGCAAAAGAAGCACACATGAAACCCACTATGTCCGACTCAGAATCAGGCTTCCAATAAGGGCCATCTCAATGCTTAGGCACACTGGGTAGCTGCCCAGGGCCTTACAATTTGATAAGGGGCATGCTAGTGCCTCCAGAGCTTCTTTTGGAAAGCAGACAATAGGGTGCAACCATTTTGTTATGAAAGTACCCTTTTGTTATTAGAAAGAGAAACATGGAGAATATTCTACTGTGGTGTGCACCCATTAGTAAACTATTAAGGGTATATTTACTAAGGTAGGAGTTTTTTTAGAAGAGGAGATGTTGGCCATAGCAACCTATCAGATGCCAATTAACATTTATCTAGCTGCTGCTAGAAGATAGTGAAGAAAATATAATCTGCACAAGCTCCTTAAAATTAAAGAATTTCAGAATTTAAAGGTGCAGCCGTAGAACGAACCGGTACCCTTACTGGTTATGGATTAGAATGTAAGATCTTGGCGCAGCATTAAATTAGAAAGATAAAAAAAAGAAAGAATGTAGGAAAATGTCAGACTGAATAAATTAAAACACGTTTAATCATCACAAATAATTAAAATCTATATAAGCACGATTGATACATATGGGGATTTGACCGGTACACACAATTCGTATCTATAAACTTTTTCCTGGTACCAATACCCTCTATTTAAATGGATAAAAACTCGTCCACAAAGTCACAGCCTAATCGACTTTAAATGTCCTGAGACCTGATATCCTTTGTAACAAGGGCTTCCAGTATTTTTAACCGGGCTGGTCTTTAAAAATGATATGCTTATAAAATCATAATGTAATCTCGTTTAGTGCTTGTATAAATGAATGGTCCAAAGCAGCAAGACCTTATACACCCTATTTGAAATTATGTATGCTGACACAGGTAGGTTAACCCTGCTGGTTCCTGATAGCAGTATGTTTTTGATGCTGGTGTACCTTTCACCCTCTGCTCCGTTCGCCGGATCTCCAGTTCCGTCCGGACCCCCTCCTTGGTTGTTAACCGGCCACCGCCTCCCAGAGCCACAGTGCTTCTCCGCTCTGCACTGCTCGTGGGCTTTGGAACCCCCCACTGTAGCTTCCGGTTTCGCGGTCCGTGGCTTCCGGGGGTGTGAGCGAGGTGTGTGCAGTCAGCATTTACTCGGGTGATTCCGTCCACTTGGTGCAGCTCCAACGCGTTTCCCCTCCTCAGGGGCTTCGTCAGGGATAGCTGCATTCCCAATCCATTTTTTTTATATAGGCTGAGTCTTTGCCCTAATTGAACTTAATTACCCAATCAGTTATTAACCCTTAGGTTGTTCCATTTACTAAAGGTATTATTTTTTATGTTAAAACACATTCAGTCTGGCACAAATAAGGAAGAAAGAAAGAGAAAGAAGAAAAAAGAGACAGAATAGAGGGAAAAAAAGGGGAATATTAATGTCTGTAATAGATCACTGGATCATTGATTAAGTAAACTTACAAGAAGGCAGCTAAGTCAAAATCTATATTCAGACCCTTTGGTGCAATTGTGTCAATTTGATAAATCCATTTTGCTTCTTCCTTGGATATATCTGCTACCCTATCGCCACCTCTCCAATTATTCCTGATCCTTTTGATGCCCACAAATTTCAAACCTGCAGGGTCACTGTTGTGGAAGTTTTTAAAGTGTACTGGGACACTATGCGTTTCCACATTCTTTCTTTTATTTCGTATATGCTCTGAAATGCGGGTTTTTAAGGGTCTGATGGTTCTCCCAATATATTGTAGCCCACATGGGCATTCCAGCAAATAGATGATTCCCTTTGTGTCACACGTAACAAAATCTTCAATTTTAAATTCTTTTTTTGTTAGTATTTGAACAGAAGGTCCGGACACTCCTTGTGCTTGTTTGGTTGGAGTTTTTACAATTCTGACATCGTAAACAGTAATGGAAACCATTTCTCTCCCCACTGTTCATCCAGGTCTGTGTTTCCACCTTGTTTGCGTTGGATGGTAGGGCACTTTTCACTAATGAAGATCTAAGGTTTCTTGCTCTTCGGTATATTAGGCATGGTTTCCTGGGGAGTATTTTATTCAATTTCTCATCTTTTAGTAGAATTGGCCAATATTTAGTCAAGATTCCTTCCAGATCTTTTGCTTGGGAACTATATTGAGTGATGAAAGACACTTCATTTTTCATCTCATCTTCTTTCTTTTTATTTTTGGGGATCATGAGGCTGTTTCTATCCAGTTTACCTACTTCTTCATGGTTCCTTTTTAGTTTGGTTTCATCATATCCCTTTTCCATAAACCTTTTCACCATTTCCTCAGCCTGCTCTTGATATTCTGCGTTTTTAGAGCAGTTCCTTTTCAATCGCTTGAACTGGCCCTTCGGGATGTTATGGAGCCAGTTGGGATGATGGTTACTGGTCTTCTAGATATAGGTGTTACAGTCGACTTCCTTTATATGGGTTCGGGTTTCGAGTAGATTGTTCTCCACATAAATTTCCAGATCCAAAAAAATGACTTTTTCTTTACTGCAGTTTTGTTATGCACACCAGTGCCTGCAGGAAAGTACTGGTGTCAGAACTGTTATGCACTCCAGTGTCTGCAGGAATGTACTGGTGTTTGAACTGTTATGCAAAACAGATGGACTCACAGACAAACTGGGGGATATGACATAACGTACACAGAAGGTGATAGGGTAACAAAATACACACAAAGTGAACAGAGAAGCCCAGAGGCTAAGGAACTGGGTATCTCCCTTGTATTAGAACTGCTCAGATGGAAAAGCAAGATGTTGTGTTTTAATACGTAGAGAACCCGAAATGCTGTTGCTAAGGGCAACAGCAAAACCCTAAAGGGTTACCAACGGGTGTGGCAGTAAACTCCTTGGTCAGAGATGGAATGATAGACACAAGGAGAATCTCCACAATCCTAATTCTCACTTGCAGTGCACAGGTTTTAGCTTACTGCCACTAAACTGACCCCTGACACCTAGCACAGTGAGACAGGATTAGACAGGCAAGTCTTAGAATACAGCCGCAAACTTGCTAAGTTCACAGAGTAGTAACAGAACCCCAGCAAGCTAAACGACTGACTCCAGTCTTACTGCTAGGTCTGGATTGGCAGAGTGTAATACCAAATCCCCAGGCCTATTTGCAGTAAGCAACAAACAAATACAAAGCTACACAGTACTGGCTAGCTTTCATGAACTGACTAACCAACAAAGATTCAGCAGCATCTGCTTACCATGAAAAGAGGCCTTATAAAGCAGGTGCTGTCCACGCCCCACTCAGACCTCACAGACTGTGAGCACAAAAACCAGCACCGGATCCCCTGCCGTGCACAGAGCCTATAACCACTGCACAGCAAAAGACCCGAACCGGAGTATCAGCTGCGCTCAGGTTACTCCACTAGCACTTGTCTCCCGGTTGCCATGACGACGTGGCAGCACAGGGCAGGAGACCCTAACAGTACCCCCCCTCTGACGAGGGGTCAAAGAACCCCTACCACCGGGTTTATCGGGGAACTGCGAGAAGAAAGAGCGTATCAGTCTGGGGGCATGAAGATCACAACTGCGCACCCACGACCGCTCCTCCGGGCCATACCCCTTCCAGTGCACCAAAAATGACAGCCGACCCCGAACCACCTTGGAGTCAAGAATCCTTTCAACAACAAACTCCCTCTGGCCACGTATCAGAAGAGGGGAAGGTCTTCCACTGGAAGAAGGATTACTAATCGCCCGTTTTAAAAGGGAACAATGAAATGTTTTATTGATACCCAAAGAACGGGGCAGATCTAACTGAAATGCCACCGGATTGATAACCCTGGTGATCTTATAAGGGCCGATGAACCGGGGCCCTAACTTATGAGATGGCTGTCTCAACTTCAAATTCTTGGTAGACAACCAGACGAAGTCTCCTAATTTGAAGCTGCAGGGTCTTTTCCGCTTATCAAAAATCCTTTTGGTCACTAATGACACAGACACAAGGGCTTTCTTCACTTTCCGCCAAATACCTCTAAGGACCGAAACCACAGAGGAACCACCAGGCGTGGAGTCCAGGGGGTCAAAAGAATTGGCCTTAGGATGATGCCCATACACACAAAGGAAGGGAGAGATCCCTGTAGCAGAGTGAGCCGCGTTGTTATAGGCAAACTCCGCCATGGACAGATGAGCAACCCAGTCAGTCTGACACTTGGAGACATAACACCTGAGGAACTGCTCCAAGGACTGGTTCACCCTTTCAGTCTGCCCATTAGACTGCGGATGGTAGCCTGACGACAAGCTGACAGAAATCTGGAGATCGGAACAAAATGCCCTCCAGAATTTGGCCACAAACTGGGATCCGCGGTCAGAGACCACATCAAGTGGCAACCCGTGGAGACGCACAACATGCAGCATAAATAATTCAGACAGGCGTCTGGCTGATGGCAGCCCAACCAGTGGAACGAAGTGCGCCATCTTCGAAAACCTGTCAACGACAACCCAGATGGCTGTCATCCCCGAGGATTTGGGCAAGTCCACCACAAAATCCATTGAAATGTGGGTCCATGGCTTAGATGGGATAGAGAGTGGATGTAATGGGCCAACAGGAACCCCTCTAGGAGTCTTATTTCGGGCACAGATGTCACATGCCCGAACCCACTGATCCACATCCTTAGCCACCGAGGGCCACCACACCGCCCTAGATAGCAACTCCCGAGTTCTGGCAATACCCGGGTGACCTGCCGACTTCTTGGCATGGAATTCCAGGAACACTCGCTGTCTTAACCTAGGAGGCACAAACAAAAGACCTACCGGAAGGTCTGGAGGAGCCTGCTCCTGTGCTCTAAGGACTAATGATAAGAGGTCCTGGGTAATGTCCACTTTAATACATGATGGGGAAACAATGGGCAACGGCTCCTCAGTGGTCTCCTGGATTGGAGCAAAACTCCGCGAGAGCGCATCAGCCTTGATGTTTTTTGACCCAGGGCGATATGTTATCAAAAAATTAAAGCGAGCAAAAAACAAAGCCCATCGTGCCTGCCTGGCATTGAGACGCTTCGCTGACTCTAAATATGCCAGATTCTTATGGTCAGTGAGAATTGAGACCACAAACTTAGCCCCCTCAAGCCAGTGTCTCCACTCCTCGAGTGCATCCTTAATAGCCAACAATTCCCGGTTACCCACGTCATAATTCATTTCGGCAGGCGAAAATTTACGGGAAAAGTAAGCACAGGGATGAAGGCGATTATCAGACACTCCCATCTGAGAAAGCACTGCCCCAATACCCATCTCAGAGGCATCCACCTCCACCACAAAAGGACGCTCTGGATCTGGGTGTCGCAGCACCTTGGCCGAAACAAATGCCCTTTTGAGACGGGCAAAAGCCGCTTTAGCCTCACAAGACCAGTGAGCAACATCCGCCCCTTTCTTAGTGAGTGCCACCAAGGGCACCACTATAGACGAAAATCCAGCGATAAATCGTCTATAAAAATTCGCAAAGCCCAGGAAACGCTGAAGCGCCTTCAAACTAGTGGGCTGCACCCAATCCAGGACTGCCTGTACCTTGGAACCCTCCATTTGGAAACCTTCTGGGGAGATAATATATCCTAGAAATGCGATTTGCTGAACTTCAAATTCGCACTTCTCCAGCTTCGCCCCAAGCCGGTGGTCTCTGAGTTTCTGGAGGACTAAGCGTACATGCTTCTGATGTTCCTCCAGGGAATGGGAGAAGATTAGGATGTCATCTAAGTATACAACTAAGAATCTATCCAAATATTCCCTGAGCACATCATTCATGAAATCCTGGAAGACTGCCGGGGCATTACAGAGCCCAAAAGGCATCACCAAATATTCATAATGCCCTGAGTGGGTATTAAAGGCAGTCTTCCATTCATCCCCCTCTCTTATTCGGATTAGATTGTACGCACCGCGTAGGTCAATCTTAGAAAAAATGGTGGCAGTACGAAGCTGGTCAAACAAGACCGAAATGAGAGGCAGTGGGTATGAGTTTTTAATCGTGATACGGTTCAATTCCCTGAAGTCGATGCAGGGTCGCAACGAACCGTCCTTTTTACCCACGAAGAAGAACCCCGACCCAACTGGAGACTGTGAAGGTCTGATAAATCCCTTAGCCAAGTTCTCCTGAATGTACTCTGCCATAGCCTGAGTCTCAGGACGTGACAGGGAGTACAACCTGCTCTTGGGAAGCTTAGCATTTGGCAACAAATCAATGGCACAGTCATAGGGGCGATGGGAAGGTAGTACCTCTGCAACTTTTTTGGAGAACACGTCCGCAAAATCTGCATAACACCCTGGCAATCCTGGCAAACTTAGCTGCGAGAGCCTGACTGGAAGGCTCAAGCAACTCCTGAAACAATCAGTACCCCAACTAAGAATCTCCCCAGAGACCCAGTCAAATTGAGGATTGTGGGCCCTTAACCAGGGTAACCCCAACACCAATGGGGCAAAAGTACAGACAGTCACATAAAAGGACAATTTTTCAGAGTGTGTGGCTCCAATAAACAAAGAAATCTGGCTAGTGCAAGAGGTAATTTTACCTTGGGATAATGGTTCCCCGTTTAACCCACAAATCTCAATTTCCGATGCCAAGGGTACTAAGGGAACAGAGTGTTTCAGGGCGAATTGGCGGTCCATAAAAACCCCGTCGGCCCCACTGTCCACAAAGGCCTCAGTCTTGACAGTTTGACCGAGGATCTTCAAGGTCACCGGAATGATAAAAGTCTTCTTGGGAAATTCTGACTTCTGGCCTGACAGGATATTTCCCATCACCCTCAGGCCCTGAAGTTTTCCGGCTTTTCTGGGCATGATACTACCACATGACCTTTATTCCCACAGTACAAACACAACCCCTGCTGTCTCCTCCGCGTCTTCTCACGCGAGGAGAGGCGGGTAGCCCCAATCTGCATAAGCTCCTCAGAAAATTCCTCAGAGTCTGAGGTTCCCTTGGGAAGGAAGGAAATCTCAGTCTCCCTTTCAAGCCTACGCTCTCTCAGCCGTCTATCCACCCGGATGGATAACTGCATGAGCTGATCCAAGCTATCAGGCAAGGGATATTGTACCAGTTGGTCCTTTATCTGGTTAGAAAGACCTCTTCGGTACTGGTGTCTCATGGCTGGGTCATTCCACTGGGTATCATGGGCCAACCTCCGAAACTCCGTACAGTAAACCTCAACTGGCCTTCGCCCTTGCTTAAGGATCGAAATCTGAGCCTCGGCTGAGGCCGTCTTGTCAGGGTCATCATACAACATGCCCAGTGCCGTAAAAAAAGCATCAACACTTTTAAGCGACGGACAGTCAGGCTGCAACCCATATGCCCAGACCTGTGGGTCTCCTTGTAGCAAGGAAATCACTATGCCCACCCGCTGAATCTCCGACCCAGAAGACTGAGGCCTAAGCCGGAAGTATAGCTTGCAGCTCTCCTTGAAACAAAAGAACTGCGAGCGATCTCCAGAAAAACGATCCGGGAGATTTACTTTCGGCTCCTTAACCCCTGCAGGTGCTGCTGCTGCGGGAGCTCCGCCAGCAGCCTGGGAGGTGTGCATTTTAATGGACAAATCATTAAATTGTCGAGTCAGGACCTGCACCTGATCGACCACCTGTTGCAACGTATTTTGAGGGGTATGCTCCATATTCCCACAAAATTTCAACAGGAGTATTAGGCTGCTGAATATGTTATGCACACCAGTGCCTGCAGGAAAGTACTGGTGTCAGAACTGTTATGCACTCCAGTGTCTGCAGGAATGTACTGGTGTTTGAACTGTTATGCAAAACAGATGGACTCACAGACAAACTGGGGGATATGACATAACGTACACAGAAGGTGATAGGGTAACAAAATACACACAAAGTGAACAGAGAAGCCCAGAGGCTAAGGAACTGGGTATCTCCCTTGTATTAGAACTGCTCAGATGGAAAAGCAAGATGTTGTGTTTTAATACGTAGAGAACCCGAAATGCTGTTGCTAAGGGCAACAGCAAAACCCTAAAGGGTTACCAACGGGTGTGGCAGTAAACTCCTTGGTCAGAGATGGAATGATAGACACAAGGAGAATCTCCACAATCCTAATTCTCACTTGCAGTGCACAGGTTTTAGCTTACTGCCACTAAACTGACCCCTGACACCTAGCACAGTGAGACAGGATTAGACAGGCAAGTCTTAGAATACAGCCGCAAACTTGCTAAGTTCACAGAGTAGTAACAGAACCCCAGCAAGCTAAACGACTGACTCCAGTCTTACTGCTAGGTCTGGATTGGCAGAGTGTAATACCAAATCCCCAGGCCTATTTGCAGTAAGCAACAAACAAATACAAAGCTACACAGTACTGGCTAGCTTTCATGAACTGACTAACCAACAAAGATTCAGCAGCATCTGCTTACCATGAAAAGAGGCCTTATAAAGCAGGTGCTGTCCACGCCCCACTCAGACCTCACAGACTGTGAGCACAAAAACCAGCACCGGATCCCCTGCCGTGCACAGAGCCTATAACCACTGCACAGCAAAAGACCCGAACCGGAGTATCAGCTGCGCTCAGGTTACTCCACTAGCACTTGTCTCCCGGTTGCCATGACGACGTGGCAGCACAGGGCTGGAGACCCTAACAAGTTTACAGTGAAACGAAGATTCAGTTCATTATGGTTCATGTATGTAATGAATCCATCTAGGTCCTCTTGAGTCCCTGACCAGACGAATATCACATCATCTATGAATCTTTTCCACATTTTTATATTGTCTCGCATGGGATTATTGTTCCAAATCTTCTGGTTCTCCCATTCCGCCACAAACAGGATCGCGTACCCCGGCGCAAAATTGGTTCCCATCGCGGTCCCGCGAACCTGCCTGTAGTAGGTGTCCTCGAACCAGAAATAATTGTGGCCCAGGATAAATCTAATCGCCTCAATGATGAAATTGATCTGTTGGTGATGTCCTCACAAAGACTTCTTTCTACATATTCGCATCCCTCTTTGTGCTCAATCACACTATATAACGAGGTAATATCGCAAGTGGCTAGAATGTAACCTTCTTTCCAATCAAACTCCGCTAGGGTTTGCAAGATGTCCATTGAATCCCTTAGATGACTTTGTTGTTTTGGTACTAATGGCTGGAGGAATTGGTCGATGTACTCTGAGAGGTTGCTGGTAAGAGAATCTATTCCAGCCACTATAGGCCTGCCCGGTGGATTCCTCTTATCCTTATGGATCTTGGGCAGGATATAGAACACTGGCAATTTCGGATGCTCTTGATAGATATATTCGTACTCCTTTTTATTCAGAATTCCAAAGTGGAATGCTTCTTTTAGCATACTTTCCAATTCCACTTTATATTCCCCCGTGGGGTCCTTGGACAGCTTTTCATAGGTAGAGGTGTCTCCTAAGATTTCCATGGCTTCTCCTATATACTGTGACCTATCCATAATCACCAAACCACCTCCCTTGTCTGCTGGTTTGTTGCATATATCTGGATTGGCTTCCAATTCTTTTAATGCCTCGTGCTCTTGTATTGTCAGGTTGTACTTCTTATTTTTAGTTGTAAGATCTTCCAGTTCCTTCTCCATCATACGTTGGAATGTCTCCACAAAGGGACCCTTTTGGTGGCTTGGGTAAAACTTTGACTTCTTTTTCAGAGTGGTATGCTTATAGACGGAAGTCGAATCCCCTGCATTTTCCTCTTGGGTTTTCATGAAGTATTTTTTCAGTGTCAAATTCCTTATGAATTTATGTAGACTAATGTATGTTTCAAATTTATTTAGATTCTTTTGGGGTGCATATTTTAACCCTTTACTCAGAACTTTTTCTTGTTGTTTAGTTAGAGTAACACTGCTGATTTTGAAAATCCCTTCAGTCTTTACTTCCTTATTTTGGCTCTTGCTCCTTTCACGTATTCCTCCTCTCTTTCCTCGCTTGATCTTAGTTTTCTTTTTTGGGTCAGACTCCACTCTGCTCTCTTCATGGGCGTACTCGGCCCTGCCAACTCTAAAAAATGATTCATGTTCTCCTCAGCACTTTCATAATCCTGATCATTCTTTTCATTTCGGTGATTTGCTGTCGTGCCTCTTCCTTCGGTATAGGTTTCTAAATTCATAAGGAGTTCCCTTTTGGTTCTGACACTTTCCTTCTTTGCTTCATTAATCCCCTTTTGATATCTTTCCAATGCTTTGTTGAACCGCTGTCCATAGCCTAATCAACTGTCCTGATTGTCCTTATATTTCCTTTGATTGGATTTTTTCTGTCTCTTCTCTGACTTCCGTTTCTACTTCCATTATTTCTCCATTCATTTGGGTATCTGTGTCCCCTAGGGTGGATGTATTGCCTTTCCCGACTCTCCTCATAATTTCCTTTATACTGATCCCACTTATTATATCCTGTATGTTCAGTTCTTTTTGACGAATACAGTCGACCTCTTCCCCGGAATTGCTGTTCCTGGTAATAATTCCTATGATGGTTCTGTATTTTACCCATCTCCTTTAAGTTGGTCTCATCGTAGTCCCTATTTGCTTTATTTTTCTGATTGAATTGTTGATAATTGGTTACCTGAGAATTGTTTGTGGATTTCTTCCCATAGCCTTCCTTATAATCCTGAAGATCTCTTCTATATTTCTTTTGTTTGATTTTAATTACTTCATCCTCCACGGTATTTAGATGTTGTTGTGTTAGGTCCTCCAGTTTTTTGTATTCATCTAGGTGCTGGGTTGGAGATAATTTTTCCTGTACTGACACAATTTCTTTCTCAATTTCCTTCAGAGATCTTTGTCTGTCCTTGATGATAAGCTCCATCAATTTACAAGAGCAATTGTCTAAAATTTGGTTCCACTGAGTCCCAAAAGACTCATCTTTTGAACTAAATGAAGCTTCCTTGTTGATCCGTAATCCTTTTGGGATTAATTTGTTTTCCAAATATTTTGCTAAAGTGGTGGCGTCCCACCAAAGCTTTATCTCAGATATGAGTAATTTTTCATATCTCAGAAAAAGTGTACAGACATTATCCACTTGCATCGGTGTAGCCTGCGGAGGATCTTCCTCACTAAAAATATCTTTTCATTTTTCCATTCGTTCCTGTCTTAAAATTAACATTTTTGTATGTATATATATTAGATTCGGAGTGCTGCTGACAATGTTAAGGGTTAAAGAAACTCAATAGTGAAGAAAATATTATCTGCGCAAGCTCCTTAAAATTAAAGAATTTCAGAATTTAAAGGTGCAGCCGTAGAACGAACCGGTACCCTTACTGGTTATGGATTAGAATGTAAGATCTTAACGCACCATTAAATTAGAAAGATAGAAAAAAGAAAGAATGTAGGAAAATGTCAGACTGAATAAATTAAAACACGTTTAATCATCACAAATAATTAAAATCTATATAAGCACGATTGATACATATGGGGATTTGACCGGTACACACAATTCGTATCTATAAACTTTTTCCCAGTACCAATATCCTCTTTTTAAATGGATAAAAACTCATCCACAAAGTCACAGCCTAATCGGCTTTAAATGTCCTGAGACCTGATATCTTTTGCCACAAGGGCTTCCAGTATTTTTAACCGGGCTGGTCTTTAAAAATTAAATGCTTATAAAATCATAATGTAATCTCGTTTAGTGCTTGTATAAATGAATGGTCCAAAGCAGCAAGACCTTATACACCCTATTTGAAATGATGTATGCTGACACAGGTAGGTTAACCCTGCTGGTTCCTGATAGCAGTATGTATTTGATACTGGTGTACCTTTCACCCTCCGCTCCGTTTGCCGGATCTCCATCTCGGTCCGGACTCCCTCCTTGGTTGTTAACCGGCCGCCGCCTCCCAGAGCCACAGTGCTTCGCCGCTCTGCACTGCTCGTGGGCTTTGGAACGCACCACTGTAGCTTCCGGTTTCGCAGTCCGCGGCTTCCGGGGGTTTGAGCGAGGTATGTGCAGTCAGCGTTTACTCGGGTGATTCCATCCACTTGGTGCAGCTCCAACGGGTTTCCCCCCCTTAGGGGCTTCGTCAGGGATAGCTGCATTCCCAATCCATTTTCTTTATATAGGCTGAGTCTTTGCCCTAATTGAACTTAATTACCCAATCAATTATTAACCCTTAGGTTGTTCCATTTACTAAAGGTATTATTTTCATGTTAAAACACATTCAGTCTGGCACAAATAGAATTGTAAAAACTCCAACTAAACAAGCACAAGGAGTGTCCGGACCTTCTGTTCAAATACTAACAAAAAATAATTTACAATTAACCTACCAGTATATTTTTGGATTGTGGTAGGAAATTGGAGTACTGGCAGGAAACCCATGCAAGCACGGGAGAATATACAAACACCACAATGTTAGGGATATGGTGGGAATCAAACCCATGACATCAGTTCTTTGAGGTAGTAATGTTAACCATTACACCATTCGTATAGTCGAGAGGATATATTTACTCAAGGTCGATTTTTTTCCCCATAGATTGTTGTCAGATCGATTTTGTATTTTCAGTGCTAAAATACCCATTTACTAACCTTTCAAAATTAATATAGAAAAATCATCTGATAGTAAATGTGTGGTTTAGCCCTGTAAATACATTTCTAATTGATAAAATAATAAAAATAAAAAAATGCCTTTAGTAAATATACCCCATGTGATAAAGATAGCCATGCTTGAGCACAGATAAAAGCACTAACTAAGGTACTAATGTAAGTCCCCTGTTCTAAAGTATGGATATCCTTAAAACCTGTACTGTTAGGGTACCTTGAGAACTGAATTTGGGAAGAACTGCCTCAAACACTTAAAGAAAATAAAAAGAAAACATTGGAACAGATGTAACAAAATACTAAGAATGTTTACATTGATTTAACTGTAAAAAAAAATTACAGTAGATGTCACGGACGCAAATCATTGACAGTGAAGCCATTCACATTTTTAAGCGTGTAATATCACCAGTAATTAACTCCTAGTAATTACCTCACCCTCATTATTGTGCTCTTAGAATATTTTGCTAAGCTTTGGTTACTTACATTTCACATACTGGCAGGGCATGCTGTCATGGTTTCCTCTCCAAATGAATCATAGACTTTTGTAAACATTACTGTGATCTTATTTCCAGTGGGACTGAAGCTGTAAAGGGCCAGGGATTTTCATTGGCTTTACACATATACTGTTTCAGTTAAGTTACCAGGGACGACTTAACAGGTCTTACCATCAGTCTCTGAAATATTTTGCCACCCAGCCTTTACCAAATGTAGGCGTGAAGAGATGGCAAGTGGTTCTTAAACTCTGTGAAAAGTCCAATTTAAATTCTTTTTAACAGTTTGAGGTATTTGATTTAAAGACCCTACAGTCTGCAAACTGATTCCTATTCATCACATTCTGTTGGAAACCTGTCCTCCTGGGGGTAAAGATGGAAGTCAAATTTTTACAATGATTTTTCAAAGAGTGATCAAATCCCAGAAGAACGAAGTTGTGTAAACGTTTTTTTCTGTGTCACAGATCGGAAATTAGCAACTAATACTCACTAATGGCTTAGTTATGTGTTCCTACAGTTATAAGCTTCAGCAGTTAAATAATTAAACACCATTCCCTTCATGAATATATATTTTTTTAAAAATTAGTCATCGCATGGCAGGGTAAAAACACTCCAATATGTTTCAGCATAATCAGTAACTTTCTATTTTGTGCACTGAACCTCATCAATACAGGATTCAAATTACCATCGCTTCTGGTGACATTCAAGCCACACACCCTCACTCCACCTTTCCATGTTTGCAATCCCTTGCTGATGCAATCATAATTCTATATTATTCCTATGGAACACTTCTGCATTTAATTATTCAGTAGATACACAGCAAGCCCCTCCCTCCTCATTGATTTAATATACGCAGCAAGCATACTTCAAGTATTTTGCATAAAATAGAATATCTTAACAAATGTGTTCGATTATAAAGTGAGCCCCTCACTACATGCTCCTTATGCCTTATTATCAGCAGTGAATGTGAATGGGCCTCCTTACAGTCATGGGTCACTAATACCCCTTTCACACTACACAAATAACCCGGTGTCGACCCGGCATATTGCCGGGTCGACACGGGTTGGCGTGCGGTGTGAAAGGGGCATTGCCGAAATCGCAGGTCGCCTGACCCGGCACTTCAACCCAGGAATAAAGCAGTGTTATACCCGGGTTGAATACAGGGTCAGTGGCTGCGTAAACGGGCTCCCGGGTCGATGCTACCTGGGCCATTTACTAGATAGGGAGAGGTGGCGCGGAGATGAGCTCATCTCCCAGAGCCGCCTGCACCTCCGCCACCGGCTCCGCCCCCTGCTGCTATGGCAACCCGCCCGGCTTATCGCCTGTAGCAGCTGCCAATGCCGGATCCCACCCGGGAAGGACCCAATTCCAATTCCCGAGTGGAATCCGGCATTGGCAGTGTGAAAGGGGTATAAGTAGAGTTAAATATCCATATTATAATCTGCCACTGTGTTTCATTCTGATTTAATTGAAAGAAAACTACTGATGAACATAATATTTAGCCCACACCAGAATCTCTTTGTGAAGTATATAGGCTAAGCCATAACTGAAATAATATAGTAGGATAGTATAACACATTGAATTAAATAAACTTGTATGGTAACAGGGAAATTCAGTTTTTAAATGTAAAATATAAAATTGAATTTCTAAACAAGCTCCAATGTAAAGGGGATACGGTCATTAGGTCAACAACACTTAGGTCTACAGTCATTAGGTCGACTACTGTTGGTCAATATGGTCAATAGGTCGACATGTACTAGGTCGACATGGAAAAAGGTCGACATGAGTTTTTCACATTTTTTTATTGAACTTTTTCATACTTTCCAATGCACGTGGACTACAATTGGGAACCGTAACCTGTGCTATGCGCAGCGGTGGCAGAGCAAGGTGACACGGTGCACCAATTGGGGTTCCCCATCACGTGATGAAGAAAACAACACCAAAAACAGTCAAAAAACTCATATCGACCTATTTACATGTCGACCTATTGACCATGTCGACCTAGTGACCATGTTGACCTACTGCATGCCAAAAAATAGTGGTCGACCTAATGACCGTCGACCTAAGTGTGGTCGACCTAATGACCCATACCCATGTAAAGTATTACATTATTGATGCTGAGATGAAGGAGTACCTATTGGCACAGTGTATGTTACAGTACATGTATTCACACCACACATGCTCTAGATCCCAGCGCACACAAGCATGGGTGATGAATAGTTGCACATTTTTCAGTGTCATCCACACTTATGACTGTAGAGGTGTAACTGGGCTGTAAAGCGGCAAACTCACATAAGTACAGTTCATTGAGGGCGTATTGATGTACTTGCCAATCATATTCTAGATATTACCATAGAAACCAATCAGATTCTAGCAATTAACTTCTAGAAGGTGCTAGGTAAGAGATAGGTAGAATCTGATTGGTTGCTATGTGTAACATCTATAAACCCACACTTTAGTAAATAATATAATCCCTGGACTAAAAATAAGTGTAAACTAATCTGAGATGCAATTCTGCCTATAAGCAATCATATATGTATTTTTTCTGTGCATGCATTGGGTGTGGTTCAATAGATCTACAGTTAATAGATAGACAGTCTATAGATGGACCTAGGGAGGCCAATCCAGGGGCATTTTTTTTAATCCTGGGAATCGGGATTGAAAAATGCTCAATCCCGGGATTCCCGGGATCCCGGGATTGAACCGTGATTCAATTTTTCTCCCACCCAAGCTTCGCCCATTTAAAATTTAGATAAAAAAATAAATAAATAACATACTCACTACAGGCATGAGCATAGTCTGGCGGCTTCCTCCTCCATTTAAGGTCAAAGAAGGCGGGCTGGAGGGCAGCCACGATGAAGACCAGATGCGGCGGTCCGCCAGAGGGAAGGTGTGCGGATGTACAGCGTGACATCGCTGACGTCACGCTGCGCACAGGCGACAGCCAGGGCCGGCCTCCTCCACTGATCAGGTGGGCTGGAAGGCAGCCGACGAGTAGATGCTGCGGACCACCGGAGGGAAGGTGTGAGATAAGCACGCCACGCACAGCCAGGACCGGGCAGCGTCTGAGGCTGAGCCGAGCGCTAGTGCTCATCAGCGCTGCCCGGACATGAAAAACACAATGCGCATGCGCAGTTTAATCCCGTGAATCCTGGGATTGGAGGCTCCAATCCCAGGATTCAAATCCCGGCATTTTTGGCCTCAAATCCCGGGATACCGCCGATCCCGATCCCAGGATTGGCCACCCTAGATGGACCCCACATGGTCAACATGCAAAAGGTCAAAATGGTCAAAAGGTCAACAAATAAAAAGGTTGACTTTGTCTAAGGCTGACAGCTAAAAAAGGTTGACAGGGTCAAACAATCGACATGAAAATGGTCGACGCAGAAAATGCTGATACAATTTTTTTTGAGGGGTGTCATTTTCTATGTATAATCATATGTGACCAAAATTAGTGTACAGTAGCATGTACCTTTGTGAGGCTTGCTTCACTTGCCACACTTTGGGTAAGGTGGCTCGCTGCACTGGCCACAGGTTACTATTTCCGATCATAGCCCACGTGGATGGCAAGTGAATAAAAAGTTGAATAAAACTTACAAATTTTTCAAAAACTTGTGTCGACCATTTGTGTGTCAACTATTGGCATGTCAACCTTTTGAACTTGCTTTCCTTTTGTACCTATTGATCTTACACACAGTTAATCTTTTATCTGTAGAAGGAACACGCATGCATTGTGGGGACACTTATGTCCAATTTTCCTTTCAGCTCACCGTAAGCCCCATAGTGTGTACAAAGATCATTTTAAAAAAGATTGTCCAACTTAAATAATGCATAAAAAGTGGAAAGGGTTGCACTCTATCTGCTTTTTTCATGTAATAACTAAGGTGAAAAGAGAAGTCTACAAAATATTTTAGATAGATTGAAATCCAAACTATTGTTAGTAATATTAAATGAAATCAACATTATTTTGTCTGCTTGGCAAGGGTGAGACAAGACTGTGCATAATTTTTATAATGTGCTGGATTGCCAATACATTTTTGAAACCCAAAAATAATAGTTTTACAAGTTCACCAGAGTGTGGACTAAGCATTTGTTCTTTGTGCCAAATTTTACAAATTGTTACTACACTTTGGTTTCAGTTGAAGGGTTTAAAACAATACATTGTGTTTTGCCTAACACAGTTTTCATATTAGGCCTAATTCAGACCTGATTGCAGCAGCAACATTTTTATCTAATGGGCAAAACCATGTGCACTGCAGGGGGGAGGGGGGCAGATATAACATGTGCAGAGAGAGTTAGATGTGGGTGGGATATATTGGTTCTGTGCAGAGTAAATACTGGCTGTTTTTTTTTTACACTGCAATTTAGATTTCAGTTTAAATGTGATACGCAGGACTAGAGACTGAACTGATTTAATTCAGGTTGGTATCACTGAGGATATTAGCTGAACCCGGGGCCACTATAAACCTGTTGATTTTAGGCTGGCCTTTATTGTTTACAGAACTGGGGAATCTGGGGGCCACTAGGACCCATTGGAGGTTGTGTAAGAGAGAACTGACTTGGCCCGCACCGCTGGCGGGACAGATACGGGCACCTCACTGAAAAAGAGATAAAAGAGAGGGGGCTCGAGCGCTAGGCGGGATGGCTGTGAGGAGAAGAGGAGACGGGAGTAACAGCGCGGCTGCAGCGGGAGAGACGGAGCCAACCGCAGGGTCCAGAGAGAGAGAAGCTGCAAGGGACTCGTTAACGATACTCATGGCTCACCACAGTCTCATCGCGATCACCCAGAAGGGAGACGGGCTGAGCCGGGACCGAGCGGAGTGGAGTGAAGCGGGGCTGACAGCTGAGATCTTCCGAGGATCGCGCTGACTAACACGAAGGAGGCGGAATCAGAGTAAGTGACGGGCCGTGTGACAGGGAAGAAGGTGGAGGACTAATAGGTGCAGCCCATAGAAGCAGTCGGTAGGAAGGCAGGAGGCATAGCCCCATATAAGGAATGAGGTGTCAAGTCACTTAAAGTCATTTAAATCAGACTGATTCAGTAGTTAGCAGCTAATAAGAGGAAACTGTTTAGGGAGGTCCTCACATCATCTTAATCAGCCACAGACTTTTAGCTACTACAGTCTCATACCAGCACAGCGCAGAAAAGAGAGACATCCCTATAAAATTCATCAGGACTTAGCGCTGCATATAAATAAAAGGATAAAGACAGCAGCTAATTTGATAACTCTTCCCCTCAGAGTGACCCTCCCAGACAGCAGTCTGTCAGTAAGCAGAGTTTTATAAGCTCCTTAATCAGTGCTGCATTAGCCTCCACAGATAGACTCATCAGCCCTTACCCGAGGTGATACAGAGCCCCAGTGCCTGATCGATAAATACCGATAATTAATTTACAGAATTACCATATAGACCTCAGATTCAGACCAAATACGACATAGAAGTGAGGGCATTATCTATAACAGTCAGTAAAAGGGAAAGCATAACTGAATCGCAGTCTGTTACCCCCGATGGTTATACAGGCATAAACTGCAGGAGGATACAGTAAGGATATAGGATATTGTTACAATTTGGAATGGAAAGTCCCTTTATTGCATGAAACATTGTAGCAGCTATTTCTTTCAGAGGATTACAAAACAAAGGAAAAGTAATTCTTGCTCCGAGGTGATATATTACGAATCTATTTGCAATCTTTCCTTAAGTAAAAAGAACCACTGACTCTTTGACATATGTGCACCAACGTACAAAATTCAGCTGAATGGCAGAATAAAAAGGGGTTCAATTACAGTACTGAGAAAGGGTCATTATATAAATATAAGCGATGCTATATGTTTTAATGTAACTGTTATGTATCTACGGTATGCATGATATAAAATACTAACCTTCATTTAGGTGTGAACATCAACAACCATCGAAGAATCCAGTTTAATAAAATTGTACTTTATTTGATGCCTTCCAATGGAGTAAGTTGTATGATATATTCTATTGTTAAATTACTTTCATATTGCAGTCATTTTCATAGAGTTGAATTGAGGACTTCTTCCATAGTACATATTATTCTATGTTCCGTGGTGGTCCACGTGGCATATTCCAGAAAATCGTAGAGGGCTGTAAATAAACAAAAAACCAACAGGTAATACTAAATATATACAATTGAAACAAAAAGAGTCTTATACTTACCTTACACCCTAAACACTACCAATAAACTATTACAATAATAAAATTCACTCATTTAGATTATCACAAGATTAATTTGTGGCGTCACGAACAGGATCGATAAAGTAAAGCGAGGAACTCTATATCAACAGAAAATGTGCAAAGAGCAATCTACGACGGCTGGAGCATTCAGCAGAAAGCCTAGTAAGCCGACACCGGTAACGCCTAGCATGGCGCAAATAAACCCAATTACCCTGCCGTACTATTTTGGGGCCCCATGGCTTCCAACCTACTTTGGAGATAGACAGAAGGGCGAAGGAAATACTTTGACTGACTTCAAAAACAAAATGAAGTCCATGTTCCGTCTCTACCCATTAAGCGAGCGACAACAAGTCGAGTTTCTTATTGGACAACTGAAAGGATCTGCACAACGGGAAGTTATTTCCTGGCCGGCAGATGAGATGAAAAATATTAAAAAGATATTACAACGTTTAGCTACTATGTTTGAACTTCATACAATCTCAGAACTAAAAATGAAATTCTACACTAGAAAGCAGCGTCCGGGAGAAACGCTTAGAGATTACGCCCTGAGCCTTCAAGAGGCATTAAAAGCGATTCGGACAGTGCATGAGAAAGAAATTGAGAACAGCGACGAAGCGTTAGTTTCCCAGTTTATAGAAGGGGCAAATAGAGAAGCAATAAGAGCCCAACTGAGACTGTTAAGAATGCTGAAACCCGATCATACCTTCCTAAATTTTAAAGAGGCCGCGATTAAGGTGGTTGGGACCGAGGTGGCCCAAGAAATTAGTTTTCCAGAGATGCCCGGATATCAGGAGAGTCAGTTATCTAACAGAAATAGCTCCCTGAATCTTGTTAGTAACCCGAGGAGTAGAGACACCGTCGGTCAGAGCTTTCAGAAACCCGCCACAGACCCAGTGCGAGCTCTAACAGGTCAAATGGAGGAACTTGTAGCGGGAATGACAACAATGTGCAAAGAGGTACAGAAGTTTGCTGAAAGGCAAGGCGCCAACTTCACCGAGGCTAGGTGGCAGGAGAGCCAGAAACGATTGGTGGACCCCACCTCGGACAGGTGGAAGAAGAACGACTGATCAGTTTGATCCACAAGGCAGACCGATTTGCCGTCAATGTAAAAAGCCTGGACACCGCACGTAATTGTGATCAAGAGGAGGCTTTAAACTCCAATGCCCCGAGGCCGGAGACCGAGCCTTGGGTGGGGGGAATGCCGCATTAAATCAGAAACCTGAAGAATGGTGATCTCAGTACGTAGGACGATGCCCCCATATTCCAATATCTATTAACAGAGTGGAAATTATGGCGATGATAGACACTGGATCACAGATAACCACTATTCAGCATTCTACTTTCTACAAAATTGGGGAGAACATCAAGTTGTGACACCCCCACCAACGTGGTTACAACTGATCGCCAGTAATGGATCAAATATATCATGCGTGGGTTACTGGGAAGCCAATGTAAAGATCGGAGAGACCGAACTCCCACGACAAGGATGCTTGATTACACACGCCAGTGATCCCAATGCGATCCCTATGATTCTCGGGATGAATATATTACAGAGTTGTCCTGAAGAATTGATTTCGATTTTGAAACAAGAATTACCTAAGACTGTGACCACCCATCAGGATGCCCTCCAGAAAACTATTAAAACTTTGCAAAGTCATCAGGCATTTGTGCATTGCAACGGATATATTGGGAAGGTCCGGATTACAGACAGCAAGCCCATCAAAGTGCCTCCTAACTCCGAAGTAATCGTCTGGGGCAAAACCCGATGTGGTCCTAGAGGAACCAGCTATGATGCCCTTATTGAACCCTGTGACCTGAGTGAGGGGAATGAGATCGTCGTTGCCCATTGTTTAGTGACCGTTACTAAAGGGAGGGTTCCCGTCCGGATCCTGAATCCTCATAATCATGTGATCAAACTATACCGACAACGACCGATTGCTACACTTTCCTGGACTAGTTTTCAGGATGTGATGCCTGTACAGACAGAAGCTCACCAACAGAGTAATCATGTCGAGAAAGAGGAAAATACCACCCCGGTAGAGTGGTGGAATGATATCCATATCGGCGATGAAGACACCCCTCATGAACATAGACAAGGTGCCCTCCAAATAGTGAAAGAGAACCCTCGAACCTTTAGTCAAGGACCATTAGATTTTGGTACAGTCACAACTGTAAGACATCGCATTATGACCGGCAATGCTATCCCTATCAAAGAAAAGCATAGACCTTTAGCTCCTGCCTTGTATCAACGAGTGAGGAAAATGCTAGAAGATATGAAGTCTACTGACGTCATTCAAGAAAGCCATAGCCCGTGGGCAGCCCCAATGGTGCTAGTTAAAAAAAAAGAATGGACAGTTGCGTTTTTGTGTCAACTAGACACATATATGCTGCCTAGGATTGAGGAATCGCTTGCAGCCTTGAAATCGGGCAAATTTTTCTCCACTAGTGGATATTGGCAGATTATGATGGCGCCCAAAGATAAGGAGAAAACAGCCTTCACTACTCCTATGGAACTCCATGAATTTAATTGAATGCCATTCGGATTGTGTAATGCGCCGGCAACGTTTCAAAGAGTGATGGAGCATTGCCTGGGATCTAAGAATTTCAAATGGTGTTATTGTATTTGGATGATATAATCATCTTTTCTAAGTCCTATCAAGACCACCTTCAACATCTGCAGGAAGTCTTCCAGCAATTGGCTAGGTACGGACTGAAGGTAAACCCTGCAAAATGTCACCTGTTAAAACCTAGGGTTCATTATTTGGGACATTTGGTGAGTTCTGAAGGAGTAGCCCCAGATCCCGAAAAAATTTGAGCAGTACAAGATTGGTCTGTTCCACGAACGGTTAAAGATGCAAGCCAATTTCTTGGATTCGTGGGGTATTATAGGCGCTTTGTCAAGGATTTCGCCAAGGTAGCAGCCCCTTTACATGAAGTGCTTCGAGATATACCTCAAGAGAGTCAAAGCAGACGTTTATTGGTCACCTGGACGTCTCGGCAACAATCTGCATTCGAACATTTAAAGAAAGTTTTGATACAAGCGCCCCTCTTGGCATACCCAGACTACAGCAAACCCTTTATCCTACACACGGACGCAAGTAAGCAAGGCCTCGGTGCGGTTCTCGCACAGTTACAAGATGGCAAAGAAAAAGTAATAGCGTATGCTAGCCGAGGTCTCTGGAATACTGAACGGAACGATGCCAATTATAGTGCTTTTAAACTAGAATTCCTAGCACTGGTCTGGGCCATTACTGAAAAATGTAAAGATTATCTTACCGCCACCCTGTTTGTAGCCTACACTGACTGTAATCCGCTGGCCCACTTGGCTACTGCCAAGTTGGGAGCATTGGAGCAACGATGGTACACACGTTTGGCTAATTATCAATTCACCATACACTATCGGCCTGGAAAGAATAATAGTAATGCGGATGCGCTCTCCCGGTTAGCTGATCAGAAGGAATCCGAAGTTGAGGACCCCTGGGAGTCGGTAGAATTACCTCCCTTCCAAACTCTTAGGTGAACAGTGGTACAGAATAGCACCACCTTCAAGACGAGCCAAGCCCATTATTAATTAGAAGAAGGCAGTGTAGGCAAATGGCAGGAGTGGCAAGAAAAATACCCAACATTTCGGAAACTAATGGGGTTATTATTGCAAAAGAAAGGCTTATCCAAATCCGAAAGAGAAACCTCCGCGCCTGAGTTGGTAAAGCTATGGAGACAGCGGGATCGGCTTGAGATACAACTGTAGCGCCCAGCGCTTATGACAGGCAGCAAATGTGAAATTGGACACCGGCCATTTTGTGTTTAGAGACTACATCTCCCAGACAGCCTTGGGTTTCAGAATATATACAGAGAGACACGCAGAGGCTGTCGGGGGGTGGAGAAATAGGGCATGGGGAGGGGGGAGTGGAGAATGGAATGCTTTTGTCCAGAGGAGTGGAGGAGGAGATGGCCAAGGAGGGAGAAGGAACCATGTCTAAGATATAGCTAAGATGCAGCAATGACTGGAGAATACTGGGGAAGAAGTCCACGTGACTGTACAGAAAGAGCCCTACGGAGAGGGAGAACCCCAGTCTGATGAAGTTAAGTGGCCAACAGAGGATAATGCATTTCAAACCTTCCTTTTTGACCCCTGGAGAGGACAGTTTGCAGAGGGACACACTTTGGAGGAATGTGAGATAAGTAATGGCTTACAGTGTTATGTTTCTTGGTAAAGACTGATAAATAGTAGCTAACAAAGTGTGTGATTTCACCAAGAATCAGTTTGTGGAACTACAAGTACCAGCATTGCTGAAAGTGCCAATTGGAACCTGTTAAAGTACCTTTTCAGTCAAGCTATAGCATGCAGAAGATAAGGAACTCTGAAATAACAGTGCACTATAGTGGGGGATGTATTGTCTAAAGCTGTATGTGGTATGTTCCTTGTGATACTGCTGTTTTAAGTTGTCATTACCCAATCAGTGATTGCAAAGGCCAGGGTGTTATCTGCATACAAAAGGGAAGTTCAGGAAGGGACAGACAGACAGGAGAAAGCAGATTCATGTGTTATGTTCATTTTTCTTATTACTGCATTATACACCCTTTAGATATGTGTGTGCATTACTGACCAACATGTTCCTATGCCTTTAGTATATGTCCTATTTTATTAATCTACTATAGTCCCTTGTATATAAATGCATAAAAGCAATTGCTATTCCAGACCCTTTAATAAATGTGCCAGGGTGGCTTTTGCAACATATCCGTGTGATATATTCCTGTAGTGGGGTCGGTCTAAGCACGTGGTGGGCAGAGGGTTTCCCGAGTCTCCCTCTGGTGTTTCCAAAATTGAACACTTCCCAGAAGAGCACGTCACGTCAAGATTCGGGTGGAGGCACTAATACCAAGAGAAGTACAAGGTGAGAAGCATTGCAAAGCGGGAAGAGTTTAAATACACACCATTACCCAGAAAGCCCAGGTAAAGGGGTGTTACAGTGGAGGCACTGCTGAGATTCGTACAGCTAACTCAGAATTTGCTTACCAGGCGGGCGCCATGGCTAGTTTGAAGCCAGAAGAAGTATATGGTTGGTGTGAACAACTATCCAAAGATTCAGAATGCTGTTTTGTTTTGTGCGGTGAACTGCAGGAAGTTCCAGATGAGGAGGTTACCAAGATGATTGCAGATCGGACAGGGATGCAGAGGCCAAATGTACTGGGCAGGAGGGATGATGCTGTGCTGCTAGAGAGCGATGCTGTGTTGGAGAGAGGATTGATCCCTGCTGTCTTTTCCTATGAGGGAAACAAACGTTGGAGTGTAGTGTTGCCTCTTAAGCCAAGTGAGGGGATGAAAGTTGCCCAAGAATCAAGTCCTACTGAAGAGAGGGCAAGGAGCCCCATTGTACAGTCCCCTGACATTCGAAGACAAGATGATTCACCTCTGGGCCTAGATGGAGCCTCTGACATGCAGAGTCAATTATTTTTGGTCGCTATGAATAAACTCGTGGAGCAACTGGGAAGAAACCAGTATGATGGTGGATATAGGAGATTGAGACCTTTCTCAGGTGTCCAACCTGTTCCAACTGGAGAAGATGCCTATGAGGTGTGGAAAGACACTGCAATCCAGTACATGGAAGAGTGGCACTGTCCTGAGACTGCAAAGAGACAACGGATAGTGGAGAGTTTACGTGGTCCAGCAATGGAGATTGTGCAGGCCACTCGTCGGAGTGACCCTAATGCTACTGCACGGAACTATCTAGCGGCTCTGGAAAGAGAGTTTGGAACATCAGAAGATGCCACTGACCTCCTTTACAAGTTAAGAAACACCTGTCAAGAGCCGGGGGAGAGATTGTCCAAATATCTATACCGCCTGGACAAGCTAATTTACCGCATTGTGGAAAAAGGGGGAATGACCCTCAGTGAAGTAGATGGGAGTCGCATGCAACAGTTACTAAGAGGAGCACTGTCTTTAGACCCAGTTGCATTGAAGCTCCGGGGAGACTCTACTAGAAACCCAGCTCCTTCTTTCAACCAGCTAATCGATGAAGTCAAACAAGAGGAAGCTATAATCGAAGCTAGAGATGGTGTGGCAAAAAAGATAAAGACCGTTAGCCTGAAGCAGGAAACCAGTGCAAAAGAGGTGGAGTTACTGAAGATCCTTCAAGTGCAGAAGGAACAGATAGACCGTCTGTTAGCCCTTCAGACAGCTAGGGAGGCCCCAAGGCCTTCACATCCATCATCTCCAATACAACTAGAGAGTCGAGGTGACCCCAGAAGATGTTTTGAGTGCGGTCGGCCTGGACATATAGCTAGACAGTGTCCAGCCAGATGGAATCAGAGGTCATCATATAAGCAATCCCCACAACCTGAACAGCCTTCGGGAAACGAGAAAGGGGGACCAGAAGACCCCACCCTGGCCCCCTAAAGAAAGTTAGTACCAATGCTGTGGGGAACTCACCTGCTACCTGGAATATATTGCCACCTGGCCTAGTCGGTCCAGCGCCTCACGTGACTGCCTTATTGAATGGACAGAGGTGTACGGCTCTACTGGATAGTGGTTCCCAGGTGTCCATTGTGTTCGAGAAGTGGTTTCGTGAGAATATGTCTGATGTCAAGGGACATCCATTGTCTGGGCTGACCATCTGGGGCCTCAGTGAACAGAGCTATCCATATCTCGGATACATCACAGTGGACCTCAAGTTCCCAAGAGAAGTGGCTGGGATTGAAAAAGAAGTGCAAGTAGTCGCCCTTATGTGTCCCGATCCAGAAGAAGAGGATAGAGATGTGCAAGCTATCATAGGAACCAATGCCCATTTGTTCAATACACTAGCCCAATGGTGCAGAGAGGAGGGTGGAAAGGAATATTACCAGACGCTCACCATTCATCCTGTATGCCTGGCGGCCTATCGAAAAAAGGAGGCAGAAGAAGCTCAGAAAAAGAGTGTGTTGGTTGCAGACAGTTTCCAACCATGCTTTGAAGGTACAGATGCCATGAAAGCCGATCTAGACAGACTGATCAAAGAAATGTTAGAGAGGAGAGATGTTTTCTCCCTAGGAGATTGGGACCTAGGGCTGGCTAGAGGGGTCCAACATAAGATTCGTCTTACTGATGAAAAACCCTTTCGAGAAAGGTCACGAAGATTGGCCCCTGCGGATTTGTATGATGTAAGAAGTCATCTGAAAGGTCTACTGGAGAATGATGTCATTGAAAAATCAGAGAGTCCCTATGCCTCTCCAATAGTGGTGGCTCGTAAGAAGAATGGTGATATCCGGATGTGTGTGGACTACCGAACTCTTAACAAGCGAACAGTGCCAGACCAGTACACAGTGCCTAAAGTTGATGAGGCACTTGACTGTCTGCAAGGAAGCAAATGGTTCTCTGTGCTAGACCTCAGGAGTGGGTACTACCAGATTCTAATGAGTCCGGGAGATGCTGAGAAGACAGCCTTCATATGCCCTGAAGGGTTCTTTCAGTTCAAGAGAATGCCACAGGGGGTAAAAGGTGCCCCAGCCACCTATCAGAGGTGCATGGATGAGACCGTGGGGGACATGAATTTCCGTGAGGTAATCGTGTATCTGGATGACTTGATTGTTTTTGGGAGGACTCTACAAGAACATAACGAGAGATTGCTCAAAGTACTTGACCGATTGAAGAGTAAAGGGCTAAAGCTTTCTTTAGAAAAGTGTCGACTATGCCAGAAGCAAGTCAAGTATGTTGGGCACATTGTCAGCAGAGAAGGGATCTCCACTGACCCAGCCAAAGTAGAAGCTGTGGAAGAGTGGCCACGGCCCACAAAACTAAAGGAACTGAGGTCTTTTCTGGGGTTCTGTGGGTACTACAGAAGATTTGTTCCAGGATATTCGAAACTAGCCAAGCCTTTGACTGAATTAACCAAAGGGTACCCACCAGTGAAGGGGTGGATGACCCAGCAAGGAAATAAACACTTTCTCCGTGTTAATGACCTATTTGGGGAAAGATGGACAGAAGAGTGTGAAACTGCATTCAAGAGATTGAAGGAGGGTCTTACCCAGTCTCCAGTGCTCGCCTATGCAAACCCTGACCTTCCATACATTCTTCATGTAGATGCATCATTTGATGGACTCGGAGGAGTACTTTACCAAGAACAAGAAGGCCAGATGAGGCCCATGCACTATGTTAGCCGAGGCCTATCACCCAGCGAATAGAATTACCCTGTGCACAAGCTGGAATTCTTGGCATTAAAATGGGCCATTGTCGACCGTCTGCATGATTATTTGTATGGTGCTACATTTGAAGTCCATACTGACAACAATCCGTTGACATACATCCAGACTACAGCAAAGTTGGATGCCACAGGACATCGATGGCTGGCAGCTTTGGCTGTGTATGACTTCACGCTGAAGTACCGACCTGACAAAGGAAACATTGATGCTGATGCTTTGTCCAGGTTGGCTGGAAGACATGCGGAATCACCTGAAGAAGAGTGGGTTGAAGTGCCTGCTCCAGAAGTAAAAGGTATGTGCCATGAAGGAAGAGTGGTGGTGCCACCTGTGAGAGAATGTGTCACTGCATTGGGAGTTTCAGAAGCGGCACTGCCCAAACATTATTGCTGGCTGAGTCAGTTTAAACTGGGTGATCTGCAGAGGATCAGTAGGAAACAGCTGAAAAGTGATCAACTAGAAGATCTGTCCCTAGGAGCGGTCTATTGGATGATAAAGAACAATGAGAGGTTGGGGCCAAAGGCCCTTAAAACAGAAGAAGCCATCTTACTGCACAGGCAAAGAGAATTTCTGATGGTCAGAGGAGGCCTCCTTTATAGGGAATCTACCCACCGAGATGGTAGAGTAAGAAGACAGTTGGTTCTGCCAAATAAACATCGTGATTCTATACTGAATGCCCTACATGACCAACATGGGCACTTAGGTGTTGAGAAAACAAGCGGGTTGATTGCCGATCGGTTCTATTGGCCAAGGATGGAGACTGATATTGAAAAATATTGCAGAAATTGTGGGACTTGCATTCTGCATAAAACACTGCCTGAAAGAGCTGCACCATTGAAAAACATTTCGAGTGATGGGCCACTAGAGCTGGTGTGTATTGATTTCCTTTCTGTAGAGCCAGATGAAAGCAACACAGCACATATTCTCGTCGTGACAGATCATTTCACTCGGTACGCCCAGGCCTACCCAGCCAAAGATCAAAAAGCCACAACTGTTGCCAAGATTCTATGGGAGAAATTCTTTGTGCATTATGGACTTCCAGCCCGGATCCATTCTGATCAAGGAAGAGATTTCGAGAGTCGGCTGATAAAAGAGATATGCGAATTGTGCGGGATACAGAAGTCAAAGATGACACCATTCCATCCACAAGGGGACCCGCAGCCAGAGAGATTCAATCGAACCCTTCTCAACATGATGGGCACTTTGGGCACTGCCAGGAAGGCACACTGGAGTAGGCACATCAGTCAGTTAGTACATGCATATAACTGCACAAAAAATGAGTCAACTGGATACTCACCATACCTCCTTATGTTTGGAAGAGAAGCCCGACTGCCTGTAGACATTTGTTTCGGAATAATGGAGGTTTCCCACTCGGGGGAGACACATTTACAGTATGTGCAGAGACTGCGAGAAGAACTGAGACATGCTCACAAGTTGGCTCAAGAAGCTTCTACTAAGTCTGGTTTGAGAAACAAGACTCGATATGACAGTCGTGTGAAAGAGAATGTACTGGGGATAGGAGACAGAGTACTGCTCCGCTACCTGGGAATACCAGGAAAGCATAAATTGGCAAATCGATGGAGAGAAGAACCCTATGAAGTGATGGCCAAAATGTCTGGGGCACCTGTTTACCGTGTAAGGCCTGAAGGACAAACAGGGCCCATAAAGACTTATCACCATCAACACCTATTACCGATTGGGAGAGATGTGAGGTTCAAGACCGAGCATGCTGTTGAGACAACCGAGAGGGTGCCCTGGAGGAAGCCAGGAAGACTGAGGTCTACCAGGAGAGAGGAAACTAGAGATTATAAAGAGACAGATTGCAGTGAGGATGAATGGGGGTATGATTCTCCCACTACGGAAAATGAGACTGTCATTCAAAGTCATGAGGTCACTAGACCCCACAGGTCTACTGAGAGAGCTACAGGAGAGCCAAGAGGAGAACAGGTGTGCAGGTTGGAGGAGGTCGTACCTGAAGTAACGGTGGAAGTTAGAGAACCTGAGGGACAGGCTCAGGACCAACCAGAAGAGAGAGATGTTGGGGGAGAGGCTGAACAACCAGAAAGGGTGTCAGAGGGAGATGAGGGAGCCCTTCCAGCTATTAGCCGACCCAGACGCACCACTAGGGCCCCTATGATATTTACTTATGATGAGTTAGGAAGGGCCACTGAAGTGCCCAGTGTGGTTCACCCTTACTGGGTCTACCCTTGGCCTTATTTGGGGCCCACCCCTGTCATCGTAGGAGCTTGTCAGGGTATGTGTGGATGTGTAAACAGACAGAATGGTTTAACACATATTCCTTTTCAGGGTGTGGAACAGGCTCATCACTTTGTCAGCGGATCGCCAGTCCCACAGGGGGAGTATGTAGCGCCCAGCGCTTATGACAGGCAGCAAATGTGAAATTGGACACCGGCCATTTTGTGTTTAGAGACTACATCTCCCAGACAGCCTTGGGTTTCAGAGGATATACAGCGAGACACGCAGAGGCTGTCGGGGGGTGGAGAAACAGGGCATGGGGAGGGGGGAGTGGAGAATGGAATGCTTTTGTCCAGAGGAGTGGAGGAGGAGATGGCCAAGGAGGGAGAAGGAACCATGTCTAAGATATAGCTAAGATGCAGCTGACAATGACTGGAGAATACTGGGGAAGAAGTCCACGTGACTGTACAGAAAGAGCCCTACGGAGAGGGAGAACCCCAGTCTGATGAAGTTAAGTGGCCTACAGAGGATAATGCATTTCAAACCTTCCTTTTTGACCCCTGGAGAGGACAGTTTGCAGAGGGACACACTTTGGAGGAATGTGAGATAAGTAATGGCTTACAGTGTTATGTTTCTTGGTAAAGACTGATAAATAGTAGCTAACAAAGTGTGTGATTTCACCAAGAATCAGTTTGTGGAACTACAAGTACCAGCATTGCTGAAAGTGCCAATTGGAACCTGTTAAAGTACCTTTTCAGTCAAGCTATAGCATGCAGAAGATAAGGAACTCTGAAATAACAGTGCACTATAGTGGGGGATGTATTGTCTAATGCTGTATGTGGTATGTGTGAAATTCCTTGTGATACTGCTGTTTTAAGTTGTCATTACCCAGTCAGTGATTGCAAAGGCCAGGGTGTTATCTGCATACAAAAGGGAAGTTCAGGAAGGGACAGACAGACAGGAGAAAGCAGATTCATGTGTTATGTACATTTTTCTTATTACTGCATTATACACCCTTTAGATATGTGTGTGCATTACTGACCAACATGTTCCTATGCCTTTAGTATATGTCCTCTTTTATTGATCTACTATAGTCCCTTGTATATAAATGCATAAAAGCACTTGCTATTCCAGACCCTTTAATAAATGTGCCAGGGTGGCTTTTGCAACATATCCGTGTGATATATTCCTGTAGTGGGGTCGGTCTAAGCACGTGGTGGGCAGAGGGTTTCCCGAGTCTCCCTCTGGTGTTTCCAAAATTGAACACTTCCCAGAAGAGCACGTCACGTCAAGATTCGGGTGGAGGCACTAATACCAAGAGAAGTACAAGGTGAGAAGCATTGCAAAGCGGGAAGAGTTTAAATACACACCATTACCCAGAAAGCCCAGGTAAAGGGGTGTTACACAACAAAATCTGATAGTTCGAAGGAGTGTTATTCCTAAAACTCACCTAGCCGTTACCCAAGTACTGGTCCCTATAACCAAAGCACCAATTCTTTTGCAGGCTTATCATGATCAATCAGGCCATTTTCGGACATCAGAAGATGGAAGCGAATCTCAGATAGCGGTTCTATTGGGTCGGGTGGTGCAGAAACTGTCATGCTTGTTGTCTACGGAAACCTGCCATTTGTACGGACAAGGCCCCACTTCATCCCATTGTCAGCAGCAAGCCTTTAGAATTGGTCACCATTGATCATGTAAAACTAGAAAGAAGCAATTTGGGATACGAGTACGCTCTCATGATGGTAGACCACTACACTAAGTTTGCAATTGCTTTACCAGTAAAAGACATGACGGCAAAGACTACTGCTGAAATCTTCTGGAGGGCCTTCGGGCCTTTCCTGAAAAAATCCTGACCGATCAAGGGCCGGCATTCACATCCCGACTCTTTCGAGAATTATGCCTCCTATATGGATGTAAAAAATTACAAACCACAGCGTATCACTCGCAGGGGAATGGACTTTGTGAAAGAACTAATCAAACACTTATTCAAATGTTACGGGCCCTTCCTTTACAGAAAAGACAAGAATGGCCGCTATTATTAACGGAATTCATGTTCATCTACAATAATACCATCCATAGTTCTACAGGGTATACGCCGTACTACTTATTATTTGGTAGACAAGGAAAACTACCCGTGGATGTTACTCTTCAGGTGAGAAGCACTCCAGAACCATTTCTGGAAACAGATTGGGTAACAGAACATCAACGTCGATTAAAGGCAGCTCATGATCTAGTCGAACAACAGAGAGAAATGGTGCAAAAGCGGCAAGAGCACAATTATAACCTTACGGCGCAAGCTGGGCCCTTGCCGGTTGGGTGCAGAGTCTTAAGAAAGAACAATCAACGACAAAGTAAATTAGACTCTCAATGGGAGCCAATCCCATATAAAATACTAGCAAAACCAAATCCCGAAATAGCGGTATACCGTATTGGTCGTGAAGATGGAAGTCGACCAAGTCTGGTCCATCGAGATCAACTTAAACTGTGTTCAACATGGCCAGAGTCGGAAAACAACACATCTCTAGTCCCAGAATAAACTCCAACCGAAATTCCATACCTAGAGACCATGTTTAATCTCTGTTGGCCAAATCTTGGCACCTTCGGAACTACATCTACCCCAGAAAGGAATGAAACCGAAATTGGAGATTATACGGATCCGGTACCTTCAAATGTTCCTGTGTTAAGACGCTCTGAAAGGAGCACAAAAGGGAAGTTGCCCGCTAGATACCAATTATAGAGTTTCCACATTGGATTAATATGACAAAACTGGTTGTTATCGAATAATTCCAGTGATAGAATGATTTAAGTAATTAAAATAGATTTAGATGTCTAGTATAATCGAGGGTAAAGTAATTACATAGAGTATAAGGATGTTTGTATATTACTCTTATAATTGTTAACAGAAATTTTATTCAAGTAGGGTACATGGTTCTTAGATGCGTAAGGATCCGCATCAAATTACCGGGGTAGTATGTGATACCCAGGACTAGAGACTGAACTTATTTAATTCAGGTTGGTATCACTGGGGATATTAGCTGAATCCGGGGCCACTATAAACCTGTTGATTTTAGGCTGGCCTTTATGGTTTACAGATCTGGGGAATCTGGGGGCCACTAGGACCCATTGGAGTTTGTGTAAGAGAGAACTGACTTGGCCCGTGCCGCTGGCGGGACAGATATGGGCACCTCACTGAGAAAGAGATAAAAGAGAGGGGGCTCGAGCGCTAGACGGGACGGCTGTGAGGAGAAGAGGAGATGGGAGTGACAGCGTGGCTGCAGCGGGAGAGACGGAGCCAACCGCCGGGTCCAGAAAGAGAGAAGCCGCAAGGGGCTCGTTAACTATACTCACCGCTCACCACAGTCTCATCGCGATCACCCGGAATGGAGACGGGCTGAGCCGGGACCGAGCGGAGAGCAGCGGGGCTGACAGCTGAGATCTTCAGAGAGTCGCGCTGACCAACATGAAGGAGGTGGAATCAGAGTGAGTGATGGGCCGTGTGACAGGGGAGAAGGCGGAGGCCTAATAGGTGCAGCCCGTAGAAGCAGTCGCTAGGAAGGCAGGAGGTGGAGGCATAGCCCCATATAAGGAAAGAGGTGTCAAGTCACTTAAAGTAATTTAAATCAGACTGATTCAGTAGTTAGCAGCAAATAAGAGGAAACTGTTTAGGGAGGTCCTCACATCATCTTAATCAGCCACAGACTTTTAGCTACTAAAGTATCATACCAGCACAGCGCAGAAAAGAGAGACATCCCTATAATATTCGTCAGGACTTAGCTCTGCATATAAATAAAAGGATAAAGACAGCAGCTAATTTGATAACTCTTCCCCTCAGAGTGACCCTCCCAGACAGCAGTCTGTCAGTAAGCAGAGTTTTATAAGCTCCTTAATCAGTGCTGCATTAGCCTCCACAAATAGACTCATCAGCCCTTACCCGAGGTGACACAGAGCCCCAGTGCCTGATCGATAAATACCGATAATTAATTTACAGTATTACCAAATAGATCTCAGATTCAGACCGAATACGACATAGAAGTCAGGGCGTTATCTATGACAGTCAGTGAAAAGGAAAGCATAACTGAATCGCAGTCTGTTACCCCCGATGGTTATACAGGCATAAACTGCAGGAGGACACAGTAAGGATATAGGATATTGTTACAATTTGGAATGGAAAGTCCCTTTATTGCATGAAACATTGTAGCAGCTATTTCTTTCAGAGGATTACAAAACAAAGGAAAAGTAATTCTTGCTCCGAGGTGATATATTACGGATCTATTTGCAATCTTTCCTTAAGTAAAAAGAACCACTGACTCTTTGACATATGTGCACCAATGTACGAAATTCAGCTGAACGGTAGAATAAAAAGGGGTTCAATTACAGTACTGAGAAAGGGTCATTATATAAGTATAAGCGATGTTATATGTTTTAATGTAACTGTTATGTATCTATGGTATGCATGATATAAAATACTAAACTTCTTTTAGGTGTGAACATCAACAACCATCGAAGAATCCAGTTTAATAAAATTGTACTTTATTTGATGCCTTCCAATGGAGTAAGTTGTCTGATATATTCTATTGTTAAATTACTTTCATATTGCAGTCATTTTCATAGAGTTGAATTGAGGACTTCTCTCACAGTACATATTATTCTATGTTCCGTGGTGGTCCACGTGGCATATTCCGGAAAATCGTAGAGGGCTGTAAATAAACAAAATACCAACAGGTAATACTAAATATATACAATTGAAACAAAAAGAGTCTTATACTTATCTTACACCCTAAACACTACCAATAAACTACTACAATAATCAAATTCACTCATTTAGATTATCTCATAAATACACTTCACCCAAATCTAATGCTCTCTGCACATGTTACATCTGCCCCACCTGCACTGCACATGGTTTTACCCATTAGAGAAAAATGTTGCTGCTGTGATCAGGATTGAATTAGGCCCATAGAGAGTGGGTGCACTGCACACTGCTTTGTTTTTGTGCTAGTGCACTTATTTGGACTGCCCAATATGCTTGAAGGTGCACACTCTATTAATTACCTTTAAAGGCTTATCTGTAAATTAGAAATGTGCTTAGGTTTGTTGGCAGGTGGAAACATTTGAAGATGCCCACTGTACAAAAGTGTCACATCAAAAGCCAATTCCCTACCACTTAAGATATTTTTAGCCTCATTACAGTATGTCTTAAATTAATCATGAAATGAAAGGGACACTGGGGCTGTCAATAGCAGACGTGGCATTTTTCTTTATTTGTATCACCCCAAAAAAAATTTTTTTAAGCAGTATGACTGGATCTTTAAAAGGGATAGCCACTATAAGTGGAACCCTGACTCACTCTAAATGCCAGTTGGTTAAATGTAGACCAGATGACCTCCTGCTTCACTCTTTAATCTATGCTTCCTCCCAAGCCTATACATTAATTCTGTCCAAAAAGGGATACGCTTGGAGAAACCCCTGGGTGCTAGGATATTTTATCTTATAATAGCACACTGCTACTCTCCCTAAAAGATGCTTGGTTTTAATAATGTCATACTTTATAGCTCAATAACACAAGGATGAAGGAAACAAAAACAAAGAAAATAATAATTTATTTTCCAGAAATTTTTAAAAATTTACACGGTCCTTTCAGCAAACATTTGCATTTTATATTGGTCACTATAGGTAAAATATCTTTGCATACAAAATTGTAATATCATTAGAAACCATCACCTCTGATAGAGCATCTACCTCATACACCTCTACATAGTCTTAGCTTTAACTGAATGTGCCCCCCCAGCCCACTATCTTAACTGTATAATAACTAGAGATGAGCGGGTTCGGTTCTCCGAGATCCGAACCCCCCCGAACTTCACCTATTTTACACGGTTCCGAGGCAGCCTCTGATCTTCCCGCCTTGCTCGGTTAACCAGAACGCGGCCGAACGTCATCATCCCGCTGTCGGATTCTCGTGAGATTCGTATTCTATATAAAGAGCCGCACGTCGCCTCCATTTTCACTCGTGCATTGGAGATTGAACGGAGAGGACTTGGCTACGTTCTCTCCCTGAAAAGCTCCATATCTGTGTTCAGTGTGCTGCAAATATCTGTGCTCAGTGTGCTGCATTTTGGTGACCAACAGTATATAGTTGAACAGTACAGTAGGCCATTGCTGTATCTTGCAGCTCTGTGTCACTGCAAGAATCCATTCCATATCTATGCTGCATTTTTGTGAGCAGTATATATAGTAGTACAGTGCAGCATTTTGGTGACCAACAGTATATAGTTGTACAGTACAGTAGGCCATTGCTGTATCTCTAAGCTCTGTGTCACTGCAAGTATCCATTCCATATCTGTGCTGCATTTTTTGAGCAGTATATATAGTAGTACAGTGCAGCATTTTGGTGACCAACAGTATATAGTTGTACAGTACAGTAGGCCATTGCTATTGATATAATATTATTACTGGCATATAATTCCACACATTAAAAAATGGAGAACAAAAATGTGGAGGGTGAAATAGGGAAAGATCAAGATCCACTTCCACCTAGTGCTGAAGCTGCTGCCACTAGTCATGGCAGACAGTGGCGGATTTAGGGGGGGGGGGCACCAAGGCACGTGCCCCCCCTGTCATTTTTAGTGCAGACTGACATGCGGACGAGCGTCCGCATGTCAGTCTGCGGTCTCGTTTCCTCCCCAGCTGTTAGGAGGGACACGGAGGGCACAGTGCGCGCCTCTCCTGTGTCCCTCCTGGTTCTCCGGCGGCCGCTGGTGTCATGAAGGAAGTGCCGTTCGTGAGCACTTCCTTTATTACAGTGACCCGCGGCCGCCGGAGACACAGGAGGGACACAGGGAGGCGTGCACTGTGCCCTCCGTGTCTCTCCTAACAGCAGGGGAGCGGGGGGAGCAGCGGCGGCGGCGGAGGAAGGGGGGGGGGAGGACGCACTGGGGGGGAATATCTGGCACTGGGGGCATATTTGGCAGGGAGGGGGGGGGGAATATCTGGCACTGGGGACATATATGGCACTGGAGGGAATATCTGGCACTGGGGGCATATATGGCACTGGGGAGGGAATATCTGGCACTGGGGGCATATTTGGCAGGGAGAGGGGGGGAGAATATCTGGCACTGGGGACATATATGGCACTGGGGGGAATATCTGGCACTGGGGGCATATATGGCACTGGGGAGGGAATATCTGGCACTGGGGGCATATATGGCACTGGGGAGGGAATATCTGGCACTGGGGGCATATTTGGCAGGGGGGGGGGGAATATCTGGCACTGGGGACATATATGGCACTGGGGGGAATATCTGGCCCTGGGGGCATATATGGCACTGGGGGGGGAATATCTGGCACTGGGGGCATATGTGGCACTGGGGGGGGGATATCTGGCACTGGGGGCATATGTGGCACTGGGGGGGGAATATCTGGCACTGGGGCATATGTGGCACTGGGGGCATATATAGCACTGGGGGGGGCGATATCTGGCACTGGGGGCATATGTGGCACTGTCTGGGAATATCTGGCACTGGGGGTATATGTGTACCTGGCACACATGGGGGGGGCTATATTTGGCACTGGGGGCATGTGAGTACCTGGCACCGTGGGGGAATATCTGGCACTGGGGACATATGTGGCACTGGGAGCACAGCCCTAGCAACAAGGACTACCTCCTAGCAACGAGCATGACACCCAGTGCATGAAACCCCTGGCAACGAGCATGACACCCAGTGCATGAAACCCCTGGCAACGAGCATGACACCCAGTGCATGAAACCCCTGGCAACGAGCATGACACCCTGAGCATGAAAACCCCTGGCACCGTGCATGGAACCAAGAGCATGAAACCCCTGGCAACGAGCATGACACCCAGTGCATGAAACCCCTGACAACGAGCAGGTATTTGAAAAGTAATTAGAAGCCTTACTGTAGGACTTAATGTGTAATGGGCATTACGGTGTGTGGCATAATGTATCACGGACATTGCGGTGTGTGTCATAATGTGTCACAGGCATTACGGTGTATGGTATACTATATCGCTGGCATTGTTATATGTGGTATAATGTCTCAGGGTCATTGCAGTGTGTGGCATAATGTATCACGGACATTGCGGTGTGTGTCATAATGTGTCAGGCATTACGGTGTGTGGTATACTATATCACGGGCATTGTGGTATGTGGTATAATGTCTCAGGGTCATTGCAGTGTGGCATAATATATAACGGGCATTGCGGTGTGTGGCATAGGGTATAACGGGCATTGTGGTATGTGTCACAGGCATTACGGTGTATGGTATACTATATCACGGGCATTGTGGTATAATGTCTCAAGGTCATTGCAGTGTGTGGCATAATGTGTCACAGACATTGTATGTGCTATAATGTATCAGGGGCAGTGCAGTGTGTAGCATAATGTATAACGGGCATTGCGATTCCTGTCATAATGTGTCACAGGCATTACGGTGTGTGGCATAATGTGTCTGGGGCATTACAGTGTGTGCATATTGTGTCATGTGCATTATTGTGTGTGGAATAATGTCTAAGGGCCATTGCAGTATGTGGAATAATGTATACTGGGCATTACTATAAGGAGGAAAAATGACAAATAATGTAAGGGGCATGAATCAGGATTATTTTTCTTTCCTGTGGTGGCCAACGTCTGGGCGTGCAGGTTGCAAAACTGGGGTATAAGGTAGTCTTTTCCTGCAATACCACGCCCATTTAAACGAAGCCACGCCCCTTATGGTGCCCCCCCTGTAATTTTTTTCTGGATCCGCCCCTGATGGCAGAGACGATTCAATGCCATCAATGTCGTCTGCCAAGGCCGATGCCTAATGTCATAGCAGAGAGCACGTAAAATCCAAAAAACTAAAGTTCAGTAAAATGACCCAAAAATCTAAATTAAAAGCGTCTGAGGAGAAGTGTAAACTTGCCAATATGCCATTTACGACATGGAGTGGCAAGGAATGGCTAAGGCCCGGGCCTATGTTCATGGCTAGTGGTTCTGCTTCACATGAGGATGGAAGCACTCATCCTCCCACTAGAAAACTGAAAAGAGTTAAGATGGCAAAAGCACAGCAAAGAACTGTGTGTTCTTCTAAATCACAAATCCCCAAGGAGAGTCTAATTGTGTCGGCGGTTGCGATGCCTGACCTTCCCAACACTGAACGGGAAGAGGTGGCTCCTTCCACCCTGGAAGTGCTGGAAGCAGTACCCACAGTCCAGTTCCTGATAGTCATAATTGAAGATGTCACTGTTGAAGTACACCAAGATGAGGATATGGGTGTTGCTGGCACTGAGGAGGAAATTGACAAGGAGGATTCTGATGGTGAGGTGGTTTGTTTAAGTCAGGCACCCGGGGAGACACCTGTTGTCCGTGGGATGAATATGGCCATTGACATGCCTGGTCAAATTACAAAAAAAAAATCACCTCTGCAGTGTGGAATTATTTTAACAGAAATGCGGACAACAGGTGTCAAGCCATGTGTTGCCTTTGTCAAGCTGTAATAAGTAGGGGTAAGGACGTTAACCACCTAGGAACATCCTCCCTTATACATCACCTGAAGCGCATTCATCAGAAGTCATTGACAAGTTCAAAAACTTTGGGTGACAGCGGAAGCAGTCCACTGACAACTAAATCCCTTCCTCTTGTAACCAAGCTCCCGCAAACCACACACCAACTCCCTCAGTGTCAATTTCCTCCTCCTTAGACAGGAACGCCAATAGACAGGCCATGTCACTGGCAAGTCTGACGAGTCCTCTCCTGACGGGATTCCCCCGATGGATCCTTGAGTGTAACGCCTACTGCTGCTGGCGCTGCTGTTGTTGCTGCTGGGAGTCGATCATCATCCCAGAGGGGAAGTCGGAAGACCACTTGTACTACTTCCAGCAAGCAATTGACTGTCCAACAGTCCTTTGCGAGGAAGATGAAATATCACAGCAGTCATCCTGTTGCAAAGTGGATAACTCAGGCCTTGGCAGCTGTATTGGTGTTAGACATGCGTCCGGTATCCGGCGTTAGTTCACAGGTACTTAGAGAATTTCTTGAGGTAGTGTGTCCCCGGTACTAAATACTATCGAGGTTCCACTTCTCTAGGCAGGCAATACAGAGAATGTACACAGACGTCAGAAAAAGAGTCACCAGTGTACCCAATGTCCACTTAACCATGGACATGTGGACAAGTGGAGCAGGGCAGACTCAGGACTATATGACTGTGATAGCCCACTGGGTAGATGTATTGCCTCCCGCAGCAAGAACAGCAGCGGCAGCACCAGTAGCAGCATCTCGCAAACGCCAACTCGTTCCTAGGCAGGCTACGCTTTGTATCACCGATTTCCATAAGAGGCACACAGCTGACAACCTCTTACGGAAACTAAGGAACATCATAGCAGAATGGCTTACCCCAATTGGACTCTCCTGGGGATTTGTGACATCGGACAATGCCACCAATATTGTGCGTGCCTTACATGTGGGCAAATTCCAGCACGTCCCATGTTTTGCACATACATTGAATTTGGTGGTGCAGAATTTTTAAAAAACGACAGGGGCGTGCAAGAGATGCTGTCTGTGGCCCAAAGAATTGCAGGCCACTTTTGGCATTCAGCCACCGTGTGCCGAAGACTGGAGCACCATCAAACACTCCTGAACCTGCCCCGCCATCATCTGAAGCAAGAGGTGGTAACGAGGTGGAATTCAACCCTCTATATGCTTCAGAGGATGGAGGAGCAGCAAAAGGCCATTCAAGCCTATACATCTGCCTACGATATAGGCAAAGGAGGGGGAATGCACTAGAGATGAGCGCCTGAAATTTTTCGGGTTTTGTGTTTTGGTTTTGGGTTCGGTTCCGCGGCCGTGTTTTGGGTTCGAACGCGTTTTGGCAAAACCTCACCGAATTTTTTTTGTCGGATTCGGGTGTGTTTTGGATTCGGGTGTTTTTTTCCAAAAACACTAAAAAACAGCTTAAATCATAGAATTTGGGGGTCATTTTGATCCCAAAGTATTATTAACCTCAAAAACCATAATTTACACTCATTTTCAGTCTATTCTGAATACCTCACACCTCACAATATTATTTTTAGTCCTAAAATTTGCACCGAGGTCGCTGTGTGAGTAAGATAAGCAACCCTAGTGGCCGACACAAACACCGGGCCCATCTAGGAGTGGCACTGCAGTGTCACGCAGGATGTCCCTTCCAAAAAACCCTCCCCAAACAGCACATGACGCAAAGAAAAAAAGAGGCGCAATGAGGTAGCTGTGTGAGTAAGATTAGCGACCCTAGTGGCCGACACAAACACCAGGCCCATCTAGGAGTGGCACTGCAGTGTCACGCAGGATGGCCCTTCCAAAAAACCCTCCCCAAACAGCACATGACGCAAAGAAAAAAAGAGGCGCAATGAGGTAGCTGTGTGAGTAAGATTAGCGACCCTAGTGGCCGACACAAACACCGGGCCCATCTAGGAGTGGCACTGCAGTGTCACGCAGGATGTCCCTTCCACAAAACCCTCCCCAAACAGCACATGACGCAAAGAAAAAAAGAGGCGCAATGAGGTAGCTGTGTGAGTAAGATTAGCGACCCTAGTGGCCGACACAAACACCGGGCCCATCTAGGAGTGGCACTGCAGTGTCACGCAGGATGGCCCTTCCAAAAAACCCTCCCCAAACAGCACATGACGCAAAGAAAAAAAGAGGCGCAATGAGGTAGCTGTGTGAGTAAGATTAGCGACCCTAGTGGCCGACACAAACACCGGGCCCATCTAGGAGTGGCACTGCAGTGTCACGCAGGATGTCCCTTCCAAAAAACCCTCCCCAAACAGCACATGACGCAAAGAAAAAAAGAGGCTTTTTACTGATATTTGGTGTTTTGGATTTGACATGCTCTGTACTATGACATTGGGCATCGGCCTTGGCAGACGACGTTGCTGGCATTTCATCGTCTCGGCCATGACTAGTGGCAGCAGCTTCAGCACGAGGTGGAAGTGGATCTTGATCTTTCCCTAATTTTGGAACCTCAACATTTTTGTTCTCCATATTTTAATAGGCACAACTAAAAGGCACCTCAGGTAAACAATGGAGATGGATGGATTGGATACTAGTATACAATTATGGACGGGCTGCCGAGTGCCGACACAGAGGTAGCCACAGCCGTGAACTACCGCACTGTACTGTGTCTGCTGCTAATATATAGACTGGTTGATAAAGAGATAGTATACTCGTAACTAGTATGTATGTATAAAGAAAGAAAAAAAAACCACGGTTAGGTGGTATATACAATTATGGACGGGCTGCCGAGTGCCGACACAGAGGTAGCCACAGCCGTGAACTACCGCACTGTACTGTGTCTGCTGCTAATATATAGACTGGTTGATAAAGAGATAGTATACTCGTAACTAGTATGTATGTATAAAGAAAGAAAAAAAAACCACGGTTAGGTGGTATATACAATTATGGACGGGCTGCCGAGTGCCGACACAGAGGTAGCCACAGCCGTGAACTACCGCACTGTACACTGGTTGATAAAGAGATAGTAGTATACTCGTAACAACTAGTATGACACTATGACGACGGTATAAAGAATGAAAAAAAAACCACGGTTAGGTGGTATATATTATAATAATAATACAATTATGGATGGACGGACTGCCTGCCGACTGCCGACACAGAGGTAGCCACAGCCGTGAACTACCGCACTGTACACTGGTTGATAAAGAGATAGTAGTATACTCGTAACAACTAGTATGACACTATGACGACGGTATAAAGAATGAAAAAAAAAACCACGGTTAGGTGGTATATATTATAATAATAATACAATTATGGATGGACGGACTGCCTGCCGACTGCCGACACAGAGGTAGCCACAGCCGTGAACTACCGCACTGTACACTGGTTGATAAAGAGATAGTAGTATACTCGTAACAACTAGTATGACACTATGACGACGGTATAAAGAATGAAAAAAAAACCACGGTTAGGTGGTATATATTATAATAATAATACAATTATGGATGGACGGACTGCCTGCCGACTGCCGACACAGAGGTAGCCACAGCCGTGAACTACCGCACTGTACACTGGTTGATAAAGAGATAGTAGTATACTCGTAACAACTAGTATGACACTATGACGGTATAAAGAATGAAAAAAAAACCACGGTTAGGTGGTATATATTATAATAATAATACAATTATGGATGGACGGACTGCCTGCCGTGTGCCGACACAGAGGTAGCCACAGCCGTGAACTACCGCACTGTACACTGGTTGATAAAGAGATAGTAGTATACTCGTAACAATTAGGATGACACTATGACGGTATAAAGAATGAAAAAAAAACCACGGTTAGGTGGTAGGTATATAATAATAAATAATACAATTCTGGTCGGACGGACTGCCTGCCGTGTGCCGACACAGAGGTAGCCACAGCCGTGAACTACCGCACTGTACACTGGTTGATAAAGAGATAGTAGTATACTCGTAACAATTAGGATGACACTATGACGGTATAAAGAATGAAAAAAAAACCACGGTTAGGTGGTAGGTATATAATAATAAATAATACAATTCTGGTCGGACGGACTGCCTGCCGTGTGCCGACACAGAGGTAGCCACAGCCGTGAACTACCGCACTGTACACTGGTTGATAAAGAGATAGTAGTATACTCGTAACAATTAGGATGACACTATGACGGTATAAAGAATGAAAAAAAAACCACGGTTAGGTGGTAGGTATATAATAATAAATAATACAATTCTGGTCGGACGGACTGCCTGCCGTGTGCCGACACAGAGGTAGCCACAGCCGTGAACTACCGCACTGTACTGTGTCTGCTGCTAATATAGACTGGTTGATATTTAAAGAGATATTAGTAGTATACAACAATACTATACTGGTGGTCAGGCACTGGTCACCACTCCTGCAGCAAAAGTGTGCACTGTTAATTAATATAATTGTACTCCTGGCTCCTGCTAACAACCTGCAGTGCTCCCCAGTCTCCCCCACAATTAATTATAAGCTTTTAATTTATACATTGATGACTGTGCAGCACACTGGGCTGAGCTGAGTGCACACAGACTGAGTCACACTGTGTGACTGACTGTGCTGTGTATCGTTTTTTTTTTCAGGCAGAGAACGGATATAGCAGAGAGAAGTGAACGGATATATTATATTAAATAAAAGTTAACTAGCAACTGCACTGGTCACTGACTGTGGTAAACTAACTCTGTCTGCGACTCTGCACAATCTCTCTCTATCTAATCTATCTATCTCTATTCTAATGGAGAGGACGCCAGACACGTCCTCTCCCTATCAATCTCAATGCACGAGTGAAAATGGCGGCGACGCGCGGCTCCTTATATAGAATCCGAGTCTCGCGATAGAATCCGAGCCTCGCGAGAATCCGACAGCGTCATGATGACGTTCGGGCGCGCTCGGGTTAACCGAGCAAGGCGGGAAGATCCGAGTCGCTCGGACCCGTGGAAAAAAAAGTGAAGTTCGTGCGGGTTCGGATTCAAAGAAACCGAACCCGCTCATCTCTAGAATGCACCTGACTCAAGCGCAGTGGAGAATGATTTCAACATTGTGCAAGGTTCTGCAACCTTTTGAACTTGCCACACGGGAAGTCAGTTCAGACACTGCCAGCCTGAGTCAGGTCATTCCCCTCATCAGGCTTTTGCAGAAGCAGCTGGAGAGATTGAAGGAGGAGCTAAAATGGAGCGATTCCGCTAGGCATGTGGGACTTGTGGATGGAGCCCTTCATTCGCTTAACCAGGATTCACGGGTGGTCAATCTGTTGAAATCAGAGCATTACATTTTGGCCACCGTGCTGGATCCTAGTTTTAAAGCCTACGTTGTATCTCTCTTACCGGCAGACACAAATCTGCAGAGGTTCAAAGACCTGCTGGTGAGACACTTGTCAACTCAAGCGGATCGTGACCCGTCAACAGCTCCTCCTTCACATTATCCCGCAACTGGGGGTGCGAGGAAAAGGCTAAGAATTCCGAGCCCACCCACTGGCAGTGATGCAGGGCAGTCTGGAGCGAGTGCTGACATCTGGTCCGGACTGAAGGACCTGCCAACGGTTACTGACATGTCGTCTACTGTCACTGCATATGATTCTGTCACCATTAAAAGAATGGTGGAGGATTATATGAGTGACAGCATCCAAGTAGGCATGTCAGACAGTCCGTACATATACTGGCAGGAAAAAGAGGCTATTTGGAGGCCCTTGCACATACTGGCTTTATTTTACCTAAGTTGCCCCCCCTCCAGTGTGTACTCCAAAAGAGTGTTTAGTGCAGCCGGTCACCTTATCAGCGATCGGCGTATGAGGTTACTTCCACAAAATGTAGAGAAAATGATGTTCATCAAAATGAATTATAATCAATTCCTCCATGGAGACATTCACCAGCAATTGCCTCCAGAAAGTACACAGGGACCTGAGATGGTAGATTCCAGTGGGGACGAATTAATACTCTGTGAGGAGGGGGATGTACACAGTGAAAGGGGTGATGAATCGGAGGATGATGATGAGGTCGACATCTTGCCTCTGTAGAGCCAGTTTGAGCAAGGAGAGATTGATTGCTTCTTTTTTTGGTGGGTGCCCAAACCAACCAGTCATTTCAGCCACAGTCGTGTGGCAGACCCTGTGGCTGAAATGATGGGTTTGTTAAAGTTATACAACATAAGGGTGGGTGGGAGTGCCCAAGGACAATTCCAACTTGCATCTCTTTATTTATTTATTTATCTTTGCATCATGTGATGTTTGGGGCCAATTTTTTAAAGTGCCACCCTGTCTGACATTGCAGTGCCACTCCTAGATGGGCCAGGTGTTTGTGCCACCCACTAGGGTTGCTTAGCTTAGCCATCCAGCGACCACAGCACACCTCTTTTTCTCTTTTCTTTGCATCATGTGATGTTTGGGGACAATTTTTTTTAGGTGCCATCCTGTCTGACACTGCAGTGCCACTCCTAGGTGGGCCAGGTGTTTGTGCTGCCCACTTGTTTCGCTTAGCCTAGCCATCCAGCGACCACAGTGCACCTCTTTTTCTCTTTCTTTGCATTATGTGCTGTTTGGGGACTATTTTTTTAAGTGCCATCCTGTCTGACACTGCAGTGCCACTCCTAGATGGGCCAGGTGTTTGTGCCGCCAACTTGGGTCGCTTAGCTTAGTCATTTAGCGACCTTGGTGCAAATTTTAGGACTAAAAATAATATTGTGAGGTGTGAGGTGTTCAGAATAGACTGGAAATGAGTGGAAATTATGGTTATTGAGGTTAATAATACTATAGGATCAAAATTACCCCCCAATTCTATGATTTAAGCTGTTTTTGAGGGGTTTTTGAAAAAAAAACACCCAAATCCAAAACACTTCCGAATCCGCCAAATAATTTTTTAGGGAGGTTTTGCCAAAACGCGTCTGAATCCAAAATACGGCAGCGGAAACGAATCCAAAACCAAAACACAAAACCAGAAAAATTTCCGGTGCACATCTCTAATAATAACTCCCCTAATTGGTATATGTATGCTTCACAATTATAATTTTACATACTCTCCATTTCCAAAATACTTCCTAAGTAGCTCCCTAGTATTTTCGTATAATATGAACATATACCCTTTATCACTAAATATCCCCCCACTCACACCAATCACATTCTATACATCTTCTCTTTCAAATATCACTTTAAAAGGACCTAACACTGGTACCAGTGAATGATGAGCTATTTCCAAATAATGCTGAATGAGGCTACCATCATACTGTTTTGGTCAGTATAACGTTGGTGCACATAACTCTCAGTTTTGTTTTAATGTTAAAAGGTTATACAGTCCACTGCTCTTACAATGTGTTTAATCTGTAGTGCCCTCCTTGGGGTGATGTGATGTAGTATTTATATAGGTAATGCTAAAAGGAATCTACAGTAGTTCAGTCTCTTAGAAAAGTTTACTACAGTTCTTAACAGAGTAATTACATAGTATTAGTATTCTCCACAGGTCAATAGCATTGCATATTATGTATGACTTAAGGCAGAAGCTGTTAAGTACTCAAACCCGATGGTTTACATACAAATACGATAGTGGGGGAACTGCACATGCAGTTTCCCTATCCTCCTGCAATATACTGCAATTTACAGTTGCCCTCTCCTCCTGCAATTTACTGTGACTATTAGAACTATCCTTTATTGTAGGGTCCCCACTTCCCCAGGAATCTCCTGCCTGGGCTGACTAGTAGGGAGGGTGTGTGGGGGGGGGGGGTTAATGCTTTGGCTAGAGCGACAACAACATGCATTTCCCCTGGCTGTGGCATTACTACCCCTCCACTATAGTGCACTGCAGCTAAAGGATAGTCAACCTCATGTGGTGCACACTGTGTGGGAAAGTACCTGAAGCCACAATGGGTCCCATGTGAGAAATACTATTCCTACACCTTTTGCAAAAAACTGTTTTGAAAAAAGCTGTTTTTCATTAATTTACTACTCATCGATGTCACGTTTATATGATACATACCCATGAAAAAGGCCTTATTAGGACAAAACGTGTAGGGGTATATCGGTTCAATATCCATTGTCCAATCCTTGAGTTTCCTACATTGAGCTCACAATCAGGGTGAAGGTGGGATTTGGTGTCACCTCTCCTGTGTTGGCTGTGGTCTTTTGATTCTATTTTATATATAAGCATTTTATGCATTTTTATATATCTGAAATTTATTCTTAATTGAGAATAAATATTTGATATCTTTTAAAAAGTGGCCATTTGCCCTTTTTTCTGGGTGATTCTTTCTGGTGAGAGGGTATCTCCACAAGATCATTTTTAAACACTGGATAATACCAACAATTGCATTGAAGAGTCTTTTATATATGAAATAACAGTTACTTTCAAGCAATTATCTTCTACCTTGAATGGACTATTTGAAGATTGATTCCCGGTAAGAAGTTCAAATTAGACATTCCTCAGCACCCTCTGGAATATTTTGCGTTTATTATATATATATATATATATATCCATATATTATTACGGCACCCACTGTCCTTGTAACAACCACCGGGGTGCCCCCCTCCTCTGGTACAAGCTTGTAATGGTTCCCTGGGATGGATTGCTTCTCCGTTCCTTTGTGTGAAAAGAACCAGGTGGCACTCCACAGATTTTTGAACCAGCGGTTATAAGTGTATTCAAAGCATCAAAATAAATGGTAGAGACATAGATGAAGACACCAACGTTTCAACGCCTTTAAGGCGTTTTTGTCAAGGTGCTATGCGGTGCAAAGGTGAAAAACCAAACAAAAGCACACAGAAACATTTCTTATCTTATGTAGGTATGTGAAGTGACTAAGACCATCCTCCTCTCCCCACGCCGGCGTCCCCCTGGGTCTGGGAGCTGCGGTCCGCGACAGTTCCGGTAGAGGCGGCGGACTCGATGATATCACACGCTGCGTTGTCCCCCGGCTGCTCTGCTGCCATCAGCTCCACGTTGCCAAGGACGCCGTAACTATGGGGGGGGGAGAGACGGAGACAAAAGTAATGTATATATATATATATATATACATACATACACACAGTATATATAAAAATGTAAATAAAGACAGCACTCAAAGCAGATTCATGAAAAATAATGAAGGTGGTGCAAGGCAATAGTAAAAATAGTTGCACTCACTTTTCCAGTACTCCAGAAAAAGCAGAAAATGCCAGCACTCACAATTTAGATAAATGAAGAGGGGTGTGGCTGGGAGACTGTGTATGTCATGCAGTTTGGCTAAGGAATAAACACCCTCTTCATTCATCTATATACACTATCAATCCTAACAGTGACGGTTTGCATGCTGTCCCCTTATTGATTGAAGATAACCTGTTATGCACTAGTCCCAATTAGAGATGAGCGGGTTCGGATTCTCTGAAACCGAACCCGCACGAACTTCATGTTTTTTTCACGGGTCCGAGCAGACTCGGATCCTCCCGCCTTGCTCGGTTAACCCGAGCGCGCCCGAACGTCATCATGACGCTGTCGGATTCTCGCGAGACACGGATTCTATATAAGGAGCCGCGCGTCGCCGCCATTTTCACACGTGCATTGAGATTGATAGGGAGAGGACGTGGCTGGCGTCCTCTCCATTAGAAATTAGATTAGAAGAGAGAGAGAGATTGTGCAGAGTCAGACAGAGTTTACCACAGTGACCAGTGCAGTTGTTGTTAGTTAACTTTTATTTATTTTAATATAATATATCCGTTCTCTGCTATATCCGTTCTCTGCCTGAAAAAAAACGATACACAGCAGCAGCCAGTCACACAGTGTGACTCAGTCTGTGTGCACTCAGCTCAGCCCAGTGTGCTGCACATCAATGTATAAAAGGCAAAGCTTATAATAATTGTGGGGGAGACTGGGGAGCACTGCAGGTTGTTATAGCAGGAGCCCCCAGGAGTACATAATATTATATTAATTTAAAATTAAACAGTGCACACTTTTGCTGCAGGAGTGCCACTGCCAGTGTGACTAGTGGTGACCAGTGCCTGACCACCAGTATAGTAGTATATTGTTGTATGTATTGTATACTATCTCTTTATCAACCAGTCTATATTAGCAGCAGACACAGTACAGTGCGGTAGTTCACGGCTGTGGCTACCTCTGTGTCGGCAGTCGGAACTCGGCAGGCAGTCCGTCCATCCATAATTGTATTACAATATATACCACCTAACCGTGGTATTTTTTTTTCTTTCTTTATACCGTCGTCATAGTGTCATACTAGTTGTTACGAGTATACTACTATCTCTTTATCAACCAGTGTACAGTGCGGTAGTTCACGGCTGTGGCTACCTCTGTGTCGGCAGTCGGCAGGCAGTCCGTCCATCCATAATTGTATTATTATTATAATATATACCACCTAACCGTGGTTTTTTTTTCATTCTTTATACCGTCATAGTGTCATACTAGTTGTTACGAGTATACTACTATCTCTTTATCAACCAGTGTACAGTGCGGTAGTTCACGGCTGTGGCTACCTCTGTGTCGGCAGTCGGCAGGCAGTCCGTCCATCCATAATTGTATTATTATTATAATATATACCACCTAACTGTGGTATTTTTTTTTCTTTCTTTATACCGTCGTCATAGTGTCATACTAGTTGTTACGAGTATACTACTATCTCTTTATCAACCAGTGTACAGTGCGGTAGTTCACGGCTGTGGCTACCTCTGTGTCGGCAGTCGGCAGGCAGTCCGTCCATCCATAATTGTATTATTATTATAATATATACCACCTAACCGTGGTTTTTTTTTCATTCTTTATACCGTCATAGTGTCATACTAGTTGTTACGAGTATACTACTATCTCTTTATCAACCAGTGTACAGTGCGGTAGTTCACGGCTGTGGCTACCTCTGTGTCGGCAGTCGGCAGGCAGTCCGTCCATCCATAATTGTATTATTATTATAATATATACCACCTAACCGTGGTTTTTTTTTCATTCTTTATACCGTCGTCATAGTGTCATACTAGTTGTTACGAGTATACTACTATCTCTTTATCAACCAGTGTACAGTGCGGTAGTTCACGGCTGTGGCTACCTCTGTGTCGGCAGTCGGCAGGCAGTCCGTCCATCCATAATTGTATTATTATTATAATATATACCACCTAACCGTGGTTTTTTTTTCATTCTTTATACCGTCGTCATAGTGTCATACTAGTTGTTACGAGTATACTACTATCTCTTTATCAACCAGTGTACAGTGCGGTAGTTCACGGCTGTGGCTACCTCTGTGTCGGCAGTCGGCAGGCAGTCCGTCCATCCATAATTGTATTATTATTATAATATATACCACCTAACTGTGGTATTTTTTTTTCTTTCTTTATACCGTCGTCATAGTGTCATACTAGTTGTTACGAGTATACTACTATCTCTTTATCAACCAGTGTACAGTGCGGTAGTTCACGGCTGTGGCTACCTCTGTGTCGGCAGTCGGCAGGCAGTCCGTCCATCCATAATTGTATTATTATTATAATATATACCACCTAACCGTGGTTTTTTTTTCATTCTTTATACCGTCGTCATAGTGTCATACTAGTTGTTACGAGTATACTACTATCTCTTTATCAACCAGTGTACAGTGCGGTAGTTCACGGCTGTGGCTACCTCTGTGTCGGCAGTCGGCAGGCAGTCCGTCCATCCATAATTGTATTATTATTATAATATATACCACCTAACCGTGGTTTTTTTTTCATTCTTTATACCGTCGTCATAGTGTCATACTAGTTGTTACGAGTATACTACTATCTCTTTATCAACCAGTGTACAGTGCGGTAGTTCACGGCTGTGGCTACCTCTGTGTCGGCAGTCGGCAGGCAGTCCGTCCATCCATAATTGTATTATTATTATAATATATACCACCTAACCGTGGTTTTTTTATACCACCTAACCGTGGCAGTCCGTCCATAATTGTATACTAGTATCCAATCCATCCATCTCCATTGTTTACCTGAGGTGCCTTTTAGTTCTGCCTATAAAATATGGAGAACAAAAAAGTTGAGGTTCCAAAATTAGGGAAAGATCAAGATCCACTTCCACCTCGTGCTGAAGCTGCTGCCACTAGTCATGGCCGAGACGATGAAATGCCAGCAACGTCGTCTGCCAAGGCCGATGCCCAATGTCATAGTACAGAGCATGTCAAATCCAAAACACCAAATATCAGAAAAAAAAGGACTCCAAAACCTAAACTAAAATTGTCGGAGGAGAAGCGTAAACTTGCCAATATGCCATTTACCACACGGAGTGGCAAGGAACGGCTGAGGCCCTGGCCTATGTTCATGGCTAGTGGTTCAGCTTCACATGAGGATGGAAGCACTCAGCCTCTCGCTAGAAAAATGAAACGACTCAAGCTGGCAAAAGCACAGCAAAGAACTGTGCGTTCTTCGAAATCCCAAATCCACAAGGAGAGTCCAATTGTGTCGGTTGCGATGCCTGACCTTCCCAACACTGGATGTGAAGAGCATGCGCCTTCCACCATTTGCACGCCCCCTGCAAGTGCTGGAAGGAGCACCCGCAGTCCAGTTCCTGATAGTGAGATTGAAGATGTCAGTGTTGAAGTCCACCAGGATGAGGAGGATATGGGTGTTGCTGGCGCTGGGGAGGAAATTGACAAGGAGGATTCTGATGGTGAGGTGGTTTGTTTAAGTCAGGCACCCGGGGAGACACCTGTTGTCCGTGGGACGAATATGGCCGTTGACATGCCAGGTGAAAATACCAAAAAAATCAGCTCTTCGGTGTGGAGGTATTTCACCAGAAATGCGGACAACAGGTGTCAAGCCGTGTGTTCCCTTTGTCAAGCTGTAATAAGTAGGGGTAAGGACGTTAACCACCTCGGAACATCCTCCCTTATACGTCACCTGCAGCGCATTCATAATAAGTCAGTGACAAGTTCAAAAACTTTGGGTGACAGCGGAAGCACTCCACTGACCAGTAAATCCCTTCCTCTTGTAACCAAGCTCACGCAAACCACCCCACCAACTCCCTCAGTGTCAATTTCCTCCTTCCCCAGGAATGCCAATAGTCCTGCAGGCCATGTCACTGGCAATTCTGACGATTCCTCTCCTGCCTGGGATTCCTCCGATGCATCCTTGCGTGTAACGCCTACTGCTGCTGGCGCTGCTGTTGTTGCTGCTGGGAGTCGATGGTCATCCCAGAGAGGAAGTCGTAAGACCACTTTTACTACTTCCACCAAGCAATTGACTGTCCAACAGTCATTTGCGAGGAAGATTAAATATCACAGCAGTCATCCTACTGCAAAGCGGATAACTGAGGCCTTGACATCCTGGGTGGTGAGAAACGTGGTTCCGGTATCCATCATTACTGCAGAGCCAACTAAAGACTTGTTGGAGGTACTGTGTCCCCGGTACCAAATACCATCTAGGTTCCATTTCTCTAGGGTTGCGATACCGAAAATGTCCACAGACCTCAGAAAAAGAGTCACCAGTGTCCTAAAAAATGCAGCTGTACCCAATGTCCACTTAACCACGGACATGTGGACAAGTGGAGCAGGGCAGGGTCAGGACTATATGACTGTGACAGCCCACTGGGTAGATGTATGGACTCCCGCCGCAAGAACAGCAGCGGCGGCACCAGTAGCAGCATCTCGCAAACGCCAACTCGTTCCTAGGCAGGCTACGCTTTGTATCACCGGTTTCCAGAATACGCACACAGCTGAAAACCTCTTACGGCAACTGAGGAAGATCATCGCGGAATGGCTTACCCCAATTGGACTCTCCTGTGGATTTGTGCCATCGGACAACGCCAGCAATATTGTGCGTGCATTACATCTGGGCAAATTCCAGCACGTCCCATGTTTTGCACATACCTTGAATTTGGTGGTGCAGAATTTTTTAAAAAACGACAGGGGCGTGCAAGAGATGCTGTCGGTGGCCAGAAAAATTGCGGGACACTTTCGGCGTACAGGCAGCACGTACAGAAGACTGGAGCACCACCAAAAACGCCTGAACCTGCCCTGCCATCATCTGAAGCAGGAGGTGGTAACGAGGTGGAATTCAACCCTCTATATGCTTCAGAGGTTGGAGGAGCAGCAAAAGGCCATTCAAGCCTATACAACTGACCATGATATAGGAGGTGGAATGCACCTGTCTCAAGCGCAGTGGAGAATGATTTCAACGTTGTGCAAGGTTCTGCAACCTTTTGAACTTGCCACACGTGAAGTCAGTTCAGACACTGCCAGCCTGAGTCAGGTCATTCCCCTCATCAGGCTTTTGCAGAAGAAGCTGGAGACATTGAAGGAGGAGCTAAGACAGAGCGATTCCGCTAGGCATGTGGGACTTGTGGATGGAGCCCTTAATTCGCTTAACAAGGATTCACGGGTGGTCAATCTGTTGAAATCAGAGCACTACATTTTGGCCACCGTGCTCGATCCTAGATTTAAAACCTACCTTGGATCTCTCTTTCCGGCGCACACAAGTCTGCTGGGTTTCAAAGACCTGCTGGTGAGAAAATTGTCAAGTCAAGCGGAACGCGACCTGTCAACATCTCCTCCTTCACATTCTCCCGCAACTGGGGCTGCGAGGAAAAGGCTCAGAATTCCGAGCCCACCCGCTGGCGGTGATGCAGGGCAGTCTGGAGCGACTGCTGATGCTGACATCTGGTCCGGACTGAAGGACCTGACAACCATTACGGACATGTCGTCTACTGTCACTGCATATGATTCTATCACCATTGATAGAATGGTGGAGGATTATATGAGTGACCGCATCCAAGTAGGCACGTCACACAGTCCGTACTTATACTGGCAGGAAAAAGAGGCAATTTGGAGGCCCTTGCACAAACTGGCTTTATTCTACCTAAGTTGCCCTCCCACAAGTGTGTACTCCGAAAGAGTGTTTAGTGCCGCCGCTCACCTTGTCAGCAATCGGCGTACGAGGTTACATCCAGAAAATGTGGAGAAGATGATGTTCATTAAAATGAATTATAATCAATTCCTCCGCGGAGACATTGACCAGCAGCAATTGCCTCCACAAAGTACACAGGGAGCTGACATGGTGGATTCCAGTGGGGACGAATTGATAATCTGTGAGGAGGGGGATGTACACGGTGATATATCGGAGGATGATGATGAGGTGGACATCTTGCCTCTGTAGAGCCAGTTTGTGCAAGGAGAGATTAATTGCTTCTTTTTTGGTGGGGGTCCAAACCAACCCGTCATTTCAGTCACAGTCGTGTGGCAGACCCTGTCACTGAAATGATGGGTTGGTTAAAGTGTGCATGTCCTGTTTTGTTTATACAACATAAGGGTGGGTGGGAAGGGCCCAAGGACAATTCCATCTTGCACCTCTTTTTTCTTTTATTTTTCTTTGCGTCATGTGCTGTTTGGGGAGGGTTTTTTGGAAGGGACATCCTGCGTGACACTGCAGTGCCACTCCTAGATGGGCCCGGTGTTTGTGTCGGCCACTAGGGTCGCTTATCTTTCTCACACAGCTACCTCATTGCGCCTCTTTTTTTCTTTGCGTCATGTGCTGTTTGGGGAGGGTTTTTTGGAAGGGACATCCTGCGTGACACTGCAGTGCCACTCCTAGATGGGCCCGGTGTTTGTGTCGGCCACTAGGGTCGCTTATCTTTCTCACACAGTCAGCTACCTCATTGCGCCTCTTTTTTTCTTTGCGTCATGTGCTGTTTGGGGAGGGTTTTTTGGAAGGGACATCCTGCGTGACACTGCAGTGCCACTCCTAGATGGGCCCGGTGTTTGTGTCGGCCACTAGGGTCGCTAATCTTACTCACACAGCTACCTCATTGCGCCTCTTTTTTTCTTTGCGTCATGTGCTGTTTGGGGAGGGTTTTTTGGAAGGGACATCCTGCGTGACACTGCAGTGCCACTCCTAGATGGGCCCGGTGTTTGTGTCGGCCACTAGGGTCGCTTATCTTTCTCACACAGTCAGCTACCTCATTGCGCCTCTTTTTTTCTTTGCGTCATGTGCTGTTTGGGGAGGGTTTTTTGGAAGGGACATCCTGCGTGACACTGCAGTGCCACTCCTAGATGGGCCCGGTGTTTGTGTCGGCCACTAGGGTCGCTTATCTTTCTCACACAGTCAGCTACCTCATTGCGCCTCTTTTTTTCTTTGCGTCATGTGCTGTTTGGGGAGGGTTTTTTGGAAGGGACATCCTGCGTGACACTGCAGTGCCACTCCTAGATGGGCCCGGTGTTTGTGTCGGCCACTAGGGTCGCTAATCTTACTCACACAGCTACCTCATTGCGCCTCTTTTTTTCTTTGCGTCATGTGCTGTTTGGGGAGGGTTTTTTGGAAGGGACATCCTGCGTGACACTGCAGTGCCACTCCTAGATGGGCCCGGTGTTTGTGTCGGCCACTAGGGTCGCTTATCTTACTCACACAGCGACCTTGGTGCAAATTTTAGGACTAAAAATAATATTGTGAGGTGTGATGTGTTCAGAATAGGCTGAAAATGAGTGTAAATTATGTTTTTTGAGGTTAATAATACTTTGGGATCAAAATTACCCCCAAATTCTATGATTTAAGCTGTTTTTTAGGGTTTTTTGAAAAAAACACCCGAATCCAAAACACACCCGAATCCGACAAAAAAAATTCGGTGAGGTTTTGCCAAAACGCGGTCGAACCCAAAACACGGCCGCGGAACCGAACCCAAAACCAAAACACAAAACCCGAAAAATTTCCGGCGCTCATCTCTAGTCCCAATGAAGGGTTTGGTAGTGGAATTGTTAAATTTGATTCTTACTCATAACTTTTTTTATTATGATGGCAGTTTTTAGCTTCAGGTGTCAGACTGTGCGATGTGGTCCAGTGTGGCCCCATCTTATGCCAACATCTATATCTACTGCATGTATAGCTGAACAGGACATTTTTTTCTCTAGGTTTGAGATATCTGAGAAAATCGTTTTATATTCTAGATATATTGATGATCAGCTATTGATATGGATGGGATCCAGAGATGAGTTTTCCTCTGCTTCAGAAGGGCACAATGCTTCTTCTAGTCCTACAAAATGTACTTACTGTATTGATCCAGTGACAGATAACTTTGTTCACTTTCTGTACCTATCAAGCTATGTTATTCCTTTATATCAGTAACTCTCCATATCTCCATTCCCTTGCAGCTTCTTCCAGGTATACTGTATTGTTTTCTGTTAATGTTCCTTTCATTTAAAAAAAAAATGGTTTACAAAAAAAGAAATAGTAAAAAAAAAAATATGATATGAAATGCAATTATAACAATCTGGAGTCTGTTTTGAAAATTGGCATAATGGGGCAAGATTGTCAGATCGTTTGGGATCACTGCACTACAGTAAGCTGTAGTATTATTATTACTATTATTATTATTATTATTATTATTATTATTAATAATAATAATAATAATAATAATAATAATAATAATAATAAGTGGCAATATAAAAAAATTACAGATGGCACAGATTATATTGCTAAATATCCTAGATGAGGCAATTATTATTATTATTATTATTATTATTATTATTATTATTCTGTATAGGAATGCATTGTATTTCAAAAATGTACCAAGGGGTGGATTATTGATATCCTAAAAATGGCACAGATCATTACTATTCTAACAAATAGGGGACAGATTATTACTATGCTAATAAAGGAGGCACACATGATTATGATTGTAATAAAAAAAACCACATATTATTATATTATTATTTTACTCAAGGGGTCACATATTATAATTAGTAGACCAAAAAGGCACAAATGAAAATTATAAAATTAAGGCACACACAGATTATTATTCGATTACATAGTTACATAGTATCTGAGGTTGAAAAAAGACAATTTGTCCATTGAGTTCAACCTATTTGTGATCTCCTGAGCAGGTTTATTTGGTCTAAAGTTTTGACTGATGCTGATGTCAGCTGTTGCGTTGTACCTTCTTTTTGTAGTATCTATAGTGCGCGATTATGCACCATAACCCTGGATATCCTTTTCCATTAGGAATTTATCTAACCCATTTTTAAAGGTGTTGACTGAGTCCGCCATTACAACTACTTCAGGCAGGGAGTTCCAAACACGTATTGTCCTTACCGTGAAAAAGCCTTTGCGCTATGATGTGTGGAATCTCCTCTCCTCTAACCTAAGCGAGTGTCCCCGAGTCTTCTGTGTTGAGCTAACCAAAAACAGGTCCCGCGCCAGCTCTGTGTATTGTCCCCTTATATATTTGTAGATGTTGATCATGTCCCCTCTCAGTCTCCCCTTTTCCAGTGTAAACATGCCTAGCCTTGCAAGCCTTTCCTCGTATTCCAGCAACTCCATGCCCTTAATTAGTTTGGTCACCCTACTCTGAACCTTTTCAAGCTCCATGATATCCTTTTTGTAGTATGGTGCCCAGAATTATACACAGTATTCAAGGTGTGGCCTCACTAGTGATTTATATAACGGGAGTATAAAACTCTCGTCCCTTGCATCAATTCCCCGTTTTATGCATGCTAATATCTTATTAGCCTTCTTTGCTGCAATCCTACATTGGGTACTGCTGCTTAGTTTGCTATCTATGAGAACACCTAAGTCCTTTTCCAGTACAGAATCCCTTAATTTTACCCCATTTAGTATGTAGGTGTGATTTTTGTCCTTGCTATCACAGTGCATTACCTTACACTTGTCTGTGTTGAAGCGCATTCTCCATTTGGCTGCCCATGCTTCTAATTTAATTAAGTCGTTCTGAAGAGACTCAGCATCCACCTCCATATTTATAGCCTTACACAATTTGGTATCATCTGCAAAAATTGACACCATGCTCTCTAGACCTTCTGTTAGGTCGTTAATGAAAATGTTGAACAATAGCGGTCCTAGTACCAAGCCTTGAGGCACACCACTTAGTACTTTAGTCCAATTTGAAAAGGACCCATTAACCACAATGCGCTGCTCCCTATTATCTAACCAATTTTTGACCCAAGTGCATATTGTGCTCCCTAGCCCTATTTCTTGTAGCTTGTAGATAAGTCTCATGTGTGGTACAGTGTCGATAGCTTTGGCAAAGTCTAAAAAGATTACATCCATCTCCATACCCTGATCGAGGTTTGCACTTACTGTTTCGTAAAAGCCAAGTAAGTTGGTTTGACAGGATCTGTCCTTCATGTTGATTCCTTTTAATGACCTTATTGGCTTCAAGGAACTTCTGAATACTATCCCTTAGAATACTTCCAATACTTTCCCCAATATAGATGTAAGACTAACTGGTCTATAATTACCCGGTTCAGCTTTACTTCCCTTTTTGAATATGGGCACAACTTGCGCTATACGCCAGTCTTTGGGAATCATACCAGATATAACTGAATCTTTAAAGATCAAAAATAGCGGTTTTGCAAGTTCAGAGTGAAGCTCCATTAGAACCCTTGGGTGAATTCCATTGGGACCCGGTGACTTATTAATCTTTAAATGTTTTAATCGGTCGCAGACTACCTCCTCACTTAAATAAGTACCTATCAGTAGGATAATCTCATTATTGAGATTGTGATTTAGTCCCTGAATTGGGTCCTCTCTTGTAAATACTGTTGAAAAAAACGAATTTAATGTGTTCACTATGTCATTATAATTTTTGATTAAGACTCCCAACTTGTCTTTTAAAGGGCCTATATTCTCTTTCTTTAATCTCTTGGTATTAATGTATTTAAAGAAGAGTGAGCATATATTATTATTATTATTATTATTAGACCATGAGGTCACAGATAATATTTATTACACATATTATTAGACTAAGGGAAGCACAGATACACCGGATGCACAAAAAGTCTTATATTTACAAAGTGAACATTACATTTTTTCAAAGTATTCACCAGAGGAGTCTATGCAAAGTTGCATATGCTCAAACCACTTGGTGAAGCAGCTGGACTAGTCTGAACAGGTATGTGTTCTATATGCTGGATGAAGGTCTCCACTGCAGCTTTCAGCAACTCAAAATGAATCCCATGCATCTTGCACTTGATTTGTGGCAACACAAAGAAGTCACATGGGGCCAGGTCTGGACTGTACAGTGGATGACCCAACTCCTGAATGCATTAATGGGCCAGAAAATCCACCACTTTCCTCAACTTGGGGGCAGGTATATTTTTATAATGGAGAAGGGCACTATGAGCATGAGTTCTTGGATGGTGCCTGGAAATTGCTTCCAGCACTTGCGGCAGGCATTTGTTGGTGTACCAATCCCCAGTGATGGTGCACTGCTGCACAAATTGTACAGCAGCTACATATCTGCTTGGCTATGCTTCACTCATGTCAGAACTTCAGAATTTAAGTGACTGCTATCACACCTGGCCAGCATGTTGTGGCACCGAGTCCCCTGAGCTTCCTTCTGCTCTTGAGTCAGCTGATGGGGCACCCAGTGTGTCCCGAAACCTTGCGCAGGCTTAGATTTTTGTGGAGTATAAAGAAGATGGATACTGATGAGATGCCTATCTCATTCTCTAACTGATCACGGTCACACTGGCGTCCACCACAACTATGGTCCACATGGCAGAAATGTTGTCCTCTGTGATCTTCCATGGACCATCTCCAATGCTAAAAAATTCTGCAAACTGCTCAAACCCAGTGGTTTGGGATGGTGATTCCTCCACAAAAGCAGCTTGCAGTCAGTCATAAACACTCCTACCACTATTGTAGTCATAGAAGATCATGGCTATCTAGTAGCCTCTGTAGAGCTCCATTACGAGTATGCAAAGGAAATGAACGTGCTCACTTCTTCAGTGTGCAGTGCTGCTTATATATGGTTCTATACATTTCACAAGAACTTAAGGGAGACATTTACTAAGCAGTGATAAGAGCGGAGAAGTGAGCCAGTGGAGTAGTTGCCCATGGCAACCAATCAGCACTGAAGTAACATCTATAATTTGCGTACTATAAAATTATACAGAGCTGCTGATTTTTTTGATGGGGCAACTTCTCCACTGGCTCACTTCTCGACTCTTACCACCAGTGGTGCAAGTATGCGGGTACGCTCGGGTACGGAGTACCCTTAAGAATTTGTCAGTGGGTACTCAATACCACCTGCCACACACATTGCACCCATGACCGCCATTACCACAATTATAATGCGCCACAAAGCAACAAGACCATAGTGCTTGGCATCATGACGACACCTCCCACTTTGTCAGGGTTACTGGGGCACGACAGTGACATCATGGTGTCACATCACGCTTCCTCCTCTGGTGGCTGTGGCTGGCATGAAGAGAGGAGCCTGACTGCACTTTCCCACAGCGACCCTTGCTGGGAGCAGCAGTGCAGCTGTTTCCATTCGCTTGGCTTGTGTGACGCATCGGCACTGAGCGGCTTTTGGTCTTCACAGGCTGGGCTGCTGGGCATGTCTCTGGCTTCACTGTGTGCGGTAATTCATTTCTAATATAATGTGGATACTACTATATATTTCTATTATTATAGGGGTATTACTTTATATTTCTATTATTATGGGGGTATAACTATATATTTCTGTTGTAATGTGGACATAACTATATATTTCTGTTATACCAGGGGCACTACTACAGTATATTTCCTGGTATAATGGAGGCATTACTATATAATGTTATTAAATTGGGGGCATTACTACATATATTTATTATACTGGGGGTAGCACTATATATTTCTATTATACTGGAGGCATTACTATATATTTCTAGCCTTGCCTCCAGAGTGCAAAGAAAAGGGGCTGTGTCATGTGGCAACGTTGCTAGTGTCATGTAGCCACTCCCATTAGTGGCATGTGGCCACGCCCCTCACAACACTTTGCCACGCCCATTTTCGGCACTCAGTACCACTAAGAAAATATTTCTACTTGCACCACTGCTTTATCGCTGCTTAGTAAATGTCCCCCTTAGTCATAGATTGCAGTTCACTACCCGACAGTCAGATTGTGTCTACTCTGCCTATGCATTGCACATCCGGAAACTTATTGCACACCCCTCATACACTGAGTTTCACGGGAAGGGGAGTTGTTATAGGTGATTTTCTCATCTAGATCAGTTCTGATAATCTAACTGGGTATTTATTATGACACTATTTGCAAAACATACCAAAATTCTCAGGACACTGGCAAACAAATATACTGTATATCCAATCCCTAATATCCTCATGAACATTCAAACCTTCATCACTAGCCTATATTTTGCTTCCTAATTTAAGGGCTAGCTTAACAAGAACAAATTTGAAATGGTATTCTTTTGAATGAACAATAGACTGTATTTTTCTACCTTTTAAAAAACAATCTTTGGTAAGTATACTCTGCAGCTTCCACCTTCTTTTTGTCATCTCAGTCTTACTGTATTATGTGCCTGCGTTCCCCACACAAACTAGTTCTCACTCTCACCTGCTGTCATCCCACCCTTATCTAACACTGATAATCTCTCCCTGACTACTGACCTCTTTCCATAATTATTAAGATATCTAGAAACAACTCTGAAAAAAATAATTGGGACCAAAATTCTCCCTCAGCTTATCATCATTACTTCTCTCAGTGACCATTTGCCTCACAAGTGTCTTTTACTCACATGACCTATTGGACAGTAAGGGTAATTCAGAGTTGGTCGAAGCAGCAAATTTGTTAGCAGTTGGGCAAAACCAAGGGGGTCATTCCGAGTTGATCGCTCGCTGCCATTTTCCGCAGCGCAGCGATCAGGTCACTACTGCGCATGCGTATGCACCACAATGCGCAGGCGTGTCGTACGGGTACAAAGCGGGTTGTTGCTGGGCGATGGCTTTAACGAAGAATCCGTTCGCACAGCGGATCGCAAGGAGATTGACAGGAAGAAGGCATTTGTGGGTGGAAAAAAGGGCCCTAATTTGCACACCTTAATTAGGTAGTGAGGTGCTACTCTGCTTGAGACTTAGTAAAGTGTACAGAGGGAAAAGGTAGCAGGTGCACTATCTCACACTAGCTCAACCTGTAGTAACCAGAGGCACTTAGCATATTCCTGGCCAGGGCTATGAGCTTACCCACCGCATCAAGGTAGCCTCTCATTGGGTAAGTCCCTAACACTAACTATAGGGGTTCAAGTCCGGGGGGCAGGACACCCCAGAGCCACCCAGCCAGACAACCCCAGGGCATCGCAGGAGTGTTAAAAATATAGGGTTAAAGAGGTAGGAGCAGCTGTTGCTGCATGTGTGAATAATGTGAGGAGTAAAAGAAAATTATGTGAAGGTGTTACATATATATATATAAAACAAACTATAAGTGCCATGGAGTGATGAAATAGTGTTAAATTGCGATGCCCCAGGGACACCCAGCCACGGCAGGCACAGGGAGCCCCGCACCCCAGAGAATTCCCCCCATTATGGACTGCCATATTAAACAAAATGTGGGTGTCAACTGACCATTTTCTGGGAGTGTTTTGGAAAACGCAGGCGTGCCCAAGCATTTGCTGGGCGGGTGTCTGACTTCATTTCCGGCACCAAAAAGACTGAAGTGATCATAAGGGCTGAGTAAGTCCAGAGCTACTCAGAAACTGCACAAAATGTTTTTGCAGAGCTCGGCTGCAAAGGTGTTCGCACACTTGCAAAGCGAAAATACACTCCCCTGTGGGCGGCGATTATGTGTTTGCACGGCTGCAAAAAATAGCTAGCGAGTGATCAACTTGGAATGAGGGCCCATGCGCACTGCAGGTGTAGCAGATATAACATTTGTAGAGAGAGTTAGATTTGGGTGGATTAGTTTGTTTCTGTGCAGGGTAAATACTGCCTGATTTATTTTTACACTGCAATTTAGATTTCAGTTTGAACACACCCCACCCAAATCTAACTCTCTCTGCACATGTTATATCTGGCCCCCGCAGCAGTGCACATGGGGGGTCATTCCGAGTTGTTTGCTCGTTGCCGATTTTCGCTACGCTGCGATTTGTTGCTAATCGCGCATGCGCAAGGCACGCAGGGCGCATGCGCTTAGTTATTTAACTAAAAACTTAGCAGATTTGCTGTGGATTCTGCGGCGCTTTTCAGTCGCTTTGCTGATCGGTAAATGATTGACAGGAAAGGGGCGTTTCTGGGAGGTAACTGAGCATTTTCCGGGAGTGTGCTAAAAAACGCAGGCGTGTCAGGGAAAACCGCGGGAGTGTCTGGAGAAACGGGGGAGTGGCTGGCCAAATGCAGGGCGTGTTTGTGACGTCAAACCAGGAACTAAACAGTCTGTGAGTAGGTCTGGAGCTACTCAGAAACTGCAAAGAATTATTTATTAGCAGTTCTGCTAATGTTTCGTTCGCTATTCTGCTAAGCTAATATACACTCCCAGAGGGCGGCGGCCTAGTGTGTGCAATGCTGCTAAAAGCAGCTAGTGAGCGAACAACTCGGAATGACCCCCATGGTGTTGCCCAATTGCTAACAAATTTGCTGCTGGGATCAAGTCTGAATTAGGCCCACTGTTCAGTCAAGCTTTCAGTCCCAAAACTCAACAGTGACTGCACTGAATGGGTTCACTACGGCTGGCCGGCGGTCGGGCTCCCGGCGACAAGCATACCGGCGCCGGGAGGCCGACCGCCGGCTTACCGACAGTGTGGCGAGCGCAAATGAGCCCCTTGCGGGCTCGCTGCGCTCGCCACGCTACGGGCACGGTGGCGCTCTACGCGCGCCACACTATTTTATTCTCCCTCTATGGGGGTCGTGGACCCCCACGAGGGAAAATAAGTGTCGGTATGCCGGCTGTCGGGCTCCCGATGCCGGTATACTGAGCGCCGGGAGCCCGACCGCCGGCATACAGAAGACCACCCCACTGAATAATGTGGTCAGTGATTTAAAAACTATAAAATCTAATAGTCAGTCCATACTTATAAGTCTCTTTGATTTAACTGCCGCATTTAACACCATTAAACTTTCAATTATCATACCAAATGACTATGGGGGTCATTCCGAGTTGATCACACGTAGCAACTTTTTGCTGCCCATGCTTTCAACTAGACACCGCCTATGAGGGAGGGTTTTTTTGCATAGCAAGGCTGCGAACGCTTTTGCAGCCCTGCTATGCAAAAAAAGTTTTGTGTAGAACAAGACCAGGGTAAGAGTTATTTAGCCTGTGCGATGAATCCAGCGTTGCAGGTCCCGGAATTGACGTCAGACATCCGCCCTCCAAACACCTGGACACGCCTGCGTTCGCCGCACCACTCCCAGAAAACGGTCAGTTGATGACCCGGAACACCTTCCTTCTGTCAATCTTCTTGCGATCACGGTAGCGATCGCTTTCTTCGTTCTTCTTGTTTGTTGACCAGTGATGGTCGTCGCTGGGCAATGATGCGCCTGCGTATTGCAGCCGCTGTGCATGCGCAGAACTGACCCGTTCGCACCGGTGCGAAAACAGCAGCATGCAAATAGGTCGGAATGACCCCTATGTCTTTAGGGTACTTTCCTGTACTGGTTTTCATCCTACCTATCAAACCCCTCCTTTGTTTTCTTTTAATTTCCATTGATCCACTTTCTCTAGAGTCTATTAGATAGAGTATCACAAGTTTCTTCTGTATCCATACTACTTTTTTATTTTTATTTTACAAACCATCATAACTCATTCGGGGATACAAGATCACCTCTATGTAGCCAACATCCAAATTTATGTATCCTCTTTGGAACGTCTACCATTTGTCTAGGCTATTGCTGAATGTATTTCTTTTATCTTGAATGTTCTCTTGACACCTCACACTGGTTTTTGAAAATGTCAGCTATTAATATTTCTAACAACCTACAGAATCTACTGTTGATAGGATGATAATATACTCCACCAGTAAAAGCCCATTGCCAAGTTGTCATTCTTGACTCAGATCTGCCCTGTGTTCCCAACATCCTCTATATCATGTTACATGTGTCTAAAGTGGGATAAACACTGTGCTATAATTGGGACAAAAGTCAATTCCCTGCTGCTGGTCCAATTTGCACAGTGTGTACACATTGGGGGTAATTCTGAGTTGATTGCAGCAGGACATTTTTTTGCAGTTAGGCAAATCCATGTACACTGCAGGGGGGGGGGCAGATATAACATGTGCAGATAGAGTTAGATTTGGGTGTGGTGTGTTAAATCTGCAATCTAATTTGCAGTGTAAAAATAAAGCAGCCAGTATTTACCCTGCACAGAAATAAAATAACCCATCCAAATCTAACTCTTTCTGCACATGTTATATCTGCCTCCCCTGCAGTGCACATGGTTTTGCCCAACTGCTAAAAAATTTCCTGCTGCAATCAACTTGGAATTACCCCCACTACCCGTATCTGACATTCATACTGTTTCTACTCCTAACATCTAAACTGCTGCATGATGTTCAGTGGTACCGATGAGCCAATATTGTTCCACAAAACTATTGTGTACAAAGATTGTTTGTAATAGTATATTTAAAACATCACTTCAACGATATTTAGGGACATTTATCGTTCAGATAGGGATGGTAATTGAGGAATGTGTATACTGGAAATTGGATGTTCCTAGAATTGGTTCAGTTTTCAGAAAATAACATTGTGGATCTGTTCTGTAATTAGACAGGTGTGTACCTGGCTTTAGATATCATCTCTAAAACATTCATATTTTTTACACAATACCAGTGGCGGTTCCAAGTGCAGGAAAGCAGGGCCTCTGGGCGCAGTCACAGTCACCATACCAGCTCCCTCCTCGCCGCCCGCCACAATTTACAACTGCACTGCGGCAGTAGTGGATTTACCACAAAGCACACAAAACTGGGCTCAGGGGGGCCGCTGACACAACTATTTAATGGAGATTATGGAGGCTTAATAGCTGCAGCGGGGGATGGTCGGGGAGTGCCCTCTTCCTGACTTAGTCCCCGCCAAGAGTTCTGTGTGGGTCTCCCTGCGCATCTCATGTGGAGGAGGTCGGCTGCTACTGTATGGTATGTCTCCGGGGAAAGGGGGTGTGTTTGGAGTCTGCTTGTGTATTTGTGTGGGTAGGGGTGTGCTGGACACTTTTTATACTGCGGGTGGGAGATAGAAAGTTGCCGGCTACTAGTGTATTTCGGCAAGGGGGAGAAGAGGGAGTTTCCTGACACAGCTGTTTAGTGCACGTTGAGTTGGGGTGGGAATTGATGGCTGCTGCTCTGTGTACTGGACATCCTATTGTACAGGATGTTGCCACGCATGTGGAGTATGGTGTCCTTGCTTCTACTTTTGTGATTCCTTTATCACTTTAAAAATGCAATTTAAAATATTATTCTCCTGTCTTCCTACACTACAGGGCACTATATAGCAGTGATGACACTACACTACAGCCATAGCAGAGAGGATTCAGTCAGGAGTGAGGGGCTCTACCTGGTGTAATGTGTGTAAGAGGCTCTACCTGGCATAATGTGTATAAAAGGGGCTTTACCTGGCATAATGTCTATAAGGAACATTACCTGGCTCAAAATGTATAAGAGGCTCTACCTGGCATAACATGTATAAACGAGGCTCTACCGGTGTAATGTGTATAAGGCGCTCTACCTGATGTAATGTATATAAGGGGCTCTGCTCTACTGTGGTGTAATGTGTGTAAGGTGCTCTAACATGGCATAATATTTATAAGGGGTACTACTGTGTGGTGTAATGTGACTGATGGACACTACTGTACAGTGTAATGTGAATTGGTACTATTCTGTAGTCATGCCCCTTCCCCATGAATTTAGGGAGGCAAAAGAAACGTTCATCCTGGGTGCCGTAAAGTTTCGAAAAGACCCTGCACAACACTTTACATAACCTGTGCTCATTCTTTAACTTTATTAATGCATTTTTTCCCCCATAGTCTAATGTTATTCCCTGCTACCTTTAAAATAGCCAATATGAAACATGTTGATTAATATAACTGCTTCGGACTGTGGATTGTGGACTGACTTCTGAAACAAATTGTGTTTTCTTCATTGATCTTGCCTACAGTATATGATGTTGAGGCTATATTATAATTATATTTGGTACTTTTATTTTCACTATCAAATCAAATCTTTAAAAAAAACTTTCTTGTGCTTATGACCAGGTTAGGTATCTGTGTATTATATGCCTAGAATAAGTCTGGCGCATATGTACTGGTTCAGAGCTGAAAGCATAGGCATAGAGATGTGGCTTAACAGGTCCAGTAAATGGTAAATGAGAAACTTGCAGTATCCAATTTATATACATTACAATAATGTAATGAAGTGTCAAATGCACAAGATAGAAGAGTGTATTGATACAAATACAAATTAATTGGAATGAAATATCTATTGTTTTTCCCTATAAAAACTAAATGGGAATTTTCTTTCCTGTTGAAGTCTAAATAGGCAGTTGCAACTACATACAATATATCTACCGCACTACTGCATTAAGCATCTTATTCAGTAAGGTTTGCAGTTTCTGCTATAGAGCAGTTGCTGTGATTAAACAGTTGCCACCCAGAAATAGAGAAAAAATGGCCATTGCAGAAATTGCAATTGCTTCGCAATATGCGGGCTAATCGCAAAACCTTACGCAATTCCCGGAACATCAAAGATTTTTTCTATCTGCGCCAGGCAGGGTCATCCACAATTCTTGTGACACAAGAGGCTGGAAGTGGTCATTGCTAACATCATAGCCCCTCCTTAAAAACACCTGGGCACGCCTGCATTTTTTCAGACACACCCAGAAAATGGCAGGTTTCCACCCAGAAATGCCAGCTTTCTGTCAGTCAAATAGCGTCTGCATTGCGATCACGATGCGTACGCATTTTCTGATGCTATTACTTGCACTCTGCACATGCGCAGTCATTTGATAATTGGGCAGATTGCGATTCACAAATTTTGCATTCTTTACTTAATAAGGTCCTAAAAACTATCAAAGGGGTAAGTCCACAGTAGGGCAGTGAACCAAATAGGGATAAAGCAATCTGCTCCCCCAACACAGAGGTATTATTTCTGCAGGTAAAGGGAATAGGAAGCATATCCACAGCAACAGAAGATCATACAGATCAAAACCAAATAAACATAGGCAGAGAGAAGAACATAGCTAGGAACAGAAAAAGCACAACTCTAAAAGCTATGTGTGCAAATGCTAGGAGCTTAGGAAATAAAATCCCAGAACTAATTGCAATAATGACAAGGGATGATCTAGATATTGTGGCAATTACAGAGTCAGTGTGCAATGAAAATCATGACTTGGACATAGCTATCCTGGGATATACTTTATTTAGGAAGGACAGAATTGGAAAAACTGGAGGAGGGGTAGCACTGTATGCAGAAAAAGCATAAATACTACCTTAATACAAAGTACTGAAGAAAAAACTGAGGTCCTTTGGGTGACCATAAAAACAGGGGAGAAGTCTATTATTTGTATTGGCGTGATATATAGGCCACCAGGGCAGGAAGAGCAACCTATTGCAGGACATAACTAAAATGGTATTAAAAGGAGAGGTAATAATCATGGGAGACTTTAATCTTCCTGATGTAATCAGGGAGGTGTCTGTTGCTAGTTCCACTAGAAGTAGGAACATTTTAAATTCCCTTCAGGGAGCATCCCTCCACCAATTGGTGAGGAAGCCCACTCAGAAAGACACAATATTAGACCTCATACTTACAAATGGAGACAGAATATCAGACATACAGTAAAAGTGGTTGAAAACCTGGGATCCAGTGATCATCAAGAAGTATGATTTAGCATAAAGACAGAGACTGACTCACTCCATACAAAATCAAAGGTATTGGATTTTAGGAAGGCTGATTTTGTAGGGATGGGAAAATGTGTAAGCGATTCTTTAGCAGAGTGGAGGAACTTGGAAGCAGTGCAGGAGAGGTGGGAAACATTAAAAAGTGCAATATTAAAGGCAACAGACCTTTGTATCAAAAGTGTTAGGGAAATCACAAGGAAAAGGAAGCCAGTGTGGTATGCAATAGTAGCAGCAAATATTGTGAAAGCAAAAAGGATGGCTTTTAGGAAATATAAGCAGACACAAAATAATGAACACAAACAGATATATCTTATTAGACAGAAGGAGACTAGGAAGGTAATCAGATGTGCAAAGGCACAAGCTGAGGAGAAAATGGCCCAGTCAGTGGGTAAGGAGGCAATTTTTTTTATAGGTATATAAGCGAAAGGAGAAAAACAAAAGGAATAATAAAACTAAAGACAGAGACTGGGAGTCTTGTTGAGGGAGACAATGTAATAGCAGATCATCTTAGTAATTATTTTTGCTCAGTATTCACTACTGAAAGAGAGGGGAAGGGGCCACAGTTAAGTTGCAGGGATATTCAGGAAAATGAAACAAGTACATTTACAGAGGAGAAGGTCCTAACAGAACTCTCAAAGCTGAAAGTGGACACTAATCTTTGGGGCCAGATGGGATACATCCAAGGATAATAAAAGAACTTAAAGAGGTGCTGGTAGCACCATTGACAGAATTATTCAACCAGTCATTAGCTACAGGAGTAATTCCAGAGGACTGGAAAAGAGCGAACATAGTTCCACTGCACAAAAGTGGAAGCAAGGAAGAGGCAAACAACTACCAACCAGTGAGTCATACATCAGTAGTAAAGAAACTGATGGAAGCACTCTTAAAAAGAAAGAATTGTAGACTATCTCAAATCCAGCTATTTACAGGATTCCAAACAGATTGGATTCACTGGGAGGGGGGTCATGTCAAACAAATCTTATTTACTTTTTTGACTGTGTGACTAAAGTGATGGATAAAGGTGGAGCCATGGATATAGCTTATCTAGGGATCTGTACTTGGACCAGTGCTTTTTAATATCTTTATTGGTGACATTGCAAATGGCATTAAAGGGAAAGTATGCCTTTTTGCAGATGACACAAAGGTATTAAACAGGGTAGACACACCAGGTGGGGTTAGACAAATGATTGAGGATCTAGGTAGACAAGAGGAATATTCAAGAGTGTGGCATTTACAGTATAATGCCAAAAAATGTAAAATTATGCACTTGGGTCTCAAAAATTCAAAGGCTAAATATAATATTAATTTCATTATACTGGAAACTACTGAGGAGGAAAGGGATCTAGGCATCACTAGGCATCACTATTTCAGTTGACTTAAAGGCAGGTAAGCAATGTAACAAAGCTAGTCACATGCTTGGCTGCATTGGGAGAGGAATCAGCAGCAGAAAGAAAGAAGTAATAATGCCACTGTATAGGTCATTGGTACGACCTCATCTAGAATACTGTGTTCAATTCTGTAGGCCAAATCTTCAAAAGGATATTAAGGATATTAGTACAAAGAAGGGCAACTAAAATGGTGCATGGACTACATCACAAAACATACCCAGAAAGACTAAGAAATCTCAATATGTATAGTTTGGAGCAGAGAAGAGAGAGGGGGACATGATAGAAACTTTCAAATATATCAAAGGTTTTAACAAAGTCCAGTAGTGGAACATTCTTCAAACGAAGAGAAGCAATAGGACACGAGGACATGCACTAAGACAGGAGGGAGGGAGGTTCAGGGTTCAGGGGAAATTTTAGGAAAAATTACTTCACAGAAAGGGCAGTGGACAAGTGGAATAGCCTACCATCAGAGGTGATAGAGGCTAAGATAGTAGAAATACACTCCTTTCTGGTTTAAAGGAATGACTGTTCAATGCTTAACCATTGATGGTGCCATTGGAGTTTGACAATGATGGAATTAAACCCTTAATGGAGCACAGCGGGACATTATGTATGGGGACGGGACTTCACAGCATAATGAGGGGCTAGCTAAGGTTCATGCCCCCTGCACTGCAAATAAACCCAAAACCATTGCAAATAAGCCGGCTTCAATGGAACCATCAGATCTCTGCCATCAATGACAAGACCATTGTTAACCACCTACTGTATGGTCGATGGTCAATGGTCACTCCTACTGGTGTATCCAGGTCTACATCCACTGAAATTATGTGAACACTGCCTTACTGTACTCAACCTGGCCCTTCTCTTTGCCATTCTGCCCCTCCCATCAGAAGGAGTCATAAGAGTAGGGTGCAAACAATTCAGCATAGGGGCTTAGCTGTATCTGCACATGCTTTTGGGGTGCATGAAAAATGTAGAAATGCTTTAAGGAAAATAAATAAACAAATAAATACATACATAAAAACACCACATACAACTCTGTATGACCTACTGAATATATAATCAAATATATGTAAATATGTATATATATATATATATATATATATATATATATATAAAACATTTTTGAACAAATTAAATACATTTAAATTTTAACATTTAAAATATATTTCATTGCTAGTATACCTTTAATTTCAGAATCTTGCTCATGGCACATGCAGACTTTGCACTTTGGTAAAATAACATAAAATTGGACACAGAAAATGAAGCTATTCTACATAGAAAGGGCACCTTGAGTTTAATTGCAGCCAGAAGATGCATTATACCTGTAATGATAATGTCTTGTTTACCCTATAAAATCCAAGTAACCTCGATATAGATGACATATCCATTTGCATCAAGTTCCGAGTACGATTCACCTTTCAGCTGGGCTAATATTTTCTGCTCCTGCTCAGTGAGTGGTTAAGGTGCATAATCAGCTTTACAAATTAGTACAATTAGTGCACCAGTTATTTATTAATCCTTGTTCCAGAACCTTAATTAACAGTTTGCAGGGGGCTTGAATTATTTTTCTACAATTTCATACAAAACAAGCTGCAATTTATGCAAATAACTAAAGTTAGCCACAGCATTTTAGTAGCGAAAAACATCACATATTCCCAGGTGTTTTGGTCCTCATTAAAATAATGCATCATTTATGCATTAAAAAGTGTGTTAAAGATTATTATTTGCTTCCTGATTAGCATTCCCTATAAAAGCGAGCAATCTCTGTATACTCAACACAGATTGAGTTTGGACATGTTTCACATGGGTCACTAGTAAGCAAATGAAATTCATCTGTGCCTACAACAAGGATGACTCAGATAGACGTAAACTGCCCCTGTTCCATCTGGTATGTCTATAAAAAAGCTACAAACACAACAAAACAGAGCAATAAAGCCATATTTTATATTACTATTGAAACACAACCTAATGTCATTAACCTACCCATCCTTGATGATCTGCCAGTTTCCATGTAGAGAGGCTATAGCATAGGAATACATATAACTTTATTTCACTGCTGTTATATACTGTGCCAAGACTCAGCAATAATCATTCAGGTGCACTTCATATGGAGACTAGTGCTATAGTAAACAAAAAATAAAACACTGCCATACATTATATTGGTATATATTATAGATAGATGTGGTGTTCACCTGAGAGCTTACACTACTGTAAATTTAACTCATTGATGCATTTATTTAAAATGTGTTTGAATTATTTTTTAAACATACAGTAGTAATGCTAAATAGAACAACAGTACAAATATGCAGCAGACATTTACATCTAAATGGGTCAGTTTCAAACAACAGTGCTTTTATTAATTTTTGTGTGTGAATAATGATGATAATAATAATAATAATAGTTATTTATTTAGCACTTTTCTCCAAATAGAACTCAAAAGGGGGTATCCAATTAGGCCCGATCCATTTTTGGCCCCAAAAAACAGCCTGATATCGTGATTAATGATGGATCATTATCGCTGTATCCTATTACAGGCCGTTTTCATCAGCCGAAAACAGACCCATGATCGCGCGATAATACACAGGATTGAGGCTAAATCCCCGAACCCATGTGTTATCATAGCTCCCGCAGCCCCTTATCGCAGATTATGCTTTGGGTGCCTAATGCACCCGAAGCATAATCTGCAAAAAACTGCCAGCATCAGGGGGAGGAGCGTACCACATCGGGTATAATAGGATAGCCTCCAGCGATTCAATTACTGCCAATGACCGTGGGTAATTGGATACCACCCAAAAGTGCTTTTCATTTAAAAAGTAGTGATGAGCAGGTTCGCTTCCTCGGAATCCGAACCCCCCCGAACTTCACCCATTTTACACAGTTCCGAGGCAGACTCGGATCCTCCCGCTTTGCTTGGTTAACCAGAGTGCGTCCGAACGTCATCATCCCGCTGTCGGATTCTTGCGAGATTCGTATTCTACATAAGGTGCCGCGCGTCGCCACCATTTTCACTCATGCATTGGAGATGATAGGGAGAGGACGTGTGCAGCGTTCTCTCAGTTGAGTTCAGTGTGCTGCAAATATCTGTGCTCAGTGTGCTGCAAATATCTGTGCTCAGTGTGCTTGCAAATATCTGTGCTCAGTGTGCTGAAAATATCTACGTTCTCTGCCTGAAAAACGCTCCATATCTGTGCTGAATTGTAGTATATAGTAGGAGGACAGTGCAGAATTTTGCTGACCAGTGACCACCAGTATTATATCAGTACGGTACAGTAGTCCACTGCTCTACCTACCTCTGTGTCGTCAAGTATACTATCCATCCATACCTGTGGTGCATTTAAGTTTTGCGCAGTATATATTTAGTAGGAGGACAGTGCATAATTTTGCTGACCACCAGTATATAATATATAGCAGTACAGTAAAGTAGTCCACTGCTCTACCTACCTCTGTGTCATCAAGTATACTATTCTTCCATACCTGTGGTGCATTTAAGTTTTGCACAGTATATATAGTAGGAGGACAGTTCATAATTTTGCTGACCACCAGTATATAATATATAGCAGTATGGTACAGTAGTCCACTGCTCTACCTACTTCTGTGTCGTCAAGTATACTATCCATCCATACCTGTGGTGCATTTAAGTTTTGTGCAGTATATATAGTAGGAGGACAGTGCATAATTTTGCTGACCACCAGTATATAATATATAGCAGTACGGTACAGTAGTCCACTGCTCTACCTACCTCTGTGTCGTCAAGTATACTATCCATCCATACCTGTGGTGCATTTAAGTTTTGCGCAATAATTATATAGTAGGATGACAGTGCATAATTTTGCTAACCACCAGTATATAATATATAGCAGTACGGTACAGTAGTCCACTGCTCTACCTACCTCTGTGTCGTCAAGTATACTAACCATCCATACCTGTGGTGCATTTAAGTTTTGCGCAGTATATATAGTAAGAGGACAGTTCATATATTTGCTGACCACCAGTATATAATATATAGCAGTACAGTACAGTAGTCCACTGCTCTACCTACTTCTGTGTCGTCAAGTATACTATCCATCCATACCTGTGGTGCATTTAAGTTTTGTGCAGTATATATAGTAGGAGGACAGTGCATAATTTTGCTGACCACCAGTATATAATATATAGCAGTACGGTACAGTAGTCCACTGCTCTACCTACCTCTGTGTCGTCAAGTATACTATCCATCCATACCTGTGGTGCATTTAAGTTTTGCGCAATAATTATATAGTAGGAGGACAGTGCATAATTTTGCTGACCACCAGTATATAATATATAGCAGTACAGTACAGTAGTCCACTACTCTACCTACCTATGTGTCGTCAAGTATACTATCCATCCATACATGTGGTGCATTTAAGTTTTGCGCAGTATATATAGTAGGAGGACAGTGCATAATTTTGCTGACCGCCAGTATATAATATATAGCAGTAAGGTACAGTAGTCCACTGCTCTACCTACCTCTGTGTTGTCAAGTATACTATCCATCCATACCTGTGGTGCATTTAAGTTTTGCGCAGTATATATTTAGTAGGAGGACAGTGCATAATTTTGCTGACCACCAGTATATAATATATAGCAGTACGGTAAAGTAGTCCACTGCTCTACCTACCTCTGTGTCATCAAGTATACTATTCTTCCATACCTGTGGTGCATTTAAGTTTTGCGCAGTATATATAGTAGGAGTACAGTTCATAATTTTGCTGACCACCAGTATATAATATATAGCAGTATGGTACAGTAGTCCACTGCTCTACCTACTTCTGTGTCGTCAAGTATACTATCCATCCATACCTGTGGTGCATTTAAGTTTTGTGCAGTATATATAGTATGAGGACAGTGCATAATTTTGCTGACCACCAGTATATAATATATAGCAGTACGGTACAGTAGTCCACTGCTCTACCTACCTCTGTGTCGTCAAGTATACTATCCATCCATACCTGTGGTGCATTTAAGTTTTGCGCAATAATTATATAGTAGGATGACAGTGCATAATTTTGCTGACCACCAGTATATAATATATAGCAGTAAGGTAAAGTAATCCACTGCTCTACCTACCTCTGTGTCGTCAAGTATACTATCCATCCATACCTGTGGTGCATTTAAGTTTTGCGCAGTATATATAGTAGGAGGACAGTGCATAATTTTGCTGACCACCAGTATATAATATATAGCAGTACGGTACAGTAGTCCACTGCTCTACCTGCCTCTGTGTCGTTAAGTATACTATCCATCCATACCTGTGGTGCATTTAAGTTTTGCGCAGTATATATATAGTAGGAGGAAAGTGCATAATTTTGATGACCTCCAGTATATAATATATAGCAGTACAGTGCAGTATTCCACTGCTCTACCTACCTATGTGTCGTCAAGTATACTATCTATCCATACCTGTGGTGCTTTTAAGTTTTGCACAGTATATATAGTAGGAGGACAGTGCATAATTTTGCTGACCACCAGTATATAATATATAGCAGTAAGGTACAGTAGTCCTCTGCTCTACCTACCTCTGTGTTGTCAAGTATATTATCCATCCATACCTGTGGTGCTTTTAAGTTTTGCACAGTATATATAGTAGGAGGACAGTGCATAATTTTGCTGACCACCAGTATATAATATATAGCAGTACATAACAGTAGTCAACTGCTCTACCTACTTCTGTGTCATCAAGTATACTATCCATCCATACCTGTGGTGCATTTATGTTTTGCGCAGTTTATATATAGTAGGAGGACAGTGCATAATTTTGCTGACCACAAGTATATAATATATAGCAGTACGGTACAGTAGTCCACTGCTCTACCTACCTCTGTGTCGTCAAGTATACTATCCATCCATACCTGTGGTGCATTTAAGTTTTGCACAGTATATATATAGTAGGAGGACAGTGCATAATTTTGCTGACCACCAGTATATAATATATATCAGTACGGTACAGTAGTCCACTGCTCTACCTACCTCTGTGTCGTCAAGTATACTATCCATCCATACCTATGTTGTGCATTTAAGTTTTGCGCAGTATATATATAGTAGGAGGACAGTGCATAATTTTGCTGACCACCAGTATATAATATATAGCAGTACGGTACAGTAGTCCACTGCTCTACCTACCTCTGTTTCGTCAAGTATACTATCCATCCACACCTGTGGTGCATTTAAGTTTTGCGCAGTAAATATATAGTAGGAGGACAGTGCATAATTTTGCTGACCACCAGTATATAATATATAGCAGTACGTTCCAGTAGTCCACTGCTCTACCTACCTCTGTGTCGTCAAGTATACTATCCATCCATACCTGTAGTGCATTTAAGTTTTGCGCAGTATATATCTATAGTAGGAGGAAAGTGCATAATTTTGATGACCTCCAGTATATAATATATAGCAGTATGGTACAGTAGTCCACTGCTCTACCTACCTCTGTGTCGTCAAGTATACTATCCATCCATACCTGTGGTGCATTTAAGTTTTGCGCAGTATATATATATATATATAGTAGGAGGACAGTGCATAATTTTGCTGACCACCAGTATATAATATATAGCAGTATGGCACAGTAGTCCACTGCTCTACCTACCTCTGTGTCGTCAAGTATACTATCCATCCATACCTGTGGTGCATTTAAGTTTTGCGCAGTATATATAGTAGGAGGACAGTGCATAATTTTGATGACAACCAGTATATAATATATATCGGTATGGTACAGTAGTCCACTGCTCTACCTACCTCTGTGCCGTCAAGTATACTATCCATCCATACCTGTGGTGCATTTAAGTTTTGCGCAGTATTTATAGTAGGAGGACAATGCATAATTTTGATGACCACCAGTATATAATATATATCGGTACGGTACAGTAGTCCACTGCTCTACCTACCTCTGTGCCGTCAAGTATACTATCCATCCATACCTGTGGTGCATTTAAGTTTTGCGCAGTATATACATAGTAGGAGGACAGTGCATAATTTTGCTGACCACCAGTATATAATATATATTAGTACGGTACAGTAGTCCACTGCTCTACCTACCTCTGTGTCGTCAAGTATACTATCCATCCATACCTGTGGTGCATTTATGTTTTGCGCAGTATATATATAGTAGGAGGACAGTGCATAATTTTGCTGACCACCAGTATATAATATATAGCAGTACGGTACAGTAGTCCACTTCTCTACCTACCTCTGTGTCGTCAAGTATACTATCCATCCATACCTGTGGTGCATTTAAGTTTTGCGCAGTATATATATAGTAGGAGGAAAGTGCATAATTTTGCCTACCACCAGTATATAATATATAGTGGTACGGTACACTAGTCCACTGCTCTATCTACCTCTGTGTCGTTATGTATACTATCCATCCATACCTGTATTGCATTTAAGTTGTGCGCAGTATATATAGTAGGACGACAGTGCAGAATTTTGCTGACCACCAGAATATAATATATAGCAATACGGTACAGTAGGCCACTGCTCTACCTCTGTGTTGTCAAGTATACTACAAAAGTTCAGTAAAATGACCCATAAATCAAAATTAAAAGCATCTGATGAGAAGCGTAAACTTTAAATGTGGTAAATGACCCGCGCTAAAAAAGTGTGGAGCTGCTCCTTTAAATTCGTAATAACAGTAAATAGATAAAAACAGGAGCGCTAGAAAAAGAGAGAGATTAAAATAATGAATTGAATAAAAAAGTTGCAAACACCTGTGAAAAAAAGAAAATGATTAATTAATAATGTTTACAGCACTTCTGTGCTGAAGTGAAAGTCCCGTGCGTGTGTCCTTTTATGGACACCGGAGCTGTGATCCGTGCTGCGGCTGCAGTGGGGAAACCTGACTGTCTGTCTCTCCCTTACTCTGCCTACCTGTAGTAACGTCCGTCACTCAGTTTTCACATGTAGATCTTGTTCCGCTGCCCCGTTCTTGATGCCGTCTTCTGCACTGTCGTTTCCACACCCGTGTGGCGCAGGCGGGATGACGTCCGACTTTCACTTGTAACTCCTCATCAACGCGTTTCGGACTTGTCTGTCCTTAATCATGGATGATAGATGCACTTCCCAATACGTCCTTTTTATACAGCTTTATTAATTGATGTGCTTAATTGGAGAAGGCTTAATTGGTTAAAAACAGCTGAATATGATTAGCGTGTTCGTTTCTTTTTTCTAGGTTATTCATTGGTGTTTGCAACAATAAAAAATAAAAAATCAAAGAGGAATGTATGCATTATGTTAAAAGAAGTTTTGTAAAAAGTGAAAAATGTGTTATAAAAAGGATTTTAAATCAAAATCTATATTAAGACCGGTGGGTTCCAAGGTTTGTAAAATAAAAATCCATTTAGCTTCTGCTCTTTTAAGTTTATCCACTATGTCTCCTCCCCTCCAGTAAGGGGTAATTTTTTGTATCCCCAAAAAACGTAAATTCGCTGGATCTTTATTATGTTTATCTGCAAAATGTTTTGACACGCTATGCGTTTGCAGTCCTTTTTTAATATTATATATATGTTCTGCTAAACGGACTTTAAGTTTCCTTTTAGTTTGACCTACGTATTGTAGGCCACAGGGGCACTGTAGAAGATAAATTGCTCCCTCTGTTTCACAGGTTATTTTTTCTTTTACACTGTGAATTTTTCTTGTTACATTGCAAGGAAACATTGTTTCAGGTTTAGTTGAGAATCTCTTCACTGTCCTGCATGGTAAACATTTTGTACATGAAAAAAATCCTTTTGTGTCAACTTTGTGCAGAGTCTCCTTCGGGATGAAACTTTTTACTAATTCTTGTTTGATTGAAGTAGCTCTTTTATAAATGATACGTGGTTTCTCTTGAATCATGGGGGCTATTTCTTTGTCTAATGATAAGATATGCCAGTGTTTGTTCAGAATTTTTTCAAAGGCTAGATGTTGGCTGTTAAATTGAGTGATAAATGTTAATTGAAAGTCCTTTTGTTCTTTCCGTTTGTATTTTAACATCTCATTTCTGTCTAAGTTGGCAACTTGATCAAACTGTTTCTGTAAGTCTTCTTCTTTGTATCCACTTTGAACAAACTTCTTCTTCATTTGTGCTGATTGTTCCATAAATGTTTCTAACTGTGAGCAATTTCTTTTCAATCGTTGAAATTGCCCACCTGGGATGTTTTTTTTTCCAATTGGTATGATGATTGCTGCACGTGGAAATGGTGTTGTTACCACTGACGTTCTTTGTGTGTGTTCTTGTTTGGATTGTGTTTTCTTGTATGTAAATTTCCAAATCAAGGTATACAACCATTTTGTCACTGGTGACTGATGTGAATTCCAGTTTGTAGGAGTTGTTGTTGATGTATTCTAAAAATTGATGAAGTTCTTGTTGTGGACCGTTCCATATAAAGAACAAGTCATCTATGTATCTTTTCCAAGTGTGTATGTATTGTAGGTAAGGGTTATTGTTCCAAATGTGGTCTTCTTCCCACTTCGACACATATAAATTTGCATATCCCGGTGCGAAAGAACTGCCCATTGCGGTCCCCTGTGTCTGGTTATAATAGACACCATGTTCCCAAAAGAAATTGTGATGTAAAATGAAATTGATGCAGGTCAGCAAAAAGTTTATTTGGGCATTGTGCAAAGATGTTTCTGCAGATAGAAAAAATCTTATTGCTTCGCAACCTTTTGCGTGAGGGATGCAGGTGTACAAAGACCTAACATCACTTGTGCATAGAATGAAGTGTTTCTCCCATTTGATTTCTTTTAATATTTGTAGAACATGTATTGTATCTCGAAGATAGCTTTTTTGTGATTGTGCTAACTCCTGTAAGAAAGAATCCACATATTTGGATAAATTAGCAGAAAGGGAATTAATGCCGGATACAATTGGTCGGCCTGGCGGATGTTGAGGATCTTTATGGATTTTTGGTAATTGATAAAAAGTGGGTACCAGAGGATGATTTATGTATATGAAGTCATATTCCCTTTTGGTTAGTATTCCGATTTCCAAACCTTCGTCTAGTATTTCTTTTAATTCTCTTTGATATTGCACCGTCGGATTCCCCTTTAGTACTGCATATGTTGCACTGTCTTTTAGGAGATCAGTGATTACGGCTTCGTAATCTTCCTTATCTTGGATCACGAGGCCGCCTCCCTTGTCTGCCGGCTTGATAATGATGTTCTTATTTTGTTTCAACTCCTTCAGTGCGTTTTTTTCAGATTTTGTGAGATTGAGTTTCTTTTTTTCTTTACCGGTCATGGCTTTAATGTCATTTTCTACAAGTTTTTGGAATGTTTCTATATGTGCACCTTTGATGTGATTCGGAAAAAATGTTGATGTAGTCTTGAATGCCGTGTGCTTGAATTGATTTTCGGAAGACTGAATTGCAGTGTTATTTTCTTTACGGGAATAAAATTTCTTGATGCAGAGTTTTCGTATAAACCTGTGAGTGTCAATATAGAGATCGAATTGGTTTGCATTGGAGTGCGGGCAAAATTTGAGACCTTTTTGTAATAAGGATAACTGTTCATTTGTGAGAGGGATTCTGCTTAGGTTGTAGATTCCTTCATTTGTGGCATTGTTCTTCATATGTTTCTTCGATTTGCCACCACGGACACCCCTTCTCCGGGAGAACCCACGATTCTTTGTTTTTTCTGGTAGCTTGTTGAATTCGGTCTTTCTGGGGGCTTCTCTGCTTCTGTGATAAACTCTAAAAAATCTTCCTCATCTTCAAAGTCATCCTCTTCCATTGTATAGGCTCTCTTTTTTGATCTTGCTCCATTTCTTAGTTCTTCATCGGAATTGCGTGATTCGATGTTTTGCATAAGTTCCATTGCATGTGACTTTTCTTCTGCATTTGCTGCATCAACTCCTCTCTGATAGGATTTTATCATGAGTTGGGCTCTTGGTGATTCCCTTGAATATGTGAAATTCTTTGGGTTATATGGTAAATATTCTTTCCTCTTAAAAGACGAGTGAGGGTATTTACCAATTAAGGGATCTTTCCCATTCCCTGTATTCGTTCTTTGTAAGTTTCTATTTGATTGATTGTTGTTCCTATTCTGGTATTGGTTCTGTGGTCTGTATGGTTTTCTGTATGTATTTCTACTGGTTTCCATAATTTGGTTCATTTTTCTTCTTTCATTCTTCTGCATTGATTGATTTTCTATGTGATCTCTTTGAAATTTTCTTTGTTTCTGACCAATGATGTCATCTTCAAATTTTTGCATTTTTACATTGGTAAGTTTCATCAAATTCTTATAGTCTTCCATTGTTTTTAGTGGTTCAAATTTGTCCTCTATTCTTTTGATATTTCCATTAATCCGCTCTGGTGAGATTTTTCTATCTTCTATTATTAATGATACTAGCTCATTTGAGCATTTGTCTAAAATGTTGTTCCATTTTGTAAAGAAATTTGATTGCACTGGTTCAAAGGTTGGATTTTTTTGTAATCGTAAACCCCTTGGAATTAAACCTAACTCTTGATATTTGGTTAGGGTAGTGATTTCCCACCATTGTCTGATTTCTTGATTATATAGTTTTTCTAATGAAAGGTATAATGAACAGAACCTTTCATCTTCTATTTTTGGGTCTGTTTGTGTATCATTAATTGTAAAAATACTTTCTAACTCATTCCTATGTGTGTGCATAATGTGGACACTCATAATGATAAAGCTGCAGGTAATAAATAGTATGAACAATAAATGTGGTAAATGACCCGCGCTAAAAAAGTGTGGAGCTGCTCCTTTAAATTCGTAATAACAGTAAATAGATAAAAACAGGAGCGCTAGAAAAAGAGAGAGATTAAAATAATGAATTGAATAAAAAAGTTGCAAACACCTGTGAAAAAAAGAAAATGATTAATTAATAATGTTTACAGCACTTCTGTGCTGAAGTGAAAGTCCTGTGCGTGTGTCCTTTTATGGACACCGGAGCTGTGATCCGTGCTGCGGCTGCAGTGGGGAAACCTGACTGTCTGTCTCTCCCTTACTCTGCCTACCTGTAGTAACGTCCGTCACTCAGTTTTCACATGTAGATCTTGTTCCGCTGCCCCGTTCTTGATGCCGTCTTCTGCACTGTCGTTTCCACACCCGTGTGGCGCAGGCGGGATGACGTCCGACTTTCACTTGTAACTCCTCATCAACGCGTTTCGGACTTGTCTGTCCTTAATCATGGATGATAGATGCACTTCCCAATACGTCCTTTTTATACAGCTTTATTAATTGATGTGCTTAATTGGAGAAGGCTTAATTGGTTAAAAACAGCTGAATATGATTAGCGTGTTCGTTTCTTTTTTCTAGGTTATTCATTGGTGTTTGCAACAATAAAAAATAAAAAAATCAAAGAGGAATGTATGCATTATGTTAAAAGAAGTTTTGTAAAAAGTGAAAAATGTGTTATAAAAAGGATTTTAAATCAAAATCTATATTAAGACCGGTGGGTTCCAAGGTTTGTAAAATAAAAATCCATTTAGCTTCTGCTCTTTTAAGTTTATCCACTATGTCTCCTCCCCTCCAGTAAGGGGTAATTTTTTGTATCCCCAAAAAACGTAAATTCGCTGGATCTTTATTATGTTTATCTGCAAAATGTTTTGACACGCTATGTGTTTGCAGTCCTTTTTTAATATTATATATATGTTCTGCTAAACGGACTTTAAGTTTCCTTTTAGTTTGACCTACGTATTGTTGGCCACAGGGGCACTGTAGAAGATAAATTGCTCCCTCTGTTTCACAGGTTATTTTTTCTTTTACACTGTGAATTTTTCTTGTTACATTGCAAGGAAACATTGTTTCAGGTTTAGTTGAGAATCTCTTCACTGTCCTGCATGGTAAACATTTTGTACATGAAAAAAATCCTTTTGTGTCAACTTTGTGCAGAGTCTCCTTCGGGATGAAACTTTTTACTAATTCTTGTTTGATTGAAGTAGCTCTTTTATAAATGATACGTGGTTTCTCTTGAATCATGGGGGCTATTTCTTTGTCTAATGATAAGATATGCCAGTGTTTGTTCAGAATTTTTTCAAAGGCTAGATGTTGGCTGTTAAATTGAGTGATAAATGTTAATTGAAAGTCCTTTTGTTCTTTCCGTTTGTATTTTAACATCTCATTTCTGTCTAAGTTGGCAACTTGATCAAACTGTTTCTGTAAGTCTTCTTCTTTGTATCCACTTTGAACAAACTTCTTCTTCATTTGTGCTGATTGTTCCATAAATGTTTCTAACTGTGAGCAATTTCTTTTCAATCGTTGAAATTGCCCACCTGGGATGTTTTTTTTCCAATTGGTATGATGATTGCTGCACGTGGAAATGGTGTTGTTACCACTGACGTTCTTTGTGTGTGTTCTTGTTTGGATTGTGTTTTCTTGTATGTAAATTTCCAAATCAAGGTATACAACCATTTTGTCACTGGTGACTGATGTGAATTCCAGTTTGTAGGAGTTGTTGTTGATGTATTCTAAAAATTGATGAAGTTCTTGTTGTGGACCGTTCCATATAAAGAACAAGTCATCTATGTATCTTTTCCAAGTGTGTATGTATTGTAGGTAAGGGTTATTGTTCCAAATGTGGTCTTCTTCCCACTTCGACACATATAAATTTGCATATCCCGGTGCGAAAGAACTGCCCATTGCGGTCCCCTGTGTCTGGTTATAATAGACACCATGATCCCAAAAGAAATTGTGATGTAAAATGAAATTGATGCAGGTCAGCAAAAAGTTTATTTGGGCATTGTGCAAAGATGTTTCTGCAGATAGAAAAAATCTTATTGCTTCGCAACCTTTTGCGTGAGGGATGCAGGTGTACAAAGACCTAACATCACTTGTGCATAGAATGAAGTGTTTCTCCCATTTGATTTCTTTTAATATTTGTAGAACATGTATTGTATCTCGAAGATAGCTTTTTTGTGATTGTGCTAACTCCTGTAAGAAAGAATCCACATATTTGGATAAATTAGCAGAAAGGGAATTAATGCCGGATACAATTGGTCGGCCTGGCGGATGTTGAGGATCTTTATGGATTTTTGGTAATTGATAAAAAGTGGGTACCAGAGGATGATTTATGTATATGAAGTCATATTCCCTTTTGGTTAGTATTCCGATTTCCAAACCTTCGTCTAGTATTTCTTTTAATTCTCTTTGATATTGCACCGTCGGATTCCCCTTTAGTACTGCATATGTTGCACTGTCTTTTAGGAGATCAGTGATTACGGCTTCGTAATCTTCCTTATCTTGGATCACGAGGCCGCCTCCCTTGTCTGCCGGCTTGATAATGATGTTCTTATTTTGTTTCAACTCCTTCAGTGCGTTTTTTTTCAGATTTTGTGAGATTGAGTTTCTTTTTTTCTTTACCGGTCATGGCTTTAATGTCATTTTCTACAAGTTTTTGGAATGTTTCTATATGTGCACCTTTGATGTGATTCGGAAAAAATGTTGATGTAGTCTTGAATGCCGTGTGCTTGAATTGATTTTCAGAAGACTGAATTGCAGTGTTATTTTCTTTACGGGAATAAAATTTCTTGATGCAGAGTTTTCGTATAAACCTGTGAGTGTCAATATAGAGATCGAATTGGTTTGCATTGGAGTGCGGGCAAAATTTGAGACCTTTTTGTAATAAGGATAACTGTTCATTTGTGAGAGGGATTCTGCTTAGGTTGTAGATTCCTTCATTTGTGGCATTGTTCTTCATATGTTTCTTCGATTTGCCACCACGGACACCCCTTCTCCGGGAGAACCCACGATTCTTTGTTTTTTCTGGTAGCTTGTTGAATTCGGTCTTTCTGGGGGCTTCTCTGCTTCTGTGATAAACTCTAAAAAATCTTCCTCATCTTCAAAGTCATCCTCTTCCATTGTATAGGCTCTCTTTTTTGATCTTGCTCCATTTCTTAGTTCTTCATCGGAATTGCGTGATTCGATGTTTTGCATAAGTTCCATTGCATGTGACTTTTCTTCTGCATTTGCTGCATCAACTCCTCTCTGATAGGATTTTATCATGAGTTGGGCTCTTGGTGATTCCCTTGAATATGTGAAATTCTTTGGGTTATATGGTAAATATTCTTTCCTCTTAAAAGACGAGTGAGGGTATTTACCAATTAAGGGATCTTTCCCATTCCCTGTATTCGTTCTTTGTAAGTTTCTATTTGATTGATTGTTGTTCCTATTCTGGTATTGGTTCTGTGGTCTGTATGGTTTTCTGTATGTATTTCTACTGGTTTCCATAATTTGGTTCATTTTTCTTCTTTCATTCTTCTGCATTGATTGATTTTCTATGTGATCTCTTTGAAATTTTCTTTGTTTCTGACCAATGATGTCATCTTCAAATTTTTGCATTTTTACATTGGTAAGTTTCATCAAATTCTTATAGTCTTCCATTGTTTTTAGTGGTTCAAATTTGTCCTCTATTCTTTTGATATTTCCATTAATCCGCTCTGGTGAGATTTTTCTATCTTCTATTATTAATGATACTAGCTCATTTGAGCATTTGTCTAAAATGTTGTTCCATTTTGTAAAGAAATTTGATTGCACTGGTTCAAAGGTTGGATTTTTTTGTAATCGTAAACCCCTTGGAATTAAACCTAACTCTTGATATTTGGTTAGGGTAGTGATTTCCCACCATTGTCTGATTTCTTGATTATATAGTTTTTCTAATGAAAGGTATAATGAACAGAACCTTTCATCTTCTATTTTTGGGTCTGTTTGTGTATCATTAATTGTAAAAATACTTTCTAACTCATTCCTATGTGTGTGCATAATGTGGACACTCATAATGATAAAGCTGCAGGTAATAAATAGTATGAACAATAAATGTGGTAAATGACCCGCGCTAAAAAAGTGTGGAGCTGCTCCTTTAAATTCGTAATAACAGTAAATAGATAAAAACAGGAGCGCTAGAAAAAGAGAGAGATTAAAATAATGAATTGAATAAAAAAGTTGCAAACACCTGTGAAAAAAAGAAAATGATTAATTAATAATGTTTACAGCACTTCTGTGCTGAAGTGAAAGTCCTGTGCGTGTGTCCTTTTATGGACACCGGAGCTGTGATCCGTGCTGCGGCTGCAGTGGGGAAACCTGACTGTCTGTCTCTCCCTTACTCTGCCTACCTGTAGTAACGTCCGTCACTCAGTTTTCACATGTAGATCTTGTTCCGCTGCCCCGTTCTTGATGCCGTCTTCTGCACTGTCGTTTCCACACCCGTGTGGCGCAGGCGGGATGACGTCCGACTTTCACTTGTAACTCCTCATCAACGCGTTTCGGACTTGTCTGTCCTTAATCATGGATGATAGATGCACTTCCCAATACGTCCTTTTTATACAGCTTTATTAATTGATGTGCTTAATTGGAGAAGGCTTAATTGGTTAAAAACAGCTGAATATGATTAGCGTGTTCGTTTCTTTTTTCTAGGTTATTCATTGGTGTTTGCAACAATAAAAAATAAAAAAATCAAAGAGGAATGTATGCATTATGTTAAAAGAAGTTTTGTAAAAAGTGAAAAATGTGTTATAAAAAGGATTTTAAATCAAAATCTATATTAAGACCGGTGGGTTCCAAGGTTTGTAAAATAAAAATCCATTTAGCTTCTGCTCTTTTAAGTTTATCCACTATGTCTCCTCCCCTCCAGTAAGGGGTAATTTTTTGTATCCCCAAAAAACATAAATTCGCTGGATCTTTATTATGTTTATCTGCAAAATGTTTTGACACGCTATGCGTTTGCAGTCCTTTTTTAATATTATATATATGTTCTGCTAAACGGACTTTAAGTTTCCTTTTAGTTTGACCTACGTATTGTTGGCCACAGGGGCACTGTAGAAGATAAATTGCTCCCTCTGTTTCACAGGTTATTTTTTCTTTTACACTGTGAATTTTTCTTGTTACATTGCAAGGAAACATTGTTTCAGGTTTAGTTGAGAATCTCTTCACTGTCCTGCATGGTAAACATTTTGTACATGAAAAAAATCCTTTTGTGTCAACTTTGTGCAGAGTCTCCTTCGGGATGAAACTTTTTACTAATTCTTGTTTGATTGAAGTAGCTCTTTTATAAATGATACGTGGTTTCTCTTGAATCATGGGGGCTATTTCTTTGTCTAATGATAAGATATGCCAGTGTTTGTTCAGAATTTTTTCAAAGGCTAGATGTTGGCTGTTAAATTGAGTGATAAATGTTAATTGAAAGTCCTTTTGTTCTTTCCGTTTGTATTTTAACATCTCATTTCTGTCTAAGTTGGCAACTTGATCAAACTGTTTCTGTAAGTCTTCTTCTTTGTATCCACTTTGAACAAACTTCTTCTTCATTTGTGCTGATTGTTCCATAAATGTTTCTAACTGTGAGCAATTTCTTTTCAATCGTTGAAATTGCCCACCTGGGATGTTTTTTTTCCAATTGGTATGATGATTGCTGCACGTGGAAATGGTGTTGTTACCACTGACGTTCTTTGTGTGTGTTCTTGTTTGGATTGTGTTTTCTTGTATGTAAATTTCCAAATCAAGGTATACAACCATTTTGTCACTGGTGACTGATGTGAATTCCAGTTTGTAGGAGTTGTTGTTGATGTATTCTAAAAATTGATGAAGTTCTTGTTGTGGACCGTTCCATATAAAGAACAAGTCATCTATGTATCTTTTCCAAGTGTGTATGTATTGTAGGTAAGGGTTATTGTTCCAAATGTGGTCTTCTTCCCACTTCGACACATATAAATTTGCATATCCCGGTGCGAAAGAACTGCCCATTGCGGTCCCCTGTGTCTGGTTATAATAGACACCATGATCCCAAAAGAAATTGTGATGTAAAATGAAATTGATGCAGGTCAGCAAAAAGTTTATTTGGGCATTGTGCAAAGATGTTTCTGCAGATAGAAAAAATCTTATTGCTTCGCAACCTTTTGCGTGAGGGATGCAGGTGTACAAAGACCTAACATCACTTGTGCATAGAATGAAGTGTTTCTCCCATTTGATTTCTTTTAATATTTGTAGAACATGTATTGTATCTCGAAGATAGCTTTTTTGTGATTGTGCTAACTCCTGTAAGAAAGAATCCACATATTTGGATAAATTAGCAGAAAGGGAATTAATGCCGGATACAATTGGTCGGCCTGGCGGATGTTGAGGATCTTTATGGATTTTTGGTAATTGATAAAAAGTGGGTACCAGAGGATGATTTATGTATATGAAGTCATATTCCCTTTTGGTTAGTATTCCGATTTCCAAACCTTCGTCTAGTATTTCTTTTAATTCTCTTTGATATTGCACCGTCGGATTCCCCTTTAGTACTGCATATGTTGCACTGTCTTTTAGGAGATCAGTGATTACGGCTTCGTAATCTTCCTTATCTTGGATCACGAGGCCGCCTCCCTTGTCTGCCGGCTTGATAATGATGTTCTTATTTTGTTTCAACTCCTTCAGTGCGTTTTTTTTCAGATTTTGTGAGATTGAGTTTCTTTTTTTCTTTACCGGTCATGGCTTTAATGTCATTTTCTACAAGTTTTTGGAATGTTTCTATATGTGCACCTTTGATGTGATTCGGAAAAAATGTTGATGTAGTCTTGAATGCCGTGTGCTTGAATTGATTTTCAGAAGACTGAATTGCAGTGTTATTTTCTTTACGGGAATAAAATTTCTTGATGCAGAGTTTTCGTATAAACCTGTGAGTGTCAATATAGAGATCGAATTGGTTTGCATTGGAGTGCGGGCAAAATTTGAGACCTTTTTGTAATAAGGATAACTGTTCATTTGTGAGAGGGATTCTGCTTAGGTTGTAGATTCCTTCATTTGTGGCATTGTTCTTCATATGTTTCTTCGATTTGCCACCACGGACACCCCTTCTCCGGGAGAACCCACGATTCTTTGTTTTTTCTGGTAGCTTGTTGAATTCGGTCTTTCTGGGGGCTTCTCTGCTTCTGTGATAAACTCTAAAAAATCTTCCTCATCTTCAAAGTCATCCTCTTCCATTGTATAGGCTCTCTTTTTTGATCTTGCTCCATTTCTTAGTTCTTCATCGGAATTGCGTGATTCGATGTTTTGCATAAGTTCCATTGCATGTGACTTTTCTTCTGCATTTGCTGCATCAACTCCTCTCTGATAGGATTTTATCATGAGTTGGGCTCTTGGTGATTCCCTTGAATATGTGAAATTCTTTGGGTTATATGGTAAATATTCTTTCCTCTTAAAAGACGAGTGAGGGTATTTACCAATTAAGGGATCTTTCCCATTCCCTGTATTCGTTCTTTGTAAGTTTCTATTTGATTGATTGTTGTTCCTATTCTGGTATTGGTTCTGTGGTCTGTATGGTTTTCTGTATGTATTTCTACTGGTTTCCATAATTTGGTTCATTTTTCTTCTTTCATTCTTCTGCATTGATTGATTTTCTATGTGATCTCTTTGAAATTTTCTTTGTTTCTGACCAATGATGTCATCTTCAAATTTTTGCATTTTTACATTGGTAAGTTTCATCAAATTCTTATAGTCTTCCATTGTTTTTAGTGGTTCAAATTTGTCCTCTATTCTTTTGATATTTCCATTAATCCGCTCTGGTGAGATTTTTCTATCTTCTATTATTAATGATACTAGCTCATTTGAGCATTTGTCTAAAATGTTGTTCCATTTTGTAAAGAAATTTGATTGCACTGGTTCAAAGGTTGGATTTTTTTGTAATCGTAAACCCCTTGGAATTAAACCTAACTCTTGATATTTGGTTAGGGTAGTGATTTCCCACCATTGTCTGATTTCTTGATTATATAGTTTTTCTAATGAAAGGTATAATGAACAGAACCTTTCATCTTCTATTTTTGGGTCTGTTTGTGTATCATTAATTGTAAAAATACTTTCTAACTCATTCCTATGTGTGTGCATAATGTGGACACTCATAATGATAAAGCTGCAGGTAATAAATAGTATGAACAATAAATGTGGTAAATGACCCGCGCTAAAAAAGTGTGGAGCTGCTCCTTTAAATTCGTAATAACAGTAAATAGATAAAAACAGGAGCGCTAGAAAAAGAGAGAGATTAAAATAATGAATTGAATAAAAAAGTTGCAAACACCTGTGAAAAAAAGAAAATGATTAATTAATAATGTTTACAGCACTTCTGTGCTGAAGTGAAAGTCCTGTGCGTGTGTCCTTTTATGGACACCGGAGCTGTGATCCGTGCTGCGGCTGCAGTGGGGAAACCTGACTGTCTGTCTCTCCCTTACTCTGCCTACCTGTAGTAACGTCCGTCACTCAGTTTTCACATGTAGATCTTGTTCCGCTGCCCCGTTCTTGATGCCGTCTTCTGCACTGTCGTTTCCACACCCGTGTGGCGCAGGCGGGATGACGTCCGACTTTCACTTGTAACTCCTCATCAACGCGTTTCGGACTTGTCTGTCCTTAATCATGGATGATAGATGCACTTCCCAATACGTCCTTTTTATACAGCTTTATTAATTGATGTGCTTAATTGGAGAAGGCTTAATTGGTTAAAAACAGCTGAATATGATTAGCGTGTTCGTTTCTTTTTTCTAGGTTATTCATTGGTGTTTGCAACAATAAAAAATAAAAAAATCAAAGAGGAATGTATGCATTATGTTAAAAGAAGTTTTGTAAAAAGTGAAAAATGTGTTATAAAAAGGATTTTAAATCAAAATCTATATTAAGACCGGTGGGTTCCAAGGTTTGTAAAATAAAAATCCATTTAGCTTCTGCTCTTTTAAGTTTATCCACTATGTCTCCTCCCCTCCAGTAAGGGGTAATTTTTTGTATCCCCAAAAAACGTAAATTCGCTGGATCTTTATTATGTTTATCTGCAAAATGTTTTGACACGCTATGCGTTTGCAGTCCTTTTTTAATATTATATATATGTTCTGCTAAACGGACTTTAAGTTTCCTTTTAGTTTGACCTACGTATTGTTGGCCACAGGGGCACTGTAGAAGATAAATTGCTCCCTCTGTTTCACAGGTTATTTTTTCTTTTACACTGTGAATTTTTCTTGTTACATTGCAAGGAAACATTGTTTCAGGTTTAGTTGAGAATCTCTTCACTGTCCTGCATGGTAAACATTTTGTACATGAAAAAAATCCTTTTGTGTCAACTTTGTGCAGAGTCTCCTTCGGGATGAAACTTTTTACTAATTCTTGTTTGATTGAAGTAGCTCTTTTATAAATGATACGTGGTTTCTCTTGAATCATGGGGGCTATTTCTTTGTCTAATGATAAGATATGCCAGTGTTTGTTCAGAATTTTTTCAAAGGCTAGATGTTGGCTGTTAAATTGAGTGATAAATGTTAATTGAAAGTCCTTTTGTTCTTTCCGTTTGTATTTTAACATCTCATTTCTGTCTAAGTTGGCAACTTGATCAAACTGTTTCTGTAAGTCTTCTTCTTTGTATCCACTTTGAACAAACTTCTTCTTCATTTGTGCTGATTGTTCCATAAATGTTTCTAACTGTGAGCAATTTCTTTTCAATCGTTGAAATTGCCCACCTGGGATGTTTTTTTTCCAATTGGTATGATGATTGCTGCACGTGGAAATGGTGTTGTTACCACTGACGTTCTTTGTGTGTGTTCTTGTTTGGATTGTGTTTTCTTGTATGTAAAATTTCCAAATCAAGGTATACAACCATTTTGTCACTGGTGACTGATGTGAATTCCAGTTTGTAGGAGTTGTTGTTGATGTATTCTAAAAATTGATGAAGTTCTTGTTGTGGACCGTTCCATATAAAGAACAAGTCATCTATGTATCTTTTCCAAGTGTGTATGTATTGTAGGTAAGGGTTATTGTTCCAAATGTGGTCTTCTTCCCACTTCGACACATATAAATTCGCATATCCCGGTGCGAAAGAACTGCCCATTGCGGTCCCCTGTGTCTGGTTATAATAGACACCATGATCCCAAAAGAAATTGTGATGTAAAATGAAATTGATGCAGGTCAGCAAAAAGTTTATTTGGGCATTGTGCAAAGATGTTTCTGCAGATAGAAAAAATCTTATTGCTTCGCAACCTTTTGCGTGAGGGATGCAGGTGTACAAAGACCTAACATCACTTGTGCATAGGATGAAGTGTTTCTCCCATTTGATTTCTTTTAATATTTGTAGAACATGTATTGTATCTCGAAGATAGCTTTTTTGTGATTGTGCTAACTCCTGTAAGAAAGAATCCACATATTTGGATAAATTAGCAGAAAGGGAATTAATGCCGGATACAATTGGTCGGCCTGGCGGATGTTGAGGATCTTTATGGATTTTTGGTAATTGATAAAAAGTGGGTACCAGAGGATGATTTATGTATATGAAGTCATATTCCCTTTTGGTTAGTATTCCGATTTCCAAACCTTCGTCTAGTATTTCTTTTAATTCTCTTTGATATTGCACCGTCGGATTCCCCTTTAGTACTGCATATGTTGCACTGTCTTTTAGGAGATCAGTGATTACGGCTTCGTAATCTTCCTTGCCAATACTTGCCAATATGCCATTTACGACACGGAGTGGCAAGGAACGGCTGAGGCCCTGGCCTATGTTCATGGCTAGTGGTTCAGATTCACATGAGAATGGAAGCACTCATCCTCTCGCTAGAAAACTGCAGTGCCACTCCTAGATGGGCCAGATGTTTGTGTCGGCCACTAGGGTCGCTTATCTTAGTCACACAGCTACCTCATTGCACCACTTTTTTTCTTTGCATCATGTGCTGTTTGGGGACTATTTTTTGAAGTGCCATCCTGTCTGACACTGCAGTGCCACTCCTAGATGGGCCAGGTGTTTGTGTCAGCCATTTGGGTCGCTTAGCTTAGTCACACAGCTACCTCATTGCACCTCTTTTTTTCTTTGCATCATGTGCTGTTTGGGGACTATTTTTTAAATCTGCCATCCTGTCTGACACAGCAGTGCCACTCCTAGATGGGCCAGGTGTTTGTGTCGGCCACTTGGGTCGCTTAGCTTAGCCATCCAGCGACCTTGGTGCACCTCTTTTTTTCTTTGCATCATGTGCTGTTTGGGGATTATTTTTTGAAGTGCCATCCGGTCTGACACTGCAGTGACACTCCTAGATGGGCCAGGTGTTTGTGTCGGCCACTTGGGTCGCTTAGCTTAGCCATCCAGCGACCTTGGTGCACCTCTTTTTTTCTTTGCGTCATGTGCTGTTTGGGGACTATTTTTTTTAAGTGCCATCCTTTCTGACACTGCAGTGCCACTCCTAGATCGGCCAGGTGTTTGTGTCGGCCACTTGGGTCGCTTAGCTTAGTCACACAGCTACCTCATTGCACCTCTTTTTTTCTTTGCATCATGTGCTGTTTGGGAACTATTTTTTAAATCTGCCATCCTGTCTGACACTGCAGTGCCACTCCTAGAGGGGCCAGGTGTTTGTGTCGGCCACTTGGGTCGCTTAGCTTAGTCATCCAGCGACCTCGGTGCAAATTTTAGGACTAAAAATAATATTGTGAGGTGTGAGGTGTTTAGAATAGACTGGAAATGAGTGGAAATTATGGTTATTGAGGTTAATAATACTGTGGGATCAAAATGACCCCCACATTCTATGATTTAAGCTGTTTTTGAGGGGTTTCTGTAAAAAAAAACCACCCGAATCGAAAACTCACCCGAATCCGACAAAAAAATTTCAGGGAGGTTTTGCCAAAATGCGTCCGAATCCAAAACACGGCCGCGGAACCAAATCCAAAACCAAAACACAAAACCCGAAAAAATTTCCGGTGCACATCACTATTAAAAATTAAGCTTAACAGAAATGAGAACTATGCATTTGGCTTGTTGACATTAGTGAAATGCTTGAGAAAACAGGAAAGCATAGGCATACAGTATTTACAATAGATGCAGGGTGTGCAGTGCAAATGGATCCCTGGGTCAATGGGGGCCCTGCACTGCACTCCCTGCACCCAGAATATGTTTACCTTGTGCTCCAGCAAGTGGGTTCCTCCTACTCTGTGGCGACATCTTCCTAGTGACATATTTGGGAATGTGGCACCATGCAGTGAAAGCAAAGACTCTGGCACATTAGATGATATATATATATAATTATTAGAGATGAGCGGGTTCGGTTCCCTAAGAACCAAACCCCCATGAACTTCACTTCCCGAGCCTGGATCTGAGTCAGGCTCGGGTTTTCCCACCTGACTCGGAAACCAGAATGAGGCAAAACGTGGTACTGCCATATAATTCCAGTGGTACTGGCGTATAATTCCAGCGGTACTGGCGTATAAATCCAGTCCAGTGATACTGCCGTATATGTCCAGTGGTACTGCCGTATAATTCCAATTGTACTGCCGTATAATTCCGGTGATACTGCTGTATACTTCCAGTGGTACTGGCGTATAATTCCAGTGGTACTGTTGTATAAATCCAGTCCAGTGTTAATGCCGTATATGTCCCGTGGTACTGGCATATAATTCCAGTGGTACTGGTGTATAAATCCAGTCCAGTGTTAATGCCTTATATGTCCAGTGGTACTGCCATATAATTCCAGTGGTACTGGCATATAAATCCAGTGATACTGCCATATAAATCCAGTCCAGTGGTACTGCCGTATAAGTCCAGTGGTACTGCCGTATAATTCCAGTGATACTGCCATATAATTCCAGTGGTACTGGCGTATAAATCCAGTGAAACTGCTGTATAACTCCAGTCAAGTGGTACTGCCTTATAATTCCAGTGATACTGCCGTATAATTCCAGTGGTACTGCCGTATAATTCCAATGATACTGCCGAATAATTCCTGTGGTACTGGCGTATAAATCCAGTCCAGTGATACTGCCGTATATGTTCAGTGGTACTGCTGTATAATTCCAGTGATACTGCCATATATGTGCAGTGGTACTGCTGTATAAATCCAGTGGTACTGGCGTATAAATCCAGTCCAGTGATACTGCCTTATATGTCCAGTGGTACTGCTGTATAATATAAATCTATTGGTACTGGCGTATAAATCCAGTCCAGTGAAACTGCCATATATGTCCAGTGGTACTGCTGTATAATATAAATCCAGTGGTACTGGTATATAAATCCAGACCAGTGATACTGCTGTATATGACCAGTGGTACTGCCGTATAATTCCAGTTATACTGCCGTATAATTCCAGTGGTACTGGGGTATAAGTCCAGTGATACTGCCATATAAATCCAGTGATACTGCCGTATAATTCCAGTGATACTGCCATATAATTCCAGTTGTACTGGCGTATAAATCCAGTGAAACTGCCTTATAGATCCAGTCAAGTGGTACTGCCATATAAATCGAGTGGTACTGCCGTATAATTCCAGTCGTACTGCCGTATAATTCCAGTGATACTGCCGAATGATTCCTGTGGTACTGCCATATAAGTCCAGTCCAGTGGTGCTGCCATATAAGTTCAGAGGTGCTGTTCTGTGCTGTATATTATTTACTCCAAATCAGGGGGTTATTAATATTTAATCCAAATAATTTTCACAGGGTTTGCCCTATGTGGCATAGAGGTACGCTCTACTGTACCGCATATTGGCCCTCATTCCGAGTTGTTCGCTCGTTGCCGAGTTTCGATATATTGCGATTAGTCACTTACAGTGCATGCGCAAGGTTAGCAGAGTGCATGCGGGTAGTTATTTTACTCTAAAGTTAGGTGTTTTACTCACGGCATAATAAGGATTTTTCTTCGTTCTGGTGATCGGAGTGTGATTGACAGGAAGTGGGTGTTTCTGGGTGGAAACTGGCCGTTTTATGGGTGTGTGCGGAAAAACGTTGCCGTTTCTGGGAAAAACGCGGGAGTGGCTGGAGAAACGGGGGAGTGTCTGTGCAAACGCTGGGTGTTTGTGACGTCAAACCAGGAACGAAACTGACTGAACTGATCGCAGTGGCAGAGTAAGTCCCGAGCTACTCAGAAACTGCTAAGAAATTTCTATTCGCAATTATGCGAATCTTTCGTTCGCAATTCTGCTATGCTAAGATACACTCCCAGAGGGCGGCGGCTTAGCGTGTGCAATGCTGCTAGAAGCAGCTAGCGAGCGAACAACTCGGAATGAGGGCCCTTGTTATATAACTCCAGAAAGATAATGGAGAACAAAAATTTGGAGGATAAAATAGGGAAAGATGAATAACCACTTCCTCCTAGTGCTGAAGCTGCTGCCACTAGTCATGACATAGATGATGAAATGCCATCAATGTCATCTGCCAAGGCCGATGTCCAATGTGATAGTAGAAGGCATGTAAAATCCAAAAAGCCAAAGTTCAGTAAAAAGACCCCAAAAAATAAATTGAAATGGTCTGAGGAGAAACGTTAACTTGCCAATATGCCATTTACGACACGGAGTGGCAAGGAACGGCTAAGGCCCTGGCCTATGTTCATGACTAGTGGTTCAGCTTCACATGACGATGGAAGCCCTCATCCTCCCACTAGAAAAATTATAAGAGTTAAGCTGGCAAAAGCACAGCAAAGAACTGTGCGTTCTAAGATGGTATCAGAAATCCCCAAGGAGAGTCCAAGTTTGTCAGCGGTGTTAAGTCCGTTTAACTTATAGGAAAATGCTATACCTTATAATACAATAATTTGAGCCGCTGCGGCCGCTGAATGCTGACAATACCCCTAAGACGTGAATGCACATAGCGTATGCACGCCGACACGCTATGCGCACTGTACAGCGACACGTGTGGCTGAATACACAGCTATACCCAAACAAGAATGGAATGCGACAACAGTTATATATGTTGTGTTGTGGTCCAACGCAGCAACAAATATTTATTAAAAGGGGATACACACAGAAATACAACAATATTACAAGAGAAGATCTACAACCAATAGTATATATGTTTGTTCGCCTACGCCTCCCGGATCCGGTCCTCAGTCAATCTTAGCAAGATGACCTTCAGAGAATAGACTGAGGCCGGCCAGGAGGACTTGCTTTTATACAATGGTCAAAAACACAATACAAAAGAAACTGTAAGCAGGGGTGTATCTACCTATTGGCCAGGATGGCACTCGCCAGGGGCGCCAGGCAAGAAGGGGGCGCCGCCTGGCTGTGCCACCCATGGCCAAAGGGTAGAATAGCAGTACTGTCAGACTGTTCCTGGTGTGAGTCTGTTACTGCTGGAGCGGCGCTGGTGTCTGGCAGCACCCCACTTGTAATCAGACTCAAAATAAACTACAGCTCCAAGCAGCCCTTGTTGCTGGGAGCTCCCGGCAGGAAGGGCTGCTGGGAACTGTAGTTTATTGTGAGCTTGATTACAAGGGCGGTGCTGCCGGACACTAGTCTGATCACTAGTGCCGTGCGGTGCTGACGGACACCGGCGCCGCGCCGGCAGTAATAGACTCTCACCAGATACACAGCAATTGTTGTATAGCACAGTGCTATAGGTCTATTTGTTGTTGAAGATAATAAAAAAGTGTCAGTGTTTGGGAGAAGGGACTGTAGTATCTGGAAAACTACACAATTTTCATGCATGTTAGATGTAAGTAAGTAATAAGTAAGCGAAAACTTTAACTTGTTGCGTGTAATAAAGAAAATACATATCTTACCTATTTCAAGGCCAGGTTCAAGGAAATGTATATCAGTTAATTGTATAATTGTTCATTTTATCTTGGAAGTGATGGCACCCTGATGTTTTTTCTAACAGGAAGCACTTATACCATCCGACTAATGGTGTATGGTTTGAGGCTCATCTCACAGCAGCCCATTAGCATTTCATTCTGGATGCAGTCAAGATGCTGGCGTTTGGCATCCCAGCGGTTGGAAAGCTGACGCCAGCATCCCGAAACTGCTCGGAATGCTGATGCTAGCATCCCAACATAGATAGCGATGCAGAATGCCAAAATCCGGATCGAGTTGGTGCCAAAATCTCCACTGTCAAGCCGCGTGGGAGGGTTAGGGTTAGGCTGCGAGGGTGGGAGGGTTAGGGTTAGGCTGCAGGGAGGGAGATTAGGAAGGGTGGGTTAGAGTTAGGCACCAATGAAGAGGATTTTTTGGGGGGGCGGGTTAAGGTCAGGCTATGGGAAAGGTGGGTTAGGGGTAGGGGGGAGGGATAGTGTAACGTGAATACGAGACACTACTGTGCGGTGTAATGTGAATAAGGGACACTACTGTGTGGCCTAGTTTGAATTGGAAGTACTATTGTGTCCACGCCCTTCCCCCACAAGACCATGCCCCATTTCCAATACTCACACCTTATTCCAAAAGTGTGTAGGGGGGGCGCCAGCCCCTTACTTTGCCTGGGGTGCTCGGACCCCTAGATACACCCCTGACTGTAAGCTCTTCTTTCATAGGTCAAAGGGCTGGTCATTTACAGTACGTGAGGGGTCATAGGTTGGTTTGAATAGGTGGGCGATGCTTGCTCCAGGTGTACTTGCAGATGTCCTCCACTGGGTTTCCGCCAAATGTCACGAGTACAGTAATTACAGTAAGATATGAATATTGTATTCCTGTGCATAACTTGCTGGTGTGGTGTGTGTAGACTATGTGTAAATTATGCACTATGTGGATAAAATATCAGATATGTCTTTGTGGCTTTTCCATGCGAATGCGTATGCTACCGTATTTACTCATACCATGCGCTAATATGCAGGGCTTCGCGAGTCAATGTATGCAGCGTGCAGGTATGCGCATGCACAGCAGAACAAGTACACGCGCGGAGGCCACTCTGTGTGGTGTTTGCACGTGTTGGATGTAGGTTTAATATTTTTGACTTCGACAGCGGTTGCGATGCCTGACCTTCCCAACACTGGATGGGAAGAGGTGGCTCCTTTCACCATTTGCACACCCTCTGCAAGTTCTGGAAGTAGCACCCATAGTCTAGTTTCTGATATTCAAATTGAAGATGTCACCATTGAAGTACACCAGGATGAGGATATGGGTGTTGCTGGCACTGAGGAGTTAGTTGATGATGAGGATTCGGATGGTGATGTGGTTTGTTTAAATCAGGCACCGGGGGAGACACCTGTTGTCCATGTTGTCCATGGGAGGAAGAAGCCTATTGTGATGCCTGTGCAAAATACCAAAAAAGCCACCTCTTTGGAGTGGAATTATTTCTCCACAAATCCGGACAACAGGTGTCAAGACATGTGTTGCCTCTGTCAATCTGTAATGAGTAGGGGTAAGGACGTTAACCACCTAGGAACATCCTCCCTTATACGTCACCTGCTGCGCATTCATCAGAAGTCAGTGTCAAGTTGGGAAACTTTGGGTAAGAGTGTAAGCAGTCCACTGACACCTAAATCCCTTTTTCCTTTTGTACCCAAGCTCCCTCAACATCAACTTCCTCCTCAGTCAGTAACGTCAGTAGTCCTGCAGTTCATGTCACTGGCAAGACTGAGGAGTCCTCTCCTAAATGGGATTCCTCCGGGGGATCCTTGAGTGGTATGCCTACTGCTGCTGTTGCTGCTGCTGCTGTTGTTGCCTCTGGGTGTCGACCGTCACCCCAGAGGGGAAGTCGGAAGACCACTTGTACTACTTCCAGTAATCAATTGACTGTCCAACAGTCCTTTGTGAGGAAGATGAAATATGACAGCAGTCATCCTGTTGCAAAGTGGATAACTGAGGCCTTGACAGCTATGTTGGTGTTAGACACAGGGAACAGGGAAAACTAAGGACTATATGACTGTGACAGCCCACTGGATAGATGTATTGCCTCCCGCAACAACAACAGCAGCGGCACCAGTAGCAGCATCTCGCAAATGCCAACTCATTCCTAGGCAGGCTACGCTATGTATCACCGCTTTCCATAAGAGGCACACCACTGACAACCTCTTACGGAAACTGAAGGACATCATCGCACAATGGCTTATCCCAATTAGACTCTTCTGGGGATTTGTGATATCGGACAACGCCACCAATATTGTGCATGCATTACATCTGGTCAAATTCCAGCACGTCCCATGTTTTGCACAAACAATTAATTTGGTGATGCAGAATTTTAAAAAAGTGACAGGGGCATACAGGAGATGCTGTCGGTGACCTGAAAAATAGTGAGCCACTTTCAACATTCAGCCACCGCGTGCCGAAGACTGGAGCACCAACAAACACTCCTGAACCTGCCCTGCCATCACCTGAAGCAAGAGGTGGTAACGAGGTGGAATTCAACACTCTATATGCTTCAGAGGATGGAGGAGCAGCAAAAGGCCATTCAAGCCTATACATCCACCTACGACATAGGCAAAGGAGGGGGAATGTACTTGACTCAAGAGCAGTGGAGAATGATTTCCATCTTGTGCAAGGCTCTCCAACCCTTTGAACTTGCCACACATGAAGTTAGTTCAGACACTGCCAGCTTGAGTCAGGTCATTCCCCTCATCAGGCTCTTGCAGAAGCAGCTGGAGAAATTAAAGGAGGAGCTAAGACGGAACGATTCTGCAAAGTATGTGGTACTTGTGGATGGAGCCCTTCATTCGCTTTGCCAGGATTCAAGGGTGGTCAATCTGTTAAAATCAGAGCACTACATTTTGGCCGCCGTGCTCCATCCTAGGTTTAAAGCCTACATTATATCTCGCTTTCCGGCAGACACAAGTCTGCAGAGGTTCAAAGACATGCTGGTGAGAAAATTATCAAGTCAAGCGGAACGTGACCCGTTAACAGCTCCTCCTTCATTTTCTCCCGCAACTGTAGTTGCGAGGAAAAGGATAAGATTAACTAGCCCACCCGCTGGTTGTGATGCATGGCATTTAGGAGCGAGTGCTGACATCTGGTCTGGACTGAAGGACCTGCCAACGATTACTGACATGTCTACTGTCACTGCATATGATTCTGTCACCATTGAAAGAATGGTGGATGATTATATGAGTGATAGCATCCAAGTAGGCATGTCAGACAGTCCATATGTATACTGGCAGGAAAAAGAGGCAATTTGGATGCCCTTGCACAAACTGGCTTTATTTTACCTAAGTTGCCCCCCCTCCTGTGTGTACTCTGAAAGAGTGTTTAGTGCAGCCGGTAACTTTGTCAGCAAGAAGATGTTTATCAAAATGAATTATAAATTCCTCCAGGAAGACCTTTACCAGCAATTGCCTCCAGAAAGTACACAGGGACCTGTATGGTGGATTCCAGTGGGGACGAATTTATACTCTGTGAGGAGGAGGATGTACACAGTGAAAGGAGTGACGAATCGGAGGATGAGGATGAGGTCAACATCTTGCCTCTGTAGAGCCAGTTTGTGCAAGGAGAGATTGATTGCTTCTTTTTTGGTGGGTGCCCAAACAAACCAGTCATTTCAGCCACAGTCGTGTGGCAGACCCTGTCACTGAAATGATTGGTTTGTTAAAAGTGTGCATGTCTTGTTTATACAAAATAAGGGTGGGTGGGAGGGTCCAAAGACAATTCCATCTTGCACCTCTTTTTATTCTTTGCATCATGTGCTGTTTGGGGACTATTTTTTTTAAAGTGCCATCCTGTCTGCAACTGCAGTGCCACTCCTAGATAGACCAAGTGTTTGTACCGCACACTTGTGTCGCTTAGCTTATTCATACAGCTACCTCATTGCACCTCTTTTTCTTCTTTGCATGATGTGCTGTTTGGGGCCTAGTTTTTTTAAGTGCTGTCCTGTCTGCAACTGCAGTGCCACTCCTCCTGTTTGTGCCGCACACTTGTGTTGCTTAGCTACTATGCCCCTTACAAAAGAACCATGTGAATAACTATTCTCACCGCCATGAAGGAGCACTGTGGAATAATTTGTCCCCTGCAGATTCTGGCCCATCCCCCACCAGGTCTCTCCAACAGGTCTGAGCCAGGGAAATTAGCACCCTGCTCCCCACTCTCAGCGCCCCTAACTGTGGCAGTTTTAAAAATAGGCCCCAAACATCATGCAAAGATGTAAAAGAGGTGCGATGAGGTAGCTGTATGACTAAGCTAAGCGACACAAACAATTGGTCCATCTTGGACTGGCATTGCAGTGTCAGACAGGATGGCACTTAAAAAAAATAGTACCCAAACAGCACATCATGCCAATAAGTAAAAGAGGGCAATGAGGTATGACTTAGCTAAGTGACACAAGTGTGCGGCACAATCACCTGGCCCATCTAGGGTAGGCACTGCTGTCCCACTGCACTAATGGCGGATACCGGACGCAGCTTTACTGGAATTATATGGCAGTACCACTGGACATATACGGCAGTATCACTGGAATTATATGGCAGGATCATTGGAGTTACACGCCACTACCACTGGAATTATACAGCAGGATCACTGGAATTATACGGCAGGATCACTGGAATTAAACGGCAGGATCACTGGAATTATACGGCAGTACTGCTGGACATATATACGGCAGTATCAATGGACATATACGGCAGTATCACTGGACATATATAAGGCAGTATCACTGGACATATACAGCAGTATAACTGGACTGGATATATATGCCAGTACCACTGGAATTATACAGCAGGATCACTGGAATTATACGGCAGGATCATTGGAATTATACGGCAGTATCACTGGACATATACGGCAGTATCAATGGACATTTACGGCAGTATCACTGGAATGGACTTATTTGCCAGTACCACTGGAATTATAAAGCGGGATCACTGGAATTATACGGCTGTACCGCTGGACATATACGGCAGTATCAATGGACATATACGGCAGTATAACTGGACTGGACTTATACGCCAATACCACTGGAATTATATGCCAGTACCACTGGAATTATACGGCAGGATCACTGGAATTATACGGCAGTACTGCTGGACATATACGGCAGTATCACTGGACTGGACTTATACACCAGTACCACTGGAATTATATGGCAGGATCACTGGAATTATACGGCAGGATCACTGGAATTATACGACAGCATCACTAGAAGTATACAGCAGTACCGCTGGACATATACGGCATTTTGAATGGACATATACGGCAGTATCAATGGACATATATGGCAGTACCACACGACATATACAGCAGCACAGGGACTCCACCACTGGACTGAAGCAGGAAAACACAGCACCACTGCAATGGACTGGACTTATACAGCAGCACTGGACATATGGCAGCAGAGGACACCACCACCACCACCACCACCACCACCACCACCACCACTGTGACTGGACTGCTGCAGCACAATACACCACTGAACTGATGCAGCACAAACACATCACCAGTTGACTGGACTTATACAGCAGCACTGGATATATGGCAGCAGAGGACACAACCACTGTGACTGGAATGATGCTACACAAGACACTGAACTGATGCAGGACACTGAGGACGGAGACACGTCCTCTCTCTACACTCTCCAATGCCAGAGTGAAAATGGCGGGGACACGCGGCTTCTTATATGGAATCCAAACCCCGCGAGAATCCGACAGCAGGATGATGACGTTTTTGCCTCATTCTGGATCCGGGCTCGGGAATTGAAGTTCGGGGGGGGTTCGGTTCTTTGAGAACCGAACCCGCTCATCTCTAGTATAATACTTTCATTTTTTTTCTTTAGTTCCATTGTATTATGATGATATTATATATCAGTGTAAACTGATGCACAAAATGCCACATGGTATTAATGTGAACTACTGTAGGCTATTTTGTGAGATCTGACATTTGTTGTTAGAAAATGTATCTTGGATAGTGCTTTTCTCTAGCTCCTAGCATTAGAAAGATAGAAAGTGAAAGTTAGCATTGTAGCCTAGGGGCTACATACAGTAGTACAAAAGTTTCGATGAGTGGGCTCCATGGGATCCCACCCTGATGACCATGCATGCACAGTAGCATTGCCGTGGTCTGAACTCGTAAGTAAAGTGGTCCCATGAGCGATCACTTGCTTCTTACACATCACACAGACAGACTCCTATTGGAGCTCTTACCCCTGCATCAGATTTTTGTTAATTGCCAGTGATACTTCATTTCTTATTGCTGTGATGATAGTGATTATCAGGACCAAGTCTACATAACTGATAAAAATACTTTATAAAATCTGCATTATATCGTTAATGCATATACAGAGCATACAGGTTTGCTGTTCTAACAATGCAGATCAATGCGTATGTTCCCATGTACTGTACTAGGAAAATCTCACCCTCTGTTTAATGTGTGACTGAGTGGATGTCCACATTTTCATGGAAAAATTACAGGCATAACAGTGTGTTTTAAGGTGGGCATGCAATGCCTGGCATGTTATTATCCCAACGTAATTTTATTGTGGATACTCCAGTCCCATTACTCTGTTGGATTTCGGTATGTGACCTTGTAGGTCCTGTTTGTTATCTTCTCTGGATAATGTGGTACTTTAGGGTATGCATGTGTTGACCAGTGTTCTGAATTTTATTCTACTTCTAGTTTATATTTCTGCACATTAATTGCTGCTTAGTAATGACTCTAGCTTTGTACTTGACTTGGTGTATTGTGGCTTTGTAGCTTGCCATTACCTGTGTTATTTTGTGTCACAATTGTACTAGATAAATTATATAAAGAAGCTGATTAGATGTTATGGGCAACTTCTTCACTTGTCCACTTTTGAAGGTTTAATACATTTCCCCTAAAGGGAGAGTGGGATAGACAAGCCTTGGAATGAGATAACGTGGATGGAGATACAGCACCAGCCAACCAGCTCCTGTCATTTTTCGAACACAGCAGTCTATTTACTAAGCCTTGGATGGAGGTAAAGTGGACGGAGATAAAGTACCAGCCAATCACCTGCTAACTGGCATTTTCAAACCCAGACGGTAGCATGGCAGTTATGAGCTGATTGGCTGGTACTTTATCTCAGTCCATTTTATCTCCATCCAAGGCTTAGTAAATAGACCCCACAGTCTGTAACAGGGCAGTTAGGAGCTGATTTGTTGGTACTTTATATATGTCCACTTTATCTCTCTCCAAGGCTTAGTATATAGACCCATATACAGTCTCTCCCTACTCTACTATTAATCTCCCCCTCTCTCCTAGTTGTGTATGCCTACCACATCCACATTGGAATATATATAATATATTTATAGCTCTTGTAAACTTTACATTATTATATATTTATATTAATATCCTTTTCATGTAATAGTAGCAGTACTAGGTCCGCTATATATGTGTACTGTAATACCCTTAACCATACACATGACATTACATTAAACCCCTGTAGCACACACCTTACATTAAAAAACCACCACCTTCACTACATTTACCTGATATAGATTTGATTTCTATACTAGACAGGCTACTCTGCACATATACTGTACAGGAAGGTAAAGCTGCGGATTACACATATTTATGGGGAGGAACAACAGTGGATGGGAATATGAAAAACCATAGTGGAGGGATGGGTGTGATTAATCTTCAGGAGTGGAAATAGATCAGCCCACTCCCCTAACTGGCTGTGTACTCTGTCAGTCTATGCATGCTACCCTTGAATGACAGACAGGGACTGCAATATGCCTTTATGCCAAGCGTGGCTGAAGACAGCTGTAAGTAGCAGGACTTTTAATACAATGACTTGTCCCAAGAAGGGGCCAGCCACCAGGAAGGACCCAATGCATATTTATCCAATGCCCCAATAATCCCAGGACCACAGACCATTGTCCCAGTTCCAACTGTCACTAATGCTGGATACACCGTCCTTTGTTACCACTTTACTTACTACTTTAACATAGTCTGTAAACTACACAATACAATAATATATTGTTTGAATGTAAGGTGATTTAGGACACTTGCAACCAGGGCCGGACTGGGACTAAAAATAGGCCCTGGCATTTTTGAAGCACACAGGCCCACCTCTGTGACTCCTCCCCTTACTATTCCTGAATCCTCCCACTTATTAGTCTATGTTCTTACAAATATAATTAATATTCTAACAACATACAGGCGTACATCATTCTCTATTAAAATATACACAACCAGTGGTTGAAGTGGAAATTTTTAAGTGGGGGTATGGAAATGTGAGGTTTGTAATTAAGCGCGCGCCGAAGGCGCGCGCTCTGGAAAAGGGGGCGTGGCCACTCAAAGGGGGCGTGGCCTTCAGTGTAGTTTACCACACCATACACCCCTTATACGCATTATGCACCACAATAGTAGGACCCCTTATACTATCTAGTACTGCTGCCCCTTTCACATTATACCACACAGTATGAGCCAAAATTCACATTACAGCACCCGGTATGAGCCGAAATTTACATTATATGCCCCCGATAGTGCAGTGCCAGGTATACAAATGCCCCCACAGTGCCAGGTATACAAATGCCCCCACAGTGCCAGGTATACAAATGCCCACACAGTGCCAGGTATACAGATGCCCCCACAGTGCAAGGTATACAGATGCCCCCACAGTGCCATGTATACAGATGCCCCCACAGTGCCAGGTAAACAATTGCCCCCACAGTGCAAGGTATACAAATGCCCCACAGTGCCAGCCAATTGCCCCCACAGTGCAAGGTATACAAATGCCCCCACAGTGCCAGGTATACAGATGCCCCCACAGTGCAAGGTATACAGATGCCCCCACAGTGCCATGTATACAGATGCCCCCACAGTGCCATGTATACAGATGCCCCCACAGTGCCAGGTAAACAATTGCCCCCACAGTGCCAGGTATACAAATGCCCCACAGTGCCAGGTATACAAATGCCCCACAGTGCCAGCCAATTGCCCCCACTGTGCAAGGTATACAAATGCCCCCACAGTGCCAGGTATACATATTCCCCCACAGTGCAAGGTATACAGATGCCCCCACAGTGCCATGTATACAGATGCCCCCACAGTGCCATGTATACAGATGCCCCCACAGTGCCAGGTAAACAATTGCCCCCATAGTGCCAGGTATATAAATGCCCCACAGTGCCAGGTATACAAATGCCCCACAGTGCCAGGTATACAAATGCCCCACAGTGCCAGCCAATTGCCCCCACAGTGCCAGGTATACAATTGCCCCCACAGCAGCCAGTGCTGCAGCTGCTTACCGCTGCTGCACTGCTGCTGCTGCTGCTGCTGCTCCTCCTCCTCCGGGCTGTGAGGGACGGGGGTAAGAGTGCCAGGCGCCCGCCAGCACGGCTGTGTCTGGCGCGGCAGCGTATAGCGTTCAAACCAGCCGCCGGTTCGTGAGCCAATCAGAGCTCGCGGACCGGCGGCTTCTGATTGGCTGCCGGTCCGCGAGCTCTGATTGGCTCACGAACCGGCGGCTGCTTTGAAGTCTGCTATACGCGCCGCGCCAGACACAGCCGTGCTGGCGGGCGCCCGGCGCTCTCACCCCCGTCCCTCACAGCTCTCCAATCCTGACAGCTGAGACGCGCTGCCGCCGGACTGAGCGGCAGCGCGTCTCAGTGACCGCTGGACCGGCCCACGTGGCCATCGGCCCTTCTGGCATTTGCCAGAAGTGCCAGATGGCCAGTCCGGCCCTGCTTGCAACAGTTTGGTTTTTGGTTTTTCCAAACCACCCTCAAGTGTTTTGGTCCTGGGGTTGGATCTGTATTTAAAAAAAAACACAATAAAACCCATCTAAAATTTTAAACTAAAATTATGTAATTCGGATCTGTTTTTGTTCTTACAGTATTGTTAGCCTCAATAACATAAATTCACAGTCATTTACAGTAAATTTTGACCATCTCACAGTTACAATATTTTTCACTTATATAAGCCAGACACTGGCTGGCTAAAAACTGTGCATGTGCTGCATTCGCATTGCGCATGCATCAAGGTGTTGCTGCGGACCCACATGCAGTAAGGATTTCTGCACAAAGTGATTGACAGGAAGTGACCATTTAGGGGTGTTAACATGGTGTTAGTGGGGAGTGGTTGTTAAAATGCAGGCATGTCATGGTCGCTTTCGTGGCATGTGTCTGACGTCAACTGTTAACTCTGACATACAAAAACTTGGCGCTTGCATGGCTACTGCTGCGGCCAGTCTACATAGCCATGGACTTACTTTAGCAGTCGATGTTTCACGTTCTTGCATATACTATAGGCTGCGTATATGTGTACACAATTGCAAATTAGTTTTGGTTGCTCCGGTGGGCGTCTCTTTTGATTTCTGGCTGACAGCTTCACTTGCTGAAACCGATCTGTACATCTCTACTCCTGTCATTTTTCAAACACAGCCTGTAAAATGACAGTTAGGAGCTGATTGGTTGGTAGGTCCTTTATCTCTTTTCACTTTATCTCTCATCAAGTTTTAATACATCCCCCCCTGAAACTTTTACCATCAGAATTTCCAGTAACATTATAACAGGAACAGGATATAGGGCCAACCTAATGGGCCCTACACACTGGCAGATTACAGTGAACGATATGAACGTTCTCGTTCATTAATGAACGAGAACTCGTTCATAATGTTCAGTGTGTAGGCACCAACAATGAACAATGCGCAGCCCCGCACTCGTTCATTGTTGGTGCCCCATCGGTCATGCATGCAGGCCAATATGGACAATCTTGTCCATATTAGCATACACTGCTATGGAGCCAGGTGACGGGGGAGTGAAGAAACTTGGCCGTCGGGCACCTCGGCGGCTCATCGTCGTGTGTGTAGGGGCTTAAGGCTTTGCTACTGGCCTGGTCCAAATCTTACCTTCTATTGTGGAGACCTGAAATATTCAGGGACTATTAAAGTGCAGAAGATGGGGTTCCCAGAGAAGTACTCCAACAGTCAAGCTAAGGGAGAATCGAAGTGGAACCAATGTAAAATTGTCCATCCAATACGTGAAATTATTATGTAAACATCAAACATAAATAAAGTCAAAATCAATTATCTAGTATAGCTCTGTGTACAAGACCTGTAACCTTCACAGCATGTACAACACACCATAAACATCCTAGTAGTCCTGACAATTTCAAATAAGCAGAAAACAATCCATACAATTTGGTTTTCATGGTAACATTCATTACAGACATGTTGGCAGCTCTCACAGGTCAAAGGTCTGAAAAGGTCAGGAATCTAAGTTGACTTGAACTCTGTGTGGAATTGATATCAAGTTAGAACATACTTCTCCTTCAGCTCCAAACCCTTAGGCTAGTTTAATCAATGGATAAGTACAACACAAGCCTTATGCCCTTATTTACAGATATTATAAATTATAATTTATGCATTGTTTTTTGTGTAGAAAATCATCTGTTTTGTTTTTGATTAGCTATTTTTTATTTCAAATTTGAACCCACATAAAAAAGATTATTTTTCAAATTAAAAAAATATGAAGTTATAAGCACTAATTTATGAACCATAAAAAAATCAGACCCATACAGCTTCTTTATTTGCAAAGATTTGCAGATTTATTTGGCTAGTGTTCTGTAAGGTGCACTTCTCGGTCCATGAATCGAAACTTGGAAAATCAATCTTATTAATTTAATTATATCTATTAAGCAGTATTAACTGTTAATTTCAACATTTTTTATGTTCCTGAATACTGGCTGTCTTGGCAGACGCTGGATAATGTGTATGATGCAGAAAGCCTTAACAGTAGTTGTCAACTCAGAAAACTGGACTTAATACAATGTCCAAGAATGATGTGTCAACCTACTGATGGGGAAGTTCCCTTTGTACTCTAGGACCAATTCAGAGGTGCACACAGTTGAAAGTTCACACGTTAGGAGCGATAATCATCAAACTGTGCATGCACAGCCAATAAGAAATCCTTACTGCACCCTCTATTACTTGAGACGGATTCTTAGATCTGTGGGCAGTCCAGGGTAGAGACTGGGAGGTGACCTAAGTCTTTGCAAAAAGAGGAGGTATCATGGGCATTTTATGGGAGTGCCATGGGCATGTGTTAGCAAGTGGCTATAATCTCATTCACAGCACTGCAGCCACAGTGGCCATATGTTAAGAAGGTTAAAAAGGAGTCTGCGCACTAGACAGGGGTTGCCCAAGGAGTCGATGTTGCGACCGATGGTGGAGAAATTGGTTCCACTAGCACAATTGAGCTTTGCTCAGATAAGAAAAATGAGCATTGTAGGGTTTGCCAGAACTTTGTGGAAGTACAGAGGAGGAAAGCTTAAACTGGTATTACTACTTGCATATTTTCACACTTTAGAGTCCATGAGTAATCGTAGCCACTCATGAATTGGATGCACCACTGAATCAGGATCTGTCTACTTCTGTGAAAGTAATTCCCCTTCTCTTACTGGTGCACACTCAGTAGATGCAGCAGTTTGTGTGGCAGAAACCAAACCAGAACACAAATCCCATAAATGGCGCTGAGGAGTCTGGAATAGAAGTTTAATAGGAAGCAATGCTTACACTAAAAGCATGTAAATATACCAAAGAAAAAAAACCTGCACTTTAAGCCTACAGGCAATCTTGACAATCTTTCGTATACAGTAGCTCCAACTGTAATCACTATCAAATGTAAAGGACTATAAATCACTGTAAATACAATCCACTATAATAAAGCAACTATATTATCTTAAAACCAAAAACAATTGTTTTTAAATGTATAGAGGACTCAAAAAGAAAAAGAAATTAAACAAAAATGAATTGGCAATTTCAACGTAATCAAGATAATCTATTGTGGAGTTGTGTTGCAGAGAAACATCACAGAGGAGCATAAAACTTCCAGTTGAAGTGTACTGGACAAATTCAGATAAAATGCGTAATGATCCAATGGCATTCATACTTAGGGGGATTTTCAGAGTTGTTAGCAAACCAAAAAAGTTAGCAATTGGGCAAAAACATGATGTACTGCAGGTGGGGCAGATGTAACATGTGCAGAGAGGGCAAGATATGTGTGATTCTTTAGACCCCACTATCAGTGCACCATCACTTACACAATCGCCACCTACCCTGGCCCTATGGTGGTGCAGTTTCTCCATCTGACTCTGGCCTCCTATGGATACTGTTGTGTATCTGGGATTACAGCCGCTTTCACTGACACACTCTCAACACTTCCTTAACACGTCCATGAGACAGATTTTTTTGGTGTTCACTTCTAGCCACCCTCCAGTCACCACCCAGGAATGCCCATCACTTTTATACCTCATTTCTGATACCATCCCTATCACAACAACACCTTTGTGCATACACTCTGAACATTGGCATTGCATGCAGATAGCCTCCCCCAAGTCTCCCCTTACCAGTACTTCTTCTGCGACAGCAGATTCCATGAGATGAGGTTGTAGTCAAAGCCCTCCAAATGCAAAGTCTGAACATAATCCCCCCACTCCCCCACTAAATATGGAAGACTAGTATGACTTGCAATAGGCACCTTTGTAGGAGTGAGCTCAGCTGCTAACCCTACTACTGCCACTTTCGGGTGTGCAAATACAGCATCTTGTGTGGATGGCGCAAAAGTATTTCCTATTTTTTGTGCATGCTTTTGTATAAAGTATGACATGGTTTTATAATGGGGTTAATATTTCCACTAAAATTCTATTATTTGGTGAATAAGTAGTGTTCACTCTAGAATCCGGGCAGGGCAGGGCGCTGGACCTAGAAGGGCACAAGCGTGCGCGTGGTCATGCAAAATAGGGGGTTCATTTTATTACAGGTAATAAAAGTGGGCAGTTCAGCCCACAGACTTAAAAAAAGGGTGGCGTGGGTGGCCGGCGGCATCACTGTTGGGGGCATGCCCAGCACCTACGGAGGTGCTGGGCTTCCCCCAAGCGCTCTCTCAGCGTTAATGGATGCCGCGCACATGCGCGCGGCATCTTTACATGCTGTGAGGGCAAGAAGCGGGCGGCTGTTTTAGCAGGGCGCCGCAGAAAGAGCAGGGCGGGTTTTGCCCTTAAAAAATCTGGCAGGGCGCGGCTCCCTGCTAAACTGCCTGGCGTGAACACTAATAAGGTGATAGATGTGTTTGGGAATACAGGTGTTTGTACTGTAGTAATGTATAATGGATTTCGCATGATGGGCGATAGATGTTTGTGAAGGAGATATAGCAATGAATTCAGTTGACAGCACTTTATACCCCATAGAGTAGCGAGCACTTTTGTAAGAATCAGGGTGCAAATTGCCTTGGAGAAGGGTGCGATACAGGGTGCCATTGCTGGCATTTAAATTCCACGTCAATGGCAATTCACACACTACACCTGTAATCAATTTCCCCTCATTGGTAAGAATTTTAGAGAGGTGAAATATGGTTTGGCACATGAAGTCATAGATGTTTGGAGGAAGGAAGATATAATTTAGCAAACAGACGGAAAAGGTAGGAGAGCAATATAGATACAATATATGGATGAAGGAGGATTTAGGGGTCTATTCAGGTACATCACGAAAACTGATTTGTTACCAATCAGTAGTATACATTGCATTGGTTTGATGCGATGTATAGCTTTGATAAGTAGCAATTCATGTATGCTCAGTTTTCCGGAGATGCAATGCGGTAAACTGAATATGTAGAAATGAGAGCTGTAAGCAACATGCACCATAATAAAACAGCACTCATCCAAGCACATCGAAAGGTCCCGATTAAATTTTATAGCATACTATTTTTACAACAAACCCCCTTAAGCCAATAGCAAAATTAGTTAAATATCAATCGATTATATAGCTTAATATCCAAAATGTGTTGTGCTTCACACTATTAGTTTCATTAATTTAGTTTAATACAATTAAAGATAGCAGTATCAATGGATTTATATATCATAGGCATAAAGATACTGTTTTTTTTATTTGCAATACAATAATCTAAGTCCACAACTTTAATCATTAGAACTGCTGGATCATCAAAATCATACTGAGGTGGAAATAGAGGATGAAGCGGCGATGAGCCAATCTGCATTTAACCTGTCAATAATGGTCTTGCAACAGCTATGCAGAGTTGTGTTCATTTAGCAAAACAATCAATGCTGGTTAAAGAACAAAGGATTTTAATCACCGGTCAAATCATCATGATCTGGTTTTCTTGGCTATATAGAAATGTTTCACTGTGATTTAATTCATTTTATTCTCTCAATTTACACTTAGCTTATAGAAGAACTATAATGAAACCATTTAAATTTAAAATAAAATTAAATACAGTAATTATTAGAGATGAGCGGGTTCGGTTCCTCGGAATCCGAACCCGCCCGAACTTCAGCTTTTTTTACACGGATCCGAGCGACTCGGATCTTCCCGCCTTGCTCGGTTAACCCGAGCGCGCCCGAACGTCATCATGACGCTGTCGGATTCTCGCGAGGCTCGGATTCTATCGCGAGACTCGGATTCTATATAAGGAGCCGCGCGTCGCCGCCATTTTCACACGTGCATTGAGATTGATAGGGAGAGGACGTGGCTGGCATTTAGATTAGGGTTGAGAGAGAGAGAGAGAGATTGACCTGAGGCTGTGATACTGTAGAAGAGAGTGCAGAGTTTAGTGACTGACGACCACAGTGACCACCAGACAGTGCAGTTGTTTGTTTTATTTAATATATCCGTTCTCTGCCTGAAAAAAACGATACACACAGTGACTCAGTCACATACCATATCTGTGTGCACTGCTCAGCCCAGTGTGCTGCATCAATGTATATATATATCTGACTGTGCTCAGCTCACACAGCTTATAATTGTGGGGGAGACTGGGGAGCACTGCAGTGCCAGTTATAGGTTATAGCAGGAGCCAGGAGTACATAATATTATATTAAAATTAAACAGTGCACACTTTTGCTGCAGGAGTGCCACTGCCAGTGTGACTAGTGACCAGTGACCTGACCACCAGTATATATAATATTAGTAGTATACTATCTCTTTATCAACCAGTCTATATTAGCAGCAGACACAGTACAGTGCGGTAGTTCACGGCTGTGGCTACCTCTGTGTCGGCACTCGGCAGCCCGTCCATAATTGTATATACCACCTAACCGTGGTTTTTTTTTCTTTCTTTATAGTCATACTAGTTACGAGTATACTATCTCTTTATCAACCAGTCTATATTAGCAGCAGACACAGTACAGTGCGGTAGTTCACGGCTGTGGCTACCTCTGTGTCGGCACTCGGCAGCCCGTCCATAATTGTATATACCACCTAACCGTGGTTTTTTTTTCTTTCTTTATACATACATACTAGTTACGAGTATACTATCTCTTTATCAACCAGTCTATATTAGCAGCAGACACAGTACAGTGCGGTAGTTCACGGCTGTGGCTACCTCTGTGTCGGCACTCGGCAGCCCGTCCATAATTGTATATACCACCTAACCGTGTTTTTTTTTTCTTTCTTTATACATAAATACTAGTCACGAGTATACTATCTCTTTATCAACCAGTCTATATATTAGCAGCAGACACAGTACAGTGCGGTAGTTCACGGCTGTGGCTACCTCTGTGTCGGCACTCGGCAGCCCGTCCATAATTGTATATACCACCTAACCGTGGTTTTTTTTTCTTTCTTTATACATACATACTAGTTACGAGTATACTATCTCTTTATCAACCAGTCTATATATTAGCAGCAGACACAGTACAGTGCGGTAGTTCACGGCTGTGGCTACCTCTGTGTCGGCACTCGGCAGCCCGTCCATAATTGTATATACCACCTAACCGTGGTTTTTTTTTCTTTCTTTATACATACATACTAGTTACGAGTATACTATCTCTTTATCAACCAGTCTATATTAGCAGCAGACACAGTACAGTGCGGTAGTTCACGGCTGTGGCTACCTCTGTGTCGGCACTCGGCAGCCCGTCCATAATTGTATATACCACCTAACCGTGGTTTTTTTTTCTTTCTTTATTCATACATACTAGTTACGAGTATACTATCTCTTTATCAACCAGTCTATATATTAGCAGCAGACACAGTACAGTGCGGTAGTTCACGGCTGTGGCTACCTCTGTGTCGGCACTCGGCAGCCCGTCCATAATTGTATATACCACCTAACCGTGGTTTTTTTTTCTTTCTTTATACATAAATACTAGTTACGAGTATACTATCTCTTTATCAACCAGTCTATATATTAGCAGCAGACACAGTACAGTGCGGTAGTTCACGGCTGTGGCTACCTCTGTGTCGGCACTCGGCAGCCCGTCCATAATTGTATATACCACCTAACCGTGGTTTTTTTTTTTCTTTATACATACATACTAGTTACGAGTATACTATCTCTTTATCAACCAGTCTATATTAGCAGCAGACACAGTACAGTGCGGTAGTTCACGGCTGTGGCTACCTCTGTGTCGGCACTCGGCAGCCCGTCCATAATTGTATATACCACCTAACCGTGGTTTTTTTTTCTTTCTTTATACATACATACTAGTTACGAGTATACTATCTCTTTATCAACCAGTCTATATATTAGCAGCAGACACAGTACAGTGCGGTAGTTCACGGCTGTGGCTACCTCTGTGTCGGCACTCGGCAGCCCGTCCATAATTGTATATACCACCTAACCGTGGTTTTTTTTTCTTTCTTTATACATACATACTAGTTACGAGTATACTATCTCTTTATCAACCAGTCTATATATTAGCAGCAGACACAGTACAGTGCGGTAGTTCACGGCTGTGGCTACCTCTGTGTCGGCACTCGGCAGCCCGTCCATAATTGTATATACCACCCAACCGTGGTTTTTTTTTCTTTCTTTATACATACATACTAGTTACGAGTATACTATCTCTTTATCAACCAGTCTATATTAGCAGCAGACACAGTACAGTGCGGTAGTTCACGGCTGTGGCTACCTCTGTGTCGGCACTCGGCAGCCCGTCCATAATTGTATATACCACCTAACCGTGTTTTTTTTTTCTTTCTTTATACATACATACTAGTTACGAGTATACTATCTCTTTATCAACCAGTCTATATATTAGCAGCAGACACAGTACAGTGCGGTAGTTCACGGCTGTGGCTACCTCTGTGTCGGCACTCGGCAGCCCGTCCATAATTGTATATACCACCTAACCGTGGTTTTTTTTTCTTTCTTTATACATACATACTAGTTACGAGTATACTATCTCTTTATCAACCAGTCTATATTAGCAGCAGACACAGTACAGTGCGGTAGTTCACGGCTGTGGCTACCTCTGTGTCGGCACTCGGCAGCCCGTCCATAATTGTATATACCACCTAACCGTGGTTTTTTTTTCTTTCTTTATACATACATACTAGTTACGAGTATACTATCTCTTTATCAACCAGTCTATATATTAGCAGCAGACACAGTACAGTGCGGTAGTTCACGGCTGTGGCTACCTCTGTGTCGGCACTCGGCAGCCCGTCCATAATTGTATATACCACCTAACCGTGGTTTTTTTTTCTTCTTTATACATACATACTACTACGACATCTCTTTATCAACCAGTCTATATTAGCAGCAGACACAGTACAGTACGGTAGTTCACGGCTGTGGCTACCTCTGTGTCTGCACTCGGCAGGCAGTCCGTCCATAATTGTATACCACCTAACCGTGGTTTTTTTTTCTTTCTTCTTTATACATACATAGTTACATAGACATCTCTTTATCAACCAGTCTATATTAGCAGCAGACACAGTACAGTACGGTAGTTCACGGCTGTGGCTACCTCTGTGTCTGCACTCGGCAGGCAGTCCGTCCATAATTGTATACCACCTAACCGTGGTTTTTTTTTCTTTCTTCTTTATACATACATAGTTACATAGACATCTCTTTATCAACCAGTCTATATTAGCAGCAGACACAGTACAGTACGGTAGTTCACGGCTGTGGCTACCTCTGTGTCTGCACTCGGCAGGCAGTCCATAATTGTATACTAGTATCCATCTCCATTGTTTACCTGAGGTGCCTTTTAGTTGTGCCTATTAAAATATGGAGAACAAAAACGTTGAGGTTCCAAAATTAGGGAAAGATCAAGATCCACTTCCACCTCGTGCTGAAGCTGCTGCCACTAGTCATGGCCGAGACGATGAAATGCCAGCAACGTCGTCTGCCAAGGCCGATGCCCAATGTCATAGTACAGAGCATGTCAAATCCAAAACACCAAATATCAGAAAAAAAAGGACTCCAAAACCTAAAATAAAATTGTCGGAGGAGAAGCGTAAACTTGCCAATATGCCATTTACGACACGGAGTGGCAAGGAACGGCTGAGGCCCTGGCCTATGTTCATGGCTAGTGGTTCAGCTTCACAGGAGGATGGAAGCACTCAGCCTCTCGCTAGAAATATGAAAAGACTCAAGCTGGCAAAAGCAGCACAGCAAAGAACTGTGCATTCTTCGAAATCCCAAATCCACAAGGAGAGTCCAATTGTGTCGGTTGCGATGCCTGACCTTCCCAACACTGGACGTGAAGAGCATGCGCCTTCCACCATTTGCACGCCCCCTGCAAGTGCTGGAAGGAGCACCCGCAGTCCAGTTCCTGATAGTCAGATTGAAGATGTCAGTGTTGAAGTACACCAGGATGAGGAGGATATGGGTGTTGCTGGCGCTGGGGAGGAAATTGACCAGGAGGATTCTGATGGTGAGGTGGTTTGTTTAAGTCAGGCACCCGGGGAGACACCTGTTGTCCGTGGGAGGAATATGGCCGTTGACATGCCAGGTGAAAATACCAAAAAAATCAGCTCTTCGGTGTGGAGGTATTTCACCAGAAATGCGGACAACAGGTGTCAAGCCGTGTGTTCCCTTTGTCAAGCTGTAATAAGTAGGGGTAAGGACGTTAACCACCTCGGAACATCCTCCCTTATACGTCACCTGCAGCGCATTCATAATAAGTCAGTGACAAGTTCAAAAACTTTGGGTGACAGCGGAAGCAGTCCACTGACCAGTAAATCCCTTCCTCTTGTAACCAAGCTCACGCAAACCACCCCACCAACTCCCTCAGTGTCAATTTCCTCCTTCCCCAGGAATGCCAATAGTCCAGCAGGCCATGTCACTGGCAATTCTGACGATTCCTCTCCTGCCTGGGATTCCTCCGATGCATCCTTGCGTGTAACGCCTACTGCTGCTGGCGCTGCTGTTGTTGCTGCTGGGAGTCGATGGTCATCCCAGATGGGAAGTCGTAAGCCCACTTGTACTACTTCCAGTAAGCAATTGACTGTTCAACAGTCCTTTGCGAGGAAGATGAAATATCACAGCAGTCATCCTGCTGCAAAGCGGATAACTGAGGCCTTGACAACTATGTTGGTGTTAGACGTGCGTCCGGTATCCGCCGTTAGTTCACAGGGAACTAGACAATTTATTGAGGCAGTGTGCCCCCGTTACCAAATACCATCTAGGTTCCACTTCTCTAGGCAGGCGATACCGAGAATGTACACGGACGTCAGAAAAAGACTCACCAGTGTCCTAAAAAATGCAGTTGTACCCAATGTCCACTTAACCACGGACATGTGGACAAGTGGAGCAGGGCAGGGTCAGGACTATATGACTGTGACAGCCCACTGGGTAGATGTATGGACTCCCGCCGCAAGAACAGCAGCGGCGGCACCAGTAGCAGCATCTCGCAAACGCCAACTCTTTCCTAGGCAGGCTACGCTTTGTATCACCGCTTTCCAGAATACGCACACAGCTGAAAACCTCTTACGGCAACTGAGGAAGATCATCGCGGAATGGCTTACCCCAATTGGACTCTCCTGTGGATTTGTGGCATCGGACAACGCCAGCAATATTGTGTGTGCATTAAATATGGGCAAATTCCAGCACGTCCCATGTTTTGCACATACCTTGAATTTGGTGGTGCAGAATTTTTTAAAAAACGACAGGGGCGTGCAAGAGATGCTGTCGGTGGCCAGAAGAATTGCGGGACACTTTCGGCGTACAGGCACCACGTACAGAAGACTGGAGCACCACCAAAAACTACTGAACCTGCCCTGCCATCATCTGAAGCAAGAAGTGGTAACGAGGTGGAATTCAACCCTCTATATGCTTCAGAGGTTGGAGGAGCAGCAAAAGGCCATTCAAGCCTATACAATTGAGCACGATATAGTAGGTGGAATGCACCTGTCTCAGGCGCAGTGGAGAATGATTTCAACGTTGTGCAAGGTTCTGATGCCCTTTGAACTTGCCACACGTGAAGTCAGTTCAGACACTGCCAGCCTGAGTCAGGTCATTCCCCTCATCAGGCTTTTGCAGAAGAAGCTGGAGACATTGAAGGAGGAGCTAACACGGAGCGATTCCGCTAGGCATGTGGGACTTGTGGATGGAGCCCTTAATTCGCTTAACAAGGATTCACGGGTGGTCAATCTGTTGAAATCAGAGCACTACATTTTGGCCACCGTGCTCGATCCTAGATTTAAAGCCTACCTTGGATCTCTCTTTCCGGCAGACACAAGTGTGCTGGGGTTGAAAGACCTGCTGGTGACAAAATTGTCAAGTCAAGCGGAACGCGACCTGTCAACATCTCCTCCTTCACATTCCCCCGCAACTGGGGGTGCGAGGAAAAGGCTCAGAATTCCGAGCCCACCCGCTGGCGGTGATGCAGGGCAGTCTGGAGCGACTGCTGATGCTGACATCTGGTCCGGACTGAAGGACCTGACAACGATTACGGACATGTCGTCTACTGTCACTGCATATGATTCTCTCAACATTGATAGAATGGTGGAGGATTATATGAGTGACCGCATCCAAGTAGGCACGTCAGACAGTCCGTACTTATACTGGCAGGAAAAAGAGGCAATTTGGAGGCCCTTGCACAAACTGGCTTTATTCTACCTAAGTTGCCCTCCCACAAGTGTGTACTCCGAAAGAGTGTTTAGTGCCGCCGCTCACCTTGTCAGCAATCGGCGTACGAGGTTACATCCAGAAAATGTGGAGAAGATGATGTTCATTAAAATGAATTATAATCAATTCCTCCGCGGAGACATTGACCAGCAGCAATTGCCTCCACAAAGTACACAGGGAGCTGAGATGGTGGATTCCAGTGGGGACGAATTGATAATCTGTGAGGAGGGGGATGTACACGGTGATATATCGGAGGGTGATGATGAGGTGGACATCTTGCCTCTGTAGAGCCAGTTTGTGCAAGGAGAGATTAATTGCTTCTTTTTTGGGGGGGGTCCAAACCAACCCGTCATATCAGTCACAGTCGTGTGGCAGACCTTGTCACTGAAATGATGGGTTGGTTAAAGTGTGCATGTCCTGTTTTGTTTATACAACATAAGGGTGGGTGGGAGGGCCCAAGGACAATTCCATCTTGCACCTCTTTTTTCTTTTCTTTTTCTTTGCATCATGTGCTGATTGGGGAGGGTTTTTTGGAAGGGACATCCTGCGTGACACTGCAGTGCCACTCCTAAATGGGCCCGGTGTTTGTGTCGGCCACTAGGGTCGCTAATCTTACTCACACAGCTACCTCATTGCGCCTCTTTTTTTCTTTGCGTCATGTGCTGTTTGGGGAGGGTTTTTTGGAAGGGACATCCTGCGTGACACTGCAGTGCCACTCCTAGATGGGCCCGGTGTTTGTGTCGGCCACTAGGGTCGCTAATCTTACTCACACAGCTACCTCATTGCGCCTCTTTTTTTCTTTGCGTCATGTGCTGTTTGGGGAGGGTTTTTTGGAAGGGCCATCCTGCGTGACACTGCAGTGCCACTCCTAGATGGGCCCGGTGTTTGTGTCGGCCACTAGGGTCGCTAATCTTACTCACACAGCTACCTCATTGCACCTCTTTTTTTCTTTGCGTCATGTGCTGTTTGGGGAGGGTTTTTTGGAAGGGCCATCCTGCGTGACACTGCAGTGCCACTCCTAGATGGGCCCGGTGTTTGTGTCGGCCACTAGGGTCGCTAATCTTACTCACACAGCTACCTCATTGCGCCTCTTTTTTTCTTTGCGTCATGTGCTGTTTGGGGAGGGTTTTTTGGAAGGGACATCCTGCGTGACACTGCAGTGCCACTCCTAGATGGGCCCGGTGTTTGTGTCGGCCACTAGGGTCGCTTATCTTACTCACACAGCGACCTCGGTGCAAAGTTTAGGACTAAAAATAATATTGTGAGGTGTGAGGTATTCAGAATAGACTGAAAATGAGTGTAAATTATGGTTTTTGAGGTTAATAATACTTTGGGATCAAAATGACCCCCAAATTCTATGATTTAAGCTGTTTTTTAGTGTTTTTTGAAAAAAACACCCGAATCCAAAACACACCCGAATCCGACAAAAAAAAATCGGTGAGGTTTTGCCAAAACGCGTTCGAACCCAAAACACGGCCGCGGAACCGAACCCAAAACCAAAACACAAAACCCGAAAAATTTCAGGCGCTCATCTCTAGTAATTATATACATTTTGTTAATTACAGTTAAAAAGAATGCTCGTCTTTATGGTTCAAATTTGAACATGAAATCACCTATAAAATCAATTACCAAACCAAATCAAATAGAATGAAATATCAACAACCACTTCCTTATGTATTCATTTTGGCCCAAGCATACAACATTTACTGTAAGCATCTGCACACACACAAGCAAATTAAAAGGCAGTTTTGTGGAGTGAAAACACTGTTTGCTAGGAGAGAGGGGAATTCAATTAAGAGTGAAAAAAAGTGAGTGCTGTGAGTTTTGTCTTGTCTATCTCTGTATTGTGTAGTCTCATTTATTATTTTTTGTCTTTGTCAGTGTTTGTGTGTGTGTGTGTGTGTGTGTGTGTGTGTCTGCTGAGTATGTTTTTTTTTTAGTTTTAAGTTTGCTAGTGTAGTTTGTGTTTTTATTTTATATTTGTTATAGAGGCTGGTACGAGTAGGGCAAGAGAGGAGAGGGAGGTGAAGGAGAGGGAGATTGTTCGGAGAAGGGGTTCCACTTTTATAGTTATCACAATTAAGTTCCAACCAATAGAATGTCTGTTATTAGTCTGTTATTTGGGGTATTTTTGTGTCTTTTTTGAGTAACATTTTTGTTCGATTTTCAAACCAAATTTTAGTAATTCCGGGGATCCTGTAGTTGTCTATGTAAAAGTATCGATGTTTGGTCAATATTTGGTTTTGGTCGGGATTCAGATTTATAGTCTATTTTACAGTCAGTTTTGCCTTTAGTAACTCTCCGATTTGCAAAATGTAATGAAAATCAACTACAAATACATCAAAAATACAAAATCAACCTTTACTCAATATACTCCTACAAGTTTCCCCATTAGATTTATGGGGGATAAGTTAAAAATATTATGTATTAAATATGGCCATTTACAGAGGATAAAATTATGTGTATGCACATCCCAGCCTCCACTTACTTCCCCTCCTTTCTTTTCCTCTTCCTGAATTGAACTGGGATTGCACAGTAAAAGCCTTGCCATTAGAGGAAGAAATGGGTACCATTTACTTACACAGGTCCTGCTTCAGAGATGGTTGGTAATGCAGCCATGATCACAGTCACTTTCAATAGCAGTTGCAGAAATATGCAAATGCTAATCTCAATCATTACTTTGTGCTCCACCATGTGGTGGAGTGTATGCAGTGCCGTACCTAGACATTTTAGCGCTGTGTGCTAAAAACAGCATCCCCCCCCCCCCCGTATTTAATATAGGAACAGTATGCGCCATAGGCACGTGACAAAAATGTAAGGCCGTGGCTTCATGGGGAAGGGGCATGGCCACAAAATAATACCAAATCATATTACGCTGCACAATAGTTTCCATTTTTAAAATTACGCTGCACAGCAGTGCCACTTACACACAGTACACCAAGTAGAGCTCCTTTTACACATTATGCCAGGTTGAGCCCCATTTTACACGTTACGGAAGGTAGAGTCCCCTTTTACACATTACGGCAGGTAGAGTCCCTTTTTACTCATTATGGCAGGTAGAGTCCCTTTTACACATTACGGCAGGTAGAGTCCCCTTTTACACATTATAGCAGGCAGAGCTCCCTTTTACACATTACGGCAGGTAGAGTCCCTTTTTACTCATTATGGCAGGTAGAGTCCCTTTTACACATTACGGCAGGTAGAGTCCCCTTTTACACATTATAGCAGGCAGAGCTCCCTTTTACACATTACGGCAGGTAGAGTCCCCATTTACACAGTACTTCAGGGTGAGTCACCTTTTTACACATTAAGCCAGGTAGAGGAAAGAGAGAGAGAGAGAGAGAGAGAGAGAGAGAGGGAGAGAGAGAGAGATAGGGTTGGAAGAGAGAAAGAAAAGTGACAGTTAGAGAGACAGAGAGAGTGGTGGGAAGCAGACAGAAAGAGAGGAGTGGGAGGGGGAGAGAGAGAGGCACACACAGTAGTACCTACTGTATGTAATGATGGCTGGAGTGCAGGTAGCCATGGAGGTGGCGGGGGATGTCCCTGTGATGGTGATTACTGTAGCTGTGGTACACCATATAATCAGAGCTTTTGATGATGCTGGAGCAGTCGCCACTCCTCCTGCCGGCTCATGGCATCGCCTGCATGGCTCTCTGCATCCCCTGGCTGGCTCCCAGCATCCCCTGCATGGCTACCTCCCAGGAGGAGGTGCGGCTCTGGCCTGGGCCTGTACAGGGATGCTGCTGCACAAGTGTCAGCATTCTGAGTCTTACCTCCGGTTCTGGTCCCTGTGGCCTTCCTGTTAGCTGGCTGGTGTGGCTGCAGCAGATAGGAGCTGCGGCAGTGAGATCCTCCAGTTCAGCTGCTAGGCATCTGGAGGCCGGGGTCAGGGTCCTGGGGAGTGGAGCATGGCAGCCGGAGGTGTTTGTTTCCAAGTGGCCTGTTGCTGGAGTGCGGCATCTGGGAGGCTGGGGCCAGAGGTAGTGGCTGTGTACTAGATCCATATGTGTCCTCTGTGCAGGGAGTCACCATGTTTGAGACCAAGCCAAGCCAATAGGTATCCCAGTTCACGTCCAGCCAATATGGTGCTGTTTTCCCTTATAAAAACGGGTTGATGCTTAGCTATGGTGCCAGTGCTTCAATTTACTTGCTGCTGTAAGGTGCTCAATCTCTGTGCTCCCAGGTTAACCCCTGGTATCCTGGTTCTGTGGAGGCTACCTGGTGGTCAGTTCTGTTATTGCAGTCCCTTGCTTCCAGTCCATCTGTCCTTGTGGTTTAACTGCTGGGTCCTCTATCTGCTAGAGGGTGTCCATTTGCTGTCAGTGCTCTCAGTGATACTCTCTTCAACATTGTGCTTCAAGTCATCTCGTCATTAAGTGTTCTCCAGCATTGTTTACAAATCACAAGTCATCTCTTCATCCAGTGTATTTCAGCATTGTTAACAAATCACAAGTCATCTCCTCGTTTGGTGTTCTTCAGCATAGTTTACAAATCACAAGTGATCTCCTCATTCAGCATTCTTCAGCATTGTTTACAAATCACAAGTCATCTCTTCATTCAGTGTATTTCAGCATCGTTTACAAATCACAAGTCACTTCTACATTCAGTGTTCTTCAGCACTATCTACAAGTCACGAACATTTTGTTCTTCAGAACTCACTCAGACTTATCTCCTATTTGTGGTGTATTATTGAAGTCTCATTAAAACTGAATTCATCTTTCTTCAGTGTATCATTCTCAGTCATTGTCCTCATTGCTTACCCCTCTTCATCTTCTGGCCAACTCTTCAATCCATGAGTAAGAACTATGGGGGTCATTCCGAGTTGATCGCTAGCTGCTGTTGTTCGCAGCGTAGTGATCAGGCTAAAAATCGGCATTTCTGTGCATGTGTATGGGCCGCAGTGCGCACGCGCAAAGTACTTTCACAAAAAACTATGCAGTTTTACACACGCTTTTCAGTCGCTCTGCTGATCGGTGATTGATTGACAGGAAGTGGGTGTTTCTTGGTGGTAACTGACCGTTTTCCGGGAGTGTGCTAAAAAACGCAGGCGTGTCAGGTAAAAACGCAGGCGTGCCTGGGGAAACGGGGGAGTGGCTGGCCGGACGCAGGGCGTGTTTGTGACGTCGAAACATTAACTAAACAGACTGAAGTGATCGCAAGGTAGGAGTAGGTCGGCAGCTACTCTGAAACTGCTTGAAAAAATGTCAGCACTGTTCTGCTAACCTTTCATTCGCACTTCTGCTAAGCTAAGATACACTCCCAGAGGGAAGCGGCTTAGCGTTTGCACTGCTGCTAAAAGCAGCTAGCGAGCGATCAACTCGGAATGAGGGCCTATATTCAGCCACCTTGTTTCCTTCCTTTGTCGAAAGCTGCTCTCTCAGTCAATTGTCTGTCGTGAGAACCTCAACTCAAGCCGAGCATGACAACAAGAGGGGAGGAGCGGGCGGAGCACACGGGGAGACCAAGCAATGCTGCCAGCTATAACGTACATTAGCAGCTGTGCTTCGGGCAGAGGAGCTGGGCGCAGTGCTACTGTTACAGCGGTCAGCACTGCAGCTGGCTATGGCCAATCAGGGTGAATGTGGATGGTGCAACCACACTTAGTTATGGCCCTGAGTGTATGAATACTTAGATGCACATTTTCAGGTTCTGTGGTCTGAGTAATTGCAATGGAGATTGTAAGCTCTTCAACATTGAAACATTGGTCGCACATCAACATTTGTGGTAGCCTAGGGTCTATTAGAGAAACTCTCCTCAAATGCAACTAAACATGACCTCTGAAGCAGTGGATTTGCGATTAAGGGGTATATTTACTACAATTTCGTGTTTGTCCGACTTGTGTTTTTTTTTTCTAAGTCCCAACATGGGAACTTACTGTTATGCACACCAGTGCCAGCAGGAATGTACTGGTGTCTGAACGGTGAGGGATGCAAAACAAATGAACTCACAGACAGACTGGGAAATATGACATTACATACACAGAAGGTGATAGGGTAACAAAATAAACACAAAGTGAACAGAGAAGCCCAAAGGCTAAGAAACTGTGTGTCTCCCTAGTATTAGGAATGCTCAGATGGAAAGAAGCGAGATGTAGTGATTTAATACGTAGAGAACCCGAAATGCTGTTGCTAAGGGCAACAGCAAAACCCTAAAGGGTTACCAACGGGTGTGGCAGTAAACTCCTTGGTCAGAGATGGAATAATAGACACAAGGAGAGTCTCCACAATCCTAGTCCTCACTTGCAGTGCACTGGTTCAGCTTACTGCCACTAAACTGACACCTGAACACCTTGCACAGTGAGAAAGGATTTTGGCAGGCAAGTCTGAGAATACAGCCGCAAACTTGCTAGGTTCACAGAGTATCAAAAGAACCCCAGCAGGTTAAACGACTGACTCCAGTCTTACTGCTAGGTCTGGATTGGCAGAGTGTAATACCAAATCCCAAGGCCTATTTGCAGTAAGCAACAAACAAATACACAGTTTACACAGTACTAGCTAGCTTTCAGGAACTGACCAACCAACAAAGATTCAGCAGCATCTGCCTAACCTGAGAAGAGGGTTTATATAGCAGGTGCTGTCCACGCCCCACTCAGACCTCACAGACTGTGAGCACAAAAACCAGCACCGGATCCCCTGCCGTGCACAGAGCCTGTAACCACTGCACAGCAAAAGACCCGAACCGGAGTATCAGCTACGCTCAGGTTACTCCGCTAGCACTTGTCTCCCGGTTGCCATGACGACGTGGCAGCACAGAGCAGGAGACCCTAACAATACCCCCCTCTGACGAGGGGTCAAAGAACCCCTACCACCGGGTTTATCTGGGAACTGCGAGAAGAAAGAGCGTAACAGTCTGGGGGCATGAAGATCACAACTGCGCACCCACGACCGCTCCTCCGGGCCATACCCCTTCCAGTGCACCAAAAATGACAGCCGACCCCGAACCATCTTGGAGTCAAGAATCCTTTCAACAACAAACTCCCTCTGGCCACGTATCAGAAGAGGGGAAGGTCTTCCACTGGAAGAAGGATTACTAATCGCCCGTTTTAAAAGGGAACAATGAAATGTTTTATTGATACCCAAAGAACGGGGTAGATCTAACTGAAATGCCACCGGATTGATAACCCTAGTGATCTTATAAGGACCGATGAACCGGGGGCCTAACTTATGAGATGGCTGTCTCAACTTCAAATTCTTGGTAGACAACCAGACGAAGTCTCCTAATTTGAAGCTGCAAGGTCTTTTCCACTTATCAAAAACCCTTTTGGTCACTAATGACACAGACACAAGGGCTTTCTTCACTTTCCTCCAAATACCTCTAAGGACCGAAACCACAGAGGAACCACCAGGCGTGGAGTCCAGGGGGTCAAAAGAATTGGCCTTAGGATGATGCCCATACACACAAAGGAAGGGAGAGATCCCTGTAGCAGAGTGAGCCGCGTTGTTATAGGCAAACTCCGCCATGGACAGATGAGCCACCCAGTCAGTCTGACACTTGGAGACATAACACCTGAGGAACTGCTCCAAGGACTGGTTCACCCTTTCAGTCTGCCCAATAGACTGCGGATGGTAGCCTGACGACAAGCTGACAGAAATCTGGAGATCGGAACAAAATGCCCTCCAGAATTTGGCCACAAACGGATCCGCGGTCAGAGACCACATCAAGTGGCAACCCGTGGAGGTGCACAACATGCAGCATAAATAATTCAGACAGGCGTCTGGCCGATGGCAGCCCAACCAATGGAACGAAGTGCGCCATCTTCGAAAACCTGTCAACGACAACCCAAATGGCTGTCATCCCCGAGGATTTGGGCAAGTCCACCACAAAATCCATTGAAATGTGGGTCCATGGCTTAGATGGAATAGAGAGTGGATGTAATGGGCCAACAGGAACCCCTCTAGGAGTCTTATTTCGGGCACAGATGTCACATGCCCGAACCCACTGATCCACATCCCTAGCCACCGAGGGCCACCACACCGCCCTAGATAGCAACTACCGAGTTCTGGCAATACCCGGGTGACCTGCCGACTTCTTGGCATGGAATTCCAGGAACACTCGCTGTCTTAACCTAGGAGGCACAAACAAAAGACCTACTGGAAGGTCTGGAGGAGCCTGCTCCTGTGCTCTAAGGACTAATGACAAGAGGTCCTGGGTAATGCCCACTTTAATACATGATGGGGACACAATGGGCAATGGCTCCTCGGTAGTCTCCTGGATTGGAGCAAAACTCCGCGAGAGCGCATCAGCCTTGATGTTTTTTGACCCAGGGCGATATGTTATCAAAAAATTAAAGCGAGCAAAAAACAAAGCCCATCGTGCCTGCCTGGCATTGAGGCGCTTCGTTGACTCTAAATATGCCAAATTCTTATGGTCGGTGAGAATTGAGACCACAAACTTATCCCCCTCAAGCCAGTGTCTCCACTCCTCGAGTGCATCCTTAATAGCCAACAATTCCCGGTTACCCACGTCATAATTCATCTCGACAGGCGAAAATTTACTGGAAAAGTAAGCACAGGGATGAAGGCGATTATAAGACACCCCCATCTGAGAGAGCACTGCCCCAATACCCATCTCAGAGGCATCCACCTCCACCACAAAAGGACGCTCTGGATCTTGGTGTCGCAGCACCTTGGCCGAGACAAATGCCCTTTTGAGACGGGCAAAAGCCGCTTTGGCCTCACAAGACCAGTGAGCAACATCCGCCCCTTTCTTAGTGAGTGCCACCAAGGGCGCCACTATAGATGAAAATCCAGCGATAAATCATCTATAAAAATTTGCAAAGCCCAGAAAACGCTGAAGCGCCTTCAAACTAGTGGGCTGCACCCAATCCAGGACTGCCTGTACCTTGGAACCCTCCATTTGGAAACCTTCTGGGGAGATAATATATCCTAGAAATGCGATTTGCTGAACTTCAAATTCGCACTTCTCCAGCTTCGCCCCAAGCCGGTGGTCTCTGAGTTTCTGGAGGACTAAGCGTACATGCTTCCGATGTTCCTCCAGGGAATGGGAGAAGATTAGGATGTCATCTAAGTATACAACTAAGAATCTATCCAAATATTCCCTGAGCACATCGTTCATGAAGTCCTGGAAGACTGCCAGGGCATTACAGAGCCCAAAAGGCATCACCAAATATTCATAATGCCCTGAGTGGGTATTAAAGGCAGTCTTCCATTCATCCCCCTCTCTTATTCGGATTAGATTGTACGCACCGCGTAGGTCAATCTTAGAAAAAATGGTGGCAGTACGAAGCTGGTCAAACAAGACCGAAATGAGAGGCAGTGGGTATGAGTTTTTAATCGTGATACGGTTCAATTCCCTGAAGTCGATGCACGGTCGCAACGAACCGTCCTTTTTACCCACGAAGAAGAACCCCGACCCAACTGGAGACTGTAAAGGTCTGATAAATCCCTTAGCCAAGTTCTCCTGAATGTACTCTGCCATAGCCTGAGTCTCAGGACGTGACAGGGAGTACAACCTGCTCTTGGGAAGCTTAGCATTCGTCAACAAATCAATGGCACAGTCATAGGGGCGATGGGGAGGTAGTACCTCTGCAACTCTTTTGGAGAACACGTCCGCAAAATCTGCATAACATCCTGGCAATCCTGGCAAACTTAGCTGCGAAAGCCTGACTGGAAGGCTCAAGCAACTCCTGAAACAATCAGTACCCCAACTAAGAATCTCCCCAGAGACCCAGTCAAATTGAGGATTGTGGGCCCTTAACCAGGGTAACCCCAACACCAATGGGGCAAAAGTACAGACAGTCACATAAAAGGACAATTTTTCAGAGTGTGTGGCTCCAATAAACAAAGAAATCTGGCTAGTGCAAGAGGTAATTTTACCCTGGGATAATGGTTCCCCGTTTAACCCACAAATCTCAATTTCCGATGCCAAGGGTACTAAGGGAACAAAGTGTTTCAGGGCGAATTGGCGGTCCATAAAAACCCCGTCGGCCCCACTGTCCACAAAGGCCTCAGTCTTGACAGTTTGACCGAGGATCTTCAAGGTCACCGGAATGATAAAAGTCTTCTTGGGAAATTCCGACTTCTGACCTGACAGGATATTTCCCATCACCCTCAGGCCCTGAAGTTTTCCGGCTTTTCTGGGCATGATACTACCACATGACCTTTATTCCCACAGTACAAACATAACCCCTGCTGTCTCCTCCGCGTCTTCTCACACGAGGAGAGGCGGGTAGCCCCAATCTGCATAGGCTCCTCGGAAAATTCCTCAGAGTCTGAGGTTCCCTTGGGAAAGAAGGAAACCTCGGTCTCCCTTTCAAGCCTGCGCTCTCTCAGCCGTCTATCCACCCGAATGGATAACTGCATGAGCTGATCCAAGCTATCAGGCAAGGGATATTGTACCAGTTGGTCTTTTAACTGGTTAGAAAGACCTCTTCGGTACTGGTGTCTCAGGGCTGGGTCATTCCATTGGGTATCATGGGCCAACCTCCGAAACTCCGTACAATAAACCTCAAATGGCCTTCGCCCTTGCTTAAGGATCGAAATCTGAGCCTCGGCTGAGGCCGTCTTGTCAGGGTCATCATACAACATGCCCAGTGCCGTATAAAAAAGCATCAACACTTTTAAGCAACGGACAGTCAGGCTGCAACCCATATGCCCAGACCTGTGGGTCTCCTTGTAGCAAGGAAATCACTATGCCCACCCGCTGAATCTCCGACCCAGAAGACTGAGGCCTAAGCTGGAAATATAGCTTGCAGCTCTCCTTGAAACAAAAGAACTGCGAGCGATCTCCAGAAAAACGATCCAGGAGATTTACTTTCGGCTCCTTAACCCCTGAAGGTACTGCTTCTGCGGGAGATCCGCCAGCGGCCTGCGAGGTGTGCATTTTAATGGACAAATCATTAAATTGTCGTGTCAGGACCTGCACCTGATCGACCACCTGTTGCAAAGTATTTTGAGGGGTATGCTCCATATTCCCACAAAATTTCAACAGGAGTATTTGGCTGCTGAATATGTTATGCACACCAGTGCCAGCAGGAATGTACTGGTGTCTGAACGGTGAGGGATGCAAAACAAATGAACTCACAGACAGACTGGGGAATATGACATTACATACACAGAAGGTGATAGGGTAACAAAATAAACACAAAGTGAACAGAGAAGCCCAAAGGCTAAGAAACTGTGTGTCTCCCTAGTATTAGGAATGCTCAGATGGAAAGAAGCGAGATGTAGTGATTTAATACGTAGAGAACCCGAAATGCTGTTGCTAAGGGCAACAGCAAAACCCTAAAGGGTTACCAACGGGTGTGGCAGTAAACTCCTTGGTCAGAGATGGAATAATAGACACAAGGAGAGTCTCCACAATCCTAGTCCTCACTTGCAGTGCACTGGTTCAGCTTACTGCCACTAAACTGACACCTGAACACCTTGCACAGTGAGAAAGGATTTTGGCAGGCAAGTCTGAGAATACAGCCGCAAACTTGCTAGGTTCACAGAGTATCAAAAGAACCCCAGCAGGTTAAACGACTGACTCCAGTCTTACTGCTAGGTCTGGATTGGCAGAGTGTAATACCAAATCCCAAGGCCTATTTGCAGTAAGCAACAAACAAATACACAGTTTACACAGTACTAGCTAGCTTTCAGGAACTGACTAACCAACAAAGATTCAGCAGCATCTGCCTAACCTGAGAAGAGGGTTTATATAGCAGGTGCTGTCCACGCCCCACTCAGACCTCACAGACTGTGAGCACAAAAACCAGCACCGGATCCCCTGCCGTGCACAGAGCCTGTAACCACTGCACAGCAAAAGACCCGAACCGGAGTATCAGCTACGCTCAGGTTACTCCGCTAGCACTTGTCTCCCGGTTGCCATGACGACGTGGCAGCACAGAGCACGAGACCCTAACATTTACCAAGCATAAATCTCGGCAGTGTTTGGGCTATTCTTAATGGTTTTCACGGCTAAGTTCAGAAATATGAGTGAATAGACCATCGGTCAAACACGGCTGTTTGTTCATACAACGCGGGAATTTACTATCCATTCATATTTGGGTGTTAGTTTCTGAATGCTCTATTGCGGTCGGGTTTTTTTTTTGCTAATCGTTAAAAAAAAGCAGCAAAAAAATAGACCTGCTTTTTCCAGGCGAGTTTGGATAATCATGCATGGATCAGTGAGATCTGTGCATGGTTATCTATGGGAAAGGGTCTGTTTAATGTAAAAATGTAAAAAAAACATTGTGTGGGGTCCCCCCTCCTAAGCATAACCAGCCTCGGGCTCTTTGAGCCAGTCCTGGTTGTAAAAATACAGGGGAAAAACTGACCGGGGTTCCCCCATATTTAAACAACCAGCACCGGGGGGCGTGGCCTGGAGGCTGACTGAATAGGCTGCACTACATCTGAGCTCCCAGGGATCTGGGACTAAATAGTGTCATAAAAGCCTTCATCTACACAAATCTCTGTTTAAAAAAAGCAGATCTAAGCTTTACCCTGGTGGTCCAAGCGGGGAGTCAGTGCTGCGGAGTCGGAGAGCCGGTTTTCTGGCTCCTGCGGACTACGGCCTACTCCTTGCCCCGAAGCAGGGGCCTCAATTTTCGGCTCATCCCCCGACGTGTGGGCCTCCACCCCGAGAACACCCGCAGTGCCCTCCGAGAACCCTTCTACCGCTGCTACAGCGGTCTTCAATACCAGAGACTACTCCCCACCCGACAGACTTACCCCGGGACCGAGGATTGCCGGACCTCGAGCTCCGGAGCACGGACGGCGGCCATCTTGGCTGCAGGGGAGGAGAAGATAGACGGCGGCGGGCAGCGGTGCGAGGGAAGCAGCTGGCGGCCCCCGGGAAGATGCGGCTGGCGGCCCTGGCTCAGAGGGAGGACCGCGGCAACCACCGCTGAGAAGCCCCTCCAAAACAACCGCCTGACAGAGAGACAGACGGACCGCAGAATCACCCGCGGCCCCCCACCCCCTGTCTGCCGGGGGAACGTCATCCGCTCCTGCAGGTACAATCTGGCACTCCAAGAGACCCATTCTAAACGTGCTCCTGGGTCCAGGAGCGAGAGCGGCCCGAGGAGACAAAGTGGACCCTCCTCCCTGCCCGGCTCACCCTAGGTCACTTGAAGGGCCTCTGACCCCCTGCGAGTCCACCCACGGCTGTGGGCACCACGCGGCAGCAGATAGTGACACCTGCACGGCCTCCGGGGACCTTTTCCCAAGAAAAGCTGATTACTGAGGCTAGAGAGGGAGACCCACTATTAAACAGCTGCAGGGGCTAACTTAGGGGACCCGGACCCCGGCATTACAACACATCCCCCTCTCTACCTGGATCCTCCCTTTGGAAAAAGGCTACACCCTTATATTAAAGCCTGATTATATCGGGATCCTTCAAAATCGGCAGTATTAACACAAGTCTCCCTGGAGCGTTAGAAAAGTGGAGGCTGGAGCTCTCCCCAGTATCTCCTTGGTGTGCAAAGAGTATGGATAACCTAACACATATGTCAGCCCTGCTTATGCCAATGTAATACAAGAGGACTCTTCCACCGCTGCCTTTATCTACGTGATGTCTTGTTAGTCCCTGAGACGGTGGAGCCTTCTGATCATCACAGTCTTGTGCTTGAAAACGCAGAGCTTTCCTCTTCGGGGCCTTATTATGCCTGCAAGACGTAACAAACCATCAAAACCTGCGCAACAGCTGTCATTTTTCAAGTCGTCACCGAAAATGCCTGGCTCCAAAGTCGTCGGGACCTCCACAAAGGGAGCAGCCCCTCAGACCTCTCCCCAACCGGAGGTGCCCCTTTCCAAAGCCGGAACTGCTGCGGGTCTGGACGGAGTGGGAGATGGAGAGGCCCTTACGGTCGGTACTATGAAGCTACTTCTGTCCCGATTTAAAGAGGAGGTTGCGGCTGAGTTTCGTACCACATTAACGGCGTGTCAACAATCTATTGACGACCTAGGCGGTCGCACGGACCATTTGGAAACTAAAATGGAGGAAGTTGTGGGGTCTCATAACGGCCTATTGGACTCTCATGATGCACTGGAAGCAGAGGTGAAGCTTTTGCGAGACAAAGTCACAGATTTGGAAGACAGGTCGCGCTGCAGTAATCTTAAACTACGTGGGGTCCCCGAATCGGTGTCACACAGCAGTTTACACGACTACGCCGTGGCCTTATTTAAGGCGCTTTTACCTAAGTCCCCACCTGCAGACTTCATAATAGACCGGATACATCGGCTGCCGAAGGCCAGAGCGGCCCCAGGAGAGGCCCCCGAGACGTCCTAATGAAACTGCACTACTTCCACGTTAAAGAGGCCTTATTGAAAGCGTCTAGACCATCGTCTGACACGTCCTCAGCTCTTCAAGGACTCCAACTCTTCGGGGACCTGTCTGCTGCCACCCTTTTCAAAAGGAGGTCGTTTCAACCGATCACTATGGCCCTCAGGAAGGCGGATATCCCATATCGTTGGGGTTTCCCTACCAAGTTGCTGGTCTCCCGACATGGCTCCACTGTCTCTATTTCTTCCATAGATGAGGGAACGAAGTTGCTGAGGTCATGGAACGTTGTTGATCCCGCGGCGGGCCCCTCCCCCCGTCGACTTCAGCAGGACTGGTCCTCGGCGAGATGAGGAGGCCCACTCTGAGTCGGAATGTTTCCTTAGCTACTACGCTTCTACTGTTGAGACTCCAGCGACTCTTTTGATAGGGGCAATGTGCCTGACGCCTGCCCTGACATGGCGGGTTTTTTTTTCCTCTCCTTTATTTTTTAAATTTTCATTGTGAGTCTGCTGATATAGCTCTAATGTTTGATATACAGAGGAAGTTGCTGGATTAAGTCTAATGTTGGATTTATGTGTTCTGTTTCCTTGTTAGAATGATGTTGTCCTGCTTTATTTGCCCTGAAGATTTAGATTGCACACTTGTGCATTAATTTGTTCATATACTATCAAGATATTCGTAATTTCCTTAGATTACATTATAAAAATATGGCGGCAGGTGGGAGTGCTGCCACTAACCCCCCCTTTAGCCTACACAGCCGCCACGATATGGCGACTGGATGTGATCTCAAGAGAGATCAATTTAGTTTCATTTTTTTTATTTTTCTTATGTTTTTCCTCATGTTTTCTGTTATGTTTCCCCCCCCTACTCAGGTAGATCAGCTTAAACGCAGAAATAAGTTAACGAAATCAATAGCCCCATCGGAAGCAGATTATGGTTAAGATAGTTTCTATTAATGCCTAAGGCCTTAATTCTCCCCAAAAACGAAGAGTGGCCTTGAATTATTTTCAGAAAATCAAGGCACAGGTGGTGGCGGTGCAGGAGACACATTTCCAGAGTCAAACCCCCCCCCCTCTTCACTAACTCACGATACCCCCTTTGCTATACTGCAAACGGACCCTCTAAGAGAGCTGGAGTGGCTCTTCTTATAGCACAAAACTGCCCATTCGTTCTGTCCTCTAAATATGAAGACCCTAACGGGAGATATCTAATCTTAGTGGGTCAAATAGAAGATGTAGAGACCACTCTGGTCTCTTGCTACGCCCCTAACACCAAACAAATCCCATTTCTTAGAACCTTTTGTATAGTGCTCCAGGAGCACACTAGGGGAGCCCTCTTGATCCCTGGAGACTTCAACATGTTGCTGGACCCTACTATAGACCGTTCCCGTCCAACCCGAACTCTGCGTAGTAATCTATCCCAAGACCCCTCAGGCAGATTTAGTCAATTCCTAGCGGAATATGAGTTATATGATGTCTGGAGAGCTAAACACCCTGCAGAACGAAATTACACTTTTTATTCCCACGTACACAGTTCATATTCTAGAATAGACCTAGCCTTAGCGGATAAATGGACCCTGGCAGCCATTAGTAAAGCGGACATATTACCTATGACTTGGTCAGACCACTCACCACTTGTTGTAGTTTGGGATATTAGTAAGAGGGTGGTCCCACATGGTCCATGGAGACTGGGTTCATACCTTCTTGCCCGCCCTGAGGCCCGACAGGCCATCCAGCAATCCCTAGATCTTTATTTGGAGACAAACTGCCCCAAAGATACATCCATTTTCACCCATTGGTGTTCCCTAAAAGCCGTGGTTAGAGGCTCAGCAATCCATACAGCATCTAGAATTAAACGTGAATATAGAAACAGATACGCCTCGGCCGAAAGGGAGGCTGCACGTCTGGCATCTGCGCATAAAATCAATCCCGATAATAAAGCCCTCTTTAAGCAACTACTTGCCGCCCGCGAAAAGGTAAATACATTTGCCTTAGCGGAAGTTCACCGCAATCTCCAGTGGCTCAACCAACAATACTATAGGCTCGGTAATAGAGCAGGACGTCTGCTGGCGCGTAAACTGAGGGGACGCAGAGCAAAAGAACGCATACAAGCAATCCATACATCCTCGGGAGTTAAAGTAACTGATTCAGATGAGATAGCTAATGCGTTTGCTGAATATTATTCGCAGCTGTATAATCTTAGAAAAGACCCTAATACCCCTCAGCCCACTCCGGCAGACATAGCTAAGTTCTTAGATGGACTGTCGCTACCCACTATCGATCCTCAGACTCGCGAGTCCATTAGCTCACCCTGGGTACTCGAGGAAGTCAAAGCAGTCATAGACTCCTGTCCAGTAAATAAGGCCCCCGGTCCAGATGGATACCCATCTAACTTTTACAAAGCATATAAAACAACTCTTGCCCCGCTCCTATTGTCGGTGTTCAATGAAGCTTCTGACTCTACATATTTCCCGAAGGAAATGTTGGAGGCCCGAATAGTTACCATCACTAAACCGGGCAAAGCTCCCACAGCGGTTCAGAATTATCGTCCGATTGCACTGCTGAATACCGACCTTAAATTATTCGCAAAGATGGTCGCAAATAGGATATCCCCCCTTTTGCCCGGCTTGATTAAACCAGACCAGGTGGGCTTTGTAATGGGCCGGCAGGCATCAGATAACACACGCAGAGTAATAAACTTGATTGAACGCTGCCAGGCCCGAGACGAACCTCTCTTGCTCCTTTCTTTGGACGCAGAGAAGGCATTCGATAGACTCCACTGGGACTATCTAAGAGCCACCCTGGGCTGTTTTGGGTTTACGGGCAAAATACTAGACTCCATACTGGCTTTATATTCCTCACCCTCGGCTTCGGTTTTCACTAATGGGTGCATCTCCTCTACATTTAATATAACTAATGGGACTCGCCAGGGTTGCCCCCTGTCACCCCTCATTTTTGTGCTGGCTGTCGAACCTCTGGCGGAGCGGATCAGGTTATCAGACTCAATTGTTGGTCCAGTGATAGGGGGAATGTCTCACAAAATCTGTCTCTTTGCCGACGATATCTTAGTATGCCTTAGAGAGCCTGAATTGTCGCTGCCACACTTACATTCCCTCTTGAACTCTTACGCAGCTGTCTCATATTACAAGTTGAATACCACTAAGACTGAGGCCCTCCCTCTGAATGTGCCTGACAATACCCTTAGACGTCTAAAAAACGACTACAAATACGCGTGGCAACTCAGATCACTTAAATATTTAGGAGTCCATATATCTAGGGAACGGGATTTAATGGGGTGTAACTATGACCCTCTTTTTCGGGCATTTGAACTATTTATCAAAGACTGGATGATGCAGGAGGTTTCCTGGGTTGGACGAGTGGCAGCCGCAAAGATGGTTCTCCTACCTAAATTGATGTATCTTTTTCGAACCATCCCCAGAACCTTCCCTAAAGATATTTGCAATAAGTTTAACCGATTGATAACTAACTATGTCTGGGGAGGCTCAAAACCGAGAATAGCGAAATCCACCTTAATTGCGCCAAAATGTGCCGGTGGAGTTGTATACCCAGACCTAGAAAGATACCATAGTGCGTGTTTACTCGCCCAGGCCAGTGATTGGCTCTACCAGAGCACTCCTAAACCATGGGTATCCTTAGAACAGAATGCTGTAGCCCCCTTTACATTACCAGACTTGTTCTGGTTGCCTACCACCTCAATCCCCGCTGGGGTAGCTGAATGCTCTGCAGTCCAAGTGACGATGCGGATATGGAGAACGGTACTCAAACCTCTCCCTGCTGGCGCTTTGCCCTCCCCCCAATTATCTCTCCACACTATAGCCCTATTGATCCCAGATCTGCATTTGCACCATTGGAGGGACATGGGCATATCCACCCTACAGGATGTTCTACTAGACGGTGTTTTAGTCCCCTTTTCCCTACTCCAGGAAAAACAAGATTTCCATAAATATCTGCAACTGAGACATTGGCTCCAAAGCTGCTCCCCTAACCAAACCCGCTATACCGGTCTTCCTAAATTACTGACCTCCCTTTTATTGCCTAGCGGTAATAGGGGAGGAATCTCCAGATGGTACCAACATCTGGTGACTGAATCCCGGCATGGGACTTTCCCCTCTCAGATTAAATGGGAAAAAGACCTCCCTATGGTCTTCACTGACGATATACGGAAAGTGATCTTTAAATCTTGTTTCAAAATTTCCAAATGTGTAAATCACTGCGAAATGTATTATAAATTGGTCCATAGGGTATATTTTACACCGGAGAGGTTACACAAGATTTGGCCTGATGTCTCCGCTGGATGTTGGAGGAATTGCGGGATGGTGGGAGATATCCTCCATATATTTTGGTTATGCCCAGCAATACAGGCGCTCTGGAGGGAGATATTCCTTTTCATTTCCCACATATTAGGAGTAACCCTTACACCCGACCCCCTGATGGCACTCTTTCACTATTATTACGGCGAAATGTCTAGTCAAGATAGGTATCTTTTAGGACACATTCTCATAGCATCCAAGGCCGCTATAGCCTCCAAATGGAAGTCGGCAGTCATCCCCACTCTATCAATGATAGTGCAAACGGTACATCAACATTATATGTTTGAAACAGCTGAGGGCACCCACTCTTCGGAGATTATCCCTATTAGAAAGAAATGGCTTAAATGGTCCCTATATAAGGAGAGATCGGGCCAAATCGGTACCTCTGGTATACCAGCTGACATACCTGACCTCTCTGCGCTTCACTCCCCGATCCATATTGAACATTAGCTGGTTCCGTGATGCAGACCTTCTGCCCTTCATCACATTGTAATATCATTGCTGTATCATGATCCCCCTGATACCTACTTTTCCTTTCCCTTGTCTTTATTAGTTATGTTGTGTGTATATGTCTTCTCCCCTTTTTTTTCAGATTACAGTTGTCAATTTATTTGTAATTGTAATGTGTTTGAAAACTCGATAATAAAAACGTAATATTAAAACAACCAGCACCGGGCTCTGTGCCTGGTCCTGGGGCCAAACAGTGGCGGAACTTCCACCAGTGCAGGCGGTGCAATGCACAGGGGCCCACAACACTGAAGGGGCCCAGATGAGTTGTTTTTCTAAGTTAATTTATTGCCTGGCACTTGAGGGGGTGGGGTGTGGTTACAGATTTCAATTATTGGTTTCACTTGTATTAGTCCTCTACTTAAGTACAATGGTGTCGGCTGTGCAAAGCCGTTTGGCTGCGCATTTATGATCTAAGCGTGGATTTTTATCAAAGCGTGATAAAATTGACACATAACCGCAGCGTTCCAACAGTGTTCAAACGAAGTGAAAAAGAAGGAAAACAGAAGCACACCAATCTAACAAAACAAAGAAACCAGAGGAACTAATTACAAATGTGAGTCACTTACTCTTCAGACCACTCACCTCCTGATTGTTGCATCTGATTAAATAGCACGGAACTACCTTACTTAGACATTTCATAAACCATCCATTTTACCAACAAATGCTTGTATCTGTATTATTGGAATTTTGTTTTTCATGCACAGCTGCACCAATGCAATCTTACCTACAAACACCTAAAAAATCTTACAGAACCACCATTGCTTCTTAAACCTCACAATCTTTTCATTACATACGGTCCAAATACATCTCAACACCCACTTTATCTACACTTCTGATTCATTTCATACTAAATCTACACCCATTGAGCCGACACTGCTTTTCTCATCTGCATTTCTGCAATTCTTCAACTCTGTATTCCTTACAGCCTCCACTCCTACTTCCACTTTCCCTCAACCTGTTTACCTACTAAACACTATGTCAAGGCTTTCTTATACTCCCCACATTACTCAGTGTCTACCTAATCATGCGTCTTTATCCTTCCCCCCTAGTCTCCTACACCTCCTGCTCCCTCCCCTCCTCTGTCTCCCCTCCATCTCTCTGTATACTTTCCCCTCCTTTCCTGTTACCCCACTTTCACTCACGTCTACCCCATGGTCCTGCTACCCCACAACTCAGCCCTGCTCCCTCTCTCCCTTCCCTGTCACCTCCCCACACCCCCATCCACATCACACTGACCTCCCTCCCTACCCACCTCCTGCAATTTCCCCTCCTAGCTCTGGCACCCGCACCATCACTACTCTCTCATCATCCCTGCACTCAAAGTTAATCTCTCCTCATCGCTTCAGCAACACTGATACTCTCATTCACATCTCTCCCACAAACTCATACCCCCTATCCTGTGCCCTGTGGAAAGCCAGATCTGTTTGTAACAAACTGGTCCCCACTCATGATCTTTTCATTTCCAACTCCCTCCACCTACTAGCCATTACTGAAACTTGGATTACGCCCTCTGACACTACTTCTCCTGCTGCTCTCTCTGCTGGGGGCCTCGCATTCCCACACACCCCCCGACCTGGGGGTCACCATGGGGGTGGTGTTGGGGTCCTTTTACCTTCTAGTTACTCCTACCAACTCGTCCCACCAGAACTATCCCTTACATTCTCTACATTTGAGGTCCATACTATACGCCTCTTCCAACCAGTCCATCTTAGAGTAGCTGTCATTTACCGCCCCCCTGGCGTTGCTTCCACATTCATCGACAATTTTGCTTCCTGGCTTCCTCACTTCCTCTCTTCTGACATTCCTTCCATTATCCTAGGCGATTTCAACATCCCTATTGACATCCCCACACAATCCCCTGCCTCTAAACTCCTTAACCACACTTCTTCACTTGGTCTCTCCCGGTGGACCTCCTCACCCTCCCATGTGAATGGGAGCTCACTGGATCTGGTCTTCACTCACCGCTGTGATATTTCTGATTTTTCAAATTCCCCATTTCCCCTCTCTGACCACCACCTGCTCTCCTTTAACCTATCTCTCTCGACTTCCCCATCTCTACCTCCCAAGGCTACCATCACTAAGCGTAACATTGAGGCTATTGACACCACATTCCTTTCCTCCCTGTTTGACTCACTTCTCTCTCCTATTCTCTCTCTCTCATGCCCTGAACAAGCCACTTCCATATACAATGCATCCCTTACTTCTGCTCTTGACTCTGTTGCTCCACCAACCACTATTCACCCTCGCAAATTAACACCTCAACCCTGGCACACCAAATGCACCAGATATCTGCAAAAATGCTCACGTACTGCTGAGCGACACTGGAGGAAATCATGCTCTAAGGCAGACTTCCTCCATTTCAAACTTATGCTCTCATCCTTCAGTGCTGCCCTTTCTCTTGCTAAACAGTCATACTTCAAGAACCTCATCTCCTCCCAGTCTTCCAACCCCCGGCACCTCTTTGCCACTCTCAACTCACTCCTCTGCCCACCTCCACCTCGTCTCCCTTCCTCACTCACTGCTCTTGACTTTGCCACTTACTTCACATCCAAAATTGACTCCATACGTAAGGACATCACATCACATCAGACCATCAGTAGCCAGCTTTCCCCCATCCCTTACCACCCCTCCCCATCCCTCCCACCTACTCTGACCTCTTTCTCCCATGCAACTGGAGAGGAAGTCATGGCCCTCATTCGTTCCTGTCCCCTGACCACCTCCCCACTTGACCCTATCCCCTCCCGCCTCCTCCGCTACCTCTCTCCTTCTACTTGTTCCCACCTTTCCCACCTTCTCAATCTCTCGCTCTCATCAGGCACTGTCCCCTCTGCCTTCAAGCATGCACTCATCTCTCCTATTCTAAAAAAACCTACCCTTGATCCAAACACTCTCTCCAACTACCGACCCATCTCTCTCCTCCCTTTTGCCTCCAAACTCCTTGAGCGTATTGTCTACAACCGCCTTACTGCTTTTCTTTCCTCACACTCACTACTTGACCCATTCCAGTCTGGCTTCCGTCCTCTCCACTCCACTGAAACTGCCCTTACAAAAGTATGCAATGACCTCCATGCTGCTAAATCTAAGGGACACTACTCTCTACTTATTCTAGTTGATCTCTCTGCTGCTTTTGACACTGTGGATCATCCTCTCCTACTGCAAATCCTTCACTCCATTGGTCTGCGCGACACTGCCCTCTCTTGGCTGTCTTCCTACCTCTCTGACCGTTCATTCTCTGTCTCTTCTCATGACTCCACCTCCCCCTCACTTCCACTAACTGTAGGTGTACCCCAAGGTTCTGTCCTTGGTCCTCTCCTCTTCTCTCTCTATACGTCCTCACTAGGTAAGCTCATTAGTTCTTTTGGTTTCCAATATCATCTCTATGCTGATGACACCCAAATCTATCTTTCCTCTCCAGACCTCTCCCCTGCTCTCCTCACTCATATCTCCAACTGTCTCTCTGCTACCTCTTCCTAAATGTCCCAGCGCTTTCTTAAACTTAACATGTCTAAGACCGAACTGATCATCTTTCCTCCCTCCCGCATAACCTCACCTCCTACAATCTCATTATCTATTGATGGCACTACTATCTCCTCTAGCCCCCAAGTGTGCTGTCTTGGAGTAATCCTTGACTCCTCCCTCTCCTTCAAACCACACATTCAGCACCTCTCACAAACCTGCCGTTTTCATCTAAAAAATATTTCCAGGGTCAGACCCTTTCTGACCCAGGATGCTACTAAGACTCTTATCCACTCACTGGTCATCTCTAGACTGGATTACTGTAATCTCCTCCTGACTGGCATTCCTGACAAACACCTCTCTCCACTCCAATCTATCCTCAATGCTGCTGCCCGGCTCATTTTCCTCACCAAACGCACTACGTCTACCTCTCCTCTCTTACTAGACCTTCACTGGCTCCCCTTCCCTTTCAGAATCCATTTCAAGCTTTTCACACTCGCTTACAAAGCCCTCACCTACTCCTCTCCCATCTACATCTCTGATCTTATCTCCCTTTACATTCCCACACGTCCTCTTCGCTCTGCTAATGCTCGCCGACTCTCCTGCCTACGGATTACTTTCTCCCACTCCTACCTCCAAGATTTTTCACGTGCTGCACCACTTCTCTGGAAATCCCTATTTCTACCCCTCAGACTCTCCACCTCTCTACAAAACTTCAAACGGGCTCTCAAGACCCACTTCTTCACCAAACCCAGCCAAATCTCATCCTAACCCTCTGTTCTACACTCTCCATGTACCCCATGTATGTCACCCCTGTCTGTCTACCCCTCCCCTTTAGAATGTAAGCTCTCATGAGCAGGGCCCTCTTCCCTCATGTGCTTATCCTTTCTTACTTTAATAATCTTCAACTACATCAACTCCAGCAGTCTTCTGCCACCTGATACTTATTCCAGTGTCATCTGCTGATGTAGCTATAATTATTTACCCTGTACTTGTCCTATACTGTCATCAACTGTAAGTTGCTGTTTTCCTGTTTGATTATTCATGTACTCTGTAATTGGGCGCTGTGGAACCCTTGTGGCGCCATATAAATAAAGGATAATAATAATAATAATGAGTCAGACTTCATTATACTGACTCATCTTTATTAATTTGTATTGTTGGGCATGCACGGCCGCGGTCTGTAATGAATGCGGAGGAGGCGGTCCAGCTGGAGGAGGAAGAGGGAGCCCACTTCCCTCTCTTCCCATCTCCTCCCATCCTCCAACCCTCTCACAGACAGGCTGCTATTGCCGGGGTCCGACGTCACGCTCTAGTGACCGGCCCCGGCGCGAAAATTAAAGAGAGGAGAGATGCGTCCCTGTCCCCAGGTAAGCCAATCATCCCTGCCGCCCCAGGTCACCTCCATCACGCTCTGGCCCTGGTCACCTCCATCGCGCTCCAGACCTGGTCACCTCCATCGCGCTCTGGCCCTGGTCACCTCCATCGTACTCTGTCCCTGGTCTCCTCCATCGCGCTCCAGCCCTGGTCACCCCGGATTCTTTGTAAGTATAATTTTTTTTACAGGTACCCCGGGATTCTACTGGAGAAGAGGACGGACTGCTTCGTGTCAACATAGGTAAGTATGTATGTATGTAAGTGTGCATGTATGTTTAATAAAATTGTACTATCACGGTGTTTTGTAGTAGAACTACAGGTACCAACGGGCCCGTTTCCCCCCGCATGCTGGTTCTTGTGGTTCTCCAAGTACCAGCTTGCGGGGAGGCTTGCTTGGACTTGTAGTTCTGCTACAAAAAACAATATTCTTTTTTTTTACACAAAAGGCTATCAGCCTCCCATCCGCCGCCCTTGGATGGGGGGGACAGCCTCAGGCTTCACCCATGGCCCTTGATTTAAGGAGTCCCCACTCCTCCAGGGTACCCCGGCCAGGGGTGACTAGTTGGTGATTTAATGCCAGGGCCGCCGGGACCAATATAAAAGTGTCCCCCGGCTGTGGCATTATCTCTCTGACTAGTGGAGCCCGGTGCTGGTGGAAAAAATACGGGGAACCCCTACGTCTTTTGTCCCCCATATTTTTTGCACCAGGACCAGGCGTAGAGCCCGGTGCTGGTTGTTAAAATATGGGGGATCCCCTGTCAATTTTTTACCACTATTTTTACAACCAGGACTGGCTCAAAGAGCCCGAGGCTGGTTTTGCTTAGGAGGGAGGACCCCACACAATTTTTTTTCTGTTTTTAACCCATTCTGCACTGCTCACAATGCATACAATGAAGCCCTGCACGGATCTCACAGATCTGGCTGGATTCCTTGTGTTTTGTCAGGCAGTGTTTTACTAATCACTCCCGTAAAACACTGCCTGACATTACGAATCACATTGATATCGGAAAATACGAATGTGGAATACTCGGCAGCTTACTAAATGACCGTATCACGATTCAAAAAGTTGCAGTAAAATGCACCCGATACCATTCGAGATCAAACACCCTTAAAAACGGCTAAAACACGAATATTAGTAAATATACCCCTAGGAGTGCAGCAGCATTCTCAGACATGCCCTTGACACTCTCATAACACACCCATGAAACTGATCCTATTTACATTAACTTTAGGACACTCCCAGTCTCCACTATGAAACAACCTGGGAACACAGACCTCTTCTCACATGTTAGTAATGCTGTACTCAATAGCGAATGCCATCAGACACTTGGATTTGTGCAAGCGCACTAAGGGTTTGCAGGACATTATGCACAGCAGTAGCAAGAAGTGGCTCAACTGTGGGAACATCAACACTGTGTTCTTCTATGAATCAGACCGACAGTACCATTCCGTCAGGGACATGCAGTGAGGTAAATGGCTCAGGAGTCACTGGCTAGCACCAAAGCCAAATGTACACGCAATATATGAGCCAAAGGGTACATCTGGGCATTATACACAGGTGCAGCAGTATATACTCTTGAAAATGTGGTTAGTTTTGATCTGAGATGTGCAGAAAAGATAGGCACTGCCTCACCTGCCATAGACTTTTTACTCCACAGTTTTAGCTATAAAAATTATTAGAATAATGTAAAGAAGATATTTCAAACATATTCTTTGAATTTTTTAGTGATGTGCACTGGACATTTTTCGGGTTTTGTGTTTTGGTTTAGGATTCGGTTCAGCGGCCGTGTTTTGGATTCGGACGCGTTTTGGCAAAACCTCACAGAAATGTTTTTGTCGGATTCGGGTGTTTTTTTCAAAAAACCCTAAAAAACAGCTTAAATCAAAGAGTTTGGGGGTCATTTTGATCCCATAGTATTATTAACCTCAATAACCATAATTTCCACTCATTTCCAGTCTATTCTGAACACCTCACACCTCACAATATTATTTTTAGTCCTAAAATTTGCACCGAGGTCGCTGGATGGCTAAGCTAAGCGACACAAGTGGCCGACACAAACACCTGGCCCATCTAGGAGTGGCACTGCAGTGTCAGGCATGATGGCACTTCAAAAAAATAGTCCCCAAACAGCACATGATGCAAAGAAAAAAAGAGGCGCACCAAGGTCGCTGTGTGACTAAGCTAAGCGACAAAAGTGGCCGACACAAACACCTGGCCCATCTAGGAGTGGCATTGCAGTGTCAGGCAGGATGGCACTTCAAAAAAATTGTCCACAAACAGCACATGATGCAAAGAAAAATGAAAGAAAAAAGAGGTGCAAGATGGAATTGTCCTTGGGCCCTCCCACCCACCCTTATGTTGTATAAACAGGACATGCACACTTTAACGAACCCATCATTTCAGCGACAGGGTCTGCCACACGACTGTGACTGAAATGACTGGTTGGTTTGGGCCCCCACCAAAAAAAGAAGCAATCAATCTCTCCTTGCACAAACTGGCTCTACAGAGGCAAGATGTCCACCTCATCATCATCCTCCGATTCCTCACCCCTTTCACTGTGTACATCCCCCTCCTCACAGATTATTAATTCGTCCCCACTGGAATCCACCATCTCAGGTCCCTGTGTACTTTGTGGAGGCAATTGCTGCTAATGAATGTCTCCACGGAGGAATTGATTATAATTCATTTTGATGAACATCATCTTTTCCACATTTTCTGGAAGTAACCTCGTACGCCGATTGCTGACAAGGTGAGTGGCTGAACTAAACACTCTTTCGGCGTACACACTGGAGGGAGGGCAACTTAGGTAGAATAAAGCCAGTTTGTGCAAGGGCCTCCAAATTGCCTATTTTTCCTGCCAGTATACGTACGGACTGTCTGACGTGCCTACTTGGATGCGGTCACTCATATAATCCTCCACCATTCTTTCAATGGTGAGAGAATCATATGAAGTGACAGTAGACGACATGTCAGTAATCGTTGGCAGGTCCTTCAGTCCGGACCAGATGTCAGCACTCGCTCGAGACTGCCCTGCATCACCGCCAGCGGGTGGGCTCGGAATTCTTAGCCTTTTCCTCGCACCCCCAGTTGCGGGAGAATGTGAAGGTGGAGATGTTGACGGGTCACGATCCGCTTGACTTGACAATTTTCTCACTAGCAAGTCTTTGAACCTCTGCAGACTTGTGTCTGCCGGAAAGAGAGATACAACATAGGTTTTAAATCTAGGATCGAGCACGGTGGCCAAAATGTAGTGCTCTGATTTCAACAGATTGACCACCGGTGAATCCTGGTTAAGCGAATTAAGGGCTCCATCCACAAGTCCCACATGCCTAGCGGAATCGCTCTGTTTTAGCTCCTCCTTCAATGTCTCCAGCTTCTTCTGCAAAAGCCTGATGAGGGGAATGACCTGACTCAGGCTGGCAGTGTCTGAACTGACTTCACGTGTGGCAAGTTCAAAGGGTTGCAGAACCTTGCACAACGTTGAAATCATTCTCCACTGCGCTTGAGTCAGATGCATTCCCCCTCCTTTGCCTATATCGTGGCCAGATGTATAGGCTTGAATGGCCTTTTGCTGCTCCTCTATCCTCTGAAGCATATAGAGGGTTGAATTCCACCTCGTTACGACCTCTTGCTTCAGATGATTGCAGGGCAGGTTCAGGAATGTTTGGTGGTGCTCCAGTCTTCTGTACGCGGTGGCTGAATGCCGAAAGTGGCCCGCAATTCTTCGGGCCACCGACAGCATCTCTTGCATGCCCCTGTCATTTTTTAAATAATTCTGCACCACCAAATTCAATGTATGTGCAAAACATGGGGCGTGCTGGAATTTGCCCAGATGTAATGCACGCACAATATTGCTGGCGTTGTCCGATGTCAAAAATCCCCAGGAGAGTCCAATTGGGGTAAGCCATTCTGCGATGATCTTCCTCAGTTTCCGTAAGAGGTTGTCAGCTGTGTGCCTCTTCTGGAAAGCGGTGATACAAAGCGTAGCCTGCCTAGGAACGAGTTGGTGTTTGCGAGATGCTGCTACTGGTGCCGCCGCTGCTGTTCTTGCTGCGGGAGGCAATACATCTACCCAGTGGGCTGTCACAGTCATATAGTCCTGAGTCTGACCTGCTCCACTTGTCCACATGTCCGTGGTTAAGTGGACATTGGGTACAACTGCATTTTTTAGGACACTGGTGAGTCTTTTTCTGAGGTCTGTGTACATTTTCGGTATCGTCTGCCTAGAGAAATGGAACCTAGATGGTATTTGGTACCGGGGACACAGTATCTCAATCAAGTCTCTAGTTTCCTCTGAATTAACGGTGGATACCGGAACCACGTTTATCACCGCCGAGGCTGCCAAGGCCTGAGTTATCTGCTTTGCAGCAGGATGACTGCTGTGATATTTCATCTTCCTCGCAAAGAACTGTTGGACAGTCAATTGCTTACTGGAAGTAGTACAAGTGGTCTTCCGACTTCCCCTCTGGGATGACGATCGACTCCCAGCAGCTACAACAGCAGCGCCAGCAGCAGTAGGCGTTACACTCAAGGATGCATCGGAGGAATCCCAGGCAGGAGAGGACTCGTCAGACTTGCCAGTGACATGACCTGCAGGACTATTGGCTTTCCTGGGTAAGGAGGAAATTGACACTGAGGTAGTTGGTGGTGTGGTTTGCAGGAGCTTGGTTACAAGAGGAAGGGATTTAGTGGTCAGTGGACTGCTTCCGCTGTCACCCAAAGTTTTTGAACTTGTCACTGACTTATGATGAATGCGCTGCAGGTGACGTATAAAGGAGGATGTTCTGAGGTGGTTAACGTCCTTACCCCTACTTATTACAGCTTGATAAAGGCAACACACGGCTTGACACCTGTTGTCCGCATTTGTGTTGAAATAATTCCACACCGAAGAGCTGATTTTTTTTGTATTTTGACCAGGCATGTCAATGGCCATATTCGTCCCACGGACAACAGGTGTCTCCCCGGGTGCCTGACTTAAACAAACCACCTCACCATCAGAATCCTCCTTGTCAATTTCCTTCCCAGCGCCAGCAACACCCATATCCTCATCCTGGTGTACTTCAACAGTGACATCTTCAATTTGACTATTAGGAACTGGACTGCGGGTGCTCCTTCCAGCACTTGCAGGGGGCGTGCAAATGGTGGAAGGCGCAAGCTCTTCCCGTCCAGTGTTGGGAAGGTCAGGCATCGCAACCGACACAATTGGACTCTCCTTGGGTATTTGTGATTTAGAAGAACGCACAGTTCTTTGCTGTGCTTTTGCCAGCTTAATTCTTTTCATTTTTCTAGCGAGAGGATGAGTGCTTCCATCCTCATGTGAAGCTGAACCACTAGCCATGAATATAGGCCAGGGCCTCAGCCGTTCCTTGCCACTCAGTGTCGTAAATGGCATATTGGCAAGTTTACGCTTCTCCTCAGATGCTTTTAATTTTGATTTTTGGGTCATTTTACTGAACTTTTGTTTTTTGGATTTTACATGCTCTCTACTATGACATTGGGCATCGGCCTTGGCAGAACGACGTTGATGGCATTTCATCGTCTCGGCCATGACTAGTGGCAGCAGCTTCAGCACGAGGTGGAAGTGGATCTTGATCTTTCCCTATTTTAACCTCCACATTTTTGTTCTCCATATTTTAATGTGTGGAATTATATGGCAGTATCAATAGCAATGGCCTACTACTATATATACTGTGCACAACTAAAATGCACCACAGGTATAGAATGTAGATGGATAGTATACTTAATGACGACACAGAGGTAGGTACAGCAATGGCCTTCCGTACCGTACTGCTATATATAGTATACTGGTGGTCACTGTGTCAGCAAACTGCAAAACTAAAATGCACCACAGGTATAGAATGTAGATGGATAGTATACTTAATGACGACACAGAGGTAGGTACAGCAGTGGCCTTCCGTACGGTACTGCTATATAAAGTATACTGGTGGTCACTGTGTCAGCAAACTGCAAAACTAAAATGCACCACAGGTATAGAATGTAGATGGATAGTATACCTAATGACGACACAGAGGTAGGTACAGCAGTGGCCTTCCGTACGGTACTGCTATATATAGTATACTGGTGGTCACTGTGTCAGCAAACTGCAAAACTAAAATGCACCACAGGCATAGAATGTAGATGGATAGTATACCTAATGACGACACAGAGGTAGGTACAGCAGTGGCCTTCCGTACCATACTGCTATATATAGTATACTGGTGGTCACTGTGTCAGCAAACTGCAAAACTAAAATGCACCACGGGTATAGAATGTAGATGGATAGTATACTTAATGACGACACAGAGGTAGGTACATCAGTGGCCGTCCGTACCGTACTGCTATATATAGTATACTGGTGGTCACTGTGTCAGCAAAACTCTGCACTGTACTCCTCCTATATAATATTATAAAAAAGGGAAAGTCCAAGGGACAAAAGTGGGCGCTGATTAATGAAATTTTTCTTATATAATAAGACAATAATAATTTTCAAATTGTATATATATATATAGTATATATATATAAACATATATATATATATCTTTTATGTTACAAAAAACGTATCACCCTTCTGGCTGCCCACAATGGTGGACCTGGGTATCCACCGTACTTAATCAAAAACAAGAAGGAAATTTTGTGGGCGCTCAGAGGGGATCGAATATAATGACTACTGGTTTTAAAATTATTAAATTTAGTTTATTGGTAAAAAATTTTTTTTAACAAGTAGACATTATGATAATATGGCTAAATGCCACTGGCAATACATGTAAACAATTGGATATAAATAATGTAATATAAACAAATTAAAACAATGATTACAAATAAAAATGACTGTGTTCTGGGCCTCAGAACCAAAAAATATGCTTAAGTACCAGCTCTAGTTAGGTTAGTCCTCTTGCATGCAAAAAGCCAGCTGTTAGGTTAGTAAGAGTTAGTGTGTATTTGACTCAAACTGCACTCCGCAGGAAAAAGGCTGATTGATAATAAGTAGTAAAGCTTGTTGATACTTCACCAAGAGAAGAGCTGGTATGGTGGTCTTCAGTACTGAGGCTAAGTGCACAATGTATCGATCCTGCAGCTGTCTCCTGTCCGTGGAATAATTTTGATCCACTCACTGCTTGTGTGGCGGGCCGCACAGCGGCGGTTCTCTTTGACAGTGCCTGAGGTAGATGGTAAAGTGTGCTGTCGTTGGCACTGTACCGCAGCAGGAACGAAGACTGGGAATCACACGTGCAGTTCTGGGTAGCAGGGGACGCGGTGATGCCGCGATTCGCGGCTTCCGGGTTCGGGGCTCGGGGCTTCCGGCTTCAGGTACCTCTGATGAAACCGCCCACTTTGGAGGCGGAGAAACGCGTCAGGTGACCCGTGACGACTGTGGAACGCAGGTGGACCGCAACCGGAAGCCGGAAGCCCCGAACCCGGAAGCCGCGAATCGCGGCATCACCGCGTCCCCTGCTACCCAGAACTGCACGTGTGATTCCCAGTCTTCGTTCCTGCTGCGGTACAGTGCCAACGACAGCACACTTTACCATCTACCTCAGGCACTGTCAAAGAGAACCGCCGCTGTGCGGCCCGCCACACAAGCAGTGAGTGGATCAAAATTATTCCACGGACAGGAGACAGCTGCAGGATCGATACATTGTGCACTTAGCCTCAGTACTGAAGACCACCATACCAGCTCTTCTCTTGGTGAAGTATCAACAAGCTTTACTACTTATTATCAATCAGCCTTTTTCCTGCGGAGTGCAGTTTGAGTCAAATACACACTAACTCTTACTAACCTAACAGCTGGCTTTTTGCATGCAAGAGGACTAACCTAACTAGAGCTGGTACTTAAGCATATTTTTTGGTTCTGAGGCCCAGAACACAGTCATTTTTATTTGTAATCATTGTTTTAATTTGTTTATATTACATTATTTATATCCAATTGTTTACATGTATTGCCAGTGGCATTTAGCCATATTATCATAATGTCTACTTGTTAAAAAATGTTTTTTACCAATAAACTAAATTTAATAATTTTAAAACCAGTAGTCATTATATTTGATCCCCTCCGAGCGCCCACAAAATTTCCTTCCTATATAATATTATACTGGTGGTCCCGACTCCCCAGTCCCCACAATAAAGCAGCACACTGAGCACAGATATGGAGTGTTTTTCAGGCAGACAACGTATAATGGTGGTCACTGTCAGCAAAACTCTGCACTGTACTCCTCCTATATAATATTAATTATACTGGTGGTCCCCAGTCCCCACATTGAAATAAAGCAGCACACTGAGCACAGATATGGAGTGTTTTTCAGGCAGACAACGTATACTGGTGGTCACTGTCAGCAAAACTCTGCACTGTACTCCTGCTATATAATACAGCTGCTCCCCAGTCCCCACAATTAAGCAGTGTGAGCACAGATATATATGCAGCACACTGAGCACAGATATGGAGCGTTTTTTTCAGGCAGAGAACGGATAACTGGTGGTCACTGATCAGCAAAACTCTGCACTGTACTCCTCCTATATTATACAGCTGCTCCCCAGTCCTCCCCACAATGAATTAAGCAATAATGCACAATCAAATTCAACAATAACGGAGAGGACGCCAGCCACGTCCTCTCCCTAACATTTGCAATGCACGAGTGAAAATGGCGGCGACGCGCGGCTGCTTATATAGAATCTGAATCTCGCGAGAATCCGACAGCGGGATTATGACGTTCGGGCGCGCTCGGGTTACCCGAGCCATACGGGAGAATCCGAGTATGGCTCGGACCCGTGTAAAAAGGGTGAAGTTCGGGGGGGTTCGGTTTCCGAGAAACCGAACCCGCTCATCACTAGTATTTTTCATATACTTTATACAATCAAAACTCTGTCACAACGTTAGTATGACAGGAAGGGCTCTGCCTCACCTGCCTCACCTCACCGCACATCATTGCATTCTGCCCCTTGACGGTGTTACAGCATGTAGAATATCTCTCTCTCTTTTTCCCCTCTGCCACTCAATTAACTTCTTAATTCTATAACCATCTTCCTATATAATTGGTGCTGTTGAAGGAGAGCTTCAACTATGCGTCAAAAACAGCCCATTTACAGTTATTTTCCATTTTAGTCAAGTGTCCTATGGTCACCTAGGAATTGGCTGCATTGGAATTGAGAAGTGTGAGGTACAGGTTCCCCGATATTCCTGAATTCTACTCTTCTTTCACCTGCAAGCACGGCAGAAACTAGGATTTTTGTCAGTTGGGGCAAGGCAGTAATGTGGTGCCCCCCTCCCTCCCCACTCTGGGACATATTCCATACACATAGGCACCCTATATTTGTACTCCCTATATATATATATATATATATATACTCCCAATAGATGAATTATTTAGAGGTACTATGCAAAGATGTACTTCTTCTAGATTTAGTATTTTATATATCTATAGGGAATAAATATAGAAGTACATCTTTGCAGAGATCTCTCCATATCGACACACCCTCTAGAGATACACTTCCTATAGATGTATAGATATATTTCCTATAAATGCATCCCCTATGGATGGACTCACTTTAGATGCTCTCACTCACTCTTGTGGCTGTGAGTTCCCATGCACAGAGGTGGCTGCCTGGGCTACCGGTGTGTGAGGGCAGTGGCCTGCTGCTAGGATGATCCTCAGAGGAGCAGGGTGTTGGTCAGCTGCTGCTGCCTGTGTTTGTGTCTCTGTGTACTTTACACTCACAGTTCCGGTTCTGGTGTGTGGTAAGTGGAGAGCCGTGGTGGGTGGGGACATGCAGAGCCCACTATAGAAGTCCCAGCCCACTGACTGGCTGGGACATTGCAAAACTTTCCCAAGGTTTCCCTAGCCTAGGAGAGACTGAGCACCGGTGCCCACACAGACTGCAGCAGTGACGCTGGGAGCGGGGCACACAGCGATAGCTGCTGTATGTATGCTGGTAACCGGGAGAGGAGACGATGCAGCAGTGCTGAGGGTGGGGAGGCGAGACAGCTTGCATCCCCTCAAATCTGGCGCGTGCCCCCCTGGTTACGGCCATGCCTGCAAGATAACCCTTTAAATTCCAAATGACTGGGTCCTGATATCTATTGTACTGTTATAAAAATTATATATATATATATATATATATACGGTGTATATATATATATATATATATATATATATATATATACACACACACACACACGTTATATAGGGTGGTATTCATGTGACCGCCGGTCAGCTGACCGACAGTCACATGACCTCCTCCACCAGCCCGACATCTCACTATCCTGATGGTCGTCATGCCGACCAACAGGGACTATTTCCACTCGTGGGTGTCCACGACACCCATAGAGTGGGAATAGAACCCGTGGCGACCGCAGCCGAGCCCGCAGTGTGGCGAGCGCAGCGTGGCGAGCGCAGCGAGCCCGCAAGGTGCTTGCTGCACTCGCCCCTCCCCGCCGGGATCCCTGCGTCGGTATGCTGCCGGGATCCCAGCGTCGGTAAGCTGACCGGCGGTCTCCTGACCGCCTGTCAGCAGTAATACACCCGTTATATATACTGTATGTATATATATATATATATATAATTATTATTACTATTATTTTTAAATACAGTGTTACACAAATATCAATTAAAAGTAACTGCAAACCATAGTCACCATTAATATTGATTGTAATTTTTACAGAGAACATCATTTCATGGCAAAACTTTTCCAGGTGAAGTGTATCACAGTGAATTAAAATAGAAAAGGTGCAAAAAGAGTGGTATAGCGCCACTTGTGAGAAGGAATCTCAGTATATTATGTGAATATGGATAAAAGTATCAAAAAAAACACCATAAAAAAGCACACATAACCTTATTGCTAGGTGTCAGCCAGACCCTAAGTACTGCAATACTGGTACAGTATTGCATAAAACATATGGAGAATGGAGGGATAGGGATGTCGGCGACCAGTGTTGCTATTAAAAGGTTATTAAACCATAAACGATTTGTAAAAAGCCAGAGATATATAAATAATAAAAAAGTTTTTTAATACATATGAGAGTAATTAAAATAGTTGACAAGATAAAAAAGGTTCTCTATAAAAGATATATAAAAAAATAAAAATTTTCTTTTTTTAAAGGAAAGGAAATCGGACTTAGCTTAGAAATCAGTAGGGGTCAGTGCAGGAAATCCAACGCGTTTCGTCTCATCAGACTTCATCAAGGGGTAGGGACAGAGTGAAGCTGCACGTCTACTTATACCCATAGTACTTAATTTGAGGGTTGTGACATCATAGGGGATCATGTGATCTACTTGTATAATTAACATTCAAAAACTAATTTGCAGCACAGTATAAAATAAGGACAGACTAAAAGGAGCTCATTGCTAGAAAAACGTGTGGAAATGCAAGTTAGAATGCTTTTAAAACAGTCATTGAAGTGAAGTTGCGGTATTTCTGCCACACTTCCGGTGACGGGAGGTGCGGCTCGTGTCCGTACGACACTTCCGCCCCTCTTCCGGTGACGTCCGTGATACTATCGGATGGGGTCCGCGCTTGCGCGGCGTGGCGGCTCCCATCCTTACAGACGTCCTTCTGCGCATGTGTACGCGGGTGCTCCCAGTATTAATCAGTTCATGGAGAGAGAGTTTAGTTGTGTTTGGGCCTGATCAGTACCAGGGGGGGGGACCACCTGGGAAGATCGGGTACTGTAATGATGGATGAGTGACATCAAATAAAGATGGACCAATATAGTTACACCAATATAGTTTGACACACCTATCACATTTCAATAGAATAGTATAAATAGTATAAATAGACAGACAGCTTCACTCTGTCTCTACCCCTTGATGAAGTCTGATGAGACGAAACGCGTTGGGTTTCCTGCACTGACCCCCTACTGATTTCTAAGCTAAGTCCGATTTCCTATCCTTTAAAAAAAGAAAAGTTTAATTTTTTATATATCTTTTATATAGAACCTTTTTTATCTTGTCAACTATTTTAATTACTCTCATATGTATTAAAAAACTTTTTTATTATTTATATATCTCTGGCTTTTTACAAATCGTTTATGGTTTAATAACCTTTTAATAGCAACACTGGTCGCCGACATCCCTATCCCTCCATTCTCTAAAATAGAAAAGGGTTTGTTATTGCTGTATTTGCATGCCGTATTCATCTTCTTGGTATTCAGATGAAGAATTCCCAGCGTGTGTAACGCCTGAGATATTATTGCAGGAATGGCAGCAGAGTGTGACACTTATGTTAATTTGCGTCCTGCTGTGGAAAACATACACAAATATTCCATTACCACAATTATTAAGCTGCAGTGCTCTTCATCTTGATTGTAAACTATAATAAACTGAAAACACTCGATACAATCCTCGTTGCCAGAACTGGATGATGCTAGCCAAATGTTTCTGAAAACCAATTGAGGCATTTCAGTTAAGTGACCAAGCAATTGGGAACTTTTCTCTTTTTGCTTTATAATAATTAGCAATATCTTAATTTAATTAAAAAATCTTTAAAGAGATCAAGATGCAGCTTTTAGTAATTTTAGTATATCTGTAATATGCAATTAATTTCATTCCAAAATGCATAACTATCATTTATATCTTATACTATTTTTTTTCCTTTTGTAACAATTTGTTAATTGTATTTTAAGTAAAAAAATATGGGCCTGATTCTGAGTTGGACGCAGTGCTGATGTCAGATGAAGTGGAGGGATTTATTCCTTTTGCACGAGTCTAAGACGCAGTGTGCACTGTGTCCAGATAGCATGTGCACAGAGACGGAGTTATGATTGAGACTCATGGGAGACGCATGTTGTCAGAAATATTTTGAAAATACAGTGGTGTTCCTGCGAGGTGAGTTCGAAGTGGCTTAGTGAATGCACAGAAATAGACGGAATTATGGGCATTTAAAATTTTTAATAGGATTGCCACAAATGTGTCGCAGACGTATCGCTAAAAGTGGTTGCATACAGAGTATGGCCTCCAATGTAAGTGTCATCCACTTATATGACAGGCCATACTCGGACTGAAAAATAGGATTTTAATATCTACCGGTAAATCCTTTTCTCTTAGTCCGTAGAGGATGCTGGGGTCACATCAAGAACCATGGGGTATAGATGGGATCTGCAGGAGACATGGGCCACTTTAAGACTTTCAAAGGGTGTGACATGGCTCCTCCCTCTATGCCCCTCCTCCAGACTCCAATTTAAGGAACTGTGCCCAGGGAGATGGACATTTCGAGGAAAGGATTTATTGTTAAACCACGGTGAGCATCTTACCAGCTCACACCGCAAGCATGCCGCAGAACGTGGCATTTAATAGAACACCAGCCAACGGCATGAAGAATATGCAGCAATATGCTGACAAAAATCATAACACAACCTGTGTGTAACCACAACCAATAACTGCAGATACAGTACGCACTGGTATAAACCCCATGGTTCTTGATGTGACCCCAGCATCCTCTAGGATGTATGAGAAAATAGGATTTTAATACCTACCGGTAAATCCTTTTCTCTTAGTCCGTAGAGGATGCTGGGGTCACATCTCTAGAACGGGCGGGAGAGTGCGGATGACTCTGCAGCACCGATTGACCAAACATGAGGTCCTCTTCAGCCGACATCCCTATCCCTCCATTCTCCATATGTTTTATGCAATACTGTACCAGTATTGCAGTACTTAGGGTCTGGCTGACACCTAGCAATAAGGTTATGTGTGCTTTTTTATGGTGTTTTTTTTTGATACTTTTATCCATATTCACATAATATACTGAGATTCCTTCTCACAAGTGGCGCTATACCACTCTTTTTGCACCTTTTCTATTTTAATTCACTGTGATACACTTCACCTGGAAAAGTTTTGCCATGAAATGATGTTCTCTGTAAAAATTACAATCAATATTAATGGTGACTATGGTTTGCAGTTACTTTTAATTGATATTTGTGTAACACTGTATTTAAAAATAATAGTAATAATAATTATATATATATATATATACATACAGTATATATAACGGGTGTATTACTGCTGACAGGCGGTCAGGAGACCGCCGGTCAGCTTACCGACGCTGGGATCCCGGCAGCATACCGACGCAGGGATCCCGGCGGGGAGGGGCGAGTGCAGCAAGCACCTTGCGGGCTCGCTGCGCTCGCCACGCTGCGGGCTCGGCTGCGGTCGCCACGGGTTCTATTCCCACTCTATGGGTGTCGTGGACACCCACGAGTGGAAATAGTCCCTGTTGGTCGGCATGACGACCATCGGGATAGTGAGATGTCGGGCTGGTGGAGGAGGTCATGTGACTGTCGGTCAGCTGACCGGCGGTCACATGAATACCACCCTATATAACGTGTGTGTGTGTGTGTGTGTGTATATATATATATATATATATATACACCGTATATATATATATATATATATATATTTATAATTTTTATAACAGTACAGTAGATATCAGGACCCAGTCATTTGGAATTTAAAGGGTTATCTTGCAGGCATGGCCGTAACCAGGGGGGCACGCGCCAGATTTGAGGGGATGCAAACTGTCTTGCCTCCCCACCCTCAGCACTGCTGCATCGTCTCCTCTCCCGGTTACCAGCATACATACAGCAGCTATCGCTGTGTGCCCCGCTCCCAGCGTCACTGCTGCAGTCTGTGTGGGCACCGGTGCTCAGTCTCTCCTGGGCTAGGGAAACCTTGGGAAAGTTTTGCAATGTCCCAGCCAGTCAGTGGGCTGGGACTCATATAGTGGGCTCTGCATGTCCCCACCCACCACGGCTCTCCACTTACCACACACCAGAACCGGAACTGTGAGTGTAAAGTACACAGAGACACAAACACAGGCAGCAGCAGCTGACCAACACCCTGCTCCTCTGAGGATCATCCTAGCAGCAGGCCACTGCCCTCACACACCGGTAGCCCAGGCAGCCACCTCTGTGCATGGGAACTCACAGCCACAAGAGTGAGTGAGAGCATCTAAAGTGAGTCCATCCATAGGGGATGCATTTATAGGAAATATATCTATACATCTATAGGAAGTGTATCTCTAGAGGGTGTGTCGATATGGAGAGATCTCTGCAAAGATGTACTTCTATATTTATTCCCTAAAGATATATAAAATATTAAATCTAGAAGAAGTACATCTTTGCATAGTACCTCTAAATAATTCATCTATTGGGAGTATATATATATATATATATATATAGGGAGTACAAATATAGGGTGCCTATGTGTATGGAATATGTCCCAGAGTGGGGAGGGAGGGGGGCACCACATTACTGCCTTGCCCCAACTGACAAAAATCCTAGTTTCTGCCGTGCTTGCAGGTGAAAGAAGAGTAGAATTCAGGAATATCGGGGAACCTGTACCTCACACTTCTCAATTCCAATGTAGCCAGCCAATTCCTAGGTGACCATAGGACACTTGACTAAAATGGAAAATAACTGTAAATGGGCTGTTTTTGACGCATAGTTGAAGCTCTCCTTCAACAGCACCAATTATATAGGAAGATGGTTATAGAATTAGGAAGTTAATTGAGTGGCAGAGGGGAAAGAGAGAGAGAGATATTCTACATGCTGTAACACCGTCAAGGGGCAGAATGCAGTGATGTGCGGTGAGGTGAGGCAGGTGAGGCAGAGCCCTTCCTGTCATACTAACGTTGTGACAGAGTTTTGATTGTATAAAGTATATGAAAAATACTAGTGATGAGCGGGTTCGGTTTCTCGGAAACCGAACCCCCCCGAACTTCACCCTTTTTACACAGGTCCGAGCCATACTCGGATTCTCCCGTATGGCTCGGGTAACCCGAGCGCGCCCGAACGTCATAATCCCGCTGTCGGATTCTCGCGAGATTCAGATTCTATATAAGCAGCCGCGCGTCGCCGCCATTTTCACTCGTGCATTGCAAATGTTAGGGAGAGGACGTGGCTGGCGTCCTCTCCGTTATTGTTGAATTTGATTGTGCATTATTGCTTAATTCATTGTGGGGAGGACTGGGGAGCAGCTGTATAATATAGGAGGAGTACAGTGCAGAGTTTTGCTGATCAGTGACCACCAGTTATCCGTTCTCTGCCTGAAAAAAACGCTCCATATCTGTGCTCAGTGTGCTGCATATATATCTGTGCTCACACTGCTTAATTGTGGGGACTGGGGAGCAGCTGTATTATATAGCAGGAGTACAGTGCAGAGTTTTGCTGACAGTGACCACCAGTATACGTTGTCTGCCTGAAAAATACTCCATATCTGTGCTCAGTGTGCTGCTTTATTTCAATGTGGGAACTGGGGACCACCAGTATAATTAATATTATATAGGAGGAGTACAGTGCAGAGTTTTGCTGACAGTGACCACCATTATACGTTGTCTGCCTGAAAAACACTCCAACTCTGAGCTCATTGTGCTGCTTTATTGTGGGGACTGGGGAGTCGGGACCACCAGTATAATATTATATAGGAGGAGTACAGTGCAGAGTTTTGCTGACACAGTGACCACCAGTATACTATATATAGCAGTACGGTACGGAAGGCCACTGCTGTACCTACCTCTGTGTCGTCATTAAGTATACTATCCATCTACATTCTATACCTGTGGTGCATTTTAGTTTTGCAGTTTGCTGACACAGTGACCACCAGTATACTATATATAGCAGTACCGTATGGAAGGCCACTGCTGTACCTACCTCTGTGTCATCATTAAGTATACTATCCATCTACATTCTATACCTGTGGTGCATTTTAGTTTTGCAGTTTGCTGACACAGTGACCACCAGTATACTATATATAGCAGTACGGTACGGAAGGCGACTGCTGTACCTACCTCTGTGTCGTCATTAGGTATACTATCCATCTACATTCTATACCTGTGGTGCATTTTAGTTTTGCAGTTTGCTGACACAGTGACCACCAGTATACTATATATAGCAGTACCGTACGGAAGGCCACTGCTGTACCTACCTCTGTGTCGTCATTAAGTATACTATCCATCTACATTCTATACCTGTGGTGCATTTTAGTTTTGCAGTTTGCTGACACAGTGACCACCAGTATACTATATATAGCAGTACGGTACGGAAGGCCACTGCTGTACCTACCTCTGTGTCATCATTAAGTATACTATCCATCTACATTTTATACCTGTGGTGCATTTTAGTTGTGCACAGTATATATAGTAGTAGGCCATTGCTATTGATACTGCCATATAATTCCACACATTAAAATATGGAGAACAAAAATGTGGAGGTTAAAATAGGGAAAGATCAAGATCCACTTCCACCTCGTGCTGAAGCTGCTGCCACTAGTCATGGCCGAGACGATGAAATGCCATCAACGTCGTTCTACCAAGGCCGATGCCCAATGTCATAGTAGAGAGCATGTAAAATCCAAAAAACAAAAGTTCAGTAAAATGACCCAAAAACCAAAATTAAAAGCGTCTGAGGAGAAGCGTAAACTTGCCAATATGCCATTTACGACACTGAGTGGCAAGGAACGGCTGAGGCCCTGGCCTATATTCATGGCTAGTGGTTCAGCTTCACATGAGGATGGAAGCACTCATCCTCTCGCTAAAAAAATGAAAAGACTTAAGCTGGCAAAAGCACAGCAAAGAACTGTGCGTTCTTCTAAATCACAAATACCCAAGGAGAGTCCAATTGTGTCGGTTGCGATGCCTGACCTTCCCAACACTGGACGGGAAGAGCTTGCGCCTTCCACCATTTGCACGCCCCCTGCAAGTGCTGGAAGGAGCACCCGCAATCCAGTTCCTAATAGTCAAATTGAAGATGTCACTGTTGAAGTACACCAGGATGAGGATATGGGTGTTGCTGGCGCTGGGAAGGAAATTGACAAGGAGGATTCTGATGGTGAGGTGGTTTGTTTAAGTCAGGCACCCGGGGAAACACCTGTTGTCCGTGGGACGAATATGGCCATTGACATGCCTGGTCAAAATACAAAAAAAATCAGCTCTTCGGTGTGGAATTATTTCAACACAAATGCGGACAACAGGTGTCAAGCCGTGTGTTGCCTTTATCAAGCTGTAATAAGTAGGGGTAAGGACGTTAACCACCTCAGAACATCCTCCTTTATACGTCACCTGCAGCGCATTCATCATAAGTCAGTGACAAGTTCAAAAACTTTGGGTGACAGCGGAAGCAGTCCACTGACCACTAAATCCCTTCCTCTTGTAACCAAGCTCCTGCAAACCACACCACCAACTCCCTCAGTGTCAATTTCCTCCTTACCCAGGAAAGCCAATAGTCCTGCAGATCATGTCACTGGCAAGTCTGACGAGTCCTCTCCTGCCTGGGATTCCTCCGATGCATCCTTGAGTGTAACGCCTACTGCTGCTGGCGCTGCTGTTGTAGCTGCTGGGAGTCAATCGTCATCCCAGAGGGGAAGTCGGAAGACCACTTGTACTACTTCCAGTAAGCAATTAACTGTCCAACAGTTCTTTGCGAGGAAGATGAAATATCACAGCAGTCATCCTGCTGCAAAGCAGATAACTCAGGCCTTGGCAGCCTGGGCGGTGAGAAACGTGGTTCCGGTATCCACCGTTAATTAAGAGGAAACTAGAGACTTGATTGAGGTACTGTGTCCCCGGTACCAAATACCATCTAGGTTCCATTTCTCTAGGCAGGCGATACCGAAAATGTACACAGACCTCAGAAAAAGACTCACCAGTGTCCTAAAAAATGTAGTTGTACCCAATGTCCACTTAACCACGGACATGTGGACAAGTGGAGCAGGTCAGACTCAGGACTATATGACTGTGACAGCCCACTGGGTAGATGTATTGCCTCCCGCAGCTAGAACAGCAGCGGCGGCACCAGTAGCAGCATCTCGCAAACACCAACTCGTTCCTAGGCAGGCTACGCTTTGTATCACCGCTTTCCAGAAGAGGCACACAGCTAAAAACCTCTTACGGAAACTGAGGAAGATCATAGCAGAATGGCTTTCCCCAATTGGACTCTCCTGGGGATTTGTGACATCGGACAACGCCAGCAATATTGTGCGTGCATTACATCTGGGCAAATTCCAGCACGCCCCATGTTTTGCACATACATTGAATTTGGTGGTGCAGAATTATTTAAAAAATGAAAGGGGCATGCAAGAGATGCTGTCGGTGGCCCGAAGAATTGCGGGCCACTTTCGGCATTCAGCCACCGCGTACAGAAGACTGGAGCACCACCAAACATTCCTGAACCTGCCCTGCAATCATCTGAAGCAAGAGGTCGTAACGAGGTGGAATTCAACCCTCTATATGCTTCAGAGGATGGAGGAGCAGCAAAAGGCCATTCAACCCTATACAGCTGGCTACGATATAGGCAAAGGAGGGGGAATGCATCTGACTCAAGCACAGTGGAGAATGATTTTAACGTTGTGCAAGGTTCTGCAACCCTTTGAACTTGCCACACGTGAAGTCAGTTCAGACACTGCCAGCCTGAGTCAGGTCATTCCCCTCATCAGGCTTTTGCAGAAGAAGCTGGAGACATTGAAGGAGGAGCTAAAACAGAGCGATTCCGCTAGGCATGTGGGACTTGTGGATGGAGCCCTTAATTCGCTTAACCAGGATTCACGGGTGGTCAATCTGTTGAAATCAGAGCACTACATTTTGGCCACCGTGCTCGATCCTAGATTTAAAACCTATGTTGTATCTCTCTTTCCGGCAGACACAAGTCTGCAGAGGTTCAAAGACCTGCTAGTGAGAAAATTGTCAAGTCAAGCGGATCTTGACCCGTCAACATCTCCACCTTCACATTCTCCCGCAACTGGGGGTGCGAGGAAAAGGCTAAGAATTCCGAGCCCACCCGCTGGCGGTGATGCAGGGCAGTCTGGAGCGAGTGATGACATCTGGTCCGGACTGAAGGACCTGCCAACGATTACTGACATGTCGTCTACTGTCACTTCATATGATTCTCTCACCATTGAAAGAATGGTGGAGGATTATATGAGTGACCGCATCCAAGTAGACAGTCCGTATGTATACTGGCAGGAAAAATAGGCAATTTGGAGGCCCTTGCACAAACTGGCTTTATTCTACCTAAGTAGCCCTCCCTCCAGTGTGTACTCCGAAAGAGTGTTTAGTGCAGCCACTCACCTTGTCAGCAATCGGCGTACGAGGTTACTTCCAGAAAATGTGGAAAAGATGATGTTCATCAAAATGAATTATAATCAATTCCTCCGTGGAGACATTCATTAGCAGCAATTGCCTCCACAAAGTACACAGGGATCAGAGATGGTGGATTCCAGTGGGGACGAATTAATAATCTGTGAGGAGGGGGATGTACACAGTGAAAGGGGTGAGGAATCGGAGGATGATGATGAGGTGGACATCTTGCCTCTTAGAGCCAGTTTGTGCAAGGAGAGATTGATTGCTTCTTTTTTTGGTGGGGGCCCAAACCAACCAGTCATTTCAGTCACAGTCGTGTGGCAGACCCTGTCGCTGAAATGATGGGTTCGTTAAAGTGTGCATGTCCTGTTTATACAACATAAGGGTGGGTGGGAGGGCCCAAGGACAATTCCATCTTGCACCTCTTTTTTCTTTCATTTTTCTTTGCATCATGTGCTGTTTTTTGAAGTGCCATCCTGCCTGACACTGCAATGCCACTCCTAGATGGGCCAGGTCTTTGTGTCGGCCACTTGTGTCACTTAGCTTAGTCACACAGCGACCTTGGTGCGCCTCTTTTTTTCTTTGCATCATGTGCTGTTTGGGGACAATTTTTTTGAAGTGCCATCCTGCCTGACACTGCAGTGCCACTCCTAGATGGGCCAGGTGTTTGTGTCGGCCACTTGTGTCGCTTAGCTTAGCCATCCAGCGACCTCGGTGCAAATTTTAGGACTAAAAATAATATTGTGAGGTGTGAGGTGTTCAGAATAGACTGGAAATGAGTGGAAATTATGGTTATTGAGGTCAAAATGACCCCCAAACTCTTTGATTTAAGCTGTTTTTTAGGGTTTTTTGAAAAAAACACCCGAATCCAAAACACACCCGAATCCGACAAAAAAATTTCGGTGAGGTTTTGCCAAAACGCGTCCGAATCCAAAACACGGCCGCGGAACCGAATCCAAAACCAAAACACAAAACCCGAAAAATGTCCAGTGCACATCACTAAAAAATTCAAAGAATATGTTTGAAATATCTTCTTTACATTATTCTAATAATTTTTATAGCTAAAACTGTGGAGTAAAAAGTCTATGGCAGGTGAGGCAGTGCCTATCTTTTCTGCACATCTCAGATCAAAACTAACCACATTTTCAAGAGTATATACTGCTGCACCTGTGTATAATGCCCAGATGTACCCTTTGGCTCATATATTGCGTGTACATTTGGCTTTGGTGCTAGCCAGTGACTCCTGAGCCATTTACCTCACTGCATGTCCATGACGGAATGGTACTGTCGGCCTGATTCATAGAAGAACACAGTGTTGATGTTCCCACAGTTGAGCCACTTCTTGCTACTGCTGTGCATAATGTCCTGCAAACCCTTAGTGCGCTTGCACAAATCCAAGTGTCTGATGGCATTCGCTATTGAGTACAGCATTACTAACATGTGAGAAGGGGTCTGTGTTCCCAGGTTGTTTCATAGTGGATACTGGGAGTGTCCTAAAGTTAATGTAAAAAGGATCAGTTTAATGGGTGTGTTATGGGAGTGTCAAGGGCATGTCTGAGAATGCTGCTGCACTCCTAGGGGTATATTTACTAATATTCGTGTTTTAGCCGTTTTTAAGGGTGTTTGATCTCGAATGGTATCGGGTGCATTTTACTGCAACTTTAGGAATCCTGATACGGTCATTTAGTAAGCTGCCGAGTTTTCCACATTCGTATTTTCCGATATTGATGTGATTCGTAATGTCAGGCAGTGTTTTACGGGAGTGATTAGTAAAACACTGCCTGACAAAACACAAGGAATCCAGCCAGATCTGTGAGATCCGTGCAGGGCTTCATTGTGTGCATTGTGAGCAGTGCAGAATGGGTTAAAAACAGAAAAAAAATTGCGTGGGGTCCTCCCTCCTAAGCAAAACCAGCCTCGGGCTCTTTGAGCCAGTCCTGGTTGTAAAAATAGTGGTAAAAAATTGACAGGGGATCCCCCATATTTTAACAACCAGCACCGGGCTCTGCGCCTGGTCCTGGTGCAAAAAATATGGGGGACAAAAGACGTAGGGGTTCCCCGTATTTTTTCCACCAGCACCGGGCTCCACTAGTCAGAGAGATAATGCCACAGCCGGGGGACACTTTTATATTGGTCCCGGCGGCCCTGGCATTAAATCACCAACTAGTCACCCCTGGCCGGGGTACCCTGGAGGAGTGGGGACTCCTTAAATCAAGGGCCATGGGTGAAGCCTGAGGCTGTCCCCCCATCCAAGGGCGGCGGATGGGAGGCTGATAGCCTTTTGTGTAAAAAAAAAGAATATTGTTTTTTGTAGCAGAACTACAAGTCCAAGCAAGCCTCCCCGCAAGCTGGTACTTGGAGAACCACAAGTACCAGCATGCGGGGGGAAACGGGCCCGTTGGTACCTGTAGTTCTACTACAAAAAAATACTCAAATAAAAACAAAACACCGTGATAGTACAATTTTATTAAACATACATGCACACTTACTTACATACATACATACTTACCTATGTTGACACGAAGCAGTCTGTCCTCTTCTCCAGTAGAATCCCGGGGTACCTGTAAAAAAAATTATACTTACAAAGAATCCGGGGTGACCAGGGCTGGAGCGCGATGGAGGAGACCAGGGACAGAGTACGATGGAGGTGACCAGGGCCAGAGCGCGATGGAGGTGACCAGGTCTGGAGCGCGATGGAGGTGACCAGGGCCAGAGCGTGATGGAGGTGACCTGGGGCGGCAGGGATGATTGGCTTACCTGGGGACAGGGACGCATCTCTCCTCTCTTTAATTTTCGCGCCGGGGCCGGTCACTAGAGCGTGACGTCGGACCCCGGCAATAGCAGCCTGTCTGTGAGAGGGTTGGAGGATGGGAGGAGATGGGAAGAGAGGGGAGTGGGCTCCCTCTTCCTCCTCCAGCTGGACCGCCTCCTCCGCATTCATTACAGACCGCGGCCGTGCATGCCCAACAATACAAATTAATAAAGATGAGTCAGTATAATGAAGTCTGACTCATTATTATTATTATTATCCTTTATTTATATGGCGCCACAAGGGTTCCGCAGCGCCCAATTACAGAGTACATGAATAATCAAACAGGAAAACAGCAACTTACAGTTGATGACAGTATAGGACAAGTACAGGGTAAATAATTATAGCTACATCAGCAGATGACACTGGAATAAGTATCAGGTGGCAGAAGACTGCTGGAGTTGATGTAGTTGAAGATTATTAAAGTAAGAAAGGATAAGCACATGAGGGAAGAGGGCCCTGCTCATGAGAGCTTACATTCTAAAGGGGAGGGGTAGACAGACAGGGGTGACACACATGGGGTACATGGAGAGTGTAGAACAGAGGGTTAGGATGAGATTTGGCTGGGTTTGGTGAAGAAGTGGGTCTTGAGAGCCCGTTTGAAGTTTTGTAGAGAGGTGGAGAGTCTGAGGGGTAGAAATAGGGAATTCCAGAGAAGTGGTGCAGCACGTGAAAAATCTTGGAGGTATTAGTGGGAGGAAGTAATCCGTAGGCAGGAGAGTCGGAGAGCATTAGCAGAGCGAAGAGGACGTGTGGGAATGTAAAGGGAGATAAGATCAGAGATGTAGATGGGAGAGGAGTGGGTGAGGGCTTTGTAAGCGAGTGTGAAAAGCTTGAAATGGATTCTGAAAGGGAAGGGGAGCCAGTGAAGGTCTAGTAAGAGAGGAGAGGTAGACGTAGTGCGTTTGGTGAGGAAAATGAGCCGGGCAGCAGCATTGAGGATAGATTGGAGTGGAGAGAGGTGTTTGTCAGGAATGCCAGTCAGGAGGAGATTACAGTAATCCAGTCTAGAGATGACCAGTGAGTGGATAAGAGTCTTAGTAGCATCCTGGGTCAGAAAGGGTCTGATCCTGGAAATATTTTTTAGATGAAAACGGCAGGTTTGTGAGAGGTGCTGAATGTGTGGTTTGAAGGAGAGGGAGGAGTCAAGGATTACTCCAAGACAGCACACTTGGGGGCTAGAGGAGATAGTAGTGCCATCAATAGATAATGAGATTGTAGGAGGAGAGGTTATGCGGGAGGGAGGAAAGATGATCAGTTCGGTCTTAGACATGTTAAGTTTAAGAAAGCGCTGGGACATTTAGGAAGAGGTAGCAGAGAGACAGTTGGAGATATGAGTGAGGAGAGCAGGGGAGAGGTCTGGAGAGGAAAGATAGATTTGGGTGTCATCAGCATAGAGATGATATTGGAAACCAAAAGAACTAATGAGCTTACCTAGTGAGGACGTATAGAGAGAGAAGAGGAGAGGACCAAGGACAGAACCTTGGGGTACACCTACAGTTAGTGGAAGTGAGGGGGAGGTGGAGTCATGAGAAGAGACAGAGAATGAACGGTCAGAGAGGTAGGAAGACAGCCAAGAGAGGGCAGTGTCGCGCAGACCAATGGAGTGAAGGATTTGCAGTAGGAGAGGATGATCCACAGTGTCAAAAGCAGCAGAGAGATCAAGTAGAATAAGTAGAGAGTAGTGTCCCTTAGATTTAGCAGCATGGAGGTCATTGCATACCTTTGTAAGGGCAGTTTCAGTGGAGTGGAGAGGACGGAAGCCAGACTGGAATGGGTCAAGTAGTGAGTGTGAGGAAAGAAAAGCAGTAAGGCGGTTGTAGACAATACGCTCAAGGATTTTGGAGGCAAAAGGGAGGAGAGAGATGAGTCGGTAGTTGGAGAGAGTGTTTGGATCAAGGGTAGGTTTTTTTAGAATAGGAGAGATGAGTGCATGCTTGAAGGCAGAGGGGACAGTGCCTGATGAGAGGGAGAGATTGAGAAGGTGGGAAAGGTGGGAACAAGCAGAAGGAGAGAGGTAGCGGAGGAGGCGGGAGGGGATAGGGTCAAGTGGGGAGGTGGTGAGGGGACAGGAACGAATTAGGGCCATGACTTCCTCTCCAGTTGCATGGGAGAAAGAGGTCAGAGTAGGTGGGAGGGATGGGGAGGGGTGGTAAGGGATGGGGGAAAGCTGGCTACTGATGGTCTGATGTGATGTGATGTCCTTACGTATGGAGTCAATTTTGGATGTGAAGTAAGTGGCAAAGTCAAGAGCAGAGAGTGAGGAAGGGAGACGAGGTGGAGGTGGGCAGAGGAGTGAGTTGAGAGTGGCAAAGAGGCGCCGGGGGTTGGAAGACTGGGAGGAGATGAGGTTCTTGAAGTATGACTGTTTAGCAAGAGAAAGGGCAGCACTGAAGGATGAGAGCATAAGTTTGAAATGGAGGAAGTCTGCCTTAGAGCGTGATTTCCTCCAGTGTCGCTCAGCAGTACGTGAGCATTTTTGCAGATATCTGGTGCATTTGGTGTGCCAGGGTTGAGGTGTTAATTTGCGAGGGTGAATAGTGGTTGGTGGAGCAACAGAGTCAAGAGCAGAAGTAAGGGATGCATTGTATATGGAAGTGGCTTGTTCAGGGCATGAGAGAGAGAGAATAGGAGAGAGAAGTGAGTCAAACAGGGAGGAAAGGAATGTGGTGTCAATAGCCTCAATGTTACGCTTAGTGATGGTAGCCTTGGGAGGTAGAGATGGGGAAGTCGAGAGAGATAGGTTAAAGGAGAGCAGGTGGTGGTCAGAGAGGGGAAATGGGGAATTTGAAAAATCAGAAATATCACAGCGGTGAGTGAAGACCAGATCCAGTGAGCTCCCATTCACATGGGAGGGTGAGGAGGTCCACCGGGAGAGACCAAGTGAAGAAGTGTGGTTAAGGAGTTTAGAGGCAGGGGATTGTGTGGGGATGTCAATAGGGATGTTGAAATCGCCTAGGATAATGGAAGGAATGTCAGAAGAGAGGAAGTGAGGAAGCCAGGAAGCAAAATTGTCGATGAATTTGGAAGCAACGCCAGGGGGGGCGGTAAATGACAGCTACTCTAAGATGGACTGGTTGGAAGAGGCGTATAGTATGGACCTCAAATGTAGAGAATGTAAGGGATGGTTCTGGTGGGACGAGTTGGTAGGAGTAACTAGAAGGTAAAAGGACCCCAACACCACCCCCATGGCGACCCCCAGGTCGGGGTGTGTGTGGGAATGCGAGGCCCCCAGCAGAGAGAGCAGCAGGAGAAGTAGTGTCAGAGGGCGTAATCCAAGTTTCAGTAATGGCTAGTATGTGGAGGGAGTTGGAAATGAAAAGGTCATGAGTGGGGACCAGTTTGTTACAAACAGATCTGGCTTTCCACAGGGCACAGGATAGGGGGTATGAGTTTGTGGGAGAGATGTGAATGAGAGTATCAGGGTTGCTGAAGCGATGAGGAGAGATTAACTTTGAGTGCAGGGATGATGAGAGTGTAGTGATGGTGCGGGTGCCAGAGCTAGGAGGGGAAACTGCAGGAGGTGGGCAGGGAGGGAGGTCAGTATGATGTGGATGGGGGTGTGGGGAGGTGACAGGGAAGGGAGAGAGGGAGCAGGGCTGAGTTGTGGGGTAGCAGGACCATGGGGCAGACGTGAGTGAAAGTGGGGTAACAGGAAAGGAGGGGAAAGTATACAGAGAGATGGAGGGGAGACAGAGGAGGGGAGGGAGCAGGAGGTGTAGGAGACTAGGGGGGAAGGATAAAGACACATGATTAGGTAGACACTGAGTAATGTGGGGAGTATAAGAAAGCCTTGACATAGTGTTTAGTAGGTAAATAGGTTGAGGGAAAGTGTAAGTAGCAGTGGAGGCTGTAAGGAATTCAGAGTTGAAGAATTGCAGAAATGCAGATGAGAAAAGCAGTGTCGGCTCAATGGGTGTAGATTTAGTATGAAATGAATCAGAAGTGTAGATAAAGTGGGTGTTGAGATGTATTTGTACCGTATGTAATGAAAAGATTGTGAGGTTTATGAAGCAATGGTGGTTCTGTAAGATTTTTTAGGTGTTTGTAGGTAAGATTGCATTGGTGCAGCTGTGCATGAAAAACAAAATTCCAATAATATAGATACAAGCATTTGTTGGTAAAATGGATGGTTTATGAAATGTCCAAGTAAGGTAGTTCTGTGCTATTTAATCAGATGCAACAATCAGGAGGTGAGTGGTCTGAAGAGTAAGTGACTCACATTTGTTATTAGTTCCTCTGGTTTCTTTGTTTTGTTAGATTGGTGTGCTTCTGTTTTCCTTCTTTTTCACTTCGTTTGAACACTATTGGAACGCTGCAGTTGTGTGTCAATTTTATCACGCTTTGATAAAAATGCACGCTTAGATCATAGATGCACAGCCAAACGGCTTTGCACAGCCTACACCATTGGACTTAAGTAGAGGACTAATACAAGTGAAACCAATAATTGAAATCTGTAACCACAGCCCACCCCCTCAAGTGCCAGGCAATAAATTAACTTAGAAAAACAACTCATCTGGGCCCCTTCAGTGTTGTGGGCCCCTGTGCATTGCACCGCCTGCACTGGTGGAAGTTCCGCCACTGTTTGGCCCCAGGACCAGGCACAGAGCCCGGTGCTGGTTGTTTAAATATGGGGGAACCCCGGTCAGTTTTTTCCCTGTATTTTTACAACCAGGACTGGCTCAAAGAGCCCGAGGCTGGTTATGCTTAGGAGGGGGGACCCCACACAATGTTTTTTTTTACATTTTTACATTAAACAGACCCTTTCCCATTCATAACCATGCACAGATCTCACTGATCCATGCATGATTATCCAAACTCGCCTGGAAAAAGCAGGTCTATTTTTTTGCTGCTTTTTTTTAACGATTAGCAAAAAAAAACCCGACCGCAATAGAGCATTCAGAAACTAACACCCAAATATGAATGGATAGTAAATTCCCGCGTTGTATGAACAAACAGCCGTGTTTGACCGATGGTCTATTCACTCATATTTCTGAACTTAGCCGTGAAAACCATTAAGAATAGCCCAAACACTGCCGAGATTTATGCTTGGTAAATGTTAGGGTCTCCTGCTCTGTGCTGCCACATCGTCATGGCAACCGGGAGACAAGTGCTAGCGGAGTAACCTGAGCGTAGCTGATACTCCGGTTCGGGTCTTTTGCTGTGCAGTGGTTACAGGCTCTGTGCACGGCAGGGGATCCGGTGCTGGTTTTTGTGCTCACAGTCTGTGAGGTCTGAGTGGGGCGTGGACAGCACCTGCTATATAAACCCTCTTCTCAGGTTAGGCAGATGCTGCTGAATCTTTGTTGGTTAGTCAGTTCCTGAAAGCTAGCTAGTACTGTGTAAACTGTGTATTTGTTTGTTGCTTACTGCAAATAGGCCTTGGGATTTGGTATTACACTCTGCCAATCCAGACCTAGCAGTAAGACTGGAGTCAGTCGTTTAACCTGCTGGGGTTCTTTTGATACTCTGTGAACCTAGCAAGTTTGCGGCTGTATTCTCAGACTTGCCTGCCAAAATCCTTTCTCACTGTGCAAGGTGTTCAGGTGTCAGTTTAGTGGCAGTAAGCTGAACCAGTGCACTGCAAGTAAGGACTAGGATTGTGGAGACTCTCCTTGTGTCTATTATTCCATCTCTGACCAAGGAGTTTACTGCCACACCCGTTGGTAACCCTTTAGGGTTTTGCTGTTGCCCTTAGCAACAGCATTTCGGGTTCTCTATGTATTAAATCACTACATCTCGCTTCTTTCCATCTGAGCATTCCTAATACTAGGGAGACACCCAGTTTCCTAGCCTTTGGGCTTCCCTGTTCACTTTGTGTTTATTTTGTTACCCTATCACCTTCTGTGTATGTAATGTCATATTCCCCAGTCTGTCTGTGAGTTCATTTGTTTTGCATCCCTCACCGTTCAGACACCAGTACATTCCTGCTGGCACTGGTGTGCATAACATATTCAGCAGCCAAATACTCCTGTTGAAATTTTGTGGGAATATGAAGCATACCCCTCAAAATACTTTGCAACAGGTGGTCGATCAGGTGCAGGTCCTGACACGACAATTTAATGATTTGTCCATTAAAATGCACACCTCGCAGGCCGCTGGCGGAGCTCCCGCAGCAGCAGTACCTTCAGGGGATAAGGAGCCGAAAGTAAATCTCCCGGATCGTTTTTCTGGAGATCGCTCGCAGTTCTTTTGTTTCAAGGAGAGCTGCAAGCTATATTTCCAGCTTAGGCCTCAGTCTTCTGGGTCGGAGATTCAGCGGGTGGGCATAATGATTTCCTTGCTACAAGGAGACCCACAGGTCTGGGCATATGGGTTGCAGCCTGACTGTCCGTCGCTTAAAAGTGTTGATGCTTTTTTTTACGGCACTGGGCATGTTGTATGATGACCCTGACAAGACGGCCTCAGCCGAGGCTCAGATTTCGATCCTTAAGCAAGGGCGAACGCCATTTGAGGTTTATTGTACGGAGTTTCGGAGGTTGGCCCATGATACCCAGTGGAATGACTCAGCCCTGAGACACCAGTACCGAAGAGGTCTTTCTAACCAGTTAAAAGACCAACTGGTACAATATCCCTTGCCTGATAGCTTGGATCAGCTCATGCAGTTATCCATTCGGGTGGATAGACGGCTGAGAGAGCGCAGGCTTGAAAGGGAGACCGAGGTTTCCTTCTTTCCCAAGGGAACCTCAGACTCTGAGGAATTTTCCGAGGAGCCTATGCAGATTGGGGCTACCCGCCTCTCCTCGTGTGAGAAGACGCGGAGGAGACAGCAGGGGTTATGTTTGTACTGTGGGAATAAAGGTCATGTGGTAGTATCATGCCCAGAAAAGCCGGAAAACTTCAGGGCCTGAGGGTGATGGGAAATATCCTGTCAGGTCAGAAGTCGGAATTTCCCAAGAAGACTTTTATCATTCCGGTGACCTTGAAGATCCTCGGTCAAACTGTCAAGACTGAGGCCTTTGTGGACAGTGGGGCCGACGGGGTTTTTATGGACCGCCAATTCGCCCTGAAAAACTTTGTTCCCTTAGTACCCTTGGCATCGGAAATTGAGATTTGTGGGTTAAACGGGGAACCATTATCCCAGGGTAAAATTACCTCTTGCACTAGCCAGATTTCTTTGTTTATTGGAGCCACACACTCTGAAAAATTGTCCTTTTATGTGACTGTCTGTACTTTTGCCCCATTGGTGTTGGGGTTACCCTGGTTAAGGGCCCACAATCCTCAATTTGACTTGGTCTCTGGGGAGATTCTTAGTTGGGGAACTGATTGTTTCAGGAGTTGCTTGAGCCTTCCAGTCAGGCTTTCGCAGCTAAGTTTGCCAGGATTGCCAGGATGTTATGCAGATTTTGCGGACGTGTTCTCCAAAAGAGTTGCAGAGGTACTACCTCCCCATCGCCCCTATGACTGTGCCATTGATTTGTTGCCGAATGCTAAGCTTCCCAAGAGCAGGTTGTACTCCCTGTCACGTCCTGAGACTCAGGCTATGGCAGAGTACATTCAGGAGAACTTGGCTAAGGGATTTATCAGACCTTATATATATAAGGTTGAATTTGGAACCGCACTAGTGTTAATAATCTAAGTAAGATATATGAATAGCATAAGAAAACCAATATAAATGTAGTTGAAAAAATGTGATTAGGAACTGCTACTGATTGGCGGTGCTCCCAGGAAAATTGTAGATTGGACTACAGTTGGGAAGGAGAGACAAGACAAAAAACCCTTGTTTGGGAGCACTCATTTGAATAAATTAAATTAGATTAGATGAGGTAAGTATGGAAAAAAATATAAATACGATAAAACTTAACCTTTAATTGTTTCTCAAATAAAAGGAAAAAAAGGGGAGGAGGAATAGTATGAAGAATATAGGACTCGTGTCTGGTAATTTAGCGAAAAAAACTTGTTTAACCCTTTTAGCAAATGAGGTACAAGTGGCTAGGAGAAGGTGAAAATATTGGAAGTGATAAATTGGAAGGATATAGGTATATTCAAGTGAAATGAGTATATCCAGGACCGTCACTATATATGCCTCAATACAAAGGTATCCAAATGGAGAGTGATATGGTAGCAAGTTTGAATGAGCAATGTTGAATGTTGTATTAGAGATAGAGGAAAAGGGGGCCCACTGCACCTGGTATTCTCAGGGGGTTTCCCATCCTGATACTGACCAGGCCATACCTGCTTAGCTTCCGAGATCGGACAGGATCGGGCGCATTCAGGGTAGTATGGCCGTGGGCCTGGGGTGAGAAAGAAGTGAAAGAAAATAAGAGCAAGATTTCAATGTCCGTGCTGAATACAAATCCACCATGGGTGGTCCGGGAGTGTTTTTCCAGAAACAGACATAGGGGTATAGTCAGTTTTGGAGAATTAAAATGGGGCCCACTGCACCTGGTATTCTCAGGGGGTTTCCCTTCCTAATACTAGCCAGGCCACACCTGCTTAGCTTCCGAGATTGGACAGGATCGGGCGTATTCAGGGTAGTATGGCCGTGGGCCAGTGTGAGGAAAAAATTGAGTGGAAAGGGAGAATGCACTGTTTTAGTGTACTTCACACTCAACCACAACCACTGATGGTTTCGGGATAGTATTTCCAGACAATGTAAAAATAATTGGTGTCTGGGTTTAGGGAGGATGTGTATAGTTGGAGAAATTTAGGAAAGTGATATATGATGTGAGTGTGTGTGAATCATGTCACTAAATGAAAAAAAATTTTTTGGGGGGATGTATGAAAAGGTAGAGTGAGGCTTGAAAAAAATTATATATACTCTAATTAACTGATGTAAAGGACAAAACACACAGAGTAGGTTAGTCCCTATGCGAAAGAAAATAAATGGTCATATATTATGACGGAGCTCAGGGCTGGCTCCTAAGTGACAATACTTACCTTTAATTCCTAAGTAGGAAGAAATGAATACCTCTATCTCATATCAAATATCAAATAGTCAGAGATGAAGTATGAAAAATGCTACCATGCATATTGAAAAAACAAATTGTATCTTTAGATCACATTTTGGTATCTGTATATAGTAATAGTAGAACCTTGGAGGCAAGGGCGGGTATGAGGACTAAGTGCCACAGATTATTACTGTAATTCAGCAAGCTGTTGTGAAACAGAAAATATAGTATTTAGATTGCTATTGCGATATCTGTGACAAGGGTAAATAAAGTGGTGTATAATGGTCTGATGACCGTTACCACTGTCATGGGGTAAATTGACACCTCTTTACAAATTGATGATAAGTATAGGCATAATTGATGACCCTAATGGTCTGATGAAATCACCCAGTATAGGTCGTTTGTAAGGAGGAAGCACACTATTGAGCGCAAGGAACAGTGCTAAGCACTGTATAATCAGTTTAGAGCAGGGAAAAAGTTTCCGTGCTGCACTGATTTGGAGTGATGCGCCTAAGACCCTGGTGGTCTAGTGTTATGTACCCTGGCCGCACGATCTGCGGCGGATTTTATATGTTTTACTTACCTTTTCAAAGTCCTGCTGGTCCCGCTGTTAGTGACGAGCGCGGCCGCCCGCTTCCGGGTTGGGCGTCGCCGCGATGACGTCACTGTTGACGCTTCTCTCAACGTACGTTTCACCTTTTGGCTTGGTCACGAGAGCCCCTCTCTGCTGCTCTCATGTGGCCAGCTCTTAAAGGTTAGAGTAACCAATGGAATGAGTTAGTTGTGACTGATTGTAAGTCAGACCAATCTGAACGCTGGTTGGATGTCCCATAGAATCCATTTTGGAAAAGGGAAAGGAGGGAAGGAAAAGAATGAAAATGATGGGGAATGTGGCAAAGAGCGTGAAGTTAGCTAAGACCAGGTGTGTGAAGGATTGTGAATGGGACAAATGGGAAAAGAAATGGTAATGAAATGGTGATGGAAGATGAAAAAATATAATAATAAAATAAAATAAAAGTGAATGATGATAAAGGTAAATATGAATGTATGTGAATAGTATTGAAATAAAATAAAAATAAAAATAAAAATAAATATAAATATAAATATAAAAAAATAAAAATAAAAATAAAAATATAAAAATAAAGTAAATATTAATAATAATCATAATAATAAAAATAATAATAAAAATAATAATAATAAAAATATAAAAATGAATAAGTATAAAAATGATGAAAATAAAATAAAAACAAAAACAAAAATGAATATAAAAATAAATACGAATATGAAATAAAATAAATATAAAAATGGTAAAAAATATATGTAAGAAATAATATAGTGATCCATGGTGATATAAAGTGAGAAAAATGTTGTTGGTGTGAAAAATTGTGAGGATTAAATGAATTTGAATGTGAGAAGAAAAAGAATGAATTTAAGAGAATAGATAAAAAAGAAATGATGATAGAAGTGAAATAAAGGAGAGATGGTGTATAGGGAAAAGCAGAAGTGATGATGGAAGTGTGGATAAAGGGGTGAGAATGCTACGGGGTGGTGTAACTGATGGATGGAGTGAAAAAGGATATTGGGGTGTGAGTGTGTGGATGAGAGGATCTGTGGGTTGTGTGTAGTGTAATCTGTAGATGTGTTGAGTTAGGTGAAGGTGATAGGTCGCTGAAGCAAAGTGATCATGGAGGGTAAAGGGTGAGTGAAAGAGGAGTGCTTGGAGTTGAGAGAAGAAAAAGGAAAGGATGAAGGGGAGGAAAAAAAGAAGGGGGGATAGAAGGAGAAAGTGGGAAAAATAGGGGGAAGGGGGAGAGAGAAAGAGAAAGGAAAAAGAAAAAGAAAATGAAAAGGTCTGAGGTGATGTGGAAGGGGATTCAGGAGGGGGAGAATAGGAGGGAGGGGAAGGAGACAAAAGGGGGGGGTGAGTGTGAATGTTGGATGGGCTAAGAAGGAAGGGGGAGGGAGGAGAGAAGGGGAAGGAAGAGGGAGGGGAGGGGTGAAAAGAAAGTGGAGAGATGGGAAATGTGATGGAGTGAAAGTGTCATGGCGGGGCAATGGGGGAACAAAAGAAAAAGAATGGACTTTGGGAATTATGTGGGCAGAAAGATGCTATAATTGATGTATTCATTTAGACCTTTGGGCATTAATGTGTCCAGCTTGAAAATCCATTCGGATTCCTTCTTCTGGAGTGCCGTGTGGTAATCACCACCTCTTAAGCCCATTCTGACATGTTCCAGACCTGAAAAATGAAGATCCTCCGTTCGACTGTCATGAAAACGTAGGAAGTGTCTGGCAACTGTGGTGAGCTTCTTGAACTGGGCCAAATCAGATTTGGCATTTCTCACCGTGCCAATATGTTCAAGTGCCCTGACTTTGAACATACGAGAGGTCATACCTACATATCTCAGGTTGCAGGTACAAGAAATGCAGTAAATCACATTTTCTGTCCTGCAGTTGAAGAAATCATGTATTGTGACCTGTTGGTTGAATCTGTCAGAGGTAGTCGTAAGGTTGAAGATTTGTGGGCACAATTTGCATTTACCACATGGGTAACTGCCTTTAAGTGATCTTGGCTTTGAGGGCTGTGTAAAGTGGCTTCTTACCAATTTGTCTTTTAAGTTTGGTGCCCTTTTCCAGCTCATGTTGATATTCTGACCTATAAGGTCCGATATGTCCTCATCCATTTTCAGAATGTGCCAATGTGTTTGTAAGATGTTTCTAGCATCTTTCCAGTTTTTGCAAAAGTCACCAATGAAGCGTAAGGTGTTTTTATCTTCCTTGATCTTTGTGGTTGGAAAGACCAATGAATCCCGTTCTACCTTCTGTACTTCCGATTTGGCCCTTTTTATCAGTCTATTACTGTAACCACGTTCTTTTAATCTTGCAGCCAGATCGATACTTTTGGTTTGAAAGGTGGGATCTTCGGTACAATTCCTTTTTAAACGGAGGAATTCTCCTTTGGGAATATTTTTGATGGTTGATGGGAAGTGACTACTGGTTGAATGGAGCAAGCTGTTGGTTGAAGTCTCTTTCCTAAAAATTTCAGTAGCAACTGTGTTGGTATCATCTCGATATATCCTGAGATCAAGGAATGGAATAGAGAGTTGACTACTGTTGTATGTGAATTTCATGTTGATCTGGTTAGTATTTAGAGACAGAATGTATTGGTCCAGTTCATCTTGGGTACCGTCCCAGATCATAAAAATATCATCGATGTAGCGTATCCAGATCAGAATATGATTAGTGTATTTCTCTTGATCATCACTGAACACCATTTCCCGTTCCCACCAGCCCAAAAAGAGGTTCGCATATGTGGGGGCACATGCCGCCCCCATAGCGGTGCCCCTGGTCTGTATGTAGAAATGATTATTGAAAAGGAAATAGTTGTGGTTGAGCACAAAATGGAGTAGTTCCAGAAGGAAGACCTGAAAGTCACCAGTGTCACCCATGGACAAAAAATATTTGACTGCATTGATACCAAGATCGTGTTCAATAGATGTATATAGGGACTCAACATCTAGTCCAACCATTATGTGGGAGTCTTCCAAATGTATGCCCTGAATTTTTTTCAGGACATCAGTTGTATCCTTGACATATGAAGGTAGAGTAAGGACATGCTGTCGCAGGTGAACATCAAGGAAACAGCTGGCTTTTTCAAGGAGGCCCCCATTACCTGATATAATAGGTCGTCCTGGTGGATTGTCCACATTTTTGTGGACTTTTGGTAGCAGGTATAATGTCGGTGTTCTTGGGTGTGGGGTGTTCAGATAATCCCATTCTGTTTTGGTGATAGTACCTTGTTGAAGATGTTTGTTGATAATCCGAGAATAGAGGTTTAGAAAATTCTGTGTGGGATCAAATAAAGTTGTTTTGTAGCAGGAGGTATCCTTTAGTTGTCTGTTGGCCTCTTTAAGGTATAATATAGTCGGCCAAATGACAATATTTCCTCCTTTGTCAGACATTTTAATTTGGACGTCGTCCCATTTTTGCATCTCTTTGATGGCTGTTTTTTGTTGTCTGGATAGATTGTCGATTGATCTGAAGGATTTCTGGCGCCGATACAAGTTGTCAAAATCACGTGATACTAAATCCAAAAACACCTTTATCTCAGGGCTTTGATTATCCTGAGGATAAAAAGTTGACTTATTTTTACAGATTGGGCGGCTGGGAGTGGAGGGTTGTTCGTCCGATAATTCCTCTAGGATAGCTAATGCATCTTGTTCTTGCTGTGACCAATTGGCTGGGTCAGTATCTGAGAGGGAAGGAGACTTTTCTTTTTTGGAAAAGTGTTTTTTAAGAAGAAGTTTGCGACCAAAATGTCGAAGGCTTACTTCCCATTTGAAGCGGTCAAAGTGATTGGTCGGTGAGAAGGAGAGACCTTTTTCAAGGACATTGGTTTGGTCCTGAGTAAGGACATGTGTGGACAGGTTGATTATCCTTAGTTTGGTGAGACCCTCTTTGGTTATTTCTGTTTCCTGGAGGGGTATCGTCTTTGCTGTGGGGACCGCCATCTTGGTCTTGATGTTCTTCCTTCCCCCCCGCCTGATTTTTGTTTTGCAGGGTATCCACGGGTCTTGCCCCTGCTTACCTCTAAAAAAGATGTGGATGTGGAAGCGGAGTGATGACTGGGATCCCTCCTATGATTGAAGGGATCTCTTAAGTCAAAATTAGAATCAGGATGGTCTTCTGTATCTGTTGATTCGACTTCCGAAGATGATGGTGTATACTCCCGCCTGGTCGTATCTCTTCTATTGGTTTGTTGGGTCCATTTAAAAATGTGTCCCGAAGTGAAGTCGCGTTTGTCCCTTGCAAACTTGGATTTTTTCCTTTCAATAATAATGTCTTCATATGACTCAAGATCTTTTTTTATTTTGCTAAAGGAATCCTGAAAGGAAGAATTACCTTCCCATTGTTCCAATTTTTGACCCAAGGTGTCAATTTCTTTAGTACATTCTTCCATAATTAGATGGTTGTGTTTTATTAAAATGCCCATTAAGTCCTGAGAGCATTTTAGGAGACATTGTTCCCAATCTAGGCGTAGATTATCCGTGGAAAGTGCGAATGAGGGAAAAAGTTTGGGCCGTAGGCCTCTTGGAGATATTTTTTGTTTACAATAGTGGTCCAAACTAATTAAGTCCCAATCAACTCTGATGCGTCTTTGGAGAGTTCTCTTCAAACGGGATAAGTCTTCTTCCCAATTGGTGTCCGTAATGGGGTCGGGGATTTTGATTGGAAAGATAGTGTCTAAGTCTTCAATGGTTCTTTTGTTTTTCAATTCAGTTTTCAAACTAAAGGTACTCATGTTCGTACTGGTCATAAGAGCTGAGAGAGGGGAGTATCCTTGTTTTATTGAAATAAACGTTTAAAGGAGAAAGAAAAGGAAAAAGTTTATCATAGAAGTTGAAATCTTGCTCTTATTTTCTTTCACTTCTTTCTCACCCCAGGCCCACGGCCATACTACCCTGAATGCGCCCGATCCTGTCCGATCTCGGAAGCTAAGCAGGTATGGCCTGGTCAGTATCAGGATGGGAAACCCCCTGAGAATACCAGGTGCAGTGGGCCCCCTTTTCCTCTATCTCTAATACAACATTCAACATTGCTCATTCAAACTTGCTACCATATCACTCTCCATTTGGATACCTTTGTATTGAGGCATATATAGTGACGGTCCTGGATATACTCATTTCACTTGAATATACCTATATCCTTCCAATTTATCACTTCCAATATTTTCACCTTCTCCTAGCCACTTGTACCTCATTTGCTAAAAGGGTTAAACAAGTTTTTTTCGCTAAATTACCAGACACGAGTCCTATATTCTTCATACTATTCCTCCTCCCCTTTTTTTCCTTTTATTTGAGAAACAATTAAAGGTTAAGTTTTATCGTATTTATATTTTTTTCCATACTTAATTTATCAGACCTTCACAGTCTCCAGTTGGGTCGGGGTTCTTCTTCGTGGGTAAAAAGGACGGTTCGTTGCGACCGTGCATCGACTTCAGGGAATTGAACCGTATCACGATTAAAAACTCATACCCACTGCCTCTCATTTCGGTCTTGTTTGACCAGCTTCGTACTGCCACCATTTTTTCTAAGATTGACCTACGCGGTGCGTACAATCTAATCCGAATAAGAGAGGGGGATGAATGGAAGACTGCCTTTAATACCCACTCAGGGCATTATGAATATTTGGTGATGCCTTTTGGGCTCTGTAATGCCCCGGCAGTCTTCCAGGACTTCATGAACGATGTGCTCAGGGAATATTTGGATAGATTCTTAGTTGTATACTTAGATGACATCCTAATCTTCTCCCATTCCCTGGAGGAACATCGGAAGCATGTACGCTTAGTCCTCCAGAAACTCAGAGACCACCGGCTTGGGGCGAAGCTGGAGAAGTGCGAATTTGAAGTTCCATAAATTGCATTTCTAGGATATATTATCTCCCCAGAAGGTTTCCAAATGGAGGGTTCCAAGGTACAGGCAGTCCTGGATTGGGTGCAGCCCACTAGTTTGAAGGCGCTTCAGCGTTATCTGGGCTTTGCGAATTTTTATAGACGATTTATCGCTGGATTTTCATCTATAGTGGCGCCCTTGGTGGCACTCACTAAGAAAGGGGCGGATGTTGCTCACTGGTCTTGTGAGGCCAAAGCAGCTTTTGCCCGTCTCAAAAGGGCATTTGTCTCGGCCAAGGTGCTGCGACACCCAGATCCAGAGCGTCCTTTTGTGGTGGAGGTGGATGCCTCTGAGATGGGTATTGGGGCAGTGCTCTCTCAGATGGGGGTGTCTGATAATCGCCTTCATCCCTGTGCTTACTTTTCCCGTAAATTTTCGCCTGCCGAGATGAATTATGACGTGGGTAACCGGGAATTGTTGGCTATTAAGGATGCACTCGAGGAGTGGAGACACTGGCTTGAGGGGGCTAAGTTTGTGGTCTCAATTCTCACCGACCATAAGAATTTGGCATATTTAGAGTCAACGAAGCGCCTCAATGCCAGGCAGGCACGATGGGCTTTGTTTTTTGCTCGCTTTAATTTTTTGATAACATATCGCCCTGGGTCAAAAAACATCAAGGCTGATGCGCTCTCGCGGAGTTTTGCTCCAATCCAGGAGACCACCGAGGAGCCATTGCCCATTGTGTCCCCATCATGTATTAAAGTGGGCATTACCCAGGACCTCTTGTCATTAGTCCTTAGAGCACAGGAGCAGGCTCCTCCAGACCTTCCAGTAGGTCTTTTGTTTGTGCCTCCTAGGTTAAGACAGCGAGTGTTCCTGGAATTCCATGCCAAGAAGTCGGCAGGTCACCCGGGTATTGCCAGAACTCGGGAGTTGCTATCTAGGGTGGTGTGGTGGCCCTCGGTGGCTAGGGATGTGGATCAGTGGGTTCGGGCATGTGACATCTGTGCCCGAAATAAGACTCCTAGAGGGGTTCCTGTTGGCCCATTACATCCACTCTCTATTCCATCTAAGCCATGGACCCACATTTCAATGGATTTTGTGGTGGACTTTCCCAAATCCTTGGGGATGACAGCCATCTGGGTTGTCGTTGACAGGTTTTCGAAGATGGCGCACTTCGTTCCATTGGTTGGGCTGCCATCGGCCAGACGCCTGTCTGAATTATTTATGCTGCATGTTTTGCACCTCCACGGGTTGCCACTTGATGTGGTCTCTGACCGCGGATCCGTTTGTGGCCAAATTCTGGAGGGCATTTTGTACCGATCTCCAGATTTCTGTCAGCTTGTCGTCAGGCTACCATCCGCAGTCTAATGGGCAGACTGAAAGGGTGAACCAGTCCTTGGAGCAGTTCCTCAGGTGTTATGTCTCCAAGTGTCAGACTGACTGGGTGGCTCATCTGTCCATGGCGGAGTTTGCCTATAACAACGCGGCTCACTCTGCTACAGGGATCTCTCCCTTCCTTTGTGTGTATGGGCATCATCCTAAGGCCAATTCTTTTGACCCCCTGGACTCCACGCCTGGTGGTTCCTCTGTGGTTTCGGTCCTTAGAGGTATTTGGAAGAAAGTGAAGAAAGCCCTTGTGTCTGTGTCATTAGTGACCAAAAGGCTTTTTGATAAGTGGAAAAGACCTTGCAGCTTCAAATTAGGAGACTTCGTCTGGTTGTCTACCAAGAATTTGAAGTTGAGACAGCCATCTCATAAGTTAGGCCCCCGGTTCATCGGTCCTTATAAGATCACTAGGGTTATCAATCCGGTGGCATTTCAGTTAGATCTACCCCGTTCTTTGGGTATCAATAAAACATTTCATTGTTCCCTTTTAAAACGGGCGATTAGTAATCCTTCTTCCAGTGGAAGACCTTCCCCTCTTCTGATACGTGGCCAGAGGGAGTTTGTTGTTGAAAGGATTCTTGACTCCAAGATGGTTCGGGGTCGGCTGTCATTTTTGGTGCACTGGAAGGGGTATGGCCCGGAGGAGCGGTCGTGGGTGCGCAGTTGTGATCTTCATGCCCCCAGACTGTTACGCTCTTTCTTCTCGCAGTTCCCCGATAAACCCGGTGGTAGGGGTTCTTTGACCCCTCGTCAGAGGGGGGGTACTGTTAGGGTCTCCTGCTCTGTGCTGCCACGTCGTCATGGCAACCGGGAGACAAGTGCTAGCGGAGTAACCTGAGCGTAGCTGATACTCCGGTTCGGGTCTTTTGCTGTGCAGTGTTTACAGGCTCTGTGCACGTCAGGGGATCCGGTGCTGGTTTTTGTGCTCACAGTCTGTGAGGTCTGAGTGGGGCGTGGACAGCACCTGCTATATAAACCCTCTTCTCAGGTTAGGCAGATGCTGCTGAATCTTTGTTGGTTGGTCAGTTCCTGAAAGCTAGCTAGTACTGTGTAAACTGTGTATTTGTTTGTTGCTTACTGCAAATAGGCCTTGGGATTTGGTATTACACTCTGCCAATCCAGACCTAGCAGTAAGACTGGAGTCAGTCGTTTAACCTGCTGGGGTTCTTTTGATACTCTGTGAACCTAGCAAGTTTGCGGCTGTATTCTCAGACTTGCCTGCCAAAATCCTTTCTCACTGTGCAAGGTGTTCAGGTGTCAGTTTAGTGGCAGTAAGCTGAACCAGTGCACTGCAAGTGAGGACTAGGATTGTGGAGACTCTCCTTGTGTCTATTATTCCATCTCTGACCAAGGAGTTTACTGCCACACCCGTTGGTAACCCTTTAGGGTTTTGCTGTTGCCCTTAGCAACAGCATTTCGGGTTCTCTACGTATTAAATCACTACATCTCGCTTCTTTCCATCTGAGCATTCCTAATACTAGGGAGACACACAGTTTCTTAGCCTTTGGGCTTCTCTGTTCACTTTGTGTTTATTTTGTTACCCTATCACCTTCTGTGTATGTAATGTCATATTCCCCAGTCTGTCTGTGAGTTCATTTGTTTTGCATCCCTCACCGTTCAGACACCAGTACATTCCTGCTGGCACTGGTGTGCATAACAGTAAAATCCCGTGTTGGGACTTAGAAAAAAAAACACAAGTCGGACAAACACGAAATTGTAGTAAATATACCCCTTAATCGCAAATCCACTGCTTCAGAGGTCATGTTTAGTTGCATTTGAGGAGAGTTTCTCTAATAGACCCTAGGCTACCACAAATGTTGATGTGTGACCAATGTTTCAATGTTGAAGAGCTTACAATCTCCATTGCAATTACTCAGACCACAGAACCTAAAAATGTGCATCTAAGTATTCATACACTCAGGGCCATAACTAAGTGTGGTTGCACCATCCACATTCACCCTGATTGGCCATAGCCAGCTGCAGTGCTGACCGCTGTAACAGTAGCACTGCGCCCAGCTCCTCTGCCCGAAGCACAGCTGCTAATGTACGTTATAGCTGGCAGCATTGCTTGGTCTCCCCGTGTGCTCCGCCCGCTCCTCCCCTCTTGTTGTCACGCTCGGCTTGAGTTGAGGTTCTCACGACAGACAATTGACTGAGAGAGCAGCTTTCGACAAAGGAAGGAAACAAGGTGGCTGAATATAGGCCCTCATTCCGAGTTGATCGCTCGCTAGCTGCTTTTAGCAGCAGTGCAAACGCTAAGCCGCTTCCCTCTGGGAGTGTATCTTAGCTTAGCAGAAGTGCGAATGAAAGGTTAGCAGAACAGTGCTGACATTTTTTCAAGCAGTTTCAGAGTAGCTGCCGACCTACTCCTACCTTGCGATCACTTCAGTCTGTTTAGTTAATGTTTCGACGTCACAAACACGCCCTGCGTCCGGCCAGCCACTCCCCCGTTTCCCCAGGCACGCCTGCGTTTTTACCTGACACGCCTGCGTTTTTTAGCACACTCCCGGAAAACGGTCAGTTACCACCAAGAAACACCCACTTCCTGTCAATCACTCACCGATCAGCAGAGCGACTGAAAAGCGTGTGTAAAACTGCATAGTTTTTTGTGAAAGTACTTTGCGCGTGCGCACTGCGGCCCATACACATGCACAGAAATGCAGATTTTTAGCCTGATCACTACGCTGTGAACAACAGCAGCTAGCGATCAACTCGGAATGACCCCCATAGTTCTTACTCATGGATTGAAGAGTTGTCCAGAAGATGAAGAGGGGTAAGCAATGAGGACAATGACTGAGAATGATACACTGAAGAAAGATGAATTCAGTTTTAATGAGACTTCAATAATACACCACAAATAGGAGATAAGTCTGAGTGAGTTCTGAAGAACAAAATGTTCGTGACTTGTAGATAGTGCTGAAGAACACTGAATGTAGAAGTGACTTGTGATTTGTAAACGATGCTGAAGAATGCTGAATGAGGAGATCACTTGTGATTTGTAAACTATGCTGAAGAACACCAAACGAGGAGATGACTTGTGATTTGTTAACAATGCTGAAATACACTGGATGAAGAGATGACTTGTGATTTGTAAACAATGCGGGAGAACACTTAATGACGAGATGACTTGAAGCACAATGTTGAAGAGAGTATCACTGAGAGCACTGACAGCAAATGGACACCCTCTAGCAGATAGAGGACCCAGCAGTTAAACCACAAGGACAGTTGGACTGGAAGCAAGGGACTGCAATAACAGAACTGACCACCAGGTAGCCTCCACAGAACCAGGATACCAGGGGTTAACCTGGGAGCACAGAGATTGAGCACCTTACAGCAGCAAGTAAATTGAAGCACTGGCACCATAGCTAAGCATCAACCCGTTTTTATAAGGGAAAACAGCACCATATTGGCTGGACGTGAACTGGGATACCTATTGGCTTGGCTTGGTCTCAAACATGGTGACTCCCTGCACAGAGGACACATATGGATCTAGTACACAGCCACTACCTCTGGCCCCAGCCTCCCAGATGCCGCACTCCAGCAACAGGCCACTTGGAAACAAACACCTCCGGCTGCCATGCTCCACTCCCCAGGACCCGGACCCCGGCCTCCAGATGCCTAGCAGCTGAACTGGAGGATCTCACTGCCGCAGCTCCTATCTGCTGCAGCCACACCAGCCAGCTAACAGGAAGGCCACAGGGACCAGAACCGGAGGTAAGACTCAGAATGCTGACACTTGTGCAGCAGCATCCCTGTACAGGCCCAGGCCAGAGCCGCACCTCCTCCTGGGAGGTAGCCATGCAGGGGATGCTGGGAGCCAACCAGGGGATGCAGAGAGCCATGCAGGGGATGCCATGAGCCGGCAGGAGGAGTGGCGACTGCTCCAGCATCATCAAAAGCTCTGATTATATAGTGTACCACAGCTACAGTAATCACCATCACAGGGACATCCCCCGCCACCTCCATGGCTACCTGCACTCCAGCCATCATTACATACAGTAGGTACTACTGTGTGTGCCTCTCTCTCTCCTCTCTCCCCCTCCCACTCCTCTCTTTCTGTCTGCTTCCCACCACTCTCTCTGTCTCTCTAACTGTCACTTTTCTTTCTCTCTTCCAACCCTATCTCTCTCTCTCTCTCTCTCTCTCTCTTTCCTCTACCTGGCTTAATGTGTAAAAAGGTGACTCACCCTGAAGTACTGTGTAAATGGGGACTCTACCTGCCGTAATGTGTAAAAGGGAGCTCTGCCTGCTATAATGTGTAAAAGGGGACTCTACCTGCCGTAATGTGTAAAAGGAACTCAACCTGCCATAATGAGTAAAAAGGGACTCTACCTGCAGTAATGTGTAAAAGGGAGCTCTGCCTGCTATAATGTGTAAAAGGGGACTCTACCTGCCGTAATGTGTAAAAGGGACTCTACCTGCCATAATGAGTAAAAAGGGACTCTACCTGCCGTAATGTGTAAAAGGGGACTCTACCTTCCGTAACGTGTAAAATGGGGCTCAACCTGGCATAATGTGTAAAAGGAGCTCTACTTGGTGTACTGTGTGTAAGTGGCACTGCTGTGCAGCGTAATTTTAAAAATGGAAACTATTGTGCAGCGTAATATGATTTGGTATTATTTTGTGGCCATGCCCCTTCCCCATGAAGCCACGGCCTTACATTTTTGTCACGTGCCTATGGCGCATACTGTTCCTATATTAAATATGGGGGGGGGGGGGCGATGCTGTTTTTAGCACACAGCGCTAAAATGTCTAGGTACGGCACTGCATACACTCCACCACATGGCGGAGCACAAAGTAATGATTGAGATTAGCATTTGCATATTTCTCCAACTGCTATTGAAAGTGACTGTGATCATGGCTGCATTACCAACCATCTCTGAAGCAGGACCTGTGTAAGTAAATGGTACCCATTTCTTCCTCTAATGGCAAGGCTTTTACTGTGCAATCCCAGTTCAATTCAGGAAGAGGAAAAGAAAGGAGGGGAAGTAAGTGGAGGCTGGGATGTGCATACACATAATTTTATCCTCTGTAAATGGCCATATGTAATACATAATATTTTTAACTTATCCCCCATAAATCTAATGGGGAAACTTGTAGGAGTATATTGAGTAAAGGTTGATTTTGTATTTTTGATGTATTTGTAGTTGATTTTCATTACATTTTGCAAATCAGAGAGTTACTAAAGGCAAAACTGACTGTAAAATAGACTATAAATCTGAATCCCGACCAAAACCAAATATTGACCAAACATCGATACTTTTACATAGACAACTACAGGATCCCCGGAATTACTAAAATTTGGTTTGAAAATCGAACAAAAATGTTACTCAAAAAAGACACAAAAATACCCCAAATAACAGACTAATAACAGACATTCTATTGGTTGGAACTTAATTGTGATAACTATAAAAGTGGAACCCCTTCTCCGAACAATCTCCCTCTCCTCCACCTCCCTCTCCTTTCTTGCCCTACTCGTACCAGCCTCTATAACAAATATAAAATAAAAACACAAACTACACTAGCAAACTTAAAACTAAAAAAAAAACATACTCAGCAGACACACACACACACATACACACACACACACACACACACACAGAAACACTGACAAAGACAAAAAATAATAAATGAGACTACACAATACAGAGATAGACAAGACAAAACTCACAGCACTCACTTTTTTTCACTCTTAATTGAATTCCCCTCTCTCCTGGCAAACAGTGTTTTCACTCCACAAAACTGCCTTTTAATTTGCTTGTGTGTGTGCAGATGCTTACAGTAAATGTTGTATGCTTGGGCCAAAATGAATACATAAGGAAGTGGTTGTTGATATTTCATTCTATTTGATTTGGTTTGGTAATTGATTTTATAGGTGATTTCATGTTCAAATTTAAAGTAAACATCCTAAATTGAAAAAAATTAAGTCAATTTCAAAATCGAATTTCATGCGTGTTGATTTTGACTAGTGATAAAATGTTAGTAAGTTAGCCATTTGGACAGTGAAATAGAAAGTCGATTTCGGTCAATTTAAACTGACTTTGAAATCAACTACAAAATCAACATTTAGTAAATATCTCAGTTATTCCACCTTTGCCCTTAGCCTCGGGTATCAAACTCCTATACTTCCAATTGTAAAGTAATGTGGCATATGCTAGAGTTGTTTGACTAAATATTATTATTATTATTATTATTATTATTATTATATAAGAAATCTACAGAAGTGGGAAGTGTCAATTATTTTTTCAGTGGCAATATATGGGAAAATCCATAAAAAAAATCTAATCTGTGAATGAACCATAAAGACGAGCATTCTTTTTAACTGTAATTAACAAAATGTATATAATTACTGTATTTAATTTTATTTTAAATTTTAATGGTTTCATGATAGTTCTTCTATAAGCTAAGTGTAAATTGAGAGAATAAAATGAATTAAATCACAGTGAAACATTTTCTATATAGCCAAGAAAACCAAATCATGATGATTTGACAGATGATTAAAATCCTTTGTTCTTTAACCAGCATTGATTGTTTTGCTAAATGAACACAACTCTGCATAGCTGTTGCAAGACCATTATTGACAGGTTAAATGCAGATTGGCTCATCGCCGCTTCATCCTCTATTTCCACCTCAGTATGATTTTGATGATCCAGCAGTTCTAATGATTAAAGTTGTGGACTTAGATTATTGTATTGCAAATAAAAAAAACAGTATCTTTATGCCTATGATATATAAATCCATTGATACTGCTATCTTTAATTGTATTAAACTAAATTAATGAAACTAATAGTGTGAAGCACAACACATTTTGGATATTAAGCTATATAATCGATTGATATTTAACTCATTTTGCTATTGGCTTAAGGGAGTTTGTTGTAAAAATAGTATGCTATAAAATTTAATCGGGACCTTTCGATGTGCTTGGATGAGCGCTGTTTTATTATGGTGCATGTTGCTTACAGCTCTCATTTCTACATATTCAGTTTACCGCATTGCATCTCCGGAAAACTGAGCATACATGAATTGCTACTTATCAAAGCTATACATCGCATCAAACCAATGCAATGTATACTACTGATTGGTAACAAATCAGTTTTCGTGATGTACCTGAATAGACCCCTAAATCCTCCTTCATCCATATATTGTATCTATATTGCTCTCCTACCTTTTCCTTCTGTTTGCTAAATGATATCTTCCTTCCTCCAAACATCTATGACTTCATGTGCCAAACCATATTTCACCTCTCTAAAATTCTTACCAATGAGGGGAAATTGATTACAGGTGTAGTGTGTGAATTGCCATTGACGTGGAATTTAAATGCCAGCAATGGCACCCTGTATCGCACCCTTCTCCAAGGCAATTTGCACCCCGATTCTTACAAAAGTGCTCGCTACTCTATGGGGTATAAAGTGCTGTCAACTGAATTCATTGCTATATCTCGTTCACAAACATCTATTGCCCATCATGCGAAATCCATTATACATTACTACAGTACAAACACCTGTATTCCCAGATTCCATCATGTCTACTTGAGGAACTCCCCAAAGACTTGTCACCTCTGCGAAAACTTCTTGGTGGCGGCCCCACTCTCCTGGATGGAGATCGTGTCTGCGGTGGAAGTCTGCTTCCCAGTTGTCTACTCCCGGAATGAAAATTGCCAACAGAGCCTTTACAAGTCTTTCTGCCCAGAGGAGGATCTTCGTCCCCTCTGCCATTGCTGCTCTGCTTTTCTTTCCGCCCTGCCTGTTTACGTACGCGACTGCCGTTACATTTTCCGACTGGATCTACACGGAATGATCTGAAGAAGATGTACCGCTTGTTGAAGGCCGTTGTAAATGGCTCTCAATTCCAGCACATTTATGTGAGGGCAGGCTTCCTGACTTGACCATTTTCATTGGAAGCTTTCCCCCTGAGTGACAGCTCCCCATCCTCGGAGACTTGTATCCGTGGTTACCAGGACCCAGTCCTGAATCCCGAACCTGCGTCCCTCTAGTAGGTGAGAACTGTGTAGCCACCACAGGAGCGAAATCCTGGCTTTTGATGACAGGATTATCTTCCGGTGCATGTGTAGGTGGGATCACGACCACTTGTCCCACAGGTCCCACTGGAATACCCTGGCATGGAACCTGCCAAACTGTATGGCCTCGTAGGCTGACACCATCTTCCCCAACAACCGAATGCACTGATGGATCGACACACTTGATGGTTTCAATATCTGTTTTACCATTTTCTGGATTTCCAGAGCCTTTTCCACCGGAAAAAATATTCTCTGAACCTCTGTGTCCAGAATCATCCTGAGAAAAGACAATCTTGCCGTCGGTTCCAACTGTGACTTTGGATAATTTACGATCCAACCGTGTTGTTGGAGTATTGACAGGGAGAGTGTGATGTTTTGTAACAACTGCTCACTGGATCTCGCCTTTATCAGGAGATCGTCTAGATAAGGAATTATATTGACTCCTTCTTGACGCAGGAGGACCATCATCTCCACCATCCCCTTGGTGAAAAGCCCTCTGCGCTGTGGAGATACCGAAAGGTAACGTCTGGAATTGGTAATGGCAATTCTGAACCGCGAACCACAGATAAGCCTGGTGAGGAGGATAAAAGGGAACATGCAGGTAAGCATCCTTTTTCTACTGACCCCCCCGTAATCCCCCTCCTCCAGAGTGGAAATCACTGGCCCCAGTGATTCCACCTTGAACTTGAACCGTTTTTAGTAGAGATTCAGATTTTTAGGTTATGGGGCGGTCTGACAAAAGCCGTCCGGTTTTGGAACAACAAGGAGGCTTGAATAACCTCCTCCCTTTGTTGTGACCCAGGCACCAGGACTATGACCTGGTCTTTGACAGAACATTTGAATTACCGATATAACTGCTTCTCTTCCTGGAAGAGATGCCGGCAAGGTCGATTTTAAAAACCGGCATGGGGGAACGTCTTGATTCGTACCCCTGGGACACTTTATGTAAAACCCAGGGATCCAGGTCAGATTGAATCCAATTCTGACTGAGTAGTTTTAGACATGCCCCCACCCGAGCGACCTCCCGCGAGGGAGCCCCAGCGTCATGCTGTACACATGGCAGAAGTATGGGTAGCCTTCTTTTCGTGGTAACCTGAAGCCGCGGTAGACATCTTTATGTCTCTTCCCCTAAGGGGAACCCTTTCACTGTACTTACTCGGTCAAAAAGACTGCATGTGAGGGTGATCTCTTTGCCGGTGCCCGTGCAGAGGGCAAAAAATGTCGATTTACCTGCGGTAGCCGCTGAGACCAACGCCTCCAGTCCATCACCAAATAAGGCCTCACCTTTGTATAAGAGATCCTCCATATTTCTTTTGGAATTTGCATCCGCGTTTCACTGGCGAATCCCCAACGCCTGCCGAGCCGATGCTGCCCTGGTAGCGGCTCGTGAACTGAAGAGTCCAATATCTTTTATTGCTCCTAGCATGTATGCCACAGCGTCTTTCATATTTCCTAACTTAGGTAGTATCTCATCTTTATCAATTGTGTCAATTTCTGATGACACGTTCTATAACCATTTTGTAATAGCATGACACACCCACGCGTAAGCAATAGTGGACCTGAACAGTGTATCTTTGCAACATATAGTTTTCACCTTTTGGTTCGAGGGCCCGTTTAGTGAAGCCATGCCAGGTATAGGGAGAATTACCTTCTTTTTCATCCTAGACAGTGCACTGTCTAACACAGGGAGTGACTGCAGGGAAAGAATATATTAAGCTCGTCTTATTTTATCTATTTCCCTGGAATCCCTATCGGCTACACAGGACTCAGAGTCTGCGTCGGTAGCAGTAGTCATAACATTTGTAAATGGACTTTATGTGACCCAGAGAGGGTCGCCTGCAGATGGAAAAAACAGAATGCTAACAAACATATCTTCTACATATCCAGCATGCAGCCTTAACAGCTCTTGGTGTGCCGGTAGCGTCACCACCTTACAACTCTGCGTACCCAAATGGTTTCTCCGTGAAGGAACTCCCTGCTTCAGATATGTCACCCACGTGTACCACACACACCTACAGACACACTGGGACTAATAGGGGACAGACCTCTGTCAGAGGGACACATAAAAGGGGGTTAGCCAGTTCACACCCCAGTGCAAACACACAAATCTGTGAAATATATCATAAAACAGACCTGCAGCACTTTATAATATAACATGATACAATACAAGCACCATATAGATCGCCCCCCCCCCCCACCCCTCCTTTTTTGCACCTTGATACAAGTCAGTAGTGGAGGGAGGCCCAGTGTTTCTCTGTAGGAGAAAATGGTGCTGAGTTGTGTACTGGCTTATTGAGGAAGAAGCCCCGCCCCCATAATGGTGTGCTTCTCCCGCTCTTAATTAAATAATTAATTTCACTGGCGGGGGTAGGACAGTGTGTGTTAATGTCCCTTTTTGCCATAAACAAGTGTTTTTTCTGCCCAGGGCACCCCCCCTGCGCCTTGCACCCTGCATATGTCTAGCAGTGTATGTGTGTGTGGGCTGTGAGGAGAAAGTTCTACCTCTCAATGCCGTGCTTCATCCCGCCTTTTTCCAACTAATATTTATACTGGCGGGGGTTAGGACAGTGCCTTGGCACTTATGTCCCTTCTTGCCAGTGTATTTTTAGGATTTATATGCTGCCCAGGGCACCCCCCCCCTGCGCCCTGCACCCTGTAGTACCGCTGTGTGCGGGAGCATGGCGCGCAGCGTGCGATCGCTGCGCAGTACCTCAAAGCTGTCACTGAAGTCTACTGATCTTCTTCTACTCACCTATCTACTGACTTCTGGCTCTGCAAGGGGGGTGACGGCGGGCTCTGGGAATGAACCGTTAGGCGTACCTAGTGTTCCAAACCCTCAGGAGCTAATGGTGTCCTGTAGCCAAAGAAGCAGAGCCTTTAACTCAGAGTAGTAGGTCTGACTTCTCTCCCCTAAGTCCCACGAAGCAGGGTGACTGTTGCCAGCAGTGCTCCCTGGATATAAAAAACCTAACATAAAGTATTTTCAGAGAAACTCAGTAGAGCTCCTCAGTGTGCATCCAGTCTGCCTGGGCACAGATTCTAAACTGGAGTCTGGAGGCGGGGCATAGAGGGAGGAGCCAGGTCACACCCTTTGAAAGTCTTAAAGTGCCCATGTCTCCTGCGGATCCCGTCTATACACCATGGTTCTTGATGTGGCCCCAGCATCCTCTAGGACGTATGAGAAAAATGCAACTGCTATATGGAAGGTGCAAGTGTCAATGCGGCGACCAATGGTGTATCTAATGGTGCACCAATCACTATTTCAGTATTTTGGCCACACCCCCTGAGTGCATGACATCCTCCGGGAAGAACAGCACTGCCCAGTGCATCCTACTGGATTCTCCTACAATATTCCAGAGTTTCCAAAACTTGGCTTTCAGGACTCCTAATAGTGCTTGTTTTACGGATCTCCTCAGTTACACAAAATATATAATCGTCTGTGGATCTTTTCAAATGTGTCAGCCAGTAATAAATGCACCTTTCCACCAACTAGCCCAACTAGCAGATCTAGAAGACATGAACTGTTATTAGTCCTTGAGGACTGAATTTTGAACATACTGCCATGGACTATCTATAGTGTGGCCACGCAGTGCAATATTACTGTCAAGTCATAGACCTCATTGCAAGGGACAGCTCTGATTAGAAGAGCTGTCCCAGGAACTATTCCATGAGTACCAGTGTTATTAAATGCTGTTAAGCATGCAATAGAATAGGTGGTAGTATGTATCGCATAGTAAATGTGATACTGGATACACCCTGCCTTATATCTTAGTCATAATTGCACACTCTCCTAGAATTTAGAGAGACTCACTATATTTAGGGGAGTTCTCCCAGCTCATATGATAATGAACATCCCTCCCATCATGGCTTTGATGTCATGCATTATCATATCATTATCGAAAACGGCCATCACAGTCATGATTATATGCATTATCCCAATAATATGAATCATAGAAAAACAGCTTTCACCCTCTTACTTAGATCTCCCTTTCCCCAGATCTACCAGACAACAAATAAAATAAGTGGGTAAATAATGTTCTCAGTTCAATTCTTATATCTTATTAATTGACCTCTTCCTATGATCCAGCCCCTTGTTAATTAGGGCTTTACGAAATTAAAGCAGATGATACTTTTTTTCTATCACCTGTAGTTCTATACTAAATGTGAGGATATTGGGTTCAAAATCACTCAGTCACGGTGGTAGATGAAAAACCAACAGTGGTTTATTAACAGAATAGGTTATAACACAGTTCAGCACACTTCTGTGATCCAATTCTACACGACAATTCCCTCCTGGAGCTCTTGACAGAACATTACTTCTTAGTCAGTCTCCTGCCTCTCTCTCACCTTCTGTCTCAGATCTCTCTCACCGCCCCTGTTTGCTATTATCAAAACCCTTTGTCTTTTCTACAATAAGGCGACACCCACAGAACTACTTTCACATGTCCAGACATGTTCCCTAGGCCACAATAGATGTTAACTAAAGTAACCTTACTTAATCTGATTGTGTGGCCTGGAATCCATTGTGTGGGGAAGAATGAGGGGGGTGAATGGCCTGACATCTGAGACTAGCTGTATCTTCCCAGACAGAGCAAATACACAGGTTATCTGATCGTCACATGGGGAAACATTATTTTACAAACTATAACACAATAACTAATACATTCATATATATACATCGAAAACATAACTGTACCCTTGTAACAATAACATCATACAATATAATACAATATTGCCTAATACATAACCAAATACAGATCAACAATCAGTGTAGTCCATGGGTCAGACCAGGGCTAGGGAAGTAGCTGCGTGTCTTTAACCACTGTGTGACACAACGCGCCGGCTGTGTTGTCACATTTCCTCCCTCTACTTCCAAGCCCGGTGTCCTGGGTGGCTTAAGCTTGCTGAGAGTAATGGTATTCTCCTGTACCCTGGGTATTTGTAGCGAGGGGTTTCCTGGGCTTGCTCGGCGTTTGGTCTGGTTCCTGCTGACGGGACAGGCCATCTGCGTTCCCGTGATCTCTGCCCTTTTTGTGAGAGATAGTGAAATTGTATAGTTGTAGGGCTAAGCTCCATCTCAGCAGTCGTCCATTGTCTCCGGCAGTGCGCTGTAACCAACTAAGGGGACTGTGGTCTGTTACCACTGAGAACTCGCGCCCGTACACATATGCCTGCAATTTCTTGAGTGCCCAGACTATGGCCAGGCACTCCTTTTCAATAGTGGCATAGGCTATCTCACGGTCCAGAAGTTTTCGGGAGAGAAAGGCAACTGGGTGTTCACAACCATCCTCCCCTACTTGGCTCAACACAGCTCCTATTCCACAACCCGAGGCATCTGTTTGCACAATGAACCGCCGGCGGAAGTCGGGGGCTGCTAACACTGGGGATTGGGACAAAATGTCCTTCAGCTGGGAAAAAGCCTGCTCACACTCTGGGCTCCAGTCAATTTGTCGGGTGTACTTTTTTGTCGTTAGGTCAGTCAGGGGTTTGGCAATGGTGCTGTACTGGGGCACAAATTTACGGTAGTACCCTGCTGTTCCAAGGAAGGCACGTACCTGTTTTTGGTTAGTGGGCCGAGGCCATTTCAGGATGGCCTCAATTTTAGCTGGCTCTGGACGAATATGGCCTCCGCCAACCCTGTGCCCGAGGTACAACACCTCTGCCATCCCCATCTGACATTTGTCAGGTCTGATTGTTAACCCTGCCTTGCTGATCCGTGCCAACACCTGGGCCACATGCTGCAGATGCTCCTCCCATGTCTGACTAAAAATGGCTATGTCATCAAGGTATGCCTGGGCAAAGTCCTGACACCCTGTCAGTAGGTGATCTATGGTACGCTGAAAGGTGGCTGGGGCATTCTTCATCCCAAAGGGCATGGCAGTAAATTCAAAGAGCCCAAATGGGGTGCTGAATGCAGACCTCTCCTGTGCCTCCCTGGTAAGGGGTATCTGCCAGTATCCTTTGCTAAGATCCAGAGTGGATACATAGCGTGCCATTCCCAACCTGTCTAACAGCTCATCTACCCGGGGCATGGGGTATGCGTCTGTCACTGTCACCTCGTTCAGCCTCCTATAGTCCACGCAGAAGCGGGTACTGCCATCTTTCTTGGGCACTAGGACTACGCTGGCGGCCCAGGGACTATGGGACGGTACAATAACACCAAGCGCCAGCATTTCATCGACCTCCCTTTTGATCATATCAATCACCCTGGGGTTCACCCGATAAGCGGGTTGCCTAGTGGGCCGAGCCTCCCCGGTGTTGACATGATGGGACACTACATGAGTGCGCCCTGGCCTGCTTGTGAATTGTGGCCTCTCTACCTCCAATACCTCCCTCATCTGTAGGGCCTGGGTTTCTGTTAATTGCGAGCCTATGGGCACTGCCTCCACTCCTAGGTCCCTCTTGGTGGCTGCTAGAATATCAGGGATGGGGTCAGTCTCTGGGTCATCCATAGGTGGGCAACAGATTGCCACCGCCCCTATCTCCCTGATGACATATTTCTTTAACCTATTTATGTGGAAGGTACCCACCCGCTTCCCTGTTTGGTCTAGGGCAATAATATAATCTACCCGTCCCTGCCGATCCACTACAGTATAAGGCCCTGCCCAGGTCGCCTGTAACTTATGCTTTCGGGCAGGTACTAGCACCATCACTTTCTGTCCAACCTCTAGTTCCCTGTCCTGCGCTCGTTGGTTATAGTACCGGCACTGTCTTTCCTGCGCGCCCAGGGTGTGGTCATGCGCAAGCTGCATCAGCCTGTGCAGTTTCTCCTTCATTTGGACTACATATTCCAAGATAGGAACCTCAGGTTCCTGAAATGACCCTTCCCAGCTTTCCCTGACTAGGTCAAGTGGTCCCCTTACCCTTCGGGCATATAGTAACTCAAAAGGAGAGAATCCGGTTGAATCCTGCGGCACTTCGCGGTACGCGAATAATAGCTGTTGCAAGGACTTCTCCCAGTCTCCCCCCTCCGATTCAGCAAATGCCCGCAGCAACTGCTTTAGGGTCGAATTGAATCTCTCACAGAGACCATTAGTCTGGGGGTGATAAGGGGTGGTGCGTAAGGGATGGACCCCAAAGTTGTCCCATACTGTCTGCAGCAATTCCCCTTGAAATTGCGTACCCTGATCAGTAACTACTTCTTGGGGAAATCCTACGCGACTAAAAATATCCATAAGAGCCTGGGCGATATGTTCAGCATCTATGGATGCCAGTGCCACTGCCTCAGGGTATCTAGTCGCGTAATCAACTACAGTCAGTATGTATCTCTTTCCTGTTCGGCTCGGTTTCTTAAAAGGCCCCACAATGTCCATGGCCACTCTCTTAAATGGCTCACTTATGACAGGCATGGGTTGTAGGGGAACCCGGCGTGGGGGTCCCCCGAGGCGTTGGCAGACCTCACATGACTCTCTATACTGTTTTACCTCCTGGTTAACCCCAGACCATAAGAAATGTCGCAGCAGCCGGGCACAGGTTTTCCGAACCCCTAAGTGGCCTGCTAAGGGAATGTCATGGGCAAGGGCCAGCAACCGGGCACGGTACTGCTGTGGAACAATCAACTGTTTTCTTAGGAACCCGGGCTCTAATGGGTCTGCTTTTGCTGGCACCCGGTACAGTCTCCCCTCCTCCCACATAATGCGATCCTCCTGAGGCCCCCAATCTGTTCGTCCCGCTGCCCTGCGGAGGCTAGCTAGGGAGGGGTCGGTCCGTTGGGCTTCCCTAAAGGCTATCCTATCTACTTCCCCCAGATTCTCATTACAGTCAGGTAAGTCCGGGACAGGGTTACTTACCGCCAACGGTTCACGGTTTGTGGCTGTCACTTCCACAGGGACTCCTGGTGCTGGCATGAGAGGGTCCTCATGCACTGTCTCCAATGCCTGTGCTTGGCTTCGGGTGATAGCTCCCACAAAGTAACTAGCCAATCCAGCACTCAGATCGTTGCCCAGAATGACGTGAGTGGGTAATCCATCCAAAAGTCCCACATTTACCTCTCCAGAGTCCAGGCCCCAGTCCAGGTGTACCCTTGCCATAGGTATTACAGTGATCTGCCCTCCTGCCATGGAAATTTTAACTTTCCTTTTCTTCAGTATCTGGCAGGGGGGAATTAATTCTGGCCGTATAAGGGTGATAGAAGCTCCAGAGTCTCTCAACCCTTGCAGCTCCTTCCCATTAACTTTAACAGGTTGTAGGTGGGTCTTCATATTATCCGGGGTGGATTTCCCAATAGCTGCTACCACCTCTACTTGGTATGCTACTTCCTCCGCCTCTGGCGCATCAGGAAAGTAGTCCACCTCGCCCGTTCCAAATGATTCGTGGCACACGGCCACCCGCGACATGGCAGATTGGGTACCTGGGAATGGCCGTTTTACCCGTGTACAGTCACGAAGTAAATGCCCCACCTGGTCACAGTTGTAGCAGCGTCGGCTTGCAGGTGACGCTGGTCCCCGAGACCTTGAATTTCTGGCTAGGGAAGCTGGGGTATGTATTGGGGCCGGCCGGTGGGGAAGCAATGGTAGATCACGATCCTGCTGGGGCCGTCGGAGGGTTGTGCTCTCCTCTGTATTGGCACCTCTCCACCGAGGCCTGTTAGCTGTGAACTCATCTGCTAGGTGTGCTGCTTTTTCCGGAGTGGTAGGGTTCCGGTCTGCCACCCACTCCCTGATCTCTGGAGGCATCTTGTTTAGCAGCTGCTCCAAAATAAAAGCATGTTTAATGTCTGCTACAGTAAGGGCCTTCTTCACAGCCAGCCACTTATCACAGTTCCTCCGCAGCAAGTTATTGAACTCTATAAATGAGACATCTCCTTTCCGCGCCATAGACCGGAACTTTATGCGATACGATTCAGCGGTCACCGCATATCTGGCAAGCAGCACACTCCGTACCTCCTCATATACCAGGATCTGCTCTGGACTCAGGGTATGGAATGCCTCCAGTGCCCGCTCTCTCAGACTGGGTACCAAATATCGAGGCCACTCTGTTGCCTCAATTCCATGCATTATCATAACAGATTCAAACATCTGCAAATGAGTATCAATATCCGAACTGACCTCATCAAAAGGTGGGACCTCATTATACCTCAGCCGGGAGGTCTGCCTTACCGCCACTGCCGGGGCGGTTATACCGGTCTGCGCCCCCAATGCGGCTCCCAGTACTGATGCTCCTTGCCCCAGTGCTGCCAGCAACTCCCGCAACTGATCTGTACTTCCAACGACCAGTGCAGGGCCTGTTGTAGCGGTTCCAGTGGTTCCTTGACCCTCGGCCTGCTCTGGGATGCAGTCCTCATCATCCTCCTGCCCAGGGTGTTCTTGGTCCCATTCAGCTAGCTTTGCCATTAAGACTGCTCTGGTGTCCGATGCATTAAACTCAATCCGTCTTGTTCGACAGAGGTCCTGTAGTTGATCCTTCTTGCTGTATCGGTAGCATAGCGGGGCAGAATCCATTGCCTGCTGTGGTTTATACCTTTCTGCTGGTGTCTTGAGTGATCCCACTGCTGCCGCCAAATGTGAGGATATTGGGTTCAAAATCACTCAGTCACGGTGGTAGATGAAAAACCAACAGTGGTTTATTAACAGAATAGGTTATAACACAGTTCAGCACACTTCTGTGATCCAATTCTACACGACAATTCCCTCCTGGAGCTCTTGACAGAACATTACTTCTTAGTCAGTCTCCTGCCTCTCTCTCACCTTCTGTCTCAGATCTCTCTCACCGCCCCTGTTTGCTATTATCAAAACCCTTTGTCTTTTCTACAATAAGGCGACACCCACAGAACTACTTTCACATGTCCAGACATGTTCCCTAGGCCACAATAGATGTTAACTAAAGTAACCTTACTTAATCTGATTGTGTGGCCTGGAATCCATTGTGTGGGGAAGAATGAGGGGGGTGAATGGCCTGACATCTGAGACTAGCTGTATCTTCCCAGACAGAGCAAATACACAGGTTATCTGATCGTCACATGGGGAAACATTATTTTACAAACTATAACACAATAACCAATACATTCATATATATACATCGAAAACATAACTGTACCCTTGTAACAATAACATCATACAATATAATACAATATTGCCTAATACATAACCAAATACAGATCAACAATCAGTGTAGTCCATGGGTCAGACCAGGGCTAGGGAAGTAGCTGCGTGTCTTTAACCACTGTGTGACACAACGCGCCGGCTGTGATAAAAAAACATTCTAGGCTACCACTGCAGAGAGCATAGGGGGTCATTCCGAGTTGTTCGCTCGTTGCCGATTTTTGCTATGCTGCGATTTGTTGCTAATTGCGCATGCGCAAGGCACGCAGGGCGCATGCGCTTAGTTATTTAACTAAAAACTTAGCAGATTTGCTGTGGATCCTGCGGCGCTTTTCAGTCGCTCTGCTGATCGGTGAATGATTGACAGGAAAGGGGCGTTTCTGGGTGGTAACTGAGCGTTTTCCGGGAGTGTGCTAAAAAACGCAGGCGTGTCAGGGAAAAACGCGGGAGTGTCTGGAGAAACGGGGGAGTGGCTGGCTGAATGCAGGGCGTGTTTGTGACGTCAAACCAGGAACTAAACGGACTGAGCTGATCGCAATCTGTGAGTAGGTCTGGAGCTAATCAGAAACTGCAAATAATTATTTATTAGCAGCTCTGCTAATCTTTCGTTCGCTATGATGCTAAGCTAAGATACACTCCCAGAGGGCGGCGGCCTAGCGTGTGCAATGCTGCTAAAATCTGCTAGCGAGCGAACAACTCGGAATGACGGCCCTTGCACAGAAGTTTTATGTGAAGAAAGCATCATTGTGTTTTCATAATAGTATAGCACTAACTACTGTAGCACTGTCTACTTGATCTAAAACCACTGAATGAAAGGTCCATTAATACTGTCTATTTTAACAATAATGCAAGATGGTATTTTTTCTCTCTAAAATCTTTATGTGATATAATGAAATATTAATGCCTCTACATTTGCATTTTAAAACTATTTCCCTTTAAAGTTTCTTTTTTTCGTACAGACTTTGCGTTTCTAAGTAGTTGAGCAGGTTGTACAAAGTGCTGCTATACTTCTGAAACACGGGCAAGACCCTTTGCACTGGGTTGTAATACAACCTATCTACTGTGGACTGTGTGGACTACAGTGCAAAACTGTGTTTGAAAATCTCTTTTATCATTCATCGTCTCCAGACTGAAATTATTTTTGACAACCTCGGCAGAAAACAAGCAGCTTTCTGGCTACTGGCAAGCCGATTAAAGGGAGGAAACACATGTTCACTGTCAGATGGAGCCCCTCGAGAAAGCTCTGACAACCTCTTAACCTCTTTCCCAGTGAAAGTGCCCAAATGTTTCTTTTGAACAAAATTCCTGCATTGTTAGTAAGCATCCTTTAATTCATCATATCCCATTTACTAATTTGGGCACGTTGAAAGATCGCAATTTTTTATTTTATTTTCAACACTATCAGATTACTTTGGTAATCTTTTTGCTTGGTGGATAAATATAAAGTTGACGTAATGAATTGTCAAATGTGGAATATTTTGTTTCCCTGTATGCTGAAAAACATTGCCATTGTTTCATTACATTGGATGCCACAAAAAACTAACTTTTCAAAATCTGCATTTCCTTTAAAAAATATTAAAACTGATTTATCTGTGGGGTGCAAGATGATAGCTTCCATGTTTAGCAGAAACATACCAAATTACCAAACAGTGAAATTGATCCACTATCTCAGTCCTCACACTGGACTTCTATCAAGGACACATCTGTGATAAGCAGTGTTGGATTTCCCACTAAGCTTGTGAGGCATGTGCCTACGGGAGTTACTATTTAGGGGCTGCACTGCAGTCCCCCTGCAGCAGAGATTTCCAGTGCCCCAATTCAGCTGCTGATTATTTGGACCCAGAACAAAGACTACTATACATCCAACATGATGCACCATCAGGAGAATCAGTAGTGGGCGCATGTGCAATCCAGGAGCAGAAAGAGGATGCTCTTAGCCTGCAAATGGCCCCAAAAAACAAATAACTGGAGGAGTGTCTCATCAGAATACTGGAGGCAGCAGAAGAGGAGCCCAATAATACTGTGCCTAGGGGTGGTCTGATGCCTAAATCTGCCAGTGGTGAGAATGGTCCAGTTATAGGACTGATTATAGATGAAACTCACCTACAGTATAACATTGTGCACCCCCCAGACAGGGAAAATCCATTTTGATTCAACAAGATGTTTGTAGTTAATTCATTTTAATTTGTACTTTTATTTTGTATTGGTATTTGTTTTTAATTGTATATTATGTATTTATGACCTTTGCATTTCTGATTAACACTGTCCAATGTACATGACACTTCATTTTAGTATTATATGTGTACAAATTAGCCAATGCGACTTTGGGTGGTATATGCATCCCACGACTTTAACATTTAGCACTACAGATGTAATAACACTCGCAACTCATTTGCCACAGGACATGTGGCAAATGAGTAGCCAATATGCTTTGTATTGTGTGGTTGCAGGTGCGAATAGTCACAGCCCAGTGCACCTAGTCGTTGCCACATGCTTATGCTGTGCATACACATTGCAGCAACAATCAGAGTGGCTACATCTATATAACACTTTGGGCAGGATTAAATTCTTTTCAACCCTTTCAACACCCTTTCTGTTTCTGCCCTCGGGGGCATGGTATCATTATTTCAGTTTGTTGCCCTTGGAGTAGCGAGGCACCCAACCCTTTACACGGCTAAACCTGATTACTATGGGCGCGATATGCATGATAACGGGGATCATTTTAGACAGGAGATTGGGCGTGATATATCATTTGAATTCCACCCTTTGAAGTCATAGCGCTACACTATTGTAACTACTGGTGTAAACTGTTACTTTTGCATAGATGGATGCACGGGCTCAGCATTCACCCGGAATTCTCCATACTTCATTGGACACATTTTACATCCAAGTTTTTCACATAAAATTCATACAGCTCTACATCAAACCCTCTGAGTTCTGCAGGGACTGATTACCAGCAGTGCGGCAGGAGTGGTCATCCCAAGGGGTCCCCACACACTGTCTTCACAATTAGCATCCTGAGGACCAGAGTACAGAATTTTGCCTCTGCTCCGCTTCTTCTTGGTGGCTCAGCTGTACACAACGGCTGCTGCAGAGCTTTATTGCAGTACATTGATAGTCTTGTGAGTTGTCAAGTCTCCAGGCACAGCTTAGGCAGAGCTAAAGCCGAATCCCTTACCTAGATGACGCAAGTGCTATTACTATGCACTGCCCCTCGGCTTGCAGCACTGCAGCAAGTTACTTGCAGGCAATACCATGCAAAAATGCCACGCAGTTCATCAGTGGTGAGTTCCAGACTTTCACCAGTGAATGGATTATCTCACATGTCACCAGCAGTCCTCAGTAACCACAGTACAATGGACGACCAGAAAGGGCAATATGTTCTGCAAGCACCTGTTAGATAAATGTTATAGGGATTGCCCTGACATGTTTAAGGCACTTATCAATTTGAGAAATACCCCGAGAGATGGTCTTCCCTCTTCTGCTCAACCTCTCCTACCCAAGTGTACCGGCACTATCAATTCCAGCAGCAAGTTCAAACTTATACCACAAGCTGCTTTGCAGAACTCCATTTTGTGGCTCAAAGCCACTCATGATAAAGCATCTCATCACTTAAGACCATTGTCCCCTGGATAGAAGGGCCGCATCCAGACCCCTGTCAAGTTTAACAGTGTCGGTACTGTGCAAAATAGTGAACCTATTCAGACACCGGCCACTCCACTAGCCCATTTCTCACCAAATCTGGGAGAATTTCATGGCCTAATCCAAAATTACAGGAATGTGTTACTTAATCTCCCATTTTTTCAGTTTGTTTGTTCTTTGTTGCACTCTGTCTCTGCATACAAAACCTTTTACACTGTCTAACACCCAGACACCAGTTTTCTTTGTTTATGTTTAAAAAGGTTTGGAGGTCAGGAAGTTGCATCACTGACATCCACTTGTTATACAGGAAGTGCCTCTGTAACCTTTGTTCAGCATGACTGCAGCTAGTAGAGTCACACTTCTGCAACTTTCAGTCCTGTGGTGACTTGCACACAGACCACTTTAGACTCTGGATAGTGCAGGCCAAGCTATGATGTTTCCTCTTTCCGTACAGAATTCGTTCTTCATTTCTTCACCACCCTGTGTGGTAACAAAGGAAGACATGGAGGCTAAGATGCAGAAGGTCACTCCAGCTACTATTGCATATTTATGAGGTATGTGACAGGGTCGTTACTACTGATTGGACAGGATGATATTTTCCAGGGGTGCCAGTCACGGGCTGAGTGCTGTCCGTCTCAGCCTGTGACTGCCTAATGATGGAGAAAGTTCTCTGTTAATTACTTGAGTCTCTGTCTGAGCAAGTGGCCCACCTAAGCTTAGATCCCAGCTGAACCTAGATCCACTGCTACTGGTGGAATATGCCAGCTGAAGAGGTTAAGAATAAGATGTTTTAGTCCCTATACACAGATATCAGTTGTCAGTAAATATGAAAATATTATTATTATAAGGTATTTAGCCTCAAAAACAACAACAGGTAAGAATAAATTCTTGAGGTTATATTTGTTTTATTTCTTTATAAAATTTTAAATATTCAGAGACTACAACCAGATGTTATATGTTCACTAAAGTTGTGACTGATTGCTGTTTTGAAACCAAACGACTTTGAGCTAATGCCGCTGACAGCATGGTTATCCACAAACCACCTTACATTTCTCTTGCATTATGATGTGGGTTAGATCATTCAATTTAAACAAGGGTGTGAGTGTGATAGAAATAAATTGTGGGCAATGAAACATTTGTGCTTACTACAATTAGGATGCGAGTTTACTACCTATTGCCAAATAAAACATTTGGGGAGAAAATCCACTTTTCAGTATAATGGCTCCTTGTGACATATGTTGCATCCTAAAATATAAAACACCACGCAGAAAACAGGTTCTAGTTAATTCTCTGCTTATGACAAATTATTCTTTCAAGATCACTGTGGCACCAATGAAAAGTTATGAATTACACAAATCACTCATTTTATTGCCAATCATATTAGAGCGATTTTAGGATAGCTTGGTGGTGCTGATTCAGAATATGACATCGGTGTTGTATTTGCTCTAGTTTTTGAGATACACAGACGAGAAAACAAGAAAAACACAATAGGCAATGCAAACTGCTTAACTGCCAACTGCCATGGCCAATCACTTAAATACAGAAAGGAGATTATTCTAGAATAATTGCGGCATGAACGCCTAAAATATTCACGTGTCTCATCTACTATGATATTCTGGTATATTCCCATATCCACGAATTATGGCAAAGATACCTATTAATAGAGGTTATTCATTATCTCAAGAACGAGAACCAATTGGAAAAACTACTTACAGCTTTGAATTCAACAACCACGAAGTTTGTTCGGGATGTAGTCAGCATGCTGGTGTTTCGGGATTCCATCGGTAATGATGCCAGCATCGGAATCCTGACACCTATCAGAACGCCGGCACCAGAATATTGACTGCCGGAATCCCAAACTTAAGTATTTTCGGGAGGGTAAAGCTGTGGGAGGGAGGGTAAGGTTTAGGCTGCGGGGAGGGAAGGTTAGGGTTAGGCTGTGGAAGACCTGTCCGGATGCTGCCATCAGGATTTAGACCGCTGGCATCTTAACTGCTGGTCTCCCGATTTCAACCCATTCGTTCAAATATCCCTGGCAACTAAACATTTAATTTTAGTTTTGTGTCCTTACGTTTAAAGTAATTAGATTGCTCCACAGTTTTTAGCATTTTTATTTCCTCATACTAATATAATATATGACAATGGTACATTTTCAGGGTGATTAATTATTCTGAGCATTTCAGTTGCCAGACTTCCAGCTTTGACATGGACAGGCAATTTTGAGATGTTCTGTTCAGGTTACAGAACACCACCTGTGTAGTAGGGTTGGAATGAGGAAAGATAGTGGAAGGTGGAGACATAAAACATGTAGAAATCCTAAGACTGACATCTGCATTTGCCTTCTCCATGTATATTAACTGCACCTACTTCTCTTCTCATTCTGGAGAAGACTTGTTTCTATCTTCTCACCTGTACTTTCTGTATACTTGTTATTTCTCTTTGGCACCATGCTTACTGCCAAGTTGAAGGCCAGGGCCCTTATTCACAAAAGTTGTTGTTGCTACTGCAGCTGCTTTCATCACAGGGGCTGCAGAGATCACCAAGGAGGAGCAGAAATGGAAACTTCACATATAGCTGTTCCGGGGTCTTCACTATTTTCTAAGGTGTTGTGATTTAATATCTATATTGAATGATAGTTTTGTTTTTTGTGGTTGAATAAATAATTTTATATTTACACCGTGGAATTTTCCATTATTTAATACCGAGGACGGAGGAAGGACGGTTACTAACCATAACTGCAATGCCCATGTAGGCACACATGTGAACATTCATTTTATATTTATCACACTCAGGGTGACTAATTAGAGAGTTCTCACTCATATCATCTATGATGGTGTTTTGACAATCATCTACATTCAGGATTTTTGTTTAATTTATATACTTTTATTATTTTACTCCCCATATAACTCTGTCTGGAAGAATTGTTTGAAAAAGAAGGAGGCTCCTCAGTGACATCATTCGTTGTTTTCGTTGTTGCCCCTTCATCGGGGAGAACTATTATAATTATCCTATATTCTAAAGGTGCAGAGCAGAATTTCCATTTTCTTTTTAATGCTACAAGCCTATTAGTCAGGGACGGATGTCTGAAGGAGATATAGTAGATGATTAAGAAGTGAGAATACTTACACTCATACACCAGTTACCAGTTAATGCAGGCACGCCCTGTACTTTCTAACAGTAGAAACATGTGCTGAAAGCCTTCACTAGTGATAGACAACATAAGGTCCAAAGAATTTAACACAGATAAATAAAATGATAGCCTAGTAGAAATAATAGATGGTACTTGATTTATCTAAATGTGACACATGATGGTTGGGATTCAAGCCATAAGAATTGTAGTAATGTATTAGTGTGGAGGGTGTTGTATAAGCCCCCCCCCCCCCCCCACACACACACACACACACACACTCGCACAAAGGATAGGAATCACAGAAACAGAAACAGCCAGGTAGCAATGACAGTCAACACCTGATTATGGGGTTATGGTGTTTATTTGAAGAAGACACTGCATCTTAGTCCTCCTCTTCAGGGCTTATACTGTACATCGTTACTAGAGCTATCCAGCATACAGTGGCCCCCATTTATCAAGCCTCAGAGAGTAATAAATTGTACGGTGATAAAGTAACAGCCAATCAGCTCCTAACTTCCATGTCACAGGCTGTTTGAAAAATGACAGTTAGGAGCCGGTTGGCTGGTACTTTATCACCGTGCTATTTATCACTCTCCAAGGCTTGATAAATCTGGGCCAGTATGAGTTCACTAATGAGAGAGCGTGGTCTCATGTAAGGGGGTGTTTATAGAATAATTATTTTAAGAAAAATTCTCCAGTACTGAAGCCAGAACCAGCACTTGTACTCTCCAAAGTATAACCCACTGCATTCAGAGAGAGAGAGGGAAACGTCAAAGTGAGTTAGCACAGTGTCTGTTGGTCAAGGGGGGGTGGAATTCCTTCACATAGTCAACTGTTCCGTATACTGAGATATTTTAAACGGAGACCAGACGAATTTGCTCTAACATTTCTCCCTTGCGATGAACATGCAATAATCTAAAAGCTGAAGCTTGTATTTATAAGGGAGAAAATAAATCATTTTCATCTTCAATCCAGGACATCCTTAACAATCTACATATGTATATTCAGACAGCTAATGAAACGCAGCTGTATCACATCTTTCTTTGTGGCTTTTCCCATAAATCCGCCATCCTCCCCTTCCAATCCTCTGGCACATGCCCCATCGGCAATAGGCATTCTGACTCTTACAGTCACTGCCCATACAGTAAGTCAGCGAAACTGCAGCTAAGCTGCCTTTATCCAGTCATCCTGCCTCCTACATGGTGATGCAACAAATAGTTGTAGTTCTCAATACAAAACCACTAATTTGCTAAATATTTAGTTGCCTGGAAACATATGCAGGAAGTGGGCTTGGAGGAAAAATGTAGGCATATAAATTACTTTGATTGTGCTAGGCTTTTCTTGGATTTATCCTTGTTTCTGGGTCACTAGTTGCCAAAGTAGATGTTTGGTAAAAATACTACATGACTGAGATAAGTACACTGGCTTAAAAGCAGACACATACTTTAAGTGCTGCTGACAATTTAACTGTGTAATGCCAGACACATATGTTTGATTAAGATCTTAATGACTTCTACAGATTACCAAATATTTCTAAGGTGATATGGCTTTTATAGTAATGGACAACTAAATGGCGGAATTTACTATTGTTGTTTTTTATTTGTCACAAAATTTGCAATCCTGCCCCTCGAGCCAAATGATAAATTCATATTTTGAAAGTTTCAGGGGTTAAGCCCTTAATATCTTCCCAATATAAACAAGGTGAAAAAAGAAAGGCTACACAATTTTTGGGTTACGGTCGTTAGGTCGACACAACTTAGGTCGACACTCATTAGGTCGACCACTGAAGGTCGACAATGCCATTAGGTTGACATGCATTAGGTCGACATGGCCATTAGGTCAACATGTATTAGGTTGACAGGTCAAAAGGTCGACATGAGTTTTTCACATTTTTTAATCATTTTTGTGATTTTTTCATACTTAAGGATCCACGTGGACTACGATTGGAATGGTTATCTGTGCCGAGCAAAGTGGTAATGGAGTGAGGCACCTTTTGCTCACCATGCGAGGGACGCGGTGCACTAATTTGGGTTCCCCATCACTTTACGGAGAAAACTACCCCAAAAACAGTAAAAAAAACCTCATGTTGACCCTTTGACCTGTCGACCTAGTACATGTCGACCTAACGCCCATGTTGACCTAATGCACATCGACATAATGAGCGTCGACCTAAGTTGGGTCAACCCAACGACCCATACCCCAATTTTCTTTCATTATCCTACATAATTTCTTCCATTTTCTAACTCTATCCAATCAAATATTTTAATATTTTTTTCAAGGCATCTGGAATCATTGGCAGAATACTTAACTGACATAACCATTTGGACTGTTGCCAGAAGATGCCTTTTTGATTTTTAAAGAGGAACATTTGTTTGAATTTATTTTACTTTTATTGCATTTGTATTTTGCATTTAGTTTTAGATTTAATTACACTTTATATGGAATCAATTAGTTAAACATTAATAAAACTGCAAGAACAATATTGTTTCTTGTCTATATGTTACTTTATTATATTATTATATTGTGTACAAATAGGGTAATACCACTATATCATTTACTACTAACATAATCAAGTCACATTGCCGGGTAAATATGCTTTCTCTATGGTATTTTTATGCTGTGATATGGCATAAGTATGTTCACTTATACATGTGGTGCATGTCTGGTGCAAATACTTATGTTTTACTCTTAACATATCTTGACATGTATTCAACACAGCATATGAAAGTTATATGCTTTTTACATGTTTCTTATCTCTAAATACAGTCTGAACACACATGCTTTCTCCTTAAAATGAACTCCTTAGGTGTTATAACCTCCCAATGTTTCCTGCATGTCACTGGTAATGTCTCACATGGGGATAGGGATCTATTTGAGATCATTTTCCCCATAAGTCTAATTAGAGATCGTGAGTGCTCATGAGGACACCTAATCATTGTGCATTAAATCATCAAGCCCATTTTCCTCTCTATAATATCCATATCAAATAAATTAATATTTAAGAAGTTCCTATCTTCACTTTTCCTTTCACCCCAAGCTTAGAATCTCCACACTATTTTATGTTGGATAGTATGCTTAGCTTCATTAGCAAAGGATTCCTAGGAATACATATGTATTCCCGACGGACGGGATGTCGGCTGTCACTATCCCGACAGCAGCATCCCGCATGCCAGAATGCTGGCAGCAGGGTGAGCGCTACAAATCCCCTTGCAGGCTCAATGGCTTGCAGCACTCACCACAACATCTATTCCCACTCTATGGGTGCTGTGGACACCCATGAGTGGGAATAGTCCCGGTGCGTCGGTATTCCGGCTGTCGGCAATGTCATCTGTAAGGGTTCCGGCATCAGTATCCTGACCAAATTGATTGCTTTCCGATTCCTATTACTGTACCTTATTGGAAGGAAGTGGCTCTTGGTGTACATGACTCTGCGGTCCACATTGTCTAGGTTCTACTGAGTTAGAGGACAATAAAAACAGATATAATCTCTGTGCTGGAGTGCAAAAATATAAATAAAATATATCTGATTGATGTCATTCAAACAAGGAGGTTTCTAAACAAATGGCAATATGTAATAGAGCAATCAATGAACACACAAAAGACAAATGAATGCTAAAATGGTAAAAAAAAATAAAAAATAAAGTACCAAACTAAATAAAATACAAATATCCTGCATAGCATAAACATTAAGCTAGGTAATCACAACGCACAATAATCACTGTTTGAAATTGGAACAGATGAAGATAAACACACCATGTTGAGAGTAAATCTGAGATGTTAGTGCAAGTACGGCTTTTGCCAATAGTAGTATTAGTAGCAGCTCACCTAAAGTCAGGTAAGTCAGGCAGCACACATACAAGAATCATAGGAGGACACAATACCTTGCAAATAGTAAATAGAAAGGACAATGGTTTTATAAGAACCATAAGGGGTAAGCTCTAGACCAGAGGTTCCCAACCACGGTCCTCAAGGCACCCTAACAGTCCATGTTTTAAGGATAGCCATACTTGAGAAAAGGTGACGTATACCGCTTTTTCAGTAAAGTCCCAGGTCTGACCTAGGATTTGGAACAGAGTTCCATGCTGTAAACAAGTCCTGGTTCAGGCAATCTGGTTTACCCGTTTCCACTGCAGCTTGGGAACAGTGCTAGGCACTGTAACTTTAAACCAATTGTGTTTCTTTCTTTATAACTATCTTGGTGAAAGAAGTTATTGAATGGACCAAAACTTTACTTGCCAATGCTTGGCTCTACCACACAAATGCCATAGGTAAACTTTATTTATTCTGGTAAGAGTTTTTTATAATTATAAATGCATTATTAATTTAAATCTATTATAGATTTATATTTGTCTGTCTTGTCCCCAGTTGTATGTTTTCCATAGTATTGTGTTTTTACGTTGTTTTTTAATGATTATTTTAGGTGTAATTTTATAATTATACAATATTTCCTCTCTATGTCATATTGATACTGTTGTTCTTAATACGAATCTATTTCTTTTGTTAAGTAAACAGTTGTATGAAGCGAAGCGTTTTGAACAATACATAATGAGCCCTTGTAGTTTCAGATGTTGAGCTAATGTGGAGCTCTCGACCTACTGGGACTGCAGCTGACAAAGCTAATTTGGCTAACTTTCTGCTATAACTTAAAATCTTCCAATCCCTTTATTAATTCTGTTGTCCGTCTCTGAACTCTTTCCAGTTCTCGAATATCCTTTTTATGAACTGGTACACAAAACTGTACTCTGCAATACTGTCTAAGAACAGCTGCAACATATTCCTTGCTATTCACTACATTGTCAGGCATTATTGTAGGGAAGAATATTCTGTAGACTAGGCTCAGAGTGAAATGTTATCAAGACTAACGATTGTTACAATATTGGAGGTAAAAGTCCATGGCACCGTTTACTGGGTCAGTTGATTTGCAGCCCAGATACAGTATTAATCACACTTTTTGCTTTGTTCAACATTACAAGAATTACTGCTTAGAATTTAGTGAAAACATCTAGAGATGAGGTAAATGATCAAAATTGTTCAGGGAAATATTCGCCTCAATCTATATTTGGTCATTACATTTTGCATGTTCAATCATAGGAATTAGTCCTTAGGTTCTCCAAGTCCTAACCCCACTGGTGTATCTATAATGGGTGCTAGGTGTGCAATGCACAGCGGCCCCTGGGTCCAGGGGGCCAACACACTGTGCACACTGCACCCATTTAACTATACTCACCTCTCTGTCAGCCCGGCGCTTGCTTAGAGTGCCAAAAGTCATCATAAAATGGCCACCGCGATGTGGAATGTGTCTCTGCTGGCACTGCTGAAGGGGTGACTTTTTGTTTGCTATCTTCGGCAGGACAACTCTCGGTAAACATTGAACTAGATGCCTCCTGCTTCTCAACAATAACAGTCGAATCAGGATCTGCTTTTTTACAACAATAAGTGGAATGTCAGTATATGGAGCCTTTTCACCATCTGAGTATGGCCTTCTATGTAAGCAGTTGAGAGTCTATGGGGGAGATGTATCAAACCTCGGAAAATAAAGAAAAGGTTGAGAAAGATAAAGCAGCAACAAATCAACTTCTAACTGCCGTGTTACAGGCTGTGTTTAAAAATGACAGATGTTGATTGGTTGGTACTTTTTATCTTTCCAAGGTTTGATACACCTCCCCCTATATACACAGACACTATCAGTGAGTGACATGCCTGCGACACTCCCATAAGACACAACATCGCCATGCACATATTTTTAGCTGTTCCTCTGTTACCTCCCCGTCCCCGTCCAGGAATGCCCCTTAAATTTCTGCTACCATGCATCCAAATCTGTACTGTTACTCAGTACATACTAAATCAGGACACATACACAGTGCAACTTGGACAAATAAATATAAGCCATTTGATGAATATCAGAACTGTGCTCCTATGGAACCTCTATCTTCTGTACCATATAAGTTCCTGACAAAATCAGACAACAAATAATAAGGGTCTCGGTTTTGAGTAAGCCACAAATACAGTAGATCTCTGTTTGCCCCTCATGTGCATGCTGCTTACCACAATGGTTCCCGAGTCACAATGATTTGTCTGTGGCTGTGAAGATTGTCAATTGCAGTAGTATGATAATTGTGGGTCAACATAGGGCACCTTTTTAGGGATCTGGTGTCTTAGAGGACCCCTAAAGCACAGAGGATAAAGAAGAAGCCCCACAGTTAAGGGGCAGTAAGGGAAGGGGGGTATGTTTGTAGAAAATTAATAAGGCAAAAAAAATAAAAAATCCATCACATACAGTACTGTAAGCAAAACATTTGTAGTAGATTAGCTCAAACCCAATATAGTAACTAGAGCAGTTTTTGTCTATCATCATGTGTGACCTTTTACTGTTTCACCTTCCTCTCTTGTCCCAGGCATCATTATTTCTGCATATTTATACTCCCTTGTTTCCTCACAAAGGTCATTTTCAACACATTTACTGTATTCATAAATTGCAGTTAATTAAAAGAGCAAAACAATCACTTTTACTGGGTGTTAGTATAGTCCTTTAGACAGTAACAGTCAGCGGTATATTTGTGTTGTGGTCGTACTGCTGTCTTACTTATTGCATTTCTGATAATACAACCTGTTGTCAAGCTGACATTCTGTAAAGCTATGCAAACACCGAGGATGAAATACAGAAATCAAAAACAGAAACACTGTGCAATAATTATACACTATAGTGCAGTGTACAGTATAAGTAAAGCAATAGAACAAATTTGCACCCATAACCACCTTTCTTTATTACTTATTTATTATATGTTTGTGATATGTTGCCTGAATAGAATGGTGCCCGCTTTCAACTGGAACCTTATTGATCAACCTGTTGTGTGTCCTCCAACACCTTGAGGCACTGAAACCTTAAGGGCCCTACACACTATGCGATCCCTGCCTATATTGGCGGCAGCGGGGACCTGGCGGAGGGGCCGGCATCGGCAAGTGCATACACACATGCCGATGCAGCCGAGACAGGCAGCGATGGGGGTAAGGGGGGTGGGGCGACGACAGCCATGCTGCATCTGCAGCACGGTTGTTGTTAACGAGGCCCTCCCTTGTCTGTACATGTTTGTACGAGGGAGGGGGTCAACGATGCGTGGGAGCGCGCATTGTTAACAACATTTAGTGTACACACTGGATGAGATTGTGAAAGATCTCGCTCATATCGGCCATTCTGAGTGAGATCTTTCAAAATCTTGTCTAGTGTGTATGGGGCTTGAGTGATTCCTTCTTTTCTAAGCAGGTAGAGCACAATGGCAGGGCTTGCATGCTATCCCTCCCAAGAAACTTTGGACCCAATTCAAAATTGTACCCCTATGCACAGCAAATATTCAAAAAGCACTGATTGTACTCAAAATGTTTAAGTAACAACAACTCTCTCTCTCTCTCTCTATATATATATATATGAGAGATAGATAGATAGATAGATAGATAGATAGATAGATAGATAGATAGATAGATGGAAACGCCTAACGTACTGTAGTAGGAAATGGAAGTTATCTGAAAAGAGATACACAGATGAAGACCGTAATTATAGGGCAGATGTGTCAATCAGTGAAAAGAATGGAGAAGAGGACCAGTGGAGACGTTTCCCACAGTAACCAATCAACTTTGAGGTAGTATTTATCAAGTACAGTCTACTTCTCAGCATGTCCACTTCTCAACTTTTTTCACTACTTGATACATCTTCCCATATTACTAATGTAATTTTGATGCCCAATTTTATATCGGAATGAGCATGATTAAAATTTGTATTATTCTAACTGAGTGATGTATCGATGTACTGTATCAATGTATTGTACAAGTTAAATGCCTTTGCATGTCAAATGGTTGGAAAGCTAATTGCCTTGCTAGTGTTTCCTCATATACACCAAGAGTCCAGAGACAAAAGGCTAATGGCCCTGGAATTCTCTATGAAGCCATGATCAAAGTGCCGTAAAAGGATCCAGGAAAGACACCATGTCTATGAAAGTGTGAACGTTTCTTCCTAGAACTTCTAAGAGTTTGTTTACACAGTCCTAGTTCCCTACCTTCAAACAAACAATTAAATATAAGGGAATCCACCCTGCTAGAATGGATCAGAAACCCCAAAGTGTAAACTGAGATTCAGTCAAATCTGGTTTTGGAAGGGTTAAAAATGAATCCCAAGGGGGTGGGGCTGCATGTTAATTGCAGTAGGTTTAAATATGGGAAACTCGCCTGCAAAGTGTTCATTGTCGTTGAGGTGGGTCGAGTAAGACACTGGGTCCTATAATGATACCAGATTATGAAGAGAGGCCTCACTCAACCAGCGTTCAGTACTACAGGTGACTTGAACTTTGTTTTTATCCCTGTTTTATTTCTTGAAATTGTAATTACTTGTGTGACTATTTAAACTATTATTATCTAGTAAACTTTTTTGTGCAACTATAAGCTTTGAAGATTTTCTTGAAATTAAATTCTATCATTTAGTTCTGGTTTCTGTGTTATTTACCCAAGACCCTGAGTGGCTCATGATACCGATATATTTTTTAAGTATTAATAATTGTATGTGTGGGTGAGAGTAGAAGCTTGCCCTGGTCATGATCCCTCAAAGTTCGCTTAGCCTGGCTGTTGTAGCAAAAGGTACTATTGCTGGTGGCAGTGACTGTGTGAATTTACCACATGCGTGGAGGTAACCAGAAAGGTGTTATGGGTGGCGATTCTCAGATTTGCATATCTGGAGGATGGGTGCACCGGGAAATGTGACAGGGCATATGTCTCAATCAGTGAAAAGAGTGGAGAAATGGACCAGTGGAGAAGTTTCCCATAGCAACCAATCAACTTTGAGGTAGCATTTATCAAGTACATTCTACTTCTCAGCATGTCCACTTCTCAACTTGTTTCACTACTTTATACATTTTCCATCATATTACTAGTGTAATGTTATTAACATTAGAAAATACATGTGTAATACCCTGGTGTAGCAATGTATAAATGGTGTGGTGCAGATACAGGTCAGAGCTACCTTGGCAAGAGTATTCTTTCTTCAGCAGCAGATCTTCACTATACAGTACCAAACACTGGCAGAGAGACAAGAACCCCCAGATACAATTAATACACAACCATTTGAGCACAAAATTAAAATATAACAATGTCCTAACATCTTACTCTAACAATGCATTTTTATTCTGAAGTGAATGCTTAAATTAAAGCAAGATACTTTTGATACTATATTCAAGCAAATTTTAGTTATCCTTCCAACTATTTATATAACTTTTAGACAATTGTCTAATTTTATTTTGCCAATGTATTATCTAATGTTAAATGTCCCAAACATAACATGAATCAGAAACTCAAGTCAGAACACTTGAACATAAGTAACTGGGGTCTGTTTTTGGATCTCTGTGTGCACAGTTGGGACCTAAAACCAAAAATGTATGTACAAAGCGAATCTTGTAAGAAAGACAATGGACCCTATTCAGCACGGATTGCAAAACCTGCTAAAAAGCAGATGCTGTGATCAAATAGTTGCCGCCCAGAAAAAAATGCCTTTGCAGGAACTGCGATTGCATTGCAATGTGCGATGTGATCGTATAACTATATGCAAATACCGGAACATCGAAGAGTATTTTTACGCCAGGCAAATAGGGTATTCAATTATCTCCGACAAATTTGGAGCTATCGAATTGACCCCCTGCGTATTCAATTGCAGGCCATTATTGCCCATTTGTAAGGCATTTTCACCAATTCCTTTTCACTTCTTTTTTTGTGAAAAAGCATTGGTGACAAAATGCCTCAAAATCTGGAAAAATGGTCCACGTTTTTGCCATCGCAGGTGCGAAAACATGTGGATTCACTGATCCGCATGTTTTTCGCTTCTGATGAATTTTTCACTTAGGCAAAAAAATGGCCCTGCTATTGAATAGGGCGAATCTTCATTCGCCCTAAAAAATTGCGAAATGTACAGTTTTTTAACCTAGGCGGAAAAAACGGCCCTAATTGAATACCCCCAAAATCATCCACAATTCTGCTAATACAATATGCTGGAAATGTTCATTGCTGAAGTCAGAGATCCACCCAAAACACGCCTTTCCCTGCCAGCGTTTTTACAAACACACCCACAAAATGCCATATTTCCTCCCTTAAACACCGACTTCCTGTCAATAAAAAGCACAATGCATTCAAAGAAATAATTGCTAATCACAGGTGCAAATGCTGCACATGCGCAGTCGTTGATTATCGGCCGGATTGCATTTTCTCAATTTTGCGTCCAGTTTCCCTCACATACGAAATAGTTCAGGCAGCACTGTAGCTGTATAGTAGATGGCCTCCTCCATAGTGCATTTGCCCACTAAATAGACCCTTTGGTATAATCTACAGTCTATCCTGGGGTTGATAATTGGTTATATTTATTTAAAGTAAATTAAATCTTCACTGTTTAATGCAATTTTTTTGTTCTCTGTTGGCTTAATAAAGAAGAATTATTATTCACTGCTTCATACATCTAAATACATCAAAAATACAGTTAGGAACTGCCTGGTTGGTACACTGGGGTCTATTCATGAATCAGTGAAAAGTGTGGAGAAGTGAGCTAGTGGAGACGTTGCCCATGGCAACCAATCAGCTGTTACATATAATTTTTTAGAATGCATTTTATAAATGTTACCTCAACACTGATTGGTTGCCATGGACAACTTCTCTACTGGCTCACTTCTCCACACTTTTTACTGCTTCATGGAAAGAGATAAAGTGGATGAAGATAATGGGGTCTATTCCCCATTATCTTCGTCCACTTTATCTCTTTCCAAGTCTTAGTACATAGACTCCTTAGTGGTTAGTGGTGCTCTCATTGGCTTTATTTAGCTGGTAAAAATGGTCAGACTCAGTCTAGTAGCACATTGGCACACTGGCTACATCAATAACATTACATCACCTGTAATTGCTCTCTCTGTACCTCTCTTACATGGCATGGGGTTCACAGGAAAGCACAGCAGCTGACAGTCATGTCTCTTTTTGATCCTCCTCATTGGTACCACCAGAAGCAGGGAGCACATCCTCCTTGATCAGTATTTACCTTAGCTCTCCATTCTCAACAGCTTCAACTGTCACTCCTCAAAACTTTTTTTTTTAACTTTATTTAAATTGGCACTGGCTGTTACACAGTTTTCCAAAGTGGCCATATTTAATGGAATATCACACATGTATAAAGTTGCATGTGAAAAAGATAAAATTTGCGTAGTATGAATAGTACATTATCACCAAGGATTTGAGGAAAAATTGATGAGTAGACCTCCACATTGCAGCTTTAGTCCTAGGCATTCTTCCAAACCCAATATGTTGCTCTAAAGTGAACCTGTCACTCACTAATAGAGGAGACAGCCATTTTGTGCCTCGGGTCATGGTCATGTCATCAGCTCATAGCAAAGGGATGTGCTGAACAGTACATTAGCTCATAGAATACCTTGTTCCAACATGGGAAAGTCATAGGTCCACTAACTCATGTCATTAAAGCCAGATCTGAACCGGAAATCACTTTGGAGTTTATGATGGATGTAACAGTTGGACGGAGGTAGAGAGGCAGTGAAAACTCTATCATCACTAAAATTAGGTGAAATAATACTCAGAATGCAAAACACAGTTTTTATGTAACAAAAATCTGCTTTGCAAAAGAAAGAATACTAAGAATACTGTATTTAACTTTTTTTTACCACAGTATGGGAGGGACAGAAAAAAAGAACATATCTTAAATATGCAAACATAAGACTAGCCAATGGCACTTCTCAGTGATTTTTAAAAAAAAACTTGGACCTATCACAATAAGGGGCGTGTTTATTAAAGCTCAGAGAGAGATACAATTGTGAGAGATAAAGTACTGTCCAGGCAGCTTCTGCCTTACATTTTATAGGCATTTTTTTGCTTGCAAAATGACTGGAGTTGATACATAAGCTTTGATACATACTCCCCATAGAGTGTAGGTTTTCATATTGGGGACTAAAGCATTCAATGTGCTAGGAACCACTGACATCACTAAGATACTGACCTGCTGTATATTTATGAGTGAATTAATAGGATATACGTTATGTTCATGGTTATTAGCTTATTCCACAAAATGGCTGCCTATTTTTATTATTATTTAGAATAAATTGGGATTATTAAGAAGCTTTCAGTGCAAAGAATGGTAGTTGATTAAAACCATTCTAATATCTGTCCAGACACAAAAAATGTGATTCCTAATCTACATTTGTTTTAATGCATGATCAGCGTTTTATACAAATTCTCATCTGAGCTTCAATTTCATTTTGAATACACAACAAGCACCTTATCCTATCAGGTTTAATATACACAACAAGCCTCATATTTCAAATATTTTGCAAACAGCAAGAACAAGATTGTCAAATATGTTCTTGCACCACTGAGATTTAATAGGGCAGGTCTGGGCCCATATAGAGCCCGGAGCTACTGTCTTAAACACCCTATAATCCACCACTGTTGTTTAAGGAAACTTGAACTGTGCTATAAGCTATGGACAAAGATGAAAGGTTAATGTGAAAAGTGCTCTTTCTAGATCTGTAGATGGGTTTACTTGCTTTTAGCCAGTAATAAGTTTCTCTGTACACTTCAATGGAATAATACGCACAATTTAGAAGGACTTAATAGCTATCTAACAAACAACATTGTGTTAGCCACAGCTCAGCAAATCAGCCATTGCAGTATACTCAGACTGATGCATTTTGAACAATGAAAGCAGAGACCCATCCTTGAAAGAAACCTTTCTAGGTTACTATTGAACATGTGCATAAAACATATTTCATGAATCGAAAAATATAAACACCAGTTAAATGCAACTTATCACATTCTAAGTGATTTCTAGGCAAATCTGGATAGATGTATAAAAGTAATTAATTAACTCATCTCTAATGAGGAAGTGCTGTTCACATAGAGATTGCAGAATACAATATATCCAGTGCATCCGGCACTTTGGATTATATGGATGCCATGTTGCCTGTGGATATGACATAACGTTGTTCCTGCAAATATAAACATCATGTTGATAACCAATGGGATATGGGGATGGATGAACTTTAAAGCAAATGTTGTAGGAATACATTAACAAACCAATAAATAAAAGTTGTTTGGTGGGGGTAAGACCATTTATGAAAGTGACACATTTGGATGTGGAGCTACTGAGTAGGATAGTCCAACTCTTAATATACAGAAGAAGATCCTTGTTCCGGCGCTCTGATTGTTCTTATGTTCCTCAGAAAAAAGATCTTTCATCGTGTAGAACAGTGGTTCTCAACCTCATTCCTCAAATACCCCCAACAGTTCATGTTTTCTAGGTCACCTAGCAGTTGAACAGGTGTATTCATTACTCACTGACACATTATAAAAGACCCACAGGTGGAGCAAATTATTTCACTTGCAATCCTGTGAGGAGACCTGGAAAACATGAACTGTTTGGGGTACTTGAGGACCGAGGTTGAGAACCACTGGTGTAGAATAACCACTCACAAATATTAAGTGCTAAAACCACCACATGATATAATAAGTGATGGATTTGATTACACACCTCTAATATCCACCCCAATGGTAATGATGTTACCTTTTATTCCACCCCACAAAAAAAAAGTTTAAATACATAGTAACATAGTAACTAAGGTTGAAAAAAGACAATTGTCCATCGAGTTCAACCTATTTGTGGTCTCCTATGCAGTCTTATTATAGGACCAGTTATTTTTATGTTAGGACTAGTTATATTAACTATAATGCGTGCCTGCGCACCATAACCCTGAATATCTTTATCCAATAGGAATTTATCTAACCCATTCTTAAAGGTGTTGACTGAGTCTGCAGTTACTACTCTCTCAGGCAGGGAATTCCAAACACGTATTGTCCTTACTGTGAAAAAACCTTTTCGCCTCAAATGTGCGGAAATTCCTCTCCTCTAACCTAAGCAAGTGACCACGTGTTCTCTGTGCTGATCTTATAGAAAACAGGTCCCTCCCAATCTCTGTTTATTGACCCCTTATATATTTGTAGATGTTGATCATGTCCCCTCTTAGTCTCTTCTTTCCCAATGTAAACATGCCTAGCCTTGCAAGCCTTTCCTCGTATTCCAGCGTCTCCATGCCCTTGATTAGTTTGGTCGCCCGCCTCTGAACCTTTTCTAGCTCCATGATATCCTTTTTGTAATATGGTGCCCAAAATTGCACACAGTATTCAAGATGACGCCTCACTAGTGATTTATATAATGGGAGTATAATACTCTCGTCCCTTGCATCAATTCCCCGTTTTATGCATGCTAATATCTTATTAGCCTTCTTTGCTGCACTACTACTTTGGGTACTGCTGCTTAATTTGTTATCTATGTGAACCCCTAAGTCTTTTTCCAGTACAGAATCCCCTAATATTACCCCATTTAGTATGCAGGTGTTATTTTTGGTCTTGCCCCCAAATATAATTTCTCTTTTTAGCATAAAGATTGCACCGTGTAAGAAAAAAAAGGGGAGAGACCACCTTTATTCTTGCCTTGAGAAGGAGCTGATGCCTTATGGGAATTGTTACTATACAAAAAAAAAAAAATTGAGCCATTGGTATAAGCAAATTTATATTTTCTATATTCTTGAAAAATATTTATGAAAAATCTATTCACAAAGGGATGACAAAAAGCTCTTTATATTAATGTATTAATCATATTTATTTTTACAATTTATTAAGCATCATTGTTAGTTTAATCAAATATTTACAAGGAAGAACCAAAATAAAGTTGGAACAGGGAATGTGAAATCCCAGTCATTATTCAAACAAGGAAAGAATAAAATATTTTCCAAAAACACTGTCTTTCTGACAAATCCTGAACAACTGATTATTTTATTTTTATTTGGAACAATGCAAATGTCAAGGCAAAATAGTAGCATAACATGTGTAATCCAATGATCTCACATATATGGTTCAACAGTTGATCAAAAACATAAATTAGGCTCACTTGAGCAATTCGACTGTTGATAAAAAAAGAAAAAGAAAAAAAAAGTAAATGATATAAGTGGATACTGCAACACAGAAACATGTGGACACAGCTGTGGTGTCATGTGTCACAGACGTAGCTGTTGCCAGCTGGCAGTAGCACAGAGGCTGCTGCAGCCAAACAATTACAGTTATTCAGAAGAGCAAATGTACATGGAAAACTCACAGAACCATCTTTATAAAATAACTCAGCATTCTAACATAGCAGTCAGGAGTGTCAAATTGTTTTTCAATTACATGAGATCAGCAGAAAATATAAGTGCAGCCAAGTAGATCAGTCGCTGTAGTTTAGAGGTCTATTTACTAAGCCTCGGATGGAGATAAAGTCGACGCAGATAAAGTACTAGCCAATCAGCTCCTAACTGCCATGCCACAGGCTGGGATTGAAAAATTACAGGAGCTGATTGGCTGGTACTTTATCTCCGTTGACTTTATCTCCATCAAAGGTTTAGTAAATAGACCTAAAGAGACAAAAATGTGTTTGACCTAGCGCCAATCGGTAATTTAAATTCCGGCTGCTTTTTAGTGGGTATACTATACTCACCCCACTTAAACAGAAATATACACACACAAAACTCCACAAGTGGAGAAGAAAAAAACGCTGGTATTTAATCAATATAAAACAATTTAATAATTAGTATAATACATACATATTACTTAAAATTAAAAATAAAAACAAAAATAAAAACAATATCACAATGTATATGAAAGAAGCACTTTAAATATATATATTTTAGCACCGGCGGCACGTAAAAAAAAGTCCCAAATAAAGGATCCTTTTAAGTTAGACCAATGTGTCAGTTGTCAGAAATGTTTATCTGAATATTCAGCAGAAAACAGTCACCTTTAGTAGCTTTTCAGATGCAAGGGTACTTTACCCATCAGCGAGGTTACTCATTAGAAATAGTCCTCCCGGACGCTGGTAGCAAAATGAGCTGGTAGCAATATTAATATGGGAATGGATCTTCCCAAGCAGTAAATAGAACCCTTAGTCTGTTGTGCCATAGTCTGTTAACCAGATTACTGAAGATTTAAATTAGTTGTCATATAGTTACAGTAGGTTTTTCTATCTTTTTCATACTCATCAGGTGATCCATGGAGATTAATAGGGATTTAGACAGTGATCAGTTGGAAGGGTGCAGGGACAATGAGAGGGGGTGGGTACAGAGCCCTGGTCCTGCCAGAGACTCATACAGTTTTCATGACCTTTTGGTGAACAGTTTCTGCAATGACCCTTTTACTCACAATGGAACATGGCCACGATCAATGGGGGCTGCTGACCCTGAGCTGCAGCTCCTACCACACATTGCAGGGGGGAGAAAGTCAGCACATACCGTGGATGAGCAGCTGCCACTGTGTGTATCACTGACCTGCCGCTGCTGCATGGGAGACATCACTCTGCTCGTTTCCTGTGAGCCAATGGTAGTCAGTGTGTGTGTGTGTGTGTGTGTGTGTGTGTGGGGGGGGGGTTATAGAGAATGATAGACAAGCAGAGTGATGTGTCCCGTGCAGCGGTGGCAGGTCAGTGATACACTCACAGGTCAGTGATCCCCGGGTAAGGCAGTCAGCACATATATTACAACATAACATCATATGTATGTATATATGTGCTGACCGGCTCCACAATGCAATGTGTGGTCGGAGCTGCAGCCCAGGGGCAGCAGCCACCACTGGCCACAACCTCAAAAACTTGGCAAATCCTCTATGGTCCTTGGCTTGACAGATCACTTAGCAGTCCTGGATAGTGGTTTTTGAGTCATACTAAGACACTTAGATACAACCACTTTGCTGCTCACGGTACTTGCACTTATTCCTTTACCAAAAAGCATCTAGCCACTGAAATCGCCAGCCAATTTTTATTTTCTAGTGAAGAAAGCATTAAACGTTTCCCACTTAATCAATTGAAATCAATAAATTTGTCAGCGGAGATTTGCATAAAGAGAGTTTTCAACCTTCCCAATGGTGAAAAACAAATGATAACCAAGCAGAAAATAATGGAAACATAAAAGTATAACAGGAATGAACAGCTATTTTCTGCTAAGTACAACAAAACAAAAAGGTAAAGAAAAAGAGTTTAAGTAAAAATGTCAAGAATAAGGCACTTACTTTATGTTATTTCATTTATTTTTCTATTGATTGAAATGTTTGAGTTTCTCCACGGAAAGCAATGGGCTGCAATTGGTCTGAGCAGGTAACACATGGATTAACTGACATTGATGCTGCTTAAATAGGTAAAAAAACAAAAAAAGATACGTATAAAACAATATTCAAAAATAATGAAGACTAGCAAACTTGGTCCATGTTTATAGAGTACTCTACACAGCACTTGTACTTTTAGCAAAAGATGTGGAGAAACACCTCTTCAACCATGTTTTGTGTTGTATTGTAAATGGATTTTATTGTAGTCTGTTCTCATACAGTAAGTGCTTGCCTTCTAAACTATTAGTTGGATTGATATTCATTGATTACAGATGTAGCCACCTTTATCTTGACTGGCTGAGGCGTTTGTCCCGATCGAGCATACGCAGCGTAGGGAGGCGCGCCTAGTCACAGAGAGGCGTACCTAATCGCACGGAGGCAGACAGAGCGTTTGGCGTTACCTTTACGTGTAATACCTGCGTTCAGCCACCAGATGTCGCTTTTTACAATCACCACTGAGCATGCGTGTGGTCTCCCGTAAAATACAATACTGAAATATATAATAAGGACTACTTTACTAAGGCGTCTCATTACGCTGCATACAGTAAATACTCATTACGCTGCATTATTTAATACAGTATATACGATACAGACACAGATAGTACAGCATACAGTATATGATCCATCTACAGTACTTTATGAATATGTGAGCGTCCAAGTCCCGCAGACAAAACAACAGAAAACCAGTAGTGTACACTGTCGCAAATGGACGTATTAGAAGTTCACTATTGCCTCTTGAGATTAGGAATTTTGTACAGTATGTTAGCGTCCTAATCCCGTAGTCATTACAGCATAATCAAAACCAATGGATTTATTCATCTGTCTGCGGCGAAGTGGTGAAGTGTTCCGCTTCCTATACTCAGAGTCCTAAGTTCGATTCCTAAAGTACAAATGCATGTTAGTTTTTTCCAGACACTTCACTCCCAATAGAAAACTGACCTTTCAATGTGAAAAGGTATAACTGGTTTCGAAAACATTAAACAGATGACAATTTTGAGCAAAACGATCTAACTTTATGAATAAACTTTTCTAACCATTTTTTTTCCACACAATTGAATAATATAATATTATTTACACCTCTTTGTGAATATCAAATCGCCTGCAGTGAAGTCTAATCAATACTTAGATAAACATAAAATTGCTGATACACACTCTATGCATGGAGTGTGTAACAGCACTATTATTTTTCTTGTATGGTTCCTAGAAGCCTCAGTAAGGCAGCACCTCTTATTCTGTGGTATGTAATGGAGTCTGAGAACGCCTTAAATGTGGGATTCTGGCTGATCCCATACATTTTTTTAAAGGAGCAAACACTTACAAGACAAAACCAGGCCTTGAAAGTGATTGCACATTTAAAAAAATGTCTGAGAGTAGCCGTCATTCCGCAACTTCGATGATCTTGGACTCTTTTACATTCCATCAATTATGTTTAAAATTAAGGTATGCAGTCCAGTCTCCCCCTTTTCCTCTATATTTATGAACATAAAATTGCAAACTTTAACCTCATCAATATTGAATACACTCAGTATTTATATTAGAGATGAGCGAGTTCGGAACTCCAAGATCCGAAACCCACCTGGATTTCACGATCTGAGCCTGTATCAGAGTATGGCTCAGGACTTCCCACCAGACTCGGATCACAGAACGAGGCAAAACGTCATCATCCCACTGTCGGATTCTCTCGGGTTTTGTATTCCATATAAGGAGCTGCACATTGCCGCCATTTTCACTCCAGATTTGGAAAAAGAGGGAGACAAACCTCTGTCTCTCTGTGGGTGGTGGTGTCGGGTGGGGTCAGTGTGTGCTCTTTAAGGTTGCTGTCCTGTGTGTTGTTAGGGGTGCTGTCCTGTCACTGTTGTGTCCTGTGCTGTTAGGGGTGCTGTACATGGGTGTTGCTGTCCTGTCACTGTACTGTACAGGGGCACTGTCTTGTATGCTGTAATACAGGGGTGTTGTAAAGGTACACTGGCCCTGTCTTGTATGCTGTAACATTACAGGGGTGTTGTTAAAATACATGGGTTCTGGCCCTTTCCTGTATGCTGTAAAAAAACTGGGGTAAGCTAAGCGACCCAAGTGGCCGACACAAACACCTGGCCCATCTAGGAGTGGCACTGCAGTGTCAGACAAGATGGCACTTCAAAAAATAGTCCCCAAACAGCACATGATGCAAAGAAAAAAAGAGGTGCACCAAGGTCGCTGGATGGCTAAGCTAAGCGACCCAAGTGGCCGACACAAACACCTAGCCCATCTAGGAGTGGCACTGCAGTGTCAGACAGGATGGCAGATTTAAAAAAATAGTCCCCAAACAGCACATGATGCAAAGAAAAAAAGAGGTGCACTAAGGTCGCTGTGTGACTAAGCTAAGCGACCCAAGTGGCCGACACAAACACCTGGCCCATCTAGGAGTGGCACTGCAGTGTCAGACAGGATGGCACTTCAAAAAATAGTCCCTAAACAGCACATGATGCAAAGAAAAAAAGAGGTGCACCAAGTTCGCTGTGTGACTAAGCTAAGCGACCCAAGTGGCCGACACAAACACCTGGCCCATCTAGGAGTGGCACTGCAGTGTCAGACAGGATGGCAGATTTAAAAAATAGTCCCCAAACAGCACATGATGCAAAGAAAAAAAGAGGTGCAATGAGGTAGCTGTGTGACTAAGCTAAGCGACCCAAGTGGCCGACACAAACACCTGGCCCATCTAGGAGTGGCACTGCAGTTTTCTAGCTAGAGGATGAGTGCTTCCATCCTCATGTGAATCTGAACCACTAGCCATGAACATAGGCCAGGGCCTCAGCTGTTCCTTGCCACTCCGTGTCATAAATGGCATATTGGCAAGTTTACGCTTCTCCTCAGATGCTTTTAATTTAGATTTTTGGGTCATTTTACTGAACTTTTGTTTTTTAGATTTTGCATGCTCTCTACTATGATATTGGACATCGGCCTTGGCAGACGACGTTGATGGCATTTCATCATCTCGGCCATGACTAGTGGCAGCAGCTTCAGCACGAGGTGGAAGTGGATCTTGATCTCTCCCTATTTTACCCTCCACATTTTTGTTCTCCATTTTTTAATGTGTGGAATTATATGCCAGTAATATATCAATAGCAATGGCCTACTGTACCGTACTGCTATATATTATATACTGGTGGTCAGCAAAATATGCACTGTCTTCCTACTACTGCGCACAACAACTAAAATGCACCACAGGTATGGATGATTAGTATACTTGACGATACAGAGGTAGGTAGAGCAGTGGACTACTGTACTGTACTGCTATATATTATATACTGGTGGTCAGCAAAATTATGCACTATCCTCCTACTACTGTGCACAACAACTAAAATTCACCACAGGTATGGATGGATAGTATACTTGACGACACAGAGGTAGGTAGAGCAGTGGACTACTGTACCGTACTGATATAATACTGGTGGTCACTGGTCAGCAAAATTCTGCACTGTCTTCCTACTATATACTACAATGCAGCACAGATATGGAGCATTTTTCAGGCAGAGAACGTATAGTACTGATGGTCACTGGTCAGCAAAACTCTGCACTGTCCTCCTACTATATAATACTGGTGGTCCCCAGTCCCCAAAATAAAGCACACTGAGCACAGATATTTACAGCACACTGAGCACAGATATGGAGCGTTTTTCAGGCAGAGAACGTAGATATTTTCAGCACACCGAGCACAGATATTTGCAAGCACACTGAGCACAGATATTTGCAGCACACTGAGCACAAATATTTGCAGCACACTGAACACAACTGAGAGAACGCTGCACATGTCCTCTCCCTATCATCTCCAATGCACAAGTGAAAATGGTGGCGACGCGCGGCTCCTTATATAGAATACGAATCCCACGAGAATCTGACAGCGGGATGATGACATTTGGGTGCGCTCGGGTTAACCGAGCAAGGCGGGAGGATCCGAGTCTGCCTCGGACCCGTGTACAGTGGGTGAAGTTCGGGGGGGATCGGATTCCGAGGAACCGAACCCGCTCATCTCTAGTCAGGACCAACTGATTTTGTGGATCCATTAACCTTGGACCAACCGAAGGTGTAGGTGCTGGAGTATGGTGAAAACAGGGAGGACGAAGATAGTTCTATTTCATATATTTATTAATAGACAACAGTTCCAATAAGGAGTTAAATGACAATCATTAGTCACCATATATAAACTGACGTATTGCAATGAATGGCATAAAGATAAGCAGGTTCAGTATTGAAGATGTAGTGAAGAAATGTTCATATGAATAAGATAAAACGTGCCTGAAGATTAATGAAGAATTGTCTGATATAAAGCAATGATTGGTGCCAAATTGTATGAAGTGTTAACTGGATATTGTATACATAGATGAATAACTGAGCAAACTTGTTACCAATGCTTAAAGGCTGAACTGTGTAGAGCTGTCTTTGAATGATGCAAAAATGAAGATACAATACTGAAAGGAGTACTTGCTGGTTGTGAAGATAATACTCGTAACACAGTGAAAAGCTGCAGCAGACAACAATGGTGAGGAATGGTTTAAGCTGAGAGCTGAGTAAACGAAGACCAGGGTTAAGTAGAAACTTCCACAGGCTGTGCGATTGAAGCAGGCAGTCACTGAACAGGGTAACCTCTCACAGGACTCTGGAAATCCACTTGTTGCCACTTGGAGAGCGATTGACTGACAGCACAGCAGGGAGCTGGTGGATCTCTTGCGGTGAAGGCTGTAGGCAGACCTCTGGGAGCGGACGCAATGGGGTAAATTTACTAAGATGGGAGTTCTATTTGAGATGGGATGTTGCCCATAGCAACCAATCAGATTCCAGGTATTATCTTCTAGAAGGTGCTAGATAAATGAGAAGTAGAATCTGATTGGTTGCTATGGGCAACATCCCATCTTAAATAGAACTCCCATCTTAGTAAATTTACCCCAATATCAGGACCACTGGAATCACACAGAAATCCACGGAGAGAGCACAGAGCTAGGGTACAGAGTAGCTACAACAAAGCACTGACCAAGAGAGAAATAATCCCAGCCTATTTATAGGCAGCACAAACACGGGATTGGCTGACACTTACACACAGGTGCTCACAGGTGCTGCATTTGGTCTCCAACATGGCCACCTCCTGAACTGCAGACACACAGAGGCGCCTCTGGCCATTGGGTCCCTGCACTCCCAACTCCCTGAACCTGCATCACCTCTGCCGCCGACCACACCACATACACACATGGCTGCACAGCACCGCAAGCAACTGCACCAGTAATGAACGGACCCCAAAACCCACAGCAGTGAGTGATCAGTTCATGACAGGGTGCTGTAAAAATAAATGTACACTGCCCATGTCTTGTATGCTGTAAAAATATGGGGGTGCTGGGAAAATAAAGGTACACTGGCCCTGTCTTGTATACTGTAAAAATACAAGGGTGCTGTTTTTAAAATAAAGGTACACTGGCCCTGTCCAGTTTGCTGTAAAAATACAGGGGTACTATGAAAACACAGGGGTGCTGGTTCTGTCCTGTATGCTGTAAAAAGTACAGGGATGTTGTAAAGGTACACTGGCCCTGTATGTTTTAAAATTACAGGATGGCTGTGAAAATAAAGGTACACTGGCCCTGCCTTGTATGCTTTAAAATACAGGGGTGCTGTAAAAATAAAGGTGCACTAGCCTGATCTTGTATGCTGTAAAACACAGGGGTGCTGTGAAAAGTTAAAATATAGGGTACTGTGAAAATAAAGGTACACTGGCCCTGTCCTGTATGCTGTAAAAATACAGGGGTGCTGTGAAAATAAAGGGGCACTGTTCTGTGTGCTGTAATAATAAAGGGGTGCTGTCCTGTGAAATGGAGAACAAAAATTTGGAGGAAAAAACTCGTGAAAGATCAGGAACCAGTTCCTAGTACTAGAGCTGAAGCAGCTGCTGCCACCAGTCATGACATTGACGATTCCATTAACATTGTCTGCTAAGGCCAATGCCCAATGTCATAGAGCGCATGTAAAATCCAAGAAGCAAAAACTAATAACAAAAAAAAGAAATTATCTAATAAGAAACATAAAATTGGCAATATGCCATTCACAACACGAAGTGGCAAGGAAAGGCTAAGGCCTTGGCCTATGTTCATGGTGTTTCAGCTTCTCATGAAGATGGAAGCCCTCCTCCCTCTCAAAAAATAAAAAAATACAGCTTGTTAAGCACAGGAAAAAACAACTGTACATTCAGAGATATCACAAATCCCCAAGGAGAATACACGTGTGTCTGTGGCTGCAATGTCTATGCCTGACAATCCCAAGACTGTATGGTAAGTGGAGGCTCCTACCACCATTTGCATGCCCCATGCAAGTGCTGGGAGGAGCACCTCCAGTCCAGTTATGATATTAAGATTGAGGATGTCACTGTAGAAGTACACCAGGATGAGGAGGAAATTGGTGTAGTTGGCACTGAGGAGGAAGTTGACAATGAGGATTCTGATGGTGATGTGGTTTGTTTGAATAAGGCACCAGTGGAGACAGTTGTTGGCCATGGGATGAAAAAGCCCATTGTCATGCCTGGGAAAAAACAAAAAATCCACCTCTTCGTTGTGGAATTATTTCTCTGTGAGGATGAGGATATAAACACTGAAGGGGGTGAGGAATCAGAGGATGATGACGAGGATGACATCTTGCCTCTGTAGAGCCAGTTTGTGCCAGGAGAGATTAATTGCTTATTTTTTGGTGGGGGCCCAAACAAGCCAATCATTTCAGCCACAGTCATGTGGCAGACCCTATCACTGAAATGATTGGTTTGTTAAAGTGTGCATGTCCTGTTTATACAACATAAGAGTGGCCCAAGGACAATTCCATCTTGCACATCTTTTCTATGTCTGCCTTATCATTCCAGGGGTGATGCCCCTCTGCCCTATCAGTCCAGGGGTGCTGCCCCACTGCCATTTAAATCCAGGGGTGCTGCTGCCTGACTGCTGTGCTGTGTAATTCTCCAGGTGTGCTGCCTATGCTGTATAAGTCTAGGGGTGCTGCCGATCTGCTGTATAAGTCCAGAGGTGCTGCCACAAAATTCAGGGGTGCCCTGTCTGAACCTGCTCATCTCTAGTAGATAGGGAATAAAATGAATGGCTCCAATTAGTCAACCTTAATTTTTATTTATTTTTAATGTTTCATATTTTGGGATTGTTTACAAGATGCACATTTGTGTATGAACAGAAATAGTGCACACTAAAAAAGTGCTCACCAATGACCATATTAACCCATGTGTACCATAACAAACAAATTATAAGTACAAATACATTTACCCTTAATAGGTTGATGGTCCTCAAAGGTGGACCAAGGTTTTTCGGAACAGTCCTTTCCTTCACATATAGGACCCAGGTCCAGCTAATTAATCCTTTAATTGACCTGAAACAACAAGTACCTCTGTTCCCGATGTATTGAGAATAATGCAAGGTACTAAGAATGGCAAACCATAGTGTGATATTGCTTAAAAACTCGCATAGGTTTATTTCCACAGATTGCACTTACAGAAAGATTAAAATAAAACAGCATGTAAATATGACTCCATATATCAGCACACGGATATATCACCAAGAGGGATCCAACGCCACAGATGTAAACAGTGTGGAATGCTGACAGGCTCTCCGGATGGCTTACAGCATACAGGATCAATCTCCAGGCAGATGGTTAATTCCGTAGATACCAGGGTCAAAGTCCAGAATAAAAACACGGGTCACGCTTGACACGTATCGGACATTAAGTCCTTCCCCAGAAGCGTGACCCAATAGCTCCAGGAGGCAGTTTATATAGGCCATTCATTAGGGGTCTCAGCTGGTGTCCCTTCTATTTGCCGTCCCACTCCCAGACGTGCGCTCGTGCCGCTGCCGGCTCCCGCCGGAACCGGAAGTGACTCATGCGTTCCACTTGCGTCTCACGGGGTAGTGTCTCCGTCTGTCAATAGAGATGAGATTCCCCTCACGGTGCGTTCCAATAATCCGGAAGTCCTTTGATCCACTCTCCGCAACCACAGATAGAGTTTCTATACATATAAACGGTCCAAGGCATATAGTCCCGAACAATGACCATAATAAAGTCCCGGACTGGCATGTATTGCATAAAATATATAAAACAAACAAAAAAAGAAAAAAATTAATTGACGGTCTTATATCTGAAAACGATACATAAAAAAGTGCATGCCCCACTGCCATTTAAATCCAGGGGTGCTGCTGCCTGACTGCTGTGCTGTGTAATTCTCCAGGTGTGCTGCCTATGCTGTATAAGTCTAGGGGTGCTGCCGATCTGCTGTATAAGTCCAGAGGTGCTGCCACAAAATTCAGGGGTGCCCTGGCTGAACCTGCTCATCTCTAGTAGATAGGGACTCAAATGAATGGCTCCAATTAGTCAACCTTAATTTCTATTTATTTTTAATGTTTCATATTTTGGGATTGTTTACAAGATGCACATTTGTTGGACAGGGCTCTTTAACTTTTAATGTTTTCTCCTTAATAATTGTACATTGTAAGGCTTGCGTAGGGTTATTTCAAGACCTCGCGGTGTTAGAAGAACAGAGTTTCAGTGATCTTGCATTGCATCAGTTTTCCATTGCACAAACAGTTACTGAATAAGGGCCCAGTATAAAGTCTCATGGTCACTTACAGCCAGGAATATATCTGGCTTGCCAGGCTGAGGCATGCTGTTGGCACAGAGGTTAGCATTGTTTCCTCCCACAGCACTACTTGTAATATGAAATGAGTTTAAACTGGAGTGGTAAGCTCCACTAGGGCAGGGGCTGAATAACAAAAAATTCCCTGCACCGTCCTGCTTAGTACTGTACCAAACCCACAAGAACTAAATTTGCCCAATCCATGGCTACAGTGGGGGCTCATGAGGGGCTGCTAAAATATCTAAGGGGCTGCTTTATTTAAAAATAAAATATGAATAAAATAAACAAGACACACAGGTATGCTCACATCCGTGTAACTGGGACTCACAAGTATGCTCACATGCATGTAACTGGGAGCTGTGAAAAACAAAAATAAGGCATCTGCCACAAAATATGTAAATAAAAATGCAATAAAAAAAAATGGAAAAAAAGAAACCCATGAGATTTTCACAAAATAAATCTCCAGACTCTGTGGAGGGGAAAATATCCAATCTTGATACTGTGGTATACACCAGTTTATTTGCATCCTAGCATTAAATCTGAGATAATCTTAATCCCTGAAAATAGAGACGGGGGTACAAATTCAGAGGCTTTGGCTCCTAGTTTTTCAGTTTATCCAGTATTGTGGTAATTATATATTTGCTTGGTTAAAGTAATTTCTGTTCCACACCAATACAGGAGTGCAGTTGAAAGCCTGTGTGTTGCTCCTGATTGCGTGTGCCTCTCTAATTTTTAATCACCTTCTTGACATTGTCCTATTCCTCTTGCCTCTTCTCATAATGTGAAAAGTCATCAAATATGGAGGTGGTATGTTTGTAGCTAGCTATGATTCGGAGAACTTGGCGAGCTTTTTCCAGTGGGACCACCTGTCGCTGAAATGATGGGTTTATTAAATTGTGCATGTCCTGTTTAAACAACATAAGGGTGGGTGGGAGGGCAAAAGGACAATTCCATCTTGCACCTCTTTTTTTTCCTTTGCATGATGTGCTCTTTGGGGCCTAGTTTTTAAAACTGCCATCCTGTCTGCCACTGCAGTGCCACTCCTAGATGGGCCCAGTGTTTTTGCTGTCCACTTGTGTCGCTTAGCTTAGTCATCCAGCTACATCAGTGCAACCTTTTGGCATAAAAACAATATTGTGAGGTGTGAGGTGTTCAGAATAGACTGGAAATTAGCGGAAATGAATGTTATTGAGGTTAATAATACTATAGGATCAAAAATACCCCCAAATTCTGTGATTTTAACTGTTTTTATGTTTTTTTAAAAAAAATTCAGATCCAAAACCAAAACCCGAAAGGGTCGTTTTGGCAAAACCAATCCAGATCCAGTGTCCGGCACACATCTCTAATTTATATAGTACAAATGCGATATCATATTACACACAGTTGTAGTTTTGTATTCATGTGTCCCTAGCCTAGTGGATCTTACAATCTAATTTTTTATACATGAACAAATATGTGAACAAATCAATAACTTTAATGTGTCCCTGTTCATATACATACTTGATGACTAGTTCTGTTACATAAATTATTATTGAAGAATGCAATATAATGCATTTAATTTAAAGAAACTATTAAAATTGTTTTGTTTTGTTCTGGTACTCATGTGCAGAGATCATTTATTTACTTGCCAACCTTTTTTTAATACATTGAATATTTAATAAGTTTAAAATTAAATAGCACACAAAAATTGTACTGTATCTTGATTTTTAACTGGAATATATGAATGCAGAAAAAAAAGTCATGCAAGTATAATTAAACAACATAAAACAATAATTACAAATACATTTAAATCTTGATGACTTACCTGGAAACATGAACATTCTGAAAAAAGTAACACAGTGGCAATTATTAATAAATCATTTTTAAACTAACACCATTCATCATTTCAATGCCGTCAGCTAAGGTATACATTTAATAAACTGCCCTGTCACGCATCACAAATTTTTTGTAATATTTCCACAATACATATTTTAAGTTTAATAAAGTGTGAAGAGAAATATGTTATGAGGTCAAATTATAATAATCAATACTACTAGTCATGTTTAGCAGCCTGTAATTTAACACAGTAACAAAACAAGCACCTTTTAGGTAAAATATTCCCTTAGCTTTTCTAACCATGATAAATACAAATATACACACATATGCACATGCACACGCACACTCACATACATATCTCTTTATCTATATTTATCTAGATAGATAATATTATTATTATCTTCTATATGGAATCACAGGGGTCCGCTGCGCCTTGCAGAGTACATAAACAGAAACAGTATGAACAAAACAAGAAAACAGTGACTAACAGTACAAAACATTTTCAAAACATGCACAAGGTTTACAATATTGCTGCAGCAGCAGTCACATGACCTATGTGAGCAGTGGGGTGGCCAACCCCAAAGGTTTGGTACTGTTGTTGGCAGTGGAGAGGAGATGATGGTATAAATGAGGGAAGAAAAAGTTTATGAGAAGAGGATCCTGCTCATGAGAGCTAAGAATCTGAAGGGGAGTGGGAGATAGGGATAACAGAGCATGGGGTGGTGGGTTAGGATGAGAGCTACTGTACAGTAGAAAGCTTTGATAAAAAAGTGGATCTTGAGAGTACATTTAAAATTTTGTAGAGAGGTGGAGAGTCTGATAGAGATAGAGAGTTCCAGTGGTAGGTAGTAGCATGAGCAAAATCTTGGAGGTGGGAGGAAGTAATCAGCTTGTAGAGAGGTACCGTTCATTTGTGGATGTGGGCGGACAGGAGTGTGATCAGAGATGAGGTCAGAGATGTAAATAGGAGAGGATAGGGTGATGGCTTTGCAAGTGAGTGTCAGGAGTTTGAATATGGTTCTGAAGGGGAAGGGGAACAAGTGAAGGCCTTGTTGGAGAGGGAAGGCATTTGGAGGTGTTTGGAGTAGAGAGAGGTGGGAAACAGGCCAACGCGTTTCGAGTCAGGAGACTCTTTTTCAAGGCATGAAAAAGAGTCTCCTGACTCGAAACGCGTTGGATTAGAGGGGGCTCTTCAACAGCGGACCTGTCTATTGGACTCTGAAGGAAGGTAGGACCTTGTCATAAATATTTTTTTTGGAACCCCTAAGTTGGCCACTTATTGTTCCAAGACGGTTCTCACTTCCATCAGAGCCGGACTCTTACGCTAAGATCAGCCTGTTTTTTATGTTATGTACTTTGAATAAATTTTACTTTTTACTACTCCTGGATTGAGGTCCTTTAAAGAAACCGCTATATGAGGACACTAACCATTTTGCACGTGAGTGTTAGGTACGCCTCCCTCACTATTTTAAGTTTGGCTACCCGCCACTGACTGATAGAGAACCCCATATCTCATGAAAGATACTGTTATGGGCGTCCAGACACCTGTCTCTATGTAAGTCAGGTGTGTTTATAGGAATTCTATGGTTTCACTACCAGCATAGAAAGATACTGATAATTTTGAAATTAGGTACGCCTATAAACAGTGGCTAAGATACCACATGTTTTTTGAATATACTACACATTGTGTACTTCTGTTTCACATTTCATATATGGTCGAGTATTCCAGCATCGGATATTTAACCACCATGGTAACCCCTTTGGAACGATGTCCTTGAAAGAAACCGCTATATGAGGATATCGACCGTCCCTCACGTGAGTGTTAGGTATGCCCCTCTCTCACAATAGCAGATACCATTTAGATCCTGGTCTTCAACCACCAATTGATAAAGAGCACGTCACATCTTGAAAAGATACCTTTATGGGCATGTCAACACCTGTCTTTTTGTAAGTCAGGTGTGTTTATATGAGAACATTGTCTCAATTTGTTGGTTTAAAAAGATCACCAATTCTCTGACCATTCACATTGCCTAGTGAAGCCTACTAGCCTATCGGCAAAAACCGTAGACTACGTTATTGCCTCATTTTGTTTCACGTGACAATACTAGACATTGTATACTTCTGTTTCATTTTCCTATTTTTTGAACAGGGTTGAGCTCTCTATCAAAAATTGAACATTGAACACCCTTTGATTTTCCGTCCGGAGACGGCACAGCTAAGTATTTTTTTGAGCACTCTCATATTCACCATCACCGCTTGAGCGATAGCACCATCTAGTCCACACCACCACAACTCTTTCTGATACTGATAGGAGTTGGACACACCAGCCCCTGGATGTACACACAGTATACTGGGTTTTAACACTGAGGCAGAGCACCTAGATGTATATGGATTATGGACAGATCACCCCTTGTCAGATACACCACTTATCGTCAGACAGAGCACCCCTGGACTGACATACCATCCCTATAGAAGCCCCACAACCCACATCCGTTCAGCACACTCTCCACATGCAGAGATAAAATGGGGCAGATCAGCGGGACCTTTATAGAATCCAAAATCCTGCGAGAATCCGATAGTGCGACAATGGCATTTTGCCTTGTTTTGGGATTCGAATCTGTCGGGAAACCCCGAGCTGGACTCGGGTACCGGTATGGATCGGAAATTTCAGGTGGGTCTGGTTCTCAAAGAACCGGATCCATTCATCTCTATGCTGCACCATGCTAGATTTGGTTTTACTGATATGCAAATGTGTTGTATTGTTAAATGACTTGTATTCTGCATCCATAATACTTAATTGCCCAGTAACAAGTTTTGATCTGGATAGTTGTGCCAATAACGTTGTTAAGGAGTTGGTTATTTGAGTGGGCAAGATCACCATACAGTATGTGTAAAATTTGCTACTGGCCTGGCAAAGGCTATAGCTTAAAAACCAAACTAATTTGTTTAGAAAAATCAAATAGCAACCGGCAACCTGATGGCAGTGGCAATTACAGACTTGCTGATGTGGATTGACCCACACTGTTTCCAAATGCTCTCCACAGCTTAAACATAATACACATTATATATATAGACGTATAATAAGGGAAGAAGAACAAGCGCCTTATGGTGTAGTAAGATTTTAGAGAGTGCGTTTCAACACACAGAGTAAATGGTTTGCATACCAGATACTGGCTTGTACTGGCTTGTGTAAAGGCTATTTATCACCATCTGCAATTCCTGTGCTTGGGTCGGCATGGCATATAGTGGATGATTGGGAGATGCGGACTATGCCACGCCGACCCGAGCACAGGAATTGCAGATGGTGATAAATAGCACGAGTGGAGATTGATAGGCCTTTACACAAGCCACTATCTGGCACGCAAACCATTTACTCTGTGTGTCGAAACGCACTCTCTAAAATCTTACTACACCATAAGGCGCTTGTTCTTCTTCTCTTATTATACTTACAGAAATATTGCTATATACCATATAGCCCCCTGAAGAATTGTGCAGCCTTCCAGAAGATTGGAAGGTGTCTACAAAGAACTAAGCAGCCTGGAATCCTCCCGTCTTCTTCCCTTTGGATTGCATCAGGGATAGATATATATATATATATATATATATATATATATATTGTTTGAGACTTTGCCTTTGAACTATTCCTGATTATGAAACACCCTCCCAGTTTGGTCGAGTGGTATACTGTATTTGACTGTCGAACTTTAGACAAGCGCACTTATCTATACAGTATTTTGATCATTATATATATATATATATATATATATATATATACATACACACACATATATAGAACAATAGTGCTGAATATGTTTATACTTTCAATAAAAAGTTTTAAACAAAATACAAGTATTAACAGTTTTAATTTTCAATGTCCACTTTTAAGCTGCTACTGATTTTAACATGATTAAATCCATTCACAAATTGGTCTCGATAAAATAGCTTGTAGCATCTTTTCACACCCTAATGGTAATGCACTTACTTGAAGAAGTCAAAAAATTCATGTTGTATATCGATAACGGTAAATTTTATTTTAATTTTCTAGCTGCCAAACTCTGATGCTCTTTCTTCTCCTTTGCGTTTTCCTATAAAAGAAGGGTTGAAGAAAGAAAGAAAAATGCATCTACTGTAGCACATGATCCTTAGTTATTAAAGCAATTTCACCATTACATAAGGGAAAAATACATATATGAAAGAAATCCTTGGCCAAGGATTAAATAACTCTTGCAAGTCTGTCTACCAGAAAGCTGGCTTTGATTAACATGTACTGTAGTAAGTAAACCCGCAGATCTTATCATGTGCCCAAGATTCTTAAGTTCACTCCTGCTGCTTCTCTCCTCAAGTCTTCCCGGAAGGTTGCTTTGCATCAAACAGAGTCTCTAACACCTGCTTCTGATGCATTTCATCCTGATAGGTCTTTGTCAAGGCACAGGTGAGAGAGACTAAAGACCCTGATTTATAGCCAGGAACTTTCTAGCCATGTATCAAATGTATCTGTAATTACTGTAGGTCTCCACTAAAGTGTGCCTTCTAGTGTCCGATCTCGAAGACATTGTCTTCTCATCTTATGTCAGTAAAATTACAAACATGGAGACCAGCAACTGTTTGTATAATAGGATTTACATAATTACATTGGAGAACACGTTATGCAGACACATTACCCATAAACACCTTTAGTGGCACTGAAGTGTAGGTAAAATGTAAGTAGTATTATTGGGGGCACTACATCTTAGATCTGCCTACAGTTAAGCCACAATAACTTCTTACCAAATAATGTCATTGTGATGGAGTCATTCTGATGTCTTTGGGATATTTGTCCAATGATTTTTACAAATAACTTTCTAATATCTAGTATCAATATATATATAATATATAAGAAATACGTGATACATGAATTATTTAAAGACAAAGACCAGAATAAAATGTTTGTATTTGTGTTTTTTTCTTTACATAATTTCCACAATTGTTATTGCATTCTAGGTTAGTTTATAGGATAACAATAATATACAAGTTTTAGCTTTTACTTTTTGGACACATCTTATAAGAATTCCACATACTTTAGTACTAAGGCAAAGGAATGTGTAAACAAGAACTCTCACCACATACAGGCAGAAATCATGAAACTTGAACCTGAGGTTGAAAAAGGTCAGCAGGTTTTCACCATAGTGTCTGTGGCTATACACAGCCTGGGGCACTCCAAGACATAATTAACATAACATACAGGGCTCAAGAGTCTTGAGGTAATTAAGATGCTGTTGTTAGTCCATTTGCAGACACTGGCAAGGGATTTGTGGTCTTTAGCTGTAAGCTGACCTTTTGCCATTAAAAGTCCATAATTGTGCTCATTGTTTAAGATACTTTGTAATCACCTGAATATTTAGTATAATTGAGAATATATAATAGTAAGCACAGAAGAGGGTGGTAAATGACCTGTGCTAAAGGCACATACATCATATTAATATTCAATCCCAAATGCCAAATCTGCGGCCCGACAGCCTGTTTCGGTGTGTCCATAATGAAGGCGTGAGGCGCATGCCGAAACAGGCTGTCGGAACGCAGATTTGCCATTTTTCCAGCATGTGGTTACCCCTAGCAACTGGCATTCAATTAGACCATTCTGGCTACTAAGTATTATTTTCACTTGCATTTGCACTTTATGGACTGTGAAAGCTGAAATGCCTTGCACTTTGTGACTTTGATTTTTTCTCATATGATTAAGTAAACTGACCTTTAGGACTATTCAATATAAATGGTGTGCCGGCTCTTTTTTTGAACTACTTACATGATTATGTGCCATGCACTCACTGGATCTGGAATATAAAATGTGTGCAGCAATTTCTTAGGCTATATATATATATATATATATATATATATATATATATCCTAAGAAATTGCTGCAAATTGGACACTACCCTTGTATATATATATACAAGGGTAGTGTCCACACTCACGTGTTGCATATAAACTTGCTGGGGTGGCATCCAGATAGATGAGAAAAAATCCCACTCTAACACAAATCTCAAATATATATATATACAGTGGTCGAAGTGGAAATTTTTAAGTGGGGGTATGCAAAAGTCAAGGATGTAATTATGCGGGCGCCGAAGGCGCGCGCTCCAGAAAAGGGGGCGTGGTCACCCAAAAGGGGGCGTAGTCACCCACAAAGGGGCATGTCCCGTGTAGTGGAACCCCTTATACTATCTAGTACTGGTGCCCCTTTCACATTATAGCACACTGAATGAGCCCAAATTCACATTATAACACACTGAATGAGCCGGAATTCACATTATAGCACACTGAAGGAGCCGAAATTCACCTTGTAGCACACTGAATGAGCCAAAATTCACCTTGTAGCACACTGAATGAGCCGAAATTCACATTGTGGCACACTGAATGAGCCGAAATTCACCTTGTAGCACACTGAATGAGCCGAAATTCACATTGTAGCACACTGAATGAGCCGAAATTCACCTTGTAGCACACTGAATGAGCCAAAATTCACATTGTAGCACACTGAATGAGCCGAAATTCACCTTGTAGCACACTGAATGAGCCAAAATTCACATTGTAGCACACTGAATGAGCCGAAATTCACATTGTAGCACACTGAATGAGCCAGAATTCACATTATAGCACACGGTATGAGCCAAAATTCACCTTGTAGCACACTGAATGAGCCGAAATTCACATTGTAGCACACTGAATGAGCCGAAATTCACATTGTAGCACATGGAATGAGCCGAAATTCACCTTGTAGCACACTGAATGAACCGAAATTCACATTGTAACACACTGAATGTGCCAAAATTCACCTTGTAGCACACTGAATGAGCTGAAATTGTGACAGCAGGGACAGCCAGAGTGACGACAGGGAGAGATACAGTGACGACAGGGAGAGAGACAGTAACGACAGGGAGAGAGACAGGGAGAGAGAGTGACGACAGGGAGAGAGAGACAGTGACGACAGGGAGAGTGACGATGGAGAGACAGTGATGACAGGGGTAGAGACAGGGGGAGAGACAGGGGGAGAAACAGGGAGAGAGTGACGACAGGGAGAGAGTGACGACAGGGAGAGTGACGACAGAGATGACAGGGAGAGTGAGGACAGTGACGACAGTGATGACAGGGAGAGTGATGACAGTGATGACAGGGAGAGTGACGACAGGGAGAGTGATGACAGGGAGAGACAGTGACGACAGGGAGGGTGACGACAGGGACAGTGATGACAGGGACAGCAGGGAGAGAGGTGACAGCAGGGGAACATTACCTTAAATGTTGCTGGCAGCAGTGAGCTGGCGCTGGGCGGCTGGTGAGCGGGAGCGGCGGGTGGCTGGTGAGCGGGGCCGGCGGCCGGCTGGTGAGCAGGGCCGGCGGCCGGCTGGTGAGCGGGAGAAGTGGACGGCTGGCAGCGGTGAGTGGCTGTGAGCTAATACAGTGCTCTACATAGCTGCCGGCCGCCGCGCAGGGACGGGGAGCACCATGTGCAGCAGGATGCCACTTCCCTCGCCTCCTGCTGCACTTTCTGGGCTCATTTCCGGGTCAGTGGAAGAAGTGGAGGTATACCATACCGCCGTATACCGTCCCACTTCGACCACTATATATATATATATATCCTGCAAATAGTCAGCACTCCATTTGTTACATGATGTATACTTGCCCTGGTGCCCTCTTGGGTAATCAGACTCCAATACAATATTGTCCAAGTCGGTGGCACTCATGGGACTTAATCGTAAAGACTCAGAGACACAGTTTTCCGTTCAAGAACCCAAGTGTACAAGAAAAAACATATACTTTTTATACATCTCATGGAATGGCAAACCAGTGGCCTCCATATACACAAAATCTACGGACTGTAACAATTTACTACATGGGCTGATTCATCATCCCATACCACTCAAAAAGGGTTTAACTTATTCCCAATTCTTGAGTGTGGCAAGAATTATGAGCGGCAAAGAGGTTGCTCTAGTGGAAATGGACAAAATGGTTGATACGTTCTTGCAACAAGGATATGGACGAGCCATATTATTGGTGGCTAAAGATAAAGCTATCCAAATAAAGCTATATCCAATCAGGCACTGTGGTAACTTGCAGACCAAACAGAAATCAAATGTTTATTAACACCTTTAGTACTGGAAGTCAATTAATTGACAAGACTGTCAAAAAGTTGTGGCCTATTGGACCATTTTCGGGGTGGCTGACATCGCACGCAGCCACTGCAATTAAAAACATGGCTGCTGCGCGCCTGCCTTTGCAGCCAGTGATGGCAAGAGTCGTCCACAGTTGATGTGACCACAATGTAAATTACGGTCGCAGCCGCTGGGCAGAGGGTAGCATGCTGGGCAGCCTTGCCCTGCACTAGGGGGCCTCCAACATGTGATAGAAAGTTAGAAGCAGTTGCAAATTCTGCTTTTTAGCAGAATCTGCAATCCAACCTGAATAGGGGGGGTCATTCCGAGTTGTTCGCTCGCAAGCCGTTTTAAGCAGCTTTGCACACGCTAAGCCTACGCCTACTGGGAGTGAATCTTAGCATAGTAAAATTGAAAACGAAAGATTCGCAATATTGCGAAAAGACATCTCTGTGCAGTTTCTGAGTAGCTCCAGACTTACTCGGCATCTGCGATCAGTTCAGAGCTTGTCGTTCCTGGTTTGACGTCACAAACACACCCAGCGTTCGCCCAGCCACTCCTCCGTTTCTCCAGCCACTCCCGCGTTTTTCCCAGAAACGGTAGCGTTTTTTCTCACACGCCCATAAAACGGCCTGTTTCCGCCCAGAAACACCCACTTCCTGTCAATCACATTACGATCGCCTGAACGATGAAAAAGCCGTGAGTAAAATTCCTAACTGCATAGCAAATTTACTTGGCGCAGTCGCAGTGCGAACATTGCGCATGCGCACTAAGCGGAAAATCGCTGCGATGCGATTAAATTTACAGAGCGAACAACTCGGAATGACCCCCAGGGTCCAGAGTTGTACATGAAGCTTATCAGATGAGAGTTGCACCGTTTGTAGCTGTTATTAGTGACAAACTTCTTTGCCATTTGCTGCAACAAAAAAGAAAGAATAACATATCCTTATAATCTACTACTTTTTGAAAGATGCATTTAAAGATAACTCAAGATGAAAACATTTTAAAAACAAATAAAGCAGGAAAACTTCCCTAGATGAAAGCTACCGATTTACTACCCCCTAAGAGGGTATTACACTTCACTTGAGTGAAAGTAATGGCATCCTGTAACCAGGGGTGTAGCAAGGGTGGCTCCGGGCGCCAAAAAAGTTAGAAGGCACACTGTCGCCCACCACCCCACATTCCCGCAGGCCACTGTACTGGCAGCCACAGATCAGGAGTTGAAGAAGCAGAGAGGTTGCACACTGCTAGGAGACTAGGTAGGGAACAGAGCAGGCCAGAGGCGACAGCAAGAGACACTGACAGCCGGCACATGCCGGAGCTCTGCCCACCCTCTTTTAGTGCTGTGAGGCAGTAATGTTAACCATTACACTGTCCATACTGCCAGGCCCCTAAATTTTTGTTGCAAGCCTTCAGCACGCACTGACCCTATTTTAAACATAGGGGACACCCAAAGGAAACTTTCACCCTGAGCTCTACATGCTCAAGAACCGACACTGTCACCAATTTAGGATTTTTAAATATTGTTTCTTTTCAAGTGTAACACGCCACCACATGTTGGCTAGGCGCCCAATTCAGTACAGGGGAGGGGGGGCACCAAAACATACCCTTGCTCCGGGCACCATGGCGCCTAGCTACACCTCTGCTATGCCACACATTTTTATAAATAGCATTCAAACAAAACTCATAAATGTTATCAAAGGAAACAATATTGCTACACAATCTCCTGGGTCCTTATGCATTTCATCTTCAATAACACTTAATCAGAGGGGATTACCAGAAAGACACCTAGGTCATAAAAATGCTTTCTGTATTACGGTATGGTGGTCACTGAGTCTCTCTGTGTATTGTATATAGGTCAATTAGATGCTGTCTGTACTATATGACAGTTACCGGTATACTGACTGCACTGTATGATGATTTTTAGAATGTTATGTGTAAAGTATGGTGGTCCATAGGATTCTGTGGGGCAGATGTATTAACTTGGAGAAGGGATAAAGAAGTGATAAAGCAGTGATATGTGCCAGGTGATAACGCACTAGCCAAACATTACGGATTTTAAAAATTACAGGAGCTGATTGGCTTGTGCATTATCACCTTGCACTTATCACTGCTTTATGACTTCCTTATCCCTTCTCCAGGCTTAATACATCTGCCCCTGTGTGTACTGTATGATGGACACTGGTATGCTACAGTATATGACTGTATGGCAGTCACTGAGATGCTCTTTGTACTGTATGGTGGTCACTGGGATACCCTGTGTACTGTATGCCAGTAAAAACATTTGAAAATGTTATTGGTCCTAATGCCCACAAGTTAATTTGCCTCCACAAACCTTTATCAAGCCATGGCCAGACAGTTGCTTTGCACTTCTTATTAGTGATATTATCACCTTGGTATAATTCCCATGACTTGTAGAAGTGGCTTATTCCTGCAGTAACACACACCTACCTTGTTAATCCAGCTATATTGCCATGTTAAAGCCTGAAGTTAATCTGTTTCCTCCACTTCAACCTCCATTTTCATGCTGGCAGATTATTTACTTGGAGGAGACTGTTATCTAGTCCTGTTATTAAGGTTTGCAGGGAACCCCAGGGCAACTATCTTGTGGGTGCCCTATCTCTCACCATCTCCATATTGTGGTCCCCTGTCACAGTTGTTGCCTTACCTTGGGCTGGGCTATCTTTGGACAATAGGGTTCTATCTTTGGACAATAGGGTTCTTCAAGACTACTCTGGTCACCATTAACTGACAGCATCACAAAGTCATAACATTATGACCACACAGCTGCCAGAAGCCAGCCTGGGAAGAAGTATTGGAGACTGGGATCATGAATTGGGGATTGTGAGAAAGTAAATGGGAACAGGAATTGTGATCCAAGCAACTAAAGAGGCGCCATCGGGCAGAAAAAGGTTGCAAGGAGACTCTAATATGTGTGGGGCTCCTGGAGGAACAATCCATTTGCCCTAAAAAATTATCTGGCATTGTATTGAATTTAGAATTATTAAATTAGCCTGAATTCATTAGGGATCTCCAGTGCAGTAGGATTTATATTCAACAAAGAGGCAGTATTAAAAATTTCTAAGAGCAATATAAATTATTTGTCAATCCAAAAGACCTGGTGTCTCAATCTCCAAACACACTGGGCTATGGGGGGTCATTCCGAGTTGATCGCTAGCTGCTTTTGTTCGCTGCGCAGCGATCAGGCAAAAAATTGTCACTTCTGCGCATGCGTATGCGGCGCAATGTGCATGCACGTCGCACTAATACAACAAACGATGTAGTTTCACACAAGGTCTAGCAAAGCTTTTCAGTCACACTGCTGGCCGCAGAGTGATTGACAGGAAGAGGGCGTTTCTGGGTGTCAACTGACCGTTTTCAGGAAGTGTTCGGAAAAACGAAGGCGTGCCAGGAAAAAAGCAGGCGTGGCTGGGTGAACGCAGGGCGTGTTTGTGACATCAAAACAGGAACTGAATAGTCTGAAGTTTTCGCAAAAGAGCTGAGTAGGTTTGAAGCTACTCTGAAACTGCACAAAATTATTTTGTAGCCGCTCTGCGATCCTTTCATTCGTACTTCTGCTAAGCTAAAATACAGTCCCAGTGGGAAGCGGCATAGCATTTGCACGGCTGAAAAAAACTGCTAGCGAGCGAACAACTCGGAATGACCACCTATGTGAGTTGTAAATGGAACTCCTTTGGCAATCATGTGGTGTGCTAAGAAATCAATTCCTGAGGAACAAACCAGAGTATTTTAGTAGCCTGCTTGATGGAAATGGTGAGATAGTTCCTCCAATACGCAGGTGCAGACAATGTTTACAGTCTGTTTAACAGGTGCAGCTAAATGCATAAAACAATATCCAATAGCATGTGAACATATTATTAACATGTCCGAAGACCTCCTAGATCAATGACAAAATAACTTGGCTTGGGTCTGTTGCTATGGTAATTCATTTCTCACTGTACTTAGAACACTGCAGATGATAATATGTCCCAGACTACTGCATACTGCAGAAGACTAACAGTATATATGGAAACAGAGTGAGTTGCAGGGATGAGAGTCTAGCTAAGATTAGCCCATAGAACTTCATTTGCCTCTAATTTCATTTAGTTCTCAGGAGAGGTTACAATCGGAATGCCGGCTGTCGGGATCCCGGCGTTCAGGATACCGACGACAAAATCCTGACAGCCAACAATGCTAAAAGCTGGAATCCTGGAGCACCAGGGCTATTACCACTTGTAAGTGTCCATGACAGCCATAGAGTGGGAATAGATCCTGTGGCGAGCGCAGCGAGTCACCTAGCCCACAGCGAGCTTGCAAGGGGACTCTTAGCGCTTGCCCCGGTGCCAGCATTACGGCGGGCCGGATGATCCTGCTGGGATATTGACAGCCGGCATCCCATCCACCGGTAAACGTATGTAATCTCTCAGGAGTAAAGAGGAAAGTGAACCCAGGCAATGGTTCCTACCAAAGTGAAATACTGTTTGATAAGCACTGCTTCTTTACTACGGGAACCCAAGGTAAAACTTTGCCTCCTCAATATGATGCTGTCTTAATCAACCAAATTTTCTACAATTGTATGTCATTTGCATGTCATGTCTTTCATTGTGCTTTTGCACGCCTATAGGCAGCATGAAAGTCTCAGCCTGCTTACTTTAGAGATGTACGCCAACCCCAGTATTTGGGTTTTGGTTTGGTATCGTTTTGCCAAAACCACCCTCAGGTGTCGTGGTTTTGGATTCTGTATTTTTTTTAAAATTGATAAAAACAGCTAAAATCACTAAATTTGTGCCTTTTTTGTTCCTACAGTATTATTAACCTCAATAACATTCCTTTCCAGCTAATAGTAGTCAATTTTGACAACCTCACAGCTCACAGTATTATTTTCATTCAGTTTAGGCCAAAAGGCTGCAGCAAGCTGGTTGGTTACTAAGCGGCAGAGCAGCGGCACAATCACATGGCAGTTTATAGCACATCTATGCCAAATCTACAGTATCTGCCACAAAGCATTGGCAGAAAAAAAGTGGTGCAAGATGGAATTGTACTTGGGCCCTCCCCCTCACTCTTATCTTGGATATTAAAAAGGACATGCACAGTTTTACAAACAAAACACTTCATCGACAGGGACTGCCACGCTTGTGGCTGAAGTCCTTGGTTTGTTTGGGCACCCAAGAAACAAGCTACATGAATGAAGATATTAAGGCATCAAAGCCCATTATCATACTCACTCTCACCCTCATCAGTGGTTACATCATCCTCACACAATATTAATTTGTCCTCGCTGGAATTCACCACTACAGAGGTTTCTGTACATTGATGTAATTTCTGGTAAAGGTCTTTCTCATGGAATTTGTAGTTTATTGACATCATATTTTCCTTATTTTGGAAATTTAGTGCAGAAAAGATAGGCCTCACCTGCAATAGACTTTTTACTTCAGTGTTTTGACTATAAAAATGATTAGAATAATACAATGAAGGTATTCCTAACATAATCTTTGTATTTTTCATATACTTTGTATACTGTAGTTCAAACTCTCTCTCACCTCACTGCACATCACTGCTTCACAGGTAACTACTTTGAATGGTTTCCGTACCTTGCCCAACATGGAAAGTATTCTTCACTGTGCTGGACTAAGGTACATTCCCCCTCCTTTCCCAATGTCATGGTTTGTTGTGTAGCTATGGATGGGTTGTTACTGTTCCTCCACCCGCTGAAGCATATAAAGGGTAGTATTCCACTTTGTTACCACCTCTTGCTTCAGTTGGTGGCAGGAAAAATAGAACTGTTTTTGCCGCAGCTGCAATCTCCTACATGATGTTGCAGAATGCCGAACATGTTCCAAATTTTTCGGCCAACAGACAGCACCTCCTGCATGCCCCTGTCATTTCTTAAAAAACTCTGTACCACCAATTTGACTTTGTGAGCAAAACATGGGACGTGTTGGAATTCCTCCACCTATAATTCTTTCACAATATTTGTGGCATTATCAGAAATCACAAATTCTGAGGGGAGCCAAGTGGGGTAAGCCATTTTGCACAGATACAGAGAGTAGCCTGCCTCTGAATGAACTAGCATTGTTTGAAAAGCTGCTGCTGTTGGCGATTCACCCACCCAGTGGGCTGTCACAGTCATGTAATCTTTAGTTTGCCCAGTTCCGCTTGTCCACATCTGTCATTAAATGGACAGAGGGTACAATGGCATTTTGTAGGACAATAATTAGTTGGGTTTTTTTTTTTAACAGCTTAGTACAAGTGAGGAATTGCTTTTCTAGTAAAATGGAACTGACATGGAATTTAGTACTGGAGAAAAAGGACCTTAACTGTCTAAACCTGCTGCATTAATAACAGATATTGGATGTAGAGCTAATACAGGTTGAGTCTCCCTTATCCAAAATGCTTGGGACCAGAGGTATTTTGGATATCGGATTTTTCCGTATTTTGGAATAATTGCATACCATAATGAGATATCATGGTGATGGGACCTAAATCTAAGCACAGAATGCATTTATGTTACATATACACCTTATACACACAGCCGGAAGATAATTTTAGCCAATATTTTTTATAACTTTGTGCATTAAACAAAGTGTGTCTACATTCACACAATTCATTTATGTTTCATATACACTTTATACACACAGCCTGAAGGTCATTTAATACAATATTTTTAATAACTTTGTGTATTAAACAAAGTTTGTGTACATTGAGCCATCAGAAAACAAAGGTTTCACTATCTCACTCTCACTCAAAAAAGTCCGTATTTCGGAATATTCCGTATTTCGGAATATTTGGATATGGGATACTCAACCTGTAATAGCATAGTCTTCATGAAATCAGTGATCCACTGTGTGAATGGTTGACAGCTGTCATACTTGCTTCCACTTGCAAACAATTGTTTAAGAGTCAATTGTTTGAAACTGCTAGTAGTCTTCTTGGTCCTCTTCTGGTATGAAGATCTACCCTTAGCAACAGCAGGAGGCCTAGTTCTCAAGGATTCTTGTGAGGAATCCTGGATAAGGAAAGAGTTACCTAGCCTTATCAAATTGGATGGAGGACTACCTTCGATAATTAGTGAGGATATCTATGACTAAGACATTGGTGGTGGAGATTGCAGGTTCTGAGATCTAGATGAGAGAAGGGAGGTAGCTGATGCTGGTCTGCTTGTTGTTATTTTTTAGCATATGTTTCTGTTCTGATTTTCCCAAAACTCTACATGAACTCACTGCAAATGACAGGGAGGAGGTTCCTAAATGGTTATGGTCCCTACCTGTACTTTTATGAGGCTTTAGAAATGCTACAGATGGCTAGAAAAGTTAGGATTTGGGTAAAAATAATCTTTTAAAACTATTTTTGCAATTGACAGCTCACACTGTGGGAATTAACACACTTTTATTTATGTGAACAAAGTTGCACTAGAATATCATGCACATAAGTTTTTTGGGTTTTTTTGTAACTATTTTTTTAAACTTTTTTTTGCAAATGACAAGTAGGACTGCGGGGAGTCACAATGCTTATATTTATGTGGACATAGAGTAGGGCCTAATTCAGACCTGATCTCAGCAGCAGATTTGTTAGCTAGTGGGCAAAACGTTTTGCAGATCAGGCAGATATAACATTTGCAGAGAGTTAGATTTGGATGGGTTATTGGGGGTCATTCCGAGTTGATCGCTCGCTAGCAACTTTTTGCAGTTCTGCAATCAGATAGTAGCCGCCTATCGCTTTGCAAGTGTGCGAACGCTTTTACAGCCGATGGCACAAAAAGATTTTTTGCAGTTTCTGAGTAGCTCTGGACTTACTCAGCTGCTGTGATCACTTCGGTATTTTTGGTCCCGGAATTGATGTCAGACACCCACCCTGCAAACACTTGGACACGCCTTAGTTTTTCCAAACACTCCCAGAAAACTGTCAGTTTACACCCACAAACGCCCTCTTTCTGTCAATCCCTTTGCGATCGGCTGTGCAAATGGATTCTTTGTTAAATCCATCACCGATCCTCTTTGTACCCGTACGATGCGCCTGAGCATTGCGGTGCATATGCATGCGCAGTTTTGCCGAGATTTAACCTGATCGCAGTGCTGCAAAAGTTGCTAGCCAGCGATCAACTCAGAATGACTCCCAAAGTGTTTCTATGCAGGGTAAATATTGCTTTATTTTTACACTGCAATTTAGATTTCAGTTTGGACACACCCCACATGAATCTAACTGTCTATGCACATGTTATATCTGCCCCCCCTGCAGTGCACATGGTTTTGCCCATTAGCTAACAATTTTGCTGCTGCGAACAGGTCTGAATTAGGTCCTTAGTCACAGTGGGGTACAGTGCACAATAATTGTTCAAAAATAACTTTTTTAATTCTTTTTTAGTACATGACAAATCACACTGTGAGAACCGCTTATATTTATGTGAATAAAGTCACAGTGGGATACAGTGCACACAACTTTTTTTGCAAATGACCACACAGACTGCAGGGAGTCAGACTGCTTATATTTATGTGAGCATAGTCACAGTGGGGTACAGCATACACAAGTTGTACAAAAAGAAGAACATTTTATTTTACATTTTTCACAACTGACAACTCACACTGCTTGTATTTATGTGAACAAAGTCGCAGTGGGGTACAGCGCACATAAGTTGTAAAAAAAAATGTTTTTTTACTTGTTTTGCAAATGACAACTCACAGTGCAGGGTGCCACACTGCTTATATTTATGTGAATGTAGTGGTTACAGCACACACAAGATGTACCAAAAATGCACATACAGTAAGTTGTACAAATGACAGCTTACACTGCAGAATCACACCACTTATGTCAGGATTCTGTAACTTTGTCTGTCCCCGGAGGGGGCACTTGTGGGTCAGTGTAGGAGTGATAGAGGAAACGGGGAAACGGACAAAAAGTTCCGCGCATGTGCGCTTGATATTTATTATCACACAGGGATAACGGATGACAGGAACAATGAATAATAACTTAATCCGATAAATGAATATTTCAAAAGTCACTGGTAACAAATGAGCAATGAAGATGAACTTGTAACTTGATATAAATGATAAGGCAATAATGAAATCAGATGCAGCAAACGAAACTCCGATATATAACAAATAGCAATCAAAGCACACAGTCTCTGTAGAAGCACACGTCTTTAAGCCAAGCAAGGCCCTAGCTGGAGACAGTTCTAACACAGCAAGTTGTTAAGTGCTGAATGCAATGCACAATGCTAGATGCTGGTAATCAGGTGCACAGGCTGAGTAATGGAAGAACACTTGAAGAAAGTCTCTTACTGCAAGTTGTTGTGGCAAACTGTGGCTAGAGTTCATAGCAAACTGAAGACTGAAGAATGACAACAAGGAAACCACTGGAAACAGGAACACAGGAACCAGGAGAACTTGTACACCGAATGTGACTCGTAGGAAAGCTGACTGGAACGGAACTGGAATGAAACTGCTGAAACCTGTAGTTCCACAGGTCCAATACACTGGGGAATCTCTGCAGACAGAGGACTGAAGACAGGAGACGCCTGTTCAAAGGATGTGACGCATTGTCCAAGGCCCCAAGACTGAGAAAGGAACTGGAGTTTATACCCCTTGGTCTGTGATGATTGGATGTTGCATCTCTGTGAGAACACACCCCGCTGGATTGGGTGTTCAGATTAGCTGTGAGTTAGCTGAAGCTAATGATTCATCAGGAGAGCAATTCTGCAATGCTCTGCTGATTGCTGGCTGGACTCAGTAGTGCACCGGGAGTAAATGCTGCTAACTAGAAGCACTGTGTACTCCAGGCTGCAGTAGACTGAAAACTGGAACTGGAACTGAACTGAACTGCTGGAACCTGTAGTTCCACAGTGAGTGATGCAATGGAGAATGCAGATTCCTGACAACTTATACTTACGTGAACGTAATTGGGTACAGCACACAAGTTGTACAACAAATGTTTTTTTTTACTTTTTTTAACTTTTTTCACAAATGACAACTTACACTGCAGAATCACCGTGCTTAGATTTTTTTATATGAATGTAGTGGGGTACAGCCTGTGGTGTCACAATGCAGCACCAATGTGACACACTTAGACAATAGATGTACTGTAACTAAGTTCCTGCACTATAAAAAAATAATAAACAATGACTTTTTAACTGTCTGTACTGTAATCTAGCTCGGCTAATATCAACAAGACTAAGGAGTTTGAAGGGACAGGAGTGGACAGGTAGGTCAGCTCAGCACCGGAGTGGATGGATACTTGACAGATAGGTCAGCTCAGCACTGGAGTGGATAGACTGATAAGCCAGGTGAGTTTAGCACTGGAGTGGATGGAAACAGTGGATAGATAGGTCAGCTCAGAACTGGAGTGGGTGGACACAGTGGACAGTTAGTGCAGCTCAGCAGCACTGGAGTGGACAAATAGCTCAGCTTAGCCACTGGAGTTGATGGACACAGTGGATAGTTAAGTCAGAGTAGCTCAGTCACTTGAGTGAGTGGATGGACACAGTGGACACAGATAGGACAGGTAAGTTGAGCCACTGGAGTGGATGGACACAGTGGACACATTTAGTGAGGTCAGCTTAGCACTGGAGTGGATGGACACAGCGTGGAGTAGGCACATACCATCAGAGCACACAACTCTACAGTGGTCCTGTGTGAAATGTCACCTGTTTCACTGCTGTAGGGACTTATATTGAATCCAAAACCTATGAGATCCGACACAGAGATGATGACATTATGTTTCCTTTTGGAATCCGAAAAATCGTAGGGAGATCCGAGCCCCGGTCTGGATTCCCTTGGTTTGGGTAAGTTCAGGTGGGCTCAATTCTCTGAGAACTGAGTCTGCTCATCTCTACTTAATTTTGGCAATAATATTTTTGCATGTTGATATGCTGGAGCCTATAGTGATTCAATGACATAAAGAAGGAAGAAGTTCCCAGGAAAAGGACCCTACCAAACTGAAATTCTGTCTTTTTTTAAAGTACTTATTTATGTAGGATGCAGATGCATGCATTCAGTCATATGTTTGTGCTGTACATGCTAAATGGGCTTTAATCATAAAGAAAGTACATGGCTTGGTTTCTGATATTTCTGAACTTTTTTAAACATATGGTAAAGTTTTTACTCCTAATTGTTGGCATCTTTATTCAATCAAAAAGAACAAAGAACTATTTTTAGTGTCCTGAATAACTGGACGTTCTAAATGTAGTTTGATCATTTCCTAAACAGACTACGATAATGTCATTTTTATCTCAGCTTAACTCAGTAACAGGCAATGCTTCTTTGTTGCATTAAGCCATGTAATTTTTTATTCTACTTAAGACCATAAGATTTACTTTCAGTACTCTACATATATTATCCATTTACAGAACTACGTGATGGTATCAGCCGGCTTCTACAGGGTATAGCTTTGTATAAAGACATAGTCTGTACGTCTTGAACAGATCTAATTATCCATTTTTCATTAGAATGTTTCATCTGCTTAGACAGATTTAGCAAGTCTTCAAAGAGTCCTAATCCTGGTGGCAGTCATATTTTAACAGAACCCATTTGTGCAGGTCAAGCTGATGAAGACAGGATTCTATCTTCAGGCACAACGGAGTGCAAGTGCAATCATTTGATCAATTACTACCATCTTGTCTGAAGCATTAAACCAAGCAAGCATTTACAAGTTCCCCTTGGGCAATCAAATTTATCTTGGTTGATTTAGTATATTTTCTTTTTTTTTGTGTGTCAATTAATTTGGTTTGCAGCACGTTATCCACATTTAAAATAAGTAGCCTATATTTACCTATTTTACTGACAGCTGGACATTTTAGAACCTCTATGGCTATAGCCCACAACCACACTTATGCAATCCTGTCAATTTAGCTGATTTAGATGAAGAGTCAGAATGTCAGTTAAATAAATGTAGTAACATATGAATCATGGCAATTACAAAAAAAGAGAATGGATTTGGCACTGGTTTGTAATAGTTGGATTTTGTCCAGTTTGGACACCACACAAGTTTCCAAATATAATTGATTGCCCCACAATTTTTTCTTCTGTCTTATTTGACCAGATACATTTTTAATCACTTGAATTATGTCAGTTTCACAAAGAATACATTTTTATTTTATGTGCCTTACAGAGGAAAAATGCGTAAAGATCAAAAGAAAATACATTGTTACTTGATTCTCTATTTCTCACCACGTTACCTCTCACTATTTTACCACTGCTGTTTTTCAGCAACCTCTCTCACTAACCTATCTTTACTTTTTTCACTATATATTTTTTCCTCTAGTGTTGCACTGGGTTTGGGGTGTACTACACCCTAGTCTTGTAGCGCCCAGTATGTTAGAGACTTGCCCGATTAATAAGGTTACCTGTACACAGTGGGCGAGCCGTTATTTCTGGCCATAACTATGCGAAGAACCTCACTTAAAATTAGAGATGTGCGCCGGAAATTTTCGGGTTTTGTGTTTTGGTTTTGGATTCGGTTCCGCGGCCGTGTTTTGGATTTGGACGCATTTTGGCAAAACCTCCCTGAAAATTTTTTGTCGAATTCGGGTGTGTTTTGGATTCGGGTGTTTTTTTTCCAAAACCCCTCAAAAACAGCTTAAATCATAGAATTTGGGGGTAATTTTGATCCTATAGTATTATTAACCTCAATAACCACAATTTCCACTCATTTCCAGTCTATTATGAACACCTCACACCTCACAATACTATTTTTAGTCCTAAAATTTGCACCGAGGTCGCTGGATGACTAAGCAAAGCGACCCAAGAGGGCGGCACAAACACCTGGCCCATCTAAGAGTGGCACTGCAGTGTCAGACAGGATGGCACTTAAAAAAATTGGCCCCAAACAGCACATGATGCAAAGAAAAGAGAAAAAGAGGTGCACTGTGGTCGCTGGACAGCTAAGCTAAGCGACACAAACACCTCAATATCACAGGAATTATTTGTTCTTCAAATCAATGGTATTATTGGTCCAAATCACTGGAAGAAAATGATAAAAGCACTGGAATTATTCATTCTAAGCAATGGTATTATTGGTCCAAATCACTGGAAGAAAATGACAAAATCACTAGAATTATTCGTTCTAATCAATGGTATTATTGGTCCAAATCACTGGAAGAAAATGACAAAATCACTGGAATTATTCATTCTAATCAATGGTATTATTGGTCCAAATCACTGGAAGAAAATGACAAAATCACTGGAATTATTTGTTCTAATCAATGGTATTATTGGTCCAAATCACTGGAAGAAAATGACAAAATAACTGGAATTATTTGTTCTAATCAATGGTATTATTGGTCCAAATCACTGGAAGAAAATGACAAAATCACAGGAATTATTCGCTCTAATCAATGGTATTATTGGTCCAAATCACTGGAAGAAGACTGACGATTTTTTGGGGGATTATGGAGGCATAATGTTTTTGAATATAAATCCTAAAGCAGGTGGTGTATTAGAGCAAAAGAGTGCAAGAGACCAGCCATGCAGTTTCTGAAATATTATGACAAAATGTTACTGTATTTCATAAGCACTCATTCCTAACTCTGCTAAGTACTGTTTGGTATACTGTATCTGGCTTCCATGAGGTAGTTGTCCATTATTTCAGCTTCCAGTGACCTTTTTGAAAGCAGTAGTAGTTATCGATTCTTTTTTTTATTTTTATTTTCCCCTATTTTTAATTTTCTCCTGCATATCCCAGTAAAATGTTGCAATGTTAAGTATTGACTTGTGCATTCTGGGGGTCCACTTCTTCACCAAACCCAGCCAAATCTCATCCTGATTCCTAACCCTCTGTTCCACATTCTCTATGTACCCCATCTGTGTCACCCATGTCTGTCTACCCCTCCCCTTTATATTGTAAGCTCTCGCAAGCAGGGTCCTCTTCCCTCATGTGCTTATATACTGCTGGTCACCTAAATGCTGCACTGTAATACTATATATACTGCTCACAAAAATGCTGCACAGATATGGAATGGATACTTGCAGTGACACAGAGCTGCAAGATACAGCAATGGCCTACTGTACAACTATATACTGTTAGTCACTTAAATGCTGCACTGTAATACTATATATACTGCTCACAAAAATGCCACACAGATATGAAATGGATACTTGCAGTGACACAGAGCTGCAAGAATGATACAGCAATGGCCTACTGTACAACTATATACTAGTGATGTGCACCGGACATTTTTCGGGTTTTGTGTTTTGTTTTTTTTGGATTCGGTTCCGCGGCCGTGCTTTGGATTCGGACGCGTTTTGGCAAAACCTCCCTGAAAATTTTTTGTCGGATTCGGGTGTTTTTTTTACAAAAAACCCTCAAAAACAGCTTAAATCATAGAATTTGGGGGTCATTTTGATCCCATAGTATTACTAACCTCAATAACCATAATTTCCACTCATTTCCAGTCTATTCTGAACACCTCACACCTCACAATATTATTTTTAGTCCTAAAATTTGCACTGAGGTCGTTGGATGACTAAGCTAAGCGACCCAAGTGGCCGACACAAACACCTGGCCCATCTAGGAGTAGCACTGCAGTGTCAGACAGGATGGCACTTCAAAAAATAGTCCCCAAACAGCACATGATGCAAAGAAAAAAAGAGGTGCACCAAGGTCGCTGGATGGCTAAGTTAAGCGACCCAAGTGGCCGAAACAAACACCTGGCCCATCTAGGAGTGGCACTGCAGTTTTCGAGCAAGAGGATGAGTGCTTCCATCCTCATGTGAATCTGAACCACTAGCCATGAACACAGGCCAAGGCCTCAGCCGTTCCTTGCCACTCCGTGTCGTAAATGGCATATTGGCAAGTTTACGCTTCTCATCAGATGCTTTTAATTTTGATTTTTGGGTCATTTTACTGAACTTTTGTTTTTTTGGATTTTACATGCTCTCTACTATGACATTGGGCATCGGCCTTGGCAGACGACGTTGATGGCATTTCATCGTCTCGGCCATGACTAGTGGCAGCAGCTTCAGCACGAGGTGGAAGTGGATCTTGATCTTTCCCTATTTTACCCTCCACATTTTTGTTCTCCATTTTTTAATGTGTGGAATTATATGCCAGTAATATATAAATAGCAATGGCCTACTGTACCGTACTGCTATATATTATATACTGATGGTCAGCAAAATTATGCACTGTCCTCCTACTATATATACTGCGCACAACTAAAATGCACCACAGGTATGGATGGATAGCATACTAGATGACACAGAGGTAGGTAGAGCAGTGGACTACTGTACCATACTGCTATATATTATATACTGGTGGTCAGCAAAATTATGCACTGTCCTCCTACTATATATACTGTGCACAACAACTAAAATGCACCACAGGTATGGATGGATAGTATACTTGACGACACAGAGGTAGGTAGAGCAGTGGCCTACTGTACCGTACTGCTATATATTATAAACTGGTGGTCAGCAAAATTATGCACTGTCCTCCTACTATATATACTGCGCACAACAACTAAAATGCACCAAAGGTATGGATGGATAGTATACTTGACGACACAGAGGTAGGTAGAGCAGTGGCCTACTGTACCGTACTGCTATATATTATATACTGGTGGTCAGCAAAATTATGCACTGTCCTCCTACTATATATACTGTACACAACAACTAAAATGCACCACAGGTATGGATGGATAGTATACTTGACGACACAGAGGTAGGTAGAGCAGTGGCCTACTGTACCATACTGCTATATATTATATACTGGTGGTCAGCAAAATTATGGACTGTTTTCTTACTATATATACTGCGCACAACAACTAAAATGCACCACAGGTATGGATGGATAGTATACTTGATGACACAGAGGTAGGTAGAGCAGTGGCCTACTGTACCGTACTGCTATATATTATATACTGGTGGTCAGCAAAATTAGGCACTGTCCTCCTACTATATATACTGCGCACTACAACTAAAATGCACCACAGGTATGGATGGATAGTATACTTGACGACACAGAGGTAGGTAGAGCAGTGGCCTACTGTACCGTACTGCTATATATTATATACTGGTAGTCAGCAAAATTATGCACTGTCCTCCTACTATATATACTGCGCACAACAACTAAAATGCACCACAGGTATGGATGGATAGTATACTTGACGACACAGAGGTAGGTAGAGCAGTGGACTACTGTACCATACTGCTATATATTATATACTGGTGGTCAGCAAAATTATGGACTGTTTTCTTACTATATATACTGCGCACAACAACTAAAATGCACCACAGGTATGGATGGATAGTATACTTGATGACACAGAGGTAGGTAGAGCAGTGGCCTACTGTACCGTACTGCTATATATTATATACTGGTGGTCAGCAAAATTAGGCACTGTCCTCCTACTATATATACTGCGCACAACAACTAAAATGCACCACAGGTATGGATGGATAGTATACTTGACGACACAGAGGTAGGTAGAGCAGTGGCCTACTGTACCGTACTGCTATATATTATATACTGGTGGTCAGCAAAATTATGCACTGTCCTCCTACTATATATACTGTGCACAACTAAAATGCACCACAGGTATGGATGGATAGTATACTTGATGACATAGATATAGGTAGAGCAGTGGCCTACTGTACCGTACTGCTATATATTATATACTGGTGGTCAGCAAAATTATGCACTGTCCTCCTACTATATATACTGCGCACAAAAACTAAAATGCACCACAGGTATGGATGGATAGTATACTTGACGACACAGAGGTAGGTAGAGCAGTGGCCAACTGTACCATACTGCTATATATTATATACTGGTGGTCAGCAAAATTATGCACTGTCCCCCTACTATATATACTACGCACAACTAAAATGCACCACAGGTATGGATGGATAGTATACTTGACGACACAGATATAGGTAGAGCAGTGGCCTACTGTACCGTACTGCTATATATTATATACTGGTGGTCATCAAAATTATGCACTGTCATCCTACTATATATACTGTGCACAAAGACTAATATGCACCACAGGTATGGATGGATAGTATACTTGATGACACAGAGATAGGTAGAGCAGTGGCCTACTGTACCGTACTGCTATATATTATATACTGGTGGTCAGCAAAATTATGCACTGTCCTCCTACTATATATACAGCGCACAACAACTAAAATGCACCACAGGTATTGATGGATAGTATACTTGACGACACAGAGGTAGGTAGAGCAGTGGTCTACTGTACCGTACTGCTATATATTATATACTGGTGGTCAGCAAAATTATGCACTGTCCTCCTACTATATATATACTGCGCAAAACTTAAATGCACCACAGGTATGGATGGATAGTATACTTAACGACACAGAGGTAGGTAGAGCAGTGGACTACTGTACCGTACTGCTATATATTATATACTGGTGGTCAGCAAAATTATGCACTGTCCTCCTACTATATATACTGAGCACAACAACTAAAATGCACCACAGGTATGGATGGAAAGTATAATTGACTACACAGAGGTAGGTGGAGCAGTGGACTACTGTACCGTACTGATATAATACTGGTGGTCACGGGTCAGCAAAATTCTGCACTGTCTTCCTACTATATACTACAATGCAGTACAGATATGGAGCGTTTTTCAGGCAGATAACGTATAATACTGGTGGTCACTGGTCAGCAAAACTCTGCACTGTCCTCCTACTATATAATACTGGTGGTCCCCAGTCCCCACAATAAAGCACACTGAGCACAGATATTTGCAGCACACTGAGCACAGATATGGAGCGTTTTTCAGGCAGAGAACGTAGATATTTTAAGCACACTGAGCACAGATATTTGCAAGCACACTGAGCACAGATATTTGCAGCACACTGAGCACAGATATTTGCAGCACACTGAACACAACTGAGAGAACGCTGCACACGTCCTCTCCCTATCATCTCCAATGCACGAGTGAAAATGGCGGCAACGCGCGGCTCCTTACATAGAATACGAATCTCGCGAGAATCCGACAGCGGGATGATGACATTCGGGCGCGCTCGGGTTAACCGAGCAAGGCGGGAGGATCCGAGTCTTCCTCGGAACTGTGTAAAATGGGTGAAGTTCGGCGGGGTTCGGATCCCGAGGAACCGAACCCGCTCATCTCTACTATATACTGTTAGTCTCCTAAATGCTGCACTGTAATACTATATATACTGCTCACAAAAATGCCGTACAGATATGGAATGAATACTTGCAGTGACACAGAGCTGCAAGAATGATACAGCAATGGCCTACTGTACAACTATATACTGTTAGTCACCTAAATGCTGCACTGTAATACTATATACACTGCTCACAAAAATGCCTCACAGATATGTAATGGATACTTGCAGTGACACAGAGCTGCAAGAATGATACAGCAATGGCCTACTGTACAACTATATACTGTTAGTCACCTAAATGTTGCACTGTAATACTATATATACTGCTCACAAAAATGGCGCACAGATATGGAATGGATACTTGCAGTGACACAGAAATGCAAGAATGATACAGCAATGGCCTACTGTACAACTATATACTGTTAGTCACCTAACTGTTGCACTGTAATACTATATATACTGCTCACAAAAATGCCGCACAGATATGGAATGTATACTTGCAGTGACACAGAGCTGCAAGATACAGCAATGGCCTACTGTACACAACTATATACTGTTAGTCACCTAAATGTTGCACTGTAATACTATATATACTGCTCACAAAAATGCCGCACAGATATGGAATGGATACTTGCAGTGACACAGAGCTGCAAGATACAGCAATGGCCTACTGTACTGTACTACTATAATTATTATATACTGGTGGTCCCCAGTCCCCACAATGCAGCACACTGATCAGATATTTGCAGCACACTGAGCACAGATATGGAGCGTTTTCAGGCAGAGAACGTAGATATTTTCAGTACACTGAGCACAGGTTATTTGCAGCACACCGAGCACAGATATTTGCAGCACACTGAGCACAGATTACGGAGCTTTTCAGGGATAGAACGCTGCCACGTCCTCTCCGTTCAATCTTCAATGCACGAGTGAAAATGGCGGCGATGCGCGGCTCCTTATATAGAATATGAATCTCGCGAGAATCCGACAGCGGGATGATGACGTTCGGGCGCGTTCGGGTTAACCGAGCAAGGCGGGAAGATCCGAGACTGCCTCGGAACCGTGTAAAATAGGTGAAGTTCGGGGGGGGGGGGGGGGGGTGTTCGGATCCCGAGGAACCGAACCAGCTCATCTCTACTTAAAATGCAAAAGTTTATTGCAATGATTATTATTAATCAATTGGTAGTGTTTGAATTGTGCACCTGCAACCTTGTCTTTGTATGCAGTACTGAAAGTTCTCAGCTGGGTCGCACCTCTCATTACCGATGTGCACCCCAGGATCTCTCCCCTTATACCTAATGCTGTATCCAGAGATCCCTTCTGCCTGGTGGCAGAACCAACCCCCACCTGTCCTATATAATGGTTTTAATTAGGTTCCTGACATTTCTTAGACAGCATGCAGAGCAAGGTGAGTCATGCACTAATTTATATTAGATTGTCAGATAAGGGGTGAATTTCTGGGGCGTGAGTCCCACTGGACTGCTGTGGCTGGTTTTCCTCAGGAGCAACACAAGTTAACACTTAATTTCATATTTCCTTTCATCCCAATTGTGTGTGTTATTTCAATGTAACTCATTCAGGGTCGACGCTTCCATTAGGCAGCTGTAGGCAGCTGCCTGTGGGCTCCGGGACCTGAGGGGGCGGCCCACTGAGACTGCCTGGTAGAAAAATGAAGGCTGTCTCTAAAAGAGAGACATCCTTGTACTAGATTAGGGGTTGGCGGGCATAGGATCAGTGCAGTGTTACTTCAGCTGCTCAGGGAGTCAGGCACAAGTGACTTCCAGCCATAGAGATCAGCGCCAGCAAGAGTGGATGCAGGGCTGACAGGCAGGTGCCAGGGACAGAGGATGATAGCGCATCACCCGCCAGTGGAACTTCCAGGTTCCATGCAGGCGTCTTTGTGGCATTGCGCTTGCGCAGAAGCTGCAACTACCCAGGCAGCGCTTTCAACTCCGAGTCCTGAATTCTTGCCAGCACCGACCGCCGAACAAACAGCGCCTGACTGGTGCCACCCCCACACACAGTATAGGCGCCGGGCAGAGTAGAAGAAATGAATCTGAGGTGAGAAAAGAATCTCCCCTCAGCATACACAACACTGAACTGCCGGCACAGTGTGGGATCCTGTATCCCCCCGATGCTCTCTTCCTCCCCGATGTTCCCAGGTGAGATCCTGTGTCCCAACTACCCCCTGATGTCCCTAGGTCCTATGTACCCCCCCCCCCCAATGTCCCTAAGTCCTATGTACCTCTCCCCCACCCCTGATGTCCCTAGGTCCTATGTACCTCTTCCCCCCTGATGTCCCTAGGTCCTATGTACCTCTCCCCCTGATGTCCATAGGTCCTATGTACCTCTCCCACCCCTGATGTCCCTAGGTCCTATGTACCTCTTCCCCCCTGATGTCCCTAGGTTCTAAGCCCCTCCTCACCCTTCCCCTGTCTTCTGCCCAATGTCCTGTGTCACCCTTTCCCCCTCATGTACTGTACATGTCCTGTGTCACCTCCCCCATGTCCCTAGGTCCTGTGTCCCACCTCCCCCCTGATGTCCCTAGGTCCTGTCTCCCTCCTTCCCTTTCCCCCCATCTTGTGCCCATGTCCTGTGCCACCCCCTCCTATTCAGGTTCCCAGGTACTGTGTCACCCCTTCCCAGGCCCGGCGCTACCCGCTCAGCGAAGGGATGCAAAGCAGGTAGGCGCCTGATTGGAGAGGCGCCTTCCTGCTCTGCATCCCTGTGCTGCACTGCCCTGAGCCTGGCCTGTTCCCCTGCTGCTGCCGCCTGCAAATGCAAACTGACAGGCAGCAGCGCCGTCCGTTTAAAACCCTCCCTCCTTCCCTACAGAGGCATGATGATCGGACAGAGGCAGGATGAGCGGATGGAAGGTGGGCGGAGCTACACAGACTTAAGGGGGTGGGGTTACACGAACGAAAATGGGCGGGGCTAAACGGGATCCCCAAGCTGAGGCAAATCCCTTGCAGCCAACCAGACTGATACTGTAAGTGGATGGAAAAAAGGTGAGAGAAAGTGTGTGTATGTACTGTCTGTGTATGTGTGTGTGTGTATGTATGTATATGTGTGTGTTTGTGTGTATGTACTGTATGTATATATGTGTGTATGTATATGTACTGTATGTATGTGTTTATGTATGTATATGTGTTTGTGTGTGTATAAGTTTCACTTCTGCAGGCATTAATGGTAGATGGCAGAGGTGGAAGTTTCGCCGCAGCAGCCAGTGCAATGCATGGGGGCCCACAGCACTTGGGGGGCCCTCAACCAGCGGATCAGTCAGCAGGACTAATAACGGTGCGCTGCTGCTAGCCATGGGCTACAAGGAGAAAGGTGGTCTCCTCCCCTCCCTGACCTGTCCCTCCTGTCACCAGGCCTGACATAACACGCTCAGCGAAGGGATGCAAAGCACAGAGCACTGGGCTGGAGAGGCGCTATCCCTGCTCTGCATCCCTGCTGCTGTGCCCTTGTCACACTGTAGTGTCCTGGCGTCTGCTACCTTACTCCCTCTTCTCGTTGCGTCTCCGGCAACGAGAAGCGGCTCTTCTCAGGTCCACACGGCTCTCTTCTCTGGTGAGGTCACGGTCTCCCTCCCCTCTCCTCCCCACCTCTTAATTGTTCAGCACCGCACTGCGCCCGTGTCCTCCTGTGGACGGTATGTATAATGTATGTATAATTATGTATAATGTATATGTAATGTATGTATAATTATTTATAATGTATGTGTAATGTATGTATGGAAGTTTTTTGTTTTTATTTTACTAATAGCAGTGTGCAGACCATAGGCATCGTGGCACCCCCCATTCACAAGCTTGCCGCCGGTTAATGTGTCCCCCCATGCTGCCTATTAATGTCGCCCTCATGGCGCCCGGTCACGTCTCGTTCGTGTGCCATGCAGTGTCTCCACGCTTCTCCTGTCGACTCCCCGGTATGAGGCTCCTGGAGCACAGGAGAGCTGCTCTGTTGATGGGACTTGTGAGGAGACGGAGGAGCAGGACACGACGGGAGCTCTAGTCACACTTGCTCTGGCTATCTGTCTTAGCACCGCAGCTCCTGTGTGAGGCTGCTGCCACTGTCCACAGAGGGAACAACGGCGGCCGGGACCCGGGAGCTGTGGGGAGCAGGTGACATTCTTGTTTAACTTAGCGAGCGAAAGCGAGTACCTTTCACTACCATCCTGCCCCCCCTGCTCCGCACCACTGCTCCCATCCTGCCCCTCCTGCTCCGCACCACTGCTCCCATCCTGCCCCCCCTGCTCCGCACCACTGCTCCCATCCTGCCCCCTCCTGCTCCGCACCACTGCTCCCATCCTGCTCCGCACCACTACTCCCATCTTGCCCCCTCCTGCTCCGCACCACTGCTCCCATCCTGCCCCCTCCTGCTCCCATCCTGTCCCCTCCTGCTCCTCACCACTGATCTTATCCTGCCCCCTCCTGATTGGCTGCAGGTCGACGGCGGATTTGAAACAGTGGCGCTGTGGTCATAGGAGCTGCAGTGCCACCAACCACAGCTTCCTCCTCCTTGCACCGCCACTGCCCTCTGCCTCCTCCTCTGCTACACCGCTGCCGCCCTGCCGCCGCCCTCAGTCCTTCTCTGCATTTCCGCACCATGCCAACCACAGCCTCCTAAAACACCGCACCGCAGACCACAGCATCCACAGCACCGCCGCTGCTAAATAGGTAATCTTACCCTGCTGCCTTTCTCTCTCCCTAGTCCCTATTGTATGCCCTTGCTATCCCTCTTTCTGTCACTCTCCCTGTCCCTATGTCCCTGCTGTCACTTTCCCTCTCCCTGTCCCTATGTCCCTGCTGTCACTTTCCCTCTCTGTCTCTCCCTGTCCCTACTGTCACTCTCCCTGAATTTTGTCTCCATGTGGCATAATTTGAATTTCGGCTCATTCTGTGTCCTATAATGTAAATTTCGGCTCATTCTATGAGCTATAATGTGAATTTCAGCTCATTCTGTGTGCTATATTATGATTTTCTGCTCATTCTGTGTGCTATAATGTGAATTTCAGCTCATTCTGTGTGCTATAATGTGAATTTCGGCTCATACCGTGTGGTATAATGTGAATTTTGGGTCCTACCGTGTGCTATAATGTGAATTTCGGTTTATTCTATGTGCTATAATGTGAATTTTGGTTCATTCTGAGTGCTATAATGTGAATTTCGGCTCATGCCGTGTGGTATAATATGAATTTCGGCTCATTCTGTCTGCTATAATGTGAATTTCGGTTCATTCTATGAGCTATTATTTGAATTTCGGCTCATACCGTGTGGTATACTGGGAATTTTGGCTCATTCTGTGTGCTATAATGTGAATTTCGGCTCATACTGTGTGGTATAATGTGAATTTCGGGTCCTACCGTGTGCTATAATGTGAATTTCAGCTCATTCTGTGTGCTATAATGTGAATTTCGGCTCATACCGTGTGGTATAATGTGAATTTTGGCTCATACCGTGTGCTATAATGTGTATTTTGGCTCATTCTGTGTGCTATAATGTGAATTTCGTCTCATACCGTGTGGTATAATGTGAATTTCGGCTCATACCGTGTGGTATAATGTGAATTTCGGCTCATTCTGTGTGCTATAATGTGAATTTCGACTCATTCTATGTGCGGTGAAATGTGAATAAGATTGTGCTACTGTGTGACATAATTTGAATTGGGGGTACTGTTGTGTGGTCACACCCCGTAGAAAACCATAATCCTTTTTTGCGGCCTTCGGCGCACACTCTCATTTTATTAACTACAGTATGAGAGGGAGGGAGCAAATTTATAGTTTGCAGGGGGGCGCCGAACACCCTAGCACCGGCCCTGCCCCTTCCCTTTCATGTGTCCAGTGCTTGTATCACCCACCCCCATATCCTGTGTCACCCCCCCCCTCCATGTCCCCAGGTCCTGTGTTCCTCCAATCCCTCTCTCTACCCTCATGTCCCCAGGTCCTGTGTCATCTCCTCCACCTCATGTGTACTGTACTTGTCCTGTGTCACCTCCCACATGTCCCCAGGTTCTGTGTCCCACCTCTCCCACTCTCCACCCTCATGTCCCCAGGTCCTGTGTCACCTGCTCTCCCTCATGTGCCCAGGTCCTGTGTCACCCCCCTGGTCCTTTGTCACCCCCCCTCATATCTTGAGGTCCTCCATCCCCTCCTACCCACCTCATGTCCCCATGTCGCCCCTCATGTGCCCATGTCCTGTGTCACAGCTTCACCAGGCTCCTCCTTCCCTTCAGGGGGGTAGAAAGCTCAAATCTTGCCTAGGGTGCTTAGAAACCTTGCAAGGGCCCTGAACTCATTTCCCACCTTCACTTCTCACTACTTTACCTCTCACTACTTTATTTCTCACCACGTTACCTCTCACTATTTTACCACTGCTGTTTTTCAGCAGCCTTTCTCACTAACCTAACTAGGTCTCAGCAGGGTCGCACCTCTCACTAGCGGTGTGCACCCCAGGATCCCTCCCCTTAAAGATATTTAAATGTCTTACTCCTAATTTGGGAAGAAACAGAATCCAGCGGCTTTATCTCGCACATTAACTAAAACAGGATAAATCTCAAATTAACTGACAAAAACTCTATCTCATTAACGCTTTCAATACTCCAGGGTGCGCACAGTCTTCCTGCAGATACTGGTTTGCCCCCAGGAACTTGTCTGCCTGCTCTGCTGGCTCCTCTTTAATCACAGCCCTGAGTGCTGCACAATAATGTCACAGTGTAGCACCCGGCTACCTGTCACTGAGAAGTCAACACTTTGGCATCAGCCCTCAGAGGATAACACCTGGGTGCTGTCCGTACCCATGCTGCACTACTGACGCGTTTGCAACCAGAGTTATCACCAGAAATTTGTGGGCCCCTATAGCAAAATATTGAAGGTGCCTCTGTCCCAGTGCTTCACGAGAGACACCTCTCCACAGCAGTTATTAACTTTATGTCCCATAATAGTGCCCTATATTATTTTCTGGGCTAGTAGTGCTCTAGAAATAGTATACCCCATAGTAGTGCACTTGCTTATTTTGTGAAGCACTTTAGTTCCCTAGTTTTCAAGATGTCACATTGCAGGGCTGCCAGTACACATTATGCCACACAGCATTCAGCATGCAGTACAGTGTCCCAAGTTCATATTATGCCACCCATTGCACCCACTATAGTTAAACCCGTGCTTAAAGCCTTACACAGACAAATCACACATCATGCACAGAAAATCGAATACCTTTTTCAAACTACAGTATAAAACATATTGTAAAATTTGGTTGGAAATGGCTGCTGACATCATCCATTCTCTTCCAACTGTCCAGGCATCTGCAAGCATGGTGTGCTCTACAAGAAAGCAGGCTTGCAATGAAAACTTGTTGAAGCTGTTCCAGTTATCACTGAAGGGTGAGCTACTACAAAGAACTAAAGCCCCGTACACATGGGGGAGATGTGTGCTGAGCGATCTAGCACAGACCGCTCAGCACACATCTCTCCCCCAGCTCAGCACACAGAACGATGTGTGCTGAGCTAGGAGGGGGGGAGGCCGCTCATTTCCCCCAGTGGTGAAATGAGCAATCAACTAGATTTGACATGCAAATCTAGAGTCAGCGATCAGGGCCGGTTCTACACCTTGTGGCGCCCAGTGCGAAAGTTTCCACTGGCGACCCCCAATCGGCAAACCAGTTATTGCGTGCCGGAGGCACGCGGCAATAAATAGGGGCATGGCTTCATAGGGGAGAAGCGTGGCTACAGTTATGACCCCAGTAGCTGTGCACCCAGATTTGCCCCAAGTAGTTGTGCCCCCCAGATGATTTGCCCCCAGTAGATTTGCCCCCTGTAGCTGTGCCCCCAGTAGCTGTTCCCCCTGTAGCTATGCCCCCAGTAGATTTACCCCAGTTGTTGTGCCCCCTATAGCATTAGCTATGCCCCAGTAGATTTGTCCCAGTAGTTGTGCCCCCTATAGCTATGCCCCCAGTAGATTTGCCCCAGTAGTTGTGCCCCCTATAGCTATGCCCCCAGTAGATTTGCCCTAGTAGTTGTGCCCCATCACTGTGCCCCCTGTTGCTTTGCCCCCAGTAGTTGTGCCCCCTGTCGCTGTGCCCCCAGTAGTTGTGCCTCTTGTGGCTGTGCCCCTACTAAATTTGCCCCAGTAGTTGTGCCCTCTGTTGCTGTGTCCCCTGTTGCTTTTCCCCCAGTAGTTGTACCCCCTGTCGCTGTGCACCTTAGTAGACGCTTACAAACACACACACACAAAAAAAAAAATACTTACCACTGACCCGCTCCTGCTTCCCGACCACTGCTGCTGCTCCGTCTGGCCTCCCGCGGCTCCTCTCTATGGGAGAGACGTCTTGACGTCTCTCCCATAGCAGCGCTGCACAGACACTAGAGGTCAATAATGACCTCTAGCGTCTGACAAGTGCACCGGCTGCAGCGGACGCTCACACAGCCCACGGCTTCTGCTGCAGCCAGAGAGCAGGGTGCGGGTAGGCGGTGGTGCCTGCAGGGTGACTGCGGCCGCGCCCCTAGCGCCCCGGATGCAGGCACTGTTTGCCCGAACCAAGAACCTCTCCTGTCAGCGATAGCGACATGCGGAGCCGTGCATTGCTGATGCTATAGGCATACATACGGAGAGATCCATGCTTAATTTCTAAGAAATCTAGTCAGATTATTTAGAATTTAAGCAAGGATCTCTCCGTGTGTACCCCCATTAAGGTTCAAAAAGGGCTGAGATTACCTAAAGGATAAAATAAGGGACAAACTAGATGGGCCAAGTGGTTCTTATCTGCTGTCAAATTCTATGTTTTTATGTTACTATATTCAAGCCCTTAAGGCCAGTACTGACGGCCCGATGTGGGAGAGATGTGTGCTGAGCGAACCGCTCAGCACACATCTCTCCCACCGCTCAGCACAGCGCGATGTGTGCTGAGCAAGCGGGGGGAGACGGGGGGTGCTCATTTCACCCAGTGGGTGAAGTGAGTGACCCGCTAGATTGGCCTGCACGGCAGGCCAATCTAGCACCAGCGATAGCGATGCGCGGGGCTGCGCATCGCTATCGCTCTGGGAGGTACACACGGAGCGATCATGCTTAAAATCTAAGCAATCTAGTCAGATTGCTTAGATTTTAAGCAGCCATCGCCCCGTGAGTACCCCCCTTTAGCAGTTGAGGACCACAAAAATAAAATAAAGTATATGAATTATATTTTTAAATGACTAGGGAAAATGTCAACAGTTCTTAATACATTTTGTAACACTAGATACATTAGCATTACATTTGCTCAGTTTTTATGTGGAATCCTAAGTTTTTTTTTTCTATTAGTTCTAAATAATTTTGTGGGAATTTGTATATGATTCACAAAATGTAAAATTGAAAATATAAATAATTGTTTTTACATTTATAAACAAACGGTGATACTTACAGGAACAAATGTAATTTCAAATATGCTACTAAAATGTTTCACATTTTATCCTTATGAATGCTTTGTTCTTAATTTCTTATTCTTCAATCATTACAAATTGTTTTTTTTCTTGAAGACATGTCATTGGGAGTAGCAGATTGACAGCTAATGAAGTCATATATGTTGGTGAAGCCAAATTTTCTAACTCAGCGACTGAGATCATAGCATATTAATAAACCACCAAGCTTGTTTCCCCTAACTGATGATGCTTTTTCTATGCAAACAGACAGATGTTTTTTTGAAGAAAGAAAAACATGAATAGTTCCAAACAGCAACTGTGCCCCAAACACGTTTTTGTCTGTTTTCTCTGGCTAGACCTTTAGGCAATATCTATCTCAGTGCGAGCTGATTTATAAATAAAATGCTGTGTCTGCTTTCTCTAATGGTGACACTATGTCAAAGTCAAAAATACTTTAACTAGACTCTGATATACTATTTTCCTATTTCCATATTGAAACATGCAAATATTTGGAATTGCCGCTAGATATAAGTCTCATTGCTAAGCGTGCAAAAGTTTGATTGTTCTAATTCACACATATTTACAGGTAAGTGCATAGTTTTGCTGGGCAAAAGGACCATGGAGGTCATTCTGACCCGATCGCACGCTGCAGTTGTTCGCAGCAGTGCGATCGTGTCTGAACTGCGCATGAACCGCGACCGCAATGCGCAGGTGCGCTGCTGCCCGGCAGTGGGAAACGCCAGGCAGCGTGGCACCTTACGAAGAACGCGACCGCAAGGTGATTGACAGCAAGAAGGCATTTCTTTGTGGCAACTGACCATTTTCTGGGAGTGCCATGGAAAATGAAGGCATGTCCAGGCGTTTGCAGGGCGGGTGTCCTACGTCAATTCCAGGACCTGACAGGCTGAAGTGATCGCAGTGGCTGAATAAGTTCAGAGCTACTCAGAAACTGCACAAAAACTTTTTGCACAGCTCCCCTGCACAAGCGATCACACATTTGCTATGCTAAAATACATTCCCCATTAGGCAGCGACTATCTGATCACACGGCTGCAAAAAAATGCTACCGTGCGATCAACTCGGAATGAGGGTCTATGTCTTCCAAGTGTAAAGTTTTCACAATCTAGTGGGAGGTGTTGCTTGGACCAGGAGTGTGTCTTGCTGAATGGGGTTTGAGTATACTGTGTACAGTAAGTATACAGTACCTTCTACTAGTGATGAGCGGGTTCGGTTCCTCGGAATCCGAAACCCCCGAACTTCACCCATTTTACACGGTTCCGAGGCGGACTCGAATCTTCCCGCCTTGCCCGGTTAACCCGAGCGTGCCCGGACGTGATTATCCCGCTGTCGGATTCTTGCGAGATTCGTATTCTATATAAGGAGCCACGTGTCGCCGCCATTTTCACTTGTGCATTGGAGATGATAGGGAGAGGACTTGTGCAGCGTTCTCTCAGTTGTGTTCAGTGTGCAGCAAATATCTGTGCTCAGTGTGCTGCAAATATCTGTGCTCAGTGTGCTTGCAAATATCTGTGCTCAGTGTGCTGAAAATATATACGTTCTCTGCCTGAAAAACGCTCCATATCTGTGCTCAGTGTGCTGCAAATATCTGTGCTCAGTGTGCTTTATTGTGGGGACTGGGGACCACCAGTATTATATAGTAGGAGGACAGTGCAGAGTTTTGCTGACCAGTGACCACCAGTATTATACGTTCTCTGCCTGAAAAACGCTCCATATCTGTGCTGCATTGTAGTATACAGTAGGAGGACAGTGCAGAATTTTGCTGACCAGTGACCACCAGTATCATATCAGTACGGTACAGTAGTCCACTGCTCTACCTACCTCTGTGTCGTCAAGTATACTTTCCATCCATACCTGTGGTGCATTTTAGTTGTTGTGCGCAGTATATATAGTAGGACAGTGCATAATTTTGCTGACCACCAGTATATAATATATAGCAGTACGGTACAGTAGTCCACTGCTCTACCTACCTCTGTGTCGTCAAGTATACTATCCATCCATACCTGTGGTGCATTTTAGTTGTTGTGCGCAGTAGTAGGAGAACAGTGCATAATTTTGCTGACCACCAGTATATAATATATAGCAGTATGGTACAGTAGTCCACTGCTCTACCTACCTCTGTGTCGTCAAGTATACTATCCATCCATACCTGTGGTGGATTTTAGTTTTGCGCAGTTTATATAGTAGGAGGACAGTGCATAATTTTGCTGACCACCAGTATATAATATATAGCAGTACGGTACAGTAGTCCACTGCTCTACCTACCTCTGTGTCGTCAAGTATACTATCCATCCATACCTGTGGTGCATTTTAGTTGTTGTGCGCAGTAGTAGGAGGACAGTGCATAATTTTGCTGACCACCAGTATATAATATATAGCAGTACGGTACAGTAGTCCACTGCTCTACCTACCTCTGTGTCATCAAGTATACTATCCATCCATACCTGTGGTGGATTTAAGTTTTGAGCAGTATATATAGTAGGAGGACAGTGCATAATTTTGCTGACCACCAGTATATAATATATAGCAGTACGGTACAGTAGTCCACTGCTCTACCTACCTCTGTGTCGTCAAGTATACTATCCATCCATACCTGTGGTGCATTTTAGTTGTTGTGCGCAGTAGTAGGAGGACAGTGCATAATTTTGCTGACCACCAGTATATAATATATAGCAGTACGGTACAGTAGTCCACTGCTCTACCTACCTCTGTGTCATCAAGTATACTATCCATCCATACCTGTGGTGGATTTAAGTTTTGAGCAGTATATATAGTAGGAGGACAGTGCATAATTTTGCTTACCACCAGTATATAATATATAGCAGTACGGTACAGTAGTCCACTGCTCTACCTACCTCTGTGTCGTCAAGTATACTATCCATCCATACCTGTGGTGCATTTTAGTTGTTGTGCGCAGTAGTAGGAGAACAGTGCATAATTTTGCTGACCACCAGTATATAATATATAGCAGTATGGTACAGTAGTCCACTGCTCTACCTACCTTTGTGTCGTCAAGTATACTATCCATCCATACCTGTGGTGCATTTAAGTTTTGCGCAGTTTATATAGTAGGAGGACAGTGCATAATTTTGCAGACCACCAGTATATAATATATAGCAGTACGGTACAGTAGTCCACTGCTCTACCTACCTCTGTGTCGTCAAGTATACTATCCATCCATACCCGTGGTGCATTTTAGTTGTTGTGCGCAGTAGTAGGAGGACAGTGCATAATTTTGTTGACCACCAGTATATAATATATAGCAGTACGGTACAGTAGTCCACTGCTCTACCTACCTCTGTGTCATCAAGTATACTATCCATCCATATCTGTGGTGGATTTAAGTTTTGAGCAGTATATATAGTAGGAGGACAGTGCATAATTTTGCTGACCACCAGTATATAATATATAGCAGTACGGTACAGTAGTCCACTGCTCTACCTACCTCTGTGTCGTCAAGTATACTATCCATCCATACCTGTGGTGCATTTTAGTTATGCGCAGTAGTAGTAGTAGGACAGTGCATAATTTTGCTGACCACCAGTATATAATATATAGCAGTACTGTACAGTAGGCCATTGCTATTGATATATTACTGGCATAAAATTCCACACATTAAAAAATGGAGAACAAAAATGTGGAGGGTAAAATAGGGAAAGATCAAGATCCACTTCCACCTTGTGCTGAAGCTGCTGCCACTAGTCATGGCTGAGACGATGAAATGCCATCAACATCGTCTGCCAAGGCCGATGCCCAATGTCATAGTAGAGAGCATGTAAAATCCAAAAAACAAAAGTTCAGTAAAATGACCCAAAAATCTAAATTAAAAGCGTCTGATGAGAAGCGTAAACTTGCCAATATGACATTTTTTTTTTAAATACAATTTTTTATTGTTTAAAGATAGAGGTGTATACAAACAAAGGATGTATCGTCAAATACATGAAATGCAGGAATCCAAGTGCACAAAAACAATCAACATGGTGATCCAATCCGTATACAACGTAATAAATTGGGAAGAAACATCAGCAAGTACAATGTAGATTAGACTACAATTAAGGATTCAATCATGTTAGTGCATGTAAAACAAGAACGATACTTAAAAGAAAAATAATAATAAAAAAGATAAAAGAAAAAGAACGAGAAAAAGAAAAGAAGACAAGGGAGGGAAGTGAAAGGGAAGGGGGGTATCTGATCCTTTATATCGAGAGAAATCTGAAATGGAGTATAATAACCTATACAAAGTTAAATAATAAACCAATGTTAAGTAGCATTAGGAAATAGTAATAGTTCGTAATAAATGCCAATCCGTATGTTCATATACCTTCATGATTCTATCTTGAGTAGACAAATCTAAAGAATGTATAAATGGGGACCATTTGACATAAAACTTTTTGACATGTTTATCCATATCGGGAAAAGTATTATTTCTATCAAAGTTAAGGAGCTGAAGAAGCTTTAATTTAAGTTCTTGCAAGGATGGAGAAAAAGAGGAAATCCAATGTGTAAGAATGATTTTCTTTGCAAGTGTCACAATGGTTACCAACAACGGAATATGGGGTGAAAGTTCTCTATTAGGGAGCCAATTTTTAAAATTCGCACATAAGCAGGCTAGAGGATCAGGGCAAACATGTGTGGAAAATAAAGAGTTTAGGTATATAATTACTTTATTCCAGGAGCGCTTTATTTTACCACACTCCCAAAAACAGTGGAAAAAATTAGCGTGTGAGTAATGACATTTAAAACAGGAATCAGATGTGTTCGGTAACATATGTCTTCTTTGAGCAGGGGATATGTAGGCTCTATGTATAGTTCTCCAGTGCACTTCCTGGAGATAGGAGGATTTCAAAAATTTTAGAGTTTTAGAGCAATGTTCGGTAAGAGTCAGGGGGGAATCAATGTCAGGGATATCGCTTTGCCAGGTTAACGCCAGTGATTGCCATGATTTCGTATTAGAAATAGGTAATAGTATAGTATAGAGAAGTTTAATACAATAGGGGATAGTATTTAATAGGCGTAAAAGGGAATTAATGGGATCAGTAGAGTTTTGATGCCTAGTATTAGAGTCTAAAGAAAAGACATAGTGCCGTGTTTGTAAATACATGAAAAAATTAGAAGTGTGTAGAGAGAATTATGTTTGAAGAGTAGAAAAAGACAATATTTGCCCTCCAGGATCAAAGACCTGTGAGGTGAGCGAAAGACCTTTATCTTTCCACGTGAGGAAAATTGGATTAGATAGCGAAGGGTAGAATGAGGGATTGCCCCAAAGTGTATTATATGGAGAAGAAGACGGATTTCTTGTCAGTTTTTTATTAATAGTAATCCAAGCTGAATAAGTGTCTTGAAATAAAATATGATGTAAAATATTCGTAGGAATGTCAGATTTTTTAGAGTGAAGAAGGGCACTGGGAGAGTAAGGACTGAAAAGGGCTGTGTCTAGAGAAGTTGAAGTGTAAGTATATTTAGAGAGTAGCCAGTCTGAAATATATCTGAAATGAATGGCTAAAGTATATAATTTTAAGTTTGGAAGGGACATACCTCCGTGAGATCGGTGAGTCTGCAGTTTGTGGAAAGCAATTCGATGACGTTTATTTTGCCAAATAAATCTTGAGGTAATCTGGTCAAAGCGTTTCAAGTCAGAGATAGAAAGACTGATTGGTAACATTTGTAGTAAGTAAAAAATTTTAGGAAAGATAATGCATTTAACTACCGCTATTCTTCCAAGAATAGATAGTGGTAAATTTAGCCATGAATCATAAAGTGAGGATATTTTAGCAAGAGACGGTGTGTAGTTGAGTTTATATAATGAAGAAAGATCAGAAGGTATGCATAGGCCTAAGTATTTAATATCCGTTTTGATTATGGATAAGGAGAGAGGGTTTGTGGGAAGTTGTGTGGGAGTACCGGGGTCTTCTAATGTTAAGATTTCTGATTTCGCAGTGTTTATCTTAAATCCTGCTTGGGCACCAAAATTAGATATCAAAGAAAATAATGAGGGTAGGGAAGTAGAAGGGTTAGACAGGAAAAGTAATAGGTCGTCTGCATAAAGGGCAAGTTTTAATGGGATATTTCCAACTAATATACCATGAATGTTAGGGGAGTTCCTGATAGAGATTGCCAAAGGCTCGATAGCAATAGCGAAGAGTAAAGGAGAAAGGGGGCAACCTTGACGGGTACCCCGAGAGACCGTGAAAGGGGCAGATAAATGTCCGTTACACTAGAGCTGAGAGATCGGGGAGGCATATAGGGTTTGGATAATAGAGATAAAGGATGAGGGATAACCAAAGAGTTGCATGGATTTAAAAAGGTGGGACCATTCCAAAAGATCAAACGCCTTTTCTGCGTCTAAGGTTAGTATAATATTATGTGTCGATGTGGGGTGTGTTTTCAAATGTTGAATTACAGAGAGAACTTTGAGTACGTTTGTCACAGAATGTCAGCCCCAAATAAAACCGGATTGGTCTGGGTGGATTATGTGAGGGAGGGAAAATTATAGACGATCAGCTATGATTTTTGTAAAAATGTTATAATCTGAATTTAATAGAGAGATTGGGTGATAGGAACTTGGAAGGGAGGGGTCTTGTCCTGGTTTTAAGAGAACTTTAATTGTTGCAGTATTAAAGTATAGGGGAAGAGACTTTGAAAAAATTATTGAGTTATACAATGCCAAAAGGTGCTTATCAATTTTGTCTATTAATAATTTATCAAATTCATTAGAAAAACCGTCGGGACCCGGAGCTTTATTAGGTTTCAGGTGGCTAATAGCGGAGCGAACTTCTTCTAATGTAATGGGGGTATCTAAGGAATCAAGAAAATCAGAAGGAATTTGGGGTAGTTGAGGAAAAGACCAGGGTTGGAGAGTCTCATCAGAGGGGGGTAACTGCCCAGAATACAAAGTTTCATAGAATGATTTCATAATAGTTGCAAAGTTTTGGGGGTCATTAGTTAAGGAGCCGTCAGGAACTTTTAAAGGATGTACTATCATAGGAGGAGAGGTACCTTTCAGAATATTAGTTAGAAGCTTACCTATTTTATTTCCGAATTTGTGAAACCGGAAATCAACTTTGAATTTATATTTGTCTCCCATCAAAGAGAGAAATTCGTTAAACTGAAGTTTTAATGTTAAATATGCAGATTTAGTGGACTGAGAGGGGTGGGTTTTGAAAACTTGAAAAGCTGCAGAGAGGGCATGTTGTATCTCTAATTAGGATTGAGCATATTTTTTCCTCAAGGCCATGGAATATGAAATAATGTTACCCTGAAGTACTGATTTAGCTGTTTGCCAAAACAGAGGGGGATATAATTCCGAATGTTGTTCATTTGAAAAATAAAAGGAGTCCCATGTCGCCTGCAGGGAGTCACAAAATTTCGTAGAGTTAGAAAGATGAGAGGGAAATCTCCATTGAGGGGTCGGAGTGTGAGTAGGTTGTAAAATGAAAGAAAACCAAATCAAAGCGTGATCAGAGATAAAAATGGGTTCAATGGCTGTATCCATTACTGATGGGAAGAGATGTTGGGATATAAACACATAATCGATTCTAGAGAATGTATCGTGGGCAGAGGAGTGGCAAGAAAATTCTCTTTCTATCGGGTGAAGTGCACGCCAAATATCGGTTAGTTGCAAAGTTTCAGAGAAGTGAGGTATTCCAAGTTTAGGAAGGTGTTGGGGAGTCCTAGAAGTATTGGAGCGGTCTAAATAATTTGAAGATATTAAATTGAAATCACCACAAACAATAAGATTATCATTGGAAAATGGAGTCAATTTAGCTAGTTTCATCTGAAAGAAAGATTTTTTATAAGTGGTAGGAGCGTAAATATTGCAAAGGACAAAAACACGTGAATCAATAGAGAGTTTAGTGAGTAAGAATCGGCCATTAGGATCTATATCAGAGGATAACACATTAATGTTAAGGTTACGTTTTGCTAAGAGAACAACTCCCCTAGATTTAGAGTTATATGGAGCTGCCGCTATGAGGGACCAGTGTGACATCTGCAATTTCATGGATTCCTGTTGTGTTAGATGAGTTTCCTGAAGAAACGCAATATTAATATTCGTCTTGGATAAATACATAAGAATTTTACGGCGTTTAGCCGGGGAGTTAATTCCACCAACATTTAGTGTACCAACTTTAAGGTCATTCATTTGAATGTCGAAGAAGGGTAGAAAAGGAAAAAGAGCAACCTTATATCAGAAGCATGGATCAGAAAAAGGAAATAGGAAATGGGGATGGGGGGGAGGGGCATAGGGGAAATGCAAATATATACAAGAAAATGTGGTAAATGTTTGACATGCAAACAAACTTCCGGGCCAAAAATACATCATGAGAGCTGAAATTAGTCTAAACATTACTTCTAGGCCGGAACATTACCCCAGATAATTTCCCGACAACGGCATCTGGGTAAAATTAAGCCATATAATAAAACAGAGCGAAACCAAGAAATGTTACAATAGGTAAAGGATATGTTAAGAAATATACTATCTTTAAAGAAAAGCATCTCTAAGCATAATTGTTAGTTATAATCACAAATGAGGTACAAAATAACCTGAAAACGAGAGCCTATCCTAATGAAGACTCCCTGTTTAAGTGATATGCAGGTGGATAAAACTTAAATGAAACTACTTAGGACGTAGTCCATCATATTGAGTATTATCATAAGAATTAAACCATATTGAAATTTATCTTATTTACGAGAACCAAACAAAAAGAGAGGGATAACCCTTATACTAAGGATTTCTATGTAGAACCTGAGAATCAAGTGTCTGTGATGGGGCTGACATCCGTGATGTCATTATGGTCATCTGCAGACCCCTCTTGAAGGTAAGACGCTGCATCCTCTGGAATGGTGAAATCTAGGTGCTTGTCTCCATCATAAATTTGAAGTTTAGCTGGATAAAGTAAGGAGAATTTGCGTTTGGCGGATACTAATTTCGTACAAATGGGGTTAAAAGCCTTTCGAGCTCTTGACAATTCGGTCGAAAAGTCTTGAAATATGAACAGTCGGTTGTTCTCCCACTGTAGAGACCGAATCTTCCTAGACGCAGACCATATGGCAACTTTGTGAAGATAGTTGAGGCATCTGAACAAGGTGACCCGAGGGCGACCCTCAGAGGAGCGAGGCGGAGGCCCAACGCGGTGCACGCGTTCAATTACTAGGTCTTTGCAGACGTCAGTGATACCAAGGAGGGTAGGGAGCGTTACTTGAACAAATTGAGTGAGACCATCTCCTTTCACCGATTCCGGTAGGCCGACCAGCCTAATATTATTTCTTCTAGACCTATTTTCTGCGTCGTCTAGCTTCATCCAAAGCTGGTAATTTTGTTTTTCAAGGCGTTTAATACAGCCCTGAACATCAGCCATATCATGACAAAGACCTCCAATTCTGTTCTCGTTAACAGAGACTTTATGTGAGAGATGTTGCAGTTGGAGTGAGATATCGGACACTGCCTTCGACAGTAATGGAGATACAGCTTGTGTTATGGCCTCCGTCAGATCTGCATATGTAATAGGTGAATCAGGAGATCGGTCAGTTGGTGGGGTACATGAGAGAGATTGCGATGCAATTAATTTTTTAGGAGCTGGAGATGAAGGGGGGGTAGTAATGCCTGGAGCCATGGTTGAATTAGCTCTCCTTTTTTCCTGTCTAACAGGGAGGGAGGAGGCTGGGACCTTAGCTGCAGAATTGGGGGACAGGAAACGGTCCATCATTAATAGGAGGTGAGGAAGAAACAGGAGACTTGAGCACCGTTAATATATCACTGCATTCAGTGTAATGAGGAAAAGCTGGGTGACGTGTGGAGAGGGCCTTTTGGTAAAGGCTATAATAATGCTGTGAGGCATCTGAGTATAGCAAAAACTGTACCTTTAGCGTGCAGTGTCCCTGGGAGTAACTGAGTACACCGTCTATCCGTTCTGAGGTGGAGTGACTTGGACGGTTGTTATGGAGATCGTACCCGGCCTTGTGAATGCGGCACACCATGAACTTCCTCGGCGGCTTTCCAGATTATATGTACTTGTAGCGTTGCTGGTGGCGACCCACGCGGCTAAAAGAAAGGCCGCAGATCGTGGTGCACAGTCTCTCCGCTGTTAGCTCTGTGAGAGCAGCCACTGTGACACGCTGACTGGCGGGTGCCTCCTGCAATAGCGAGGCGGCTCGGCGTGGACGTCTGATGCCGGAGGAGTCTCGCGGAATGGCACCACTGAGGTTGCTATGGCGATCACGCCTGGCCTTGTGAGTGTGGGACACCGTGACCGTCCTCGGCAAAGGACTGCTGCAGACCTTTGCACTCAGCCTGTCCCACTGATAGTTCCGTGAGAGCAGCCTCAGTGACGCGCTGACTGGCGGGGGTCTCCTGCGATAGAGGAGCTGTTCAGCGTGAACGGCTGCCGCCGGAGGAGTCTCGCGGGATGGCACTGCTGAGGCTTTAGCGAGGTGGCAGGCTCCTGGAGACTGTAAAAACAGTCGTTATAACGGTGCCGGTGTCGGGAATTATCGGAGCTCTGCTGTGGTGAGTCTTCACAGCATGAGACCGGAACCGGAAGTCTCGCCAATATGACATTTATGACACAGAGTGGCAAGGAACGGCTTAGGCCCTCTCCTATGTTCCTCATGACTAGTGGGTCAGCTTCACATGAGGATGGAAGCACTCATCCTCCCACTAGAAAAATGAAAAGACTTAAGCTGGCAAAAGCACAGCAAAGAACTGTGCGTTCTTCTAAATCACAAATCCCCAAGGAGAGTCCAATTGTGTCGGTTGCGATGCCTGACCTTCCCAACACTGGACGGGAAGAGGTGGCGCCTTCCACCATTTGCATGCCCCATGCAAGTGCTGGAAGGAGCACCCGCAGTCCAGTTCCTGATAGTCAAATTGAAGATGTCACTGTTGAAGTACACCAGGATGAGGATATGGGTGTTGCTGGCACTGAGGAGGAAATTGACAAGGAGGATTCTGATGGTGAGGTGGTTTGTTTAAGTCAGGCACCCGGGGAGACACCTGTTGTCCGTGGGACGAATATGGCCATTGACATGCCTGGTCAAATTACAAAAAAACATCACCTCTTCGGTGTGGAATTATTTCAACAGAAATGCGGACAACTGGTGTCAAGCCATGTGTTGCCTTTGTCAAGCTGTAATAAGTAGGGGTAAGGACGTTAACCACCTAGGAACATCCTCCCTTATACGTCACCTGGAGCGCATTCACCAGAAGTCATTGACAAGATCAAAAACTTTGGGTGACAGCGGAAGCAGTCCACTGCCAACTAAATCCCTTCCTCTTGTAACCAAGCTCCTGCAAACCACACCACCAACTCCCTCAGTGTCAATTTCCTCCTTAGACAGGAAAGCCAATAGTCCTGCAGGCCATGTCACTGTCAAGTCTGACGAGTCCTCTCCTGCCTGGGATTCCTCCGATGCATCCTTGAGTGTAACGCCTACTGCTGCTGGCGCTGCTGTTGTTGCTGCTGGGAGTCGATCGTCATCCTTGAGGGGAAGTCGGAAGACCACTTGTCCTACTTCCAGTAAGCAATTGACTGTCCAACAGTCCTTTGCGAGGAAGATGAAATATCACAGCAGTCATCCTGCTGCAAAGCGGATTACTCAGGCCTTGGCAGCCTGGGCGGTGTTAAACGTGTTTCCGGTATCCACCGTTAATTCACAGGAAACTAGAGATTTGTTTGAGGTACTGTGTCCCTGGTACCAAATACCATCTAGGTTTCATATCTCTTTGCAGGCGATACCGAGAATGTACACAGACCTCAGAAAAAGAGTCACCAGTGTCCTAAAAAATGCAGTTGTACCCACTGTCCACTTAACCACGGACATGTGGACAAGTGGAGCAGGGCAAACTAAAGACTATATGACTGTGACAGCCCACTGGGTAGATGTATTGCCTCCCGCAGCAAGAACAGCAGCGGCGGCACCAGTAGCAGCATCTCGCAAACGCCAACTCATTCCTAGGCAGGCTACACTTTGTATCACTGCTTTCCATAAGAGGCATACAGCTGACAACCTCTTACGGAAACTGAGGAACATCATCGCAGAATGGCTTACCCCAAGTGGACTCTCCTGGGGATTTGTGACATCGGACAATGCCAGCAATATTGTGCGTGCATTACATGTGGACAAATTCCAGCACATCCCATGTTTTGCACATACATTGAATTTGGTGGGGCAGAATTATTTAAAAATGACAGGGGCGTGCAAGAGATGCTGTCGGTGGCCCGAAGAATTGCGGGCCACTTTCGGCATTCAGCCACCGCGTGCCGAAGACTGGAGCACCAGGAAACACTCCTGAACCTGCCCCGCCATCATCTGAAGCAAGAGGTGGTAACAAGGTGGAATTCAACCCTCTATATGCTTCAGAGGATGGAGGAGCAGCAAAAGGCCATTCAAGCCTATACAGCTACCTACGATATAGGCAAAGGAGGGGGAATGCACCTGACTCAAGCGCAGTGGAGAATGATTTCAACGTTGTGCAAGGTTCTGCAACCCTTTGAACTTGCCACACGTGAAGTCAGTTCAGACACTGCCAGCCTGAGTCAGGTCATTCCCCTCATCAGGCTTTTGCAGAAGAAGCTGGAGAGATTGAAGGAGGAGCTAAAACAGAGCGATTCCGCTAGGCATGTGGGACTTGTGGATGGAGCCCTTAATTCGCTTAACCAGGATTCACGGGTGGTCAATCTGTTGAAATCAGAGCACTACATTTTACTCGATCCTAGATTTAAAACCTACGTTGGATCTCTCTTTCCGGCAGACACAAGTCTGCAGAGGTTCAAAGACCTGCTGGTGAGAAAATTGTCAAGTCAAGCGGAACGTGACCCGTCAACATCTCCTCCTTCACATTCTCCCGCAACTGGGGCTGCGAGGAAAAGGCTAAGAATTCCGAGCCCACCCACTGGTGGTGATGCAGGGCAGTCTGGAGCGAGTGCTGACATCTGGTCCGGACTGAAGGACCTGCCAACGATTACTGACATGTCGTCTACTGTCACTGTATATGATTCTGTCACCATTGAAAGAATGGTGGAGGATTATATGAGTGACAGCATCACTGTAGGCATGTCAGACAGTCCGTACGTATACTGGCAGGAAAAAGAGGCAATTTGGAGGCCCTTACACAAACTTGCTTTATTTTACCTAAGTTGCCCCCCCTCCAGTGTGTACTCTGAAAGAGTGTTTAGTGCAGCCGCTCACGTTGTCAGCAATCGGCGTACAAGGTTACTTCCAGAAAATGTGGAGAAGATGATGTTCATCAAAATTAATTATAATCAATTCCTCCGTGGAGACATTCACCAGCAATTGCCTCCAGAAAGTACACAGTGACCTGAGATGGTGGATTCCAGTGGGGACGAATTAATTGTCTGTGGGGAGGGGGATGTACACAGTGAAAGGGGTGAGGAATTGGAGGATGAAGAGGAGGTGGACATCTTGCCTCTGTAGAGCCAGTTTGTGCAAGGAGAGATTGATTGCTTCTTTTTTGGTGGGGGCCCAAACCAACCAGTCATTTCAGTCACAGTCGTGTGGCAGACCCTGTAGCTGAAATGATGGGTTTGTTAAAGTGTGCATGTCCTGTTTGTACAACATAAGGGTGGGTGGGAGGGCCCAAGGACAATTCCATCTTGCACCTCTTTTTTCTTTCAGTTTTCTTTGCATCATGTGCTGTTTGGGGACTATTTTTTGAAGTGCCATCCTGCCTGACACTGCAGTGCCACTCCTAGATGGGCCAGTTGTTTGTGTCGGCCACTTGGGTCGCTTAGCTTAACAATCCAGCGACCTTGGTGCACCTCTTTTTTTCTTAGCATCATGTGCTGTTTGGGGACTATTTTTTAAATCTGCCATCCTGTCTGACACTGCAGTGCCACTCCTAGATGGGCCAGGTGTTTGAGTCGGCCACTTGGGTCGCTTAGCTTAGCCATCCAGCAACCTTGGTGCACTTCTTTTTTTCTTTGCATCATGTGCTGTTTGGGGACAATTATTTTAAGTGCCATCCTGTCTGACACTGCAGTGCCACTCTTAGATGGGCCAGGTGTTTGTGCCGCTCTCTTGGGTCGCTTTGCTTAGTCATCCAGCGACTTTGGTGCAAATTTTAGGACTAAAAATAGTATTGTGAGGTGTGAGGTGTTCATAATAGACTGGAAATTAGTGGAAATTGTGGTTATTGAGGTTAATAATACTATAGGATCAAAATCACCCCCAAATTCTATGATTTAAGCTGTTTTTGAGGGGTTTTTGTAAAAAAAACACCCTAATCCAAAACACACCCGAATCCGACAACAAAAATTTCAGGGAGGTTTTGCCAAAACGCATCCGAATCCAAAACACGGCCGCGGAACCAAAACCAAAACAGAAAATCCGAAAAATGTCCAATGCACATCACTACCTTCTACCAACATGCAAATGTAGAATCAAATTTGCAGGAGAAATTATTTAGCTGAGATTGTGAAGTTGAGAATGTGCAATTATGAACTATGTGCTTTTTTTGTATTGCACACCTTATTAAGTATGTATTGATCATTTGGTTTTATATATATTGGCCATATACTGTACAAGGGGCCTAATTCAGAGTTGATCTCAGCAGCAAATGTTTTAGCAGTTTGGCAAAACCATGTGTACTGCAGGTAGGGCAGATATAACATGTGCAGAGAGAATTAGATTTGGGTGGGATGTGTTCAAACTGTAAACTAAATTGCAGTGTAATAATAAAGCAGCCAGTATTTTAACCTGCACAGAAACAAAATAACCCACCCAAATCTAACTCTCTCTGCAAATGTTATATCTGCCCCCCCCCTGCAGTGCACATGAGGGGGTAATTCCAAGTTGATCGCAGCAGGATTTTTGTTAGCAATTGGGAAAAACCATGTGCACTGCAGGGGAGGCAGATATAACATGTGCAGAGAGAGTTAGATTTGGGTGGGGTGTGTTCAATCTGCAATCTAATTTGCAGTGTAAAAATAAAGCAGCCAGTATTTACCCTGCACAGAAATAAAATAACCCACCCAAATCTAACTCTTTCTGCACATGTTATATCTGCCTCCCCTGCAATGCACATGGTTTTTCCCAATTGCTATCAAAAATCCTGCTGCGATCAACTTGGAATTACCCCCATGGTGTGTAATTCAGAGTGATCGCAGCAGCAAATTTGTTAGCAGTTGGTCAAAACCATGTGCACTGCAGGGGGGGCAGATATAACATTTGCAGAGAGTTAGATTTTGGTGGGTTATTTTGTTTCTGTGCATGATTGTGCCCAACTGCTAACAAATTTGCTACTGCGATCAACTCTGAATTACTCCCAATATTATGTGCCTGCCCAATATGTAACAAACAATGAAGACAATTTTATACCTTTATTATTAACATCTTCTTTGGGATGTGTACACTGTACTATTACTGCAACACTAATTAGCTCATTTGAATTACACTATTTTCTTAGTTTATTTACTGACAATGGACAAGGATGATGTAGATATATATATATATATATATACATTGATGGGCGGCACTCACGAGTCTTTAGCAGAAGAATAACTCAGACGGACAGCGTCACAGTGTTCAAAGTTTCAGTCACTTTAAGACTTTTTTCAAGAACTCAAAAAAGCAGCATATCAGAACTCTGGATAGTAGACAGCAGGAACGTATCAGGCTATAATTATATTTATATATATACAGACACAGACAGATACAAACAAGCAGAGAGAATTTTTAACAATGTTTAAAAACATTTTAAAGGAAATTTGTTTTGTGTTCTTACAATTTTGTTATTTTCCTCAACCGTTAATAAATTACTTTGTTTTTCACACTAGCATAAACTATATTTAATTGAACTAACAAGGTTTAATGATGGTTATTCACTATATACTTCATCCAACTTATTCCTGCTTATTAACAAAGCTAGAACTGGCTAGAACACGTCAAACAAGTTTTCTGTAATCTGTCATCAGAAATGTTGTCAATAGATAGTCAAATGGGAAAAATATTTAGCTAAAACAATATTATATTAGTGTAAAAAAAGTTTGATGTTATCATTACTGAACATCTAAATTAAGTATATAAATTAAGTTTCAGCTACAAACAAATAGCTTGCCAACACTAAGTTTTCTTTTTATGAAATAATAAGATAAATTAAACGAAGTCGCAACAATTATACTGTGCTTTTTTAAAAAGAAAAATCTAAATGCAGAGCAACCAACCACAGTAAAGGAACATCATGAAGATCATGATAATGAGCCACAATTGGTGCCAACCTCCTATCCACTTGATGGTCCTGCACATTCTCGATCTCTGTGGCTCCTCGAGGGAATACAAGATGTCCATAAAACCAAACAGTTGAAGTCATCTATTAATCAAACCCTCCAGAAGATGAAGGACTAGTAGGGATAATCTTTGCTCTGCACAGAACCAGAGCCTGGTCCTGCACCTGACAAACTGAGCCTTGGGGGACAGAGGCTTTGAGATCTGACACTGATCCTGCAGCACTAAGTGCTCATGCTACCTCATACCTGTTGATCTATACCCAAAATGAGCCCTGCATGAAAGAGAAGAAAAAGCAAATACTTTTTCATTTTATTTTCATTATTATTATTTTTTTACCAATGTTTGGTGGTCCTTTTCAATTTATCCTACCTGTTTAATAGATTAAAGCAGTACATGTTCTTTTAGTAACATTGAGCAATACATTTAGTTGACTTGAAAAAATATATATACTGCACTGTGAAATCTTTGTTGAGTCCATCAATATATCAAAATATATTCACATCTCATCAACAATGTCATTTAACATGTATTGTCCATGTATACATACAGATGTGTCTTCTTACATTTTTGCTCTGTGTGTTAAGAACTGAGTACTTGGAACTCTGGGGAGTGGGTGGCAACTTGGGAGTTCCAGTACTCACGAGTGAAGCTGCGGCCAGTTATGAATGATCGCAGCAATGCCCACTCTAACCCCTGACTCCGTTACTTCCCCAAGTGATCGGTTGGTGCTTGCAGAGCTAGTCTTCTCCTATAGCAGCTGCATTTGAATGGGCGAATTAGGTCCGCCCAGACTCCGATGTCCCCAGGTCTTACGAGGTAACAAGGCACCAACTGAGACTGCGAGTGAATAAAGGGGAAGCTAACTAAGTCTAGCGTGACTACCAATGGGAGAGAATACAGAAAGGACGATGAATAGATTTATGCAACGTGGCCGCTGAAATTCCAACATAGGAACCAAGGCACAGTGTGTTGAAAGCTAAGACACTGAATATATGAGTGATTGTGAATGCAACAATGCATGAAGATGTTATAATACAGAAATACAGGAAACCTGTGCATGTTTGGAAACTCCAGAAAAACCTGAGTTCAAGGCAAGCTGGTTCTGGTCAAGTAATCAATCTGGCAAGGTCTCTGGGTTACAGTTTCAACACAGGCAGACAGAATCTAATACAGGCTGACAGGTTCTCACTGAATGCTCTAAGATGTTATAATACAGAAATGTAAGCAAGACAGTGCCTGTGTGGAAACTCCACACACTGCTTAGCAAAAATCAGAATACAAGGCTGGCTGGATTTGGTCAGGTTATCAATCAAGCAAGGTCTCCGGGTCACGGGTACAACACAGATAGACAGGATCTCTCTTGAGCTGACAGGTTCAAGATTCCACCATAGGACAGGGTCTGGACACAGATACAAACAGGAACATGTATCTATCACCGGCATCAGGTGAAAGGCAGGCTGGGTAATAAAGGAAGCATGCCCCAATCAGGATGGCTGGAAGCCAGATACAAGGTAATGGCGTAAATAACTGACAGGTGAGACAACACAGGCCACACATACAGGAAACAGGCTGCAGTTACACAGACTCACCACATAATGACCTAATTATCTGACAGGCAAGGCTGCACAGGCCACACATACAGGAGACAGGCTGCAATTACACAGACTCACCAAAGGCGGCCCAAAACAGTACTCTAAAGTACATGAGAAAACCTGACATGCAAACAGAAATATAACATAAAATACATAAACAGAATGCAAACAGGAATGAGCCTCAGCAGTGGCTCATGACACTGTGTGACATGTTAGCGCTGAGCCAAAAAAATGTGTCTTTGATGCAACGTAATGGAATAGGATGTACAAGCAGCTTCTGTTGATTAAAATGATATGCGACATGCCTATATTCTGTGTGTGACCGTGACTGTATTTGCATATAAAATGTTATGCTACAGTGTTTTCCTGGAAAACACTGTATTGTGGCATTTCTGATGCAGATAGAGCCGTTATTACACACAGAATTTAGGCATGCTGCATATCATTTTGATCAGCAGAATGTGCTGCCTATTATATTACTTTGTGTCTAACACGCATTTTCGCAGAGCAAATTGCAAATAAAAGATGCTCGGCTCTATTAAGTCCCACCAAGTATGGCATGACTTGAAGAGCTGTTTAGCATCACAGCAGCAAGGATGTAAGAGGACACATCTGTATTGTGACAAATTTTAACCCAGAATTAGCATGATTTATATAATCAATTCAAATTTTATTTGGTTTAAAAAAACATAAGAAAAAAATCATAAGAATTTGTGTTTATGTATTTTAGTTTTTCACTGCATCTGAAGAATTGATCAAACATACTCACAAATACTCTGGTTTTCTTCCTGTTCCTTCACAACAAAATAAACTAAATAAAATGCAGCTCCAAATTAATGGATTTTATGCACAGCCCTTGGAAATTCTGAATACATTCTGAATAAATATGCAATGTCATTATAAAAATCTCAACAAACATAAGATTATGATATAAAACATTAGAATAGGATATGATTAGTTTAACAGATATTACCAGTGCATTTTTGCTATGAAAAAAGGTACTAGTACTACTCACAAACTGCTGAAGGTACTGTGGACAGGTAAGTGGCTCCCTAATCTATTAAAGTTCTATTAAAGAACCAGGAAGAAGTGATAAAATATACTTGCAATGATGGTAACAGACCTTCGTTTTTCCTGAAATAAATAGGTGGCGGCATTCAGTAGTGTTGAGTACTATCAGAATAAAGGACTGGATATGGCATTTTATTACTAAAACACATTAAAGTGATGGCTGGATGTGCCAATACCAAGCTCTCCCATTCTCCAGGTCATCAGGAACAGGTAATCAGAAACACGGCTGTTGGCTGCTACTTCCGCGAGCCGCATTACTCTACAACGGGTTTCCGCTACTATATAGCTCTGCCCTACCACTCCCGCAGTGTATAAGGAGGGACAGGAGCACAGGAGCCATTCGTTGGCAGCAAGAAATCTAAACAGCAGCATAGCTGCTCTGGGGGGGGGGGGGGCTGGAGAAGTGCTCAGTTACACAAACACACACACACACACTGCTCACTGACACTACAACCTGCTGATACACACACACAAACACACAGACAGACACTGCTCTTCCACAATACACCCTGGGGGAGGGAATGAGGAAGCGGAGGAATGAGGTGTAGAGGCTCTACCTGTAATAACAAGTATGAGTGTCTCTACTGTGATATAACATCTATAAGGGGTTCTACTGTGTGGTGTAGTGTGAGTAGCGGATGCTAACGTGGGGTGAAATATTAGTAACGGACGCTACTGTGTGGTGTAATGTGAATAATGGACACTACTGTGAGGTGTAATGTGACTAACAGATGCTACTGTGTTGTGTAATGTGAGTAACAGATGGAACCGTGGGATGTAATGTTAGTAATGGATGCTACTGTGCTGTGTAATTAGAGTAACAGACGCTACCGTGGGGTGTAATGTAAGTAACAGACGCTACCGTAGGGTGTAATATGAGTAATGGACACTACTGTGAGGTGTAATGTGACTAATGGATTCCACTGTGTGGTGTAACATGAGTAACAGATGCTATCGTGGGTTGTAATGTGAGTAACAGACAGTACCGTGGGGTGTAATGTGAGTAGCTACTGTGCTGTGTAATGGGAGTAATAGATGCTACCATGTGGTGTAATGTGAGTAACGGATGCTACCGCGGGGTGTAATGTAAGTAACTGACACTACTGTGGGGTGTTATGTGAGTAATGGATGCTACTGTGCTGTGTAATTACAGTAACAGATGCTACCATGCGGTGTAATGGGAGTAACGGACACTACTGTGCTGTGTAATGTGAGTAATAGACGCTACCATGGGGTGTAATGTAAGTAACGGATGCTACCTTAGACAAGTAGAATAGCCTCCCATCAGAGGTGGTAGAGGCTAAGACAGTAGAGCAATTTAAACATGCATGGGATAGACATAAGGATATCCTACCAAAAAATAAGGATTAAATAAGGTTTGAGGTAAAAATATGGTCAAAAAAGGGGCAGACTAGATGGGCCAAGTGGTTCTTATCTGCTGTCACATTCTATGTTTCTATGTGTAATGTGAGTAACAGACGCTACCATGGGGTGTAATGTGAGTAATGGACTCTACTGTGAGGTGTAATGTGACTAACGGATGCTACTGTGCGGTGTAACGTGAGTAACGGATGCTACCATGGGGTGTAATGTGAGTAACAGATAGTAATGTATGGTGCAATGTGAGTAATAGTCATTACTGTGAGGTGTAATGTGAGTAACGGACTCTACTGTGCTGTGTAATGTAATAGATGGTACAGTGGGGTGTAATCTGAGTAATGGACACTACCATGGGGTGTAATGTGAATAACGGACGCTACTATGCAGTCTAATGTGAATTGGTACTAATTTGTGGCCACAACACTACCCCATGAAGCCACGCCCCCTATATGTTTTTGGTGGTTTTGTCCGCAAACTGTCTCACTGCTGCCTGACGGATCCAATCAGTGACCGATACCATTTTAACAGGCTACTGGTTGGCTGAAAGACAGACATTTTCTGACAGCCAGTGGCCTGCTTCCATGGTAGCGACTCCAGATTGGATCTGATAGGCAGCATTGAGGCAGTTTCCGGACCAAAACACCAGACATCCGAAATAGGTAAGAGCACGTTTTGCCTCATTTTCAGTAGAGATGAGCGGGTTCGGTTTCTCTGAATCCGAACCCGCACGAACTTCATGTTTTTTTCACGGGTCCGAGCAGACTCGGATCCTCCCGCCTTGCTCGGTTAACCCGAGCGCGCCCGAACGTCATCATGACGCTGTCGGATTCTCGCGAGACTCGGATTCTATATAAGGAGCCGCGCGTCGCCGCCATTTTCACACGTGCATTGAGATTGATAGGGAGAGGACGTGGCTGGCGTCCTCTCCATTTAGATTAGGGTTGAGAGAGAGAGAGAGAGATTGACCTGAGGCTGTGATACTGTAGAAGAGAGTGCAGAGTTTAGTGACTGACGACCACAGTGACCACCAGACAGTGCAGTTGTTTGTTTTATTTAATATATCCGTTCTCTGCCTGAAAAAAACGATACACACAGTGACTCAGTCACATACCATATCTGTGTGCACTGCTCAGCCCAGTGTGCTGCATCAATGTATATATATATCTGACTGTGCTCAGCTCACACAGCTTATAATTGTGGGGGAGACTGGGGAGCACTGCAGTGCCAGTTATAGGTTATAGCAGGAGCCAGGAGTACATAATATTATATTAAAATTAAACAGTGCACACTTTTGCTGCAGGAGTGCCACTGCCAGTGTGACTAGTGACCAGTGACCTGACCACCAGTATATATAATATTAGTAGTATACTATCTCTTTATCAACCAGTCTATATTAGCAGCAGACACAGTACAGTGCGGTAGTTCACGGCTGTGGCTACCTCTGTGTCGGCACTCGGCAGCCCGTCCATAATTGTATATACCACCTAACCGTGGTTTTTTTTTCTTTCTTTATACATACATACTAGTTACGAGTATACTATCTCTTTATCAACCAGTCTATATATTAGCAGCAGACACAGTACAGTGCGGTAGTTCACGGCTGTGGCTACCTCTGTGTCGGCACTCGGCAGCCCGTCCATAATTGTATATACCACCTAACCGTGGTTTTTTTTTCTTTCTTTATACATACATACTAGTTACGAGTATACTATCTCTTTATCAACCAGTCTATATATTAGCAGCAGACACAGTACAGTGCGGTAGTTCACGGCTGTGGCTACCTCTGTGTCGGCACTCGGCAGCCCGTCCATAATTGTATATACCACCTAACCGTGGTTTTTTTTTCTTTCTTTATACATACATACTAGTTACGAGTATACTATCTCTTTATCAACCAGTCTATATATTAGCAGCAGACACAGTACAGTGCGGTAGTTCACGGCTGTGGCTACCTCTGTGTCGGCACTCGGCAGCCCGTCCATAATTGTATATACCACCTAACCGTGGTTTTTTTTTCTTTCTTTATACATACATACTAGTTACGAGTATACTATCTCTTTATCAACCAGTCTATATATTAGCAGCAGACACAGTACAGTGCGGTAGTTCACGGCTGTGGCTACCTCTGTGTCGGCACTCGGCAGCCCGTCCATAATTGTATACTAGTATCCAATCCATCCATCTCCATTGTTTACCTGAGGTGCCTTTTAGTTGTGCCTATTAAAATATGGAGAACAAAAATGTTGAGGTTCCAAAATTAGGGAAAGATCAAGATCCACTTCCACCTCGTGCTGAAGCTGCTGCCACTAGTCATGGCCGAGACGATGAAATGCCAGCAACGTCGTCTGCCAAGGCCGATGCCCAATGTCATAGTACAGAGCATGTCAAATCCAAAACACCAAATATCAGTAAAAAAAGGACTCCAAAACCTAAAATAAAATTGTCGGAGGAGAAGCGTAAACTTGCCAAAATGCCATTTACCACACGGAGTGGCAAGGAACGGCTGAGGCCCTGGCCTATGTTCATGGCTAGTGGTTCAGCTTCACATGAGGATGGAAGCACTCAGCCTCTCGCTAGAAAAATGAAAAGACTAAAGCTGGCAAAAGCAGTAGCACCGCAAAGAACTGTGCGTTCTTCGAAATCCCAAATCCACAAGGAGAGTCCGACTCCAATTGTGTCGGTTGCGATGCCTGACCTTCCCAACACTGGACGTGAAGAGCATGCGCCTTCCACCATTTGCACGCCCCCTGCAAATGATGGAAGGAGCACCCGCAGTCCAGTTCCTGATAGTCAGATTGAAGATGTCAGTGTTGAAGTACACCAGGATGAGGAGGATATGGGTGTTGCTGGCGCTGGGGAGGAAATTGACCAGGAGGATTCTGATGGTGAGGTGGTTTGTTTAAGTCAGGCACCCGGGGAGACACCTGTTGTCCGTGGTAGGAATATGGCCGTTGACATGCCTGGTGAAAATACCAAAAAAATCAGCTCTTCGGTGTGGAAGTATTTCACCAGAAATGCGGACAACAGGTGTCAAGCCGTGTGTTCCCTTTGTCAAGCTGTAATAAGTAGGGGTAAGGACGTTAACCACCTCGGAACATCCTCCCTTATACGTCACCTGCAGCGCATTCATAATAAGTCAGTGACAAGTTCAAAAACTTTGGGTGACAGCGGAAGCAGTCCACTGACCAGTAAATCCCTTCCTCTTGTAACCAAGCTCACGCAAACCACCCCACCAACTCCCTCAGTGTCAATTTCCTCCTTCCCCAGGAATGCCAATAGTCCTGCAGGCAATGTCACTGGCAATTCTGACGAGTCCTCTCCTGCCTGGGATTCCTCCGATGCATCCTTGCGTGTAACGCCTACTGCTGCTGGCGCTGCTGTTGTTGCTGCTGGGAGTCGATGGTCATCCCAGAGGGGAAGTCGTAAGCCCACTTGTACTACTTCCAGTAAGCAATTGACTGTTCAACAGTCCTTTGCGAGGAAGATGAAATATCACAGCAGTCATCCTGCTGCAAAGCGGATAACTGAGGCCTTGACAACTATGTTGGTGTTAGACGTGCGTCCGGTATCCGCCGTTAGTTCACAGGGAACTAGACAATTTATTGAGGCAGTGTGCCCCCGTTACCAAATACCATCTAGGTTCCACTTCTCTAGGCAGGCGATACCGAGAATGTACACGGACGTCAGAAAAAGACTCACCAGTGTCCTAAAAAATGCAGTTGTACCCAATGTCCACTTAACCACGGACAAGTGGAGCAGGGCAGGGTCAGGACTATATGACTGTGACAGCCCACTGGGTAGATGTATGGACTCCCGCCGCAAGAACAGCAGCGGCGGCACCAGTAGCAGCATCTCGCAAACGCCAACTCTTTCCTAGGCAGGCTACGCTTTGTATCACCGCTTTCCAGAATACGCACACAGCTGAAAACCTCTTACGGCAACTGAGGAAGATCATCGCGGAATGGCTTACCCCAATTGGACTCTCCTGTGGATTTGTGGCATCGGACAACGCCAGCAATATTGTGTGTGCATTAAATATGGGCAAATTCCAGCACGTCCCATGTTTTGCACATACCTTGAATTTGGTGGTGCAGAATTTTTTAAAAAACGACAGGGGCGTGCAAGAGATGCTGTCGGTGGCCAGAAGAATTGCGGGACACTTTTGGCGTACAGGCACCACGTACAGAAGACTGGAGCACCACCAAAAACTACTGAACCTGCCCTGCCATCATCTGAAGCAAGAAGTGGTAACGAGGTGGAATTCAACCCTCTATATGCTTCAGAGGTTGGAGGAGCAGCAAAAGGCCATTCAAGCCTATACAATTGAGCACGATATAGTAGGTGGAATGCACCTGTCTCAAGCGCAGTGGAGAATGATTTCAACGTTGTGCAAGGTTCTGATGCCCTTTGAACTTGCCACACGTGAAGTCAGTTCAGACACTGCCAGCCTGAGTCAGGTCATTCCCCTCATCAGGCTTTTACAGAAGAAGCTGGAGACATTGAAGGAGGAGCTAACACGGAGCGATTCCGCTAGGCATGTGGGACTTGTGGATGGAGCCCTTAATTCGCTTAACAAGGATTCACGGGTGGTCAATCTGTTGAAATCAGAGCACTACATTTTGGCCACCGTGCTCGATCCTAGATTTAAAGCCTACCTTGGATCTCTCTTTCCGGCAGACACAAGTCTGCTGGGGTTGAAAGACCTGCTGGTGACAAAATTGTCAAGTCAAGCGGAACGCGACCTGTCAACATCTCCTCCTTCACATTCTCCCGCAACTGGGGGTGCGAGGAAAAGGCTCAGAATTCCGAGCCCACCCGCTGGCGGTGATGCAGGGCAGTCTGGAGCGACTGCTGATGCTGACATCTGGTCCGGACTGAAGGACCTGACAACGATTACGGAAATGTCGTCTACTGTCACTGCATATGATTCTCTCAACATTGATAGAATGGTGGAGGATTATATGAGTGACCGCATCCAAGTAGGCACGTCACACAGTCCGTACTTATACTGGCAGGAAAAAGAGGCAATTTGGAGGCCCTTGCACAAACTGGCTTTATTCTACCTAAGTTGCCCTTCCACAAGTGTGTACTCCGAAAGAGTGTTTAGTGCCGCCGCTCACCTTGTCAGCAATCGGCGTACGAGGTTACATCCAGAAAATGTGGAGAAGATGATGTTCATTAAAATGAATTATAATCAATTCCTCCGCGGAGACATTGACCAGCAGCAATTGCCTCCACAAAGTACACAGGGAGCTGAGATGGTGGATTCCAGTGGGGACGAATTGATAATCTGTGAGGAGGGGGATGTACACGGTGATATATCGGAGGGTGATGATGAGGTGGACATCTTGCCTCTGTAGAGCCAGTTTGTGCAAGGAGAGATTAATTGCTTCTTTTTTGGGGGGGGTCCAAACCAACCCGTCATATCAGTCACAGTCGTGTGGCAGACCCTGTCACTGAAATGATGGGTTGGTTAAAGTGTGCATGTCCTGTTTTGTTTATACAACATAAGGGTGGGTGGGAGGGCCCAAGGACAATTCCATCTTGCACCTCTTTTTTCTTTTCTTTTTCTTTGCGTCATGTGCTGTTTGGGGAGGGTTTTTTGGAAGGGACATCCTGCGTGACACTGCAGTGCCACTCCTAGATGGGCCCGGTGTTTGTGTCGGCCACTAGGGTCGCTTATCTTACTCACACAGCTACCTCATTGCGCCTCTTTTTTTCTTTGCGTCATGTGCTGTTTGGGGAGGGTTTTTTGGAAGGGACATCCTGCGTGACACTGCAGTGCCACTCCTAGATGGGCCCGGTGTTTGTGTCGGCCACTAGGGTCGCTAATCTTACTCACACAGCTACCTCATTGCGCCTCTTTTTTTCTTTGCGTCATGTGCTGTTTGGGGAGGGTTTTTTGGAAGGGCCATTCTGCGTGACACTGCAGTGCCACTCCTAGATGGGCCCGGTGTTTGTGTCGGCCACTAGGGTCGCTTATCTTACTCACACAGCGACCTCGGTGCAAATTTTAGGACTAAAAATAATATTGTGAGGTGTGAGGTATTCAGAATAGACTGAAAATGAGTGGAAATTATGGTTTTTGAGGTTAATAATACTTTGGGATCAAAATGACCGCCAAATTCTATGATTTAAGCTGTTTTTTAGTTTTTTTGGAAAAAAACACCCGAATCCAAAACACACCCGAATCCGACAAAAAAAATTCGGTGAGGTTTTGCCAAAACGCGGTCGAACCCAAAACACGGCCGCGGAACCGAACCCAAAACCAAAACACAAAACCCGAAAAATTTCCGGCGCTCATCTCTAATTTTCAGATATGAGCCTGGTGGGAAGACCCAAGCCAGGGCTCGGATCAGCTAGGAAGCTCTATGTTCGGGTGGGTTCAGTTTCCAGGAAACCAAACCCACTCATCTCTAATGTCTGGGGGTGGTGACGGGCAGTGTTCCAGAAAATGGGTGTGTCTGTCCCATATTATGTGCATAAAAAAGCAAGTGTATGCATCCTCAGATTTAGCTTCATGATTCAGGCAGTGTGATTTTGGCAGACATCCTGAGTAACCCGAGGGTTGTTAAAATGTCCGATGCACATGGAGAGGGAACCAATGCAGCATCTTTGTATGCAGCAGTGGATCACAGATGCCTCATGCATATTTTTATATTTTAGCACAGTAGCTGCGTACAAATACACTGTGGCTGTGCTTTACTGTCCACCTCTGAATTAGCCCCATAATATGGTTTAGCAGATGCACATGCTTCTTGTCATGCTCTGCATTTGTTAGTAATTGCAGAAAGATGCCCTTACTGTACTTTGCCTGTGCTAATACTAGAGATGTGCACTGGACATTTTTCGGGTTTTGTGTTTTGGTTTTGGATTCGGTTCCGCGGCCGTGTTTTGAATTCGGATGCGTTTTGGCAAAATCTCCCTGAAAATTTTTTGTTGTATTCGGGTGTGTTTTGGATTCGGGTGTTTTTTTTAAAAAAAAACCCTCAAAAACAGCTTAAATCATAGAATTTGGGGGTAATTTTGATCCTATAGTATTATTAACCCCAATAACCACAATTTCCACTCATTTTTAGTCTGTTCTGAACACCTCACACCTCACAATACTATTTTTAGTCCTAAAATTTGCACAAAGGTCGCTGGATGACTAAGCTAAGCGACCCAAGTGGCCGGCACAAACACCTGGCCCATCTAGGAGTGGCACTGCAGTGTCAGACAGGATGGCACTTAAAAAAATTGGCCCCAAACAGCACATGATGCAAAGAAAAGAGAAAAAGAGGTGCACTGTGGTCGCTGGGCGGCTAAGCTAAGCGACACAAACACCTCAATATCACAGGAATTATTTGTTCTAATCAATGGTATTATTGGTCCAAATCACTGGAAGAAAATGACAAAATCACTGGAATTATTCATTCTAATCAATGGTATTATTGGTCCAAATCACTGGAAGAAAATGACAAAATCACTGGAAGTATTCGTTCTAATCAGTAGTATTATTGGTCCAAATCACTGGAAGAAAATGACAAAATCACTGGAATTATTCATTCTAACAGCACATGATGCAAAGAAAAGAGAAAAAGAGGTGCACTGTGGTCGCTGGACAGCTAAGCTAAGCGACACAAACACCTCAATATCACAGGAATTATTTGTTCTACAAATCAATGGTATTATTGGTCCAAATCACTGGAAGAAAATGACAAAAGCACTGGAATTATTCATTCTAAGCAATGGTATTATTGGTCCAAATCACTGGAAGAAAATGACAAAATCACTAGAATTATTCGTTCTAATCAATGGTATTATTGGTCCAAATCACTGGAAGAAAATGACAAAATCACTGGAATTATTTGGCAAGATCACTGTAATCAATAATTATAAATCACTGATATTAATTGGTAAAATCTCACTATCGCTTTGCCTTGTGAAGTGGAATCTAGATGGGATTTTGTCCCGGGTACACAATAACTTCATCAATTGTCTCCCACTGCACTAATGGCGGAAAACGGGCACACGTCTAACTGCGCATTGATTATACTGATCACTGATGATACTAGGGAGAACTGACACTGAGCAGCGAGAACAGCACTGGACTGTTGTACTGTAGTATACTGGTCACCACAATGCAGCAATGACACTGAGCATAGATATTAAGCACTGATCAGGTTACTAGAAGTGACACAGAGCTGCAAGATACAGCAATGGCCTACTGTACTATACTACTATATACCGGTGGTCACCACAATGCTGCAGATATTGAGCACTGATCAGGATACTAGAACTGAGTCTGATACGGAGCTGCAAAATACAGCAATGGCCTACTGTACTGTACTACATGTATACTGCTGGTCACCAAAATGCTGCACTGCCCTACTATATACTGCTCACAACAATGCAGCACAGATATGGATAGTATACTTGACACAGAGCTGCAAGATACAGCAATGGCCTTTTGTACTGTACTACTATAATTATATACTGGTGGTCCCCACAATGCAGCACACTGTGCACAGATATTACCAGGTGTATCTCACACATCGCTCAGTACAGATTACAGGATGTATAATCACCAGGTGTATAATACACGTCGCACAGTACAGTATACAGGGTGTATAATTAATTACCAGGTGTATCACACACATCGCACAGTACAGTATATATGGTGTATAATCCCCAGGTGTATATCACACATCGCTCAGTACAGTATATAGGGTGTATAATCACCAGGTGTATAACACACGTCACACAGTACAGTATACAGGGTGTATAATTAATTACCAGATGTATCACACACATTGCACAGTACAGTATATAATATATAGGGTGTATAATCCCCAGGTGTATCTCACACATCACACAGTACAGTATATAGGGTGTATAATCCCCAGGTGTATCTCACACATCGCTCAGTACAGTATACAGGGTGTATAATCACCAGGTGTATCACAAACGTTGCACAGTACAGTACAGGGTGTATAATCCCCAGGTGTATCTCACACATCGCTCAGTACAGATTACAGAATGTATAAAATCACCAGGTGTATAAAATCACCAGGTGTATAGCACACGTCGCACAGTACAGTATACATACTGGTCACAACAATGCAGCAGATATTGAGCACTGATCAGGATACTAGAAGTGACACAGAGCTGCAAGATACAGCAATGGCCTACTGTACTGTACTATATGTATACTGCTGGTCACAAAAATGCTGCACTGTCCCACTATATACTGTTCACAATAATGCAGCACAGATATGGATAGTATACTTGACACAGAGCTGCAAGACACAGCAATGGCCTACTGTACTGCAGTACTATAATTATATACTGGTGGTCTCCACAATGCAGCACACTGAGCACAGATATTTGCAGCACACTGAGCACAGATATTTGCAGCACACTGAGCACAGATACGGAGCTTTTCAGGGAGAGAACGCAGCCACGTCCTCTCCGTTCAATCTCCAATGCACGTATGAAAATGACGGCGACGCACAGTTCTTTATATAGAATACGAATCTCGCGAGAATCCGACAGTGGGATGATGATGTTCGGCCTCGTTCGGGTTAACCGAGCAATGCGGGAAGATCTGAGGCTGCCTCGGACCCGTGTAAAATAGGTGAAGTTCTGGGGGGTTCGGATCTCAACGAACCGAACCCGCTCATCTCTAGCTAATACCCCTACTCTCTCACCAGTGGTGCAAGTAAAAATATTCTCTTAGTGGTACTGAGTGCCAAGATATGGGCTTGGCCATGTGCTTTGAGGTGCCATGGCCACATGACACTAGGGGGAGCGGCTACATGACACTAGCGGCGTGGCCACATGAAAGTCCATTTTATTAGCACTCTGGAGGCAAGGCTAGAAATATATAGTAATGCCTCCAGTATAACAGAAATATATAGTGATACCCCCAGTATAATAGAAATATACAGTAATGCCCCCAGTATTATATATATATATATATATTTGCCCCCAATTTAATAACAATATATAGTAATGTCTCCATTATAACAGGAATATTTACTGTAGTAGCGCCCCTGGTATAATAGAAATATGTAGTAGTGTCCACATTACAATAGAAATATAAACTATTGCCCTAATAATAATATCACATTATATTAGACATGAATTACCGCACACAGTGAAGCCAGAGACAAGCCCAGCAGCCCAGCCTGTGAAGAACAAAAGATGATCAGTGCTGAAACAGCTGCACTGTTGCACCCAACAAGGGAAGCCGCGGGAAAGTGCACCCAGGCTCTTCTCTTCACGCCAGCCTGTATGTGCAAGCAGTGACGCCAAGGGGGGTCGGGTGATGGGAACTAATTACCTGAGCCTAGGCTTCGCCTGGCACACACTGCTGTGTGCAGGGCTGCAGTAGGTCCAGGGAGGTTGTTGCCAATGAGTGCAGCAGTTCCCTCTGGCTGGACGGGGGTGGGGGTAAGAGATCACACTGACCTGTCCCCCTCCCTGGATCTGTCCCTGGCTGAGGAGCACATGGCAACCCCCACCCCCCCTCCCACCCCCTTGCAGGTTGGCATCACTTTGTGGCGCATATAAAGTATTTTCTAAACTCCTTTTTTTTTTAAAAGTGGGCACAGCCACACCTCCATGATTAGGCCATGCCCCCTTTTCCTTCCTAGTAGAGATGTGCAGCAGGCATTTTTCGTGTTTTGTGTTTTGGTTTTGGATATGGTTCTGCGGTCATGTTTTGGATACGGACGCGTTTTGGCAAAACCACCCTTTCGGATTTTTGTCGGATTCGGATGCATTTTGGATTCGGGTGTTTTTTTTCAAAAAACCCTCAAAAACAGCTTATATCATAGAATTTGGGAGTAATTTTGATCCTATAATATTATTATCCTCAATAACCATAATTTCCACCCATTTTCAATCTATTCTGAACACCTCACACCTCACAATATTATTTTTAGTCCTAAAATTTGCATCAAAGTCACTGGATGACTAAGCTAAGCAACCCAAGTGGGCTGCACAAACACCTGGCCCATCTAGGAGTGGCACTGAGTGTCAGACAGGATGGCACTTAAAAAAATAGTCCCCAAACAGCACATGATGCAAGATAAATAAAAAAAAAGAGGTGCAAGATGGAATTGTCCTTGGGTCCTCCCACCCACCCTTATGTTGTATAAACAGGACATGCACACTTTAACAAACCAATTATTTCAGCGACAGGGTCTGCCACACGACTTGTGGCTGAAATGACTGCTTGGTTTGGGCCCCCACCAAAAAAAAAAGCAATCAATCTCTCCTTGCACAAACTGGCTCTACAGAGGCAAGATGTCCACCTCATCCTCATCCCCCAATTCCTCACCCCTTTCACTGTGTACATCCTCCACCTCACAGAGTATTAATTCGTCCCCACTGGAATCTACCATCACAGGTCCCTGTGTACTTTCTGGAGGCAATTGCTGGTGAATGTCTCCACGGAGGAATTTATTATAATTCATTTTGATGAACATCATCTTCTCCACATTTTCTGGAAGTAACCTCCTACGCCGATCGCTGACAAGGTGACCGGCTGCACTAAACACTCTTTTGGAGTACACACTGGAGGGGGGGCAACTTAGGTAAAATAAAGCCAGTTTGTGCAAGGGCCTCCAAATTGCCTCTTTTTCCTGCCAGTATACGTACGGACTGTCTGACATGCCTACAGTGATGCTGTCACTCATATAATCCTCCACCATTCTTTCAATGGTGACAGAATCATATACAGTGACAGTAGACGACATGTCAGTAATCGTTGGCAGGTCCATCAGTCTGGACCAGATGTCAGCACTTGCTCCTGATTGCCCTGCATCACCGCTAGTGGGTGGTTTTGGAAATTTTATCCTTTTCCTGGCAGCTCCAGTGGTGGTAGAAAATGAAGGAGGAGCTGTTGGTGGGTCACGTTCCGCTTGACTTGACAATTGTCTCAATAGCATGTCTTTGAACATCTGCAGACTTGTGTCTGCCGGAAAGAGAGATACAACGTAGGCTTTAAACCTAGGATCGAGCACAGTGGCCAAAATGTAGTGCTCTGATTTCAACAGATTGACCACCCGTGAATCCTGGTTAAGCGAATGAAGGGCTCCATCCACAAGTCCCACATGTCTAGCGGAATCGCTCCGTTTGAGCTCCTCCTTCAATCTCTCCAGCTGTTTCTGCAAAAGCCTGATGAGGGGAATGACCTGACTTAGGCTGGCAGTGTCTAAACTGACTTCATGTGTAGCAAGTTCAAAGGGTTGGAGAACCATGCACAACATGGAAATCATTCTCCACTGTGCTTGAGTCAGGTGCATTCCCCCTCCTTTGCCTATATCGTAGACAGATGTATAGGCTTGAATGACCTTTTGCTGCTCCTCCATTCTCTGAAGCATATAGAGTGTTGAATTCCACCTCGTTACCACCTCTTGCTTCAGCTGATGGCAGGGCATATTCATGAGTGTTTTCTGGTGCTCCAGTCTTCGGCATGCGGTGGCTGAATGCCGAAAGTGGCCCGCAATTTTTCTGGCCACCGACTGCATCTCTTGCACGCCCCTGTCATTTTTCAGAAAATTATGCACCACCAAATTAATTGTATGTGCAAAACATGGGACGTGCTGGAATTTGCCCACACGTAATGCACGCACAATATTGATGACGTTGTCCGATATCACAAATCCCCAGAAGAGTCCAATTGGGGTAAGCCAATATGCGATGATGTTCCTCAGTTTCCGAAAGAGGTTGTCAGCTGTGTGCCTCTTATGGAAAGCGGTGATACAAAGCGTAGCCTGCCTAGGAATGAGTTGGCGTTTGCGAGATGCTGCTACTGGTGCCACCGCTGTTGTTGCTGCGGGAGGCAATACATCTACCCAGTGGGCTGTCACAGTCATATCGTCCTTAGTCTGCCCTGTTCCACTTGTCCACATGTCCGTGGTTAAGTGGACAGTGGGTACAACTGCATTTTTTAGGACACTGAGGACACTTTTTCTGACATCTGTGTACATTCTCGGTATCGCCTGCCTAGAGAAGTGGAACCTAGATGGGATTTTGTAACGGGGACACACTACCTCAAGCAATTCTCTAAGTCCCTGTGAACTAACGGTGGATACCGGATGCACGTCTATCACCAACATAGTTGTCAAGGCCTGAATTATCAGCTGTGATATATCATCTTCCTCGCAAAGTACTGTTGGACAGTCAAGTGCTTACTGGAAGTACTTCTGGGATGGCGATCGACTCCCAGCAGCAACAACAGCAACGCCAGCAGCAACAGCAGCAGTAGGCGTTCCACTCAAGGATCCATCGGAGGAATCCCAGTTAGGAGAGGACTTGTCATACTTGCCAGTGACATGGCCTGCAGGACTATTGGCGTTCCTGTCTAAGGAGGAAATTGACATTGAGGGAGTTGGTGGTGTGGTTTGCAGGAGCTTGGGTACAAGAGGAAGAAGGGTTTTAGTTGTCAGTGATTTACAAAACCAGCAGCCGCTATTAAAGTATTTTTTCAGTGCGCCCACAAAATCTTTTTTCTTGCTGTGTTTATACTATTGGTAGACTTCCAGATCCCCCGTTTGTGGGCTGCAAGAAAACGTATACTTTTTTCTTTTAGTTAAGCTACCTTAAGATAGCGCCCACTTTTATGTATATTGTTTTCTTTTCAGTTGTCAGTGGACTGCTTCCGCTGTCACCCAAAGTTTTTGAACTTGTCAATGACTTCTGATGAATGCGCTCCAGGTGACGTATAAGGGAGGATGTCCTAGGTGGTTAACGTCCTTACCCCTACTTATCCCCTACTTATTACAGCTTGACAAAAGCAACACACGGCTTGACACCAGTTGTCCACATTTCTGTTGAAATAATTCCACACCGAAGAGGTGATTTTTTTTGTATTTTGACCAGGCATGTCAATGGCCTTATTCATCCCATGGACAACAGGTGTCTCCCCGGGTGCCTGACTTAAACAAACCACCTCACCATCAGAATCCTCCTCGTCAACTTCCTCCTCAGCGCCAGCAACACCCATATCCTCATCCTGGTGTACTCCAACAGTGACATCTTCAATTTGACTATCAGGAACTGGACTGTGGGTGCTCCTTCCAGCACTTGCAGGGGGCGTGCAAATGGTGGAAGGAGCCACCTCTTCCCGTCCAGTGTTGGGAAGGTCAGGCATCGCAACCGACACTATTGGACTCTCCTTGGGGATTTGTGATTTAGAAGAACGTACAGTTTTATGCTGTGCTTTTGCCAGCTTAACTCTTTTTATTTTTCTAGCGGGAGGATGAGTGCTTCCATCGTCATGTGAAGCTGAACCACTAGTCATGAGGAGCATAGGAGAGGGCCTTAGCCGTTCCTTGCCACTCCGTGTCGTAAAAGGCATATTGGCAAGTTTACGCTTCTCCTCAGACAAATTTAATTTAGATTTTTGGGTCATTTTACTGAACTTTTGCTTTTTGGATTTTACATGCTCTCTACTATGACATTGGGCATCGGCATTGGCAGACGACGTTGATGGCATTCATCGGCTCTGCCATGAATAGTGGCAGCAGCTTCAGCACTAGGTGGAAGTGGATCTTGATCTTTCCCTATTTTACCCTCCACATTTTTGTTCTCCATTTTTTAATGTGTGGAATGATATGCAAGTAATATATCTGGAATTAGATACCACCAGATAGATACCAGATACCACTGTGACTGGAATGATGATGACCTATGCACAGTGACAGGACACTACCACAGCACCCTACAGCAGCAAGATACAGCACAAGACACTGGACTAGTATATTAGTAATGTACTGTAGTATTACTGAGCACCACAATGCAGCACAAGACAATGAGCAGTAATACTGAGCACTGATGAGAATACTACTGAAAACTGACACTGGGCAGCAAGATGCAGCACAAGACAGTGGACTAGTATATTAGTAATGTACTGTAGTATTACTGAGCACCACAGTGCAGCACAAGACAATGAGCAGTGATACTGAGCACTGATGAGGATACTACTGAGAACTGACACTGAGCAGCAAGATGCAGCACAAGAGAGAAACTGTACTTGTATTACTGAGCAGCAATAAGTAAGCACTGATACTGAGCACTGATATTGAGATTTTCCACTGAGAGAACGTAGCCACGTCCTCTCTGCTCTCTCTACAATGCACAAGTGAAAATGGCGGTGATGCGCGGCTCTTTATATGGAATCCTAATCTCGCGAGAATCCGACAGCAGGATGATGACGTTTTGCCTCGTTCGGGTTTTCCGAGTCAGGCGGGAAAAACCGAGCCTGCCTCGGACCCATGTAAACCACGTGGAGTTCGGGGGGAGTTCGGTTCTGCTTTCTACGGCCCTGTGTGCAAATATGCTTTCTGTGTATGCACAGAGATTTCATGTGAGATATTCCACGTGTACTGACTTAGCACTTACTTATGCATCAGCCCTATAAAATACATTTTCTGTACATTTTGGCAGGATTATTTATTTTTAGACTCATTTTAGATTTATTTCTACAATTATTAAATTATCTCTCTTTCCGATTTTTTTTCCCTTTTACTCTTTGTTATCTTGCTGTGGTGTTTTTACATTTTTAAGGTTGTCTGACAAATATTTTTGTACGGATTGCTAGAAGGTTGTTGGGCAAATTCAAGGAATTTATGATATTTATTTATTATGTTTATAGCACTTTATGAAAGAGTACACTGATTACATTTTATATTATATGTTGTGATATTTACTTTTGCCTTTTTCTACCGGTCCAAAAGCCACTGGCGCTGCAAATATTTATTCATAACTTATTGAAGGAAATGTAAACAAAGAGGGCATATTCAGGCAGCCCGCCAAAATAACAGAAGAGGTGTCGATGAATTCTAACTGTGCCTGAAGTTTTGACAAACTCAGTAGTGATACAAATGATTAGGGTGAAGTTGCAATTATTGAAATATTTAATATAATAACAATGGTGAAGATAAATCAGCAATTTGGCTGGCACCCATAGTTTTGAGAAAACGTTTACAGATGGACCCGCAATACAGTGGTGCACACGGGAGGGGGGGGGGGTGTTCTGAGTACCCAGAAACCGCCCCTGACTGTCCAATTTTTCTTTGTGCTTTTGGATAGATGCACAAAGTCAGTGACTGAAGCATGCTGCTCCTTAGAATGAGAGCGATGCTTATCAGAGCTCTCTGCTTTGCAGACACTCGGTAGTGGTGGGCAGGCATTTGGTAGATGCAGGAGCTACGAACACTCAGCAGTGGCGAGGAGCTGCCGGACTTCTGCAGTGGCACAGCAGTGGGCACTTGGCAGCGGCGGCCGGCGGGAGCTAGGGTACCGTGGCAGTGGCGCAGCAGTGGGAAATCGGCAGCGGCGGAAGAAGGCAACAGTAGTGGTGGGATAGGCAGTATATGTGTGTGTGTATTTTTATGTATGTGAGTACTCTCTCTCGATCTCTCGAGTAAGCTGTGGCAGTGTTTAATTACTTTGGAAAGTCCTGCAAGTGCTAACAGGTGTATGGGTATATATTTTTTTTGAAACCTAGACACAGCAGTCAGCTGCTAACTGTGCTGGACTTTGTGCCATTAATATATGTATGTGCATATCTATCTATATATATCTATATATCTACATATATATATATATATATATATATATATTTACTTACTATATAAAGCCGCACTCGCATATTCAAATATCACAACCACTGGGGTGCATCTTCCAGAGACTAATCCAATCCAGACAGAGTCCCAAAATACTTATAGTTCCACAGTGCAATGACTGTGCAGGGGAGATGCAGCCTGAAGCATTGGTCTTGAAAAAGGTTCCGGTGGGAACCGTAACGTTGACCGTGACCCTGTAAAGTTATGAGAGCGGAATAAAATAATATCTTTTCACTTTGGAGAAGTCTGGTAAATGCGTTCCTTGCATGCTTCTTTATATATATATATATATATATATATATGTTCTTTTTACAGCATACAGCCTTGAGAAAAGCGCCCTGCGTGGCGCTGAAACGTCGGCAACGCTATGCCATTTATCTATGTGATTTTTCACTAAAACTTTACCACGTTTTGCACCAGTCCCCAGAGTGCCGCCTGGTTCTTTCAGTATTTGGGAGTGTGCTATATCCTCCCTAGGAACCACAGTGTCTATATATATATATATATATATATATATATATAAGTGTACCAATGGTGCCCGGCACTCCTGGTCCTGCAGTTGTAAATTGCCTGGGTGCCCTCCGTACTGGCTAAGACATGTATTCAGAAAAAAGATGGCGTCACTCCAGGTCTTTAAAATAGTAGTGGTGTATTTCAAATAAACATCACAAAAGCCAACGTTTCGGGGCCCGCAGCCTTGACAAAGGGGCTACGGGCCCCGAAACGTTGGCTTTTGTGATGTTTTTTGAAATACACCACTACTATTTTAAAGACCTGGAGTGACGCCGTCTTTTTTCTGAATATATATATATATATATATATATATATATAAAATAGAAAACATGAACCGCACAACACTATAGAAATCCACAAAAGGGTGCCAGGTCAAAAACTTTTCAATATGGATACAACCACACCATGAGGCTCCAGCTGGGGCTATGTTGTAGATGAGACCAGCACTAAGTATAATCAATCGTTTTTATGCCATTTTATGATACATCACAAAGGGTTTTCTGTGCAAATTCAGCAATTAGTAAACATGACATTTTTTTCAGGTATCTCACACGTCCTGTGTATACTGGGGATATACATCCTACCCAGCCGAATCTCCCAACAGCCGTTTCGGCTACCGCCGTCGTCAGGGGAGCTGTTACCATCAGTCAGCCAATCTTGCCACATTTATACCCAACAAACTATTCAAAACCGTGCTCACCTGTCCCCTCTTTCTTTATCATCCCCGCCAGCTGGTGTTGAAAGGCGCACACGCCCGGTCGCACGGACACCGTGGCGCCCAGCTATGACGTCATCCGGCTCGGCCCCGTGCTTCTGACGGGCCGCTTCCAGCGTTTCCTCCGTCGCCTAGGTAACGGGGATACCACCTCCCAGCGTCACATTACCGTGACGCGAGTCTGGCACCTCCCGCCCTGTCAACGAACCGAGGTTAGCCGATTGGTCCATTCCCGCAGGGGATCCGCCTGCCTGTCATGGCGTGCTTCACTGGTTTCCCCGTCTCCCAGCAACCGGGCCACATCACCTCTCCCCACCTGCACCAGGGAATCAAAAGAAAATAGTATATCTATCCATGAAAAACATGATTCAACATTGAATCGTGCACCCCCATACAGACACTGTGTATATATTATGTATAGAGGGTACTTACACATTATTCAACCATATCATTCATGTTGATCATAATTATTTAAAACAATATATTACAAACATGTGTGTGACTGAGCTCCGATCCACAAACCCTCTCATTACATAATTAATCGGCTCAATCTATAAAGCCTGTTGTATTGATCATAATCTCAGTCACACACACTGCATCAATGTCAAAGATTTCCCTCCCTGACATATTACCCTCATATAGTCATACATAGATAAACAGCGTCACCAAACATATAAACAAAATAATATACAGATTATTACATGTGGAGAAAGTATCCGCTCAAGGAATACAGCTAACTAGAACAGCAAGCCTGATCCCTAACAGAGCCCTTTCTATTATTTACAAGAAACAGGAAAGAATTAGTTCCTCATTTAGCCCCCGTGGGGTCATAGCATTCAATTGATATATCCACCGACTATCTTGCTTCAATAAGTGTTTGTTCCGATCACCACCTCTCCTGAGCGGTGGTATATGGTCCAGTGGCATGAACTTAAAGTCCCTTATTTTATGACCACAGTTCGCAAAGTGTCTGGCAACCGGCGGTGTGCTGGATTCCACTAGCTGTAGAGCTTTTTTAATTGAAGAGTGATGCATGGAAATACTTTCCTTTAGCATTCGAATTGTTTTGCCCACGTAGATTTTTTTGCATGGACATACAATGACATACGTCACATAGCGGGTTTCACACGTCATCCTGTGTCTCAACACATATTTATCCCCTGACACGGGGTGTGTAAATTCGCTCCCCGTCAGCATGAAGGTACAGTTTGCACAGCTACCACATTTGAAGGCTCCCTTCTGTAAACTGAGCCAGTTGCTATTGGACGACATTCCAGGACTGATATCAGATTGTGAGATACGTTCCTTTAGATTCCTGCTCCTCTTATAGCTAAAGAGGGGTGTATTGGCACAGAATCTACTCAATGACGGATCAGTCTGGACAATGTGCCAGTGTTTGAGTATCGATTTCTTAACCGAACCCGATGTGATGGCATAAGTACTTGTGAATACCAACCGCTCAGCTTCTACTTGTTTGAACTTTGGGACCAAAAGATCCTCCCGTTTAAGTCCCAGACATCTGGTCACAGCATTTTTTACCTCCATCGGATTGTAACCACGGTCAATAAAGTTCTGCCCCATATTTGCTAGAGCCTCTGGCAATTTGGTGTGATCTGAAGTTATACGTGTTACCCTTAACAACTGCGAATAGGGAAGTCCCTTTTTCAAAGGTTGTGGATTAAAACTTGATGCAAGGAGGAGTGTGTTTTTGTCGGTAGGTTTCCTGAAAATGTTAATAGTAAAACACCCTTTGTCAATCCCTACCATAACGTCAAGAAATTCCATATTAGTCCTACTATAACTATAAGCAAATCTAATGGATCCAGGCCTGCTGTTCAATTTGTCTACAAATTCAATAAGTGCTTTTTCACCACCAGTCCACAGCATAAATAGATCGTCAATAAATCTAACATAAAAAGATATAAATTTCAAAAAAATCAGATCACCCATAATATTTTCCTGTTCATAATTATACATAAATAGATTGGCGTACGATGGAGCCATGTTCGACCCCATCGCCGTCCAAGCAGAATGTCTTCAGCAGCTTCAATTTCATAATAACTTTATTTCTGTCGAAATCGGGTTTAATGTTGTCGACGTTTCGATCCTATATTCAGGATCTTTATCAAGACAAGCTTCCGTATACAAAGATTATTTGCAAGCATCATACATTGATTGCTATAAAAGAACAGAGATACACAAAATAAAAGAAAATACAAAGGCAAAAACAAAAACGCACAAACATAAACTCCCAGGTCCCAAGAGAGATTCAACTGAAGGGATCTAAAGCCAGTGAGGGTCAGAGGTATATTTAAAAAAAATACCTTATCCCTTAACCAGAATCACCGTGTTATGTCAAAGCGCCATAATAATATAACAGCATAGTAATAGAACATAATGGGCATTTGGAACGCATAGTGATCTGTGTGGTCTATTATACAGTTGATGCGCGCTTTACCCCCTGTGTACTTCATCCCATACAGAGTTTTGGTTTTAGCCATCTCTGTATCAGTTAGTCATCTTGGTATTATCTATCCAGCTAGCGCTTGCCCCGATGCTTGCCTCTATCTAAGCGGCATTACACTCGAGTGGTCCGCGATGCGCACTGGACTTCCGGTTTCCGGATTTTGGAACGCATTGCGTTCCACGAGTGCCGGGATAAGCTTCAGTAGGGCCGTACTGTGTCCCTGACACCCCATTTGGTCTGTTATTAGGAGAATCCTTCTATTTTAGTTGTGTTACAGGCCTAGCTATGTTGGGTATCTTGAATTTGAGACACCAGTACGGACTAAGTTTTCCTTGTCCCGCACGCTCAGCCCACTTCCGGTGAGGGGGTATATAAGGATTACACACATGCCTTTCAGCTGTGTGGCTGTAGATACTCTGTTGGCTAGATGGGGCATCCATAGGTGAGTACTGGGTTGCTTGTTTATGACGTACCACATCAATATATGTCTCAGCTCGATTGTTATATGTACCTTTGTCGCTTTGCCCACAGGTATGATCCCAGTTGTCTGGTTGCTTAATGGCTGAGAGTTTATTAACTACAGTGTGAGTATTCCCCTTCTCATGTATATACAGTGGAGGAGTTATATATGCTGTTTCACTCACCTGTGACATTGTTTGATCTATCATTGCAGAATTGTCATATGAGTTTTGAAAGATTTGCCGTACAGCCATGATACTGTCTGAATATGACACATTGATTCTCTGTTGTAAGTGGATGATATAATTAGCATATTGGCACCTGGGTGTTGGTATGTAGCGTTCACACTATATTGTGTGCTACATGTGTGGTATTTGATTGTATAAAAGCCCATTATGTTCTATTACTATGCTGTTATATTATTATGGCGCTTTGACATAACAAGGTGATTCTGGTTAAGGGATAAGGGATTTTTTTAAAATATACCTCTGACCCTCACTGGCTTTAGATCCCTTCAGTTGAATCTCTCTTGGGACCTGGGAGTCTATGTTTGTGCGTTTTTGTTTTTGCCTTTGTATTGTCTTTTATTTTGTATATCTCTGTTCTTTTATAGCAATCAATGTATGATGCTTGCAAATAATCTTTGTATACGGAAGCTTGTCTTGATAAAGATCCTGAATATAGGATCGAAACGTCGACAACATTAAGCCTGAATTCGACAGAAATAAAGTTATTATGAAATTGAAGCTGCTGAAGACATTCTGATTGGACGAGTGCGCCTCCACATTGTTGGACTCTATATATATATATATATATATATAGTACTCTCTCTCTCTCTGCGCTATTTAAGATGAACTACTGTGGTTCAATTAAAGGTTCTTTCCAACTGGCAGCCTAATTCACCTAAGTTTCTTGCTAGAAGGAACTAAATGAAATAAATGTAAAGCAATAGATTAACTGGCGCCTGGGGGTTATGTCAACTCCCTTATTCCGAACATTACAAAAAATTAGTTACCCATCTTTATGAGTCAAAACATAATAGTAAAATGTTCCATCGTAAACATTTATTATAAAAACATAAAAACAAGTCTTATGCTGATGTTTATACAGAAAAAGAGAAGTGTGTTGCTCCACATATAAAGTGATACAGCTTTAGAAGTAGCAGACATTTTGTAGGTAAATCTCTACAGTCTCCTCTTACTCTTCAATATGAATTCAGAGATTACAACAAATGCGAAGAATAAGAATAAACCAACGCGTTTCGTCTTATATAAGACTTCATCAGGGGCACATCTCAACTGTCAGATCTGGACGGTTGGAATGAAAACCTGGTAATGAATGAGCGGAAATGACAGTTGGTCATTTGCTTCTAAATGCCGTAAAACTGATAAAAATGGACATGGATTTAAACAATTTGTCTGATTGACCATTTTTGCCCGTTTTCCAGTGTTTGGGAGCAAATGGTCAATTGTCATTTGCGCTCATCCATTACCAGATTTTCATTCCAACCAGCCAGATCTGACAATAAATCTGTAGGTGTATGGCCAGTTTTAGGCGCGCGCATACTTTTCCTCTTTATATCTATGAGGGGGCGCATTTTTTCTTATGTGAATGGGGGGGGGGGGGTGCATTTTTAAATCTTGCACTGGGAGCCAAATTGGCTAGAAACGGCCCTGACAATAAGCCTGATATTATCAAGACCTTGTTATAAGAGGTTCCCTGAAGTCCAACTTCAAGGTCCGTTCATGTGGATACAGACTACACAATTCAAGGAAGAGAAAAGACAAAAAATGTCTCTTCCAGGAGCACTCTTATGTTATTTATCTTAAACAATCTTGTAATTTATCAGATAATGAGATATCCAATTATGCATCACTCGATAAGTACATGTATATACACAATAAAACGTAACATTTATTTGGGTAATTAAATTAAAAAAAGAACAATGAAGAGAGATTCTTTGATAAAACAGAGAAATTTAAACAGGACACTATCGTCCCTTTGTACACACCCATAGATCTAGGTATCACATGTACAAATATGTGATAGATAAGTCCTTAAAATAGGTGATAATATGACATACACAGCATCTAGAGACTCTTCGTAAATATGTGTTCCTTCATTCAAAACATGAGTCTCTGCCCCGCCAGGTTGCTGACTGCTTCTACTTTATATTTGTAAAAAATAGTTGTTCATGTGTACAAATATAATTACGATAAAGAAGTCAGAGAATAAGTGACAGTTGTGAATCTGCGGTCAATGTTAGACCTTATGTTCATCAATTCTTGATGAACCCTACAACACCTGGTTTTCCCATGGTACTGACCAGGCCCATCACTTTATTGCTTCCAAGATTGGACGAGATTGGGCAAATTCAATGAGGTATGCTTGTAGGATATTGCTCATACACAAAGACTCATTGATGAGAGTTCACGAATGAGAACAGTTTTGAAATTATAAAATAAGATCATGAAACTTGTGCAATAGTGAGTCATAGAAGTAGGTAAGTATTGACCTCCCCAACGACTGACATCAATGGGGGAGGACAGAAATAAGCAAAAGTAGGATCTGCTTTCAGTGTTAGACAGAGATGTGTCACACGTTCTCCAAATCAGACACCTACTCTGAATCACTGATGAGAGCCCTGAATAAGAAATACTGTAGTTAGGATGTCTCAAAATATTTCTAGTCCATACCTAAAATTGAGATGCTGTGATTGCTACTTAATTGATATTTGCATAACGCACACAATTGGAGTCACATTTTATACACATGAATATTCCTGTTAGATGAGATCATCAAGTTTTTGTGGGTTCTTCACAACTGAAAATTGTACTACAATGAGTTAGTTCAGACAGTAATCCATATGTATGCGTTCAGTAATGATTCATACTGTATTGTAGCACACAAAAGTGTGAAGTATCTCCTGGGTTTAAAAAATATATAGCAAGAGCACAATCACATATGCATATCACTGCAATTGCACAATTCTTCACAACTGTCAATTCTGACAAATCATATCTGACATCTTTGTAATTATTCATTGTTATGACGTCAGAAAATGCACATATCACCTTCTTCTAGCAGTGAAGCGTAATTGGACACATTACTCCAGAATAACTCATAAGTATGTACTCAGGGGCTGGCTGGCAACTTTCAGCCTGGCGGGCAAAGACAAGCAAGTGGCCCCAGATTCTCTATCAGCAAATTGCGTCGAAAAAATTAGGGAAACTAAAATCTCGTAGGAAAGGTTTATCTAATGTGGGACTGCTGATATCGGAGAAGCCTTGAAGCGGCCAGCAACTAAACATGTCTTTGCAAATGCATGTGACCAATTTCTCTGAAATTTTATTACCAGATAGGTTCAGGTATTGTTACATGTAATTTCAGTGTGCTAGGGGCATACCAGGAGGGGAAAGCACCCCCTCTCTGTCTGCTGTGGTTTAAGTAGTAATTTAAATATATAAAAAAAACTGTTACTGTATGTCAAAGAGCTATAAGCAAATACAAAATCTGCTGGCACCAACTGACAAAGAAAGCAGTGACTATTCTAGTGCCCCATATAGAGAGCATAACAGTTACCTACATGCAATAAATACATTTAAAATCAGACTCCAAATGTGACCACCTCTGCTTGCTCATTAAAACTCATATGCCAGATCTAACCCCTTTGTTTAAAATCAAAGCTCAGACTTTACCAACCCTCCCTATTAAAAATCATACCTCAGATATGAATGCAGTGGGGCATCACGTGTCCGCGGCTGCCGCCGACAGTCAAACTCGGGACGCAGCTGCGGCTACAGCAGCTCACTCACTGGACCACCAGGGCCCTTTTGCAGTATTGTGAGAGTGGTGGTGTGGTGTAGTGCCTGCTGCCATGCAGGTGTAGACTCACTACTTACCAGGTGCCGCACCCTCTTACCTTCAGGTCGTGGAAACTCCGACAGACCTGTAACTCTAAATGGATCCAGACACGGCGACCTAGGGGGAAGGAGATTATTGAGTGCCGTTCCTCCTAACTGTGGACCAAAATGCCCTCAAACTAGATCAGGTGTATGTGGTGCAACACTAACTCTATGAACAAACTTTAAACAAACTTTGCCCTGCACGGAAACAACACACATCACAATAACAGCACGGTGCAAGAATATACAACGGCGCGGTGCCTTTTTTATTACCTATCTGCTTTACTGTTACAAATACGTGTGTGGAGCTGGACCGCTCCTCCACACAGGGGAAAACTTCCTAAGATTACTGGGAAGTGGGCGCCACACAGCCTACCCACCTTCCCCTACATTAACTTACATGGGGCTCAAGCCAAGCGGGCCTGCCTGCCTGTACACAATGGAGTGGCCTGGGCCTAGTGCCCAGTACCACCTTTATTCACCTTTTGGGGTGGGGGCACACACTATCTATACTGGGCCTAGTGCCCCCTAGCTATCCTCCAAGGCTTGCGGCCTGCAATTACCCATGGGCCAAGTGCCCGCCTAACATGAGGCCGGTTAGGTGACCTGGGCCTAACGCCCAGGATCACCTTATATACCTGAAGGGGGCCACACTTTAACTAGGGCCTAATGCCCTATAACGTGGCCACAGGCCTATTGCCTGAAATTGCCCCATGGACCTATTGCCCACCTACTGCACCACAGGCCAGTGGCCTTTACTGTCCCCTCGGGCCTAATGCCCATTCCCTAATGGTCTAGGGAGGAGGGGGGTGACAGGTGCCCTCAATGATGGCCTACCTGTACCGATGGGAGAGGCACCAGGGAGGCGCTTCATCAGCTCTTTTCCTTTCAACCCCTGGTGGCCTCTCCGGTCCTCCTCTCAGTCTTCTGCCTCTGGCCTGTCCTGGCCAGCGGCACCGCCGCCACTCTTCTGCGTCTAGCTGCCGCTGGATATCTTCTTCCTGGAGCCCGGCATCTTCTGGCCTCTTTCGCGACCTCAGGTACTCCTTCCATGGCGTCCTCTTCTTACCGGCGCTGCCCAACTCTTCACCGCTCTTCAGCATGGTCTGCTTCTTCTGCAGGGACCCGGCGGCATCTGCCGTCACAGGCTGGGTGCAGGGCCTATGACGCAGTGAGCGGCGATTGGCCCGCCACGGCCGCCCATGATTGGCCGGCGCTCCGTGAGCCGTGATTGGCTCGCAGATGGTGCCAGATTTGAAATGCCGCCAGCGCTTCCGATTGGCCAAAATGGTGCCAAGTTTGAAGCACTGCTGCTGTGGCTCTGTCCGTCGGTGCTTGTGTACAACCAGCGCTGGGGACAGACAAGCTGCCCCAGCGCTGATGGCCACTCTGTCTCGCAGGGGACACAGATCCCCTGCAAGCTTTTGCTCGTCCGGCACTGGGAGTGGGCACACTGCCCCAGCGCCGGAATGCACTTCCACAGTATGAGGCGGCGGCCCGCCGCAACAGTCAATGATAGAGTGTCCTGGGGGGCACAGGGCACCCTAGCTAGAATTTCACAGTATTGTATGTCTCAATAATGAGTACTGTATGTCTCAATAATGTGTTCCTAATAATGAGATGATCCATATGACGGTAATTCACGGTGGTAGGTCCTGCCGCGGCACGTCTATTGCTGAGACTAGGACCAGAGCGGTGAGGTTGTAAGATCTCATGGCTAAACATCCGTGACCATTTGTGCTTCCAATAGTATGTTGCACCGCAGCGCGTCTGCTGTTAGAGCCAGGAACCGCTTGCAATGGTGTGCCGCCCCGCAGCACGTCTGCCGTGGAGCTGGCACCGGGGCAATCAGCTGTCTGAGTGGAGTCCTGTCCACCTTCTGGAGTGGGCGGATCAAGGAAACATCCTAACAAGCCTTTGTTTAATCATCTTGCAGATCTGGTTGATTGACTGAAGGTATACCCAATGGGTTGGATGGTATAATGCTGTCACTTAGTAAACAGAGTTTAATTCATTGTATATCCTAATTCATTCTCCATTGCAAAGCCAGTGGAGATAATAATAACAGCCAAACACACAGTAAAAGGTTTGCACTTGATAAAAAGTATATTTATAAATATTTAAAAAGATCTTAATCTTAAATGGGTTCATGTGCTTATCCGTGCCATAATTATTAGGCCAATTACCAAAATTCAGTGGTCTTTTTGTTGATAATAATAGATGTCACAAATAGGTGAGTATTTTTTCTATAAGAGTGATCACATGTACTGAGGTCATCCAATTATTATAAAATTATCGGAAATTATTTATTCCTAGTGTGGCAGAGACAGCAGTTTTCCATGTGAAAGTAATGTGGAGGATCCAGACCAGGTTTTAGAAGCAGTAGCAGACTCCCAGGTGTGTGATCAGCAGCACCTGGGATTTTCTCATATAAGGGTTTCCAGGGCAGAGTCACCTTGCTCTTGACAGTGGAATAGCTACCCGAGTGATAGTCCGGGTTGTGTGGGTTAGACTAGGGACCACTGGAGCTTATCAAGAGTGCTATGCTGTGAGTACCTGTATGCTACTGCCTGTAATACTGACTGTATGGAATCAACTTGCTATGTGGTGACCTGCTGTGCAAAATAAACACCAAAAGTGTTCATCTAAGTCCCCGTGTGTGGTGATCCTTGTCAAACTATGTTGTTAATACTGAGATGGGACTTATATCTTCTATATTCTGACATTAATAGGTGAGAAATATACTGTATAATAATAGTGAAAGGTGAATGTTGAGAGGTAAAATATGCAAACTAAATTATATAAATTCTAGTAGGTGTTCTCAAGTATGTTATGTGAGTGTTCTAAGGTCTGTTAACAAATATGTATATGTGAGTGCATCTGTGAGGATAAACATAAAAAAGGGGTGAGAAATGGGTTAATGACTGGAAGGGGTAGGTGTTAAAATGTTTCATGCGATTATATTGTGTGGTTAAAAACTAATAGTGAAAAAAATAAAACATTTACATGAATGAGTGAAAATGATAAGTGATGGTTTGGAGGGGAAAGGGGATGGGGGGGGGGGCAAGGGGCATTGATATTCATATCGTATTGGGGAAGTGAGGGTAATTCATTGCTAATAACTTAAAAGTATTGATGGTGTGGCACACTGAACCTGAAATGATCTGTTGAACTCTATAATTAGAAAGGAAAACTTTAAGTAGAAAAATTAAAAAATATATATTGAAATACTATACAGATTGTGAGAAAATGTATCAAATTGAAAAGAAAGGGGGGAAAGGAAAGAAAGTGGGAGTTACTAAATTGAATGAAATTGTATGATTACAGAAAGGCACTGTAGCTTATATTTTCATTCAGTCCTTTGGACATTAGCATACCCAATCTAAATATTCACTCACTTTCTTTTCTTTGGAGTGTGAAGACAATGTCCCCCCCTCTCAGACCTAAAGTGGCTTTCTCTAATCCAAATATTTTTAGGTCCTGGGTTCTACTGGCAGGTTTCTGGTGAAAATGTCTAGCTACTGTCGTCAATTGTTTGAATTTGCTGATGTCTGTCTGGGCATTTCTCACTGATCCTATGTGTTCCAGAGCCCTAACTTTCAACATTCGTGTTGTCATGCCCGCGTATCGTATTTGGCATGGACAGGTATTTCAGTATATTACGTTGGCCATGCGACAGTTGAAATAGTCTCTAATGCCATCAGTTTACCTCCCGTTTGCTTGCACCTTATGTCATCTGTCTGTCGCCCCTTCCTACTAGATTGTAAGCTCCTCAGAGCAGGGCCATCTTTCCTTTTGTTGTCAAAATCATCTTCTCTACACATTTCACTCACAGCCCTTTCCTACTCAGCGACCATCTTTACCCACTTTTCTCCTGCTGGTAAAGGCTCATCTCCATCTGTGGCCACCAGCTCCTAGTAATACGCTGATCACTCACTCGCTACTTACATCTAAGCTGTATTATGTTTTGAGAATTGTGGTGCTCTTTGTTACCTGTACTCTATTTTTGTTATTTATTTACTGTGATGTTAAGTTTTGTCTCCCTGTGCTGTCCTTTGTACGGCGCTGTGAAACACTTGTGGCGCCTTATAAATAAAATGTAATAATAATAATAATAATAATAATAATAATAATAATAATCTCATTCCTCTTTCCATATTTATCTCTCAAGTCTGTTGTATTGAGGATGTGGGGACATGCCTTACAGTTACCGCATGGGTAACTGCCTTTAATTAATGCTGGGGTTTTTGAGGCTGCCGAGAAATGACTCACAGCCAATTTATCCTTAAGGTTTGGTGCTCTGTGCCAGCTGACATTAATGTTTTCTCCAATCTGCTTGGATAGATCCTCATCCATATGTATGCCATGCCATTCATGTGGATGTCTGTCTGAAGAGCCAGGCAAGTGGATTTCCTCATACAGGATGGAAATCAACCCTTTATTAGAGGATTGCCTAAGCAAAGCTTTATAAGAGTAGTGAGCGGTCTGGAGCTAGTAAGGACTTTACTGAGGAGTAAAATTGCTGGATTTCCAAATACTGAAATACGGACTTTTATTTTATTAAGAATTTGTCATTCACATTTGTAGGACCCTATTGCGATCCTTCAAATATCTGGTTTCCTCAGATAACCATGACTCAAAGGCAGATGGAGTACAGCCTAAAGTACAGTCTTTGTTATTTAATAAAGGCAAATGGGACCCAGGTAGTGGGGCCATTTTAAATTTAGAATTAGCTCTATCCAAAATATTACAGAACAGAGAGATGATGGGGTGGACAAGAACGAAAGGAGGACTCTTGGGTCTGGGGAGCCACAGCAGAGAGAAGACCAAGCATACCCCAGTATACCACCTCGATCAGCAGCCAAATCCTAACTTGATGAGGATTACTCAAGAGGACACATTGGGTGAGCTGAGCTGCTAGATAATATTGCTTAAGTTAGGTATACTCAAACCACCACTTCGTGTAGAGCATTTAAGAAGTTTAAGAAAGACTCTATGCCATTTGTGTTGCCAAATGAAACATGAAACAGAGTGCTGCAAGTACTTAGGGGCCAATTTATCACAATCCGCATCTGACGATGTGAATCTGAAGTGATAACATTGGCCTAATCAGCAATGTGATTATTGATTACGTCACATGCAAGAAAGCTCTGTCCCTGCAATGACACTCTGCAGACATATCTGCATGTGCTGCACATGCACAGCCACCAACATCGCCGCTACTGCCACTGCAAGGTACCCACCTGCGCCGCGACCAGCATAATTACCTGGTGATCGGTGCCTCTGTGCTCTCCTCTGGCTTTGGTCATGTGAATGCCATCTTCCTGCACTTTGCCCAGTCATCTGATGCTGCAAACTATTGTAAATGCCAGTTTACAGCAGACCGGGGTCACAATGCAGGAAGCTGGTGTTCACCTGACCAAAGGCATGGAGGAGAGTGCTGGACCACCAAGAGGATGTAAGTATATATATTTTTTAACTGTTGTTTTTTTTTACATGGTTAATTGGTTATCAGCCTGTGGTCTTATTAGACACACATGGCTGATCACTGGCATCGGCTCACGACTCTGCCTGCCAGAGTGGAGAGCAGAGTTGGAAACCGGAGGAGAACTTTAGATAATGCTGTCTCATGATAGCATTATTATCACAGGTCTGCTTACGGTATTTTTTCACATTTTTTTTTTTTTTTAGCTAATTCAGACAGATTGCATTTCCCATTATAAGTATGAGAAATGCGGTCTGGTTACTAAGAACACAGTTAATTAAAGGGTTTAAAGCAATTTTTTCATGAAAAATCTCTCCTATCTCTCTGAATATATAAGTTATGTATATTGGGTGTAAAGGCCCATATTCACGGGCAGATCCGCACGGGGCTGCGCATTGCTATCGCTGTGTGGGGTACACACAGAGTGATCGCTGCTTAAAATCTAAGCAATCTAGTCAGATTGCTTAGATTTTAAGCAGTGATCGCTCCGTGAGTACCCCCCTTTAGATCCAGAATATTTCATCCAAGGGAAACCTGTGTCCTGTTCCTATTGTCAAAACTTAAAAATGGTAGAAATGAGTTCTATTACTTTCAAATGACAAGTAGGCCTACATGTTGGAAACTGTGCACTAACTAGGCACAGTTGTATTGTTGTCTATTTCTGTAATTGTGGTGTATCCCATGTTGTCTCTAAGCAGAGGCTAAACTAGGTATTATGTACCTTACATTGGGCCTAATTCAGACCTGATCAGTGCTGTGCGTTTTCACACAGCAGCCGATCAGTTCAGAACTGCGCATGCGCCGGCGCCACAGTGCATTGGCGCATGCCAGACAGCCGATGGCTGTCTCAGCCTTGCAATCCCCTCTGCCTGGTTGACAGGCAGAGGCGGTCACTAGGTGGGAGGGGGTGGGCTGGCAGCATCTTGCCGTCATTTAGGGGGTGCGGTCAGGGCAACGCAGGAGTGCCCGGACCGTTGGGGGGGGGGGGGGTCGCGGTGGCTGCGTCCCTCACAATGACGATTAGCTCCTGCCAGCGTGCAAAAGCTTTGCTGGCAGGGAGCTACTCCTAAAGTACAAAAGCATCGCCGCAGTGCGATGCTTTTGTCCTTGTGCAGGGGGGAAGCTCAGGCCTGACATGCGAGGCAGACTAGCCCTGTGCTGGGTGTCCCCCTGCATGTCTGTGTGACTGATCGTAGATGTGCTAAATTTAGCACATCTACGATCAGGTCTGAATTAGGCCCATAGTCTCGCAGCAATGGTTGTTGTGCTTGCTCTATAGGTGTTGAAGAAGGAGGTGGGAGACAACTGAAAGGCGAACAGAGTGACCCTAGTAAGTAGGTCTGTTCTTATAGCCTAGGCCTGCACAGGGCCCAAGCAGGGTGATTTAGCAAAGCCACCAGCACCAGAACCGCCCTGAGCACAATACTCTGTGCCAGAGGCGTATCTATAATGAGTGCAGTGTGTATGGTGCACACAAGCCCCTGGGTCCAGGGGGTCCCACACCGCATACCCTACATCCATTTTTCAATACTTACTCTCTGGAGTCCACCGCTGGCGCACCCCTGCACAAATCGCAGGGAAAATGGTGCAGCGGGCATTTTCCCAGCATTTTGTGCATGTATAGTAGGGAAATCACTGACAGTTTATATATCCTTTTATAGAATGTACTTGATAAACATTTTCTCAAAGCTAATTGGTTGCTATGGGCAACTTCTCTACTCTTCACTGCTTCATAATTTACATCAACTCCTATATATATATATTAATTCTACTTCTTAGGATTAGCCTTGGTTTGTGAACAGCGACAGTGCTCACATTTGTGTGTTGATTTTAGATAGTTTTCTTTGTAAAAGAGGGGCAGTTAATCCCTCTGAGTGTGATGCTGAGTTGAACAAACATTAAGTACATGTACTCCCACTTAACGTGTAAGCAAAATATCTGTATATTCAGGTTGGATACAATATTCTGGCACTCAGCATGCCAACAGTCAGAATCTCTGACAGATTTTGATAAGTATTCTAATCCTAATCCTAATCCCAACCTATCCACCCTCTCCCCCCACCCTAACCTTAATGCTCACCCTAGTGCTTAACATTATCCTCAATACTTACCGTTCCAGGATCCATTGGGCTTTTGACTGTAGGGATACTGCTGCCAGGATTTTGACCATTGGCACACTTAGCTCCAGGATATTGACTCCATCTTGTATATTCGCCTGTATGCAGGGCTTTATACATCTTTAGCTGTCCCACATCCAATCCGTATATTTAATTTGCTACTAATTTTATCAGTCTACACTTATATTTACACTCATGACCAACTCTGTGGATCCCAGTTACGTCAGCATGCCCAGCAGCCATACGTTCAACTATGCATCAGGCCCTTTATGACAAACCACTCCTACAGTTTTTGGTCACTCCATTTTTACATTGCAGATCGCCAGGACCATGTGCTTGCGTTTGCCCCCCAGGCTTAAAGTTGGCAGCCAGCCCCTGACTGCAGGGTACCATTCCAGGCACCAGGCAAGCCAAATGTAGGTGCAGTGGTGACAGCGATGAGGCTGCCCCCAGTGGACTGCACCCTGGGTGATCACACCACTCACACATCCCTAGTTACCTATGGCCCGGCTAGGACTGGCTCAGTGTGTTACCCGTAGGCCTGTCCCTCACCATTTTTGGCAATTCAATTGGTAGTCTCCTTCATGTTGTTCATGTATTGCATCTTGTGATGTGTCGGACTTCACATCTTTCTTTTCCTAGACAGTTTTTTGACCTGTGTTCCAGGACCATCTGCGCAACACCATAGTGGCCTGAAGGTCAAAATGGGTGGAGTTGAGTGTATGACCATAGTTGCAACATACCTCTTCACAGAGGACTCAATAATATTAACTTATGAGATACTATACATAAATACTCTCAGTAGTTGAAGTCTTGTTTCACAGTTTGGACACATGGCTTATAACAAAATAAATGCATGAAATTGTTATAATTTAAAGCATATAGAAGTCAGTTTACAATGTGTTGATAACCTCAAGATGGGATGATTGGCCCTCTATATTTAAAAATCTATACAATCCTTTTATGTCAGAGTGAAACATCGTAATCTCACTTTCTTTCTCAGTGTAGATCTGCCAAATATTTTTAGACAGTGTGTGACATCCACTGCTTTGCCCCATTCAAGTCTTAATTAAGTGCTTGCATTTCAAGGTACCTACGTGACATTTTCTACTGGTCTGTTGACAATAAGTGAAGGGAATTTGTCTTTTCCAAATGATTATGCAATCAATGCTGTATAATAGCCCTGATGTTTTTCTCTTCTTGGAACCAGATTGCACATTCATCAAATGTCTGAAAGCACAAGAGGTCAAGTTTTATGCAGTGTGCAGAGTTTCACCTCTTTTCGTGCAAGGATTTGATTTCATAATGTCAAATTTTAGGTATTTATTTTTTAAAGTGTAAATCGCGTATCATGTTTTTCTATGTGACCAGGAGAATAAATCAAATTGTGGCTGTTTCACCAGTCCTTAATAAATTTGAATAGAGCATAAGCATTCTGTATTCAAAGCTATTTAAAAGTGTATTAACCAAACAGCTTTGCTCCTTTGCTTTCAGATAAATAGTATTGAAATAGAAGACGTGGGCAAGTTTAACTGTCATTATATCAAAGACCACATGTGTATTGAGGTCTGAGAACATAAGAGCTTATTTACTAACATTGCAATTTGATGCAAAATGTGCTATAAATCATATACCCATGAGCCAAAACATTATGACTGCTCACATATGAAGTGAATTACAATATGAAAAAACTGAGCAAGTCAGGTCATAGGGGGTCATTCCAATCCGATCGCTCGCTGCAGTTTCTTTCAGCGCACTGATCGGGTAGGAACTGCGCATGCGCCGGCGCATGGCAGTCGTCATTGCCTAGCGATTGCCTCTGAGGCAGAGGCGGTCGCTGGGTGAGAGGGGGCTGGATGGCGGCATTAAGCTGCCGTTTAGGGGGCAGGGTCCGGCCAACACAGGCATGGCCGGACTGTTGTGAGAGGGCAGTCCGCTGCGGCTGTGTGACGTCACACGCAGCCGCTGCGGGCTGGGGAGTGACGAGTAGCTCCCGGCCAGCACGCTAAAGCTGCGCTGGTCGGGAGCTACTTTTGAAGTGCAAAAGCATCGCTGCTGTGATTGGCACTGTGAATGTCCCTCCCAAAATGACCGCCACCTTGGAGGCAGTTATTTTAAATGCTGGAGGAGGCAGCAGCCATTTTGGGAGGAACATTTTCAAAAGGTTTAAGTGGGGCAGGCGTGTACAGCAGCCCTTGCTGGGACAGCAGACGCGCGGCGGCAGCTAGGGAGGGGTTCCTCTGACAATTAGAAAAATGCCTGACAACAAGTAGAACCCCCCTGAAAGCAGGTACTGTGCATTGTTGAATTTTTTTCTATGTGGGCATAATTTGTTGATGACAGGGACATTACTGTGGTGACTTAATATGGTGTCAGGGGAATTACTGTGGGGGCATAATATAGTGTTGCTGAGAGTATGTGCACGGGAATTTATATATTTTTATATATATATATATATATATATATATATATATATATAAAAATATAATTTTTTTTGGGGGGGCGGGTTGCTACCTATTTTGTCAGTCCTGGGTCCCACAATTTCTGATAGAAGTCCTGGTGGTGTCTAACATATTAGTGGACTTTCTCAGGGACCCCCACAACAGGGTATGAACTTCACTACACCTGAAACGAAGGTTGAGACCTTCTAACGGGATTCCTATGTTCTGGTTGGTGGGTGCAAAGACGGACAATGAGACTGGTAACGTTGAATCATACTGGGGTGAAGTTGACAGAAACAGGTCAAAACAAGGTGGGCAATACGGTACCAAGGGACATGCAAATTCAGGTCAGAAGAAAAGCCAAAGTCAGAATCAGGAATTCACTAAAGCAGTACCAAGGGAGCAGGCAGGGTGAATCACTAGACAGATCATAACATAAAGGAATCACACTGCAAACTCTAACAGGCCTCTGGCTGGAGTACAGGATTTGAGCCTAATACTCTGGCACTTCACCAGTGCCCAGGGAGTAGATTCAAACTTGGCCCAAACATGATGTCACTTTTGATGTGCTTTTCACATTAAATTTCAAGCGGCGTGTGTCAGCATCTCCTCTCTCTCGCAGCAGCTGCTGGAGAGAAGGGAGATGCTGGAGGTCCCCACAGCTGACAGGAGACAAACCGCCGGCAGTGAGGGAGACTTTACAGTGATAGATGCAGACCGACACCTGCCAACAATTGGACCACTACCACCCCAGGGGACCAGCGTCGCCGAACCTGGTAAGTAGGAACTGGGATCCCATGCTCATTGCTCTGTGACAGACCTATTTTGGTGGCATACAGAGGAGCAACAACATATTTGACAGATGGTCGTAATGGTTAGGCTCACCAGTGTGATAACCAATGAGTTTCTTGTATTTATTTTCTAACTTGCACTTTACAGATGAAAGTTCATTACTGATTGGCACTGTGAGACAGATGTATTATGCAGCGATATTGGGTGGAAGTGGTATCAGCTACTATGCGGGTATGCTCTATACGCTATGCGCCCCTGTCTATATAGGCGCTGCTATCTAAAAGATAGCACTCCCAGATTGAATGGCAATGTATACTATGAATGGTCAGTTGTACTGACCATCCTGACACCTGCAGCTATCGGTTTCGACAGCTGTAAGTGTTGTTGCCTTATCTCCACAGTAATACAGTACCTGTCTATGAAGTGTCCTTCATGAGTGTGACTGTTGTGTTGTAAAGGTAAATAATGATGCATGTCTTAAAAGAGTTGACACTATAAGGCTGGGAACACACCTGACAGATATGTAGGTGTACCCACCATCGCGCCGACCAAGCAGCTGATCGAGTAAAGAGTACACACTTTCCGATTGGCCACTCGATATATCAGCCCTTTGATGCAGCTGGACGAGCATATGAATTTATCCACCCAGCTTTAACAGCCCCTGCAGCGTGTATGGGCAGTGAGCAGACAATCCGTACACACAGCATATGCAGATATATTGGCCATCGGCTGTACTGCAGGGCCAATGCGATACATTTGTGATTGATGTCATTCACAGGCATATCTCTCATACACACCCACTACATAATGACCGTTAAATTGAATAGCCTATATATTGGCCAGTGTGTACCCGGCATTAGTTTGTATCTGAAGAATAAAAGCTAAATTAAATTGTCCATCCATCAGTCCACCTGTCTGTCCATCCATTTTTAAGTGTGCGTGGTGCATGTGGGATAGGGAAAGGGTAGAGCAAGGAAGGTGAGCATCGATTGCCCTTCAGGATTTTGTCATGGAACGTGCTAATTTCTAGTTATATCCTGACCAGCTAGCTAGATTTGGTTAAGAATTTATTAATATCTAACAATGGATTTAAAATGTTAATATTCCAAAATAAAATTGTACGAATTCTTAAAATGATTCTGGCTAAACACTATACTAGTGAAAAAGAGCAGAAATTTACCATTAATTTTAGCAAATGCCTAACATCCTTAAGTGTGGCAAATTACTCCGTTATTACCTCCCTTTCCCCTATGCACAGTAGGGATGTCACTGGGTAATGGTTTGCATGTAGAGTTAATCACTTTGATGCATTTTTGACTGATCCCAGCAAATTATGTTTTGGTTCCACTATATTAAACATAAGAGCCAGGGATTATCATTAATAAATCTAAGGCACAGCATGCATAAATCTTGAATAAATCAAATATCAATTACATAAGCAGTAGCCGACATCTGCTTTAATCAAATAATATTTAAATAGGATTTATTCTTTTTTATCCAAGTTTGAAAAAAAAGAAAAGAAAAGAAAGAAAACGTTAAATGCACAGAGAAAAAAAAGAAAAAGAGCCGTGCTACAAATGGTTTTTAACACAGATGAATTTTGATAGGTAAAAAGATAAAAATAGGTCACTTTGCTATTGTTTGGAAAGCAACATGCGTTAATGTAGAACTTTAGCCATAAGTACATTTCAGAAAAATAAGACAAAACATTCATCTATATGCACAACATAAAAAAAACATTCACTGTTATGGAGTTTGACATTTGCAGAAGTCAGTTTTAACATATGGTACTTTGGATTACCAGATGGAGATTCATATAACAGACTCCCATCAAGAGAGTCTGTAGATGAAAAATAAAGAAATACATCTTAAACACTAGTATATAAAGATTAAGCGACATAAGGAAAAATGAGTTTCACTCTTGTGGATCTCTCTGTTTCTGTGTCACAGTCGCTTTACTAGTAAACAAGTGTATAATTATCAGATGTCCAAATTAGCACTTTATTCAATAAAAAAAAATTAAATAGAAAAAACAGGTCATTATTCTGAGCTCTCCATATTTACTTTCAAGATGCTCAGGGTAAAGGACGTCCATGCAAATGTATGAGAATACGCCTGAAAGTTGTAGAAATTACTGGGGTTTCCCACAAACAAGTTCTTCTTCACCCTAAGTTCTTACTAAAGCTGACAGCGCATAGGATATGTTATTTCATCATATTTATGTCTGTATGCAAAAGCAATTGTGATTTTCTAAGCTACAAAACTGCTAATGTTAGCAAGTATGGCTGTCGCCCAGAAATGAAAAGAGACACCCACCGACACCATCGCAAACACATTCACAATTGCGTAAACATTCACAGCCTATACGCAAAAATTAGGAACATCGAGGTTAAGAGTAGGCCTATGGCTACTCGGACTGGACATAGCAGTAGCAACTCAGGTGCCATGTTATTGCATGTATGAACTCGCAGTCAACGTCAGATACTCGCCCCTAAAATGCCCATGAAATGCCTGCTTTGTCCTAACCACTCACTGTAAACTGTGCAAACTGGAGGGCGGGAGTAGCAAGTCTGCGCTGTATAGGACTGAGACAGCTGGCCGTGTGGAGAGTGCCAGAGCTCCCTAAGGGCTCAGTACAAAAGTGCAAAATGAAAAAGGGTGTGTGCTCTCTCTACCATTTTATTTACCATACCAGTGTGTTTCAACATACACTTTCACACCTTGGTATTATCCACATACATTGGTGACCGTAAGAGAGACCAACGCCATTGTAGAGAGAGCACACTCACTGTAACCTCCCCATTAACACATCCAGACAGTCAATTCCTGTCAGTCACTTTTCCATGTAATCCCAATTGCAAGCGGGACCGCAGTGGCATTCTCATGCACTTGCGTGGTCTGCTGATAAATCGATCCGTTGCGTGAACATCGCCCATTGTGTACAAGCATGAATTAGGCCATAGTACGATCTTGCCTTGTTCATCTTGCATGCTACAGCTCCTGTGTTGCAATTGTCACAAAGTTATCCTACATTTTTTTTTTCGGGAAAACCGATATTTACAATTTTGCACTTAATGTGTGTACACACGGTGAGATCCTTGCTATGCCCGATTTTCACCATGCGGTTTCCCTTGAACTCACCCAGAGCACAGATAGCACAGGTTTTGACTATCTGTACTTTCGATTTTGTCTATGTACAATTTTGACTAAGTGACAATTTTGACTATACTTTGTACTAGATATTACACTAGATAGTCAAGATTGACTTGCCTGCACAGTCTATCCAGCCTTACGATACCGACCCCGTGGGAGTGCGCATTGGGATGAAACCGGTATCGCAAGTTATCTTACACCTTGAGATGTACATTAACTTTCCTTAAGCTTTTGACTATATAGTCAAAATCTTACAGATTTATCTCATTGCGTGTACACACCTTTACCCTTGAAAATGTAACATATTTATCCATTGACAGATGCTTTTTGATGTTTCTTCTTACCTGCTGAATGTGCTTAAATTACCACCCTCTAGAGGACCCTTAAAATGCCTTCATCTCTCCAATTATTAATTATATGTTTATTTTTGTGGTGAACTAAACGGGGTCTATAAATGTAAGGTCTTACAAATCTATGATTGCAATGTTCACCATTAACAACAGTCAGTCAGCTACTGTAGCTAGGCTAATCATGGTCTTTGCCCCCAGCCAACTGCCCTTTTCATAGAACTTAGAGTTTGATGTATCATGCAGTAAAAAGAGTGGAGATATGGACCAGTGAAGTTCTGCTTTCAGCAGGCAGAACATCAAGGTCAAAAACAGGCATTAAAGTCATTGCAAACACTAGGATCAATGGTCAGGAATAAAGCAAAGTCTATCTACAGTAATTCAATTAAGACAATAGCAAAATCTATAATGGGTATCTGGGACTTATAAAGACACTATACTGTAACTTTAAGGCACATGCTCCCATGCACATACATCCTCACATGCTTAAGTCATGACAAGGACCATGATAAGCCCTGAATGTGGCATAGCTAAGAAGACACCAAACAAGAAAATTAGCATTCTTGTTAAACCTTACTGAAAGGCTATCATTAGAGATAGTGGCTGCCAATCATTGGTTGATGTGTTGGAGCAGGTTTGTGCAACATTGGGGCAGATAGAGCTGTCCATGTTCCCTGGTGTTGGAACAGATAGCTTGACATATGGCATTAGGAAAATGAAAATACATAACAAATACCTAGCCTGCATGGTGTAGGGCAGGGGTAGTCAACATGTGGCCCCCAAGCTGCTGCGGAACTGCACATTACAGCATGCCCTGCCACAGTTTTGTTATTAGGGTATGCTAAAACTGTGGTAGAACATACTGGGATGGGTAGTTCCACAGCAGCTGGAGGGTCACATGTTGAATAATCCTGGAGCACTGTGCATGTATGGCACACATACATATTGGGCATGGTACACTCATGCTCACCAAATACCACATTGCCAGCACAAGAACTTCATGCTCATCGCATACAGCCCCATTCCTATCATATACAACTCTATGGCCAACATATCAACTTTATGAAAAATAGAGAGACTCCAAATAACAGGCTCAATCCCTTTACAGTCTGTTGCCATTTGCATACAGGCCCATGCCCAGCCTCAGGGCAGGATTAAGCCTTGGGAGGGCCTGGGGCACTTAAGACAGGGGGGCCCAGATGAAGATCGGTGTATATAAGATTGTGCATACCTCCCAACATGACCCATTTCAGGAGGGACAAAATACTCTCTAACTGGACTTTCCTCTTAATATATGATTGTCATCACCTGTGTTGAACTGTTCAATTGATAAGAAAAGGTATTTCAACATAGGTGATGGCAATCACAAATCAAGAGGGAAGTCCCTGTAGAGAGCATTTTGTCTCCCCTGTAATGGGACATGGTGGGAGGTATGGATTGTGTGTGTTAAATTTAAACCAATGGTGTCTATTAGATTTAAACTAATAGTTTAGTAATGCCTGGGTGCTGTTTATAGGTCCAACTAATTGAGAGACAAATATTTGTAAAGTTTTCTACAGTGGCACAAAGACAACTTAACCAATCTTAAAATACACTAAGAAAAATAAATTCTATAATTTATCTTGTCACATGCAAGAACAGTGCCTGCCTTTGTATTTACACACTGGGACAGGACTCAGGAGGACTCTGAGTGTGTCTCTCTCTAGTCCCAAATTCTCTTAATACCTTTGTATGTCTACAAATATATATGTATTCGGGTACACAATGGTTGGAACATATATACCAAGTATGACTATAAGAACACTCTCAATCACAGAGCAACATAACACATCCAGATATGATTGGTTCCTATGTATCATTTTGGAGACTATATCTCTACTATCCATACTGTGTGTGTATATATATATATATATATATATATATATATGTAAACAAGAGAGAGAAACCCTATAATACCATAATGCTGTATATATATATATATATATATATAAACAAGAGAGAGGAACAAGCACCTATGGTGTGCACAGACAATACGCTAATGATAGAATTGCACACCAGATTGTGACTTGTATTAAAGCATATCAATCCACTACTTTATAATCAGTATATGGTACCAGAATCTAGAAGTCAGGGAGACAAAACAATCGCCATATAGTGTAATCATTTAATCTTCAGGATTAGGACTACTCGCACACAAATGGTATGCGTACCAGATAGATAATCATAATATACACATCAAATTAAACGTTTCATTCTCCTGTGTCAGGATGTTTGTAGAATCAAACCCAGAGTGTTCTAGGTTCCAGTGGGTATACAAATACTCCTCATGGTTTTGAAGAAATGAAAAACATTTATTAACATATAAATAATAAAACAAAAAAAGGTTAGCTTAGCTTTAGTAGATATCAAAGATCAAAGCTGGCTGGGAAAAGGTAAGGTAAATCTCAACGCGTTTTGCCCTCTCAGGGCTTCCCCAGGAGAATAAACCTACTTGTACTGGGGCTTCACTTATACCCCCATTAATTGGTAATTCATTATGCAAATCACTTCCGGTCCGCGTCAGCGGTGAAACCAGATGTGTACTGTGCCCGGAAAAAAGAAGTGCCTGCATCACTCTGTCCGCCGGGAGCATCCGGCTGAAGTGCATCACCGGAAGTGATGCCGGATGTCAGTTGCCTGCACTACTCTGTCCGCCGTGAGCGTTTGGCGGAAGTGCGTCACCACCGGATGTGATGTGGTTGCCGGATGCTGGTGCCAATGTTACTGCTGGGTTCACATCACCGCTGGAAGTGACACCGCTCCACAGAAGCTACCGGGCACATAAATATATACATATTTTGCTATATATACCCAGTGGCATTCTGAAGAACTGAGCAGCCATCCAATGAAGTGGAGTGTGTAAAAGTGTGGCTATAAAGCTCACATTGGACTTTGTGATACCCTCTGGACCATATATTGGGGTACAGGAATATTGTACCAGGAGAAGAGCACTGATCTATATATTTTTGAACTTTATGTATATATATATATATATATATATATATATCCATCTGAGTGGCAGCTATACTCTATACTGCATAAAGATATGTACAGTATTTAATAGTTTGTTTCCACTGTCCAACCTTTCTCAGCTCAAGACATGGAAACTCTGCTGTTCATTTATTTATAGATATTAGAAACATTACAGCAAGAAACATACGCAGTAGTAATAAGTGTTGTATTGAATGTAACTGTGCTAAATATGTTATTATTAACAGTTATTTATATAGTGCCTGCATACTAGGCACGTCATTACAGAGAATATTTAATCATTCCCAATAATAATTACAATTCATTCATTACACAAAACTCCAATAATAAAATACACCACAAATCTAAATAAGACATATTTACATTCCTTACATGCTGTATTTATTCACCCCTCCTTCATTGGTTTTTCCCCCTGCACATCTGCGTCTCTCTCTGGCTTCTGGCTTAACTTATGACTTTTTAATCACCCTCTCCCCATCTACTCAACATAAGCAATAGTTCCCATAGTAGTAAAATTAGAAGTTTCTGTGCCATTTGTTTTGTGGTATTTCAAAATCGCAAACTCAAAATCCATAAAGTATAAGTCATCATGTTGTACAATTGTTTTACTTGACTGATTATTTGTTTGGAATTCCTCTAAGTCTCATTCACTAATTTCTTGCACCACATGTCAGCCTGCTACTTCTCATTGTAAGGAAAATTGGTGGTTGTTCTCAAATGGCATCCAAATAATGTCCCAGAATACCTAGCACATGTACTTACATTTATAAACCAGTCACATAATAGACATGATAGACAATGTTCTTAACTGTCATTACACAGATGATTTGAATACTGTTTAATCATACATACAGATTGGTCCTTATTCATCTTAGCCATGATACATTCCCATGTGTGCATGCATCTTGGTAGTGACTATGGTGGCCAATCCCGGGATCGGGGGGATCCCGGTATCCCGGGATTTAAGGCTAAAAATGGCCGGGATTCAATCCCGGGATTGGAAGCTCCAATCCCGGGGATTGAGGGATCAGCGTTGAGCGTCCACAGGACGCTCAGACGCTGCCCAGCTTCCTCCTTCCGGCTCCCCAGCACAGTGTGAGAGGTCACGCTGCACTGTCAGCCGCTGCTGGGAGCCGCCAGGAGCGATCAGACGGTGTTCCCCACCCGCCCGACCCCGGTATATGGTAAGTTATATGTGCGGGGCGGGGTGGGGCGAGGGGGCAGCCACCTAGCTAAAAGCCAATCCCGGGTATCCCAGGAATGCCGGGATTGGCCATTTTTCAATCCCGATACCCAGGATTGAAAAAATGGCCTGGGATTGGCTTCCCTAGTAGTGACTATGGGCCAGATTTACACCTGATAGTAGATGTGCGAGAAAATGCACATCTACAATCAATTTCTTTGGACATGCGGAGAGACGTGCAGCAAAGGTAAGTCTGCCCCGCATGGCAGATCCAGCCCCCCCCCCCCCCTACAGACATGCGAGAGCATCACATGGCAGACAGCTACCCACCTGTTTAAGGGTCGCATTGGCTGCTTGTGATGTCATGCAGCTGCTGCGGCCCACCCCGCAAATGGTCCGGACATGCCTGCTTTGTCCGGATTGCTCCCCTAAAATGGAGCATTGATGCCCCATTCCCGCCCCCCTCCAGGTCTTACACTGCGTTCTAAAGAGAACGCAGTTTAGGACCTTGCACATGCACATACCGGCGTACAAGCATGCGTAGATGTGCAGAAATTGCTTCATAGAGATTTTTGCACATCAGCGTCAGGGTCTGAATTGGCCCCTATATGCGAGTGGGTGTGAACAGTTGCCCCCGCATATGCACAATGCATTCCCTATGGATTGCGGGTGCAACTATTAGTACGTGCCCGTGAACGGGCATACTAATCGCAGAAAATGGATCACAGGTGCAAATGTAAAAGCAAAACCATGCAGAAATGTGCTTATATGTTGACTTTAGGACCTTCTTCTTCAAGACTACATTAGGAGTCAGATGTCAAAAGTGCAGGTGTGGTTTCTAAGATAACCTTGTGCCCATCGGCAGCACTTATAGGGAATTTTTTTCAAGACCTCAACAGCCCCCCCATCCCCCCAAAAAAACTAAAAAACATAAAAATAACCCCCGCAAAACATTAAGTAACCGTTTTTTTATTTTGCGAGTCCAGCAGTATTAAATTAACACATAGGGCCATGAACTTATCATGGATTCTATGTGTTAACACTCCAAAACAGATTTGATGGGCACAAAAAAGGATTGGCCTATGTGGAAAAGGGTCTATTGCTACCACATGCTATCTAGTCTATAATGCAGTATAAAGTTCCTAGCCAGGAATAAGAACATGAACAGGTAATATTACCCTTCATCTAATAAAATTGGAAACAACTACTAATTTACTAACATACTAATTAGGACTATTTATGCTTCCTTTGGTCATAATTAACCAGGATCCTGCTTAACTCTACTATATATATAGCAGAGTTAAACAGGACTACAACTAGTGACTGACAGTTTGATTAATACTGGGACTCTATAATACACCAACCCACTATACCTAATTAATTGGTGGTATCTAGTAGTCAATTTTAGAATGTGGTTGTTTTGAATTTATACCGACTGGTAATTACATGTAATTTTTAAAAGATTGTGTTTTAAGTGATCTACTTTTTTAAATTAAATAATTAATTTCACTGTATCACCAGCACTGTCTTTTCTTCTTTATCTTTGTTTTTTCTATTTTGGTATTTGGAGTGTCCCTTTTTTGACAGCTGCAGGTTTATCAGTCATTTAAATTTAGTGGGAATATAATATTCAAAATAATAATGACAAAAAGGTGTATCTTGCCAAATGGAAGGAGGCTAAGGAAGTGATCAAAAGTGCAAAGGCAGAAGCTGAGGAGAAAATGGCCCAGTCAGTAGATAAAATGGGCAAAACTTTTTTTTAAGTATATAAGTAAAAAGAGAAATCAAATGACAGGGCAATAGCAGATCATCTAAATAATTATTTTTGCTCAATTACTACAGAAGGAGAGGGGAAGGGGCCACAGGTATTTTCAAGGACATTCATAAAAGTAAGGTAGATGAAAGTACGCAGAGGAGAAGGTCCTAATAGAACTTTGAAACTGAAAGAGGATAAATCAATGGGGCCAGATGGGATATATCCAAGAATACTAAAAAAGCTTAAAAATGTTCTGGTAACACCATTAACAGAATTATTCAACCAGTCACTAGCTACAGGAGTAACTCCAGAAGACTGGAAAAGAGTGAATACAGTACCACTGCACAAAAGTGGAAGCAAGGATGAAGCAAGTAACTACAGACTAGTAAGCCTTACATCAGTAGCAGGGAAAGTAATGGATACACTATTAAAATAAAGAGTTGTGGAATATCTTAAATCCAAAATCTAACAGGATCCCAAACAACATGAATTTACTGTGGGAAGATCATGCCAAACAAATCTTATTGACTTTTTTTGACTCTGTGACTAAAATAATAGATCAAGGGTGAGGGGGGAGGGGGTGGGTGCATAGATATACCATATCTAGACTTTAGTAAGGCATTTGACACAGTCCCACATCACAGACTGCTAAATAAATTCTAAGGTGTGGTATTGGATTATAAAACAGTTGAATGAATGAGAACCTGCAGGATAGGAAACAAACAGTTGTAGTAAATGGATTGCATTCTAAGGAGGGAAATATTACAAGTGGTGTACCCCAAGGATCTGTACTTGGACCACTGTTCTTTAACATCTTTGTTGGTGACATTGCAAATTATATTAGAAGAAAAGTATGTATTTTTGCAGATGACACAATGATATGCATCAGGGTAGACACACCAGAAGTGGTAAAACAAATGACTGATGATATAGGTACACTAGCTCAAGCACATGACAACTATAGATTAATGCTAAAAAAGTACAAAATCATGCACTTGGGTCTCAAAAACCCAAAGGCTAAATATAGTAGCAATGATACTTTAATGGAAACTACTACAGAGGAAAGAGATTAAGGAGTCACTATTTCAACTTCAAGTGACTTAAAGGCAGGGAAGCAATGTAACAAAGCAATGAAAAAAGCAAGTCAGATGTTTGGTTACATAGGAAGAGGAACCAGTAGTAGGAAAAAAGAAGTAATAATGCCACTGATCATTTGTACAGCCAAATCAGGAATACTGTGTCTAGTTCTGGAGATAATATCTCTTGAAGGATATCTATCCATCTATCCACCTATCTAGATAGATGTACATACTGTGTGTGTATATATATATATATATATATATATACTGTATATATAGATAGATAGATGGATAGATATACATACTGTATATATAGATAGATAGATAGATAGATAGACATACTGTATGTGTGTGTATGTATATATATATATATATATATATATAGGTTGAGTATCCCATATCCAAATATTCCAAAATACAGAATTTTTTGAGTGAGACTGAGATAGTGAAACCTTTGTTTTCTGATGGGTCAATGTACACAAACTTTGTTTAATACACAAAGTAATAAAAAATATTGTATTAGATGACCTGTGAATTGTGTTAATGTACACACACTTTGTTTAATGCACAAAGTTTTTAAAAATATTGGCTAAAATTACCTTCAGGCTGTGTGTATAAGGTGTATATGAAACACAAATGCATTCACAAAACTTACCTGGAAAGACTAAAAGATCTTAACATGTATAGTTTGGAGCAGAGAAGGGAAAGAGGTGACATGATAGAAACGTTGAAATATGTCAAGGGTTTTAACAAGGTACAGAATGGAAACATTTATCAAGGTAAGAGAAGTATTAGAGCATGAGGATATGCACTGAACTGGAGGGAGGTAGGTACAGGGGAAATTTAAGGAAAAATTACTTCTCAGAAAGGGTAGGGGATTAGTGGAATAGCCTACCGTCACAGGTGGTAGAGGCTAAGACAGTAGAGCAATTTAAACATGCTTGGGATAGGCATAAGGATATAGGATATCCATACAAAGAATTAAGGGTCAGATAGTGTTGAGGTTACCACAAAGTAAAAAAAAAAGGGTACACTAGATGGCCAAGTGGTTCTTATCTGCCGTCAAATTCTGTGTTTCTATATTTCTATGAGTAGCCTAACCCCCATCAGTTTTGGAGCTTATAGAATTTTGTCCCCCTACTAGTGTATGTAGAGGGCAGTCCACTTTGGTGCTGCATATCTGTGATATCTCCTGAATTAAAAATATAATGAATAGTTTAAATTTATCAGAACTACACTGGTATTAAGGTTTCCGCATTAAACAAAAAAAAAAATATGATGAAAAGGCCCCATAGACCCCATAATGTTGTTTATTAAAGCTTTGTCCTTGATCCTACATGCAAATGTTATATGCCTTTTTGGAACAATGATGACATCAGTAGTTTATTATTCAACTTTCGACTATACTTTAAAACAGATTACTTGCACCTTACATAATACAATTATAAAACAAAACTAATATGTAGAGATCAAAGGATCTATCTATTATCTGCTTCTCACATAATATGGACATTTGGAAGAACACTTTGGGGTGAATTCAATTCAACCTGAAATTTTTTTGGGAGAAAATAATAATAATAATAATAATAATAATAATTTCATAATAAATGTATTTATATAAGCTTTTCTCCTGCAGGACTCAAAGTTGCTCACATGGGCTTTTACCATGATTTCTTGCCCCCTGGTTTTGTATTTTTAATTTGGGCAAATCAATTGTAGCCCATTTTTTCACCAAGAAAAGTCCAGTTTTCAAGGGAAAACAAACTGGATCCCAAAAAAGTTCCCGGACTTATGTATTTTTGCATCTGCGACCCTGAAAAAAAACAACTTCCTTTGGGAGAATAGCGCTCACTATAGATACCAAACCCTCTTTTTATACATTTCTTGTTTTTGACACTGGTTTTTGTGTCTATTGGTATCCTAATAGTCTGCGGCAAATTTTCCTTAAAGTGTGCACCATTCCACCAAACCATTTTTCTAGATATCCCAAAAAAGGATACTTATCTGGGAATTTTATCTGGAAATCCCCTGTAAGTGCCGACATCGGGCTGCCCTCAGGGCTAATTGGATAGCCCAGGGGGATCAATTAGTCCATGGTAAATTATAGCAGGAAATTGAATTCCCCCTTAGTATGGATAGCATATGGCTTCTTTTCAGAAACAAGGCTAAACTACTGTCTTTCTTCTATGTACTCACACATATCTTACTGTTCTACCTTTTTAATAAAACACATTTGTTCATTTTAATCTTTACCATATAATTAATCAGCAAAATGTAATATATTCCTTTACTGTATACTATATAAGGTAACAGGTAAATACTAACATTCTGGTACGTGTAGCTACATAAAAGGAATGGCTTTCAGGAAGTTCAGCAGAGGAGGAGTTAAAAGTAATGGTATTCAGAGTTACAAACAGTAACATTCAAAATACAGAACGTAATCATGTTTGGCATCACACCAAACTATCATTAAACTGATTAGTTTTAATAATTAGCATTTGGTAGCATGAATCTTCCTCATAAATATGTTGATTTATAGGAAAGACATTTAACATTGATAATAAAAGATACAGAAGAATACACATTTGGATATTCATGATCCTCATAAAAACTCTCAATGTAGCTTTGAAAAGTTAAAATGTAAATATATAATAGCAATTTTTTAAATTAAGTATGTTTGTTTTTACAGGTAAATCAGCTAGTGTATATATTTGAAGAAGTAGCTGCAGAATTATGTTTCTGTATTTTATGCATAAAACATTGCAAGTGCTTTTACATCAAATGTAATATGTAGATTGTAGTACATATAGACACTGGAGAATAGATGGAGCGGTCAATCTCCATGGTCTAGACCAGGGGAGGGCAATTATTTCAGCTGAGGGGCCACTTGACATTTCCTGTCTGTTTCCGAGGGCCACATACAAAATAGCAGCTCCCCCCACTTGCCAAAAATATAGGGACGTGCTTCATGTGGAAGGGGTGTGGGCAAAAAATAATACAGATTCATATTAGGCTGCGCAATAGTCTCCATTATTCAAATTGCGCCACACAGCGCCGCTTACACACATTACACCAGATAGAGCCCCTTTTACACAGTATGGAAGGTAGAGCCCCTTTTACACATTACAGCAGGTAAAGCCCCCTTTTACACATTAACATTTTATTTAGGATAATTATTGTGCAGCAAGCAAATTATCCAGTGTCTTATGGCCCCTGGGGAAAGGTGTGACACAGTGACAGAACACGGGGAGGGGGGGGTGACACGGTGACAGAACACGGGGGGGTGACACAGTGACAGAACATGGGAGGTGTGACACGGTGACAGAACACGGGGGGGTGAAACGGTGACAGAACACGGGGGGTGTGACACAGTGACAGAACACGGTGGGTGTGACACAGTGACAGAACATGGTGGGGGTGACACGGTGCCAGAACACGGGGGGGGGGGGGGTGACAGTGACAGAACACGGGGGGGGGTGACAGTGACAGAACACGGGGGGGTTATACGTGACAGAACACGGGGGTGACATGGTGACAGAACACGGGAGGGGTTGGTACAGCGAGAGCTAAAGATCTCTCCCCCAAACCTAAAAACAGACTGACGCCACTGCCCGCACACACAAATATACGCACACTATCACACACACACACACACACACACACACACACACACACACACACACACACACACCTTTCTTTCTCTCACTCACTTTTCCCATTAACTTTACTGATCTGGCTGGCTGGCAGTGGCAGGAAGGATGGATCTATTCTGTACAAGTCTGGCTCTTGTCCCGTGTAGCTCCGCCCCCTGAGGTCCCGTGTAGCCCTGCCCCCTCCTCGACACGTAGCTCCGCCCCCCCCCCCCCCCCCCCCCCCCGTTGTCACTGGGGACTCTGGAGGAGGAAGGAGGCTGCTACAACGCAGCAGCAGGGGAGAGAGGTGCCGCCGGCAGCTTGGAGGTACTGCAGCTCAGAGCAATGACAAGCAGCTCAGCCGTTCGGGCCGCTTGTCATTGCTCGCTGGTGGGAGGCAGTGGGCCGGACAGGATCGGTTTGCAGGCCGCATCCGGCCCGCGGGCCGTATTTTGCCCACCCCTAGTCTAGACAAAGAGCTGTTTAAATTCACAGTTTTAAAAATACTTTGACCAGGATAAAGATTATGAACCTTATTCAGAGAAGGATGCAGATCGCTGCATACGCAGCAAGATCTGCGTCCATCTCCTCACATGCTGGGGGCCACCCAGCATTGGGCAAGGCCGTCCAGCATGTGTTGCGCCACATAGAACTAAGGTAGACCCCTAGCAGTGCAGCCAGAAGGTCCACCGCCATTTTTTTAATTGGAGCGGTTGTGTGTGACCAATGGCGTAACTAGGGTTTTCGGTGCCCAGGGCAAGATGAAGAGTGGTGCCCCCCCCCAAAAAAAAAAAATCAACTATGTGTGTACGCAAGGGGCATGGTCACATACCACATTGTCTCTCAGCACACTATCACCTACCCCTTGTGTCGTTTCTCAGCACACTTTCATTCAATTTTTGCACATTACGGCAGTAGAGTTCCCTATTTATGAAGTACATAGGTAGAGTACCCTTTTTACACAATAGGCAGGCAGAGTCCCCTTTTTACACAGTACGTAGGCAGAATCCCCTTTTTACACAGTACGCAGGCAGAGTTCATTTTTTACACAGTACGCAGGCAGAGTCCCCTTTTTACATAGTACACACAGTGCCAGATACACATTGCCCCACAGTGCCAGATACACATTGCCCCACAGTTCCAGATACACAAATGCCTCGCAGTGCCAGAAACACAAATGCCCCACAGTGCCAGATACATATTACCTGACAGTGCCAGATACACATTTCCCCACAGTGCCAGATACATATTAACCCACAGTGTCAGATACACATTGCCCCACAGTGCCAGATACACAAATGTACACAGTGCCAGGTACACAAATGCCCCACAGTGCCAAATACATATTACTCCACAGTGCCAGATACACATATGCCCCAAACGGTGCCAGATACACATATGCCACCATAGGTGCCAGATACACATAAGCCCCCAACGGTACCAGATAAACACATGCCCTCATAGTGGCAGATACACATATGTCCCCATGATGCCAGATATACAAATGCTCCCAGCAGTGCCAGATACACATATGCCCCCAGCGGTGCCAGATACATATATGCCCCCAGTGGTTCCAGATACATATGCCCCCAGCGGTGCCAGATACATATGCCCCTAGCAGTGCCAGATACATATGCCTCCAGCAGTGCCAGATACATATATGCCCACAGCGGTGCCAGATACATATTCCCCCAGAGGTGCCAGATACATGCCCCCAGTGCTGCCAGATACAAAAATGCCCCCGCGGTGCTAGATACATATGCTGCCAGCTGTGCCAGATGCATATGCCCCCAGTGGTGCCAGATACATATGTCTACAGTGGTGCCAGATACATATACCCCCAGCGGTGCCAGACACACATGCCCCCAGTGGTGCCAGATACATATGCCCCCAGTGGTGCCAGATACATATATGCCCCCAGTGGTTCCAGATACATATATGCCCCCAGTGGTGGCAGATACATATGCCCCCAGCAGTGCCAGATACATATGCCTCCAGTGGCTCCAGATACATATATGCCCCAGTGGTGCCAGATACATATGCCCCCAGAGGTGCCAGATACATATATGCCCCCAGTGCTGCCAGATACAAAAATGCCCCCATGGTGCCAGATACATATGCTGCCAGCTGTGCCAGATACTTATATGCCCCTAGTGGTGCCAGATACATATACCTCCAGCGGTGCCATACACATATACCGCCAGTGGTGCCAGATAAATATATGCTCCCAGTGGTGCTAGATACATATGCCCCCAGCGGTACCAGATACATATATGCCCCCAGTGCTGCCAGATACAAAAATGCCCCAGTTGTACTCACCCTCCTCTGCTGCCGCCAACCTCCATCTCTGATGCTGAGGGGAGGAGAGCACAGCGCGCTTCTCTCCTGTGCCTCACTCACTGTGTCCCTGGATGTCAGCCAATCAAGAGCCGGTCCACGAGCTCTGATTGGCTGACAGCCGAGAGACTGCCGGAGACGGGGACACAGTGAGGGGAAGGAGAGACGCGCACTGCGCTCTCCTCCCTTCAGCGTCAGAGACGGAAATTAGCGGTGACAGCAGCAGCAAAAGGCGTGTGTGCCAGGCACCCCCCATGTGCATGCCTTACAGTAGCGGGGGCGAGTGGGCATGATGCCCTGGTCGCCGGCGGCGCCCCTTTCTGCTGGACCTGCCAAGGCACCCAGGGCACGTGCCCTGCTCGACCCCCCTTAGTAATGCCTCTTCGTGTGATGCCCCAGTTCAGCCCGCCATGCCCCCTCAATGCCGCGTCGGAACCCTGCGAATGCCCGCTGCTGTCAATCAAAGGCGAACTGCGCTGTAGGACACAGCAGCGTCTATCTCTGAATAAGGTCCTAAGTGGCCAGTCATCAGTGACATTACTTGCTGCAAAAGCAATGATCACTTTTTCCTAACTCAGTGTGACCCAGAGAATATATGAAGCCAGACTTCACAAGGATTCTACTTAATTTGTCAGTTGGTGAATTTAAGTTCAAGTCACCCAGTTTTCAGCATGCAAATGTTTTTGCAAAGGGGAAAATGGCTTTCTTCTCTTCCATAAGGCAAGTACTTCCCCTAAATATGACTTGTCTAACAATCTGAGACAAAACATATTTGCTTACAACTAATATATAGGTGCTCGTATAAATAAGTAAATATATATTAGGACAAATGTGAACAGTATATGAATATTTGTTCATGTATTGTTTTGAATCATGTATGTTGATGAACTTGTTATTAGTTCTGTATCACAAATCCCCAAAATGTTTACATATTTTATACGGTTTGGAGAATGTCAAGACCTTTTTACGTTGCACAAATTGGTTCGGTTTAGTATGGGGCACTTTTTTATTATTTATTAGAGATGAGCGGGTTCGGTTCGTCAAGATCCAAACCCCCCCGAACTTCACGTAGTTTACACGGGTCCGAGGCAGCCTCGGTTATTCCTGCCTAACACGCAAAACCCGAACGGGGGGAAAAAACATCATCCCGCTGTCGGATTCTCACGAGATTCAGATTCCATATAAAGAGCCGCGCATTGCCGCCATTTTCACTCGTGCATTGTTGATTGAGCGGAGAGGACGTGGCTACGTTCTCTGCCTGAAAAGCTCAATATCTGTGCTCAGTGTGCTGCATTGTGGGGACCAGTATATAGTAGTACAGTGCTGCATTGTGGTGACCACCAGCATATAGTAGTACAGTACAGTTGTCCATTGCTGTATCTTGCAGCTCCGTACAGACTCAGTTATATTCTCCAGATCAGTGCTCAATATCTGTGCTGCATTGTGCGGACCATTATATAGTAGTACAGTGCTGCATTGTGGTGACCACCAGTATATAGTAGTACAGTACAGTTGTCCTTTGCTGTATCTTTCAGCTCCATGTCAGACTCAGTTCTATTCTCCAGATCAGTGCTCAATATTTGTGCTGCATTGTGGGGACCAGTATATAGTAGTACAGTGCTGCATTGTGGTGACCACCAGTATATAGTAGTACAGAACAGTTGTCCATTGCTGTATCTTGCAGCTGCATGTCAGACTCAGTTCTATTCTCTGGATCAGTGCTCAGTATATAGTGCAGTGCTTCTTTGTGGTGACCACCAGTATATAGTAGTACAGTACAGTTGTCCATTGCTGTATCTTGCAGCTCTGTGTCAGACTCAGTTCTATTCTACGGATCAGTGCTCAATATCTGTGCTGCATTGTGGGGACCAGTATATAGTAGTACAGTGCAGCATTGTGGTGACCACCAGTATATAGTAGTACAGTACAGTTGTCCATTGCTGTATCTTTCAGCTCCGTGTCAGACTCAGTTCTATTCTCTGGATCAGTGTTCGATATCTGTGCTGCATTGTGGGGACCAATATATAGTAGTGTGGTGACCACCAGTATATAGTAGTATAGTACAGTTGTCCATTGCTGTATCGTGCAGTTCCGTGTCAGACTCAGTTCTATTCTCCGGATCAGTGCTCAATATCTGTGCTGCATTGTGGGGACCAGTATATAGTAGTACAGTGCTGCATTGTGGTGACCACCAGTATATAGTAGTACAGTACAGTAGGCCATAGCGTTATCTTGCTGCACCGTGTCACTTCTAGTATCCTGATCAGTGCTTAATATCTGTGCTCAGTGTCAGTGCTGCATTGTGGTGACCAGTATACTACAGTACAACAGTCCAGTGCTGTTCTCGCTGCTCAGTGTCAGTTCTCCGAAGTATCATCAGTGATCAGTATAATCAGTTCTCAGTATAATCAGTGCGCTATTAGACATGCTCCCGTTTTCCGCCATTAGTGCATTGGGATTTAGACAATTGATGAAGTTATTGTGTCCCCGGTACAAAATCCCATCTAGATTCCGCTTCACTAGGCAGGCGATAGCAAGATTTTACCAATTAATATCAGTGATTTTTAATTATTAATTACAGTGATCTTGCCAAATAATTCCAGTGATTTTGTCATTTTCTTCCAGTGATTTGGACCAATAATACCATTGATTAGAACAAATAATTCCTGTGATTTTGTCATTTTCTTCCAGTGATTTGGACCAATAATACCATTGATTAGAACGAATAATTCCTGTGATATTGAGGTGTTTGTGTCGCTTAGCTTAGCTATCCAGCGACCACAGTGCACCTCTTTTTCTCGTTTCTTTGCATCATGTGCTATTTGGGGCCCATTTTATTAAGTGCCATCCTGTCTGACACTGCAGTGCCACTCCTAGATGGGCCAGGTGTTTGTGCCGGCCACTTGGGTCGCTTAGCTTAGTCATCCAGTGACCTCGGTGCAAATTTTAGGACTAAAAATAATATTGGGAGGTGTAAGGTTTTCAGAATAGACTGGAAATGAGTGGAAATTATGGTCATTGAGGTTAATAATACTATAGGATCAAAATGACCCCCAAATTCTATGATTTAAGCAGTTTTTGAGGGCTTTTTGAAAAAAACACCCGAATCCAAAACACACCCGAATCCGACAAAAAAATTTCAGGGAGGTTTTGCCAAAACGCGTCCGAAACCAATACACAAAACCCGAAAAATTTCCGGTGCACATCACTATTATTTATTAATAGTTCATTATATAGCACTCATATATTATGCAAAAGTATCCAGAGAATATTTCATTCATTCACATAAGTCACTTACCCAGTGGAGCTTACAATCTATGGTGGTCATTCCAAGTTGTTCGCTCGCTAGCAGTTTTCAGCAGCAGTGCAAACGCTATGCTGCCTCCCACTGGGAGTGTATTTTAGCTTAGCAGAAGTGCGAACGAAAGGATCGCAGAGCGGAGGCAATGTTTTTTTGTACAGTTTTAGAGTAGCTCAATACCTACTCAGCGCTTGCGATGACTTCAGGCTGTTCAGTTCCTGTTTTTACGTCACAAACACGCCCTGTGTTCGCCAAGCCACGCCTGCGTTTTTCCTGGCACGCCTGCATTTTTTTGAACACTCCCTGAAAACAGTCAGTTGACACCCAGAAACGCCCACTTCATGTCAATAACTCTGTGGCCAGCAGTGCGACTGAAATGCTTCGCAAGACCGTGTGTGAAACTACATCGTCCGTTTTAATAGTATGTCACGCATGCGCAGAAGTGCTGTTTTTTTGCCTCATCGCTGCACATCGAACGAATGCAGCTAGCGATCAACTCGGAATGACCACCTATATAGCTTATCTACACATGCAAAAACATACACACACATATTCACTAGTGATAACTTCGGCAAAACCCTTTAGAATTATATAGAGAACACAAAATATTAAATAACATAAAGGGTGTACTTATACATCCTAACAGAACTGCAGTGACTCATATATATGGTTGGGCTTTCTTGCATGAATGCCCTGTGCAGGTCCTGTCACAACAACAATACTTGGGAAATAGTGTAACATTACAGTATCAGTTCAAAAGATAAGTCCATATCCAGTGGCGGAAGTTCCGGAGGCAACGGATTCGGTCGCCGCCGCGCTCCAGCTCTGAAGAGGGCACCTGGCCCGGCCCCGACCGTCTCCATTGCCTCTGCTGAACTCCAGCCTCCGTGCGCAGCGGGAGAGCGCTCCGATCAGTGCTACCGTGCATAGCAGCGCGGCGCACGCCATACTTTCAGCAGGGGCAGGAGGAGTTTGCCGGCAGTGTGTCAGGCAATGCTCCCGCCTCCTCACAGCCCTGCTCACTCGTCTCCCGCCAGCTCTCTCCCCACCCCCGGCCATCCTATTGGTGAGGAGCAGCAGCGGTGGCTCTAGTGTTAGGGACATGTGCTGTGTGTGTGTATATACATAGGGTTGTGTGTGTGTATCCTATATGGAGCTGTGTGTGTGTACAGTTTATACAGGGGCTGTATGTGTGTCTATATGGGACTGTGTGTGTATATACATAGGGTTGTGTGTGTCCTATATGGAGCTATGTGTATGTATGGGGCTGTATGTGTATATACATGAGGTTATGTGTGTCCTATATGGAGCTTTGTGTGTGTATATACAGGAGGCTGTGTGTGTATATATACATGGGGTTGTGTGTGTCTATATGGGGCTTTGTGTGTATATATGGGGCATTGTGTGTGTATATACAGTATTTGGGGCTGTGTGTGTGTCTATATGGATCTGTGTGTGTATATACATGGGGTAGTGTATGTGTATATATGGGGCTTTGGGGGGGGTGTATGTGTGTGTGTATATATATATATATATATATATATATGGGGCTGTGTGATATATGGGTCTGTGTGTGTTTGTGTGTGTATAGATATAGATATATATATATATATATATAGATATAGATATATGGGTCTGTGTGTGTATGCGTGTGTGTGTGTATATGTATGTGTATATATATATATATATATATATATATATATATACTTATATATATATATTTATATACGTACGTATGGGACTGTTTGTGTGTGTATATCTATGGGGCTGTGTGGATAGACTCTATCTATCTATATACTGTATATATAGGGCTGTGTGTTTATACTATGGTGCTATGTGCTATGTGCATACGCGTATTTGGGCAGTGTGCATATATGGGGCTGTGTGTGCGTATGTATGTATATGGGGCTATGTGTGTGCGTATGTATGTATATGGGGCTGTGTGTGTGTATATGTGGCTCTCTGCATATGTGGCTGTCTTTGTATGCGGCTTTGCATGTGTATATGTGTCTCTTTGTGTGGCTGTGTGTGTGCACATATGAGGCTGTGTGAGTGGGGGGGGGGCACACCATTGTCTAATTCGCCTCCGGGCGTCTGGTTTAAATTTACGCCCCTGTCCATATCTATAAATAATCTTGCACTATAAGATTAGCTGAAGGCTGCATAAGCCTGAGGCCATATAAGAGCCCAATTTTTTGTGATTGGTTGTCAATGACTAAGCAGTTGCTAGGTAGTTTTTTGGTTCTAGGGTAATTTTTCCTATAGGATTGTTGGGCTGTCCATCAAGGTTTTAGGGGCGTGGTTTAGGATAATATATAATCCCAGTCATGTGCCTCAGACTTCCTCTTGCCATTTTGGAATGATGGAAGGCTGAGAAGGCTGAGTACACATGCTAAGTTGTGCTGTATTTTACTTTTTTATTTTAATTTTTTCTTCCATTTGGCTTGGTTTTATGTATTGTCCCCATGGTTTTCCCTTGAGGTGCTGCTGTCCCCTCTCCCAATCTGCGTCCCCACGGGTCTGCTCCCCCCCCCCCCCCCTCCTCCAGCGTTCGGCTAGGGCCGTCACTTTCGGCGCCCGCGCTTTCGGTCTGTGGGCTCCCCTGCCTCTGTGTCCCGCTCTTGGCGGCGGGTCCCGGCGGGGTCGCGATGCCGCGGTCCGCGCCTCTCCTTTGTATGTGCGGTCTGTAGGCTGGACGGGTGCCCCTGCCGCGGCTGCTGATACACCTCTCCTCGCCCGGCGTTTCCGAGCGCGGCTTTCTCCCCTCGTCGCTGGCGGCTCCGGCGCCCACGTGGGGCCTGGCGGCCCAGGGCTGTATGCGGGGGGGACACGGCCGGCGGCTTGTGGAGACTGGAGCGGCACGTGGGTGGCGGCCGCTCTCTGCCTTCCGGGTGGCCGGTGCCTGGGTGGGTTTTTTACGGCCCTCACATTGTGCTGTTTTTACTTTATCCTCTTATATGTAACTTTGCATGACCCCCTGAGGGTAACATATGATGGTACATCATATGTGGTAGTGCTGGGTATGGAACTTTCTTGGGGATGTTATGCTGTTACTGAATGGGGTGCTGCAGTGTGGTAGGAACTCAGGTGTCTGGGGGGTCGGTTTTGGGGGGGGGGGGGCGGCCCCTGGCATGCTCTGGTGGCCGGGGGTGGGTGCGGGGGGCCGCACGCTCTGGGGTTGGTGGACGGGGGTCCACGTTTTTTCCTCCTGGGCCCGCGTGGTGTTGGCGACTGCTTTTCGGGTCACCTGCCTCGGGGCCCGGGCCGGGGTCTCACCCATGGGCCCCTGCTCCCTGGGGCTGCTTGGTTCCTTGTCACCCACATTGTGCGGTTCGCTGGTGCCCCCGGGGCTCGGCAGCCGGGTCTGTCGGTTGCCTCCTTCCCACAATTTGCGCCATGTGTGGCGTTTTTGGCGTCGGGGGTCCTTCCCGCTTCTTGCTTCAAAGGGCCTCGGGTCTCCACCCCCCCCCCCGGCCTTTTTCAGGTTCATGGCTCGGTTGTTACCCAGCGGCCACGGCCCCGCATGCCTCGTTTGGCCCTCCTGGCTTACGGCCTACACCATTGGGGTCGTCCCTTGATCGGGGCTGCCCCTCCTGCCTCGTGTTCCTCCCTACCATCTGGGTTTGTTCCCTCGCCTCAGCCTGCTGTCCGGGGTTTGCAGTGTTTGTTTGCCCCCGCTGGTGCCTCCTGTTTCTGTGTTGATGCGCGGGCACTTCCTGCGCTTGTTGTCCCCTCTGTTTCGTCTGCACAGGTGTCTGCGAGTCCAGGGGAGTCGGTGGATTCATCGCGGAGGGATCGGTGACCAAGTTGGGATGCGGCTGCAGCGACAGTGGATGACGCACCGACAGGGTTGGTGGCGGTGGAGCCAGCTGACAGTATTCCACGTCCTCCAGACACCGGTGAGCATGCTGTTGTTTCTAATTTTTTACAGTACTGGTACCTTCTTGTAGTGTTTCCTCTGGTTCACCTGGGCGCCCGCGTTAGTTGGCTAGGCTCATTGCGCAGCGCGTGGCGTTAGGCATCTCGGATAGGCAGGGCGCCGGCGGGTGCTGTTCCCTCCGCCCCCTGCGGTTCGCGGAGAAGGCAGACGGGGGGGGGCATTGGGGAGATTGCTTTCCGTACTTTTCATCTGTGGTTACGGTTTTTGTATTTTCTGACTTGTGGCACCGGGTCGCGTCCTGCCGAATATCCACACATGGTGCAGTATTTGTTTCAGTGCACGCATTTTAAATCCGAGGTTTGCGCTTGGGGAGATTACGACGTGAAGTCCATCGTGATCGGGGTGGTAACGTCATGTTATCTTGGGGGTGTGGTTGGGGGTCACCCGGCGGGCCGGACCGCACAGTGGGGTCCCAGGCCACAGGCCCTTCACTGGTGGCGCTTCTGTTTTGCGCTCCTTGGGAGGGGTGGGTTTTTTCGCTAAGGTGGGGGCAAGTACACCATTGGTGTACACTCCCGTTTTCGTCACTCATGGGGTACCACCTTTGGGCTAACTTATACGTTGGGCCATATTTTCGCTGCTTCCCCTGCGCCCCTATCCCCTGCAATTTTTCGGGCCTCAATTAGGTGCCAGTTTTATGCTGACAGGTGGCTGCCCCTGGGTTTTTCTGTCTCAGGTGCCTATTTTTGTATTTTGGCACTTTCTTGCATTGGTGTATACTGTCTGTCTCCGGTCCCCCCGGCGTTTCTCGCTACCGGGGCTATGTTCTCTTCATGGGTCTGGGAGGTATTTCGGTTTGCAGCTATCCTTTGGTGGGTTGCCAGGTCTTTGTTCGGGTTCCTGGGTGTCCCCGTTGCCCCGGTACTCTGCTAGGGCCCTACCGGTTGCCTGAGTTATCAGGGGTTTGCGCTTGGCACAATTGCGGGTTGCTGTCGCCTCCCCGCTGACAAGGTACCGACACTTTTGGGTTTTATTATCGACTGCTTGGGGTAACGCGAAGGTCGGCTTATGTGGGTGCAGTTGCTTAGCTTCCCCCCTTTTGCGGGCGGGTTTATACCCAGGGGTGGCATAGTTTGCAGGAAACCTATGGGCCGCTGCAGGGTCGGCCAGGTAGCATCACGCCATTTCCCTTCCCGCGAGATCAGAGATGTTTTTGTGGATTTGGTCTTCATTCCTATAGGTTTTTTACAGGGAAGGTTTTTGGGGCCTCCTCCTTCTTGTTCCCTCCGGTCCCCCCAGGCTTTGCGACTGTTGCAACATCTGTTTGTCTGCTGGCGGCGCAGTTTTACCATCACGCTCCCGGAGTCGCAATGGAATTGCGGATGCTTTGTCTCATTTTCAGTTTGATAAGTGCCGTGAGTGGGTTCCGGGGGTGGCGACAGACGGTTTTATCATGCCCGTCTTCTGTCGGGCAGATTGTCTAGGCATGTTGGCTGCTCGGACTAGGCATGCGTTGGCTCCTTCCTCGTTTGGGGCATCTGCTGCGTCCTGGTGTTTTTTCAGTATGTTGGATACAGCAGGTGTGTCCCTGGTAGACGGTTTGAGGGTTTTCGTGTTGGAGCGTTATCTGGGAGGTAGGTCCAGGGCGGCTATGTATCCTGCCATTGCGGGCATTTCCTTCCGTTCTAGGCTGCGCGGGCTGGTGGACCCCGCCTGGTATTTCGCCCCTTTCGTAAGCGCTTAAAGGTTTGGGCTAGGGTGCATCTGCGGATACCCGTGGGCCTGCTATCTGGCAAATTTTGGCGGAGTTTCTGGGGGTGTGGCCTCATGTCGCTGAGGTAGTGTTGGAGGTGGCCCCCTGTTTAGATTAGCACTTGCTTTGGCTTTCTGCTGAGTTGCGGGTAAGCGAGTGGTGGTGAGCAGCAGGCATTCCGGGATTCCGGGGCCTTTTCGGTAACACGTGTTGCAGGATGTTCGGTTGCTCTGCAGGATGGTGTGATCCAAATCGGATCAAGCAGCTGGGGGTCGCTGGGTGTCCTTGGAGGCCCAGGAGGATGTGGGGTTGCCCGCTGCGCCTGGCGCATGAGTATAGATGGGCCTCCGGGGGAGGGGAGCGACCAGTTGCCGATACAGGCGCTCGCTGGTCCTCTCACTAATTTACAGTTTGCCACTGTGTTTGGTTTCGGTACCCATTCCTTGCGGATTGGGGCGGCTGACCATGCGGCAGCCACGGGGGTCCGCCACGGCAGCTATTCAGGAGCTGGGTCGTTGGAGATATACTTCTTAGGTCCTATTCCTTGCGGATTGGGGTGGCTACCATGCGGCAGCCACGGGGTCCTCCACGGCAGCTGTTCAGGAGCTAGGCCATTGGAGGTATACTTCGTAGGTTCTATTCCTTGCGGATTGGGGTGGCTACCATGCGGCAGCCACTGGGTCCTCCACAGCAGCTATTCAGGAGCTGGGCCATTGGAGATATACTTCTTAGGTCCTATTCCTTGCGGATTGGGGTGGCTACCATGCGGCAGCCGCAGGGTCCTCCACGGCAGCTGTTCAGGAGCGGGGACATTGGGGGTATACTTCTTGTAGGTCCTATTCCTTGCGGATTGGGGCGGCTACCATGCGGTAGCCACAGGGTCCTCCACGGCAGCTGTTCAGGAGCTGGGCCATTGGAGGTATACTTCGTAGGTTCTATTCCTTGCGGATTGGGGTGGCTACCATGCGGCAGCCACTGGGTCCTCCACAGCAGCTATTCAGGAGCTGGGCCATTGGAGATATACTTCTTAGGTCCTATTCCTTGCGGATTGGGGTGGCTACCATGCGGCAGCCGCAGGGTCCTCCACGGCAGCTGTTCAGGAGCGGGGACGTTGGGGGTATACTTCTTGTAGGTCCTATTCCTTGCGGATTGGGGCGGCTGACCATGCGGCAGCCACAGGGTCCGCCACGGCAGCTATTCAGGAGCTGGGTCGTTGGAGGTATACTTCTTAGGTGCTATTCCTTGCGGATTGGGGTGGCTATCATGCGGCAGCCACAGGGTCCTCCATGGCTGCTGTTCAGGAGCTGGGCCGTTGACGGTATACTTCTTAGGTCCTATTCCTTGCGGATTGGGGAGGCTGCCATGCTGCAGCCACAAGGTCCTCCGCAGCAGCTATTCAGGAGCTGGGCCATTGGAGATATACTTCTTAGGTCCTATTCCTTGCGGTTTGGGGTGGCCACCATGCGGCAGCCACGGGGTCCTCCACGGCAGCTGTTCAGGAGCGGGGCCGTTGGGGGTATACTTCTTGTAGGTCCTATTCCTTGCGGATTGGGGTGGCTGCCATGCGGCAGCCACAGGGTCCTCCACGGCAGCTGTTCAGGAGCTGGAGCATTGGAGGTATCCTCTTAGGTCCTATTCCTTGCAAGTGGGGGTGGCTACCATGCGGCAGCCACAGGGTCCTCCATGGTTGCTATTCAGGAGGTGGTCCGTGCAGGTATGCTTTCTTATAAATCCTTCTGCATGTGGATAATGTTTAGTTGCGCCTGTTGCGCTAACCCAAAAACTTGTTTTCCCATCGGTTTTTGAACGGGTAGCGTTCAGGAATCGAGGGTGGGAAGTGAATTTTTACATTTTCCTCCGAGGGGGCCTAATTACAATTGGCTCATCAAAGGTCCACGGGAGGTGTTTTGAGTTTTCTCCTTCATTTGGGTTATTTATGTTCTCTGTCATTTGGTTTTCCTATGTGATGTATGTCAGTGTGGTGATGATAGGGTGTTTTTCTTTTGCAGCCGTCGATGGTTTGAACAGGAGTGGCTGGTTGACCACTCTTACAATTTTTGGGCGGCAGGGCATTCCTTGGCGCGTAGGACAGCCGATGTTTTGGTCAGGGTGGTTTGTTGGTTGGGTGTCCGTGGTTAAGGGATACTGAGGGGTATTTGTACAGCTCCTTTGCCACCGTGAGCATAGTTGGGGTCATCCTGGCGGTATTGTCCTGTGTTTTGGGCAACGCTGATAGGGGTCGCGTCGACAGCATCTACCTCAATTTGTTCATTAAGGCTGATTTCATGGGCCACGTTGTCACTGGCCGGAGTTCCGTTTTGGGTGGTCAATTAGTCCAGCGTTTTTTCATGGTAGGGGGCGGTGCTTTTCTCAGCTATTGAGAAAGCCCGCAGGATGGTGATTCTGCTTTTTCGTTGTTGTTACGGCTTTAAGGGGGAGTAGTTGTCAGGCATTCTCTGCTTGTACTGCATCAGCGGCAGTTCTACAAGGAGGATGGCGTTCGTCTTCTCCGGCTGGAGTTTTTCGGGTTTTCTTAAATGGGGTTATGGTCCTTTTACGTTAGCGATCTTGTTTTCCTGGTTTTTATTGGTTTGGATGGTGGGGCGGTTTGTTAAACCTTTGTGGCGGGTAGTCGCTACCAACCAGCGGTCAGATGGGCATAAGTGGTCATTTTGGGGCATCCTCTTTAGAAGGACGGCAGGTGTGTCCTTACCTTGCGGTTGGACATTTAGACGTTCTGCTGCGGGAACCGAACGTTTGCCAGAGAAAAGAGTGGTGAGTCCTGCACAATGCGGGTTATGCAGGGAGGAGGCGGTGTTATGGTTTAGTCCCCTCCTCAGTTTTTGTGTTTCAATCTAAATGACTGGAGCTGGTGCCTGGTAGCGACTTTTCCTGTGCCATCCTCCAATATAAAATCAATTCAATTACAATTATAGTTTAAAGAATAGGTCAGCGATCAATAAATATCGTCTGACCTTTAACTACTGCTAACCGTGTCCGTGTCGTTATTTTAGTGTGTCGTTATTTTAGTGGTAAGCTAGCTTAAAGAAGTGTTTATGTCAATCGCAATACAATTATGGGCACCTTAGATTAGCTGAAGGCTGCATAAGCCTGAGGCCATATAAGAGCCCAATTTTTTGTGATTGGTTGTCTATGACTAAGCAGTTGCTAGGTAGTTTTTTGGTTCTAGGGTAATTTTTCCTATAGGATTGTTGGGCTGTCCATCAAGGTTTTAGGGGTGTGGTTTAGGATAATATTTAATCCCAGTCATGTGCCTCAGACATCCTCTTGCCATTTTGGAATGCCCTCCCGCCCGCCCCCACTCTATTTTTTCCTGCATCTTGTCTTTCTCAGTGGGCTCTTGACAGCCAGATTGGCGGGAAGTCGCTACTAACCAGCGGTCAGATGGGCATAAGTGGTCATTGTGGGGCACCCTCTTTAGAAGGACGGCAGGTGTGTACTTACCTTGCGGTTGGACATTTAGACGTTCCCCTTGCGGGAACCGAACGTTTGCCAGAGAAAAGAGTGGTGAGTCCTGCACAATGCGGGTTATGCAAGGAGGAGGCGGTGTTGTGGTTTAGTCCCCTCCTCAGTTTTTGAGTTTCAATCTAAATGACTGGAGCTGGTGTCTGGTAGCAACTTTTCCTGTGCCATCCTCCAATATAAAATCAATTCAATTACAATTATAGTTTAAAGAACAGGTCAGCGATCAATAAATATCATCTGACCTTTAACTACAGCTAACCGTGTCCGTGTTGTTATTTTAGTGTGTCGTTATTTTAGTGGTAAACTAGCTTAAATAAGTGTTTATGTCAATCGCAATAAAATTATGGGCGCCTTAGATTAGCTGAAGGCTGCATAAGCCTGAGGCCATATAAGAGCCCAATTTTTTGTGATTGGTTGTCTATGACTAAGCAGTTGCTAGGTAGTTTTTTGGTTCTAGGGTAATTTTTCCTATAGGATTGTTGGGCTGTCCATCAAGGTTTTAGGGGCGTGGTTTAGGATAATATTTAATCCCAGTCATGTGCCTCAGACATCCTCTTGCCATTTTGGAATGCCCTCCCGCCCGCCCCCACTCTATTTTTTCCTGCATCTTGTCTTTCTCAGTGGGCTCTTGACAGCCAGATTGGCGGGTAGTCGCTACCAACCAGCGGTCAGATGGGCATAAGTGGTCATTGTGGGGCACCCTCTTTAGAAGGACGGCAGGTTTGTCCTTACCTTGCGGTTGGACATTTAGACGTTCCCCTGCGGGAACCGAGCGTTTGCCTGAGAAAAGAGTGGTGAGTCCTGCACAATGCGGGTTATGCAAGGAGGAGGCGGTGTTGTGGTTTAGTCCCCTCCTCAGTTTTTGAGTTTCAATCTAAATGACTGGAGCTGGTGTCTGGTAGCAACTTTTCCTGTGCCATCCTCCAATATAAAACCAATTCAATTACAATTATAGTATAAAGAACAGGTCAGCGATCAATAAATATCATCTGACTTTTAACTACAGCTAACCGTGTCCGTGTTGTTATTTTAGTGTGTCGTTATTTTAGTGGTAAGCTAGTTTAAAGAAGTGTTTATGTCAATTGCAATAAAATTATGGGCGCCTTATGTTACATGATTCCTGTCACAACATTTTAAATGGAGTAAGGTCTGGACTTTGACTTGCATAAGATTACAGTTCTTCTTCAGAGACCTTTTGTAGAATAAGTGTGTGTTTTCGGTCACTGTCTTTGTGCCAGTCTTGTGCCAATGCACCTTCTATTGGGTTTCAGTTCACCGATGGATATCCTGATGTTCTCCAGTAGAATGTGGTAGTGAAACTCCAGAATTCATAGTTCCAGCAAGGATGGCAAGCCATCCTAGTCCCTTGACAGCAAAACAGGCCCTAACCCTGATGCTGCCACCAGCATGTTTTTAAGGGTGGGATGAAGATTGTAATCCTTTCCTCTCTCCCCTTCCCCATTCTTCACTCTAAAAGCAATAAAGACTATTATTGTTTAAAGCTGTAATAAAAATATATTTACAATATAAAATTTGCCTACTGTATGTGTCATTACTCTAGCTAACACCCAACAGTCAAAGATAAATTTAGAAGAATGCAATTTTTAATCATTTCCATTATAAATAAAAAATCAAAATGAAGATATATGTGAGAGTCTGACTTACAGTACTATTATCTGTGATGTGCTGCAAAATAAATAATCGGTCGTCCATTGTCTACTGGCACAGATTACAATACAGTAATAAGACATAACAACTTGGAATTTATAATATATGAAACAAAGTAGTTTGCACGTACTTAAAAAAAAATCTTTAAATGGTTATTTGAGATCATTTAGAACATCAAAGGATGACATTTCCTTTGGTCATAAGACAGTTCATTTCATGATGTCCCTCCAAAATGGTATCTAGAGGTAGGGGTACGGGTTACATTCTTTGTTTTAAATGTAATAAATTCCACTTTGTTAATCATTATTACACTATTGTGAAATATACTTATTTTAAGGTAGAAGGAACTGCAGTAAGAATTGGATCAGTACCTGGTAGTGACCTCTATTGGATCATCTAAGAAAAACGTGATACCAGGGTGATCCATAAGAGTAGCTCTAATTTATTCTTATTGAGGTACACAGATTACATTTGAATGAATCCACCTATGTGAACATATTACAGGTAGCGCAGCTCCTATGTGGCCCAGAGATGAGAGGGGCCCATCTTCACTGTCAAAGTTACATGTGTTACTGTATATACATTTTTCGCCATTGGGTGGTACGTAGGGCTCCTTTCAAACTTTTTCCTTGGGGCCTGCAATATATCTAGGTATGCCCCTGGACCTGCTCATTGTAGTGTGGTATAAAATGAACTGTAGGGTATTTTAATGTTATATAATATGAACCGGGGCTCTGTAATGAGGCGCAATATGAATGGGGAGTACTATATATAATAATGTGAATTTGGGGGTACTGTGTGGCATAATGTGTACTGGCATCTCTGAAATGTGACATTCAGTACTGTAGGGTGAACTTATTCACTACTATGATTCATAAAAGTAGGGCACTACTATGGGGCATAACATTAAATAAGGCTCTGCTATTGTTCAGAAAATGAACTACAGTGCTGTAAGATACTATTATAGGGCACAAAATTAACAACTGCTGCAGAGAAGTGTCTCTCTAGAAGCATTGGGATGGGGCCTCTTCAAAATGTTGCTATGGGGCTCACAAAATTCTGGCTATGCCCCTGTATACTAAAATCTTTATTTAGGGGTAATATCATTCTTCTCAGAGTAAATCTACCCAGAAACATCAGTATCACAGTTATATATTTAAAGAATATACATTCATTCACCTTTTGCTATGGACATAAATAATTATTTAAACCAAGGAAAGTGATGACAGTGTAGAATTTCTTATTTCAGTTGGGTATTCACAGTAATAATATATAAATATGTAAAAAGAGATTCATATGGTCTTATCTGATTATCGCTATTCCCACTACTATGGATTGTAATCGGAAACATACTCATATACCCAGAGCCAGCGCAACCCGCTCAGCAGAGTCTGCAAAGCAGTGAGGCGCCAGCTTCAGAGAGGCGATCTCCCTGCTCTGAGACTCTGCCGCTGTGTGCTGCTGCTGCTGCCACAGTGCCTATCAGACTGTATAGGCAGTTGATCTCCCCTCCCCCTCTCAGCAGAGAACGCAGAAGGAGTTTCAGTCCGGTTTCTGTCTGAGCCCTCCCCCTGGCCTCTACATGCTGATGCAGAAGCTTGAGTGTGTTCAGGGCAGCCTGACTCTGCCAAAAGTGAGTTTAACGCTTTGAAAACCTTGTTTTCTACTGTAATGGATTCTCCTGCTGCAAGTGTGTGCTTCCAAGTTTTATTGTTTACCAGAGCTATATATTGCATGTGTGTATATGTGTGTATGTGGGTGTGTATATATATATATATATATATATATATATATATATATATGTGTGTGTGGGTGTGTATGTATATATACACAGGGGGGCATTTATTATATGTATAAGCAGCACAGATACGGCGGGCATGTGTATAAGCGGCATTGCTACCATGGGCATTATTAGGTGTATAGGTGGCACTGATACTGTGGGCATTATTCTGTATACAAGCGGCACTGCTATCATGGGAACTGTGTAGCATAATGTGAATATGGGGCAGTACTGTGTGACGTAATATGAAATAGGAGCACTATGTGCAGTGTAATGACAATAATATTGTGCTACTGTGTGGTGTAATTTGTACTGGGGGTACTTTTGTGTGGCCACGTCCCGTTTTGTGTGGCCACGTCCCTTCCTTTTTTGCAGCGCGCTCCTTCGGCGCGCACTATTCTTTTAGATGGTATGGGGGTTAGGTCACAAATATGTAGTTTCACCAACTCTCCAGGTCCACTTTAAGCCATGAATAAGGGGCACTACTGTGTATCGTAAAGTGACTAAGTGACACTGCTATGTGGTATAATGTGAATCAGGAGTACTGCGTGCAGTGTAATGTACATAAGATTGTGCTACTGTGTGGCATAAAGTAAATTGGGGGTACAATTGTCTGGGCACTCCCCTTCCTTGCGAGACCACACCCCTTTTTATGGCATGTGCCTTCGGTTCTTGCTGTCCCATTATTAAGTATTGGAGAGAGGGCGCAAATTTATAGTTTGCAGGGAGGTGCCAAACACCCTAGCACCGGCCCTGCATACACCTAAAAAGCTCCCACAGACCAAATATGGCAAGAAATAAGCATCTCTCAGCTTCCTTATGTTTTACCCCTTGGATGAAGTCTGATTTATTGTATTTCACTTGGACACCAATTAATGGGGTCCATTTACTAAGCCTTGGATGGAGATAAAGTGACATATGGAAGGGATGGTTACGCACAGGACTACAAACTCAGAGATTACACTTATTTGATTCCTCTGAAAAAAACCAACAGTGTTACATAAATGATCCCAAATAAGGGTATCCTCAATAGCTTATTGGTGGTGCTCCCAGAGTCAGTATAATGTATGAGAACAAAAAAGGAAAGGGAAGAAAGACTCGTTGTTGGGGCACACTTAGACAGTTGATTTACGTTAAAATTTAACTTTTAATAGTAATGCATATAAAATATAAACACATAGACAAACATAAATAATACCCTATTTATCCAAAATGACACGAGGTCCATTAATTGATATTGTGTCTGTATCTAGCAAATCTTCTCGATATAGGACACTGGACCTCAGATATTTTTGAGTCACATATATTGGAAATTTGCATCCAGTGAAATATAGGGAACACAATGTTTTGTTGAAATTTTTTTTTTAATTATTAAGATTAATATCAGATATATTTTTAGAGCACCCTATTAGGAATAGGAATCAATCCTATTAATAATGTATTTAATTCATATATTGTGCTCTTTATCTGATATTAATCTTAATAATAAAAAAAATTTTTCAACAAAACATTGTGTTCCCTATATTTCACTGGTGGCAATTTCCAATATATGCAACTCAACAATATCTGAGGTCCAGTGTCCTACATCGAGAAGATTTGCTAGATACTGACACAATGGCCCTCGTTCCAAGTTGTTCGCTCGCTAGCTGCTTTTAGCAGCATTGCACACGCTAGGCCGCCGCCCTCCGGGAGTGTATCTTAGCTTAGCAGAATAGCGAACGAAAGATTAGCAAAACTGCTACTGAATAATTCTTTGCAGTTTCTGAGTAGCTCCAGACCTACTCCTAGATTGCGATCAGCTCGGTCCGTTTAGTTCCTGGTTTGACATCACAATCACGCCCTGCGTTCCGCCAGCCATTCCCCCGTTTCTCCAGCCACTCCTGCGTTTTTACCTGGCACGCCTGCGTTTTTTAGCACACTCCCTGAAAACGCCATGTTGCCGCCCAGAAACACCCACTTCCTGTCAATCACACTACGATCACTTGAGCGTTGAAAAAACGTTGCTCGAGCTTGTGTAAATCTACTAAGTTTTGTGTTAAGCAACTAAGCGCATGCGTTCCGCGTACCATGCGCATGCGCATTTTCTACCTAATCGCTCCGTTGCGAAAAATGGCAACGAGCGAACAACTCGGAATGACCACCAATATCAATTAATGGACCTCATGTGTCATTTTGGATAAATAGGGTTTTATTTACGTTTGTATATGTGTTTATATTTTATATGCATTACTATTAAAGGTTACATTTTAATGCAAACCAACTGTCTAAGTGTGTCCCAACAACTTTCTTCCCTTTCCTTCTTTGTTCTCATGGAGACAAAGTGTGCAGATATAAAGTACCACCCAATCAACTCCTAACTGTCATTTCTCAAACCCAGCCTGTGACATGGCAGTTAGGACCTGATTGGCTGGTACCTTATCTCCGTGCACTTTATCTCCATCCAAGGCTTAGCAAATAGACCCCTAAATCTTTTGATAGCTCTACCATTTATGGCACAAACATAAACACTGCACCAAAGTCCAAACTGTCATGGCTTTGATTAAATATAATGTTTCTATATCTTCATGCAATACTGCTCAGTTACACTTAATTGATGACTGCGAGAGTACATTTGATTTGTTTTCATTGAATGTGGAGCTTTTGGGTATTTACAGTTTTTATGTCTTTTTTCCAGTCTGCCTAGCTACAGATATGTCCTCCTTGACAGTAGTGTAAAGCAAATCCAAGTAAACGGGTAAGACTTGATGAGTTACCCCATCCCCAAACACCACAACAGCCTCCACCTCACTCCACACACACAGAAACACATATAAACTCATCACAGACTTCCAAGCAGCACACTTATTACACTGACTATATTTCATTTGCACGCTCACAGCTCTGACTTGTTTGCATTTCAGTATGGAAGGCGAGGGAAGATACTTTAGCCAATCTATGAGATGACATCAGAGGCTGACAGTACTCTGTGGCAGCAGTTTGCAATAGCTCAGTATCTTCTCTTGGGGTGGCTGGAGTCTCCAAGTTAGGGATGGGCATTAGTGGGCTGATCATTGATGGTCACCATTGATGGTACTATTGGGGGTTAACCTCAATAGTATGAAACCATTAACAGGGGTGCCATCAATTGTTTCACCCAACAATGGTCACCCCTGCTCTATAACACACTGGGTGGTGGGCCAATCAGAGGTGGAGTGGAGCTTTATGGGTCATGCCAGGAGGTTGGAGCTAGGATCCATGTCCCATCCCCAAGGAGAAAAAAACATTCGGGGGCATTTGTGCCATCAATTGCAAAAAACATTGGATCTCCGCCATTGATGGCATAAACATTTACCATCGGCGATTAACCATCGATGGTTGTTAACCAAGTCCTAGCTCCTGTAAACTTTGTGTGAATATGCCACGTCTGACTGTAACATCTATGAAATATGTTGGTGAACAGCTATGATGAGAAGGGACAGTAGCTGCACTGCTGTAGGGGGAAGGAATAAGCCAGAAAGGTGATAACAGCAACACTGCACTAGAGGGGTGTTCCAAGGGACCTCTTTCTTTATCTGGACTGGAGGGGAGAAGTGTTTGTTTTGTGTGATACAGACAAGAAACATTCATGAACCTCCAATACTCCTTTAGAGAGAAGGATAATAATAACTCCTTTATGCACACCTGATGGTCTTACTCTAAAGTTTGGATTGCTGAATGAGAGGTTAGAGGGTTTGTTTTGGAAATCACTGAGTGCATTATAACTTCAGATCTTTACTATTTTTACTATTTTAAAATTCATAGTCTAAATGTCTAAATACATAGATAAACTCATTACACCGCTCATAAGTGCAGCCAGATGGCAGTTAGTGAAGACTTCGAAACTCTTTGCATTTTAGTCTACAGCTAGCTATACTAATGCTATGGAAAGTAATTGGTTGTTATGTATGAGCAGATAGACATCAGGTAAATCAATCAGCGTTAATTAACAAGGATTTTTATCATGATATGTATCTTGATATTGGTCCTTATACTTGGATCCACGTATTGATTGATTAATTTTATGTCTATCTGCCGTGATGTATAGAATATGCTATTATGACAATCATAAGGTCTCCAATGAGAATGGGGACACTGTACTGAACTCGGCATGCCGACATGTTATTAATGAAATTTAAAGCAATTTAACACTGTCAGCATTAGAACTTGGAAAATTATGCTTTGCCTTCATGTTCCATCGAGGTTTAAGCTGCGGGGAGGGGGGTCACATACCCCTTTCACACCGCCAATGCTGGATCCCACCTGGGAATTGGAAACGGGTCCTTCCCGGGTGAGATCCGGCATTGGATGCTGCTGCTGGATTCCCCGACTCAGCAATATGCCGGGCTGGTTGCCATAGCAGCGGGGTGTGGAGCCAGCAGTGGGGGTGGAGGCGGCACTGGCAGATGAGATTATCTCCCCACAGCCTCTCCCTGTTGTAGTGAACGGGTCCCTGGTCGCATCGATCCGGGAGCCCGTTTACGCTGCCATTGACCCAGCATTCAACCCGGGATTAACACTGCTTTATTCCCGGGTTGAATTGCCGGGTCAGGCGACTCGGGATTTCAGCTATGTCTCTTTCGCACCACACGCTGACCCGCATATTGCCGGGTCGATACCGGGTTATTTGTGTAGTGTGAAAGGGGTATAAGTTACCTAGTAGGTGTTGGGATTGCTACTGTCAGTATTCTGACTGCCGGCATCCCAAGCAATGGGATCCCGATACCATCCATAAGAAACACCACGCCAACTGGTGTAGTACTTTGTTTGCATTATATTCTGTGTGTTCAGTCAAATTAATATTTACAAATCATAAAAAATATACTTTATTGTAAAAAATATATATAATAAGTTAAAAACAATTCAGGGCATATGTATTAAAGGATATTGTGCCTGTTTTTGAGGGTTATCCACAAATATTAAGGATTCCCAGGATGTAAGATCCAGGGAAATATAGTAGAAATATACATTATCTGCCATGGTCCCTCTATTTCCTACCACAATAGCAGTCCAAATAGGTTTCTAAGAGGGCAAGTAAACTGTTGGATTTGCCAAGTTCCAGAATGGGAAGACTGTACCAACAACTCAGGATTGATACATTTAGGCCAGTGGTTCTTGAACTCAGTCTTCAGGACCCCTAACAGTTCACATGTTCCAGACCACCCAGCTGGACACAGGAGTACTGTGTAACCAACTGTCATATTTTAAAGATCCACTGGTGACCTGGAAAATTTGAACTGTCTGGAGTCCTGAGGACCAAGTTGGAGAACCACTAGTTTAGGCGAATAAAGATTCCTTATTACCGTAATTGCAGCAATAAAGATTTTTTATTTTTGGGGGCAGACCGTAAAAATGAATAAATATGCTCCTTAATTCAACGTACATTACAGTACACCGAGTTCCTGCTGGACAGAGTAATCCAAGGGAATGTCCCTAAAAACCTGCAAACACCTTAACACTAGTTTGTTATGGGTTACTACACCCGTTTGTTACTGGTTCTGCTGTTCTTTTGGATTATCATGTCCTACATATACATCCTTATATACCAATTTTTATTCATTTGATTCTTGCTTTCCTTTGCTACCTGGGTTGTATACATGGGGTTTCATTGTGCCCATTTCTGTATGTGTTTTGCAACCATTTATGACTTATTGATATTTTTAGGTCTCTCTACATTGATCGATATTTATTCATATTATTGTATTATCAGCTTTTTATTTCTCATTGTGGTCATCATTGGCTTTAAATTAATGTATATTTCATGTTCCCAATATTTCAACTGCTACATATGATAGTTTTTTAATCCCTGATTTTTTTCATATTACAAAGTACACTTTTTCATTAATTTTACAGGAACAAAATCTGGATGCTAGTCCAACTATATGCACTGCTCTGCTGAGTTGCCAGTGGGCATATGATTTATTTTTAAATACTTTTGTAGGCAGCCAGCTGGTGCTACACTGTAGGATTTTCCTTTCACAGTACCTAATTCAAGGTAGAAATCATTGTAGTTTTGTTTCTATCTGTTTAAAGTATTTTTGATTTGTTTTTTTTAGTATATGAAATAATTTTTTTGTGACATCTGGATCTATGTCTAGTCTTTTATTATTTAATAAATTCATAAAAGTCTCAAAAGTGATATTATGATAATACTGTAGGTCAGACACGGCAGGGGCTGGCTGGCAACTTTCAGCCTGGGAGGCAGACTCAAGCAAGTGGCCCGACTTTTCTGCCAGCGCATGCAATGGATAAATGGGCATGGCAAAGTGTGTTATGGGTGTTGTATTGCTTAGTGTGGGTGTGGCTTAAATACCTATTGAAATACAGTACTCTGCAAAAGTTTTAGGCAGGTGTGGAAAAATGATGCAAACAAAGACTGCTTTCAAAATAGAAGTGTTAATTTAATAGTTTATTTTTATAAACTAACAAAATGCAAAGTGAATAAACTGAAGAGATATCTAAATCAAATTAATATTTGGTGTTACCACCCTTTGCCTTCAAAACAGCATAAATTTTGTGAGATACACTTGTACACAGTTTGTGATGGAACTCGCCAGGGAGATGTAGACTTGCTCAAATCCTTCTGACTCTTCATGTAATCTCAGACAGATTCAATGATGATGAGATCAGAGCTCTGTAGGGGCCATATAATCACTTCCAGGACTCCTTGTTCTTCTTTACACTGAACATAGTTCTTAATGACTTTGGCTGTATGTTTGGGGTCGTTGCCCTGCTGCATAATAAATTTGAAGCCAATTAGACCCCTCCCTGATGGTAATGCATGATGGATAAGTACCTGCCTGTATTTCTCATCATTGAGGACACCATTAATCCTGACCAAATCCCCAACTCCATTTGCTGAAGTGCAGCCCCAAAGGACCCTCCACCATGCTTCGCCATTGCTTGCAGACACTCATTATTGTACCGCTCTTCAGCCCTTTGGCAAACAAACTGCCTACTGTTACAGCCAAATATTTAAAATTGTGACTCATCAGTCCAGAGCACCTGCTGTCATTTTTCTGCACCCCAGTTCATATGTTTTAATGCATAGTTGAGTTGCTTGGCCTTGTTTCCATGTCGAAGGTATGGATTTTTGGCCGCAATTCTTTCATGAAGATCACTTCTGGCCAGACTTCTCCGAACAGTATATGGCTGTACCTGGGTCCCAGTGGTTACTGACATTTCTGAGGTGATGGCACTGCTAGACATCTTTCTGATTTCAAAAGGAAGTTAGCATGATGTGTCTTTCATATGATGCACTAAGTTTCCTTGGCTGACAACTGTGTCTACGGTCCGCAACTTTGCCTGTTTCGATGCTTCAATGCTGAGAAATACAGGCAGGTACTTATTCATCATGCAATACCATCACAGCGGGGTCTGATTGGCTCCAAATTCATTCTGCAGCAGGACAATGACCCCAAACATACAGCCAAAATAATTAAGAACTATCTCCAGCATAAAGAAGAACAAGGAGTCTTGGAAGTGATGATATGCCACCCATAGAACCTTGATCTCAACATCATGGAGTCTTTCTGGGTTATATGAAGAGACAGAAGGATCTGAGCAAGCCTACATCCATGGAAGATCTTTGTTTAGGTCTCCAAGTTGTTTGGAACAACCTCCCTGGCGAGTTCCTTCAAAAACTGTGTGCAAGTGTACCTAGAAGAATTTATATTGTTTTGAAGGGTGGACACACCAAATATTGATTTGATTTAGATTTCTCTTCTGTTCATTCACTTTCCATTTTGTTAATTGATAAAAATAAATTTCTATTTTTAAAAGCATTATTACTTTGCAGCATTTTTTCCACATCTGCCTAAAACTTTTGCACAGTATTGTATATGAAAAATTGTTACAGCAAAGAGCTACTGTATAACAAATACATCCCCTACAAGTCTCATCTGACCACTGTAATGACCAATAAATAATGCAGGAACCATTAAACTCCATATATAAAAAAAAAATATTACTGACTTGACAGAAAAACTTTTATTTTCACCACATTTAAATTCAGAGCCCAAATCTGTCCTCATCCCCTCATACAGTTAAAATCAGATCCCAGACCTGACACCCCATCAATGCTACCTCCCTCGCTGAGAATTAAACCCTAGATGGGATCCTCTCCTGTTACAGTAACATTCATACCCTAGATACGATTTGCATTCCCCACACCCTCTTTTACCACCAACCCTAGATCAGGCCAAATTTAATAAAAATAAACAATGAAGAATCTAGGAATGGAAAATCACAAACACCCCTAATAATCACTATTCTAGACAAACCAGTGCCTACTTCCACTACATGGGTACTAATTATATTATACATACATACATACACATATTAAAACTATAATATATATTAAAAATACTTAACACTACTGTTGGTTTTATGGATCTTGGTACTCATATCTGAAAGGGCACACATGCTTAAAGATTGGAGGAATAAATATGTGTATATATATATATATATATATATATACTGTGTATATATATATATATATATATATATATATACTGTGTATATATATATATATATATATATATATATATCTATAACTTAAGAAAATTGTGGGAATGCACAAAAGGGGTGCAAATGAACCCAAACCTATTAGTCATCCAGCACTACTGACTGCGAATAATTTCTTTAGAATATGTTTAGAAGGGTGGAGTGGCCTGACGGGCTAGGGAGAAGGAAGTGCCTTGGAGCTGCTCCTAAATGGCATCCTAATAATAACAAAATATACACCACCAAATAGCCCACCAGGTCTCCCCATACCCTCTACTGTACCTCTGCTGCCGACAGAGGACCGGGGGAAGCGGGTTGCGGAGCCAGAGGACGCTCAGCGCGCCCTTGCAGGTTGCGGCCCACTTCATCCCCCTGAGCCGGGACCTCAATTTCACTGGGTGCCCGCCGCGGATCTCCAGGGCAACGGAACGGAGCCTCCCGTTCCGCTCGTTACTGCAGATACAGAGTTGCCTCTTCTGCTCCCCGGAGACTGTGACCTGGTGGTTCGGGTCCTGGCCTCCCCTACATCCATGCTGGCACTCACCCCTCACACGGAGCTCACTGGCCGGATGCTCCTGGGCACTTTCCCGGGATGTGCACCTCCCGGCGGCTATCTTTAGTGTGGGCAAACCTGCACTTCCAACCAGCTCCTGCGGCTCCTATATGCTGATCGACTGGCCTGGTCTGGGAAGTTACACTAGATAAGCACTCCTGTCAGCAACCTTATATGCCTTGTGATAGGGGTAAGCCGGAAAGGGCATAAAGGTGCTTTACCTCACTATTCTATTTCTTTCTTTGATTTATATTTCAGTTTATATTATTTTATTTATTTATTTATTTATTTTTTCCTCTTTTCTTTTTTTCCACCCCATTTTGATATTTTTATTTTTTCTTTATATTTGTCTCCCTTCTGGAAAATCAGTTTCCATATATACACAACCATCACTGCTGGGTGCTAGACATTCTTGGTCACCTGACCTTTACACAGTGAGGCCAGCTCTCTTGGAGTACATTTCTATACCTTAAATAATCTGTAATGTCATAAGAACAGCTTTGGAGCTCCCCCAGCTGGTGTGAAATCATATTGCAGTGCATCTATTTCTATACACTTTTTTTCCCCTCTTTTTTCTCTACGTCTCTTATACCTTGTCATATGCTTTTGTCATTTCAACACCACAAGTTCCTAATTATGGATAAATACATTGCTAAAACTCCCAGAAACCCCCGAGGCTCACAAGCAAATAAAGGTCAGGGTCGGGACAACATTCCTGCAGATAGCCCTCAGTCACCAGCATCTGGTCTCAGCAATAGTCCTTTGGGACGCTCATTACTTACTAAAACAAAGGATCCCGCCAAATATTTTACTACGCATGAGATTACCGACATATTGGCTTCACTTCTGGATCAAAAATTGTCTCCTTTGAAGGATTCATTGGACTCCGCTCTTACCCAACTGAATCATCATGACCAACGTATATCGAAGGCGGAGCAAAGAATCTCAGACCTTGAGGATGATTTAACGACGGCCAGAACAGCGCTCACTGAACAGGATAAAATAGTGACATCCATGCAAGAGAAACTTGAAGATTTAGAGAACAGAAATAGAAGAAGTAATGTGCGCCTTATAGGACTCCCGGAAACGGTGAAACCTTACAAACTTATGAACTTGGTTTCTCAGTGATTGCCGAGAGAATTGGGATGTTTATCTGATTCTGAATCATTGTTGATTGAACGTGTTCACCGTACCGGTTCGGTTCGACAATCTACCAAGGATAGGCCTAGATCGGTTATCATGAAGTTTTTAAATTACGCTGATAAGGTCCGCCTGCTTGATGCTTATAGAAAACGTTCCACTCTCAAATACCAAGAGTCCAAGATCCTACTTTTTCAGGACTTCTCATATATGGTGGCTGCAAAGAGACAAGAGTTTTCCCAGATATGCAAACGCATGTTCGAGATGGAGCTTCGGTTTGCTCTACTTTATCCTGGCAAGCTGAGGGTCACGTACTCGGGAAAATCCTTTATTTTTGATACTCCACAAGCTGCAAAAAACTTTGTGGACTCATTGGCTTCTTCACGTCCGTCTAGGATGGATGATGCGGATTGACACTACAGAATTTCATCTTGTGGGCATCTTTAAATTCATTGAACATTCAGGTTATGGATGACGGTTTATAGTTTGGAATGTTTTTGGTTTCTTGCAGGCTGTTTAATGCTTAGCTATGCTGTGATATTTCAAGGCTCTTGCTGGAGTATTACAAGGACCAAACTTCTTGTTGAAAATCTCATATTTAGGTGTACCTTTACCTTTTTCTTCTTTGGTTCGCTCGCCCTCTTTTTGTTATTCTCTTTCTGCATCTCACTGATTTCCCTTCTTTTTTTTTCTTCTTTTTCTTGTTCTTATCCTATTTTATCAGCTTTTAAAATGCTCTAGTACTAGATGTCCATCTAGTTCGAAATCCCTATTGTTACATGAGTATGATTGTGTCCTGCAATGTTCTGCAGGGATGCTGCTCAGTCAGACATACTACTGGGTTCATATAAGGTTAAAATGGTTTATGATGATTGTTGAAAATTTAATTGTGGTTAACACACATGATTTGTTCATAATACGTGTGATATGTTTGCATTTCCCCCCATTGGGCCAGTATTCACCTCCCCCTTGTCCGCTCGCTGGGACGGGTAAGGATTTTCCAAAGCAAGTTTATACTGTTATGACTTGGCCTAGGGTGGGCATTGGTTAAATGACAGCGACTGTAAATCCCTCTAAAACGATAAAAACAGCCCTCAAATTAGTAACATGGAATGTGGAGGGCTTAAATTCCCCTATAAAGAGGAAGAAGTTTCTGACCCACCTAAAACGTTTATGACCGGACATAGTTTTATTACAAAAGACACATTGGAAGATTTCTGATCCCAATGTGGTGAGAGATACATGGATAGGAGATTTCAAAACAGCATCCTATACATCTAAACAAAGAGGGGTTATGATTATTTTTAGCAAATTTCTTGTTTATAATATTAGTGACTGCTATTATTTATGCTCCCATGGGACCTAATGCCCACTTTTTCACAGATATTTATGCAAAGTTACAGTACTGGGCAGAAGGCGCTATTATTCTGGGTGGGGACTTTAACTGTGTTCAATTGACAGGACTGGACAGATCCACATCTGCCACTACCCATGGTTCAGATGCTCCCCCATTGCTTTCGTTGTTGACCAATACAATGGGATTGTGTGATCCCTGGAGGTGCCAACATCCAGATTCTCGTGAGTATACATTTTACTCACACCCTCATCATTCCTGGTCCAGATTAGATTATTGGCTGATCACGGATACTCTTTTGCAACAGGTAGTTCACTCCCAGATAGATCCAATTCTCATTTCTGACCATGCTCCGGTGTGGTTCACTATAAAGTTAAACACTCCAATACCACGTTCTTATAATTGGAGTTTCCAGTTTATATGGAAAACTCTTCAGATTTCCGCCTACATCTTGAACAGTCATTTCTAAATTATAAAACTGATAATATGGAACATATCGGAGACATCAACCTATTTTGGTCCGCCTCGAAACCAGTAATATGGGGTCAGATCATGGAGTATGTCTCCAGGAGACGCAAGGCACTGAATAATCAATTAAATGATCTTAGTCAAAAATTAACCAGAACTTATAATATACTCTCTTCACATTATTCACTTGAAAACCGCCAGGCTTATCTTACTGCTAAACAACAATACGATGCCTTATGCACTGAGCGGGCGAGTTTTTCTCATGATATTCGTAGAAACAAGTTTTTAAAAACTGGCAATAAATCGGGTAGGTTATTGGCAAATTTGGTTTGGTCGTACTCTGCTCCTTCATGTATCACTTAACTGTCAACTGATCTCACCTCTAATGTTTTGGATACTCCTGCTATCTCGGAGGAATTCTTACGTTACTACCAAATTTTGTATAAATCTCCTCCTGATCATCCAATGGAGGGCCAGAGATTTTTGGATAAGGCAGGACTTCCGGTGTTGACGGAGGAAGAGAGAGAATCTCTGACGGCGCCAATTCAGGAACCTGAATTATTATCTCTAATCAAATTGTTGAAAAAAGGGAAGTCCCCTGGGCCGGATGGTTTTGGGGCAGAGTATTACCGAATGCTGGCTCCTCACTTAATGCCTTACATGCTAGCTCTTTTTAATTCTATATTACAAGGGAATTCAGCCCCGACCGGGTTTGATGAAGCTAGAATAGTGATCTTTCCGAAACCGGGAAAAGATCCCAAATATGTCCAATCTAATAGGTCGATCTCCTTACTAAACCAGGACTTAAAATTATTTACCAAATTATTCGCGTTTAGACTTTAGCCCATTTTACAGCGAATTCTACACCCAGCTCAAAATGGGTTTGTTAGAAACAGAACTTCAGTACATAATATCCGTACTTTAATGGCGGCGCTACATAGCTCGAGACAATCAAAGTCTCAAAAAGCCCTTATAGTCAGTTGTGATGCAGACAAGGCATTTTACCGTATCTCCTGGGCTCATATATTGCAAGTCCTACATGCCCAACATTTTGGTACTAAGTTTATTGATGTTTTTAAAACATTATATGCCACTCCACAAGCGTTTATCACGATCAATGGATTAAACACAAAATCATTTCAGTTATATAGGGGTACAAGACAGGGGTGCCCCCTCTCCCCCTTGCTATTTAATCTGGCTTTAGACCCGCTCATACGCACGTTCATAAGTGATGTATCTTGGAAAGGTATTGAAGTGGGCTCTCACACTATAAAGGTCTCCGCTTTTGCGGATGACCTTCTACTATAATTCAGTGACCCCATGACATCCTTTCCCTCACTATTGACCGCATTAGAGAATTTCAACTTAATATCAGGATTTTTAATTAATTTTGACAAGACTGAGGCACTGGCACTGGGTGGAGACGTGAGGGTGGGATGGGATTATGCGTTCCCATTTAAATGAGCGCATAATTACATAAAATATCTTGGTATACATGTATCATCTGATCCCTCGGAATTGTACTCTTTAAACTTTTCTCATTATATTAATAGGATGATCGAGGACTTTACGAGATGGCAACATCTGCCAATTTCTTACTTGGGTAGGTGCCACTTGTATAAAATGGTGTCTTTTCCTTGCTTACTTTACCCGATACAGATGCTTCCATTTTTGCTATTAAAAAAAGATATCCATACACTAAATAAAGCCATTACTAAATTTATATGGGCGAATAAGTATCCTCGTATAGCTCTGTTTAAACTAAAACAACCACACTCACTTGGAGGAGTCAATCTCCCCTGCCCGGAAGATTACTCCTTAGCGGCTAATTATAGATGTGCCCTAGATTGGATAGCTAATGGAGACAATTTTGTTAACAAGGCTCTGGAACAGGCTTTATTTCCCAGTTATGATTTGTTACAGATATTAAATTTTCAGAATTACTCTATATTACAGGATATAAAATCAATTCCATTATTATATGCTCCTTACAAGGCGTGGCATCAAATTAGAAAACGTTCTAAACTCACTCTGGCACATTCCTTGTTTCAGCCTTTATTAGGGAACCCGGCTTTTCAAGGAGGAGATGCGGGCGAGATCGTACGTGGTTTGCCCTCCTGGGACTCCATTCATTGTTTCAATTTTTGAATGATGACTGTTCGGCGGTATTATCGTTGTCCCAATTACAAACTCGATACCCGACCTTGAAAGTTCCCTTTTTTGCATATTTTCAGATGCGTAGTTTTGCTACACACATTATGACGCACCTACAGCCCATTGATCTTACTTTTCTACTGGATGGCATTGTACGGCGACGTTTAGACTCCCCCCATTCTACATCTTTAATATACTCTTATACCAGACAGAAGATTGACTATACTAAACTTACTACGGGCATAGCTAAATGGAAAGATGTCTTTCCGGGAGTGGATTTGCACACTATTATTAAATGGTCTAATTTGCTTAACAAACAATTGGTTTCTTCCTCTTACGCAGAGATGCATTTAAAAATTTTACATAGAGTTTACTATACCCATTCGGCTGTGATTCCTTACAGGGGCAGCAGACGATTCTCAATGTTTCAAATGTAAGTCCCCTGATGCTGATATTATACATTGTTTATGGTCTTGCCCAATTATACAATCATTCTGGGAACTAATACAGATGTACATCAAGGTTAATTTGGGTATACCATTTACAATGACAATGGCATGGGCCTTTTGGAATTATGTAGAACCTCAAACTCCCGCTTTATCCAAGGGTACAAGACTGCTTCTGGCTCGCATTACAGCAGCAGCAAAGAAAACAATACTATCTCAGTGGATACAAAAAGATCATATTTCTGTGTCTCTTATGTTACCCCGGTTAATATTTCTATTCCAAATGGATTGGACAGAATGTTCTTTAGATGTTGAATCTGGTGCTCCTACGTTTTTTGCGATAAGGCTACCTTTTTTAATCATATTACCTGTGAACACCAAAGAAAGTATTCGTAAAGTGGTAAGATTAACAACGTGGTATAATATGGCAACTCTCACCGATGGGTCGCCACCGTTTTGAGCTTCTTCAGATAGGTATTTTGCCGTTGGATATTTACCACCTCACTTATAAATATAGTCATACATAAGTATAATTGATTCATTTTGATGTACTGTATTTCATGATCATTAGGGATTATACTATTTTGTTTCGCAATATCCCACATTTAACATATCACAATAATATACGGACAGTGGATTCATTTGTTCACCTTTATTGTTATGTATTAATAATGTTACATGTGTGCTACTTTTCTCTTCAATAAACACAATTTAAAAAAAAAGAATATGTTTAGAAAGATGTACAATATGATTATAGAATAAGTGTCCAATATGATACATTTATTAAAAATAATTTTCATAAAAGATCATACAATTGATCAGCATGATAAAACAATGGCTGTATTATAACAGAGTTTCCTTCTCCCGACTTCTTGTTAGGAAGCTTTAGGAGTTACAAGTGTAAGAAAAATCCAATGCGTTTCATCTTTCACTGAGACTTCATCAGGGATATATATTTAAACGGAACACCGATTTAGGACTCAATTGTAGGGAAGTAGCTAATACGTACTCATTGAGCCAGTTATGGAGATATATAATTCCAAATAAATATAACCTGACTTTTCAATAGATTAAGTATGTAATAATCAGATAATTGGTCAATCTGGTTTGGTGAAGAACTCCATGAGTAAATTATGCCTCTATTCACTGTGCTAGTGTTCCTCCAGTGGTTCCCAACAATCTGATGTGATCACAAATATGGCTTCCTCATCTTCCTGCAAATACAATCACTTTGCATTCAACTCACAATTCGGCCCAAGATGTATTTCACCAATAGTTATGCATCCCTGTGAATGCTGCATTTATGCATATATATTTTTTGCATGCATGTTTCAGCATGTTTCATGTTTTCTTATATATATTTGTTTTTTTATATGCAAGATGAAGATTTGCTACGTAGTAGAGACTTTTTCTAAGCTTTAGTGAAACCTACAGTAACTGCAAATGTAAATGTTGTAAGCAAAACAATTGGTCAGAAGCATGGGAGTACAGTAAGTGTATGTGAACTATGCCACGATTAAGCCAGGCTTGTCTGTGCTAACCCTGTGCAGGCCCCATCCCCTGAAATTGTGATGTCATGGCATGGCAGTACCTATGCACCCAGGGCCGGCGCTACCACTAGGCAGCTTTAGGCAGCTGCCTAGGGCGGCGACCACTGGAGGGCGGCACCGCAAAGTGAAAGTGAAAGAACACACACACTCCTCCCGCTCCTATTCTTTAAGAGGAGCAGCTCGTTGGCGCCTGGCCCACCACGTCTGACTGTCTGCAGTGCAGTGCCACTGCCTTCAAACGTGAGTGTGCCGCCCTAGCTACTTCAGTTCATGAAGGAGTCCTGCTGTCACCCGCTGCCCTGGTCGCTGGTCCGCTCCGCTGCTGCATCAGGCGCCGCCTCTCCGGGAGATCGAGAAAATTGTTATCCGCGCGCCCCCCCCCCATGCAATCCCGGTGTGTCCCACATTATGACCTGACACTCAGTCACAGTCCTGACTACCCGCCGCTCCGGCGCTCCCCGGGCTCCACGCGATGGTCTCCGTCTCCCGAGGCAGGCGTCCCCCCCCCTTCACCCCTGCTTATCGGCACAGTGACAGTGACACAGGTCAGACTCAGGGCAGCACATGAAGGAATCACCCGCTGCCCTGGTCCGCTCCGCTGCCGCATCGGGCGCCGCCTCTCCGGGAGACACTCAGTCACAGTCCTGACTACCCGGCGCTCCCCGGGCCCCACGCGATGGTCTCCGTCTCCCGCGGCAGGCGTCCCCCCCCCCCCTTCACCCCTGCTTTTCGGCACAGTGACAGTGACACAGGTCAGACTCAGGGCAGCACATGAAGGAGTCACCCGCTGCCCTGGTCCGCTCCGCTGCCGCATCGGGCGCCGCTTCTCCGGGAGATCAAGCAAATTGTTATCCTCCCCCCCCCGCAATCCCGCGGCCGCATCTCATCAGTACCTACCTGCTGCTGCCACAGCTATTGGGCTCCCGCTGCACCCCCCCCCGGCATCTTTTGTTCCTAGCTAGGTTAATTCCCCCCCCCCTCTGCCCCCCCTCTGCTGCTGCCTCTATTCTTATTACCAGCTCCCCACGGCCCCACAGCTTATTAGGCTCTCGCTGCTCCCCCCCCTCTGCTGCTGCCTCTATTCTTATTACCAGCTCCCCACGGCCCCACAGCTTATTAGGCTCTCGCTGCTCCCCCCCCTCCCCCCTCCTGCATCTTGTAATCTTGTACCTACGTTCATTTCTTCAACCCCCCCTCTGCTGCTGCCCCCTCTTATTACCAGCTCCCCCACAGCTATTAGGCTCCCTCTTCTCCCCCCCCCCTCCTCCTGCATCATGTAGCGGCCCCCCCTTTCCTCCATATTGTTACCAGCTCCCCCCCTCGATCAGGAGCACGGTCACCCAGGGCCAGGAGAGTACTAGGAGGACATCTCCTTAATGTGTATAACATTGCATCCTTAACACTGACTGCTGTTCTGCCAACTTCTCCCTGCAGTCCTGATGTGCCCCCCTTCCCCCGTGCCACGGATATTGGGCTCCTGCATCATGATGATTATCCCCCCCCCCCGCGTTTGGGCTCCTGCATCATTTTTCCCTCTTCCCCCTGGTGCGTTTAGTCTCCAACATGTTACCCACTGCCCCTGCATCTTGTTACCTGATTCCCCACCCCCCCTACCCCCACGATTAGGCCCCCAATTGTTTCCTGCGATTGGGCTTCAGCACCATGTTATGCACTCCTCCCCACCCACAATAAGGCTCCTGCATGTTACCTGATCTCCCCGACGGGATTGGAATCTCACATGTTATTGCTCCCCCTTGCGATTAAGCTCCTGCATCATGTTACGCACTCCCCCGTGATCGGGCCCCCACATGTTACTCGCTCCTCCCCCTCCCAAATCGCGATTGAGTACTAGCAGGTGGACAGCTGGATGCTCTACTGGATCTTTCTGTATAATATAACAGTTAACAATATAAATGCCTTTATCCAAACTGGATTATTGAATAAAGCATACTGTATACACTGAACTAAAATAAATACACAATTACACTATGTATGAATGAATGCATTTGATTGAATGATAAATAATGTACCTTGAAAGTGTGCAGACTCAAGTCATCATTTTTTTTTTTTTGTTTAAACTAATTTTAATTAAGGGCGCTTTAAAAGACCATTGAATTCAACATAAAATTATCATATAGTATCTGCGCACTCATCGCTACATGAGCCCCATGACATCTATAAAACTATATGAAGAGGTGTATGATCAGGTTCAGTATGTTATTCCTATGGACGGGATGCCGGTGGTCAAAATACCGACAGCGGCATCCCGACCATTGGAATCCCGACAGCCCCCTGGAAAGTACCCTAACCCTCCCCTGCCCCCTATCTTAACCCTCCCTTGTGGGTGCCCAAACCTAACCCTCCCCGATGGTGCCTAACGCTCCCTTCCCTGCTGCCTAAACCTAACCCTCCCTTCCCTGCTGCCTAAACCTAACCCTCCCTTCCCCGCTGCCTGAACCTAACCCTCCCTCCCCGGTACATAACTAGACCCTTTCCGTACCTGCACCCTAACTCCCCTTCTAATGCCTACCACTGGATGAACAATTTGGATTCCGGCTGTCTGTATTTCGACAGGATTTAGACGCCGGGTTTATAGCGTGCCTCCGGATTCCGGCGTCAGTATATCAACTGCTGGGATCCCGTCCTTTGGGATCTTAACTGCATCCCGTAGGATCGTCTATTAGGGGTCATTCCGACCTGATCGCACGCTGCAGTTGTTCGCAGTGGTGCGATCAGGCCTGAACTGTGCATGCGCCGCGGCCGCAATGCGCAGGCGCGCCGTTGGCCGGCGACGGTGGACGCCGGGCAGCGTGGGTCCTTGCGAAGAAAATTAACGCAGTTGCAATTGCAAGGTGATTGAAAGCAGGAAGGTACATGTGGGTGGCATGGAAAACGCAGGCGTGTCCAGGCGTTTGCAGAGCGGGTGTTTGACGTCAAATCCGGGACCGAACAGGCTGAAGTGATCGCAGCGGCTGAGTTAGTTCTGAGCAACTCAGAAACTGCACAATTTTTTTTGGCTTCGCTCCCCTGCAAATGCGATCGCACACTTGCACAGCTAGAATACACTCCCCAATGGGCGGCGACTATCTGATCGCACGGTTGCAAAAAACTGCTAACGTGCGATCAACTCGGAATGAGGGCCATTGAATTTCACTTTATTATTTTATTTCAGGAATATATTGTGGACAAAATGGCTTATACCAATATGGTTGTTATCAAGTGTATAATTCTAAATAAAGGAAATGCCAATCGAGCCATTTATCAATATTTCAATGTTGTGAAATAATAAAGGCCCATACACACGGTGAGATGCGGGCTATGCCCGATTCTCACTATGCGACAGGGGCTAGGTCGGCACATACTCAGTATCGCAAGCACACTCATTATGTGCTTGCGATACTGACTATGGGGGTCATTCTGAGTTGATCACTAGCTGCATCAGTCGTAAAAACAGCAGTTCTGCACATGCGTATGCGGCGCAATGCGCATGCGCGTCGTACGGGCACAACAAACGATGTCGTTTTGCACAGGGTCTAGCAAAGCATTTCAGTCGCACTGGTGGCCGTAGTGTTATTGATATGATGTGGGCGTTTCTGGGTGTCAACTGACCGTTTTCAGGGAGTGTTCGGAAAAATGCAGGCGTGCCAGGAAAAACGCAGGCATGGCTGGGCGAACGCTGGGTGGGTTTGTGACATCAAAACAGGAACTACACATTCTGAAGTGATCGCAAGCGCTGAGTAGGTTTTGAGCTACTCTGAAACTGCACAAAAAAAACTTTGTAGCTGCTCTGTGATACATTCGTTCACACTTCTGCTAAGCTAAAATACACTCCCAGTGGGAGGCGGCAAAGCGTTTGCACGGCTGCTAAAAACTGCTAGCGAGCGAACAATTCGGAATGACCCCCTATGTGCGATTTTTGCTAAGTGTCAATTTTGACTATCTCTTCTATAGAGATAGTCGAAATTGACTTGCCTGCACAGTCTATCTAGGCTTGCGATGCCAACCGCGTATCTGCATTGAATCCGGATCGCAAAGTGATTTTCACCTTGCGATCTGCACTAACTTTTCTTACTATTTTGACTATATAGTCAAATCATAAGAAAATATCTCACCGTGTGTACACACCATAAATGTAGATTTTCCTGTGATTTATTAATTTAAAAAAAATGTTATGTTGAATGCAATGTTCTTTTAATGCATCACTAATTAAAATGAACTTATGAAAAAATAAATAATAAGATGATGATATATATGTGTACAGTATACATACTAGCTGTTCTACTTGTTCTTCGCACGGGAGTTTCCCCGTTTCCCCACCACTGCCACTCACTGTGCAGCATGCGCAAAGCGAGTGGGGATGGCACCAATGACACACTGCTCTTCGCTCCGCTCCGAGGCTGACACTGCCTGAGCCAGCCACCTGCGTGCCATCCTAAAAACATTGACTGCCGTGCTGAAAACATGCGGGCACATGAATAAAAACAGATTTTGTACTTAAACCATAGCATATACGGTACAAAGTGACGGGAACATTTTTGTAGTTTATTCAATTCTACACACTGGAGGTACAATCCAAATGTGGATCTGATTGTCCGTTTGTGTGTTACCGTTCACGCAACGCAAGCCATGCATCAGTAATGATGTCATTATGTCATCCCCCTTTTCATCCCCTTAGGGGAGGTTTATTAAAATTCTAATTACGTAGTTTTCCTATTTCCCACCTGAAGAAAACCTATGTTACAGTTTAGCTATTTCCCAACATATCGGGAAGTAATAGAATTAGTGATAAGTCAGTGAGTGAGTGAGTGAGTGAGGGCTTTTGCATTTATATATATATATATATAGATTTAGAGCTCCTCTGCAAGTCACTCAGACAAGTTCTTGCTAGCCTAAATACTACTTGATAACTGCTACCAAGATGGCAGATGTTTATATACTCCTAACACCTGCTTCATTGTAGGCTGCATTTGGGGGCCATTTATTATAAATCGCATATTTAAAGCGATCTGGAAGGGATCTTACCACCTGGGATCGCATTGCAATATGCGATCATACATATCGTCTGGATGTATGATCCAGCACAGGCAGGGACAGGGACTCTGAAAGGAACCCGTCCCTGAGATGTGCTGTGATGGCTGCTGGGGGCTTTGCGCATGTGTGGTCAGCTCAGACTGCACAAAAACTGGGGGAACCTCTGCCAGCTAGAAATGCGATGTGTAGCTCATAGGCTACAATGGGCTACCGCCATCTTCAGATGGCAGTAGCTGCGGGGACCAATATCGGGAATAGGGGTGCGACTGCTGGCGGGAATAGAGGGATCGCAGCAGGAATGAATCAGAGGTCCCTCCTATATACATTGCAGAGATACATAATATTTGGGGCTATCTCCAGAAAAACTGGAGTTTTTGGGGACATAGCTGCAAATATTGTTTGATAAATGGGCCCCTAAGTTTTAGGGTGACTGAGATAACATCCAAGATGATATGGCAGAAAGGCATTCAGTGATGCTGACCAATACAGATTATGACAAATCTGGGGAGGAGAGTTAGATTTGAGTATCATGCATATGCAGATGACACTGAAATCCAAAAGAGCTGATTAGTTTGCAAAGAGATCTGGAGTTATTTATGTATAGCTTTATGAAAACACTACAGCAAAAAGGTTTTTTTTTTCAGTTTCCACCATGGCAGACAGAAAAAAGAAATTATCTGGTGCACAGTATCGAAAACGAAGGGCTGAAAAGGAAAAGGAACAAGGCAAGCAAGAAGGTTCCTTTCTTAAGTATCTTCGGCCACAACATCGGGATGATGAAGGTAGCTCTACTTCAAAGATTCAACCTGAGACTGAAACAGAGACAACAGTTTTGTCTACAGCCTCACAAGCTGACAAAGAGTATGAGGAACATACTGAAGATGTTGAAGAGGACATACTGAAGATGTTGAAGAGGACCATACTGAAGATGTTGAAGAGGAACCATGTGAAGTCCAGCTGGATCAAGAAGTGATACAAAGTGAAAGTAGCTCCAGCTTCAGCTATAGTGACCCTGCTACCTGGATAAAGTGTGATGATAATTTACGACAAATTTTGGTGGAACATGGGCCAGAACAGGTTCAGCAGTTTAAGTTTCCTAAAGATGCCAATAAGAGAAGATTTCTAACAAATCATTACAAAAGAAGACTTCCTAATGGAGACCTAATGCACCGTCAGTGGCTACAATATTCTGTATCAAATGACTCTGTATTTTGCTTCTGTTGCAAGTTGTTTGGTAATTACACAAACCCGCCATCATCTCTCTCTGATAAAGGATCCAAAGATTGGAAGAACATCACTGCAATTTTGTCACAACATGAGAGAAGTAATGCACATTTGGTCAATTTTCAACACTGGAAGGAGCTTGAAATACGATTGAAAAACAAAAAAACAATTGATGAAGAACACATGCGCATTATTAAACAAAAGGAAAAGTACTGGCAGCAAATCCTTGAACGATTGATTGCTTTAGTGAGAGTTCTTGGTATACAAAATCTGGCCTTCCGTGGAACCAATGAAAAATTGCACACAGCAGGAAATGGCAACTTCCTGAAATTTATTGAATATCTTGCTTTGTTCGACCCCGTAATGGATGAACACATTCGTAAAATAAGAGATAAAGAGACCTATGTACACTACCTTGGAAAAGATATACAGAATGAACTAATTCAGCTTTTATCCAACATTATCAAAGAAGAAATTCTTAAATCTGCTCAAGTTGCAAAGTATTTTTCTATAATTATTGATTGTACACCCAATGTAAGCCACGTTGAACAAATGACCATGATCCTTCGCTTTGTGAACATAGCTTCATTAACTGATTATTGCGAACCTGTACGCATTAAAGAACATTTCTTAGGATTTCTGCCACTAAAGGAAACAACTGGTGCTGGTATGACAGAAATTATCCTTCACCAGCTAGAAGAGATGTCATTGCCTGTTGCTAATTTACGTGGTCAAGGCTATGATAACGGAAGCAATATGAAAGGGAAGGAAAATGGTGTGCAACGAAGAATTATGGATATTAACCCAAGAGCATTGTTTGTTCCTTGCAGTGCACATTCTTTGAATTTAGTTGTGAATGATGCTGCAAAGTGTTGTTTGGAGGCCACATCTTTCTTTGCTCTGGTACAACATGTGTATGTGTACTTCTCAGCATCCACACGTCGATGGGATGTTCTAATGTGCCATGTGCCTAGTCTTACGGTTAAGCCATTGAGTGAAACAAGATGGGAAAGTCGAATTGATGCCTTGAAGCCTCTTCGCTTTCAGCTTGGTGATATTTATGATGCCCTAATTGAAATCTATAATGACAATACCCTCACTGGAGCATCTGGCAACACCTCAAGAATAGAGGCACAAGGTCTTGCAAAAGGCATTTCTAATTTCAAGTTTGTAATTTCTCTAGTGGTTTGGTATGGTATATTGTTTGAGGTCATTATGACAAGCAAACAGCTTCAGACAAAAGAATTTGACATACATAATGCCATTAAACAACTGAATGAAACAAAGAAGTTTCTTGTAGACTGCAGGAGTGATGAAGGGTTTGGGAAAGTACTGGAAGAGGCCGGTGAACTTGCTGAGGCACTTGGGATACCAGCACAGTTCGAAGTAGATCCTGTTCGCATTAGTAGAAAGAGGAAGCAGTTCATATATGAAGCAGAGGATGCGCCTATTCAGAATCCTAAGGAAAAGTTCAAAGTGAACTTTTATTTTGCTGTGCTTGATACAGCTGTGCAATCAGTTGAAGAAAGATTCACGCAGATGAATCAAATTAGTTCTGTGTTTGGCTTCCTCTATAATGTTCACGGTTTACAGAATAGAACATCACAGCAAATTATGGAAGATTGTTGCAAGTTAGAGCAAGCTTTACAACATGGCGACTCCAAAGATATTGATGCTTCTGATTTATGCAGTGAATTACAAAGTATTGCAAGGCGGGTTCCAGAGTGTACATCTCCACAAGATGTATTCAACTTTTTGTGTAAAAATGAGCTGATAGATGTTGTCCCCAACACATGTATTGCTCTTCGCATCCTTTTGACCCTCCCTGTGTCTGTGGCCAGTGGCGAGAGAAGCTTTTCCAAGCTAAAGTTGATCAAAACATATATTCGATCTTCCATGATGCAAGAAAGACTTGTTGGTCTCTCTCTTTTGTCAATAGAACATGAGATCGCACAAAAAGTGGATCTGAAAGAGCTTGTCTCTAAATTTGCTAAATTAAAAGCGCGGAAAGTAAAAATCTAATCTTTTTTTGCATTTCTTCCACTACATTTCCTGTACAAAATGTTAATGTTATTACTGTTAGTATTATTTATTGTTACACTGTTTCCAGTACATTTCCTGTACAAAGTGTTAATGTTATTACTGTTACTGTTACAGTGTTATTTATTGTTGCACTTCTTCCAGTACATTTCCTGTACAAAGCGTTAATGTTATTACTGTTACAGTGTTATTTATTGTTGCACTTCTTCCAGTACATGCCCTGTAAAAAGTTCCAATGTTACTACTGTTACAATGTTATTTATTGTTGCACTTCTTCCAGTACATGCCCTGTAAAAAGTGCCAATGTTACTACTGTTACAATGTTATTTATTGCTGCAATAATTTATGTTGTTAATCTAAAAATAAATCTAATAATAATTTGAAAAGTCAAGGTTGTATGTGAGCAGCTGGGGGAGGGTATCGGGGAAGGCAGGGGCGGTATTGTATAGCTTTGCCTAGGGCGCCTATATACCTTGCACCGGCCCTGTATGCACCTGCAGTGTCCTAAGCTTACATCTGCGGCAGCTCTCTATGCTCTATCCCAGGCACCGTGCAAGCCGAAATCTGGTGCCACCGGGACCAATGATATTATCCCCTAGGCCATGTACCAAGTTATGGCCATGCCTGCAAGCATCTTGATATTTTAACATTTTTGTATATTCACACATGCAATTACTTTAGTGAACTCATTGAATGTCTGTGGTCTTAGGTGCAACGGCATCCAGCTCTACATAAAGCTAATAGTATTTATTTAATATCAACATATGACTATCAGAAAATATATATATGGAAAAATGCATAAAAACAGAGGAAATTTCAACTTTTTCTTAGAAAAGCATTTTTTTACGGACATTTCCCTTTGTGGTATGATTTGGGATTTGTGGCCATCTAATTAGATAGTGGAAATCAGGATTTATGAAGGGAGTCACAGTTCAGCTTTGATTATAATCTCAAATGCATTTGCTGCTTTGTATTTGAAAATTTGCTGAGATCCCCTGCTAAAATCAAACAGAAGATTAATTAAACAAAACAACAAAACATACCTGTATGGTATTATTGAGTAACAAAAGCAGATGGCACTTTCCCAAGAGACCTAGCTGAAAGCATCTCTTCTGTTTAAACACATTTGTAAATTCCAGTGCTATGTTACCAACAATTCTCAAACATGAACAACGTATTCTTTTGAATGTGAAGAGAGTAAACTAGATTTGCATCCAAATACCAGATACATTAATCCAGGATACATAGCTAAAAACCAACTCTTCAAGTATACATGTAAAATAGGAATAAACGGGTGGTCTTCAGATTGCCAGCTGTCGGGGTCCTGGCGCACAGTATACCAGCGCCGGAATCCTGACAGCCAGGCATACCAATACCGTTTCTCCCTCTTGGGGGTCCATGACCCCCCTGGAGGGAGAATAGATAGCGTGTTGCGTGTAGCTTGCCACCGTGCCCGCAAGGGGTTAATTTGCACTTGCCATGCTGTTGGTATGCCTGCGGTCGGGATTCTGGCGCCGGTATGCTGTGTACCGGGACCCTGACAGCCGGCATACCATACTACACCCGAATAAACAGGTATCAAAAGAAACAGTGTATGAAATGTATAGATTAGAGATGAGCGGGTTCGGATTTACTCGGATTTACCTGGATCTCCTTATTGGCTCTCGGATCTCATGTGTTTTGGTTAGCCAATAAGAAAAATCCGGCAAATCTGAACATGCGTTAATTCTGGCATTAAGAACCGAGTAAATCTGAACCTGCTCATCTCTAGTATAGATAAAGGTGCATTGTAGGCATAATTTAAAAAAAAAATCTTTATTGAATGCAGCACTCATTATACTTAATTTGTAAATCAAAGAAAACATATTGTTAATTGAAGCCCTGCAAAGTAATAAAAAGTTGCTGTATCTCATAGATGTCAGGTCATTGTAAGGCCAATATTTACCAAGCCTTGGAGAGTGATAAATTGCACGGTCATAAAGTACCAACCAATCAGCTCCTAACTGACATTTTTTTACAAACATAACTTGTAACATGCCAGTTAGTAGCTGGTTTACTGGTAGCTTATCACCGTGCAATTTATCACTCTCCGTGACTTGATAAATCTGGGCCAAAAGTTTGAAAATTGTAGACTAAGATTATCTGTTTTAGGTGGTATTGGCACAGGAATGGCTGGCCACATCACTTATAACGTAAACTGCACATTTCTGATTTCCCACATCATCTCTATGAGGGTGCTTCAATAAATAAAGTAATAAGACCTCTAAATGCGGAAATTCAACTTGTACATATACGTACAGTGCAAGTGATAGTATGGCCTTGGTACAGATTATTTTTCCTCAAAGTCCCCATACTTGTCTAAGCACTTGTTCCAACTTTACACCAAGGCATCTATCCCAGCACAGAAGAAATCTGTCCATTCTGTCTGGCTTTGTGAACTTCACTGTCAGTTGCGAATCGCCTTCCACCTAGGTGCTTCTCCAATTGTCCAAAGAGATGGAAATCACTTGGTTCCAAGTCAGAGCTGTAGAAAGAATAGTTCAGTACCTCCCAATGGTAGCACCATAACAACTCACGTGTCCTGCTGCTATCAAAAGCAGTGCACACAACTCATACCTGTTTCCATGATATGACGTTATCACTGTACACCTCGACAATTTGGCCATGAATTTCAGCTGCTGATGTGCCCTTTAGATGCAGAAATCTGATCACACTATGCACCTCAATGTTTCACCATATTTCCACCAGTCCAGTCATCTTACAACTGATGTTGGGGCAGTATGACTTATAGAAGTCTAATGGTCATGAAGGGTAGCAGGGGTCTACCTGCTCTGGCCTGGCAGGAAATTATAATGAAATAGAGAACATTACACATGTGAGAGGTCTTGTTACCTTACTTATTGTACTATCCTTGTATTTCAGATAGAGTGAATGGTCATTACACTGAATCCAAAGAAAAGTTTCAAAATAAAATGTTGCCAAGATAAGGAGTAAACTAAGATAGCAGTAAGAGAGGTAGTTAGATGTAATAGAGCACTAACATTACTATTAGTTTTTCCATATCTACTAGTGATGAGCGGGTTCGGTTCCTCGGAATCCGAACCCCCCCGAACTTCACCCATTTTACACGGGTCCGAGGCATACTCGGATACTCCCGCCTTGCTCGGTTAACCCGAGCGCGCCCGAACGTCATCATCCCGCTATCGGATTCTCGCGAGATTCGGATTCTACATAAGGAGCCGCGCGTCGCTGCCATTTTTCACTCTTGCATTGGAAATGATAGTGAGAGGACGTGGCTGGCGTCCTCTCACTTTGTTTCAGAACTTTCAGGGGGCTGCAAATATCTTTATTCTGGGGACCAGCAGTATTATAGGAGGAGTACAGTGCAGAGTTTTGCTGACCAGTGACCACCAGTATTATACGTTCTCTGCCTGAAAAACGCTCCATATCTGTGCTCAGTGTGCTGCATATGTCTGTGCTCACACTGCTTTATTGTGGGGACTGGGGACCAGCAGTATTATATAGGAGGAGTACAGTGCAGAGTTTTGCTGACTAGTGACCACCAGTATTATACGTTCTCTGCCTAAAAAACGCTCCATATCTGTGCTCAGTGTGCTGCATATATCTGTGCTCACACTGCTTTATTGTGGGGACTGGGGACCAGCAGTATTATATAGGAGGAGTACAGTGCAGAGTTTTGCTGACCAGTGACCACCAGTATTATATGTTCTCTGCCTGAAAAATGCTCCATATCTGTGCTGCATTGTAGTAAATAGTAGGAGTACAGTGCATAATTTTGCTGACCACCAGTATATAATATATAGCAGTACGGTACAGTAGGCCACTGCTCTACCTACCTCTGTGTCGTCAAGTATACTATCCATCCATACCTGTGGTGCATTTCAGTTTTGCACAGTTTGCTGACCACCAGTATATAATATATAGCAGTACGGTACAGTAGGCCACTGCTCTACCTACCTCTGTGTCGTCAAGTATACTATCCATCCATACCTGTGGTGCATTTCAGTCTTGCACAGTTTGCTGACCACCAGTATATCATATATAGCAGTACGGTACAGTAGGCCACTGCTCTACCTACCTCTGTGTCGTCAAGTATACTATCCATCGATACCTGTGGTGCATTTCAGTTGTGCGCAGTATATATAGTAGTAGGCCATTGCTATTGATACTGGCATATAATTCCACACATTAAAAAATGGAGAACAAAAATGTGGAGGGTAAAATAGGGAAAGATCAAGATCCACTTCCACCTCGTGCTGAAGCTGCTGCCACTAGTCATGGCCGAGACGATGAAATGCCATCAACGTCATCTGCCAAGGCCGATGCCCAATGTCATAGTAGAGAGCATGTAAAATCCAAAAAACAAAAGTTCAGTAAAATGCCCCAAAAATCAAAATTAAAAGCTGCTGAGGAGAAGCGTAAACTTGCCAATATGCCATTTACGACACGGAGTGGCAAGGAACGGCTGAGGCCCTGGCCTATGTTCATGGCTAGTGGTTCAGCTTCACATGAGGATGGAAGCACTCATCCTCTCACTAGAAAAATGAAAAGACTTAAGCTGGCAAAAGCACAGCAAAGAACTGTGCGTTCTTCTAAATCGCAAATCCCCAAGGAGAGTCCAATTGTTTCGGCTGTGATGCCTGACCTTCCCGACACTGGACGGGAAGAGGTGGCGCCTTCCACCATTTGCACGCCCCCTGCAAGTGCTGGAAGGAGCACCCACAGTCCAGTTCCTGATAGTCAAATTGAAGATGTAACTGTTGAAGTACACCAGGATGAGGATATGGGTGTTGCTGGTGCTGAGGAGGAAATTGACAAGGAGGATTCTGATGGTGAGGTGGTTTGTTTAAGTCTGGCACCCGGGGAGACACCTGTTGTCCGTGGGACAAATATGGCCATTGACATGCCTGGTCAAATTACAAAAAAAATCACCTCTTCGGTGTGGAATTATTTTAACACAAATGCCGACAACAGGTGTAAAGCCGTGTGTTGCCTTTGTCAAGCTGTAATAAGTAGGGGTAAGGACGTTAACCACCTCGGAACATCCTCCCTTATACGTCACCTGCAGCGCATTCATCATAAGTCAGTAACAAGTTCAAAAACTTTGGATGACAACGGAAGCAGTACAATGACCACTAAATCCCTTCCTCTTGTAACCAAGCTCCTGCAAACCACACCACCAACTCCCTCAGTGTCAATTTCCTCCTTAGACAGGAATGCCAATAGTCCTGCAGGCCATGTCACTGGAAAGTCTGACGAGTCCTCTCCTGACTGGGATTCCTCCGATGGATCCTTGAGTGTAGCGCCTACTGCTCCTGGCTCTGCTGTTGTTGCTGCTGGGAGTCGATCATCATCCCAGAGGGGAAGTCGGAAGACCACTTGTACTACTTCCAGTAAGCAATTGACTGTCCAACAGTCCTTTGCGAGGAAGATGAAATATCACAGCAGTCATCCTGCTGCAAAGCGGACAACTCAGGCCTTGGCAGCCTGGGCGGTGAGAAACGTGTTTCCGTTATCCACCGTTAATTCACAGGCAACTACAGACTTGATTGAGGTACTGTGTCCCCAGTACCAAATACCATCTAGGTTCCATTTATTTAGGCAGGCAATACCGAGAATGTACACAGACCTCAGAAAAAGAGTCACCAGTGTCCTAAAAAATGCAGTTGTACCCAATGTCCACTTAACCACGGACATGTGGACAAGTGGAGCAGGGCAGACTCAGGACTATATGACTGTGACAGCCCACTGGGTAGATGTATTGCCTCCCGCAACAAGAACAGCAGCGGCGGCACCAGTAGCAGCATCTCGCAAATGCCAACTCGTTCCTAGGCAGGCTACGCTTTGTATCACCGCTTTCCAGAAGAGGCACACAGCTGACAACCTCTTACGGAAACTGAGGAACATCAACGCAGAATGGCTTACCCCAAATGGACTCTCCTGGGGAATTGTGACATCGGACAACACCAGCAATATTGTGCGTGCATTACATCTGGGCAAATTCCAGCACGTCCCATGTTTTGCACATACATTGAATTTGGTGGTGCAGAATTATTTAAAAAACGACAGGGGCGTGCAAGAGATGCTGTTGGTGGCCCGAAGAATTGCTGGCCACTTTCGGCATTCAGCCACCGCGTGCCTAAGACTGGAGCACCAGCAAACAGTTCTGAACCTGCCCTGCCATCATCTGAAGCAAGAGGTGGTAATGAGGTGGAATTCAACCCTCTATATGCTTCAGAGGATGGAGGAGCAGCAAAAGGCCATTCAAGTCTATACATCTGCCTACGATATAGGCAAAGGAGGGGGAATGCACCTGACTCAAGCGCAGTGGAGAATGATTTCAACGTTGTGCAAGGTTCTGCAACCCTTTGAACTTGCCACGCGAAGTCAGTACAGACACTGCCAGCCTGAGACAGGTCATTCCCCTCATCAGGCTTTTGCAGAAAAAGCTGGAGACATTGAAGGAGGAGCTAAAACAGAGCGATTCCGCTAGGCATGTGGGACTTGTGGATGGAGCCCTTAATTCGCTTAACCAGGATTCACGGGTGGTCAATCTGTTGAAATCAGAGCACTGCATTTTGGCCACCGTTCTCGATCCTAGATTTAAAACCTACGTTGGATCTCTCTTTCCAGCAGACAAATGTCTGCAGAGGTTCAATGACCTGCTGGTGAGAAAATTGTCAAGTCAAGCGGAACGTGACCCATCAACAGCTCCTCCTTCACATTCTCCCGCAACTGGGGGTGCGAGGAAAAGGCTAAGAATTCCGAGCCCACCCGCTGGCAGTGATGCAGGGCAGTCTGGAGCGAGTGCTGACATCTGGTCCGGACTGAAGGACCTGCCAACAATTACTGACATGTCGTCTGTCACTGCATATGATTCTCTCACCATTGAAAGAATGGTGGAGGATTATATGAGTGACCGCATCCAAGTAGGCACGTCAGACAGTCCGTACGTATACTGGCAGGAAAAAGAGGCAATTTGTAGGCCCTTGCAGAAACTGGCTTTATTTTACCTAAGTTGCCCACCCTCCAGTGTATACTCCAAAAGAGTGTTTAGTGCAGCCGCTCACCTTGTCAGCAATCGGCGTACGAGGTTACTTCCAGAAAATGTGGAGAAGATGATGTTCATCAAAATGAATTATAATCAATTCCTCCATGGAGACATTCACCAGCAATTGCCTCCAGAAAGTACACAGGGACCTGAGATGGTGGATTCCAGTGGGGACGAATTAATAATCTGTGAGGAGGGGGATGTACACAGTGAAAGGGGTGAGGAATCGGACGATGAGGAGGAGGTGGACATCTTGCCTCTGTAGAGCCAGTTTGTGCAAGGAGAGATTGCTTCTTTTTTGGTGGGGGCCCAAACCAACCAGACATTTCAGTCACAGTTGTGTGGCAGACCCTGTCGCTAAAATGATGGGTTTGTTAAAGTGTGCATGTCCTGTTTATACAACATAAGGGTGGGTGGGAGGGCCCAAGGACAATTCTATCTTGCACCTCTTTTTTTTTTCATTTTTCTTTGCATCATGTGATGTTTGGGGACTATTTTTTTGAAGTGCCATCCTGCCTGACACTGCAGTGCCACTCCTAGATGGGCCAGGTGTTTGTGTCGGCCACTTGTGTCGCTTAGCTTAGCCATCCAGCGACCTTGGTGAAAATTTTAGGACTAAAAATAATATTGTGAGGTGTTCAGAATAGACTGAAAATGAGTGGAAATTATGGTTATTGAGGTTAATAATACTATGGGATCAAAATGACCCCCAAATTCTATGATTTAAGCTGTTTTTGAGGGTTTTTTGTAAAAAAACACCCGAATCCAAAACACACCCGAATCCGACAAAAAAATTTCAGGGAGGTTTTGCCTAAACGCGTCCGAATCCAAAACACGGCCGCGGAACCGAATCCAAAACCAAAACACAGAACACAAAAAATGTCCGGTGCACATCTCTAATATCTACTAATAACAACTGTTAGAAGTTGACTACAATCCTAATAAAGTGATTTCTTAATTTTAATGAAGAACATTTTTTTTAAGTGGCTACCCCAGTGGTTCCCAAACTTTTTGGAATCACAGCGCCCTAGATTTATTTTTATTTATTTTTTATTATTTTCGCCAATTATTTTTTGGCAAGGAATGGGTTAATTAACACTTTTTCCCAAAACACCAGAATGAATGTAAGAAAGATGGATGAGGGGGGAAGGGGGGACACACGACTTTTAGAAGACAGATGGTCACATCCTCACCTCAGTAATGTCCGTGAGAATTTCCCACTGTTATATGTGCCACTGTCTGATCCTGCGGAACTCCATCAGCGGTCAGCCACAGAACACTTCAAGTTCTGTGTCTGGGTTGGCGGGCCACGGGAGGACAGGACAGTGCAGCACAGGACGGGCAGGCATGAGGGAGTGCGGTGTTACAACAGCATGTCACATCACGAGCCGAAAGGTGCTGGATGGGGCTGTGTCTCGGCAGAGCGACCGTTTATTACCCCCAGGAATTTCATTTTTACCCCATTTGGGATAATTTACCCCGGTTCCCTGACCACTGCCCTAGAGCATCAGAATTTTTTTCATGGCACCTCCAGGCCAAATGCTTCTTATTGAGAAATTTAGAAAGAAATATTAAATGAAATAAATTGTGTTTATATGTCATCCATAAGTTCTATTGTGTAGTGAGAGACAAGATTTGCTTCTGTTTGTCCACATATTTTATGACTAGCAGCCACCAGCACTGGCTTTGCCTATTACATTGACCATAAATCATTTTAATTGGTCCTGGTCCACCAATCCAAGGCACCCCTACAAGTGTTCTGAGGCACCCCAGGGTACCTAGGCACACAGTTTGGGAACCACTGGGCTACCCAATGGCCTGGCACAACTTTTGTAAATGGCAAAATGTTTTACTTGTTTCTATTTAACAAAAATCTCTACAGACTTGGGGGGTAATTCAGAGTTGATCGCAGCAGCAAATTTGTTAGCAGTTGGGCAAAACCGTGTGCACTGCAGGAGGGGCGGATATAACGTGCAGAGAGAGTTAGATTTGGGTGGGGTGTGTTCAAACTGAAATGTAAATTGCTGTGTAAAAATAAAGCAGCCGGTATTTACACTGCACAGAAACAAAATAACCCACCCAAATCTAACTCTCTCTGCACATGTTACATCTGCCCCACCTGCAGTGCACATGGTTTTGCCCAACTACTAACAAATGCGCTGCTGCGATCAACTCTGAATTACACCCTTGATGCGATTTGAGAAAGATTTGTGAGACTTGAACTAGTAGAAATGAGGTAATAATAATATTAACTTTTCACTCTGATCTGCAATTATATGATAAGAAGATTTGAGAGAGATAAAGTGGAGAGAGATAAAGTACCAGCCAATCATCTCCTAACTCCCATGTTACAGGCTACATCTGTTTTGTGGACTTTGGGGCTGATACTGAATTGGGAGCCAAGCAGAAAAAAACAGCTTTGTATTCATTCTAGGCATCCTGCAAGCCAAATGCTGATATCATGTTATCTCCGCTACTAGAGAGCTCTTTGCATGTAGCATGCATATTATTCATGTTAGATAACTTGGGGAACATGTAGGGGCATAATTAGGGGTGTGTGAGCGGGTTCACTACGATATGCCAGCGGTCGGGCTCCCGGTGACCAGCATACCGGTGCCGGGAGCCCGACCGCCGGCTTACCGACAGTGTGGCGAGTGCAAATAAGCCCATTGCGGGCTCGCTGCGCTCGCCACGCTACGGGGCACGGTGCACGCTATTTTATTCTCCCTCCAGGGGGGTCGTGGACCCCCACGAGGGAGAATGAGTGTCGGTATGCCGGCTGTCGGGATCCCGGCGCCGGTATACTGTGCGCCGGGATCCCGTCAGTCGGCATACTGAAGACCACCCGTGTGAGCAGCTACATCAACCAGGATGCAAGCATGAGGTGGCAACACCGCTGGAGATCCAAACAGCCCAACTTGTTTTCCTGGCGATGTGATGTCAAATGTGTGGGGGCGTGTCTGGCACAGGGTTCTTTATTGCCATGCTACGGCACTGGGAACATGTGACCTCTCCTTCTATACTGGACTAATGATAACTTTCAGAAACATAGGGCGAGGAACTTTAATACTGACAATGTGCAACAGCAGGGTCAAATCGCCAGGTATCCCGTTGTCTCCCAAATTGTTTTTTCCAGCTCATACAGTATTACACACAACTTACTGGTAGGAAAGAACAAAAACATACAGATAGAGGTGAAAGAAAGAAAAGTGATTTTATGAACATACCTTTTTTATTTTTTATTAACAGTTATTTATACAGAGTTAGCATATTCCATTGCAGTTTACATGAGGGAACAAAACATTAGTAAGACAAGACTGGGTAATAACTAACAGACAGAGGTAAGGGGGCCCTGCTTGCATACTTACAATCTAAAGATAAAAAAGATAAACAAAAAAAAACTTTAACCCAAACAAATTCTAGTAGGAAAAAAAGAAACACGGAATGCTGATGTACTTTTTGTAGACAGCTGGGAGCAGCCGTGGCTAATAAAAGTTGCCAAATTGCTCTATCAGTGAGATAGTAACCACACATTTGGAAAATTAGCAACTTTACCAGATGCGTCTGTGCCTCCAGTTTTCTTCAATTCATGGAAATGCTCTCAAAGTAGAACATGATGTTATGAGTTACTCGGCCAATGTTTTTTTGCAGAGCTCCTCTAACTTAGCCAGATTTCCTGTTTTCAACAAAACAATTTATTATCTTTCTGGATTTGTAGCTCTATAAAACACGTGAGAATAGAATTTAGCTACTACTTTTTAATGACTTTTCAGTGAACTTTTATGGAAGCTACATTGATCCAAACCATATTGGCACATGATAAACGTGATGCTATTATTTGTACATTTTGTATCTGTGAGTTGTTTTTTCCATAGGTAGCAAAATGTCATTCAAACAGGTGCTTGACAACATGATGCCTAATAATGACACACTAATGTAGTTATCTAATATTTAAAGCCATAACATAAAATATAAACAAATATAAAGTAACAGTAAGTTTTCGCAACTCAAAATGTTCCCTTAAAGCTGTGAACAATGTCTTAGTGGATGATCAAAACCCTTTACTAACTAATTAAAATGTGAGCTGCAATAAGCAAGCAGGAATGACCACAAGAGTATGAATAAATGATATTAAAAAAAATAATAATAATTGAATTTACCGATGGCATCATAATATATCAACATACTGTCCTGGATAAACTTATCAGAACTCCCACTATGTATAATATAGTGTGTGAATGATTCAATTATTATGCAAATAAAATAAAGTTCCAATTATTCACACGGGCTGAGGAGTGCAATGGAATGCATTTAACACTAATTAGATGTGTCTCAGGTGTGGTGGATGATACAAGTCATGTTTCCAGTTGTGGTGCATGCCGCAAGTCATGTTCCCAGTTGTGGTGGATGACCCAGCACATGCTGAGATGCATACCACCCAACCATGCCAATATTGGTGGGACAGTCCCACTGATCAGGCTCTGTCTCAACATTCCACACACTGCCTGCAGTGTCCCATGGAGGTTGGAAGTTGGACTTTGGGCAGTCACAGTCTTTCTGTTGAACAACAGGCTCTAATTTGTAAAGAAAGTGCCCCAGCGCAGCACTGCAACAGGGCTTTACATCACCCTGTGCAGGCCACACCCCCTGATAGCATGGCATCATGCCGAGGGGGCAGGACCACCAGCCACAGGGAAGGAATGCACTGCAGGGTTGTACAGGCTGCAGTCTGCATGGGCTAGGCAGCATGGCAGCAACGATACTGGCATCAGGGTACCATTTCAGGCCACCTTCTAGCTAGTTGCAGGGATCATTGGGCAGCAACAATGCCAGCCACAGAGTCATGTGCTCTGTGTGACTGCACAGCTTCCACACCCCTAGTTACAGCCCTGCACCAGCGTGACGCAAAATGATTATTGTTATGTGTAGCCATTCCCCCAACGTGATGCACAACTAGTGGCAGACCTACATTTTTGGGACCGCTTGAACTGTTATGGGGGACCCTTTGAATCAGCAAAAGGGCAGCATCCAACAAGATCCAATGGGCCTTGGTGCCCTTGCAAGACAGCACACATTGCTCAGTGCCAGCAAAATTACCTTATTAGATGCCTCCTTGTCCGGGGCTCCTTCTCATCTTTCATTGCTCCCAGCCTCCTTCCTAGGACGGGCCCTCTCAGGGGAATGTCACAAAGAGAAGAATGTCACAAAGAGAAGTTCAGCAGGCTGTTGGGAATTATCGTTTAACACAGATACATGTTTCACGCTATTTACAGAATCATAGAGCTAGACTACAACTCTTAGCAGCTCCCGTGGTACTAAGCGATGTGCATCCAAGTTGTAATAGCAGCTATTCTGTACTAGAAGCATGGTTGTCATGGTATTATTGGTGACAAGCTATAACCATACAGTATACAAAAGCAAGAGGTGAAAATCTGATTTTTGGTGTTACAATGCACAGGCAAGATTAGTTATGATTCTATCACTATAATAACCTTATTTTAATAACACACACTTAAAAAATTCCATCGATTTTGTTGAAAAAGTCATCCATTAAAAAAGTTTCTTCAGGGCCCCTCTGGGATAAGGGGCCCTGAAGCTTAAGCCTCATTAGTTTTACAGTAGATCCACCCCTGCTCACAACTAGGGTATTAGGTTCACATGGTCTTGAATCCCCCCTCTTAAATGTTGGAAGGTATGCAGATGAAATATTTGTTGCTACTTGATCATTGCTATTGCGTACACCTCTTCTGCTCATGCTGCTTTGTCTTTACAGGGACAATAAGTACATATAAGATAATCCTATCCAGAAATAAATTTATACTTTATATGTAGTGGCCCCTTAATATTCATTTCTAGAACAAAATATTTTCAAACATTTTTGACAGAAATAAATGATGTAATCCCCAGATTTTATTTGATCACATGAATGAAAATAAAGATATACAGTAATATAATAACCAAGTCTTTGAGCAATATTATAATATAATATTGTTTCCAAATGATTGATTGGTACAAGCAAGGACATTTAATTTTATTTGCACTGTATCCTGTGATCACAGAAACGTGAGTGATATTTGCAGCCAGTATGTATCCCAGAGCCGGCCATAGGCATAGGCAAACTAGACAATTGCATAGGGCATTTAGTATGCCTAGGGGCATCATCAGCTTCTGCTGATTAAAATGATATGCGGCATGCCTATATTCTGTATGTAGCATTTCATATGCAGATACAGCCACAGTCTCACACAGTATATTGGCATGCTGCATATCAGTTTAATCAGCAGAAGCTGCTTGTGCATCCTAGCCACATAGCAATGCAAATAAGATGCATTTTCATTAAAAAAAAAAAAGTGCCCGACGTTAGCATTGATGCAAGATTTGTGAGGATACATCTGTCTCCAAGCAGAGGCAGAGGTCACAGTGTTAGTGGAAGTGTGAGTGCTGTGTGCATGTGAGTGGGTTGGTTGTGCAGTAGTGTTCAGAAGGAGCATTATGTGTGTCATGTAAAAATGCTTTAATAATGTGCAACATATGTGTAAAGGTCCACTATGTGTGTCATTATGTGTATACGGACATTAATAATGTGCGGCATATGTGTAACAGGGTACTACTGTATGTGTGTCATTATGTGTATAGGGGCACTAATAATGTGCAGCAAATGTGTAGGGGGCACTATGTGTGTCATTATGTGTATAAGGGCATTAATAATGTGCGGCATATGTGTAAGGGACATTATGTGTAAAAGGGCATTAATAAAGGTTGTCATAATGTGTAAGGTGCATTATGTTTATAAGGACATTAATGTGTCTCATATGTGTAAGGGGCATTACTGTGTGGAATTGTGTATAAATGCATTACTAATGTGTGGTATTATGTGTATAAGGTGCTCTACTATGTGGCGTTGCATATAGAAAGGGCACTACTGTGTCGTCTAATGTGAATAAAGAGCAATATAGTGTGGTGTAATGTGAATAAGGAGCAATTCAGTGTGACATAATGTGAATAAGGGGCTCTACTGTGAGGAATAACGTTTATAAGGTAAAGTGATACTACTGTGGGATGTAATATGAATTATGGACACTATCGCAAGATAAAATGTGAATAAAGTTGCCACACTGTGTGGCGTAATTGGAATTGGGGTTACTATTGTGTGGCCATGCCCCTTCCCAGCAAGAAGATGCCCTTTTTGGGCTGTGCGTCAAATGTGCGAACTGTTCCTATTTAAAATATAGGGGGCACAAGGACTGCTATGGGTGAGGGGTGATGGTGCTGGGAAAGAGGTGCAAGGTCAGAGGCAGAACCAGCGGTGTTGCTAGGGGGCACCAGCCAAAATCTTGCCTAGGGCATCATATTGCTTAGGGCCGGCTCTGATGTATCCAGTTACTTATATATTCACTCACATCCTGAAGTTGTTTTAACAACAACATAGGACATTTCTTTTATACAAATGAGGATTTTAAGTGACAAAAATGTTTTCCATCATTCACCTACATTCAGTTCATTTAACTATTACTTCATTTTCCTTACAATGCATGCTGTTGGTATTTAAGCATTTGTTTTAACTTTTGCAATCATTCCTAGGACTCAACTTTTATTTCCAATTGCTAATTTGTAAAAACAACATTGAATTCTCATTCTGGAAACAAGACTGCCATTTTCTGGAGGATTGATTCTGTAAAGAAAAGTCTGCAGAGTATTATGCCATTTTTGATATACTGTATGTTTGAACACAAAGAGACTTTTTTTTAAAGCAGGTCGTAGAAAATCTACTTTGCTGCACAATGAAAAACAGTAAAATTTTAAGCTAAATGTAACTTGCACTTGCAAGATAAAGTAAAGTACAGCTCCTGAATGTCTGTATTGAAAAGTGTTTGAGACACCAGCACATGACTTTTCTGGTAAAAAACAAAAGCTATGCCTTTCCTCCTAAAATAAACAACCATTACTTGCCTGATTAAGGAAAAAGAAGGGGACAACTAGCATGGTGTCCAGGGACATAACTATTGGTTGACCAGGATAGAAATTGCAAGGAGCACCCAGCTCATTTACTCACTACTTCTAATTCATGATCAGGTGGCTGATGCCAGGAAATACCCTCCGCAAATTATTGGGTTCTACCATTGGCATAATGTGTATAAGGGGCTCTACCATGGCATAATGTGTATAGGGGGCTCTACCATGGCATAATGTGTATTGGGGGCTCTACCATGGTATAATGTGTATAAGCAGCTCTACCATGGTCATAATGTGTATAGGCATCTCTACCGTGGCATAATGTGTATTGGGGTCTCCACCAATCGGCATAATATGTATAGGGGCCTTTACCATGGCATGTGTAGAGGGGCTCTACCGAGGCATAATGTGTATAGGGGGCTCTACCATGGTATAATGTGTATAAGGTGCTCTGCCATGGCATAATGTCTATAAAGGGCTATACCATAGGCATAATATGTATAGGGGGCTCTACCGTGACATAATGCATAAGTCTGCAAACTCGGTCCTCATTACCCCACACAGTGCATGTTTTGCATGTAACCCAGCAGGTGCACAGGTGTATTAATTACTCAGACACATTTTAAAAGGTCCGCAGGTGGAGTTAATTATTGCACTTGTGATTCTGTGAGGAGACCTGCAAAACATGCACTGTGTGGGGTAATGAGGACCGAGTTTGCAGACCTATGACATAATGTGTATAAGTGGCTCTACTGTGGTGCAGGGCCAGTTCTAAACTTTGTGACACTCATGATAAAAGTTTCCTTCAGCACCCCTCCAAATTTAAAATAAGGACAGTGTACAAAAATATAGGGGCATAGCTTCACGGAGCCAGCCTCAGAATAGTACCAGTTCATATTACACTGCACAGTAGTGTCCATCAGTGACATTACACAACTCAGTAGTGCCCCTTATACACACATCAAAGTATAGCAGAACCCCTTATAAACATTGTCAGGTACCCCGGCTTGCTTGCACCTAGAACTTCCACTGAACACACACACACACACACACACACACATACTGTATACATATTGTTGTGGCTGTGCCCTGAGGCTGCAGCACTCTGGGCAGTAGCCCTGCTCGCCCACATCTAGAACTGCCACTGCTGTGGCATAATGTATATAAGGAGCTCTAGCATGGCATAATGTGTATAAGGAGTTCTACTGTGACATAACATGTATAAGTGACTATACTGTGTTGTAATGTGTATAAGGGGCATTACCATGGCATAATGTGTATAAAAGATTCTACTGTAGCATAACGTGTATGAGCAGCTTTACTGTGATGTAAAGTGTCTGAGAGGCTCTTCTATGTGGCGTAACGTGTATAAGGGGCACTACTGTGGGGTGTAATGTGTATAAGGGTACTATTGTGTGATGTAATGTGAATAACGGACACTACTGTGAGTTGCAATGTGTATAAGGAGTACTACTATGTGGTGTAATGTGGATAATGGACACTACTGTGAGGTGTAATGTGTATAAGGGGTACTACTGTGTGGTGTAATATGAATAATGGACAGTACTGTGAGCTGTAATGTGTATAAGGGGTAATACTGTGTGGTATAATGTGTATAAGGGGTGCTACTGTGTGGTGCAATCTGAATAACAGACACTACTGTGTGGTATAATGTATATAAGGGGTACTACTGTGTGGTGTAATGTGTATAAGGGGTACTACTGTCAAAGGTAAGGTGTATAAGGGGTAATACTGTGTGGTGTAATGTGAATAACGTAAATTACCATGTGGTGTAATGTGTATAAGGGGTTCTACTGAGTGGTGTAATTTGTATAAGGGGTACTACTGTGGGGTGTAATGTGAATAACAGACAGTACTGCATGGTGTATTCTGACTAGCATACACTACTGTGCTGTGTAATGTTAATTGGTACTATTCACCATGAAGCCACATACCTACATTTTTAAGCGTGCCTGCACATCATCTCTCCCCATTTTTTATGTGGGGAAGGGGAGAATGCACGTATTCTCTTTCCAGCACATAGACCCAAGATGTCTAGTTACAGCTCTGACCCAATAATATTGTTATCCTGAGTATCCAAGCTGGAAAAAATGCAAGATATAAACCAACTGATAATGTATGATATGTTTCAATAAGAACTTATTGATATTCTGGTGATGTTTGACTTTATCAGCTTATTTTATATGATTTTTATGCATCTGTGCTAGGCAGGCTTAAAATAAGATTGTTATACTGGTTTGAGCAATTGATATTTTTAATAATAATTTTTATATCATTGATAATATCTGCATCTCTGGCTTCCTAATTTTAGATCTTAGGGCTACCCCTGTCTTACATGTCCTAGATAAACCACTCCTGCAAGATTTTTGTTGCAATAATTTTTCCAACGCAGTTTGCTGTCAAAAAGTGGTGGGGCCACATGCTTGTGTCTTCCCCACAGGCTGAAAGTTGCCAGCCAGCCACTGCCAATACGTGCCGGCGTTTGCATATAAGAAACGGCTATAAGGGCTAATTGAATAGCCCCCAGTAAATCCATTATCCACAGTAAATTACCACAGATAATTGGATAGCCCCCTAGATCAGACTTAAATTTGTACACCAGGAAATCTCACACTATTAATAAACAGAGAATACTTATCTCAACCGGTATGCAATTTGACAAAAGGAGACTTTTTATTTAATTTCTATAAGTTATATTCATGCAGTGATTGAACAAGGACTTATCAGCAAATAAAGATACTTTGCTATTTGCTCAACTTGTAAAAGAAGCTTTGGTAAAGTCAACATGTAAAATAAACAGATCCATATTAATCCCATAGTACAGGAAAATTATTGCACAGTATTTGTTGTAATTTGACTGTTTTCTAGTGATTATGTTATTAAATACAACAAAACTGAGCAATACCATGTGCACTGGAAGTGGGGAAGATGTAACGTGCATAGAGATTTAGATTTGGGTGGGTTATATTGTTTCTGTGCAGGGTAAATACAGGCTGCTTTATTTTTACACTGCAATTTAGATTTCAGTTAGAACACACCCCACCCAAATCTAAGGGTCAAATTCAGCATGGATCACAATTTGCCCAATTATCAAAAGACTGCAAATTGTGTTACCAATTTTAAAGTGATGCGATCACACAGTGATTGACAGGAAGTGAGCGCTTACCGTTTAGGGGTAGTAAAATGGGTGCAGGCAGTGCAGCTGCTATGGGGCCCAGAGCTGAGAAGGGCCACCTTGTGTAATGTGGCACAGTATGAAGTGGAGGCACTATAGTGTGACATAATATGAACTGGGGACACTGTATGTCATAATGTGAATTGGGGGTACTGTGTTGCATAATATGTACTGGCAGCACAGCCTTATAATGTGTCATAATGTTAACTAGGGCACTACTATGGTTAACTAGGGGACTACAAGGGATGCTGGGAGCTGTAGTTTCAGAGCCGCTTCACTGAAGTGCGGTTCCGGACATCGGCACTAATTACACTGAGCAGGGTTGGACTGGACCACAGGGGTACCAGGTAAACCACCGGTAGGCCCCACTGCCTGAGGACCCACTCCTTCCTCTAGGGATCAGGTTCCAGACTGTGCACTTGTATTATACATGGTAGATATGTTGCATTACACTGCACTAAACTATTGTGTATTTCAAGCCTCTGTGGAGGCTTGCCACACCCCCAAGTATGTGCCCCTATTACTGCATTCCCTTGGTGGGCCCTCCATGCCCCAGTCCGACACTGACACTGAGTGACTGCTGTGCTGCATGTCTCCAGTACAGACAAACAGGTAACTGCCTGGTCTATGTAAGTCTACCTCTTGGCCGCGGGTGGCACCCAAGGAGAGAAAGATAGAGGCCACCACCACTGGCACTGGAATGTAGAAATATAAGTGGCTATCTATATATATATATATATATATATACACATATATATGTACTCCTCGGGGGCTGGGGGGTGAAGCACTCCTGGACTACATTAAATCACAATGATGCCATATTAAGCAACGTTTCAGTTAATTTATTATCGAACTGTCATCATTTATCGTATATTCATCAGTTATTATCATACTGCCTCATGACAGTTCTATAATAAATTAACTGAAACACTGCGTAATACGGCATCATAATGATGTAGGAGTGCCGCACCCCCTCCCCCCCTGAGGAGTATATGTGCAATATTGCTGTGTGGGCACCCAACATACACAGTACAGAGTCAGGTCAGCCGGACCACATGCGTAACTATATATATATATATATATATATATATATATATATATATATGTACATATATATATATATATATATATACGCAAAGGAATGCCGCACCACTTGTGAAACTACTACTCCAATTACAAACAAAATCACACTCCCAATTATCTGGGCATCAGCTGTCCCCTAAAAAAGCAGCAATGGTGTGTTGCTGCAAGAGATCAAAATAGGAATACCGGATAGGGGTTCTAGCGACCAACGGTGTGGTTTTTAGAAATCGTAACAAATGTATCACCACATTAGAGTATATATATAATTAAATAAATATATTTTATTTTATGATAAAATTACAAAAAAATTATATAAAAAATAGATATGAATAAATATAAATATAAAAATCAATAATAATATAGGGAATTCTATATAAAGTGCAAATTGCAAAGTACACAGATGGTTCCAAATAAGTAAAGTAAAGCTTAGGAGTCTTAACTGGTTCAGCAGGAGGTCTCTGGGGAAAGGCTCAACGCGTTTTGTCTCTCAGACTTTTTCATTGGGTAATGACATACTGGGACAGGGCTCCTATAAATACCCCCCATAATTATATAATTAATCATGACCTCACATCCTGTCTAGTCAAATATCATATTCTAGATCAAAACACATTCACAGTCATAGAGAGCACTGGTTGAATGTAGTTAAATACTTAAGAGTAGTTTTAACCAAAAACTAATGATCACAAGTGAAGTTTTTACATATTTTACACATGTAGCGGTATTTCCGCCACACTTCTGGTGTGCATTATATTCTTGTGCGCATGCGCGCTGTCTGTTCCCTTCTTTCCAAGGTCTATGCTGTTGTGACTCATGTTCTGGTGGTGATTCGGCTTTCATACTGCTCTCTTGTACCCGGACTTCCTCTCTGGGGCTCACGTTATCATGTGTCTCTCAGACGGACTCAAAAGTGGTGTATGTGAAACGCAATTTGATCCGCATCACGTGGCCCGAACTTCATAGCTTCATTTAGTTGTTATAGTAATGATACCGCAGCGTGTCATTCTTCATTAAGTTAAGAATATGGGGGTGACGGGGTTGGCTCTCATTAAATACTGGTATTCCTCTTTTGTGATGAGTTCTGTAAGAAGCCCTTGAAGAAGTAATGTTCTCAACTCCTCTATGTATTTGTCATTAGGATCGTTCTGTAATAAGGTGTATGATTTCCCATCTCCTAGCAGTCTTTTGGCTTCTTCAATATACTGATTCTGATCCACAATCACCAACCTTCTCCCCCCCCCCTTTGTCAGCTGGTTTTAAAATCAGTGACTGGCTGACAAAGGAGGGGGGGCTGGTGACAAAAGAGGAATACCAGTATTTAATGAGAGCCAACCCCATCACCCCCATATTCTTTTTTTCCCCAAAGATTCATAAGTCCCTTTCCAATCCACCTGGCCGACCGATAGTGGCAGGTATTGATTTACTTACATCCTGTCGAAGTATGTTGACATTTTCCTAAATAAATATGTGAAAGATTTACCATCCTACCTTAAAGACACCACCACAGTACTTTACTTAATGAAGGATCAGAAATGGAATGACAATTGTTTCTGGGTAACTATTGACATACAATCTTTATATACGTGTATCGAACATCTAAAAGGTAAAGGAACTTGCAAAAGTTTTCTGGACAACCCAACACAAAGATTTCATCTGTGACATTATGTTTTTTATTCTTAGTCACAACTATTTTAATTTTTTAGATTGTTTTTACTTACAGTGCTGTGGAAAAGCTATGGGTACTATATTCGCACCAAGTTTTGCTAATCTTTTTATGGGTTGCTGGGAGAAGTCTTTTATCTACAGTCAACATCGTTTTAAAGACCATATCATCTTTTACAAGAGATATATCGATGATATTTTAATTATATGGGATGGGACTCTGGATCTTTTTAACCAATTCTGTATATAAAGTAACAACGATATGAATCTCTCCTTTACCTCCAACATAAATGGGGTGTCAATTGATTTCCTAGATGTAGTTTTAACAGGAATAGAAGATAAATTTAAAACTAAGAACTTTATCAAAGAAGTAGATCTGAATGGTTACCTTCAATTTAAAAGCAACCATCTCAAAAAGTGGAAAAGCAACATACCTTATTCCCAATTTCGTAGATTAAGAAGAATTTGCAGTGATTGGAAAGAATGTGAAGAATAATTAGAGGTCTACAAGGGAAGATTTGAAGAAAAGGAGTATCCATCAGACATTTTACAAAAGGCCATTACAAGGACAAAGTCTCTGAACAGGGAGGATCTACTTGAATACAAGGTCGGAGATAAAAAGAAAGATACAACAGCATTTATCAGCACGTATAACCATCATGAAGATTTGATAAAGAAATCACTCAGGGCCCATTGGGGTATTCTTTTAATGGATCCAGTCTTGAAGGAGATACTCCTGTCACATCCAGAAATCATCTATAAGAAATCAAAAAACCTGAAGGACTTACTGGCACCAAGCATGATTAAGAATGAAACGGGGGATACCCAAGCATGGGGTCACGTTGTAACATTTGCAAATTCCTCCACCCCAACTGGAGAAGCTTTAGCGATATTGGATATCTCAAAGAATATAAAATTAAAGACTTCATCAACTGCAACAACTCATCTGTGATCTACCTGCTAGAGTGCACCTGTAGAAAAAAAATAAGAATTTACTTACCGATAATTCTATTTCTCATAGTCCGTAGTGGATGCTGGGAACTCCGTAAGGACCATGGGGAATAGCGGCTCCGCAGGAGACTGGGCACAAATAGAAAGCTTTAGTACTACCTGGTGTGCACTGGCTCCTCCCCCTATGACCCTCCTCCAAGCCTCAGTTAGGATACTGTGCCCTGACGAGCGTACACAATAAGGAAGGATTTTGAATCCCGGGTAAGACTCATACCAGCCACACCAATCACACCGTATAACTTGTGATCTGAACCCAGTTAACAGTATGATAAAACAGAGGAGCCTCTAGAAAAGATGGCTCACTACAACAATAATCCGATTTAGTTAACAATAACTATGTACAAGTATTGCAGACAATCAGCACTTGGGATGGGCGCCCAGCATCCACTACGGACTATGAGAAATAGAATTATCGGTAAGTAAATTCTTATTTTCTCTGACGTCCTAGTGGATGCTGGGAACTCCGTAAGGACCATGGGGATTATACCAAAGCTCCCAAACGGGCGGGAGAGTGCGGATGACTCTGCAGCACCGAATAAGAGAACTCCAGGTCCTCCTCAGCCAGGGTATCAAATTTGTAGAATTTAGCAAACGTGTTTGCCCCTGACCAAGTAGCTGCTCGGCAAAGTTGTAAAGCCGAGACCCCTCGGGCGGCCGCCCAAGATGAGCCCACTTTCCGTGTGGAATGGGCTTTTACAGATTTTGGCTGTGGCAGGCCTGCCACAGAATGTGCAAGCTGAATTGTACTACAAATCCAACGAGCAATAGTCTGCTTAGAAGCAGGAGCACCCAGCTTGTTGGGTGCATACAGAATAAACAGCGAGTCAGATTTTCTGACTCCAGCCGTCCTGGAAACGTATATTTTCAGGGCCCTGACTACGTCCAGCAACTTGGAGTCCTCCAAGTCCCTAGTAGCCACAGGTACCACAATAGGCTGGTTCAGGTGAAACGCTGAAACCACCTTAGGGAGAAATTGAGGACGAGTCCTCAATTCTGCCCTATCCGTATGAAAAATTAGGTAAGGGTTTTTATAGGATAAAGCCGCCAATTCTGACACGCGCCTGGCTGAAGCCAGGGCCAATAGCATTACCACTTTCCATGTGAGATATTTTAAGTCCACAGTGGTGAGTGGTTCAAACCAATGTGATTTTAGGAACCCCAAAACCACATTGAGATCCCAAGGTGCCACTGGAGGCACAAAAGGAGGCTGTATATGCAGCACCCCTTTGACAAACGTCTAAACTTCAGGAACTGAAGCCAGTTCTTTTTGGAAGAAGATCGACAGGGCCGAAATTTGAACCTTAATGGACCCTAATTTTAGGCCCATAGACAGTCCTGTTTGCAGGAAATGCAGGAAACGACCCAGTTGAAATTCCTCTGTAGGGGCCTTCCTGGCCTCGCACCACGCAACATATTTATGCCAAATACGGTGATAATGCTGCACGGTTACATCCTTCCTGGCTTTGATCAGGGTAGGGATGACTTCATCCGGAATGCCTTTTTCCTTCAGGATCCGGCGTTCAACCGCCATGCCGTCAAACGCAGCCGCGGTAAGTCTTGGAACAGACAGGGTCCCTGCAGGTCCCTTCGTAGAGGTAGAGGCCACGGGTCCTCCGTGAGCATCTCTTGAAGTTCCGGGTACCAAGTCCTTCTTGGCCAATCCGGAGCCACGAGTATAGTCCTTACTCCTCTCCTTCTTATGATTCTCAGTACCTTGGGTATGAGAGGCAGAGGAGGGAACACATACACTGACTGGTACACCCACGGTGTTACCAGAGCGTCCACAGCTATTGCCTGAGGGTCCCGTGACCTGGCGCAATACCTGTCTAGTTTTTTGTTGAGGCGTGACGCCATCATGTCCACCTTTGGTTTTTCCCAACGGTTCACAATCATGTGGAAAACTTCTGGGTGAAGTCCCCACTCTCCCGGGTGGAGGTCGTGCCTGCTGAGGAAGTCTGCTTCCCAGTTGTCCACTCCCGGAATGAACACCGCTGACAGTGCTATCACATGATTTTCCGCCCAGCGAAGAATCCTTGCAACTTCTGTCATTGCCCTCCTGCTTCTTGTGCCGCCCTGTCTGTTTACGTGGGCGACTGCCGTGATGTTGTCCGACTGGATCAGCACCGGCTGACCTTGAAGCAGAGGTCTTGCTAGGCTTAGAGCATTGTAGATGGCCCTTAGCTCCAGGATATTTATGTGAAGTGATGTCTCCAGGCTTGACCCCAAGCCCTGGAAATTTCTTCCCTGTGTGACTGCTCCCCAGCCTCTCAGGCTGGCATCCGTGGTCACCAGGACCCAGTCCTGAATGCCGAATCTGCGGCCCTCTAGAAGATGAGCACTCTGCAACCACCACAGAAGAGACACCCGTGTCCTTGGGGACAGGGTTATCCGCTGATGCATCTGAAGATGCGATCCGGACCATTTGTCCAGCAGATCCCACTGGAACGTTCTTGCGTGGAATCTGCCGAATGGAATCGCTTCGTAGGAAGCTACCATCTTTCCCAGGACTCTTGTGCATTGATGCACTGAGACTTGCCCTGGTTTCAGGAGGTTTCTGACTAGGTCGGATAACTCCCTGGCTTTTTCTTCCGGAAGGAACACCTTTTTCTGGACTGTGTCCAGAATCATCCCTAGGAACAGAAGACGTGTTGTCGGAATCAGCTGCGATTTTGGGATATTTAGAATCCAGCCGTGCTGCCGTAGCACTACTTGAGATAGGGCTACTCCGACTACTAACTGTTCTCTGGATCTTGCTCTTATCAGGAGATCGTCCAAGTAAGGGATAATTAAAACGCCTTTTCTTCGAAGAAGAATCATCATTTCGGCCATTACCTTGGTAAAGACCCGAGGTGCCGTGGATAATCCAAACGGCAGCGTCTGAAACTGATAGTGACAGTTTTCTACCACAAACCTGAGGTACCCTTGATGAGAAGGGTAAATGGGGACATGGAGGTAGGCATCTTTGATGTCCAGAGACACCATATAGTCCCCCTCTTCCAGGTTCGCGATCACTGCCCTGAGTGACTCCATCTTGAATTTGAACCTCTGTATGTAAGTGTTCAAAGACTTCAGATTTAAAATTGGTCTCACCGAGCCGTCCGGCTTCGGTACTACAAACAGCGTGGAATAATACCCCTTCCCTTGTGGCAGGAGGGGTACCTTGATTATCACCTGCTGGGAATACAGCTTGTGAACTGCCTCCAATACTGCCTCCCTGTCGGAGGGAGACGTTGGTAAAGCAGACTTCAGGAACCGGCGAGGGGGAGACGTCTCGAACTCCAATTTGTACCCCTGAGATACTACTTGCAGGATCCAGGGGTCCACTTGCGAGTGAGCCCACTGCGCGCTGAAATTCTTGAGACGGGCCCCCACCGTGCCTGAGTCCGCTTGTAAGGCCCCAGCGTCATGCTGAGGACTTGGCAGAAGCGGGGGAGGGCTTTTGTTCCTGGGAAGTGGCTGTCTGTTGCAGTCTTTTCCCCTTCCTCTGCCCCGGGGCAGAAAAGAGGAACCTTTTGCCCGCTTGCCCTTATGGGAACGAAAGGACTGAGCCGGATAAGACGGCGTCTTTTTATGTTGAGAGGCTACCTGGGGTAAAAATGTGGATTTCCCAGCAGTTGCCGTGGCCACCAGGTCCGATAGACCGACCCCAAATAACTCCTCCCCTTTATAAGGCAATATTTCCATATGCCGTTTAGAGTCCGCATCACCTGACCACTGTCGCGTCCATAATCCTCTTCTGGCAGAAATGGACAGCGCACTCACTCTTGAAGCCAGAGTGGAAATATCCCTCTGTGCATCTCGCATATATAGAAATGCATCTTTTAAATGCTCTATAGTCAACAATATACTGTCCCTATCCAGGGTATCAATATTTTCAGTCAGGGAATCCGACCAAGCTACCCCAGCGCTGCACATCCAGGCTGAGGCGATTGCTGGTCGCAGTATAACACCAGTATGTGTGTATATACTTTTTAGGATATTTTCCAGTTTTCTGTCACCTGGTTCCTTGAGGGCGGCCGTATCAGGAGACGGTAACGCCACTTGTTTTGATAAGCGTGTGAGCGCTTTATCCACTCTAGGGGGTGTTTCCCAACGCGCCCTAACCTCTGGCGGGAAAGGGTATAATGCCAATAACTTTTGAGAAATTATCAGTTTTTTATCGGGGCAAACCCACGCTTCATCACACACCTCATTTAATTCGTCTGATTCAGGAAAAACTACAGGTAGTTTTTTCACACCCCACATAATACCCTTTTTAGTGGTACTTGCAGTATCAGAAATGTTTAACACCTCTCTCATTGCCGTGATCATGTAACGTGTGGCCCTACTGGAAGTCACGTTTGTCTCCTCACCGTCGACACTGGAGTCAGTATCCGTGTCGACGTCAGTATCCACCACCTGAGGTAACGGCCTTTTTAGAGCCCCTGATGGTTTCTGAGACGCCTGGACAGGGACTAGCTGATTAGTCGGCTGTCTCATGTCATCAACCGTCTTTTGTAAGGAGCTGACACTGTCACGTAAATCCTTCCATAATGCCATCCACTCAGGTGTCGACTCCTTAGGGGGTGACATCTCTATTATAGGCAATTGCCCCGCCTCCACATCATTTTCCTCCTCATACATGTCGACACAAACGTACCGACACACAGCACACACACAGGGAATGCTCTGATAGAGGACAGAACCCCACTAGCCCTTTGGGGAGACAGAGGGAGAGTATGCCAGCACACACCAGAGCGCTATATATAGATATAGGGACAACCTTATATAAGTGTTTCTCCCTTACAGCTGCTGTATTGTTAATATCCCGCCAATTAGTGCCCCCCTCTCTTTTTTACCCTGTTTCTGTAGTGCAGGACTGCAGGGGAGAGTCAGGGAGACGTCCTTCCAGCGGAGCTGTGAGGGAAAATGGCGCCTGTGTGCTGAGGAGATAGGCTCCGCCCCCTTCTCGGCAGCCTTTCTCCCGCTTTTTGTGAAAATCTGGCAGGGGTTAAAATTCATCCATATAGCCCAGGAGCTATATGTGATGTATTTTTAGCCAGCCAAGGTGTTTCTATTGCTGCTCAGGGCGCCCCCCCCCAGCGCCCTGCACCCTCAGTGACCGGAGTGTGAAGTGTGCTGAGAAGCAATGGCGCAGAGCTGCAGTGCTGTGCGCTACCTTGTGGAAGACAGGATGTCTTCTGCCGCCGATTTGCCGGACTCTTTTTGCTTCTGGCTCTGTAAGGGGGCCGGCGGCGCGGCTCTGGGACCGAGCTCCAAGGCTGGGCCTGTGATCGGTCCCTCTGGAGCTAATGGTGTCCAGTAGCCAAGAAGCCCAATCCACTCTGCACGCAGGTGAGTTCGCTTCTTCTCCCCTTAGTCCCTCGATGCAGTGAGCCTGTTGCCAGCAGGTCTCACTGAAAATAAAAAACCTAAACTAAAACTTTCACTAAGAAGCTCAGGAGAGCCCCTAGTGTGCACCCTTCTCGTTCGGGCACAAAAATCTAACTGAGGCTTGGAGGAGGGTCATAGGGGGAGGAGCCAGTGCACACCAGGTAGTACTAAAGCTTTCTATTTGTGCCCAGTCTCCTGCGGAGCCGCTATTCCCCATGGTCCTTACGGAGTTCCCAGCATCCACTAGGACGTCAGAGAAAGTATGTAGGCAAGACCAAGAGACAATTGAAACTCAGGACACAAGAACATGTCCGTAATATTAAAAATTAAGTGGACAGTCATACTATCTCAAGACATTTCACTGAAAAACACAATTCGAACCCAGAAGAACTGACTTTTAAAGCCATAGAACTGGTCAAATTGGGAGAAAGAGGGGGAGACCTAGCAACTAAACTGTCACAGCGGGAGATGTTCTGGATTTTTCATCTAAGAACCATGCATCCTCTAGGTCTCAACGAGAGCTACGAGATTGCCCCATTTCTGTAAGGTGTCGTTCCAAAAAAGTCTATTTTTTTCTTCATCACTCTCACTGTTTCTTAATCATCACTTATGTAAATAATAATAATAATAATAATAATAATAAAAAAATTCTTATAAAGAATATTATGGCGTCATCTGTTCCGTACGAAGTAAATACAGTCAAACCACACTGGAAATGCCCAATCTCAACCGATCTTGGTAGCTAAGCAGTGTTGGTCCTGACCAGTACCAAGAGGGGCGAGCCTTTGGGAAGATTAGGTACTGTACTGAAAATGAGGCAACTCCTGAAGCATAGTGTAAAAAAAATATATATAAAAATTAAAAATAAAAGTTATTGTAGCACTTATCACTCACTTATAAGCACCACCCGTTAAGACTACTAAGCTTTATTTTACTTATTTGGAGCAATCTGTGTACTTTGCAATTTGCACTTTATATAGCATTCCCCTATATTGTGTATTGATTTTTATATTTATATTTATTCATATCTATTTTTTATAAAAAAAAAAATTGTAATTTTATCCTAAAATAAAATATTTTTATTTAATGATATATATATACTCTAATGTGGTGATAAATTTGTTACGAATTCTAAAAACACACACCGTTGGTCGCTAGAACCCCTATCCGGTATTCCTATATATATATATATATATATATATATATATATATATATATATATATATATATATATATATAAATATATATATATATATATATATATATACACACTGCTCAAAAAAATAAAGGGAACACAATGTAACTCCAAGTCAATCACACTTCTGTGAATTCAAACTGTCCACTTAGGATGCAACACTGATTGACAATCAATTTCACATGCTGTTGTGCAAATGGAATAGACAGCAGGTGGGAATTATAGGCAATTAGCAAGACACCCCCAATAAAGGAGTTGTTCTGCAGGTGGTGACCACAGACCACTTCTCAGCTCCTATGCTTTCTGGCTGATGTTTTGGTCGCTTTTGAAAGCTGGCGGTGCTTTCACTCTAGTGGAAGCATGAGACGGAGTCTACAACCCACACAAGTGGTTCAGGTAGTGCAGCACATACAGGATGGCACATCAATGCGAGCTGTGGCAAGAAGGTTTGCTGTGTCTGTCAGTGTAGTGTCCAGAGCATGGAGGCGCTACCAGGAGACAGGCCAGTACATCAGGAGACGTGGAGGAGGCCGTAGGAGGACAATAACCCAGCTGCAGGACCGCTACCTCCGCCTTTGTGCAAGGAGGAACAAGAGGAGCACTACCAGAGCCCTGAAAAATGACCTCCAGCAAGCCACAAATGTTCATGTGTCTAGTCAAATGATCAGAAACAGACTCCATGAGGGTGGTATGCGGGCCCGACGTCCACAGGTGGGAGTTGTGCTTACAGCCCAACACCGGGCAGGACGTTTGGCATTTGCCAGAGAACACCAAGATTGGCAAATTCGCCACTGGCACCCTGTGCTCTTAACAGAGGAAAGTAGGTTCTCACTGAGCACATGTGACAGACGTGACAGAGTCCAGAGACGCCAAGGAGAACATTCTGCTGCCTGCAACATCCTCCAGCATGATGGGTTTGGCAGTGGGTCAGTAATGGTGTGGTGCGGCATTTCTTTGGGGGGCCACACAGCCCTCCATGTGCTTGCCAGAGGTAGCCTGACTGCCATTAAGTACCAAGATGAGATCCTCAGACCATATGCTGGTGCAGTTGTCCCTGGGTTCCTCCTAATGCAAGACAATGCTAGACCTCATGTGTCTGGAGTGTGTCAGCAGTTCCTGCAAGATGAAGGCATTGATGCTATGGACTGGCCCGCCCGTTCCCCAAACCTGAATCCACTTGAGCACATCTGGGACATCATGTCTCGCTCCATCCACCAACGCCACGTTGCACCACAGACTGTCCAGGAGTTGGCGGATGCTTTAGTCCAGGTCTGGGAGGAGATCCCTCAGGAGACCATACGCCACCTCATCAGGAGCATGCCCAGGCATTGTAGGGAGGTCATACAGGCACGTGGAGGCCACACACACTACTGAGCCTCATTTTGACTTGTTTTAAGGACATTACATCAAAGTTGGATCAGCCTGTAGTGTGTGTTTCCACTTTAATTTTGAGTGTGACTCCAAATCCAGACCTCCATGGGTTAATAAATTTGATTTCCATTGATAATTTTTGTGTGATTTTGTTGTCAGCACATTCAACTATGTAAAGAACAAAGTATTTAATAAGAATATTTCATTCATTCAGATCTAGGATGTGTTATTTTAGTGTTCCCTTTATTTTTTTGAACCCCCTGAACTTCACGTCCCAAACCCAGATCCGAGCCCAACTCAGGACTTCCCGCCAGACTCGGAAACCAGAATGAGGCAAAACCATTCCATACAAGGAGCCGCGCATCGCCGCCATTTTCACTCCAGTCCTGGAGAGTGTAGCGAGAGGACGTGTATCTCTCCTCAGTGTCTGTCTGTGCGGGAAAAATGGTGTGGCGACCTGCTCTGTCTTATGTGTCATTCCAGTGCTGTCTTGTGCTGCATCAGTTCAGTGGTGGTGTCTTGTGCTGCATCAGTCCAGTCACAGTGGTGGTGTCCTCTGCTGCCATATGTCTACTGCTGCTGTATAAGTCCAGTCAAGTGGTGCTGTGTTGTGCTGCATTAGTCCAGTGGTGGTGTCTTGTGCTGCATCAGTCCAGTTACCGTGGTGGTTTTCTCTGCTACCACATGTCCAATGCTGCTGTATAAGTCCAGTCCATTGTAGTGGTGCTGTGTTGTCCTGGATTAGTCCAGTGGTGGTGTCCCTGTGCTGTCACATGTCCAGTGGTACTGCCATATAAGTCCAGTGGTACTGCCATATCAGTCCATTGGTACTGCCGTATCAGTCCATTGGTACTGCCATATCAGTCCATTGGTACTGCCGTATAAGTACAATCCAGTGGTGCAGACGTATAAGTCCAGTGGTACTGCCGTAAAAGTCCAGACCAGTGGTACTGCCGTATAAGTCCAGTGGTACTGCCATATAAGTCCAGTCCAGTGGTACTGCCGTATAAGTCCAGTAGTACTGCCGTATAAGTCTGGTGGTACTGCCGTATAAGTATTTGTGATACTGCCGTATAAGTCCATTTTTACTGCCGTATAGGTCCAGTGGTACTGCCACATAGGTCAAGTCCAGTGGTACTGCCATATAGGTCCAGTGGTACTGCCGTATAAGTCCAGTGGTACAGCCGAATAAGTCCAGTGGTACAGCCGAATAAGTCCAGTGGTACTGCCATATAATTCAAATCCAGTGGTACTGCCGTATAAGTCCAGTGGTGCTGTCCTGTGCTGTATATTATTTACTCCAAATAAAGGGGTTATCAATATTTAACCCAAATCATTTTGACAGGGTTTGCCCTGTGTGGTGTAGGGGTATGCTCTCCTGTGTAGCACATTGTGTTATATAACTGCAGAAAAATAATGGAGAACAAATATTTGTAGGATAAAATATGGTAAGATCAAGAACCACTTCCTCCTAGTGCTGAAGCCGCTGCCACTAGTCATGATATAGACGATGAAATGCCAAGGCTGATGCTCAATGACATAGTATTATTTATTTATTATTTATTAACAGTTTCTTATATAGCACAGCAAATTACGTTGCACTTTACAAGTGATAGTAGAGGGCATGTCAAATCCAAAAAGTCAAAGTTCAGTAAAATGACCCAAAAAAAGAAATTGAAATGGTCTGAGGAGAAACTTAAACTTGTCAATATGCCATTTACGACACGGAGTGGCAAGGAATGGCTAAGTCCCTGGCCTATGTTCAGGACTAGTGGTTCAGCTTCACATGATGATGGAAGCACTCATCCTCCCGCTAGAAAAATGATAAGAGTTAAGCTGGCAAAAGTACAGCAAATAACTGTGCATTATAAGATTGTATCACAAATCCCCAAGGAGAGTCCAAGTGTGTCTGCGGTTGCGATGCCTGACCTTCCCAACACTGGACGGGAAAAGGTGGCTCCTTCCACCATTTGCACCCCCTCTGCAAGTGCTGGAAGTAGCACCCACAGTCCAGTTTCTGATATTCAAATGGCAGATGTCACTGTTGAAGTACACCAGGATGAGGATATGGGTGTTGCTGGTGCTGATGAGGAAGTTAATGAGGAGGATTATGATGGTGATGTGGTTTGTTTAAATCAGGCACCGGGGGAGACAGTTGTTGTCCGTGGGATGAATAAGTCTATTGTCATGCCTGGGCAAAATACTGTACCAAAAAAGCCACCTCTTCAGTGTGGAATTATTTCTCCACAAATCCGGACAACAGGTGTGAAGCCATGTGTTGCCTTTGTCAATCCATAATAAGTAGGGGTAAGGACGTTAACTACCTAGGAACATCCTCCCTTATACATCACCTGCAGTGCATTAAGCAGAAGTCATTGTCAAGTTCTGAAACTTTGGGTAAGAGCGTAAGCAGTCCACTGACACCTAAATCCCTTCTTCCTCTTGTACCCATTCTCCTGCAAGCCACACCATCAACTCCCTCAACGTCAAATTCCTCCTCAGTCAGGAACGTCCGTTTTCCTGCAGGCCATGTCTGACTGACATGTCAGGCTGACATGTCATGCAAGACTGACTAGTCCTCTCCTAACCGGGATTCTTCCGGAGGATCCTTGAGTGGTACGCCTACTGCTGCTGCATCCGCTGCTGTTGTTGCTGCTGGGAGTCGATCGTAATCCCGGAGGGGAAGTCAGAAGACCGCTTGTACTACTTCAGCTGAGCAATTGACTGTCCAACAGTCCTTTGCGAGGAAGATGAAATATGACAGCAGTCATCCTATTGCAACATGGATAACTGAGGCTTTGACAGCTATGTTGGTGTTAGACGTGCATCTGGTATCCGCCATTGGTGCAGTGGGATTTAGACAATTGATGGAGGTAATGTGCCCCTGGTACCAAATCCCATCTAGGTTCCACTTTACTAGGAAAGTGATTCCTGGACTGTACAGGACATTAAGTAAAGTGTCCTCAGTGTCCTGAAAAATTCAGCTGTACCCAGTATCCACTTAAACACGGACATGTGGACAAGTGGAGCAGGGCAAACTAAGGACTACATGACTGTGACAGCCCACTGGTAGATGTATTTCCTCCTGCAGCAACAACAGCAACAGCACCAGTAGCAGCATCTCACAAACGCTAGCTCATTCCTAGGCAGGCTATGCTGTGTAACACCGGTTTTCGTAAGAGGCACACCACTGACAACCTCTTATGGAAACTGAGGGACATCATTGCACAATGGCTTACCCCACTTAGACTCTCCTAGGGATCTGTATTATCAGACAACGCCACCAATATTGTGCGTGCATTACATCTGGGCAAATTCCAGCATGTCCCATGTTTTGCACATACAATTCATTTGGTGGTGAAGAATTTTTTGAAAAATGAGAGAGGCATGCAGGAGATGCTGTCAGTGGCCAGAAAACTTGCGGGCCACTTTCGGTATTCAGCCACCGCGTACCAAAGACTGGAGCACCAGCAAACACTCCTGAACCTGCCCTGCCATCACCTGAAACATGAGGTGGTAACGAGGTGGAATGCAACACTCTATATGCTTCAGATAATGGAGGAGCAGCAAAAGGCCATTCAAGACTATACATCCACCTTTGATATAGGCAAAGGAGGGGGAATCCACCTGACTCAAGCACAGTGGAGAATGATTTACGTGTTGTGCAAGGTTCTCCAACCCTTCGAACTTGCCACATGTGAAGTCAGTTCAGACACTGTCAGCTTGAGTCAGGTCATTCCCCTCATCAGGCTTTTGCAGAAGCAGCAGGAGAAATTGAAGGAGGAGCTAAGATGGAGCGATTCCACTAAGTATGTGGGACTTGTGGATGGAGCCCTTCATTCGCCTTGCCAGGATTCAAAGGTGGTCAATCTGTTGAAATCAGAGCAATACATTTTGGCCACTGTGCTCGATCCTAGGTTTAAAGCCTACGTTGTATCTCTCTTTCCTGCAGATACAAGTTTGCAGAGGTATAAAGACCTGCTGGTGAGACATTTGTCAACTCAACGTGACCCGTCAACAACTCCTCCTTCACTTTCTCCCGCAACTGGGGCTGCAAGGAAAAAGATAACATTTCCGAGCCCACCCGCTGGCGGTGATGCAGGGCAGTCAGGAGCAAGTGCTGACATTTGGTCTGGACTGAAGGGCCTGCCAATGATTACTGACATGTCTTCTGTCACTGCATATGATGGTTTCACCATTGAAAGAATGGTGGAGGATTATATGGGTGACAGCATCTAAGTAGGCATGTCAGACAGTCCGTATGTATACTGGCAAGAAAAAGAGGCAATTTGGAGGACCTTGCACAAACTGGCTTTATTTTACCAAAGTAGCCCCCCCTCCCTCCAGTGTGTACTCCGAAAGAGTGTTTAATGCAGCCGATAACCTTGTCAGCGATCAGCGTAGGAGGTTACTTCCACAAAATGTGGAGAAGATGATGTTCATCAAATTTAATTATAAATTCCTCCAGGTAGACCTTTACCTGCAATTGCCTCCAGAAAGTACTCAGAGACCTGTGATGGTGGATTCCAGTGGGGACGTATTGATACTCTGTAAGGAGGAGGATGGACACACTGAAGGGGGTGACGAATTGGAGGATGGGGATGAGGATGACATCTTGCCTCTGTAGAGCCAGTCTGTGCAAGGAGAGATGAATTGCTTCTTTTTTTGTGGGGGGATTAATTGCTCTTTTATTGAGGGGGCCCAAACACCTCAATCATTTCAGCCACAGTCGTGTGTCAGACCCTGTCGCTGAAATGATTGGTTTGTTAATGTGTGCATTTCCTGTTTATACAACATGCGGGTGGGTGGGAGGGCCCAAGGACAATTCCATCTTGCACCTCTTATTTTTTCTTTGCATGATGTGTTGTTTGGTCCTAGTTTTTAAAACTGCTATCCTGTCTGCCACTGCAGTCCTACTCCTAGATGGGCCAGATGTTTGTGCCGCTTACTTGAGTCCCTTAACTTAGACATCCAGCTACCTCATAGCACCTCTTTTTCTTCTTTGCATCATGTGCTCTTGGGGCCTATTTTTTAAAGCTGCCATCCTTTATGCCACTGCAGTGCTACTCCTAGATGGGCCAGGTGTTTGTGCAGCACACGTGTGTCGCTTAGCTTAGTCATCCAGCGACCTCGGTGCAACCTTTTGGCCTAAAAACAATACTGTGAGGTGTGATGTGTTCAGAATAGACTAGAAATGAGTGGAAATGAATGCTATTGAGTTTAATAATACCGTAGGATCAAACTTACCCCCAAATTCTGTGATTTTAGCTGTTTTTGCGATTCTTTTAAAAAATCATCCAGATCCAAAACCAAAACCCGAAAGGGTGGTTTTGGCAAAATCAACCCAGATCCAAAACATGAGCGGAAATCCAGATCCAAAACCAAAACACAAAACAACACAAAAAGTGCCCGCCGCACATTTCTAATATATATATATATATATATATATATATATATATACACACACACAAGAAAAAAGGATGTCTTAGGGAGCTGTGTAATTGTAACTTTAGATATAAGTTCTTTTCCAAGCTTATTATTTGACCACAGAATCATTAAAATATATTCAATTTATTCACATATTGTCCTTGAACAGTACATTTGCAGTGAGTAATATGTGCCTGACAAAGTTTAAAATACAGACTTTGATACACAACCTGACATAAAATTTCTAAATGAATTCATCCAATAATGTCTTTCAATGAATGTCTGATGTTCTCACATCTGAACCTCAACTCAACGCGTTTCGTCCCGAATGACTTCATCAGGGGTTCATATCTGGATGAAAATATTATACACCATAAAATATATTAAGAACATTTGTATGTACTGCCATAGTGGTTAACTCAAGAAATAATGATTAGTTACATACCAATAGTAATGCTGTTCCCACAGGAATATCTGAAAGAAAATATCAATGGATAAATTCCTCAGTATTAACTGAGGAAATGATCGTCCAGTGTGGTGATTGCTTTATCCGGTATTCTAGGAGGGGGGGGGGGGGGGGGGGGAGGAGATAAGTATCCAGGGCATAAGTCAATTCATATGGAAAATGGTCCTGTGTACATATTACGAAATTCTATATTGTAACAAGGGTTAGATCAGGTGAGGGAAATTGGAGTTATCTCCTTAATATTTTTATGATAATCCTTTTTGTATTCTAACTATGGTGATAATTTATTGTATTTTAATGACATTAATAATTCATTGTTAACAAAAATGCATAGTTTCCATAAATTATACAGACAAGCTTTCATAGTGAGAAGTGGAGCATATATCAAAGTATCAATAAGAGCTTCAAGATAGCACAATACAAGGAGTCAATTAACAGTACATAATTTTTACATACCAGTATGGAAATAACACAACAAGGACGTTGAATTCGTCAGTATTGGACAACGGATCAGGCCTATATAGAATAATGTCCATATATGGTAATATGCCTAATTATATTGTATTCTCATTTAATTAACTGGATGGGAATGGAAAATAATGTTTCCTTTTTCTAGAAAAGCTGGTTATACATACCAGTGTAAAAATGTAATAAAAGGATCTCAATGCTGTATTCGCTACCAGTTATAACCACAATTATGTTGGTCAGGCCTAAAAAATAATAATTGACATCATATATTGTTTTCCATAGTGATTAATAGGCTATACATAGTGTTTCAAAACATATGGGCTATGCCCTTTTCAGATAATCAATGGAATGATTTCAGATCTGAAAAAGCCTGTCACAATGCTTTTCTAACAGACAGTAGTTACAATTTGTTTAATCTTATGCGGATAAACATTCATGTATCAACACAGTCCTTCAGTGTGGAACTAGCAATATCAAGTAAATATCTATGTATCCATTTAAACAGTGAAAGTGTAACAATCGTAGCATTTCTGTGAATCCTAAGTGAAAAAGGCAACAATGTGACTTACTTTGTGGTCTGACAGGCTCTCCAGAACAGCAGTGAACACTGTGCTGGGTAGGTAGGTTTATATACCTGACAGGCTGATACCTCATTTCCTGTGTGTGTGTTACAAATGATTAATACTGATGTCACTCTTAATTCATGTGTAATTTATTAGTGCAATTATATACTAACTAAACCTCATATGTTCTATCACCAGTGCTAATAATCTTGGTGAAAACTATTCTATAGAAAGCCGTGGACGCAATGGTAACTGTATGCGTTCCACTGCTGCCCCGGCGTGCGTTCCACACGCTTCACTTCCTGATTTTCTAACCGGAAGTGATGCGGCAATGGGTCCGGCTCAATACGGCCGTAGATGCATCGCGGGGAATCTAACCTAGCGGGGCTGTAGGCTGGATCTGCACCTTACCAACCACAGTCTCCTCACACCAGATGGAGCACACGTGGTGGGTGCGATCCGCCACAACCGCCAGCCGTGGACGCATCTGTGCGTTCCACAGCGGTTCCGGCTTGTGTTCCACAGAACGTCACTTCCGGTCTATTGGACGGAAGTGATGTGGCGGCCTGAATTCCTACATACTACTGAGTTTGGCCAACTAATTAACCCTCTATATTGTATGGGTGTTTGAATCAATTACTTAATTAAGACTATAGCCCCTATTCCTACTAGGAGATGAAATAATACTTATAAATTGATTTAAATTAATTATAATTTTTTATGATTAACTTCTCTATTGGTGACTAAGCCGGAACCGCTGTGGAAAGCACAGATGCGCCCAAGGCTGGCGGTTGTGGCGTATCGCACCCACCACGTGTGCTCCATCTGGTGTGAGGAGACTGTGGTTGGTAAGGTGCAGATCCAGCCTACAGCCCCGCGAGGTTAGATTCCCCGCGATACATCTATGGCCGTATTGAGCCGGACCCATTGCCGCATCACTTCCGGTTAGAAAACCAGGAAGTGAAGCGTGTGGAACGCACCCCGGGGCCGCAGTGGAATGCATACAGTTACCATTGCGTCCACGGCTTTCTATAGAATAGTTTTCACCAAGATTATTAGCACTGGTGATAGAACATATGAGGTTTAGTTAGTATATAATTACACTAATAAATTACACATGAATTAAGAGTGACATCAGTATTAATCATTTGTAACACACACACAGGAAATGAGGTATCAGCCTGTCAGGTATATAAACCTACCTACCCAGCACAGTGTTCACTGCTGTTCTGGAGAGCCTGTCAGACCACAAAGTAAGTCACATTGTTGCCTTTTTCACTTAGGATTCACAGAAATGCTAAGATTGTTACACTTTCACTGTTTAAATGGATACATAGATATTTACTTGATATTGCTAGTTCCACACTGAAGGACTGTGTTGATACATGAATGTTTATCCACATAAGATTAAACAAATTGTAACTACTGTCTGTTAGAAAAGCATTGTGACAGGCTTTTTCAGATCTGAAATCATTCCATTGATTATCTGAAAAGGGCATAGCCCATATGTTTTGAAACACTATGTATAGCCTATTAATCACTATGGAAAACAATATATGATGTCAATTATTATTTTTTAGGCCTGACCAACATAATTGTGGTTATAACTGGTAGCGAATACAGCATTGAGATCCTTTTATTACATTTTTACATTGGTATGTATAACCAGCTTTTCTAGAAAAAGGAAAAATTATTTTCCATTCCCATCCAGTTAATTAAATGAGAATACAATATAATTAGGCATATTACTATATATGGACATTATTCTTTATAGGCCTGATCCGTTGTCCAATACTGACGAATTCAACATCCTTGTTGTGTTATTTCCATACTGGTATGTAAAAAATTATGTACTGTTAATTGACTCCTTGTATTGTGCTTTCTTGAAGCTCTTATTGATACTTTGATATATGCTCCACTTCTTACTATGAAAGCTTGTCTGTATAATTTATGGAAACTATGCATTTTTGTTAACAATGAATTATTAAAGTCATTAAAATACAATAAATTATCACCATAGTTAGAATACAAAAAGGATTATCATAAAAATATTAAGGAGATAACTCCAATTTCCCTCGCCTGATCTAACCTCTTGTTATAATATAGAATATCGTAATATGTACACAGGACCATTTTCCATATGAATTGACTTATGCCCTAGATACTTATCTCCTCCCCCCCCCCCCAGAATACCGGATAAAGCAACTACCACACTGGACGATCATTTCCTCAGTTAATACTGAGGAATTTATCCATTGATATTTTCTTTCAGATATTCCTGTGGGAACAGAATTGCTGATAAATCGGTAATTGACCCCATAGAGCTCTTTCAACAACTATTGGTATGTAAATAATCATTATTCCTTGAGTTGACCACTATGGCAGTACATACAAATGTTCTTAATATATTTTATTATGTATAATATTTTCATCCAGATATGAACCCCTGATGAAGTCATTCGGAACGAAACGCGTTGGGTTGAGGTTCAGATGTGAGAACATCAGACCTTCATTGAAAGACATTATTGGATGAATTCCTTTAGACATTTGATGTCAGGTTGTGTATCAAAGTCTGTATTTTAAACTTTGTCAGGTACACATTACTCACTGCAAATGTACTGTTCAAGGACAATATGTGAATAAATTGAATATATTTTAATGATTCTGTGGTCAAATAATCTTGGAAAAGAACTTATATCTAAAGTTACAACTACACAGCTCCCTTAGACATCCTTTTTTCTTGCATTCTATCTCAGTACCCCAGCTAACAGTGGGTACGTCTTAAGGTTGAAGCTCACATATTAATGTGGAATTAGGTTTACACCACATCCATATATATATATATATATATATATATAGATGCTTGGTAATGGCGGCACTCAGCAGAATCATCAATAATGCAAAAGCCTTTTAATATCGGTCCTACGCCGTTTCGGGGAAAACCATGTCTTCAGGGACAAACAGTGCATGTAAAGGTGCAGACAGAAACTACTTATATACCCAAATAACCAGTGCTCATAATGAGTAAAACTACTCACCTGTCCGGCGCTGCCATTCCCGCCGCGTCTGTCCGCTGCATATGCGGGTCTCCAAAGGATGACGTCATATGCAGCGGACAGACGCGGCGGGCATATAAGTAGTTTCTTTAGTAATCACCCATTTCTGATACAGGCTCAAGCATTTTATAGTGCTATCTGAGGAGGACTTTCACTGGAGAGTTACACAGTGTTGTGCTGTGTTAACACAGAACTCACAATATGACAGACAACAATGCCGACATGGAGTCAGCATGGGAACTGGCACAAGCTGATGCTAAAGAACGTTTCAGCTTTTCAGACGCAGAAGCCCAGGCCATTTTAATTACGAGGAAATTGGATGATGACCCTCAGGCCACTACTAAGGAGGAGTTATTCCGACAGTGGCAGCGACTTAAGCAGCGTGAATGTGATTTCATGTACCATGGAATTAGTCTTTCAGACTACTACCGCAATAATCAAATCCCACGAGGTTTTAGGATCCGGAACACCCCTACTATAGGGCGTTATAGCATCCCCTTTTGTCGGAAATGGATAGCTATATTAAATAAGTGTTCCATGGACCTCTTACTCCTAGTAGTGGAAGAGTCGACGCGAGAACTCACTGTGATTAAAGAACAACTGGCGGAGTTTGAAACCTCCCATAAAACCACATTGGCGCAGGACACCACCACGAAATGGCTGGAAAAATTACAAGTCCATATGGATCAATACAGGAGTGACCTCATCAAATATAAAAAAGAAAAATTATATAAAGTCCAGCAGGATTACCAACAGAGATGGGTTTACTCCTGGTTGAACAATATGGGCACAACACAAGACCGACCGTATCATAATAGGAGATATCGGCGTCGACAGAACTATTCTGACCAGTCTGGGGCGAGTACTACAGCAAGTGAAGGAGAGGCCAGCAATGGGTCATCAACTCCAGGAAACGCAGCTTTCCCTTTAGGCATGGCCACTCGTTCAGGCATTCCGCCAAAACCCCCCCGCGGATGAGGAGGGCGGGGCAGAACAAAAGGTTACAACGCAAGACGGCCTCCACGTCAATAACTGATCTGGTCGTCAACTTGTCGTCATGTCCATTAACAGAAATAGAATGTAAGGTCTTATCAAAAGGCCTTACTTTTGTACCAACTGTTAAACCTGATCCGTTTATAGCCAAGGTGGAGAACTATAAGTTCAATAGGTCCTTGCGGTTGAATGAACACTTTGGAGTAAGTACTAACGCTATACCTGACACAACAATTCCAGAGAAATTGAAGAAGATTATGCCAAGGTCCAGATTTGACCCGAAAACAAATAGCCCGTCTATCAGGACTTTTTCTCGATTAACTGAACAAGTATATCAGAATGAAGGGGTCAAGCCGTATCATTCTAACTTGAACAGACAGGAACTTACAGCATTGAATGACCTTTCTAAAAGGACTGATATAATAATACGTAGCGCGGACAAGGGGGGCGCTATAGTCATTCAGGACTTGTCTGACTACGTCTTGGAGAGCAAACGCCAACTGTCAGATCAACAGACTTATAGTCTTTTGTCTTATGACACAACAGGAAGATTTAAACAAGAATTGGATGAATTGTTGACAAGGGCTAGTGAGTCAGGGATATTATCCAGTGTGCAGAAACGAGCGTTGACAGTAGAACATCCTAAGATTCCGCTGTTCTACACTGTACCTAAAGTACATAAATCGCTATCTAATCTACCAGGCCGACCGATAGTGTCGGCTAGGAATTCCCTGTATCACCCAATAGCCATCTTTTTAGATGCATTTCTAAACCCATGTATTCAGAAGATTCCCTCATATCTTAAAGACACAACATCCCTGTTGGTGTGTCTACAAGCTTTGGGCACACCACCGGAGGGTCTTACTTTGTGCAGTGCCGACGTGACTAGCCTCTACACCTGCATCCCACATGATGCAGGTGTGGAGGCGGTCCGTTGTTTGATCACTGACAATCCCGCTTACCTAGGTCCAGCAGTAGATTTCTTTCTGAAATTGCTTACTTTAGTGCTGACACGCAATTATTTTACTTTTGATGGTCGCATATACCTGCAGGTACTTGGCTGTGCGATGGGGTCCCCTGTGGCCACATCGTACGCCAATGCCTATATGTATTCGATTGAACAAACTCTGTTTGACACTCCACCCATTTCATCTATGTACTTCTACAAGAGGTACATAGATGATCTCCTTATTTTTTGGCAGGGACCTCAGGAACATCTTGAGCGTATATTAAATGAACATAATGACACTGTGAGCCCGGTGAAGTTCACATACCAGATGTCACATCTGGAAATACATTTTCTGGATGTCATCATTTCAATACAAGCAGGTCAATTACAAACAACTCTATACATCAAACCCACTGACCGTAATTAAATTTTACACCATGCAAGCTCACATCCCCTTCCATTACCCAAGGGGTTGCCACAATCACAATTTCTGAGAGCAAGAAGAATTATTTCAGACCCAACACAGGTTGAAATCTCTATAGACCAGATGGTCCAGAAATTTGAACGGGGTTACCCACGTCAGGAATTATTGATTAGTAAGAACCAGGGACGTGCAGTCAGGGGAGGCAGGGGAGGCAGTGCCTCCCCTGTCATTAATGATTCAGTTAATACAAAGAAGATGCATATGACACATATTCTGTGTCATATGTATCTTCTTAATATTATTTTTTACATTGCTCCCCTCTGTATGTGTTTGGGAGGCACCGATCGTGGTGCCTCCCGTTGTCACTGGGGAAAGTATGGGGAGCGGGGGGCGGGCACGGGCGGGGACTAGCCATGGGCTGTAAAAGCCCATTGAAAATATATGGGAAAGCGGCACCATTAGAGGTGCCGCTTTCCTACAGGGACGTGCTTTCAACCTATGAAAGCACGTCCCTGTCAGTGAGGCCACAGTGATTGGCCAGCGGATCCGTCACTGGATCCGCTGTCAATCACTGTGTCGGCGACGCTGGCGGAGGAGGTGCGGGCGGCTGGATGCGGCGATGGTGTGGGCGGCGGGATGCGGCGGTGGTGCGGGCGGTGGTGCGGGCGGGTGGCGGGTTGCAGCGGCGGTGCGGCGGCGGAAATGTACCTTTATCTGCAGAGTTTGGCAGCGGAGCGGTTCCAGTTTCAAAAATGGCGCCTCAGCGTCATTTTTGAAATTCAAGATGGCCGCCGCGAGCCAATCACGGCTCGCCGCGTCATCGCCCCGCCCCCTCCGGCTGACTTATATAAGTCAGCGCGAGGCAAAGGAGAGTCAGTCCGACGGCGGAGGAGGAGCAGTGAAGAGCTCCTGAAGAAAGAAGACGCCGGAAGTCCTGGCTGGGCGGCGGCTATGCAAAAGAGCTTAGCAGCCGCCGCCCACCAGGTGAAGACGCTGGAAGCCCTTGGGGGGGTGGCGCCCCCCAGGTGAAGACGCCGGAAGCCCTGGGAAGGCGGCGGCCATGCAAAAGAGCTTAAAGGCCGCCGCCCCCAGGTGAAGACCAAGTTTAATAAAGCTTATTTTTGTGTGGTGTTTTATTTTAATATTTTCTTTACAGGTGCCAGCGGGCCCTTTATGTCCGGGCATGCTGGCACTTGTGGTTCTCCAAGTGCCAGCATGCTGGGGCAGGCTTGCTGGGACCTGTAGGCTACCTGTAAAGAACAATATTACTATTCTTTGCAGGTGGACTACAGGTGCCAGCAGGCCCTTTATGTCCGGGCATGCTGGCACTTGTGGTTCTCCAAGTGCCAGCATGCTGGGGCAGGCTTGCTGGGACCTGTAGGCCACCTGTAAAGAACAATATTAACACACAATGAACCCCGCACCCACCGCCACCAGGGGTGCGGGGCATAGCACAGGGCTATCAGCCCAGTGCTGGTTATTGCTCGGGAGGGGGGGACCCCATTTTTATTTTTTGGGGTTCCCACTTTCCGAGGAATTCCAACCCCGGGCTGACTGGCTGGGGGGGCAGATTAATGTTATGGCAGGGGGACACCACACTGAGTGTCTCCCCTGCTATGGCATTACTCCCCCTGGCTGGTTCTGCCTAGTGCCTAGTGCTGGTTTTACTGATGTGTTGGGGGACCACACTTTTTTTTTTTTTTCCGGGGGGGGGGGGGGGAGGGAGGGCTTGTTAGCTGCCAGTGCCTCCCCAACCAGTGACCTCACCGCACGTCACTGGTAAGAACAAAGTGATGAATCTGTCTAGAGATTCTTTATTGAATAAGCCTAATTTGGGTGAAGACAAACATAGGGCTCAAGTAATCCCGTGGGTTAATAAATTCACAGCTGCGACCACAGCTATTACACAACAGGTTAAAAACCTGTGGCCCATAGTTAATACAGATAAAACTTTACCGGGTTTGCTGGACTCCAGGGTTTTACCTAGTTATACCAGGGGGTCCAACATTGGTGATAGAATAGTGAAATTAGATGTATTTCCACTTACAAAACAGCAGCAGACCCACTTTTTACGTCCCAAAGTGGGCTGTTTTCGCTGTTTAGGCTGCTCCACATGTAATACCTTATTGACAGGGGCCAACTTCTATCATCCCCATACAGGCAAACCATTCAAAATTCATCACCGGGTGACATGTACGACCACCCATGTGATATATATGTTGAAATGCCCCTGTGGGTTGGCCTACGTCGGTAAGACGCAGCGCCAATTCCGTGAACGTATGGCCCTTCACAGAAGTGCCATTAAGCAAGCTATGGAGAAAGGGACGAGTGAAGAGCCAGTGGCACGTCACTGCCTGATGGCCAAACATAGCATAGCTAGCATACGTGCCATCATCATTGACCATGTACCTCCACTACATAGAGGGGGCGACCGCAATAAGATCCTAATGCAGAGAGAAAGCCGCTGGATTCATGTTTTAAATACAATTTCTCCAGGTGGCTTGAATGAGACCTTGGGACTTCAGTGTTTTCTATAAGTATTCTAGTAGTTTGGCATCATACAGGACAGGGCCAGCACACAGTATACTCTGGCAGCGTTGAGGGCTTGTGAGTTATGATTCTAATGTTTTTTGTTTTTTTGATCGATTAACAGCAATTGTTGTTAAGTTGTATTTCGTGTACACCTGTATAGGTTATATATGATTGAGCTAGAGTTCAGTAATACCTAGCGTTATACAAACCACGCGATCGTGATCAGATCAAAAGTTAACATTCAGTGGAACTAACTCCTTTGTTTTTAATTTAGGTAGTATGTTGTTAGTTAGTGTTAGTTAGGGATTTGTTCTTTTACTTTGCACGTGTTTGTATTTTTAACTTACATCGTCTTGTTGTTATGCACAGGAGTTGCTTAGCAACACCCTCACTGACTGTTTCATTGACTCTCACTGTCCGGCGCTGACCGCTGACGTCATCCTTTGGTGACCCGCATATGCAGCGGACAGACGCGGCGGGAATGGCAGCACCGGACAGGTGAGTAGTTTTACTCATTATGAGCACTGGTTATTTGGGTATATAAGTAGTTTCTGTCTGCATCTTTACATGTACTGTTTGTCCCTGAAGACGGGGTTTTCCCCGAAACAGCGTAGGACCGATATTAAAAGGCTTTTGCATTATTGATGAGTCTGCTGAGTGCCGCCATTACCAAGCATCTACATAGAATTTCATTATCCCTGGATGGCACCGGAGCAAGTATCTACTACCCACAAGTGAGTGCCGAGCCTTCCCACAGCCTATATATATATATATATATATATGTATGTATATTAGTGATGAGCGGGTTCGGTTCCTCGGGATCCGAACCCCCCCGAACTTCACCCATTTTACACGGTTCCGAGGCAGACTCGGATCTTCCCGCCTCGCTCAGTTAACCTGAGCGCGCCCGAACGTCATCATCCCGCTGTCGGATTCTCGCAAGATTCGTATTCTATGTAAGGAGCCACGCGTCGCCGCCATTTTCACTTGTGCTTTGGAGATGATAGCGAGAGAACGTGGCTGCATTCTCTCAGTTTCTGTGTTCAGTGTGCTGCAAATATCTGTGCTCAGTGTGCTTGCAAATATCTGTGCTGAAAATATCTACGTTCTCTGCCTGAAAAACGCTCCATATCTGTGCTGCATTGTAGTATATAGTATGAGGACAGTGCAGAATTTTGCTGTGACCACCAGTATATATATAGCAGTACGGTACAGTAGTCCATTGCTCTACCTCTGTGTCGTCAAGTGTACTATCCATCCATACCTGTTCTGCATTTTAGTTGTGCGCAGTATATAGTAGGAGGACAGTGCAGAATTTTGCTGACCACCAGTATATATATAGCAGTACGGTACAGTAGTCCACTGCTCTACCTCTGTGTCGTCAAATATACTATCCATCCATACCTGTGCTGCATTTTAGTTGTGCGCAGTATATAGTAGGAGGACAGTGCAGAATTTTGCTGATCACCAGTATATATATAGCAGTACGGTACAGTAGTCCACTGCTCTACCTCTGTGTCGTCAAGTATACTATCCATCCATACCTGTGCTGCATTTTAGTTGTGCACAGTATATAGTAGGAGGACAGTGCAGAATTTTGCTGATCACCAGTATATATATAGCAGTACGGTACAGTAGTCCACTGCTCTACCTCTGTGTCGTCAAGTTTACTATCCATCCATACCTGTGCTGCATTTTAGTTGTGCACAGTATATAGTAGGAGGACAGTGCAGAATTTTGCTGACCACCAGTATATATATAGCAGTACAGTACAGTAGTCCGCTGCTCTACCTCTGTGTAATCAAGTATACTATCCATCCATACCTGTTCTGCATTTTAGTTGTGCACAGTATATAGTAGGAGGACAGTGCAGAATTTTGCTGACCAACAGTATATATAAAGCAGTACGGTACAGTAGTCCACTGCTCTACCTCTGTGTCGTCAAGCATACTATCCATCCATACCTGTGCTGCATTTTAGTTGTGCGCAGTATATAGTAGGAGGACAGTGCAGAATTTTTCTGACCACCAGTATATATATAGCAGTACGGTACAGTAGTCCACTGCTCTACCTCTGTGTCGTCAAGTATACTATCCATCAATACCTGTGCTGCATTTTAGTTGTGCGCAGTATATAGTAGGAGGACAGTGCAGAATTTTGCTGACCACCAGTATATATATATAGCAGTACAGTACAGTAGTCCACTGCTCTACCTCTGTGTCGTCAAGTATACTATCCATTCATACCTGTTCTGCAATTTATTTGTGCGCAGTATATAGTAGGAGGACAGTTCTGAATTTTGCTGACCACCAAAATATATATTATAGTACGGTACAGTAGTCCACTGCTCTACCTCTGTGTCGTCAAGTATACTATCCATCCATACCTGTGCTGCATTTTAGTTGTGCGCAGTATATAGTAGGAGGACAGTGCAGAATTTTGCTGACCACCAGTATATATATAGCAGTATGGTACAGTAGGCCATTGCTATTGATATATATTACTGGCATAAAATTCCACACATTAAAAAATGGAGAACAAAAATGTGGGAAAGATCAAGATCCACTTCCACCTCGTGCTGAAGCTGCTGCCACTAGTCATGGCCGAGACGAAGAAATGCCATCAACGTCGTCTGCCAAGGCTGATGCCCAATATCATAGTAGAGAGCATGTAAAATTCAAGAAAAAAAAGTTCAGTAAAATGACCCAAAAATCAAAATTAATAGCGTCTGATGAGAAGCGTAAACTTGCCAATATGCCATTTACGACACGGAGTGGCAAGGAACGGCTGAGGCCCTGTCCTATGTTCATGGCTAGTGGTTCAACTTCACATGAGGATGGAAGCACTCATCCTGCCGCTAGAAAAATGAAAAGACTTAAGCTGGCAAAAGCACAGCAAAGAACTGTACGTTCTTCTAAATCACAAATCCCCAAGGAGAGTCCAATTGTGTCGGTTGTGATGCCTGACCTTCCCAACACTGGATGGGAAGAGGTGGTGCCTTCCACCATTTGCACGCCCCCTGCAATTGCTGGAAGGAGCACCTACAGTCCAGTCCCTGATAGTCAAATTGAAGATGTCACTGTTGAAGTACACCAGGATGAGGATATGGGTGTTGCTGGCGCTGAGGAGGAAATTAACAAGGAGGATTCTGATGGTGAGGTGGATTGTTTATGTCAGGCACCCGGGGAGACACCTGTTGTCCGTGGGACGAATATGGCCATTGACATGCCTGGTCAAATTACAAAAAAAATCACCTCTTCGGTGTGGAATTATTTTAACAGAAATGCGGACAACAGGTGTCAAGCCGTGTGTTGCCTTTGTCAAGCTGTAATAAGTAGGGGTAAGGACGTTAACCACCTAGGAACATCCTCCCTTATACGTCACCTGGAGCACATTCATCAGAAGTCATTGACAAGTTCAAAAACTTTGGGTGACAGCGGAAGCAGCCCACTGACAACTAAATCCCTTCCTCTTGTAACCAAGCTCCTGCAAACTACACCACCAACTCCCTCAGTGTCAATTTTCTCCATAAACAGGAAAGCCAATAGTCCTGCAGGCCATGTCACTGGCAAGTCTGACGAGTCCTCTCCTGCCTGGGTGTCACGATCCGGGTATCTGGACGCCATTTCTTACCCATCAGATGCCTCCTAAGGCTGGCTCAGCGCTCCAGGACCGGATCCCATCTGTTATCCTGATGTGTACATTCCTGTATCCTCTCCTGTCACTCTGGGACGCTGTCACAGTAAACGCCATATTACACCTGGCATGGCGTCTCCCGCAGCCTCCGCCGCCGTCCCTGAACTTCTGCATGCAGAGTGTCTGAGTGGCGATTACGTCAGCCGCGGCCTCCGCTGTGTCCGCGTGGTTGGATGTGCATCTGTCAGCCTGGCGCCTCCTGTCTCCGGTGGCCGGCGCCGCCATTACTGTTTTCATTACCACATGGATTACAAAACAAACTTCCCTCCAAGTGTCTGCATGGGCGCAGTCATCTTGGATTCTGTCAGCTGATCATTTCCACCAATCTGTTCTCAGTATTGATAATCTGCATAATTGCCTAGCCAATCCCTTCCTTGCTGCAGGTATAAATACACTGTGCCTGAGCAAGGAAGGCGTCAGTGCTTTGGTTGTCAAACCTAGTTCCTGTTTGTCTCTCTCCTGTGATTGTCTACCAGGTTCCAGCTCCTGTCTCAAGACTTCCACCATAGAGACCCGCACCAGCATTCCACCTGCGGTGTAGCCTGACTCTCCAATCCATTGTGGATTCATCTGTTTCCAGCTACAACATTACCTGCTTCCAGCTCAGCTTCCAGCAGAGTACAGCTTCCCTTAAAGGGCCGGTGTCCTTTCTACACTTTACCACTCTCCACCGGTATTATTATTTCTCCGCTCTCAAGTTCTACATTTCAGTTCATATTTCATCGCTCCCAAGTTCATTTATTATTTAACTGGTTCCAGCTAGAGATGAGCGGGTTCGGTTTCTCTGAATCCGAACCCGCCAGAACTTCATGGTTTTTTTCACGGGTCCGAGCAGACTCGGATCTTCCCGCCTTGCTCGGTTAACCCGAGCGCGCCCGAACGTCATCATGACGCTGTCGGATTCTCGCGAGACTCGGATTCTATATAAGGAGCCGCGCGTCGCCGCCATTTTCACACGTGCATTGAGATTGATAGGGAGAGGACGTGGCTGGCGTCCTCTCCATTTAGATTATAAGAGACTGAGAGAGATTTACTGGAGCTGACTAGGAGGAGTACTGTTACTGTAGAAGTGTAGAGACTGAGTGGAGAGAGTTTACTAGTGAGGACAGTGCAGTTTACTTTATAATCCGTTCTCTGCCTGAAAAAAGCGATACACAGCACACAGTGACTCAGTCACATACCATATCTGTGTGCACTGCTCAGGCTCAGGCCAGTGTGCTGCATCATCTATTATCTATATATAATATTATATATATCTGTCTGACTGCTCAGCTCACACAGCTTATAATTGTGGGGGAGACTGGGGAGCACTACTGCAGTGCCAGTTATAGGTTATAGCAGGAGCCAGGAGTACATAATATATTATATAGTGAGTGACCACCAGACACACAGTGCAGTTTATTTAATATATCCGTTCTCTGCCTGAAAAAAGCGATACACACAGTGACTCAGTCAGTCACATACCATATCTGTGTGCACTGCTCAGGCTCAGGCCAGTGTGCTGCATCATCTATTATCTATATATAATATTATATATATCTGTCTGACTGCTCAGCTCACACAGCTTATAATTGTGGGGGAGACTGGGGAGTACTACTGCAGTGCCAGTTATAGGTTATAGCAGGAGCCAGGAGTACATAATATATTATATAGTGAGTGACCACCAGACACACAGTGCAGTTTATTTAATATATCCGTTCTCTGCCTGAAAAAAGCGATACACACAGTGACTCAGTCAGTCACATACCATATCTGTGTGCACTGCTCAGGCTCAGGCCAGTGTGCTGCATCATCTATTATCTATATATAATATTATATATATCTGTCTGACTGCTCAGCTCACACAGCTTATAATTGTGGGGGAGACTGGGGAGCACTACTGCAGTGCCAGTTATAGGTTATAGCAGGAGCCAGGAGTACATAATATATTATATAGTGAGTGACCACCAGACACACAGTGCAGTTTATTTAATATATCCGTTCTCTGCCTGAAAAAAGCGATACACACAGTGACTCAGTCAGTCACATACCATATCTGTGTGCACTGTGCAGTGCACTGCTCAGGCTCAGGCCAGTGTGCTGCATCATCTATATATATTATATATCTGTCTGACTGCTCAGCTCACACAGCTTATAATTGTGGGGGAGACTGGGGAGCACTACTGCAGTGCCAGTTATAGGTTATAGCAGGAGCCAGGAGTACATATTATATTAAAATTAAACAGTGCACACTTTTGTTGCAGGAGTGCCACTGCCAGTGTGACTGACCAGTGACCTGACCACACTGACCACCAGTATAGTTAGTAGTATACTTATATTGTGATTGCCTGAAAAAGTTAAATACTCGTCGTGTGACTTCACTTGTGTGTTTTTTTTTTTTTATTCTATAAAAATAAAACTCATTCTGCTGACAGACAGTGTCCAGCAGGTCCGTCATCTCCTATATAATAGCCCTATTCTGTGATCTTGTGATTCATTTGCTAACGCTGGGCGGAGTCACAACAGTGGGCGGAGTTAGTCAAATGAGTCACAGATCTGGCCAAATCTATAGGACACTAGGAGCAGCTGCAGAAGCAGATAGTATGGACATGGCACAGGCAGGGTGCATACCTCCCAGCTTTCACACACTCACACACACACACACACACACACACACACACACGGCGAAAAGGGGGCGTGGCTTCGCGGGAGGGCCCCCGTTTTCGTCAGTGAGGGGGCATGCCCAGCGCTCTGTGAGCTGCTGGCATGGCCCCAGGGGCTGATTATGAGTCCGGGGGGCACAGGGTACTTGAGACAGGGGAGCCTTATCTCATTGCTGTGCCTGCTGTGGGTTGGGGGCGTGGCCTAATCGCGGGACGCGAGGCCACGCCCCATTATGCAAATTCCGGGAATTTTTTTTTTATGGTATTTTGGCCCCTCAGCTAGAGGTAAATCCAGAGGAGGTGGTCGCTCCCCCCTACACACCCGCACAGGCAGAAGAAAGCAGGGAGACTGCTGCCTCCCTGCAACACCACAGACCTGCCAATACGCAGCAGCGTGTGCTGACTGTAGCACAATGCTGCCGCTGTTGCTGGCAGGACGGGGGAGCTTCTGAGCTGGGACAGAGCTACTCCAGCCAGGGGGCCCCCTAAAACTGTGGGGCCAACGGTACGTACCGCCTGCCCCCCCCCCTTAATCCGGCTCTGCTGCTGGAACCCCCCCTTAATCCGTACCCCCTGATGCCCCCTCTCCCTCTGTCTCCACTATTCACCGCTGCTCTGCTAAGCAGAACAGCGAGTACAGGAGCTTTTCAACTGCTCCCCCCCCCCCACCGCAGGACACTGCGACCCGCGGGTGGGACAGCGGGACAGACCCCAAAAAATGGGACTGTCCCGCGAAAATTGGGACATTTGGGAGGTATGGGGGTGTGTGAGGGGGTATGCCATACTTGACCCCCACATCAGCATACTCAGCAGGGTCTCTCTGGCAGGGAGGAGCGTCACATTCTGGCACACTCCACGCTTCTTAGCTGTAGTTTTGTGGGTCACCAGCCGCTGTGCACTTTCCGTACTGCCTCTGTTATCTCCAGCCCCTGCGACCCCACCGCTAGCTGCAGCGCTGCCACCCGCAGTGAGTTGCGCCCAGCTCCTTCACACACTTTAGCCGGCGGGTAGCGCTGCAGAAGTCCGCGCTGCTTGCAGGCTCTGACCCCCTCCTCCCTCCAGCATCAGCGTCTCCTGGGAGCTAACCAGTCACTCCCAGTCTCCCCTTACCATAGTGCCCAGCAGCCGTGAGGTCCGCGCCACGTGCATGCTATGACCCCCTCCTCCCTCCAGCCGCAGCATCTCCTGGGGGCTAACCAGTCACTCCCAGTCTCACCTTACCACAGTGCCCGGCAGCTGCGCGAGGTCTGCGGTGTGTGACTGAGGAGGGGGGGAGTGATGCGGATGGGCAGAGGAAGCAGGAATACAGCCTAAGAGAGTCAGCCATGCCAAGTCTCCACCAGCAGCAGATGCCAACAGGTTGGAGTGGAACAGCAGCAGCCAGCAGCAGTGACTCCGGTAAGACACATCTGTCTGTCACCACTGTTCTGTCCCTAATACCAATCTCTCCCGTGCCCTGTGTTCTGTCATGTCCCTGTAATCCCTGGCCTTGACCTGCCACCCTTATCCTGGCCCTTTCACCCTTATCCTGGCCCTTTCACCCTTATCCTGGCCCTGTCACCGTTATGCTGGCCCTGCTACCCCTATCCTGGCCCTGTCACCCCTGTGCTTGCCCTGTCAACCCTATACTGGCCCTGACACCCCTGTCCTGGTCCTGCCGCCCCTACACTGACCCTGTCACCCCTATCCTGTCCCTGTCATTTCTGTCCTGGCCCCGTCGCCCATGTCCTGGCCCCGTCACCCCTGTCCTGGCCCCGTCACCCCTGTTCTGACCCTGTCACCCCTGTTCTGACCCTGTCACCCCTGTCCTGGCCCAGTCAACCCTGTTCTGACCCTGTCACCCCTGTCCTGGCCCTGTTACTGCATACCCTCCAACTACCTTTTTGGCAGGTACAGTACCCGCAGCACCTCCAGACCTCTCCCCAATGCACCACACCTCCGCACCTTCCCCTCCACCACATGCGGCACTCCACCCCTCCCCCACATGCTGTGCCTCCAGACCCCCTACACCACCCGCGGCTCCCACTCCTCCGCCCCTTCACCACCCCCAGCAATCTCCAGGCCCCCTCCACCATTCACCCCCCTTATATGTCTCCCCCACACCTGCCCCCCTCCACCCGCAGCATCTGCAGACACCCTCCTCCATCCGCGGTCCCCCCCTCACCCACCCCTCCCCCACCAATGGCACCCCCGCACCTGCCCCACCACCACCTGCAGCACCTCCGGACCTCCTTCCCCATCTGCCGCAACACCCGTACCTGCCCCTCCCCTACCCATGGCGCCTACGGACCCCTACCCCACCAGTGGCACTCCCGCCCCTTCCCATCCCACAGCACCTCCGGAACCCTTCACCCATCTGCAACATCCCCACACCTGCCCCTCCCCCACCCATGGCACCCCTGCCCCTCCCCCACCTGCAGTGCCTCCGGACCCCTCCCCCATCTGCATCCCCCACTCCTCTGCCCCTCCCCCACCCGCAGCACCTCCCAACCCTTCCCCATCCGGGCCCCACCCCCACTTCCGCCCCCCCTCCATCCGCAGCATCTACAGACACCATCCGCAGTACCCCCCCGCACCCGCTACATTCTGTACATTGTGGTCTGCAGGTGCTGTTCACGCCGTCGCAAGGGGCCGCGCCTCCTTCACCATCGCACACCCTTTCATTGTGCAATATTTAACCACTAACAAAGGAATGCAGGTGATACTCCATATAACACAAATATTGAACCCCAGAAAGGCATGCAAGGGTTAAGGGGGCGTAGCCCCTTGCGACGGTGTGAAGAGCGCCCGTAGGGCGCGATGAAGCACCTAGTTATATAATATATAATATATACCTGTCCGGCTGCAGTAGTGATATATATATATTTTTTATATCATTTATCATCCAGTCGCAGCAGACACAGTACGGTAGTTCACGGCAGTGGCTACCTCTGTGTCTCTGCACTCGGCAGGCAGTCCGTCCATAATTGTAATACCACCTAACCGTGGATTTTTTTCATTCTTCTTTATACATACATAGTTACATAGACATCTTCTCTTTATCAACCAGTCTATATTAGCTGCAGACACAGTACAGTACGGTAGTTCATGGCTGTGGCTACCTCTGTGTCTGCACTCGGCAGGCAGTCCGTCCATAATTGTATACCACCTAACCGTGGTTTTTTTTCATTCTTCTTTATACATACATAGTTACATAGACATCTTCTCTTTATCAACCAGTCTATATTAGCTGCAGACACAGTACAGTACGGTAGTTCATGGCTGTGGCTACCTCTGTGTCTGCACTCGGCAGGCAGTCCGTCCATAATTGTATACCACCTAACCGTGGATTTTTTTCATTCTTCTTTATACATACATAGTTACATAGACATCTTCTCTTTATCAACCAGTCTATATTAGCTGCAGACACAGTACAGTACGGTAGTTCACGGCTGTGGCTACCTCTGTGTCTGCACTCGGCAGGCAGTCCGTCCATAATTGTATACCACCTAACCGTGGTTTTTTTTCATTCTTCTTTATACATACATAGTTACATAGACATCTTCTCTTTATCAACCAGTCTATATTAGCTGCAGACACAGTACAGTACGGTAGTTCACGGCTGTGGCTACCTCTGTGTCTGCACTCGGCAGGCAGTCCATCCATAATTGTATACCACCTAACCGTGGATTTTTTTCAGTCTTCTTTATACATACATAGTTACATAGACATCTTCTCTTTATCAACCAGTCTATATTAGCTGCAGACACAGTACAGTACGGTAGTTCACGGCTGTGGCTACCTCTGTGTCTGCAGTCGGCAGGCAGTCCATAATTGTATACTAGTATCCATCTCCATTGTTTACCTGAGGTGCCTTTTAGTTGTGCCTATTAAAATATGGAGAACAAAAATGATGAGGTTCCAAAATTAGGGAAAGATCAAGATCCACTTCCACCTCGTGCTGAAGCTGCTGCCACTAGTCATGGCCGAGACGATGAAATGCCAGCAACGTCGTCTGCCAAGGCCGATGCCCAATGTCATAGTACAGAGCATGTCAAATCCAAAACACCAAATATAAAAAAAAAAAGGACTCCAAAACCTAAAATAAAATTGTCGGAGGAGAAGCGTAAACTTGCCAATATGCCATTTACCACACGGAGTGGCAAAGAACGGCTGAGGCCCTGGCCTATGTTCATGGCTAGTGGTTCAGCTTCACATGAGGATGGAAGCACTCAGCCTCTCGCTAGAAAAATGAAAAGACTTAAGCTGGCAAAAGCAGCACAGCAAAGAACTGTGCATTCTTCGAAATCCCAAATCCACAAGGAGAGTCCAATTGTGTCGGTTGCGATGCCTGACCTTCCCAACACTGGACGTGAAGAGCATGCGCCTTCCACCATTTGCACGCCCCCTGCAAGTGCTGGAAGGAGCACCCGCAGTCCAGTTCCTGATAGTCAGATTGAAGATGTCAGTGTTGAAGTACACCAGGATGAGGAGGATATGGGTGTTGCTGGCGCTGGGGAGGAAATTGACCAGGAGGATTCTGATGGTGAGGTGGTTTGTTTAAGTCAGGCACCCGGGGAGACACCTGTTGTCCGTGGGAGGAATATGGCCGTTGACATGCCAGGTGAAAATACCAAAAAAATCAGCTCTTCGGTGTGGAGGTATTTCACCAGAAATGCGGACAACAGGTGTCAAGCCGTGTGTTCCCTTTGTCAAGCTGTAATAAGTAGGGGTAAGGACGTTAACCACCTCGGAACATCCTCCCTTATACGTCACCTGCAGCGCATTCATAATAAGTCAGTGACAAGTTCAAAAACTTTGGGTGACAGCGGAAGCAGTCCACTGACCAGTAAATCCCTTCCTCTTGTAACCAAGCTCACGCAAACCACCCCACCAACTCCCTCAGTGTCAATTTCCTCCTTCCCCAGGAATGCCAATAGTCCTGCAGGCCATGTCACTGGCAATTCTGACGAGTCCTCTCCTGCCTGGGATTCCTCCGATGCATCCTTGCGTGTAACGCCTACTGCTGCTGGCGCTGCTGTTGTTGCCGCTGGGAGTCGATGGTCATCCCAGAGGGGAAGTCGTAAGCCCACTTGTACTACTTCCAGTAAGCAATTGACTGTTCAACAGTCCTTTGCGAGGAAGATGAAATATCACAGCAGTCATCCTACTGCAAAGCGGATAACTGAGGCCTTGACAACTATGTTGGTGTTAGACGTGCGTCCGGTATCCGCCGTTAGTTCACAGGGAACTAGACAATTTATTGAGGCAGTGTGCCCCCGTTACCAAATACCATCTAGGTTCCACTTCTCTAGGCAGGCGATACCGAGAATGTACACGGACGTCAGAAAAAGACTCACCAGTGTCCTAAAAAATGCAGTTGTACCCAATGTCCACTTAACCACGGACATGTGGACAAGTGGAGCAGGGCAGGGTCAGGACTATATGACTGTGACAGCCCACTGGGTAGATGTATGGACTCCCGCCGCAAGAACAGCAGCGGCGGCACCAGTAGCAGCATCTCGCAAACGCCAACTCTTTCCTAGGCAGGCTACGCTTTGTATCACCGCTTTCCAGAATACGCACACAGCTGAAAACCTCTTACGGCAACTGAGGAAGATCATCGCGGAATGGCTTACCCCAATTGGACTCTCCTGTGGATTTGTGGCATCGGACAACGCCAGCAATATTGTGTGTGCATTAAATATGGGCAAATTCCAGCACGTCCCATGTTTTGCACATACCTTGAATTTGGTGGTGCAGAATTTTTTAAAAAACGACAGGGGCGTGCAAGAGATGCTGTCGGTGGCCAGAAGAATTGCGGGACACTTTCGGCGTACATGCACCACGTACAGAAGACTGGAGCACCACCAAAAACTACTGAACCTGCCCTGCCATCATCTGAAGCAAGAAGTGGTAACGAGGTGGAATTCAACCCTCTATATGCTTCAGAGGTTGGAGGAGCAGCAAAAGGCCATTCAAGCCTATACAATTGAGCACGATATAGTAGGTGGAATGCACCTGTCTCAAGCGCAGTGGAGAATGATTTCAACGTTGTGCAAGGTTCTGATGCCCTTAGAACTTGCCACACGTGAAGTCAGTTCAGACACTGCCAGCCTGAGTCAGGTCATTCCCCTCATCAGGCTTTTGCAGAAGAAGCTGGAGACATTGAAGGAGGAGCTAACACGGAGCGATTCCGCTAGGCATGTGGGACTTGTGGATGGAGCCCTTAATTCGCTTAACAAGGATTCACGGGTGGTCAATCTGTTGAAATCAGAGCACTACATTTTGGCCACCGTGCTCGATCCTAGATTTAAAGCCTACCTTGGATCTCTCTTTCCGGCAGACACAAGTCTGCTGGGGTTGAAAGACCTGCTGGTGACAAAATTGTCAAGTCAAGCGGAACGCGACCTGTCAACATCTCCTCCTTCACATTCTCCCGCAACTGGGGGTGCGAGGAAAAGGCTCAGAATTCCGAGCCCACCCGCTGGCGGTGATGCAGGGCAGTCTGGAGCGACTGCTGATGCTGACATCTGGTCCGGACTGAAGGACCTGACAACGATTACGGACATGTCGTCTACTGTCACTGCATATGATTCTCTCAACATTGATAGAATGGTGGAGGATTATATGAGTGACCGCATCCAAGTAGGCACGTCACACAGTCCGTACTTATACTGGCAGGAAAAAGAGGCAATTTGGAGGCCCTTGCACAAACTGGCTTTATTCTACCTAAGTTGCCCTCCCACAAGTGTGTACTCCGAAAGAGTGTTTAGTGCCGCCGCTCACCTTGTCAGCAATCGGCGTACGAGGTTACATCCAGAAAATGTGGAGAAGATGATGTTCATTAAAATGAATTATAATCAATTCCTCCGCGGAGACATTGACCAGCAGCAATTGCCTTCACAAAGTACACAGGGAGCTGAGATGGTGGATTCCAGTGGGGACGAATTGATAATCTGTGAGGAGGGGGATGTACACGGTGATATATCGGAGGGTGATGATGAGGTGGACATCTTGCCTCTGTAGAGCCAGTTTGTGCAAGGAGAGATTAATTGCTTCTTTTTTGGGGGGGGGTCCAAACCAACCCGTCATATCAGTCACAGTCGTGTGGCAGACCCTGTCACTGAAATGATGGGTTGGTTAAAGTGTGCATGTCCTGTTTTGTTTATACAACATAAGGGTGGGTGGGAGGGCCCAAGGACAATTCCATCTTGCACCTCTTTTTTCTTTTCTTTTTCTTTGCATCATGTGCTGATTGGGGAGGGTTTTTTGGAAGGGACATCCTGCGTGACACTGCAGTGCCACTCCTAAATGGGCCCGGTGTTTGTGTCGGCCACTAGGGTCGCTAATCTTACTCACACAGTCAGCTACCTCATTGCGCCTCTTTTTTTCTTTGCGTCATGTGCTGTTTGGGGAGGGTTTTTTGGAAGGGACATCCTGCGTGACACTGCAGTGCCACTCCTAGATGGGCCCGGTGTTTGTGTCGGCCACTAGGGTCGCTAATCTTACTCACACAGCTACCTCATTGCGCCTCTTTTTTTCTTTGCGTCATGTGCTGTTTGGGGAGGGTTTTTTGGAAGGGACATCCTGCGTGACACTGCAGTGCCACTCCTAGATGGGCCCGGTGTTTGTGTCGGCCACTAGGGTCGCTAATCTTACTCACACAGCTACCTCATTGCGCCTCTTTTTTTCTTTGCGTCATGTGCTGTTTGGGGAGGGTTTTTTGGAAGGGCCATCCTGCGTGACACTGCAGTGCCACTCCTAGATGGGCCCGGTGTTTGTGTCGGCCACTAGGGTCGCTAATCTTACTCACACAGCTACCTCATTGCGCCTCTTTTTTTCTTTGCGTCATGTGCTGTTTGGGGAGGGTTTTTTGGAAGGGACATCCTGCGTGACACTGCAGTGCCACTCCTAGATGGGCCCGGTGTTTGTGTCGGCCACTAGGGTCGCTTATCTTACTCACACAGCGACCTCGGTGCAAATTTTAGGACTAAAAATAATATTGTGAGGTGTGAGGTATTCAGAATAGACTGAAAATGAGTGTAAATTATGGTTTTTGAGGTTAATAATACTTTGGGATCAAAATGACCCCCAAATTCTATGATTTAAGCTGTTTTTTAGTGTTTTTTGAAAAAAACACCCGAATCCAAAACACACCCGAATCCGACAAAAAAAATTCGGTGAGGTTTTGCCAAAACGCGTTCGAACCCAAAACACGGCCGCGGAACCGAACCCAAAACCAAAACACAAAACCCGAAAAATTTCAGGCGCTCATCTCTAGTTCCAGCCAGTATCCACTCCGTGCTAACAACAGTCTGGTTCCAGCCAGTATCCACAGCAGCTGTTTTATCTTCAGCAACCCAGCTTTTCCTGGAACACCAGCTGGCACAATCCTGGGTTATCTCCATTGCTACAGTCGGGCCTGGTAAGGACTTTCCATCTAGAAGATCATAAGAACTATCTCACACTACCAGTGCCCTGTGGCTCCTGCCATCCTGTAGTACCCAGGAACTGTATTTATTCTTTGCTGACTTTTACGTTTTCTTTTACTGCTGCTGTGTTGCGGAGTTGTCATAATAAACATCATTGACTTTTATCCAAGTTGTCGTGGTCACGCCTTCGGGCAGTTATTATTCATGTTACTTACATGTCCAGGGGTCTGATACAACCTCCCAGGTTCCGGTACATCTCAGCCCCTACAACTGAGGCTGCCTCCCGTCAGCTCAGGCCCTCAGTTGTGACAGTAAGCACTGACCTAATGAATCCAGCCGGAGACCAGGATCAAGCGGCCAGGCCGATGCAAGAACTGGCAGCCCGACTAGAACATCAGGAGGCTGCACAGGGCCACATCATCCGCTGTCTCCAGGATCTCTCTACTCGGCTGGATGGGATTCAGACAACTCTCCGTGGATCAGGCGCGTCTGGTGCGTCAACCACAGTGACTCCAGCTATAACCCCACCCACCTTACCCATTTCTGCTCCACGTCTTCATCTTCCAACACCAGCAAAATTTGACGGATCTCCAAGATTCTGCAGGGGATTTCTCAACCAGTGTGAGATTCAGTTTGAGCTACAACCTGGCAATTTTCCCAGTGACCGTACAAAAATTGCCTACATTATTTCTCTTCTCAGTGGCTCAGCCCTTGATTGGGCATCACCGTTATGGGAGAGGTCCGACACCCTGCTATCTTCCTACACTGCCTTCGTGTCAACATTCAGGCGCATCTTCGACGAGCGAGGCCGGGTAACCTCAGCTTAATCCGAGATTCTCCGTTTACGCCAGGGGTCACGTACTGTAGGACAATATCTGATACAGTTCCAGATCCTGGCATCCGAACTGGCATGGAACGACGAGGCCCTGTATGCTGCATTCTGGCATGGCTTATCTGAGCGTATTAAAGATGAGTTAGCTACCAGAGACTTACCTTCTAAGTTAGATGAGCTAATCTCACTCTGCACGAAAGTTGATTTACGTTTCAGAGAGAGAGCAACTGAGCGTGGAAGATCATCTGCTCCAAAATCTTCTGCTCCTCCTCCTCGTCAACTGTCACCATCTAAAGATGAGCTCATGCAACTTGGCCGTTCCCGTTTAACTCCTGCTGAGCGCCGAAGACGTCTCTCCGAGTTTCTCTGTCTCTATTGTGCAGCTCCGTCTCACACCATTAATGCCTGTCCCAAACGTCCGGGAAACTCCAAATCCTAGCTCGCCAAGGAGAGGGCCGGCTAGGAGTAATGATCTCCTCTCCATCTCCTCAAGATTGTAATCTCCCAGTCTCGCTTCAAGTTGCTCAACGTTATCGGAACGTCATTGCCCTCCTTGATTCCGGAGCAGCTGGGAACTTTATTACCGAAGCCTATGTTAAACGGTGGTCCCTACCCACCGAGAGACTTCCTTCGTCCATTTCTTTAACTGCCGTGGATGGCAGCAAAATTTTTGATGCAGTTATTTCTTTAAGGACTCTACCAGTTCGTCTGAGAGTGGGAGTTCTTCATTCCGAACTTATTTCTTTTTTAGTGATTCCAAGAGCCACACATCCTGTGGTCCTGGGCCTTCCATGGCTCCGTCTTCACAATCCTACAATTGATTGGACGACTACGCAAATCCTGGCATGGGGTTCCTCCTGTGCTGAGACATGTTTGTTTAAAGTATTGCCTGTCTGTTCTTCCTCCCCCAGGTCGTCTGATGTTCCACCTCCTCCATATCAAGATTTCACGGATGTGTTCAGTAAAGCTTCTGCTGATATCCTTCCTCCTCATAGAGAATGGGACTGTCCGATTGATCTCGTTCCAGGGAAGGTTCCACCTCGAGGCCGAACTTATCCGTTGTCTCTGCCTGAGACGCATTCTATGGAGGAATATATTAAAGAGAACCTAGCAAAGGGGTTCATTCGACCTTCTTCTTCTCCAGCCGGCGCAGGCTTCTTTTTTGTAAAAAAGAAAGATGGTGGTCTGCGGCCGTGCATCGACTACAGAGGTTTGAACGACATTACCATCAAGAACCGTTATCCTTTACCCCTGATTACTGAGCTCTTTGACAGAGTTAGCGGAGCTACCATCTTTACAAAGCTGGACTTGCGAGGTGCATACAATCTCATCCGGATCCGTGAGGGTGACGAGTGGAAGACCGCCTTTAACACCCGTGACGGACATTATGAGTACCTCGTCATGCCCTTCGGATTGAGCAATGCTCCAGCTGTCTTCCAGCATTTTGTCAATGAGATCTTCAGAGACATTCTATACCGTCATGTCGTGGTCTATCTAGACGATATCCTCATTTTTGCCAACGATTTAGAGGAACATCGTTTTTGGGTTAAAGAGGTTCTGTCCCGTCTCCGTGTCAATCATCTCTATTGCAAATTAGAAAAATGCGTCTTTGAAGTCAAGTCCATTCCGTTTCTAGGGTACATTGTGTCCGGTTCCGGACTAGAGATGGATCCTGAGAAACTACAAGCAATCCAAAATTGGCCAGTACCCTTAACCCTCAAAGGGGTCCAGAGGTTCTTAGGGTTCGCCAACTATTACCGAAAGTTTATACGAGACTTTTCCACCATTGTGGCGCCTATTACTGCTTTCACTAAGAAGGGTGCTAACCCGTCCAAGTGGTCTGAAGAAGCCATGCAAGCATTTCATCTTTTAAAACAAAGGTTCAGCTCTGCGCCTGTTCTGAAACAGCCTGACATCGACTCTCCTTTCATCTTAGAGGTGGATGCCTCCTCCGTTGGAGTAGGAGCAGTGTTATCTCAGAGGGCTAAAGATGGCCATTTACACCCTTGCAGTTTCTTCTCCCGGAAGTTCTCCCCAGCTGAGCGCAACTATGCCATTGGCGACCAGGAGTTGCTAGCCATCAAGCTCGCTCTAGAAGAGTGGAGGTATCTGTTGGAGGGAGCTTCTCATTCAATCACCATACTTACAGACCACAAGAACCTTTTATACCTGAAGGGCGCACAATGTCTCAACCCTCGTCAGGCCAGATGGGCACTTTTCTTTTCCAGGTTCGACTTTAAACTCCAGTTCTGTCCGGGCTCTCAGAATCGCAAGGCCGATGCCCTTTCCCGCTCATGGGAGCAAGAAAATGAGTCAGAGTCTTCAGACAAGCATCCTATTATAAATCCGTTGGCATTCTCCACGGTAGGGATGGACTCTACGCCCCCATCAGGGAAAAGTTTTGTGAAGCCGATGCTAAGGAAGAAGCTCATGCATTGGGCCCATGCTTCCCGTTTTGCCGGACATACAGGTATCCAAAAAACCCTGGAGTTTATCTCTAGGTCCTATTGGTGGCCAACTCTGAAAAAGGACGTCTTGGAGTTTATTGCATCTTGCCCAAAGTGTGCCCAACATAAAGTATCCCGCCAGTCGCCTGCGGGGCAACTGGTTCCACTATCCGTTCCCCGTCGACCATGGACCCACTTGTCGATGGATTTCATTACAGACTTACCCATGTGCAACAAGTTCAATACCATCTGGGTGGTAGTTGACCGGTTCACCAAGATGGCACACTTCATTCCTCTCACCGGTCTTCCGTCAGCTTCCAAAGTTGGCTCAAGTATTCATACAAGAGATCTTCCGACTCCACGGTCTTCCTGAAGAAATTATCTCAGATCGAGGAGTTCAATTCACAGCCAAATTCTGGCGAAGTTTATGTCAAGTCCTCCAAGTCAAGCTAAAGTTTTCCACGGCTTACCATCCTCAGACCAATGGTCAAACCGAGAGGGTGAATCAGGACTTGGAGGCCTTCCTCCGCATCTATGTGTCCTCCTCTCAAGATGACTGGGTTCAATTACTTCCCTGGGCCGAGTTCTGTCATAACAACCAGTATCATTCTTCATCTGCTTCAACACCATTCTTCACTAACTTTGGATTCCACCCTAAAGTCCCTGAGTTCCAACCGCTTCCAGCAACTTCTGTTCCCGCAGTGGATATCACCTTGCATCAGTTTGCCAATATCTGGAAGAGCGTACGATCAGCTCTGCTCAAGGCATCGTTCAGGTACAAGAAGTTTGCGGATAAGAAGCGTCGAGCAGTTCCTGCTCTCAAGGTGGGTGATCGGGTATGGTTATCCACGAAGAATTTGAGGTTAAGAGTTCCCAGTATGAAGTTTGCACCTCGCTATATCGGTCCTTTCAAGATTGAACAAGTCATCAATCCTGTTGCTTACAGACTCCAGTTGCCTCCCTTCTTAAAAATACCCAGGACATTCCATGTTTCCCTGTTGAAATCGCTGATCTTGAATCGGTTTCATTCCTCACTTCCTCCAACTCCGAAAGTCCAAACTCAACGAGGCGTTGAGTATGAAGTGGCCAAGATCCTGGACTCACGTCACCGTTACGGTCAACTACAATATCTTATTGACTGGAAGGGTTATGGTCCTGAGGAACGTTCATGGACCAATGCTTCTGATGTCCATGCTCCTGCCTTGGTCCGGAGATTCCATTCCAAGTTTCCTCAAAAGCCAAAGAAGTGTCCTGGGGCCACTCCTAAAGGGGGGGGTGCTGTCACGATCCGGGTATCTGGACGCCATTTCTTACCCATCAGATGCCTCCTAAGGCTGGCTCAGCGCTCCAGGACCGGATCCCATCTGTTATCCTGATGTGTACATTCCTGTATCCTCTCCTGTCACTCTGGGACGCTGTCACAGTAAACGCCATATTACACCTGGCATGGCGTCTCCCGCAGCCTCCGCCTCCCTGAACTTCTGCATGCAGAGTGTCTGAGTGGCGATTACATCAGCCGCGGCCTCCGCTGTGTCCGCGTGGTTGGATGTGCATCTGTCAGCCTGGCGCCTCCTGTCTCCGGTGGCCGGCGCCGCCATTACTGTTTTCATTACCACATGGATTACAAACCAAACTTCCCTCCAAGTGTCTGCATGGGCGCAGCCATCTTGGATTCTGTCAGCTGATCATTTCCACCAATCTGTTCTCAGTATTGATAATCTGCATAATTGCCTAGCCAATCCCTTCCTTGCTGCAGGTATAAATACACTGTGCCTGAGCAAGGAAGGCGTCAGTGCTTTGGTTGTCAAACCTAGTTCCTGTTTGTCTCTCTCCTGTGATTGTCTTCCAGGTTCCAGCTCCTGTCTCAAGACTTCCACCATAGAGACCCGCACCAGCATTCCACCTGCGGTGTAGCCTGACTCTCCAATCCATTGTGGATTCATCTGTTTCCAGCTACAACATTACCTGCTTCCAGCTCAGCTTCCAGCAGAGTACAGCTTCCCTTAAAGGGCCGGTGTCCTTTCTACACTTTACCACTCTCCACCGGTATTATTATTTCTCCGCTCTCAAGTTCTACATTTCAGTTCATATTTCATCGCTCCCAAGTTCATTTATTATTTAACTGGTTCCAGCCAGTATCCACTCCGTGCTAACAACAGTCTGGTTCCAGCCAGTATCCACAGCAGCTGTTTTATCTTCAGCAACCCAGCTTTTCCTGGAACACCAGCTGGCACAATCCTGGGTTATCTCCATTGCTACAGTCGGGCCTGGTAAGGACTTTCCATCTAGAAGATCATAAGAACTATCTCACACTACCAGTGCCCTGTGGCTCCTGCCATCCTGTAGTACCCAGGAACTGTATTTATTCTTTGCTGACTTTTACGTTTTCTTTTACTGCTGCTGTGTTGCGGAGTTGTCATAATAAACATCATTGACTTTTATCCAAGTTGTCGTGGTCACGCCTTCGGGCAGTTATTTTTCATGTTACTTACATGTCCAGGGGTCTGATACAACCTCCCAGGTTCCGGTACATCTCAGCCCCTACAACTGAGGCTGCCTCCCGTCAGCTCAGGACCTCAGTTGTGACACTGGGATTCCTCCGATGCATCCTTGAGTGTAACGCCTACTGCTGCTGGCGCTGCTGTTGTTGCTGCTGGGAGTCGATCATCATCCAAGAGGGGAAGTCAGAAGACCACTTGTACTACTTCCAGTAAGCAATTGACTGTCCAGCAGTCCTTTGCGAGGAAGATGAAATATCACAGCAGTCATCCTGCTGCAAAGCAGATAACTCAGGCCTTGGCAGCCTGGGTGGTGTTAAACGTGTGTCTGGTATCCACCGTTAATTCACAGGGAATTAGACAATTTATTGAGTTAGTGTGTCCCCGGTACCAAATACCATCTAGGTTCCACTTCTCTAGGCAGGCGATACCGAGAATGTACACGGACATCAGAAAAAGAGTCACCAGTGTCCTAAAAAATGCAGTTGTACCCAATGTCCACTTAACCACGGACATGTGGACAAGTGGAGCAGGGCAGACTCAGGACTATATGACTGTGACAGCCCACTGGGTAGATGTATTGCCTCCCGCAGCAAGAACAGCAGCGGCGGCACCAGTGGCAGCATCTCGCAAATGCCAACTCGTTCCTAGGCAGGCTACGCTTTGTATCACCGCTTTCCATAAGAGGCACACAGCTGACAACCTCTTACGGAAACTGAGGAACATCATTGCAGAATGGCTTACCCCAATTGGACTCTCCTGGGGATTTGTGACATCGGACAACGCCACCAATATTGTGCGTGCATTACATGTGGCCAAATTCCAGCACGTCCCATGTTTTGCACATATATTGAATTTGGTGGTGCAGAATTATTTAAAAAATGACAGGGGCGTGCAAGAGATGCTGTCGGTGGCCCGTAGAATTGCGGGCCACTTTCGCCATTCAGCCACCGCGTGCCGAAGACTGGAGCACCAGCAAACACTCCTTAACCTGCCCCTGCCATCATCTGAAGCAAGAGGTGGTAACGAGGTGCAATTCAACCCTCTATATGCTTCAGAGGAAGGAGGAGAGGAAGGAGGAGCAGCAAAAGGCCATTCAAGCCTATACATCTGCCTACAATATAGGCAAAGGAGGGGGAATGCACCTGACTCAAGCGCAGTGGAGAATGATTTCAACGTTGTGCAAGGTTCTGCAACCCTTTGAACTTTCCACACGTGAAGTCAGTTCAGAAACTGCCTGCCTGAGTCAGGTCATTCCCCTCTGGAGAAGCTGGAGATATTGAAGGAGGAGCTAAAACGAAGCGATTCCGCTAGGCATGTGGGACTTGTGGATGGAGCCCTTAATTCGCTTAACCAGGATTCACGGGTGATCAATCTGTTGAAATCAGAGCGCTACATTTTGGCCACCGTGCTCGATCCTAGGTTTAAAGCCTATGTTGTATCTCTCTTTCCGGCAGACACAAGTCTGCAGAGGTGCAAAGACCTGCTGGTTGAGACACTTGTCAAGTCAAGCGGAACGTGACCCATCAACAGTTCCTCCTTCACATTCTCCCCGCAACTGGGGCTGCGAAAAGGCTAAGAATTCTGAACCCACCCCGCTGGCGGTGATGCAGGGCAGTCTGGAGTGAGTGCTGACATCTGGTCCGGACTGAAGGACCTGCCAACGATTACTGACATGTCGTCTACTGTCACTGCATATGATTCTGTCACCATTGAAAGAATGGTGGAGAATTATATGAGTGACCGCATCCAAGTAGGCACGTCAGACAGTCCGTACGTATACTGGCAGGAAAAAGAGGCAATTTGGAGGCCCTTGCACAAACTGGCTTTATTTTACCTAAGTTGCCCCCCCCCCCCCCTCCAGTGTGTACTCCGAAAGAGTGTTTAGTGCAGCCGGTAACCTTGTAAGCAATCGGCGTACGAGGTTACTAACCTACAGAAAATGTGGAGAAGATGATGTTCATCAAAATTAATTTATAATCAATTCCTCCGTGGAGACATTCACCAGCAATTGCCTCCACAAAGTACACAGGGACCTGAGATGGTGGATTCCAGTGGGGACGAATTAATACTCTGTGAGGAGGGCGATGTACACAGTGAAAGTGGTGAGGAATCGGACGATGAGGATGAGGTGGACATGTTGCCTCTGTAGAGTCAGTTTGTGCAAGGAGAGATTGATTGCTTCTTTTTTGGTGGGGCTCCAAACCAACCAGTCATTTAGTCATAGTCCGTGCGGCAGACCCTGTCGCTGAAATGATGGGTTTGTTAAAGTGTGCATGTCCTGTTTATACAACATAAGGGTGGGTGTGAGGGCCCAAGGACAATTCCATCTTGCGCCTCTTTTTTCTTTAATTTAGCTTTGCATCATGTGCTGTTTGGGGACTATTTTTTGAAGTGCCATCCTGTCTGACACTGCAGTGCACCCTCCTAGATGGGCCAGGTGTTTGTGTCGGCCACTTGGGTCGCTTAGCTTAGCCATCCAGCGATCTTGGTGCACCTCTTTTTTTCTTTGCATCATGTGCTGTTTGGGGACTATTTTTTAAATCTGCCATCCTGTCTGACACTGCAGTGCCACTCCTAGATGGGCCAGGTGTGTGTGTCGGCCACTTGGGTCACTTAGCTTAGCCATCCAGCGACCTTTGGTGCACCTCTTTTTTTTCTTTGCATCATGTGCTGTTTGGGGACTATTTTTTAAATCTGCCATCCCTGTCTGACACTGCAAGTGCCACTCCTAGATGGGCCAGGTGTTTGTGTCGGCCACTTGGGTCGCTTAGCTTAGTCATCCAGCGACCTCGGTGCAAATTTTAGGACTAAAAATAATATTGTGAGGTGTTCAGAATAGACTGGAAATGAGTGGACATTATGGTTATTGAGGTTAATAATACTATAGGATCAAAAATGACCCCCAAATTCTATGATTTAAGCTATTTTTGAGGGTTTTTTTGTAAAAAAAACACCTGAATCCAAAACACACCTGAATCCGACAAAAAAAATTCAGGGAGGTTTTGCTAAAACACGGCCCGCGGAACCGAATCCAAAACCAAAACACAAACCCGAAAAATTTCCGGTGGACATCACTAATAAATATATATATATATAGGAAAAAAGAATTCTCATGGGAGCTGAACCACCTCAGATGTCACATATAGATGTATTTATTCTTAAAATTTGACAGTAAATACTGCAATATTACATAAAAACATCAATAAAACAAATGGATAATACTCATGCAATAAGTGAACAATATAGATTGATAATCATCTGGCGATATTTATTACATGATATCTACACTTGAATAGAATATCGATTCTTCCACCAGAGAGTTCAGATGTATGCTCAAATTCACAAACACGTACAAACCCAACCAATAAATAAAAAGAGAAATATTGCTATGACAATGACCTTTTGGTCAATTTAAATCCTTAGTAGTCCCTCAGGATTCCATTGATAGCTGTGAATGGAATCCTGAGGGACTACTAAGGATTTAAATTGACCAATTTTGAGCCTATCTTATCGCTCTCATCTAAAGTTGGAGTTGTTATCATTATACTGAAAAGGTCATTGTCACAGCAATATTTCTCTTTTTATTTATTGGTGAACTGTATGTGATAAACACGAATATTGTAATATCGTCTACCTTTGAGAATACTGTTCATGCCCACGGCAAAGGCTGGATGGGAATTTGAAATTTACATATATTGACCTTTTTGATCACGACCCCTGAAGAAGTCCTATATGGACGAAACGCGTTGGATTTTTACGTGTTTGTGAATTTGAGGCATACATCTGAACTCTCTGGTGGAAGAATCGATATTCTATTCAAGTGTAGATATCATCTAATAAATATCGCCAGATGATTATCAATCTATATTGTTCACTTATTGCATAAGTATTATCCATTTGTTTTATTGATGTTTTTATGTAATATTGCAGTATTTACTGTCAAATTTTAAGAATAAATACATCTATATGTGACATCTGAGGTGGTTCAGCTCCCATGAGAATTCTTTTTTCCTATTCCTAATTTCGTGCCTTGTCTGACAGGAGGCATTTCTTAGTGATACGAGCTATAACATTCATTAGCGCAAAAAAGGGTTCTTTATTTTTTGTTTATATATATATATATATATATATATATATATTCATACACACATGTTATCATGTATGTAATATATGTGCTGGCCGGCTCACCGAGGATCCAGTACACCGAATTTATCTGGAGCTGTGTGCCACCTGGGAATCAGCATAAAGCTGGGTACGTACCTATAGCTAATATCTGCAGATCAATTGATCTGCAGATATGTCTCTGGACGGGTCAGGCAGTGTGTTCTGCATACATACTGCCCAATCCATCATGACTGATATCATATCTGGGCAGGCATTTACATGCGCTGGCCCAATCGCCGCTCTTACTCACCGCACCGGCTTGTTTAGCAAGTGTACGGGTGGTTGGCTGACTGCCCGTACACACAGAACGATGCACCAATATATCTGTAAATATATTGGTAATTGGCATAGGGCCTAATTCAGACCTGATCGCTCGGGTGCATTTTTTGCATCCGTGCGATCAGGTTAGTCGCCACCTACAGGGGGAGTGCGAAATCGCTGGGCAGGGGTGCGATCGCATGTGCAGGAGAGCTGCACAAACAGAAGTTTATGCAATCTCTGCACAGACCAGGACTTACTCTTCCAGTGCGATGATCGGGGCCGGAGCTGACATCAGAAACCCTCCCTTCAAACGCCTGGTCCCTCCTGCGTTTCTCCCGACACTCCTTAAAAACGGTCAGTTGCCACCCACAAACAGCCTCTTCCTATCAGTAACCTTGTGATTGCCCATGCGATAGCTTTTCTCGTACCATCCCGCCACTGGCCGGCACTCCCCGTCACTGTGGACCGACGCACCTGTGCATTGCGGTGCATACGCATGCGCAGTTCAGACCTGATCGCGGGCTGTACGAAAATGCAGCCTAGCGATCAGGTCTGAATTAGGCCCATAAAGTATCGCTGGTGCACACTGGCCGATGCACCTGCGATATATCGGCCGTTCAATTGAACAGCTGATATATCGGCCAGAGTGAAGCAGCATGAGGCTTCACACATTCCTTGTAAGCCCACTCCGAGACTCCTGTGAAACTAGCCACTACTTTATATTTATATACAGTGTATATTTATTTTTATATATATATATATATATATATTGTGACAAGAACACTGGGATAGTTTTTGAGGGCAGGTATGTTTGTCCCAGGTTCTTGTCTTACATGTTTTAGAAAAATGAAAACTTCTAGGAATATATTTTTGTTTTGTTAGAACCTTTTCAGTTTGTTGGAAAAGCTGGGTAAGGGCCCTGAAAGAGAGATGGGGCAAGTTCCAGACATTGGGCCCAGTTCGGGTCTTTGGCCTCACAGAAGACTAATCAGGCTTTCAGCTGTGTAAGAGTGTTATAGAGCTGCTGGCCTGATTAGTGTGTGCAGACTGCCTGGGAAGACTGCAGTATCTCTGTGAGAGAAACACGCTTCCTGATACAAGTGAGCTGTACAGTGTACTGGAGAACTCTATGTTTTTTTGTTTAGTGATAGTTAGGAACATCTTGTGTTTAGTTAGTGTCGGACAGGCAAGGTATTTTCTTTTGCTGTTTGTTTTATTTTCTGTATAATAAAACTGGCTGGGGCCAATTGTAACGGAAACTGGACTTGTGTGGTTCCTCAGCTGCTGCAGGCTGCCATTTATCCCAGGAAACGGCACCTTGTACCCTTACAGTGTTACAAATTGGTGGAGAATGCGAGCACTCCGTTCTGCGCATAAGTGAAAGCAGCAGCTTTGTGAGGCCTGTAGAAAACGGTGGTTTATGCAGATACAGCCCAGTGTGAAGTTACTGAGACTCGTCCTGAGGATTTGATATATGTCCTGGGTGAAAGCAGCTACAAAGCCGACCGAAAAGTCTGTCGACATGGAGGAACTGCTCAAAGCCTTGCTGCAAGCTACAGCGGCTCAGCAGGAGGCGAACAGACAGCAGCAGGTGGCAATGGAGGAAATTTGGAGACTACAGCGAGAGGCCTTAACAGAAGTGATGCAGAGCCTTGCAGCCCGGATTGGAGATGTGGCCGTCAGTGCTCCGACCAGCTCTAGTTCTATACGGGGCCCGTCACTTCCTGCAGAAAATGACAGAGGCTGATGATGTGGAGGCCTACCTGACCACGTTTGAAAGGACTGCCGAGCGTGAGAACTGGCCGAAAGCACATTGGGCCAGTCTGCTGGCACCTTTTCTGTCAGGTGAGCCCCAAAAAGCGTACTTTGATTTAAGCCCTGCTGAGGCTCGGGACTATGATAAACTAAAGACTGAGATCCTGACCCGCCTGGGAGTCACGCTGTCAGTACGAGCACAACGGGTGCACCGTTGGGTGTACGCCATGGAGAAGCCTCCTCGCTCCCAGATGCACGACCTTATTCAGCTAACAAAAAAATGGTTATAGCCAGAGACATTAACTGGTCCCCAGATGGTTGAAAGAGTCGTCATGGACCGCTACTTGAGATCTTTGCCCATGGTCCTGCGCAAGTGGGTGAGCCATGGGAACCCGGGTACTGCTGACCAATTAGTGGACATGGTAGAGAGGTATTTGGCAGCAGAGGAACTACTGATGACCACCCAGCAACCCATAGATCCTCGACAGCGCCCTTCAGTAAAGACTGGTAAGACTGTTCCGTGGGAAAACGTTGCTGCGCGGTTAAGAGAACGCAAGGCTGGAGAGACTGTGAATACTAGAGATGTGCACTTGAAATTTTTCGGGTTTTGTGTTTTGGTTTTGGGTTCGGTTCCGCGGCCGTGTTTTGGGTTCGACCGCGTTTTGGCAAAACCTCACCGAATTTTTTTTGTCGGATTCGGGTGTGTTTTGGATTCGGGTGTTTTTTTCAAAAAACACTAAAAAACAGCTTAAATCATAGAATTTGGGGGTCATTTTGATCCCAAAGTATTATTAACCTCAAAAACCATAATTTCCACTCATTTTCAGTCTATTCTGAATACCTCACACCTCACAATATTATTTTTAGTCCTAAAATTTGCACCGAGGTCGCTGGATGACTAAGCTAAGCGACCCTAGTGGCCGACACAAACACCGGGCCCATCTAGGAGTGGCACTGCAGTGTCACGCAGGATGGCCCTTCCAAAAAACACTCCCCAAACAGCACATGACGCAAAGAAAAAAAGAGGCGCAATGAAGTAGCTGTGTGAGTAAGATAAGCGACCCTAGTGGCCGACACAAACACCGGGCCCATCTAGGAGTGGCACTGCAGTGTCACGCAGGATGGCCCTTCCAAAAAACACTCCCCAAACAGCACATGATGCAAAGAAAAAAAGAGGCGCAATGAGGTAGCTGTGTGAGTAAGATAAGCGACCCTAGTGGCCGACACAAACACCGGGCCCATCTAGGAGTGGCACTGCAGTGTCACGCAGGATGGCCCTTCCAACAAACACTCCCCAAACAGCACATGACGCAAAGAAAAAAAGAGGCGCAATGAGGTAGCTGTGTGAGTAAGATAAGCGACCCTAGTGGCCGACACAAACACCTGGCCCATCTAGGAGTGGCACTGCAGTGTCACGCAGGATGGCCCTTCCAAAAAACACTCCCCAAACAGCACATGACGCAAAGAAAAATTAAAGAAAAAAGAGGTGCAAGATGGAATTGTCCTTGGGCCCTCCCACCCACCCTTATGTTGTATAAACAGGACATGCACACTTTAACCAACCCATCATTTCAGTGACAGGGTCTGCCACACGACTGTGACTGAAATGACGGGTTGGTTTGGACCCCCACCAAAAAAGAAGCAATTAATCTCTCCTTGCACAAACTGGCTCTACAGAGGCAAGATGTCCACCTCATCATCATCCTCCGATATATCACCGTGTACATCCCCCTCCTCACAGATTATCAATTCGTCCCCACTGGAATCCACCATCTCAGCTCCCTGTGTACTTTGTGGAGGCAATTGCTGCTGGTCAATGTCTCCACGGAGGAATTGATTATAATTCATTTTAATGAACATCATCTTCTCCACATTTTCTGGAAGTAACCTCGTACGCCGATTGCTGACAAGGTGAGCGGCGGCACTAAACACTCTTTCGGAGTACACACTTGTGGGAGGGCAACTTAGGTAGAATAAAGCCAGTTTGTGCAAGGGCCTCCAAATTGCCTCTTTTTCCTGCCAGTATAAGTACGGACTGTGTGACGTGCCTACTTGGATGCGGTCACTCATATAATCCTCCACCATTCTTTCAATGGGGAGAGAATCATATGCAGTGACAGTAGACGACATGTCCGTAATCGTTGACAGGTCCTTCAGTCGCTCCAGACTGCCCTGCATCACCGCCAGCGGGTGGGCTCGGAATTCTGAGCCTTTTCCTCGCACCCCCAGTTGCGGGAGAATGTGAAGGAGGAGATGTTGACAGGTCGCGTTCCGCTTGACTTGACAATTTTCTCACCAGCAGGTCTTTGAACCCCAGCAGACTTGTGTCTGCCGGAAAGAGAGATCCAAGGTAGGTTTTAAATCTAGGATCGAGCACGGTGGCCAAAATGTAGTGCTCTGATTTCAACAGATTGACCACCCGTGAATCCTGGTTAAGCGAATTAAGGGCTCCATCCACAAGTCCCACATGCCTAGCGGAATCGCTCCGTGTTAGCTCCTCCTTCAATGTCTCCAGCTTCTTCTGCAAAAGCCTGATGAGGGGAATGACCTGACTCAGGCTGGCAGTGTCTGAACTGACTTCACGTGTGGCAAGTTCAAAGGGCATCAGAACCTTGCACAATGTTGAAATCATTCTCCACTGCGCTTGAGACAGGTGCATTCCACCTCCTATATCGTGCTGAATTGTATAGGCTTGAATGGCCTTTTGCTGCTCCTCCAACCTCTGAAGCATATATAGGGTTGAATTCCACCTCGTTACCACTTCTTGCTTCAGATGATGGCAGGGCAGGTTCAGGCGTTTTTGGTGTTGCTCCAGTCTTCTGTACGTGGTGGAAGAAAAGTGGGTGGGCGCTAGTTTAATGGCTACAGACACCAAAAATATATATAAATGCTGTTGTACTGGTTGCAGCTTCCCAAGGTTGAGGTGCTGATCCTCAACTAAAAAAGTTGCAGAACAAAGAATACTCAGAGAAGCGCTACCATTCAACAGCATAAATAAATTTATTATTAAAAAACATATAAAAACTGTCACAATTCAGTGAATAAACCGAATATCCTGTATTATAATTAACTCATGTATTATGTATCAAACAATCATAACACAGATGGTAACAATGTATATGCATATAATAGAGACTCCCTGGAAGAAAGATAACCACCTGTTCAAAAGTGGCTGGACTTCGAAAGAAATTCTCATTAAATCTATATGACTCATTAGTCCATGCATGGAGCTTAATATAAGGATGGTCATTTAATTAATATTGTTGCAGTCTCCACCTGAAAACAGGTGGTTATCTTTCTTCCAGGGAGTCTCTATTATATGCATATACATTGTTACCATCTGTGTTATGATTGTTTGATACATAATACATGAGTTAATTATAATACAGGATATTCGGTTTATTCACTGAATTGTGACAGTTTTTATATGTTTTTTAATAATAAATTTATTTATGCTGTTGAATGGTAGCGCTTCTCTGAGTATTCTTTGTTCTGCAACTTTTTTGGTTGAGGATCAGCACCTCAACCTTGGGAAGCTGCAACCAGTACAACAGCATTTATATATATTTTTGGTGTCTGTAGCCATTAAACTAGCGCCCACCCACTTTTCTTCTTTTTCGTGTATTCACTTTGCTGATTGGTGGGCAGCTCAGTTTTTACCATGTCAGGTCTTAAGTGTATAACAGAACGCTTAGAAAGACGAAGTAAATATACTATGAATTTTGGGGACAATGTTGAAAGTATTGACCCTGACGATAAGAGTGACATGTTTAAATTGTTCAACAAAATGGAGTCACTATGTCTAGCTGAAACTCGACACTGGTGGGATCAGATCACTCTCCAAAAATATTTGGACAGGGACCTGATCCCAAGAGGTCTGAGAATTTTTAAAAATTCCTCATTCAAAGAGGATGAGGGATTTATGGAAAAATGGAATAATGCCCTAGATGACTGTTCCAAAAACCTTATGAAACTGTTAATCAAATATAGAGCAGAAAGAGTTTCAGAGATACAAAAAGAGATTGAACAAGTTCATGGGGATTTAAAGAAATTTTCTCAACACCCCAGTTTTGAAATGAGAGACAGTAGGATAAATAGCAGAGTAGAAGATTTTGAAAAAGAACTCATCAATAAGAAAGATGAAAAAATGTATAGGGATAAGGAAGATTACGAAAGGGACCAGATCCGCACCTATAATAGAAAAGAATATAGATCCAGCCATACATTGCCCTATAGGGACCTCTCGAACAATAGGAATAATAGGAGAGATCACTATAACCACACCCAAAGGGGCTATAATAAACGGAATGTAAGTCCATCTAGACAACAAAATTATAGACGAAGAGATACTTCCCAGGGAGGTCAGAAACAATATCATACCAAAACAAGGGAGGTTCATCATAGAGAGATCCCTACTTATAATAGGTTTGAACCCTTAGGAGATAATATACACCAGATATCTGACTCATTTTCTCCATATGGAGGGGCTAGGAGAAAATCTCCAATTACCCGACAACATTCACGTTTTTTAGGAAAGGGTCACTACACCAATCATCAAAGGTCTCCACAATTGCGAGAAAGGGAGGATTACGAGATAAAATGGAGTGGAAAAAGGGGAAGAGAGGAGGTAGAAGAAGAAAGAGAGGATGTAGAGGGGGGAGATTCAGCAAGAATTCCAAACAAAAACCTCAGGAGGAGATAAGCCCCACAGGGGTATTCAATCTCTCCGACAGGTCTTTGTCTGTCGATGAGATAACTTTGCTTAAAAAGGGCCTCAAATTTGCCCCTTCTGTAAAGCCTGATTTGTTTGGTCTTTTTGTTGATTTGAATAGGTTCATTAGAACTTTAAGTCGTAAGCGATATTTTGCCATTAAGGAATTAAACAGAAAGGATCTCATGGGGAATCCCATTGTATTGGACTCCAATGATCAAATCCCGTTAGAAATTCTGGAATCTCTCCTTTCAGAAAATGCCGAAGGGTGTGGGGTACCAGAAGCAAACATTAAGCTTTATGATGTGAACAAAAGAGAAATATCTTTTAAAAAACCATCTGAGTTCTATCCCCTGCAATACCAAGGGCCATTTGTAGAGAGCTTCTATTCCTCCACCATGGAGGATTTTAGGAAGCTTTGTCAAAAAATAGAGTCTAGAGAAGGCAAAAATAAATTCCATGGGGACAATCTCATTAAAAAAGAGAGATTAGCTCTCAAGAAATTAATGGCGGACACCGATTTGGTTTTTAGACAGGCCGATAAAGGTGGGGGGCTGGTAATACAAAATCGTATGGATTACATTTCTGAAGCTAATAGACAGCTAAACAATACGTTATTTTATAAAAAATTGTTGTCAGACCCCACCTCTGCTTATCAAAAAGAGCTAAAGATACTCCTAGACAATGCTCTTGTGGAGGGCACGCTATCAAAGGATACTTGGCACTTTTTGTTTTCTTTGCACCCTGTTATTCCCATTTATTATCATTTACCGAAAATTCACAAACACATCACCAAGCCACCAGGTCGCCCTATAATTTCAGGTGTTGGGTCACTTACCACTAATTTATCTTCTTTTGTTGATGCACATTTACAAGGTTACGTAATGTCTCTCCAATCATATTTAAGAGATTCTTCTGATTTTTTGAATAAAATCAATAAAATTGTCTGGAAAGACACTTATAAAATTATAGTATGCGATGTAGAAGCACTCTATACCAATATCCCACATGAAAAAGGGATATTGGCAGTGCAACATTACCTACAGGAAGATAGTACTATTTCAGAGTCATTACGTAACTTTTTATTATCATCGATACAATTTATATTAACGCACAATTATTTTTTGTTTGAATCACAATTTTTTTTGCAGTCTCTGGGTACCGCGATGGGGACCAAGTTCGCTCCAAGTTTCGCCAATCTCTATATGGGGCGCTTCGAGGAGCGCCACATTTGGGGTGGTGGATATGGAGCGAGCTTGGTCTTTTTTGGGCGGTACATCGACGATTTATGCATTATTTGGGATGGGGATTTTATTACGGTCACAGAGCTGATTAATAATTTGAATGATAATGAGTTTAACCTAAAATTCACACACAATGTGAGTGATATCACTCTCAATTTTTTGGATTTAACATTAAAGGTGATTAACAATCAGCTCCACACTGTCACATTCACTAAGGAAGTTGATTGCAACAAGTATCTTCATTTTGATAGCTGTCACCACAATAGCTGGAAGACAAATATACCCAAAGGCCAATTCATGCGTGTCCGCAGAAATTGTTCTAACGACATAGATTATGCCATACAGGTTGAAAATATGTTCACATCTTTCTTGAGACAAGGATACCCTAAAGATCTTTTAGAAAGAACTTTGGTGGAAGTTAATTCCAAGACGAGGGAAGAACTCCTGGTACCCAAGAAAAATAGGACCTCAAATTTTGCATCACAAAAAGAAAACACCACTAAAGGTTCTCTTACCTTCATAACAAAATATAATTCATCAGCCACCGAAATTAAACGCATCATAAATAAAAACTATAGTTTGTTGAAGCTTGACAAGTATCTGAAAAAAGATCTACAGGAATCCCGGAAAGTCGTTTTTAGAAAGGCTGATAGTCTCAAACATAAATTAGCACCCAGTATGCTTAAACCAGACCATAATAAGGCATTAGCTGTGTGTAACTGGTTAGATCAAGCCCCTAAACCAAAAGGGTTTTTTAGGTGTGGCAAACCCAGGTGCCACACATGTGATCATGCTGCACATAGGTGTAAGACCATCACATCATTTAGTAATAAAGAATTGTTTGAACTAAGTTCCTTTCTCAATTGCCAGTCTGGTTATGTTATTTATGTTATCTCCTGTGGATGCGGTTTACAATATGTTGGCCGCACCACCAGAACTTTAAATGTTCGGTTTTTGGAACATAGGAGATTCCTTATAAATGGTAATAGAACACATAGTCTACCATGTCATTTCGGAACATGCCCCAAGGGAATCCTTAAAGATATAAGAGTTCAAGCCATTGAACAGATCCCTCCTTCAGTTAGAGGAGGCGACAGATTTTCAAAACTCTGTCGTAAAGAGGCATTCTGGATTTTCAAACTAGGAACCATGGTCCCTCTAGGCCTTAATGACACCATAGAACTTAATAATGTATAACATTCCCCCCCTCTGCTCCCTGACCTCCCAAGATATATAGATTAATTAAAAATTAATCAAAAATTATTTATGTGTTTCCTTCTCCCATTTTTTAGTACATCCCGATCCCCCCAATATATGAATGTCGAGACATTTAATGTGTATATATATATATATATATCTATATATATATATATTTTCACTTACATTTATTATTATGTTTATATAATTTTTTATTTAATTTTTTATTTAGTGTTTTTCATTATAGTTTTTAATTTAATTTTAAATTAAATTAATAATATAGGAGCTATTTGCTTCTCATGAATGGTTATATTCATCATTTAATAGTTTTGGGTATTTTTATGAGTTTAGTGAAATAGGCTACATCAAAATATTGTGAGTGTTATCCGAAATGGTAGGACAGGATCCAATACATGTATGACATGTTTTTTATGTTGGTACATATATTTATAAAATGGTTGTGAAAGATATAATAATATCTCTACTACTCTGCTATATCTTTTTCTTTAAAGCTATAATTTCTTAACTAATTATATGATGGTCATGAGATTTTTTGAGACTAATTATTTTAAATACATGGTAACGATATGGCTACTAGACACCTATCATTATTATTATTTTTTGAATTATTATTTTGGTATATGTTAATTTTTAATTATTAAGTTATATATATTAATTATTGTAGGGTTCTCTGATTTTTTAATAGAATGAAACGGTAAATTAAAAAGCTATCAGATATAAAAAGTTATTTGTCTTTCAATATAAGCATGAGTCTGTGGGTTTGCAGTTACACGCAGCTGACACAGTTTTTAATTAGCTGATTGACATCTGATACCTGTTACAGCAATCAGAGAATTCCAGGGGTATATAAAAATGCCCAACACCACAGAGGCGGTACTTCTGATGAAACAGCCCCTGTCTTGAGGCTGAGAAACGCGTCAAGCATCCGCCCGACATCTATCCGATATCCTGGGCTCATCAAACATCCACACACAAGGAGTGTGTTCAGCGGCTCCCGCTAACAGAATACAAGTGCACGGCTTGTGGACATACAGCCGCACCTTCACATCAGTGTGTAAGGGTGTTCGGCGGCTCCCGCAGACGGAGCTACGAGCGTACGACTTACAGACATACAGCTACGCTCCGACACCAGCACTTGAAGCCTGATCTCCATCTGGTTCAATAACAGCGTCTCGACATCGACGTACAGCAGTACAACAGTGTGGGCAGCCGGCGCCCACCAATATTAAGGAGACTGCAATTAATCTTCTCACCATGGAAAGGTCTGGGTAAGCCATACACACGGGACTTTTCAAATAGCGGTCACAGCTTAAAGTCATTGTAATATATATGGAAGCATGTCCATTAGAGCTACCCAGTAAGCCTTAATTTCAGTTGGAAGTAATTAACTGCGAGCACCTAAGCTCTCCACTAAATGGTGGTCAAATTAGAACCACACCACATTCACATCATTCAAAAGTGGCTGGACTTCGAAAGAAATTCTCATTAAATCTATATGACTCATTAGTCCATGCATGGAGCTTAATATAAGGATGGTCATTTAATTAATATTGTTGCAGTCTCCACCTGAAAACAGGTGGTTATCTTTCTTCCAGGGAGTCTCTATTATATGCATATACATTGTTACCATCTGTGTTATGATTGTTTGATACATAATACATGAGTTAATTATAATACAGGATATTCGGTTTATTCACTGAATTGTGACAGTTTTTATATGTTTTTTAATAATAAATTTATTTATGCTGTTGAATGGTAGCGCTTCTCTGAGTATTCTTTGTTCTGTACGTGGTGCCTGTACGCCGAAAGTGTCCCGCAATTCTTCTGGCCACCGACAGCATCTCTTGCACGCCCCTGTCATTTTTTAAAAAATTCTGCACCACCAAATTCAAGGTATGTGCAAAACATGGGACGTGCTGGAATTTGCCCAGATTTAATGCACACACAATATTGCTGGCGTTGTCCGATGCCACAAATCCACAGGAGAGTCCAATTGGGGTAAGCCATTCCGCGATGATCTTCCTCAGTTGCCGTAAGAGGTTTTCAGTTGTGTGCGTATTCTGGAAACCGGTGATACAAAGCGTAGCCTGCCTAGGAAAGAGTTGGCGTTTGCGAGATGCTGCTACTGGTGCCGCCGCTGCTGTTCTTGCGGCGGGAGTCCATACATCTACCCAGTGGGCTGTCACAGTCATATAGTCCTGACCCTGCCCTGCTCCACTTGTCCACATGTCCGTGGTTAAGTGGACATTGGGTACAGCTGCATTTTTTAGGACACTGGTGACTCTTTTTCTGAGGTCTGTGTACATTTTCGGTATCGCCTGCCTAGAGAAATGGAACCTAGATGGTATTTGGTACCGGGGACACAGTACCTCCAACAAGTCTCTAGTTGGCTCTGCAGTAATGATGGATACCGGAACCACGTTTCTCACCACCCAGGATGCCAAGGCCTCAGTTATCCGCTTTGCAGCAGGATGACTGCTGTGATATTTCATCTTCCTCGCAAAGGACTGTTGGACAGTCAATTGCTTGGTGGAAGTAGTAAAAGTGGTCTTACGATTTCCCCTCTGGGATGACCATAGACTCCCAGCAGCAACAACAGCAGCGCCAGCAGCAGTAGGCGTTACACGCAAGGATGCATCGGAGGAATCCCAGGCAGGAGAGGAATCGTCAGAATTGCCAGTGACATGGCCTGCAGGACTATTGGCATTCCTGGGGAAGGAGGAAATTGACACTGAGGGAGTTGGTGGGGTGGTTTGCGTGAGCTTGGTTACAAGAGGAAGGGATTTACTGGTCAGTGGACTGCTTCCGCTGTCGCCCAAAGTTTTTGAACTTGTCACTGACTTATTATGAATGCGCTGCAGGTGACGTATAAGGGAGGATGTTCCGAGGTGGTTAACGTCCTTACCCCTACTTATTACAGCTTGACAAAGGCAACACACGGCTTGACAAATGTTGTCCGCATTTCTGTTGAAATACTTCCACACCGAAGAGCTGATTTTTTTGGTATTTTCACCAGGCATGTCAACGGCCATATTCCTCCCACGGACAACAGGTGTCTCCCCGGGTGCCTGACTTAAACAAACCACCTCACCATCAGAATCCTCCTTGTCAATTTCCTCCCCAGCGCCAGCAACACCCATATCCTCCTCATCCTGGTGTACTTCAACACTGACATCTTCAATCTGACTATCAGGAACTGGACTGCGGGTGCTCCTTCCAGCACTTGCAGGGGGCGTGCAAATGGTGGAAGGCGCATGGTCTTCACGTCCAGTGTTGGGAAGGTCAGGCATCGCAACCGACACAATTGGACTCTCCTTGCGGATTTGGGATTTCGAAGAACGCACAGTTCTTTGCGGTGCTTTTGCCAGCTTGAGTCTTTTCATTTTTCTAGCGAGAGGCTGAGTGCTTCCATCCTCATGTGAAGCTGAACCACTAGCCATGAACATAGGCCAGGGCCTCAGCCGTTCCTTGCCACTACGTGTGGTAAATGGCATATTGGCAAGTTTACGCTTCTCCTCCGACAATTTTATTTTAGATTTTGGAGTCCTTTTTTTACTGATCTTTGATGTTTTGGATTTTACATGCTCTGTACTATGACATTGGGCATCGGCCTTGGCAGACGACGTTGCTGGCATTTCATTGTCTCGGCCATGACTAGTGGCAGCAGCTTCAGCACGAGGTGGAAGTGGATCTTGATCTTTCCCTAATTTTGGAACCTCAACATTTTTGTTCTCCATATTTTAATAGGCACAACTAAAAGGCACCTCAGGTAAACAATGGAGATGGATGGATACTAGTATACTTATGGATGGACGAGCGACTGCCGACACAGAGGTAGCTACAGCCGTGGACTACCGTACTGTGTCTGCTGCTAATATAGACTGGATGATAATGAGATGAAATCAATATATATATATATATAATATCACTAGTACTGCAGCCTCACAGGTATATATATTTATTATGTAATGACTGATGACAGACCTGCTGGACACTGTCAGCTCAGCAGCACCGCAGACTGCTACAGTAAGCTACTATAGTAGTATGTATAAAGAAGAAGAAAAAAAAAAAACCACGGGTAGGTGGTATACAATTATGGATGGACGAGCGACTGCCGACACAGAGGTAGCTACAGCCGTGGACTACCGTACTGTGTCTGCTGCTAATATAGACTGGATGATAATGAGATGAAATCAATATATATATATAATATCACACTAGTACTGCAGCCGGACAGGTAGATATATTTATTATGTAATGACTGATGACGGACCTGCTGGACACTGTCAGCTCAGCAGCACCGCAGACTGCTACAGTAAGCTACTATAGTAGTATGTATAAAGAAGAAAGAAAAAAAAAAAACACGGGTAGGTGGTATACAATTATGGATGGACGAGCGACTGCCGACACAGAGGTAGCTACAGCCGTGGACTACCGTACTGTGTCTGCTGCTAATATAGACTGGATGATAATGAGATGAAATCAATATATATATATATAATATCACTAGTACTGCAGCCGGACAGGTATATATATTTATTATGTAATGACTGATGACGGACCTGCTGGACACTGTCAGCTCAGCAGCACCGCAGACTGCTACAGTAAGCTACTATAGTAGTATGTATAAAGAAGAAGAAAGAAAAAAGAAAAAAACGGGTAGGTGGTATACAATATTATATATATATATTATATACAATTATATATATATATTATATATATTAAACTGGTGGTGATTATTAAACTGGTGGTCAGGTCACTGGTCACACTATCAGCAACTTGCAAGTAGTACTCCTAAGCAGACAATCACAATATATATTATACTGGTGGTCAGTGTGGTCACAATGGCAGTGTGGCACTCTGGCAGCAAAAGTGTGCACTGTACGTTATATGTACTCCTGAGTCCTGCTCTCAGACTCTAACTGCTCCCCACTGTCAGTGTCTCCCCCACAAGTCAGATATACATTATACAGTCACACTATCTATCTATCACTTCAGCAAGTAGTAGTACTCCTCCTAATGCTCCCCAAAATTACTACTGTGTCTCTCTCTACTCTAGTCTCACTCTCTTCTCTATAAACGGAGAGGACGCCAGCCACGTCCTCTCCCTATGAATCTCAATGCACGTGTGAAAATGGCGGCGACGCGCGGCTCCTTATATAGAATCCGAGTCTCGCGATAGAATCCGAGCCTCGCGAGAATCCGACAGCGGGATGATGACGTTCGGGCGCGCTCGGGTTAACCGAGCAAGGCGGGAAGATCCGAGTCGCTCGGCCCCGTGTAAAAAAAAATGAAGTTCGGGCGGGTTCGGATTCCGAGGAACCGAACCCGCTCATCTCTAGTAAATACTGGCCCTGGAGACAGGCCAATGGGCTAGAACGGTCTATGCTGCCCAAACGGGTTGATAATCGTGTGATTAAATGTTTTAGGTGTGGTATGCCAGGTCATGTTATTGCCAATTGCCCAGTCACGCAAGAACCCATGCAATGTGATGCTGCCTTTGAATGTCGCAGAATGTCTTTCTTTGCTAGGTTAGCCTGTACTGTGGTACCTTTACCTGAGCTGGAAAAACAAATGTGTGATGTGTTCTTAGAGGGTAACCGGGTAGAGGCCTTGCTAGATTCAGGAAGTTTAGTTACCCTCGTGAAAGCTGGGTTAGTGAACCCCTTAAAGGTCCAGCAAATACCTATTGGGGTAACTTGCATACATGGGGATACCCAACATTATGTCACTGCTGAAGTGAATATAGAAACTTGTTGTGGGTCAGCAATTGTTAAAGTAGGACTGGTCCCCACCTTGGTGCATGAGGCCATAATAGGGAGGGATTTTCCTCATTTTTGGAAACTGTGGGAATCACGGTTATCAACAGATGTGAGAAGTAAAGAGCCAGTTGATAATACCGGTGATTTTATGGATGTACGTGTGTCTTCGGAACGTTCTGACCCTTTGCCTTTTGCTAGTTTGGCTGGGGAAGTGACAGATGGGGAGTCCAGTGAGGACCCTCTTGCTGGGAACAGAGACATAGTAGTTAGAACTGAAAGCGTGCCTGACCTGGAGGTAAAGAAGGATCTGTTTGCATCTGAACAGTTAAATCATCCTACCTTAATAAAGGCTAGAGAGAATGTTAAGGTTGTTAATGGGGAACCTGTGGTACCAGGTGACAGGGTTACGTATCCCCACATGGCGATCTGTAATGAGCTCTTGTACCACATTGTCAAAAGGGGTGAGGATGTGGTGGAATAGCTGGTAGTTCCCCAGCCTTATCGGAGAACGGTACTAGATTTAGCTCATAGTCATATTACCGCAGAACATTTAGGGGCAGAAAAAAAACACTGAAAGTTTTACAAAGGTTCTTTTGGCCAGAGGTTTATAAAGAAGTGTCTGAATATTGTTCTTCCTGTCCTGAATGCCAGTATCATGCCCCTAGACCCCATTTCAGGAGCCCACTAGTTCCCATGCCTATTATAGAGGTCCCGTTTGACAGAATAGCCATGGATCTCGTGGGGCCCTTGTTAAAGTCTGCTCGGGGCCATCAGTATATCCTGGTAATTATGGACTATGCCACTCGATATCCTGAGGCTGTCCCATTACGCACTATCACAACCAAGGCGATAGCTAGGGAGCTGGTGCAGGTTTTTAGTAGAGTGGGAATACCAAAAGAAATTTTGACTGACCAAGGTACTCCATTTATGTCAAGGATCATGAAAGAATTGTGCAAATTATTTAAGGTCACTCACCTCAGGACGTCCATCTACCATCCCCAAACTGACAGGTTGGTGGAAAGGTTTAATAAAACATTGAAAAGTATGTTAAAAAAGGTTGTTGAGAGAGATGGGAAAAACTGGGATTGTTGGTTGCCCTACTTGTTAATGGCCATCAGAGAAGTTCCTCAGTCCCCTACGGGGTTTTCTCCATTTGATTTGTTGTATGGTAGACACCCCAGAGGGCTGTTGGACATTGCCAAAGAGACGTGGGAAGGACAGCCCACTCCTTATAGAAGCGTTATTGAACATGTAACACAAATGCAGAATAGGATTGCAGCCATGGTACCTGTTGTCAGAGAGCCCAAAGTGCTCAACAGAGGGACTATAACCGGAGTGCCAAGATACGGGAAATTGCTCCTGGAGATAGAGTTCTTGTTTTGGTACCCACTGTGGAAAGCAAATTCCTAGCTAAATGGCAGGGTCCATTTGAGATTAGGGAAAAAGTGAATGAGGTTAATTACAAAGTATACCAGCCGGGAAAGAGAAAACCCGAACAAATCTACCATGTTAACTTAATCAAACCCTGGAAAGATAGGTTGTCTCTGTCAGCAGAGCCTTGCCCTTCGGTGTCTTCACCTCGGTTGCTTCCCGCAGTGAAGGTGTCAGAGACATTATCAGCTGATCAGAACAATCAGGTTAAAGAATTTCTCATCCAAAATAGGGAGATATTTTCAGAGCTGCCTGGCCGAACGACCATAATAAAACATGACATTGTCACAGAACCAGGGGTCAGGGTTCATTTAAAGCCATATAGGATTCCTGAAGCTCAGCGAGAAGCTGTTTCTAAAGAAGTTAAAACCATGTTAGAACTTGGAGTCATAGAGGAATCTAACAGTGAGTGGTCCAGTCCCATAGTGCTCATCCCGAAGCCCGACGGTAGCATACTCTTCTGTAATGACTTTCGTAAGTTAAATGAGGTGTCCAAGTTTGACGCATACCCCATGCCCCGTGTGGATGAGCTTATAGAAAGGCTGGGAACAGCCAGGTTTCTCACCACGTTGGACCTGACCAAAGGTTACTGGCAAATACCTTTATCTGATAGCGCAAAAGAAAAAACAGCCTTTTCGGTTCCGCAAGGGCTGTACCAGTATAAGATGTTACCCTTTGGGTTGCATGGGGCTCCAGCAACCTTTCAACGGGCGATGGATAAAATTTAGAGGCCCCATAGAAAATATGCAGCTGCCTATTTGGATGATGTGGTAATTTACAGTACAGACTGGGGGTCCCATTTGGTTAAAGTACAAGCAGTACTGGACTCAACAGGTAAGGGCTTTTTTGGGAATAACTGGGTACTATAGACGGTTTATTCCCAATTTTGCGACCACAGCGGTGCCGTTGTCAGACCTTACCAAAGGGAAGCAGTCAAATATGGTGAAATGGAACCCTGATGCAGAAAAAGCGTTCCAAGCGTTAAAAGTGGCTTTGTGTTCACAACCGGCGTTGATAACACCAGATTTTTCAAAATAATTTGTGGTACAGACAGATGCCTCAGAGGTAGGGATAGGCGCTGTGTTGTCCCAAACCAGAGATGGGGACGAACACCCTATCATTTATTTGAGTAGGAAACTCAATGAGCATGAAATAAGGTATGCCATTGTGGAAAAGGAGGCTTTGGCCATTAAGTGGGCACTAGATACCTTGAGATATTACCTCTTGGGTAGACAATTCAGACTAGTGACGGATCATGCCCCTTTAAAATGGATGTATGTAAATAGAGGCAAGAATGCTCGTGTAACTAGATGGTTTCTAGCGTTGCAGGATTTTAAGTTTACTGTCGAACATAGACCGGGTACACAATTGGCCAACGCAGATGCATTGTCCCGCATCTTCTGTTTGGGGGCTACAAGTGTTCCGGCCCCTAGGTCGAAACAGGGAAGGGGGATATGTGACAAGAACACTGGGATAGTGTTTGAGGGCAGGTATGTTTGTCCCAGGTTCTTGTCTTACATGTATTAGAAAAATGAAAACTTCTAGGAATATGTTTTGTTTTGTTTTGTTAGAACCTTTTCAGTTTGCTGGAAAAGCTGGGTAAGGGCCCTGAAAGAGAGATGGGGCAAGTTCCAGACATTGGGCCCAGTTCGGGTCTTTGGCCTCACAGAAGGCTAATCAGGCTTTCAGCTGTGTAAGAGTGTTATAGAGCTGCTGGCCTGATTAGGGTGTGCAGACTGCCTGGGAAGACTGCAGGATCTCTGTGAGAGAAACACGCTTCCTGATACAAGTGAGCTGTACAGTGTACTGGAGAACTCTATGTTTTTTTGTTTAGTGATAGTTAGGAACATCTTGTGTTTAGTTAGTGCCGGACAGGCAAGGTATTTTCTTTTGCTGTTTGTTTTATTTTCTGTATAATAAAACTGGCTGGGGCCAATTGTACCGGAAACTGGACTTGTGTGGTTCCTCAGCTGCTGCAGGCTGCCATTTATCCCAGGAAACGGCACCTTTTACCCTTACAGTGTTACAATATATATACACACACACACACACACACACACACACACGTGGCGTAACTTGTATAAGGGGTACTACTGTGTGGCGTAATGTGTATAAGAGATACTACTGTGTGGCGTAACGTGAATGACGGACACTACTGTGCGGTGTAATGCGAGTAAGGGGCATTACCATGTGGTATAATTTGAATTGTGGGTACTATTGTGTTGCCACACACTTTTTCAGTCTCCCCCATTTTAAATATGTGTGGGGGGGAGGGGGGGTGCCAGTCTCTTACTTTGCCAGGGACGCTCCGACCCCTAGATTCACCCCTGTCTGCCACACCTGCAGTTTGGCATGGTTATGTCATGTTGTGTGCTTTTTTTTGCTTTACTTACAAACCTAAGCAGCTCACTTCATACAGATTCTACGTGATTCACAGAAGAACAAAAAAATATAATAATAAATCCCTATGGAGATCATTTAAACAGGAAAGCTGAGCCAATATATACTCTGGCATCAGTGGCGTAAGTTCGTCACAGTTGCCCGGAGGCAAGATAAATATTGGTGCCCCCCTAATTCCTATATTAATATAAATATGTGTGTGTGTGTGTGTGTGTGTGTGTGTGTGTGTGTGTGTGTGTGTGTATGGGGTGTTCTGAAAAAAATGTATATACTGTATTTATACATTTAATTGTCTTTTAATTTAAATCACACATTTCTAAGCAGTCATACCTAGGATTAGAACCCATGACCTGTTACACTGACAGCAGACACTTTACTGATGTAGCTATTTGCTTCTGTACAAGAAGTATGAGAATTCTAACTATATGAAGTTACGTGTAATTGTCAGAGAAGTATCTTCATATAGTTCAAATTCTCATATTTCCTATACAGAAGCAAACAGCTTCCTAAGTAAGGTATCAGCTTCCAGTGCAATAGGATGTGGTTTGTAATCCTGGGTGTAATACTTGTAAAATGTGTATCTACAGTATAATAAAAAGAGTGTGATTTGTAAGGTGCAGGGACCAGTGAGGAAGTTGGCCACTGAAAAGATAGCGGCAGCTATCAATCAACTTAATTCAGTGGTGTCACAGAATGGGAGGATAGGTGCCCCCCTTCAGAGCAGGAGCCCGGCGGCAGATGACTCCGTTGCCTCCCAGAGTTCTGCCTCTGTCTGGCATATCTCTTTGCACTGTGCCTGAAAATATGAGGCAGGACTTTACAATTGGAGAGTGCTCACATAAAAAAATAAAAAAATGATTTAAGCTAAACCCCCTTAGGCATGATAACAATAAAATATTTTTGTAGCCTACTTACTTACATTTGCTAGACATTAATACAAGAAATTATCAGGCAGTGTAATAATATATTTGGATATGGATTCAAATATTTTAAAATAGAGCACTGAATCCAATTAGCGACGAATCCCAGAGTGAAGTCCCATGTTATATCCATGCACACTTTGCAGATATATTTGCCAAACTTGTTCCAGATACTCGCACAATTCAATTAGGCAGTGTGTGACCCTGTGTATATGAAATATGTGAAAGAGCTGGGAAATCATCCTGAATCTCCCAAAAAGTGGAAAATAAGATAGCAGGATGGTGTAAATCGCTGTTAGTGGATGTAAAGTATTGGTGGCTTCTAAATTTTGGAAATGGTCAATTTTTGCAACTATTATAAATGATGTGGCATAATAGCTAGCAACTCTATTTCAGCAAATAAAAGTGCCCAGAGTATTCTGTGGTACATTAAAATACCTTTGTAGTGAATTTTAAGTTTGCCAAATGCTGGAAAAAGATTCTTGCCACTTCCATCTGCAAGTTCAAAAACAATTTCCCACCAATACAACATGCGATATACATGTCCCACATCAATCAAACCATTTTTGTACTTTTTCGTGAACATTATAAGAAAAATGGCATGCCTTTAAGCATCCTAATGGCTGATGGATAACCATGTGCATTTATAAACCCTTAACCCTAAAATAAAGACTCAGAGACTTAGTTTTGGCAGAAATTGTTAGCTGATATATTAAAAAAATCAATTAATCTTTATTCAGTGGTGGCCAAGAAAGAACAGCTAACTTCTACCCCAACCCGTACAACTGTACCAACTTAAAACTCAGCCTAAACATCAAAACGGTATCCACTCAACCTTATACCTTGACTACCCACCCGTCCAGGTAGTGTCGCTGTTCCCGACCGGGTGATCCAGCAGATGCATAGAGTCAACAAAGGTGAGCGCACCAACCAAACCTGAAATAATCATTAAAACATCTAGATAAGACCTAAAAACAACCTGCCATTCTTTCCCACCAAAGCGAAGTTCCTGACCCAGCAACTTTGCCCCACCACCACAAAACCTAACGAACCGAAGACACCCCAACAAAAAGATACTAAAAAAAATACACAAACCTTCCCTATCCAAATGTACTCCATCAGGCCAGAAAAGATAGCGATACCTAAACCTGATTCTCTCATGCAGCACAATCACACCACCAGCATCCAGCACCCACTTACCACAGCCGAATTAAGCCTTCAAAGCACTCCACTGCATACCTCTGACACCCAACCACCTCTCTTCATCAGTGCCAGGAAAGACAAGTGCCTCACCAGAGGACACAAACCTAGCCACCCAGTACACAAAGGCGTGGCCTACCACCCAGACCTTGCACCTATCACCCACCAAACCTATAGGGAAGGGAAAAAAGAAAAAAAATAGGTTAGTATGGACATGTAATATGAGACCATACCGGTAGACTATATAGGAGGATCTGCCAAAAGAAAAATTTTGCAAAGTACATGACATACTGTATATGACCAGCAACATGCAATATGAAGAAACAGAGACACACAAAGGGGAAAGAGTACGAACAAAGGGGGGAGGAACGGGAGCACACAGGTAAAACTTGAAAGGAGGAAAAAACATAAAACCTGCTGAGGGACATATAATTGGAGCCAATTAGCCGAATCAAAGAAGAAGCCAAATTAAATCCGTCAGTCCAGTTAAAAGATCATTAAAAATGCCATACACACTGCTGCCAGCAGCCGTGTGTAGCTAATCCCCAAGTAGGATGGACAGGGGAAGACAAACATATAAACTACAACAACCAAAACATGACATAAACAAGAAAACCACAGTAAATAAACATCCACACAATAAATCGGATCTAATATAACGCATATAACTGGTAGAGCTCCAACGACCCAAAACTTTGATATCACCAATGAGCAAACTGGCCACCGCTGAGGCCGCACCTATACAAAAGGAGTGAGTACCAAAGTCGCGAGGGGAAAGGTCAACACTGGAAAGGCAGCGACGCAGCATCCAACTAAACTGATATTTAGTTAGAGGCGAGTCATCATAGTGCAACAACCAAGAACCCTCCGAGGAAGGCCTGACTGAGGCATAATGAACAGCCGGAGACACTGGACAGACGCTCGAGGACAATGAGGGACCCACGGAAACCCATTTCCCACGAGACATCTGATCTGTTTTAGACCGCCGAATCCGACACCAGAGGGACTTATCGACAAGGCGAACATCCGAACGAAGCAATATCGCATGCAATTTCTTGGAGGGTGCAACCAGCTTCGAAAACCTGAAAAGTGCTGTGGTAAGCCATTGAAAAAGCCAAACAAAACAGCAGGGACTCAAAGGCCGAGTCAGCTACACTCTCAACTGCCCCAGTACAGTGGGGAGGAGCGACGCATCAATGGGACGCCTGCTATCCAGGGGTACACGAATTACCTGCGCCCAACCTTTCATGGCTTTCATGGCTTTCGCTTTCGTCAGGTAAGAGCTGCCAAATAAAAGAAAGCATCCGACAATGTCCGCTCTTACCTGAAAGCCCTCGGCCCCTGAAGAAAGCTTACCACTCCATCCAAGCCTGGTAATATGCCTGAAAGGTATTCAAGGCAATGGAATGCTCTGCTAACCCCTCCTAGCCGGCTTGATTACCTGCCAAACATAAGGGGGGCAGAGAACCCCAACAACATCAGCAAGAGGTGCAAGTGCATGGAATGTATCCCATTAGCACCGAGATAATGCATCGACCATGCCATTATCCACACCGGGGACGTGCTGCGCTCGAAAGAGCACATTGTAATGCAAGCATTGCAAGACTCGCAATACCAGTAAGGATTTGGCCCTTTGATTATTGATCATGTGCACCACGCCTAGGTTATCACACCTGCACAGGATGCTGCGATCGTGCAACTGTCCACCCCAAACCTCCATAGCCACCATGATAGAAAAGAGCTCCAACAACAAAAGATCTCTAGTCTCTCTCGAACCAGCACCGCGGCCACAAAGAAGTGCACCAAGAACCTGCCAGAAAACATCCAAAACCCACAGAACCTGCTGCGTCCGTGATTAACTGCAAGCTAGAATTATCGACCACGGGAGTCAACCAGATCCGAACACCATTAAAGTAATCTAGAAACTGTGCCCAAACGGCCAGGTCTCGCTTTATCTCGATCGACAACCTAATCAAGTGATGAGACCTAGTGACAAACGCGGTGGGCCGTTCCAATTTACGGCAAAAGAGACTGCCCATAGAGATGACTCTGCAGGCAAAATTCAACAGGCCCAAAAGCGATTGGGCCTGCCTAAGCGTAACCTTACGTGCTGCAACACACAGCAGGATGCATTTGCACTTCTCCGTCTTATCCCTGCAATAGCCTGCCGCAGTGTCAATTTGGATCCCCAAAAAAGACAAACAGGAAATGGGGTCCCTCCTTTTCTCCGCCACGATAGGAACACCAAAATGATAAAGCAAGGCTCGTAAACTAAAAAGGAGCTCGGAGCAACAACCGGAATCTGCCGGACCAACGCAAAAGAAATTGTCTAAGTAATGTGCGAGACCCCGACTTCCCCGATGAAAACTCGATACACCAATGCAAAAAGGAACTGAACTTCTCAAAAAGGCACAGGAAACAGAATATCCCATTGGCAAGCACTTGTCAATTAAATATTGATCCTGGATGCGGAAGCTCATAAACTAAAAATGAATCAGGGTGAAGCAGAAGCATCCAAAAAGCCGATTCAACATCAATCTTAGCCATGAGGTCCCTGGGCCCATAGGCCCAATCCATATCCAGAGCATCCTCAAACGATTGATAGCCCACCGAGCAATACTCGTGGGGGGGATGGCATCGACGGAGCACCCTGACGGGTAAGAAAGATGTTGAATGAGCCGAAACTTACCCGGGGCCTTTTTCAGAACAACACCCACTGGAGAAATAATCAAATCCTCCAACGGGGGCTGAGAAAAAGGACCCGCCATGCAGCCAAGCTGGATCTCCTTATCCACCTTGCCACGCAGCACATCTGGAAAAGACTGGGCTGACCGCAGGTTACGATAAGAGCCAACATGAACTACCCCTGGACAGGCAACCGAAAACTAGTAACAGATGTACAGGCAAAATTCTTAAAGCTATGTATGCAAATGCTAGGAGCTTAGGAGACAAAATTCCAGAGCTAATTGCAATAATGACAAGGGATAATAAGAATTTACTTACCGATAATTCTATTTCTCGTAGTCCATAGTGGATGCTGGGAACTCCGTAAGGACCATGGGGAATAGCGGCTCCGCAGGAGACTGGGCACAAAAGTAAAACTTTAGGACTACCTGGTGTGCACTGGCTCCTCCCCCTATGACCCTCCTCCAAGCCTCAGTTAGGATACTGTGCCCGGACGAGCGTACACAATAAGGAAGGATTTTGAATCCCGGGTAAGACTCATACCAGCCACACCAATCACACCGTACAACTTGTGATCTGAACCCAGTTAACAGCATGATAACAGAGGAGCCTCTGGAAAGATGGCTCACAACAACAATAACCCGATTTAGTTAACAATAACTATGTACAAGTATTGCAGACAATCCGCACTTGGGATGGGCGCCCAGCATCCACTACGGACTACGAGAAATAGAATTATCGGTAAGTAAATTCTTATTTTCTCTGACGTCCTAGTGGATGCTGGGAACTCCGTAAGGACCATGGGGATTATACCAAAGCTCCCAAACGGGCGGGAGAGTGCGGATGACTCTGCAGCACCGAATGAGAGAACTCCAGGTCCTCCTCAGCCAGGGTATCAAATTTGTAGAATTTAGCAAACATGTTTGCCCCTGACCAAGTAGCTGTTCGGCAAAGTTGTAAAGCCGAGACCCCTCGGGCAGCCGCCCAAGATGAGCCCACCTTCCTTGTGGAATGGGCTTTTACAGATTTTGGCTGTGGCAGGCCTGCCACAGAATGTGCAAGCTGAATTGTACTACAAATCCCATGAGCAATAGTCTGCTTAGAAGCAGGAGCACCCAGCTTGTTGGGTGCATACAGGATAAACAGGGAGTCAGATTTTCTGACTCCAGCCGTCCTGGAAACATATATTTTCAGGGCCCTGACAACGTCCAGCAACTTGGAGTCCTCCAAGTCCCTAGTAGCCGCAGGCACCACAATAGGCTGGTTCAGGTGAAACGCTGAAACCACCTTAGGGAGAAATTGTGGACGAGTCCTCAATTCTGCCCTGTCCGTACGAAAAATCAGGTAAGGGCTTTTATAAGATTAAGCCGCCAATTCTGACACGCGCCTGGCCAAAGCCAGGGCCAACAGCATGACCACTTTCCATGTGAGATATTTCAAATCCACAGATTTAAGCGGTTCAAACCAATGTGATTTTAGGAACCCCAAAACTACATTGAGATCCCAAGGTGCCACTGGAGGCACAAAAGGAGGCTGTATATGCAGCAACCCCCTTGACAAACATCTGAACTTCAGGAACTGAAGCCAGTTCTTTCTGGAAGAAAATCGACAGGGCCGAAATCTGAACCTTAATGGCTCCTAATTTTAGGCCCATAGACACTCCTGTTTGCAGGAAATGCAGGAATCGACCCAGTTGAAATTCCTCCGTTGGGGCCTTCCTGGCCTCGCACCACGCAACATATTTCCGCCAAATGCGGTGATAATGCTTTGCGGTCACATCCTTCCTGGCTTTGATCAGGGTAGGAATGACTTCTTCCAGAATGCCTTTTTCCTTCAGGATCCGTCGTTCAACCGCCATGCCGTCAAACGCAGCCGCGGTAAGTCTTGGAACAGACAGGGTCCTTGCTGGAGCAGGTCCCTTCTTAGAGGTAGAGGCCACGGGTCCTCTGTGAGCATCTCTTGAAGTTCCGGGTACCAAGTCCTTCTTGGCCAATCCGGAGCCACGAGTATAGTTCTTACTCCTCTCCGTCTTATAATTCTCAGTACCTTGGGTATGAGAGGCAGAGGAGGGAAACACATACACTGACTGGTACACCCATGGTGTTACCAGAGCGTCCACAGCTATTGCCTGAGGGTACCTTGACCTGGCGCAATACCTGTCCAATTTTTTGTTGAGGCGGGACGCCATCATGTCTACCTTTGGTTTTTTACAACGGTTTACAATCATGTGGAAGACTTCTGGGTGAAGTCCCCACTCTCCCGGGTGGAGGTCGCACTAGCCCTTTGGGGAGACAGAGGGAGAGTATGCCAGCACACACCAGAGCGCTATATATATACAGGGATAACCTTATAGAAGTGTTTTTCCCCTTATAGCTGCTGTTTTATTTATACTGCGCCTAATTAGTGCCCCCCTCTCTTGTTTTACCCTTTTCTGTAGTGCAGGACTGCAGGGGAGAGTCAGGGAGACGTCCTTCCAGCGAAGCTGTGAGGGAAAATGGCGCCCGTGTGCTGAGGAGATAGGCTCCACCCCCTTCTCGGCGGACTTTTCTCCCGCTTTTTGCTGTATTCTGGCAGGGGTTAAAATACATCCATATAGCCCTGGGGGTTATATGTGATGTATTTTCGCCAGCCAAGGTGTTTCTATTGCTGCTCAGGGCGCCCCCCCCAGCGCCCTGCACCCTCAGTGACCGGAGTGTGAAGTGTGCCTGAGGAGCAGTGCTGTGCGCTACCTTGGTGAAGACTGATGTCTTCTGCCGCCGATTTTCCGGACCTCTTCTTGCTTCTGGCTCTGTAAGGGGGCCGGCGGCGCGGCTCTGGGACCGGACTCCGAGGCTGGGCCTGTGTTCGGTCCCTCTGGAGCTAATGGTGTCCAGTAGCCAAGAAGCCCAAGCTGGCTGCAAGCAGGCAGGTTCGCTTCTTCTCCCCTTAGTCCCTCGATGCAGTGAGCCTGTTGCCAGCAGGTCTCACTGAAAATAAAAAACCTAAAACTAAACTTTTACTAAGAAACTCAGGAAAGCCTCCTAGAATGCACCCTTCTCGGCCGGGCACAAAAATCTAACTGAGGCTTGGAGGAGGGTCATAGGGGGAGGAGCCAGTGCACACCAGGTAGTCCTAAAGCTTTACTTTTGTGCCCAGTCTCCTGCAGAGCCGCTATTCCCTATGGTCCTTACGGAGTTCCCAGCATCCACTAGGACGTCAGAGAAAACCTGGATATTGTGGAAATTACAGAGTCATGGTGCAATGAGAATAATGACTGGGACATAGCTATACCAGGATACAATTTATGTAGGAAGATTAGAATGGGAAGAATAGGAGAAGGGGTAGCAATGTATGTGAAAAAAAGCATAAATGCCACTTTAATACAAAATATTGAAGATAAAACTGAGGCCCTTTGGGTCACCACAGAAACCGGGGAGAAGGATATTATTTACATTGGGGTGATCTATAGACCATCAGGTCAGGGGCAGGATTTGGACAGGAACCTATTGTTGGACATCACTAAAATGGCTTTAAAGGGAGAAGTCATAATGATGGGAGACTTGAATTTACCTGATGTAAATTGGGAGGGATATTTTGCAAGTTCAGCTACAAGTGGCAAATTTCTAAATTTCTTACAGTGAGCATCTTTCAAGCAATTGGTGAGGGAGCCCACTAGCAAAGACTCAATATTAGATTTAATTCTCACAAATGGTGACAGGATATCAGACATATATGTGGGTGAGCACCTGGGATCCAGTGATCAAGCAGTATGGTTTAGTATAAAGACAGGATCCAACGCCTGTCACACAAAAACAAAGGTGTTGGATTTAGGAATGCTGACTTTGCAAAAATGGGGAGATGTTTAAGTGATTCATTGGTGGACTTTAGGGACTTGGAAGGAGTGCAGGAGAAGTGGGAAAAACTGAAAAGTGCAATAATAAGGGCAACAGACCTTTGTATCGAAAGGGTTAGGAAAAGCAACAGGAAAAGGAAGTCAGTGTGGGTCACAAAATAAGTATCAACTGGTGTGAAATAAAAAAAGATGACTTTTAGGTAATACAGACTCAAAATAATAACGACAAAGAGGTGTATCTTGACAGACGTAAGGATGCTAAGAAAGTTATCAGACGTGCAAAGGCAGAAGCTGAGGAGAAAATGGCCCAGTCAGTAGATAAAGGGGGCAAAACTTTTTTTTAAGTATATAAATGAAAGGAGAAAATCAAATGGAGGAATAATAAGACTTAAGACAAAGAGTGAGAATTTGGTGGAGGGAGACAAGGCAATTGCAGATCATCTAAATCATTACTTTTCTTCAGTATTAACTACAGAAGGAGAAGGGAAGGGGCCACAGTTAAGGCGCAAGGACATTCATAAAAATAAGGTAGATGAAGCTACATTTACAGAGGAGAAGGTCCTAACAGAACTTTCAAAACTAAAAGTGGATAAATCAATGAGGCCAGATGGGATACACCCAAGGATACTAAAAGATCTAAAAGATTTGCTGGTGGTACCATTAACAAAATTATTTAACCAGTCACTAAATACAGGTGCCATTCCAGGGGACTGGAAAAGAGCGAATGTAGTTCCACTGTACAAAAGTGGAAGCAAGGAAGAAGCAAGTAACTACAGACCAGTGAGCCTTACATCAGTAGTAGGGAAAGTAATGGAAAAACTATTAAAAGAAAGAGTTGTGGAATATCTTAAATCAAACAATTTACAGGATCCAAAACAGCATGGATTTACTGGTGGGAGATCATGCCAAACAAATCTTATTGACTTTTTTGACTCTGTGATGAAAATAATAGATTAAGGGGGAGCTGTAGATGTAGCATATCTAGACTTTAGTAAGGCATTTGGCACCGTCCCACATTGCAGACTGCTAAATAAACTTGAAAGCATGGGGGTGAATTATAAAACAGTTAAATGGATAAGAACCTGGTTGCAGGATAGGAAACAGACTGTTGTAGTAAATGGAGTTCAATCTTTGGAAGGAAATGTTACCAGTGGAGTACCCCAAGGATCTGTACTTGGTCAATTTCTCTTTAATATCTTTGTTGGTGACATTGCAAATGGTATTAAAGGGAAAGTATGTCTTTTTGCAGATGATACAAAGATTTGCAACAGGGTAGACACACCGGGAGCGGTAAAACAAATTATTGATGACCTAGCTAGGCTTGAGAAATGGTCAAGAACGTGGCAACTACAGTTTAATGCAAAAAAATGCAAAATCATGCACTTGGGTCTCAAAAACCCAAAGGCTAAATATAGTATCAAGGGTACTATAATGGAAACTACTGAGGAGGAAAGGGATTTAGGAGTCACTATTTCAAGTGACTTAAAGGCAGGAAAGCAATGCAATAAAGCAATGAGAAAGGCAAGTCAGATGCTTGGTTGCATAGCGAGAGGAATCAGTAGCAGGAAAAAAGAAGTAATAATGCCACTGAATAGGTCATTGGTGCGGCCTCATCTTAAATACTGTGTCCAGTTCTGGAGACCATGTCTCCAGAAGGATATAAAAACATTAGAGTGTGTACAAAGAAGGGCAACTAAAATGGTGCATGGCCTACATCACAAAACTTACCCGGAAAGGCTAAAAGATCTTAACATGTAAAGTTTGGAGAAGAGAAGGGAAAGGGGGGACATGATAGAAACTTTCAAATATACCAGGGGTTTTAACAAAGTTCAGGAGGGAAACTTTCTTCAAAGGAAGAGGAGTATTAGAACTCGAGGACATACACTGAAACTGGAGGGAGGCAGGTTCATGGGAAATTTAAGGAAAAATTACTTCACAGAAAGGGTAGTGGACAAGTGGAATAGCCTCCCATCAGAGGTGGTAGAGGCTAAGACTGTAGAGCAATTTAAACATGCTTGGATAGGCATATGAATATCCTTACAAAGAATTAAGGTTTCAAAAAGGGTTGAGATTACCTAAAGGATAAAAAAGGGGCAGACTAGATAGGCCAAGTTGTTATCTGCCATCAAATTCTAAAGGAAACTCGCAACATCCTAATCCACATACCAGGACAACCACTTACCCATAGCCTCCAGCCGTATCAGGGTGGGAGCCCCACTCAGATGATGCCACGGTAGCGGGCTTGGCAGGAACGGGATTGCTCACTCTCGGGGCAGAGCGCCCACCACGAAAGCAGTTGGAGGCAGGGTGGACCCCGCCACAACACAAGCAGAGGTGTCAAAAAGTACACCATTGCCCAACAGGACACGCAAAGTTATTGAAGGCCGGTCCCGGCCCTTGAGCACGACTAGGCCCCCCAAACCACTGTACAAGCGGAACCTCCCCAAAAGTCCGCGACCCCCCCAGAGGGCAAATGGAACAGGGTCCGCGGTGGGCCGTGGGCCCTCTACCTCATCCTGATGCATCCTGGAAACCTCCATCCATACCTCAACATCTTTACAGCCAAAGTCCATGACCCTCAAACAATCCTGCATGCGCCTAAACTGGTCATCATAGGCCCTCCAGATGACGCCCGGATACTTGCGATGCATGTCGTGAATCAAGTGTAGGTATGTTCACCCGAATGATCTTTTAGATAACAGGCTGCAAAGACGCAGAACACAGCCAACCAAGCATCATAAGATTTAAAAGCCTCAACACCAACACTCCCTTTTGCCTTAGCGGCTTTAAACTCCTTCTTTGCTTCGTCAGTGAACGTGAACATATCAACAAAATCGTCCTTTTGAAATGTTTTGCGACAGCTCTCGCGCAACCCGCGCATCACAGCCATGTAGTCACAATTGAGCACTCCAGGCAGGTTACGCCACTTCCTTTCCCTGTGGGAAAGCTCAGCAGCCCTCTTGCACTTAGCGTGTTGCTTGCGCTTGCCCGCCTCCTTCTTCGCATATGACTGCATACAGCAGCGCCGTCAGTCCCAGGCCACCTCCCACCAACATGGCTGCCATCCCTCACAGACCCAACATCCCCCCCGTAAACCCCGGACAGCCGCAGCTGAGGCCACATCAGTGCCACCTACCCATCCTGCCCCACGGCTCCACCCCCCAAGTTCCACAGGCCAGGGAGGTGCGAGACCCAGGCCCCCGATCCCCACCGGCGCCGCACCCTCCCACCCACAGGAGACACATACAGGGCCTGGTAAGTGGCAGCCGCCAGCCCAAATGCTGCCCCCGCCCATCCACCACCTGCCGCAGGCCTCCCACGCTGTGTCCCGCTCCCCTCAGCAAGGCCGGAAGTGGGTGCTGTAAATGGCATTTTGGCAAATTTATGTTTCTCCTCAGCCATTTAATCTTATTTTTTGGGGTCATTTTACTGAACTTTTGCTTTGTGGATCTGACATGCCCTCTACTATGACATTGGGCATCGGCCTTGGTAGACGATGTTGATGCCATTTCATCGTCTATGTCATGACAACTGGCAGCAGCTTCAGCACTAGGAGGAACTGGTTCTTGATCTTTCCCTATTTTATCCTCCAAATTTTTGTTTTCCATTATTTTTCTGCAGTTATATAACACAACGGGGGTCATTCCGAGTTGATCGCTATCTGAAAGTGTTTGCTACGCTGCGATGATGCAAAAAAACGGCACCTCTGCGCATGCGTATGCGGAGCAATGCGCACGCGCGACGTATTTTCACAATGACCGATGTAGTTTTACACATGGTCTAGCGAAGCTTTTCAGTCGCACTGGTGGCCGCAGAGTGATTGACATGAAGTGGGCGTTTCTGGGTGTCAACTGGCTGTTTTCAGGGAGTGTTCGAAAAAACGCAGGCGTGCCAGGAAAAACACAGGCATGGCTGGCCGAACGCAGGACGTGTTTGTGACGTCAAAACAGGAACTGAATAGTCTGAAGTGATCACAAGCGCTGAGTAGGTCTGAAGCTACTCTGAAACTGCACAAAATCATTTTGTAGCTGCTGTGCGATCCTTTCGTTCGCACTTCTGCTAAGCTAAAATACACTCCCAGTGGGAGGTGGCATAGCGTTTGCACGGCTGCTAAAAACAGCTAGCGAGCGAACAACTTGGAATGACCCCCAATATGCGGCACAGGTGAGCGTACCCCTACACCACACAGGGCAAACCCTGTCAAAATTATATTTGGATTAAATGTTAATAACCCCTTTATTTGGAGTAAATAATATACAGTACAGGATACTACCACTGGTCTGATGCAGGACAACACAGCGACACTGTAAGGGACTTATTATACAGCAGCACTGGACATATGGCAGCAGAGGACACCACAACTGTGACTGGTCACTGGACTGACTGATGCACAGGACACTACCACTGGTCTGATGCAGGACAACACAGCAACACTGTAAGGGACTTATTATACAGCAGCACTGGACATATGGCAGCAGAGGACACCACCACTGAGAATGGTCACTGGACTGACTGATGCACAGGACACTACCGCTGGTCTGATGCAGGACAACACAGCAAATACTGTAAGAGACTTATTATACAGCAGCACTGGACATATGGCAGCAGAGCACACAACCACTGTGACTGGTCACTGGACTGATTGATGCACAGGTCACTACCACTGGTCTGATGCAGGACAACACAGCAACACTGTAAGGGACTTATACAGCAGGATTGGACATATGGCAGCAGAGGATACCACCACTGTGACTGGTCACTGGACTGACTGATGCACAGGTCACTACCACTGGTCTGATGCAGGACAACACATCAACACTGTAAGGGACTTATACAGCAGGACTGGACATATGGCAGCAGAGGACACCACCACGGTGACTGGTCACTGGACTGACTGATGAACAGGACACTACCACTGGTCTGATGCAGGACAACACAGCAAAACCGTATGGGACTTTTAGAGCAGCACTGGACATATGGCAGCAGAGGACATTACCACTGTGACTGGTCACTGAAGCAGCTAAGACACTACACTGGACTGACTGATGATCAGGACACTACCACTGGTCTGATGCAGGACAACACAGCAAACACTGTAAGGGACTTATACAGCAGCATTGGACATATGGCAGCAGAGGACACCACCACGGTGACTGGTCACTGGACTGACTGATGATCAGGGCACTTCCACTGGTCTGATGCAGGACAACACAGCAACACTGTAAGGGACTTATAGAGCAGCACTGGACATATGGCAGCAGAGGACATTACCACAGTGACTGGTCACAGGACTGACTGACGCAGCTAAGACACTACACTGGACTGAGCAGCACAAGAAAGCACTATAATCGCCACCCAACTTTCCCGCCCACACAGACACTGAGGACGGAGACACGTCCTCTCACTACACTCTCCAGGACTGCCGTGAAAATGGCGGCAACGCGCGGCTCCTTATATGGAATCCAAACCCCCGTGAGAATCCAACAGCAGGATGATGACGTTTTGCCTCGTTCTGATTTCCGAGTCAGTCGTCAGATCCGGCCCGAGTCAGGCTCGGATTTGGGCTTGGGTAGTGAAGTTCGGTAGGGTTCGGTTCTCTGAGAACTGATCCCGCTCATCTCTAGTTCATACTGTGCCATATTACAGTGCCCTTCAGTTCAAATACTGATACATTACAGTGGCCCAGCTCTTTTTATGTAAAATGATCGCGCTCTTCACATTACAATGGGCAGATCGGATTATGATACATTATAGTGGCAGTTCATATTGTACCACATTACAGTGCCCACTTACTATTATAACATCAACTACATACTCATCTCACTGAAAATGTAATGACACACAACTCAGGCTGAGCAATGGATTAGACCCTATTGCTAAGCAGGCATATCTTGAAAATTGATATGCAAATTTATAACCTGGCTACAGGCCCCTTAAGCCTCTGGGCCCCATACTAATGGCACACCTTGCACCCACTATAGTTACACGCATGAGACACAGGTTAAGTAGTCAACACTCTTGATGATTAGGAGGGTGGCACAGCTCTAAGACTTATCACAAATCATTTTGAATAGGCTGACAAGCTGGTGAGTTCTGACAATTTAAATCCATAAGCTTACATTCTGCACAGCTTTATAAATAGCATCCTGAAAGTTATTAGCAATTATCAGCAGTAGATGTCACAAAAAGACCTACAGCAGGCTCCTCAATCTCCGCTATCTTTCACAGCCAAGATCATGTAAAATTTAGTTGTACACCCATTATTCTTACTTTACTATGTAGCCCAAAGTTAACTATTCTAATTAAATGTCCTGTAATTATCCCAGGTGCCTCACAAAATGTAAATTCAAAATAAGCAGCTAGTAATGTGGTACGTGAGAGATAAAACTAGGTGTCCATAAGAGGGCTGCGTATGACGTGTGGGCTGTTTTGTTCTAGTTTGGCACTTTGGGGTTCCAAATCTTTCAGTCTGGTAATACTGTATAACATGCATTAAATGGGTGTGGTTCATTGGGTCGACAGCCACTATTGGTCGACAGTGAGTAGGTAGACACCTGAAATAGGTTGATATGCTTATGAGGTCGACACATCAAAGGTCGACATGGAAAAAGGTCGACATTAGGTTTAAAAAAAAAGTGTGTTGTTTTCTTCATAACGTGAACGGAAAACCCCAATTAGTTCACCTTGTACCCTCCCAATCGTACTACACATGGATCGTAAAGTACGAAAAAGTTGAAAAAATTATTATTATTATTTTTTTAGAATACTCATGTCGACATTTTCATGTGTTAACATTTGCCATGTCAACCTACTGATCATGTCGACCTAAAGACCGGATACCGCAGTAAATATGGCACCGATTGCACAAACTTCTTCTTTTAGCACACAATCCCTGTATTACTGAATTGTATTATGCCATGAAAACGTTTTCATAGTAAGGAAAATGATAGCATACGTAGTTTTAGTTCTCATTACAGATTAACAGATCTGGGAGATGATGCAGAAATGTTCCTTGTTATCACAGCTTTATAGCCTGCTTCTGTACATCTGTTGTAGAATTCATAAAAAAAATGATCAGACATTTAAATAATCCATTGTGGCTTGGAAATTTCATATTGTTTTGGTGCATTAAAACCTGGATGAAAAGCCGGTATATTTCACATTTGCAATATCCTAAATAGCGTAACATCTGGGGTGTGTTTCTGTTTATTTTTCCTTGTTCCTTTAAATTTAGTTGGAAGTTATGATGTGCATGAAATGAAAAAAAATCTTGCAAGTGACAGGTGTTAGTCCAAGCTGACAAAATATCTAAGAATATGTTCATATTCATGCTTAAGATGGTCTTCAAAATGCCTTAAAGGCACAGTCCTGCTTTCTGCTTTAACAGATTGCCAGAGTTATGTGTTCAGCTACACATATACAATTTACATTTAAAAGCTGATGTTCTCTAGAATATCAGATACAAATAAGCCATCTTTTTCTTTATGTTACACAGTAAATGTTTTTGTGTAGGCTTTATTATCGACTTATAAGCACGTGATAAATAAATACTAATGGAAAAATGTAACTATAATTAAATGATAATGACAATAATAACTTGGCTGGTGAAGTAGTTCTTGTAGTTGGACACAGCTGAAAATTTACTAATTTGCAGAAGGAGATTACAAATTATGAGGCCAACAGCAGATAAAATAAGTATTGAACACATCAACATTTTTCTCAGTAGATATATTTGTATTGGGGCTATTGTAATGAAATTTCCACCAAATCTCAACAGCAACCCATAAAATCCACACATGCAAAGAAATATAAACATAGATGTCCATAAATTAAGTTATGTGTAATAATGTGAAAAAGTATTGAACACTCTTACTGAAATGTATTTAATACTTTGTAAAAAAGCCTTTGTTGGTAATGACAGCTTCAATACGCCTCCTGCATGGAGAAACTAGTCGCATGCATTGCTTAGGTGTAATTTTGGCCCATTCTTCCATGCAAACAGTCTTCAAATCTTGAAGGTTCCGTGGGCTTCTTCTATGAACTCTGATCTTTAGTTCCTTCCATAGATTTTCAATTGGATTCAAGTCAGGTGATTGGCTGGACCATTTTAGCAGCTTTATTTTCTCTCTCTAAAACCAATTGAGAGTGTCCTTGCCTGTGTGTTTGGGATAATTGTATTGCTGAAATGTCCACCTTTGTTTCATCTTCAGCATCTTGGTAGATGGCAGCAGATTTTTATCTTTCCTTCAGTAATATGAACTATGTTAGTACCGTATGCTGAAAAATAGCTCACATCATGATGTTCCCACCTTCAAACTTCACTGTTGGTATGGTCTTTTTGGCGTGATGTGCAGTGCCATTACTCCTCCAAACATAATGCGTATTATGGCATCCAAAGAGTTCAATTTTGGTTTCATCTGACTAGACCAGTATTTCACAGGCTTGTCCAAATGTTGTGCAGCAAACTTTAAACGAGCTTCAACATGCTCTTTCTTCAGCAATGGAGTAGTGTGGGAAGAGTGCATACTGGCCATGGTGGTTGAGTGCATTACTTATTGTTTTCTTTGAAGCTAAAACCTGCTAATTCCAACTTTCTGAAGTTCTCCATAAGTGGTCCTTGACTATCAGACAACTCTTTGTCTGATAGTCAAGCACCTGGTCGTGGCCAGATTATGGTGAAATGATGTTCTTTCCACTTTCCGATTATGGCCCCAACAGTGCTCACTGGAACATTCAGAAGTTTAGAAATCCTTCTGCAACCAATGCCATCAGTATGTTTTTCAACAATAATGTTGCAAAGGTCTTGAGAGAACGCTTTGCTTTTATCCATCAAGAGATGTTTCTCGTGTGACACCTTGGTAATGAGACACCTTCAGTTGGGACTGAACCAGGCTATATTAATTTGCACTGAGAAGGGGCAGGATTGCTTTTTTTTTTGAAAATGTTTTTATTGGATTTTTCTTATACAAGAAAATAAAGGAGAGAACAGTACAAAATATAATACACAGAATACAAAATAATTGCATACAGAAGGCAAAAGGCAGGGATATGGGTTATGCAACACAGTGATACGAAATAGGCACTGCAGCAAAATGTGTAAGAGCCACGCCATCAAAGCTCCAAAACAGAACATGTCAAAGAATCAGTATAGAATGGTTTGCTACAGCATGTAGCATCTTAGTTGCAATCCCCAGAAAACATATCATAAAAAAACATACACACAAACCAGTAATATGCAATTAAAATACAGGATAGAAAAGAGAGAGAGAGAAAAAAAAAAGACAACACAAACAAGGGTACGAAATAAAGGTCATGGGAGTTGGGGGGGGGTTGCAAACGTCCTACAAGGATCTTCTTCAAACCAATCAGGGGCGTTAGCAGCCATTCCAAAAATTTGGCAGGATCAGACTTATACGGACAGGGTCACCTGAGATTACGGATAAACATTATCACTAAATAGGGATACATAGTTTGCGGTAGGAATCCCAGCTGAGTGAGTCAAACAGTTTCAGTACATGTTGCCGTTGAGGGGGGAGGAGGGATTCTATATAAGGACCCCATTTATTGTAAAAAACGAAGGGCGTTACGATCAAGGTCAGGGAGAGTGGTCAGACGATCGAGATATAATGTAACAGTAAGAATAGATTTAAGGTTTTCTAAGGAGGGCGAGGTCCGAAATATCCAGTGGTTAAGAATCAGTTTCTTCCCTAGGGTCAACAAAACATATGGAAAGGGGGTATAGTGGATCTGAGACGGTGGAAGACACCAGGCTGTAGTGTTAAGGCCAAGGATTGCTGCTGGCTCCATAGGGAGGGAGATTCGAAAGGTAGACTTCAAGTACCACAATACTTTATGCCAAAACCGTCGAATTTTCGGGCACTGCCAGAAGTTATGTATAAAAAGAGCATTGGGCGCTTTACATTTAGGACAATGTCCTGTTTCTGCAGAAACCATATATTTGCATTGCCCATGGGGCTATATATGCTCTATGGAGAAACCTAAAGTGGATCTCCTGGAGCTGGGCAGAGTGTAGAGCCTTCAAAATAGAAGGCAAGGGGGAGAGGAAGCAATCCACAGACGGAGCCCAGGACCAATCACTCGACCATTTAGAGATCATAGGGGACCACAGGGTATCAGGTTTACTTAGGAGCAGGTCTTGATACAACCAACAGACCTTATAAGAAAAGTGTTGTAGCTTCAACAGGAGAGGGGACAGAGGGTCACTCCTCCGCTCGTGATCAGGATGGACAGGCAAGGACTGCACATAGTGCCGAACTTGAAGGTACATATAGAAATCCGATGCCAACACACCATACCTCTCGGCTAAGTCTCTAAATGACATAAGAATCCCACCGGGATCAAATACGTCCCGAATGAGATCAATGCCCTTAGACTTCCACAGGAGAAATCTACCATTGTCGAAGGGTGGGGTAAAACAGGGGTTCCCAATCAAGGGAATAAAAGTGGAGTATTCCGGGCTCCTATCTAATGCTTTATTAATAGACCACCATGAACGGTAGGCGTCCCAAAAAAGGATGTTCGTGCATGATACAGACGGGAGCAAAGATTTGGGGGTGTGGAGAAGGGCCCTGAGATCATAAGGAAACAAAAGGGCTTGCTTGACCGCTCCATTAACGTAAGAGGATGTACCCAAAAGCCAATCGGAAATATATCTAAAGTTAACTGCTTGGAAGAATGCCAAGAGGTCAGGGACAGCCAGGCCACCATCCTTGCGAGGAAGCTTAAGTTTAGCAATGGAGATCCTCGACCTCTTGCCATTCCACAAAAATTTTGAAAACAGCTGATCACATAGAAGGAGATCCTTATGAAGGGGTTGGACAGGTATCATCTGAAGCAGGTATGATAACTTAGGAAATATAATATTTTTCAAAATGGCAACCCGCTCCAATAGAGAAATAGGAAGGGAGGACCAGGTGGTCAGCAATTGAGACACCGTTTAAATGACAGGTGTATAGTTAACTGAGTATAAGTCAGACAAGTTCACTGGGATAAAGATTCCTAGGTATTTAAGCTTAGTAGTATTCAGATGGAATTGAGTAAGGACGGGTGAGGAGGAGCATGCGCAAGCAGACGGAGTGAGTGGGAAGAGCTCAGATTTGGTAGCATTTATTCGGTACCCTGCGAAGGAGCCAAACTGAGCAATTATCTGCATAGCTAAGGGGATAGAGGTTTCTGGGTTTGAGATGAAAAGAAGCATGTCATCCGCAAACAGGCTAACACGCAATTCATGATCTCGCAACAGTACTCCCGAAAAACCCACAAGGTGGCGAATTTTAATAGCAAGGGGTTCTATGGCGATGGCAAAAAGTAGCGGGGAGAGGTGACAACCTTGCCTAGTGCCCCTCTGAAGGGGTATAGGATCTGAAAGGTAGCCATTGCACATAATTCGGGAAGCTGAGGGGGAGTATAGAGTACGTAGCATACTGATCAGATCCAGCGGGAACCCAAACCTGTCTAGGGTAGTGTACAGATGGTCCCAGCTGACCAGGTCAAAGGCCTTCTCAGCGTCCAAAGAAAGGACATATTGGGGGTCTAAAGTCCCGCTGGAACGTAACCAGATGGCTGCCGCTAAAATTTTACGAATATTATTCGTCGAGTGCCGGCCTGAGATGAAGCCAGTTTGATCTGGATGGATAATAGAAAGAAGTAAACCCTTCATTCTGTTAGCAATAATCTTTGTAAAGAGCTTGTAATCAGTATTTAGGAGGGATATAGGGCGGTAGGAACCCGGGAGATGGGGGTCTCTACCTGGTTTGGGAAGGAGATGGATCAGAGCGTCATTAAAGTATAAAGGGATAGAATTTGAGGTTAAAATTTTGTTAAACACCAGGGTTAGGGGGTCTACCACATTAGGGAGGGCATCAGGCCCTGGAGCCTTCAAAGGTTTAAGGCCCTTGATAGCTTTCTCTACCTCTTGTGACGTGATTAGGGAACAAAGGTTATCGGTCAGTGTAGGTGGTAATCGGGGGAGGAGGGTCGCTTCCCAAAAAGAGCTTTTAGCTTGCTCGTCAATAATGGGACAAGAATAAATGTCAGTATAAAAATCTGAAAGGAGTTTGGCCATATCAGCAGACTTAGTAGCCAGTGATCAATCAGATCGTTGCAGTGATTGAATTACTGAAGAAGGTGTCGACCCCTTCAACAGGCTGGAGAGGAGGCGACCCGTCTTGTTCCCAAACCTATAAAAACAGTGATTCTTGTGAAAAGTATGTCGGTCACCCATCGCAGCTAACACAGCATTAAACCGGGATTTACATTCTAAATAAGTCTTCTTAGAAAGAGGGGTGGGATGTTGTTTGAAACTCTGGAAGGCCTCAGTTAAGCTGCGTTGAGAGTTTTTAAAGTCAGACAGAAATCGCTTCTTTCGTGAGGAAACGTATTCTATAAGCCTGCCGCGTATGACTGCTTTTGAGGTCTGCCAGAATATCAAAGGATCCGCATTAAGAGCACCCTCGTTATCCATTTTGAACTCTTCCCAAAACTCAGCCAGCCTGCGCTTGAAATGTAAGGAGGAAGCAAAGGCAGTGGGGTAGCGCCAGCACTTAATGGAGCCCCGGTCAAGGGACGTGGTAAGCGACGTCCAAACTAGGGCGTGGTCAGAGATAGAGATAGCCTCCATCTGAGAGTCAGAGATTTGAGGAATGAGGGAGTCAGACAATAGTAAAAAGTCAATCCTGGACATGGTGCCATGAGCAGCCAAGAGGCATGAGTATTCCCTGTCTGTAGGGTGGAAAAATCTCCACACATCAGTGAGGTGCAGTTGGTGCGTGAAAAAGGGGATACCAAAGGTAGGGGAGGGGCGTGCACGAGCGGAGGAGTTAGTGTCCATATAAGTAGAGGCGACAATATTAAAATCGCCGCCCACTATCATGGGGAGGGAGGCAAACGGATATAATTTGGTCAGGAGTCGTTTAAAAAATACTTTAGAGTAAGAATTAGGGGCATACATTGTACAAAGAACATATTTATTGTTATATAACATAATCTCTAAAATAAGAAACCTGCCTGTAGGATCACATACAGAGGTAAGAACTTCAATATGCAAAGATCGTTTAGCCAGGATCAGAACACCTCTAGCTTTGGAAGAATATGGAGCATCTGCGAGCACCTGCCAACCCAGGACACCCAGGTTTTGGGCCTCCGGGGAAAGAAGGTGGGTCTCTTGTATAAACATCAAATCCATACGCAGTCTGTTTAAGTAAAGTAGGATCTTCTTCCTCTTAATAGGAGAATGTATTCCCCCTACATTCCATGTACCAACCCTAACGGAAGACATATATAACTACGCTATAAGGAGTCTCATGAGAGGACGCAATGCATACCCAGAAAAGAGAGCGGACAGGGGAAGACACAAAAGGAGGGACGGGAAGGGAGAGAAAGAGAGAAACAGCAGAAACATAGAGATACAAATGAGAACAGAGATCCATATAGGAGTCTCACAATAACAATCTAAGAACGACTTCACGGGTTGAAAAAACAAGAATTAACAATAAGCGGCGGGGAGCGCACCACTCCTAGCCACCCACCACAAAATTGCGCTAAATAGGGAGGGGGAAGGGGAGGAGGACAGGGAAGGGAAATATAAGTGTGAGCGGTCAAAATGGTAAGGCGCGCTGTCTAAACTCACATAAAAAATAAGGAGAAATATGTAAACGTTTGATAACAGTTGCTAGCAAGGCATTTGTCAATAATATTTTGAAACAGGTAAAAGGTATAAGCATTTACAACAATATACATCACCCAGAGGACTGGAGAAACCAGAGGGAGAAACATCACCAAGAACATTGTATGAGATGCACTGTCCAGGAGGCAGAAGGGGCATGAACGAAAGGGGAATATGTATAGCACCCGGGGGGAGGGAGGGGGGTAACCATGGATGTAGAAGGCATTTGGACATGGGCCATATATTCCGATCAGTTCGAGCCAGAGTCAGGTGCCAGGAGTTCCGAGACAAACGCAGCAGCATCGTCTGGGTTGGTGAAGTTCTTGAAAGAGGAACCCTCGAAGACTCTCAACCGCGCGGGGTAGAGTCAGGGCCGGCGACAGGGGGGGTCAAAGGGGACAACTGTACCGGGCCCCAAGGGTCAGAGGGGCCCCAAGGATATGCCACTTAGTGACCGTCAGGTAGGTAAGCCGTCTTGTCCAAATAGGGCAGCGAGTTGTAGGTGGTGTGGGCGCAGCCTCAGAGTAAACAGGAGGGCGGGGGTAGCAAGTCTGCGCTGTATAGGACTGAGACAGCTGGCCATGTGGAGAGTGCCCGGGCTCCCTAAGGGCTCAGTACAAAAGTACAAAATGAAAAAGGGGGTGTGCTCTCTCTACAAGGAGCCTCAGAGTGACAGGAGCCTCTTACACACAGTCATTATGCGGCGCAAGTGTGCACCTGCTATTCCGGGTCCCTATCTGTTGCAAGCAGTTATGGGATATGGCAGCAGCTCCGCTGGGCAGGATTCCTGTGCCCTGTGCTGGCCTCTTCTGGTGGGGTGTGAGGGCCGCATGGTACCTGCTGTGTGGTGTGCGGGTCTGGATAGTGGAAAGTGCAGCACAGGTGAGTCTCTCCCATGGGGTAAGAGTGGATTGGTGAGGGTATATATTGCTTTGGCATAGGGTAGGGGAGCTGGGAATGCAGCATGTAGTCATTGGGGACAGACAGACTGAGGGAGCCACAGCTGGGTTGGACACATGTCCCCAGCATGGACGTTATTTGTGAGAATATTCCAATATGCCATATAGTGACTTAAATAACTTTATGCTCTGTTTGTGGATATATATATATATATATATATATATATATATATAAAAAAATTAGATGGGGCCCCACAGATATCACTGTACGGGGCCCCGAGATTTCTGTTGCCGGCCCTGGGTAGAGTAAGGCAAACTTGCAGCCTTCACGGGCTAGCTTGGAGCAGACGGGAGAAAATGCCTTTCTGAGTCTGGTAAGTTCAGGGGAAAAGTCTTGAAAGAGGAGCAGCTTAGAATCTTCCCACAGGATGTCCCATGTGCGGCGGGATGCTGACCAGAGTGCCTATTTATGGAGGAAATTGAGACAGCGGAATAATACGGCTCGGGGCCGGGAATCTGGAGAGGAAGAGCGAGCAGGGCCCGTCCTGTGGGCACGTTCCACTACTAGGTCTGTACAAATATCTTGTACTCCAAGAAGTTCAGGCAATGAATTACGGAGAAAGTGATAAAGAGCCTGTCCCTTGACTGACTCCGGCAGTCCAATGAGCCTGAGATTATTGCAAGGTGATCTATTCTCCAGGTCGTCGAGTTTTGACCATACCATGTTTTCCGATTTCTGTAGTTTAGCAGAGATTTCAGAAAGTTCAGAAATCTGCTGAAAATTTTCACCAGCGGTGTGCTCCACCTGCAGGACACGCTTTGCTAGCTGCTTGTATTGACTTTTGATGTCGAGTACGGCTTGCTGTAAAGCAGCAGTATGAGATTTTGCTTGTTCCTGAAACATGGGTTGTACAGTTTCTTGTACAGCCTGCACAATGTCCCCATAGGAGAGTAGCTGGACAGGAGGGGGAGCAGACATCAGGTCTTCCGCAATGTGAGCCCTGGCAGGGGCAGCGGGAGCCGGGGGCAGAGGAGCCGGACCGCCAGCTTGCATCTCTGCAGCCGGAGCTCTGGAGCTCAGAGACGCTGAGGCGGACATTTTGGCTGCAGGGCCGCGGGCAGCATCTTGTTTGGTGCGGGGAGTTTTGCCCGGCATGGAGGGGGCCAGATATTTGTCCATAAAGGACAGCCCCGTGTGCAGGGGGAAAGCGGGGGGAAACGGACCGCTCAAAGGACGCCCAGGATGGGCGATTAGCAGGGTTTTGTGGCGGGAGGCACCGGAGCTTCAGGATAGAGGTGCTACTCCATTCAGCCCAGAACCGGAAGTCCAGGATTGCTTTCTAATTACTGATAGAGTTCAGCTGGTGTCTTGGCTTTCATTGCCTTTTTGCACCTCCCTTTCTTGATGTGTTCAATACTTTTTCCCTGTGTAGTTTCACATTATTACACATAACTTAATTTGTGGACATCTATGGTTTGATTTCTTTGCATGTGTGGATTGCATGGGTTGTTGCTGACATTTGGTGAACATTTTATTTCAATAGCCCCATTACAAATATATTTAAGAAAAATGTTGATTTGTTCAATACTTATTTTACCCACTGTATTTAATAAATCATTACTAATCTTAAATGGTGTTCCATCCAATCAGTTCTTGACTTTCATGTGTTTGAAAATTGACAATTAGGATCTAATTGGTTGGAGCTCCATTTAAGATTAGTAACAAGAGCAATGAGGAAAGGTGGTACATTTTCTTCTCAACCTTAGCACATACCTTGTTTTCCAACACTGCTGCTTGTATTGGTTTTCCAGTTTGATCTGTGTGAATAAGGTTTAAACTTCTCAATACTATTTGCAATACATTTATCTGTAAATGTTTCAGTGTGTACAGGGTAATGGCTTCAACCACTGATTTGCATCTGGAGGCTTGACAGTTGCAATTTGATTAACCTCTTCACTGAATTCACTAAATTGAATTCTGTATTGGCATATAAATGGCAACATCCTGGATTTAATGCATGGTTTCATTGTATTTTTGATTGTACAAGTGGCTTTATTGGGCTGAATGTTTCTATGGCTGCTAAATTCCCTGGCTTGGAGCAATGGAAAATTACACCCCTATTTTACAAAACTCAAATATTGCTATTGACTCTCTGATGATACAATTTATTATTCAGTTGTCAGCCTGTCAGAGGTAAATTTATTTAATCTGGGACATCCTATGGGGCATATGTAATAGGGTCCAAGTTTGTCGGAGGTGTGGGATGCCGGACGATCTCAGATGTCTTTTTAAAGTGTCATTCATTTACAAGGTAAAACCATGCCTTGTAAATGATTTCCGCTTTTAAAAAATATCCGAGATTGTCCGGCATCCTGCACCTTTTGCAAACTTGCCCATATTTGTTTCTTGTTAAGGCACATGCTTTTTGATATTAATCATATTAAGCTATTTACAGTATGTATAATAATAAGATTATATTTTTTTTTAGGTTGAGTGCATTTATGGTTACTCAGTTCATACCACTTTCTTCCATTCTTAGCTCTTAGTAACTTTTTTTTACTTTGCAGCATTGAGGTTACTGCAATCTCCCTTTAGTAGCAGCGGCTGTGTGTATGTACAGGGTAATATACTTAGATTTGCTTGCTATTAGGTTTCATTTTAATTTGTTTAGTAGGAACTGTTTATTTTACTTTCCAATCTTTGGTTATCTTTACTGCCTACTAGACTTCTTGTTTTATCTATATTGATTTTTCACCTGCCAACATTCTTCATACAACAAATTCAGCTGTAGTGTATACTGGACACAATTTTAACTGCAAATAAGAAGTATTTTTAAAGGAACTTTAACCCACAAAAATGTTATTCCGTAATTGTGCCCAGCACAGGGAAATGTACTTTTAGACACTGTATTATGTTCTAGATCTATGCATGCTATGAGCGGGTGGTCTTCAGATTGCCGGCTGTTGGGATCCCGAAGCACAATATACCGGCGCCGGAATCCCGACACCTGGCATACCGATACCTTTTCTCCCTCTTGGGGGTCCACGACCCCCGTGGAGGGAGAATAGATAGTGTGGCATGGCAACTGGCTCATTTGCGCTCGCTCAGCTGTTGGTATGCCGGCGGTCAGGATTCCGGCGCCGGTATGCTGGCTGCTGGGAGCCATGCCGCCGGCATACCATAATACACCCGCTATGAGCTGTGCCATAGAGCTTTGTCTGTTACTCATTTTCTTGCTGTTTATTATAATTTGGACCCCTCTATTCACAGACAGCTCATTTCCATTGCAACTAGGCACTCTATCAATAATTACCAATTATTAAGATTGACAACAAAGATTGGAGTGATAATAAAGGAATTATGGGAAAGAGAAAAGAAACTATTAGCTCTCTACTAAATTGTGAGTTCTGCAAGCAGACTTACTAACACTACTTTAGAACATTAGTTACAATACATACCATAACTATAATAATTTTATAGATACAGTACATTCTGCAATATTACATTAGACAAAAACAAAATTAAATATAGTTAGTGATGAACTCCATCTACATTTACTGGTTGAAAAAATGATTCAGGAGATGATATAGAGTGGGTTACAGATTGCTTTTATATCAAAAGAGCAAACACGCTCTGAAAAATAGGTGTATGAGAGATGATATATTAGCAATATATGTACAGTTCAGCAAGGGAATACAGTATATGCCTACTCCTCTCCAGTAGAGAACAGTATGAGCCTGCTGTAGTCCTGGATAAAACAGTTATAGATGTGCCTGGTTTAAGCCAGGAGATGTAAATTTACAGTGCTACTAATAAATACAGTACACAATTCATACACAATGTATTACAATGGGGGTAATTCAGAGTTGAACGTAGATGTGCTAAATTTAGCACATCTATGATTAATTTCTCAGACATGTGGGGGGACACCCAGCACAGGGCTAGTCCGCCTTGCATGTCTGATTCTGCACCCTCCCGCATGGGGCAAAAGCATCGCACGGCTGCAATGCTTTTGCACCTGGCGAGTGGCTCCCTGCCTGTGTGGCCTAGCTGCGCTGGCAGGCGGCTACCCATCGTGTACTGGGTAGCAGCATTTGCATGTGATGTCATGCAGCTGCCGCGCCCCCCCCCCCCCCCGTACAATGGTCCAGACATGCCTGCGTTGTCCGGACCGCGCCCCGCCAATGGCGTTCTAACATTGTTGGCGGCATCTCACTGGGCTCCCGGGGTGCGCACGCGCAGTGATTCCACTGCGCGGTCACACTCCACAAAGGGATTCAGACTGCGATTGCTGCTGCTGCAGTAATCTAGTCTGAATTGCCCCTAATGTTATTAATGTCTAAGAAAGCTGAATTTAGCATTTAAAAACAAATTACGACAAGGCACGAAGACAAAAAAATATATTATGTTCAAATCAATACAAACATCTCTTGGTAGGACAGTCGCATAGGTTGTTTTTTATGGGGGGGGGGGGGAGTTCCTAATAGTTGATTCAAAAAAGAAATGAAAAACACATGTACAATGACTGATTCCTCCATATGGTTAAATGAAGTCCCTGAAGGTTCCCTAATTTTGGAAAGCTTCATATTTTAATGACAGTAACTAATTTTAAATTTAACTTCAATTTCCAGGAAGTCATTGGCAGTGCCGTAACTAGACATTTTGCTATGTGCAAGAAACAGCATCAGCGCCGCCCCCCCTCCCCCCCAATTTAAAATAGGGCCAGTGCATGCAACAAAAATATAAGGGTATGGCTTCATAGAGTTCTCTTTTTTTCCACATTACACCAGGTAGAGCTCCCTTTTACACAGTATGGCAGGTAGAGCCCCCATTTACAAAGTACGGCAGGTAAAGTCCCTTTTTACACATTACGGCAGGCAGAGTCCCTCTTTTTACATATTGCGGCAGGCAGAGTCCCCCTTTTACACATTAAAACAACAGAGTCCCTCTTTTTACACATTACGGCAGGCAGAGTCCCCTGTTTACACATTACAGCCGCAGAGTCCCTCTTTTTACGCATTACAGCTGCAGAGACCCCTTTTTACACATTACAGCTGCAGAGTCCCTCTTTTTACACATCACAGGAACAGAGTCCCTCATTTTACACATTACAGCAACAGAGACCCTCTTTTTACACATTACAGCAGCAGGGTCCCTCTTTTTACACATTACAGCAGCAGAGTCCCTCTTTTTACACATTACAGAAGCAGAGTCCCTCATTTTACACATTACAGCAACAGAGACCCTCTTTTTACACATTACAGCAGCAGGGTCCCTCTTTTTACACATTACAGCAACAGAGCCCCTCATTTTACACATTACAGCAGCAGAGTCCTTCATTTTACACATTACAGCAGGCTATCACTGGGGAGGGAGGCAAACTGTCAGCTCTGCACAGCGGGCGGGGGAGTGGGAGGGAGAGCGCTGCTGTCACACAGGACACTGCCGGGTGAGATACATTACCCCGCTGCTGCTGCTCCCATTACCCCGCTGTCCTCACACAGACAGCGGCAGAACGCGGCCACCCACCGCCGTCCTCACACAGACAGCGGCAGGACGCGGCCACCCCCGCCGTCCTCACACAGACAGCGGCAGGACGCGGCCACCCCCGGCCGTCCTCACACAGCAGCAGGATGTGGCCACCGCCGCTTTCATACCCTCACTGCACGGGACACTGGACTGTGAGCCTCTCGAAGCCAGCTCTGTCGCTGCCTGCTGTCATCTCAAGGGCGGCCAATCGGGGACAAGGTGCACAATGCGCTCCAAGTAGATGTGCACTGTGTGCAATGCACACATTGCACACGTAGTTACGGATCTGGCCATTGGTGCAGGTATTTGGCAACCCCCCCTGAGTGTGACACTGTGTTGCCTTACCATTTAAAAGATCAAATGGAAATATAGTTAATTGCTGTGGACTGGTACTTTGTAGAAGAGGTAAACCTCCAGATACGTGCATGTGTGTCTTTTTTGTGGCCAGTTTCAGATTCATCTTGCATGAACATGCCCTTATGGTACTTTGGCTGCACTTACATGCCCCATTAAACCCTCTTGGCGTAAGGTGTTGGAAAGGTAAAATGCATCTCAATAGGCAAGGAGAGGAGTTTTTCATGTGCATTGAAACTGGAGTAAAAAAAAACACTTTGGTAAAAAAAAAGGCATAAATTACTTTTCCGTCCAACGTTACTTAAGCTCCTCCATGCCGAACTGCATTATACTTTACCAAGTAGTTTGTAGTAAGTATGAGAAATACATATATCTGCCTTTAAAAAGTTGTAGCACAATATTGTAGGACTTTGTTATATTTTAAACAGAGATACCAGGTGCTGTAAATCACTTGGAATGTTTAACATGACATTTTGTTTACCCATAAAATCTATATATTCTTATACAGTTACTACAATTTTAATGCAGAAAGAAGAATTTATGTCTAACCCCGAATCAGGGGGAAAAAACATAAACATGACTATTTAAAATATGATTTTAAAAAAAAGAAACTATGCAAAAAAAATGTAAATAAAAAATTTACACAAAGAATAAACACACCACACTGCAAAATAAACAACATAAAAAGCTCTCAATTTTGTCTTCGCTGTAATTACCTAGTGAGTTAAGAAATAAAAGCTTGGAAAATCAATTTTATAAGAAAATCAATGCTTTAAACAATTTAAGGAGATCTCATAATTTTAAATCCTTCCTACAAGGAACAGATGCAGAGCTCTATCACATTCAAAGTGAAGTGTTTCAATAATTTTAAATTGTACTAAAATGAAAAGACTCAAACCCGACATTCCCCTCTAAATGGGAGCAATCTTGAATATCTGAAGCTCTCCAATAATTGAAACTATCTCTTTCCTCTCAAATTCTGCCAATTTCTGTAATGACTCTGTTACATTGTACCATTGGTTGTCTCTACTTCTTCCATTTTTTTTTTCCATGTTCTATTTTTCAAGTTATTGAATTTTAATAATTCAACTTTATACAGAAAATTATTTGCAAGCCTTAAGAAAATAAAATGTAAAACTATGCAGTCATTTAAGGAATATAAATGTTATAAATTTTGAGGCTACAGCCATGCAATAAGTTTCACAGTGAATTGCATTTCCACCCAGGAACACTGCACAAATTATACAATTAAAATAGCAAGATCCTCTTCAAATTAGAAAAGCAAATTGTTACATATCGTAAGTAGGTGCTTTTCTCTTTAATGGCAGTCACTCGGATGAATCATGATGTACATTATTTTATATCAAAGTACAATGAAACACACATTACCAAAGATAATCTGCATAATGTCTGGGAAGGGATCTGAAGCCTCAGTGCAACAATGAACGCAGTATTTAAAATGCAAAACCCAAAGACATTATTATGTTTTTGATTTCTTCTGCCACAGCTTCTCCTGATCTGTTTTATTACTGGCACAGTACAATAGACTACGTTCTGCATGTGTGCTGCTATGATAAAGAAGGGAGAGACTAAATAAAAGTTCATTTTATACATAAACTGTTATCAAAGGGGTCATAGCACAAAACCATAGGGAACAAAGACTAATATATCAAAAATTGAATATCAACTTTCGTTTTTATTGTTAAATTTTTTTTACATTGTTAGTTTAATGGTGTGTACACACGGTGAGATATTTTCTTACAATTTTTACTATATAGTCAAAATGGTAAGAAAAGTTAGTGCAGATCGCAAGGTGAAAGTCACCTTGCGATCCCGATTCGATGCCGATGCGTGGTCCCGCGCGGTCGGCATCGCAAGCCTAGATAGACTGTGCAGGCAAGTCAATTTTGATTATATCTATAGAAGAGATAGTCAAAATTGACACTTACCCAGTATCGCAAGCACACTCATCAATTGGGCATAGCCCCAATCTCACCGTGTGTATGGGCCTTCACATGGTAGACCCTTAAATAATATATGGGATATTTCACCCCCTGCTGATAAACATAAGGATATTGGAATGGAGTTTCCTGACCTTATGAAATGCATATCTTTACTTTTTTAACACTTTTATATTTTGTTACCATTTTATAAAGTCATACTTTGGTGTATGTCTGTGGATTTTCACTATTATTGTAAGGAAGAAAAGCCATCAAATTGCCCTGTGTGAAACAGTAATGTATAAAGGTCTAGACCAGGGGTGTCAAACTCGCGGGCCGCATGCTGGACTTCTGCATTATTTTGCGGCCTGTGGGCAGGGGTCCTTTTGCAGGCCAATTGGCATGTTGGAACAGGGCAGAACTTCGTCCCCGGCATTCCACCTCTGTCCGCTTACGGTGACATTGCCCCACTGCCTGCACCACCTACTGGAATAAATAAACTCTTTCTTTTTCTTGTGGTTCACACAATACTTAGACCTTGATAATTTGGCTCTTTTGGGATTTTGAATTTGACATGCCTGGTCTAGACAGGAAGAACAGAGGCACATTCTGCATTATTACAACCCCCCCCCCCCCCTCACTCACCCTACCAGAGTTGCAGCCTCCAGAAAGGGGGTTTGGCCTAATTTAAAGGGGCATGGCCTCGCAGGATCTCCTCTCTTTCACTCCAGGGGCATGTACAGCTTCCCCAAAGATGCTGGCTACCCCAGAGACTAGGCAGCGTGCAGTGCCAGCTCCTTATCTGTGGCAGGAGCTGAGTGCTTCAGGAGTTTATAGAATTTGATTTTTGACGGCAGATAAGAACCACTTGGCCCATCTAGTCTGCCCCCCCCTTTTTTTTTTTTACATTATTTTTATCTCTAACCTTGTTGATCCTTATTTCTTTGTAAGGATATCTTTGTGTCTATCCCATGCATGTTTAAATTTGCTCTACTGTCTTAGCCTCTACCACCTCTGATGGGAGGCTATTCCACTTGTCCACTACCCTTTCTGTGAAGTAATTTTTCCTCAAATTTCCCCTGAACCCCCCCCCCCCCCCCACCTCCAGTCTCAGTGCATGTCCTCGTGTCCTATTGCTTCTCTTCATTTGGAGAATGTTTCCCTCCTGGACTTTGTTAAACCCTTGATATATTTGAAAGTTTCTATCATGTCCCCCCTTTCCCTTCTCTGCTCCAAACTATACATAGTGAGATTTCTTAGTCTTTCTGGGTATGTTTTGTGATGTAGGCCATGCACCTTTTAGTTGCACTACTTTATACAGTTTCTAATGTATTAATATCCTTTTGAAGATGTGGCCTCCAGAATTGAACACAGTATTCTAGATGAGGCCATACCAATGACCTATACAGTGGCATTATTACTTCTTTCTTTCTACTGCTGATTCCTCTCTCAATGCTGTCAAGCATCTGACTTGCCTTCCTCATTGCTTTGTTACATTGCTTACCTGCCTTTAAGTCATCTGAAATAGTGACTCCTAGATCCCTTTCCTCCTCAATAGTTTCCAGTATAGTGTCATTAATACTATATTAAGCCTTTGGATTTTTGAGACCCAAGTGCATGATTTTGCATTTTTTGGCATTAAACTGTAATTGCCACACTCTTGACCATTCCTCTAGTCTAACTAGATCCTCAATCATTTATTTTACCCCACATGGTGTGTCTACTCTGTTGCACACCTTTGTGTCATCTGCAAAAAGGCATACTTTCCCTTTAATGCCATTTGCAATGTCACCAATGAAGATATTAAAAAGCACTGGTGCAAGTACAGATCCCTGGGGTATTCCACTGGTAACATTTCCCTCCTGTGAATGCACTCCATTTACTACAACTCTCTGTTTTCTATCTTTCAACCAAGATCTTATCCATTCAATAATCCTAATATCCAATCCCAAACTTTCAAGTTTATTTAGCAGTCTGCGATGTGGAACAGTGTCAAAAGCCTTACTGAAGTCTAGATAAGCTGTATCCATGGCTCCACCTTTATCCATCACTTTAGTCACACAGCCAAAAAAGTCAATAAGATCTGTTTGACATGATCTCCCCCCAGTGAATCCATGCTGTTTGGGATCATGTAAATTGCTGGATTTGAGATAATCTACAACTCTTTCTTTTAAGAGTGTTTCCATCAATTTCCCTACTACTGATGTAAGACTCACTTGTCTGCAGTTGTTTGCCTCTTCCTTGCTTCCACTTTTGTGCAGTGGGACTACGATTGCTCTTTTCTAGTCCTCTGGAATTACTCCTGTAGCTAATGACTGGTTAAATAATTCTGTCAATGGTGCTACCAGCACCTCTTTAAGTTCTTCTAGTATCCTTGGATGTATCCCATCTGGCCCCATAGATTTGTCCACTTTCAGCTTTGAGAGTTCAGTTAGGACCTTCTCCTCTGTAAATGTACTTGTTTCATTTTCCTGAATATCCTTGCAACTCAACTGTGGCCCCTTCCCCTCTCTTTCAGTAGTAAATACTGAGCAAAAATAATTATTAAGATGATCTGCTATTACCTTGTCTCCCTCAACAATACTCCCAGTCTCTGTCTTTAGTTTTATTATTCCGCTTTTTGTTTTTCTTCTTTCGCTTATATACCTAAAAATGGTTTTGCCTCCTTTACCCACTGACTGGGCCATTTTCTCCTCAGCTTGTGCCTTTGCACATCTGATTACCTTCTTAGTCTCCTTCTGTCTAACAAGATATATCTCTTTGTCTTCATTATTTTGTGTCTGCTTATATCATACTGCAGCACCTGACTGTTGTCACTACAGAAGAGCCAGCATTTTGGTGTCACCCTTTCTTAGGTTGACACCCGGGTGCGGGCTGCAACCCCTGCACCCGGCATGTGACGCCACTGAGTAAGACACCTGCACACCACACTCAAAAATAGGCTGCTGGAACTGGGTGTGATTTTCACTAATCGAGATTTACATAGATGATAGAAAACAATAGTTCCTGCACATGTTTATACAGATAATTCAGAGTCAAAGAACAAAGATCATAATAAATCAAGAAATAGTCACTTTCTCTTAGTAATACGTAGAACGGGAGCGCGTATCGTTAATGACATTTAGTGTACACACTGGACGAGATTGTGAAAGATATTGCTCGGATTGGCCCTTCTGAGCGAGATCTTTCATTTTCTCGTCTAGTGTGTATGGGCCTTACAGTAGTATAAGTGTAAAACCTAGATTAAACAAAAGCACTGTTTTATTTTTCAGGAACCCTTCTTAGTCCAACAATACTTTAAATAAAACCAAAGGTTAGGCAGAAAATGCATGTGACTAACACTGCAATGGCATTGGTACCTTCTGAAGCAATTTTTGTTTTAACAATAAATTCACCCTGCATGTAACCTCCAAAACTAATTCTCTGTTATTACTAAATAACTAAACTCCACCAGGACTACATTGTCCACCTCACGTGGGCTAATTTACTATCTTCCTCACAGCTAACTAACTGCACAGCCTACAGTTACAAATTCATTTTACCCATTTCACCTCCCTCAACTCTTCACACACTCTTACTTGCCCATCATATCAAAAAAGCAATCATACAGTAAAGTATCAAAATATTACAATCTCTAAGATAATTGAATATACAGTTTATCCTCTTTCACATGTATGACTATACTGGTACCAGTATCTTTCTTAATATACTTTAAATATACACATATTATCACGTCCTGTTAGATCTGAGTTTATGGTCAGTTAACGGTGTTGCACATTAACATCTGAGGTCATCCTGAGCTGTTTCCAAGGGCCTATTTCAGACCTGATCACAGCAGCAAAATCTTTCTCTTATGGGCAAAACCATGTTGTACTACAGGTGTGGCAGATATAACATGTGCAGAGAGAGTTAGATTTGGGTGGGTTATATTATTTCTGTGCAGGGTAAATACTGGCTGCTTTATTTTTACACTGCAATTTAGATTTCAGTTTGAATACACCACACCTGAATCTAACTCTCTCTGCACATGTTATATCTGCCCCACCTGGAGTGCACATGGTTTTGCCCAGTAGAGAAAATAAATTGCTGCTGCAATCAGGTCTGAACTAGACTCCAAGTTACAAAGTATATTTGGTTAATACATTGGTATATATATAGTTATTTCCAGGAAATGTAGAAGAAATAGGTCATAGCTCCACTTGAGACATATATGTATATACTGCCGCAGGTAAGTAGAAATTAAATTGTTCACAGAAAGATAGCTTTATCAACGAATGTGAAGTCAATGTTTTTCTCCTCTGTAATGTATGCACCACAGCTGTCATAGAGGTTGACAGCTAATTTCTCCATGGTGGATCCTTAGCCTGGGAATGTATAAGTGGTTCCCTTATTATAGAGCTAATAAGTTCGTGTGGGCTTAATTCCAGTATAAAGCGCTACCTGACCTTCCTGCGGATGTTACGCAGGTAGTACAATCCTGTTACAGAATCATATAAATGGTAAAGAACAATAAGTCATAGGTCTCTAAAAATCTTAGGATCAAATGTATTAAGCCTTAAAAGTGATAGAGTGAAGATGGATAAAGAGAGATAAAGTAGCAGCCAATCAGCTTCCTAACTGCCATGTCACAGGCTGTGTTTGAAAAATGACAGGAGCTGGTTGGCTGGTACTTTATCACTCTTTGGGGCAAATGTATTACCCTCCGTAATGGGGGAGAAGCAGTTTCAGCGCATGTTATGTGCACTGATACTGCTTCTCCCCATGTATGACAGCTGCGGTGCTGGAGCAGTGGCGCTATGTGTCCCTGTCCATGTTGGTGCTGCTATCTAACAGATAGCATGCAGATATGATGGGGCAATGTATGAACAATCAGCATCACTGACCGTTCCGACACCTGCAGCTGTCGATTTCGACAGCTGCAAGTGGCTATACCCTATCTCCACAGCAGGGACAGAGCAGGAAGTTATAAAACATTTACCCCTTTATCCGTCTTCACTTTATCATGTATATATTTTTATGGCTGACATTGTGTCCTAATTTGTCAGCATTTATCAGGATGTAAGCAACTGCCCTAATTAGTGGAGTGGGTAATGACCTCTCCAGACTTCTTCCAGTCAGCCCTGTTCACTGGCTGCTCCCCCAAATACAACCACCAACAGCTACTGGTGGCTGGCTCAGTTCTTATGGCCAGAGGCTACAAGCTGGTTCTCTGGTCCTCTCACCTCACTCACTGATGTCCTCTTTCCCCAGGAGCTGCTCCTCCTTTCCCCACACCAGATGTAGGGAGCCAGCAGGCCTCTGCCTGTCCAGTCATTTACCTCAGACCAACTGTCATCAGTCTATTCCTCAGCGCTATTTATAGCCTTGCTTGGGTTGCCATGGACACCTACAAATCAGCCAACAGCCAAACACATAATGGACATACCCACTTTAACCCCCTCACTGCTATCTAAATCACAGCACTTGGTGCTTCTGGAAAGCTGTAGAAAGATGACAGTTACATGTATGGTGCCCCAGCTTCAATGTTAAATACTACAGTTCAGTTCAGCTGTCCTTTGCTCAGATGAAAAGTCCTTTCCTGATCATTTTACATATTAATTATTTAATAATAGTAACAGTCCATAACACGCATCTGTACTATACACATACACACACACACATATATATATATATATATATATATATTATATGGTGTATATATATATAATGTATAGATAGATAGATAGATAGATAGATAGATATGTAACAGTCCATGGTCTGGCACTGAATAGAAAAGCCTTTAATGCTGCCGGTATCAAAGGTTTTGGTGCGGCACTCTAGGCAATAATATTCACAAGGAACTCGGACGCGGCGGTACTAATTCAGTTTCAATCTTTAATATAGTGTCATCAGGATAAAAACAAAATAACAATAACATACTTTATATAACACATCTTCCACATTCAAATGCCAGGTTGAAATTGGTTACTTTCATCTCTGTGAAATCATGGTGATTTCTGCAACAACAGCAGAAAGGTAAATATAGCCAATGGGTGCAGGGGCATATCTACAATGGATGCATTAAGGGCATTACCCATCATTTGTGGGTCCATAAGCAACATTGGTAAAGGCCCCATGTACCGCCCAATGACAAAAACTAACATAGAAACATGGTACAGACAAGGAAGTCAGATGCCCCATCATACAGATGGAGCCACACTAATCAAAGCTCCGTCTGCGACTAGGTGCGCCCAGAGAGGCGCATCACCAGGAACAAATGGGACATGCGCGCATCGTAGACACGCACGCACCCCATTCAAAGTGAATAGGAGCGTCTCTGTATACTCTGCAGCATGCCGAGGCGCAGGCACGCTGCGCACCCCCTCTTGCGAAGCAGCCACAATTAGGGGTACATTTACTAAGCAGTGATAAGAACGGAGAAGTGAGCTAGTGGAGAAATTTCCCTATCAACCAATCAGCAGCTCTGTATCATTTTATAGTATGCAAATTATAGATGTTACTTCAGTGCTAATTGGTTGCCATGGGCAACTTCTCCACTAGCTCACTTCTCCGCTCTTACCACTGCTTAGTAAATGTACCCCTTAATTAGCGTGGCTCTATCTGTATGTGGTCCCCATCGCAGCTGCACCTATGCTTGTTGTGCCTTTGGGGTACATTCATTATAAATATGCCTGTGGCCTAAAATTAAGTAGATCTTCTTTTGTGTACAAATGTCAATTCCATAGTAGTATAGGCATACCTCCCAACATTTATGATACTGCAAGTGAGACTGTAGCGCTGTGAAGTCACAACCGATTTTTAAAAGGGGCATGCTCTATTAAAAAAGGGGTTGTAGTTTTGCGGGAGTGCCGCGATCGGTAGCCATGCCCCCTGTTTTAATCACTAAGTGGGCATGCCCAGTGCTCTCTGAGCTGCTGGCATGACCCCTCTCCCTCGGTCTTCAGTGAATAGATGTAGCGTCTGTTCACAGTGAGTCACAGGAGCCTCCCAACTGCCCCCCTCCACCGCGGGACACTGCAGCCTGCGGATGGGACAGTCCCAAAAAACGGGCCTGTCCCGCGAAAATCGGGACAGTTGGGTGGTATGGTGTAGGTTTGGATTCCTCACTTGTAAAATTACTAATTTTATTCTTAAAAATAAATTTCTAGGTGCATTTTTAGACCAGTGTAATAAAACATTTCAACATAGAAAAGTGACACATTCAGTAAGACTTTCCCTAGCATTTTTGGTATGTACTGTAATGTATGAGGGTGTCACTGTCAGATAAAAATGAACTACACTGTACACCCACATATTTTACATTTATAGTTCGCAATGACCTCTAATAAAAACTCTCCTCACATAGGGCTATAATAAAAAGCCATAAGCACAATTAACAAAGCACCACAAATTAGCAACACTCCACCATTTCTGTAATACTATTAAAATGCATACACTAAAATGTGCTTGATGTTTTTAAAGTCAGAATTTAATATACTGGACTGATCACCCAGAAGCAACTGGGCAATTTTTGTATATAAATAGACATTAAGAAATAGCTTCCCTATATTTACTAACGCTAAAGCTTGCTCTTATTTCTTTTGCGAAAAGGAAATAGAAAATGTAAGTAATACATATATGTAAGTATACACGCATTAGATGTCCATTTTTTGTAAATCACAACAGGATATGTCAATTTTTTTTTATGCATATTACTGCTTTAAGAAAACACGGAAGCCCTGAGAAATTACTCTCAGTCTAACGAGTTCTTTTCCACTGACTACAGACATCATTAGGGGATGGCTATAGCCTGAGGCTGTGCATGAACTTTTTCCTCTAACTGTACACTTTATGTATAATTTAGCTCTCGTGTCTAAATTATTCAAGCAAATAGTGAATGAAAATAATGGTGTTCGCTGAGACCTAACAGAGTACTAAAGAAATACTTTTTATAATGTCGATTTGCATTTTTAAACCTCTTTTATCATAAAAATCAAATGCGCTAGATTATGTATGTCTTTGGATGTCCTTAATGCGTGTTTTTTTTTCAGAAGTAAAGATGGAAGAGGGAGAAATCTGTGGAAAGTCTGTGGAAATCAGATTAGTTACAAACGGTTTGACTGGCAGTCTGTCAGTGGGAAGCTTTGATGAAGAAACAGTAAAGACCACTATTCAGCGATAGAGGTGCAGCCAATAGCCAGCAGCACCATCTGTGTAATCTGTAGGTAATGTAATATTGCCACTCCCAGTGAGTTTTAGTAAAGTTACTATATATTAAATAGGGTATTTGGAAAGTCACTGTGCACTTTTCCTATAGCAGTAAAAACAGTGGAGAAGTGAAGCAGTGGAGAAGTTGCCCGTGGCAACCAATCAGCATTGAGGTAACATTACTAATTTGCATATTATAAAATTACATGGAGCAGCTGATTGGCGCCTGGTTCCTGTTCTAGGAGGAGATCAGCTGATCCAAACAAGGGAACCGTTTGCTTTCTATCTACTTATCCAAGGAGGGCACCCCGGTAGTTGCTTGTGACAGAGAGTGCCTGCTACCTTCTCTACTTTATATATCTCTACTATATATATATATATATATATATATATATATATATTAGAAGACAATAATTCTCTAGGGAGCTTAACCACCGCAAATATCTAAAACATACAATATAAAATTATCATTTATTGAAAGAAACAATCTGTTATAATATTGTCATAACAATTTCCATAACATGAATAGATATGTCATACATGTTAATTGAATAATACATTCATTTGCAATAATCTGTTATATAGTCATTTGAAAATGTCTGTTGTTAGGTGAAGTGTTATATTCTTCAACCCGAATTCAAGTGTGAGATTTAATCACAAATTCATAGAAATCCAACGCATTTCGTCTGTTAGGACTTCATCAGTGGTTATCATCAAATAACAGTTTTTGTAAATTTCAATATCCCATCCAGACAGAGCTGTGACAATATTCAGATGGGTAAGTTATCAATTTGATTTCGCCAATATGTATCAATATACACAATACATGGAAATGCTGTGAATGTTTCCTTTTTGGTACATCAGATTGGACCTCAAAGAATAAGATGTACACCAAGGGGAATCAAAAGTAAGTCCGTAAACTTCCTTTTTGGTACCTCAGATTGGACCTCAAAGAATAAGGTGTAAACCAAAGGGAATCAAAAGTGAATCCGTAAACTTCCTTTTAATGTATCCAATTAGACTTCACAATCAAAGTGGAATTGCAAACCAGAGCAATTCAAACACTAGCCAGTAAACTACCTTTGTAGTGCCTCAGGGTTCACTTCGCAGCTCATTGGTTATAGCGCAAGAGAGGGTCCTTATCGTTTTCTTTATATATATATATATATATATATATATATATATATTTATATATATATTCCTTGCAGCAGTCCGGCACTCTCACTCCACCTGGGTACTGGCTCGGGTGCCTTCCTCAAGGAGTATGCTTCCTTATACAACCACAGAACGGAGGCGGCACTCAGAGACTCAATAAATCAGTGAATAAACGACCCGTGTTTATTTCAACGTTTCAGGGGTCGTTTTGTATTGTGTTTCCTGAAGATGGGGGCACGACCCCCGAAACGATGAAATAAACACGGATCGTTTTTTCACTGATTTATTGAGTCTCTGAGTGCCGCCTCCGTTCTGTGGTTTTATATATATATATATATATATATATATACATAATATTCAAACATACAAGTCCGGGTTTTAACATTTTCCCAAAAATATTTGGGATCAGGCTTTTATCATAGGCAGGCATTTTTCCTTTGCACATAAGTTATCTTTTCAATTAGGTGTCTACTAAAGGTACTCTAATCAGACTTAAGGGTCAATCCAATTGAGGGCAATGTACTCACCCCGGCGAGTAAGTGTCATAACAGCTGCTCTTTACGCCAGTTTGGAGTCACAATTTTGGTTGTAGCCCCATCAGGCTGCGTGCAAAATTGTGTGAACTCGGAATGAGAACAGACCACAAGGGGTGCGAGATGTGGTGCCATTGCCAACGTTTCTATTCACACCCTTTGACAGCACCTGAATTAACCCCTAAATCTAATCTCTGGCTAAAATACTGATTACTTTGCAGTAAGAGCAAGGTTAGGCTAGGAACAAAACATCCACATTTCATGTATGTGCCAAAGCCTAAAATAATATCAACAGAAGGACAAGTGGAGGTGTTGCCTATAGCAACCAATCAGATTTAAAAGCTGTAATTTTATAGAATGTATTAGATAAATTATGGCTAGGACCTGATTGACTGCTAGGGGCAATTACTCTGTCCTGTTTAGAAGGTTTGATAAATCTCCCTTATTTGCGGCACTTTTGCGTTTGGCATATGCAGAGGCAACAGCTTATGACTTGCTAAAATCAGTGCTAGCAGACAGATTTAAGGGGAGATTTATCAAAACTATAAAGGAAAAGAGTAGGTGTTGCCCACATAAACCAATCAGATTCTAGCTATGATTTCTCTAGTACAGTCTAAAATGTTATTGCTATAGGAGGATACTCAATTAGCCCCCGATGAACTCCTGATGTTTCTTTGGGTTTTGTGGTCGGCCTATTCGATTTGACCGGCCGTTAAAAAGTGCATTTTCACCCAAAAATACACAGGTTCAGTGAAACCTGTGTGTTTTTGGGTGAAATAGCCCCATTTTGGATGAAAACGGGGCTGTTATCAGGGATTTTGCTTCACAGGTGAAACAATTTCCTCGATTAGCCGCGGCACGCGCTGGCTTATTGGGGCTAATTAGATAGCCCCCCCGGCGATACTTTTACACCCGCAGTCGGTGCGGGTAATTGAATATCCCCCAAAATGTGATTGGTTGCTATGGGCAACATCTCCAACATCTTCTGGTTTAGATGGTTTAATAAATCTCCCCCCATGTCTGAAAAGACCATTTTAATAAGAAAAAAATGGAACCGAACAGGCAAAGAGCATTATGTAGTATCCTCCAACCACCCTCTGTGACTGGGGGAGCATTCCATGCAATTTACTTTAAAAAAAACTGCTATTCATTTTAATTGATTCTAACAGCCCAACCTAATTGTATCACTCTCTGCTCAATGCCTGGTAAAGGAACAGTCAGTGCCATCATAATGTGATGGCTCCGCCTGCATTCACCACTGCAATGGCTTTTACCTTGTTGGAGGAGGGCTGCCGCTACTGCCGGTTCTCCCCCCTTGTCCCCGCAGCCCAGACAATGTGATCGCATTGCATTGATGTGAATGTCTCTGCATGATGGACAGGAGAGGCATTTGCAAGGTGGCAACACTGTTGTGAGGCACAAAAACGGTGTCCCTGGCATTCCGGGTGGCCTTGTGACATCACACGCGGCTGCTGCGACATGGAAAATCGCGGCGGCCTGACTGGCTTCGCAACTAGGCTGCACAGGCAATGGGCTACCCTAATCAGCTTAGTGATTGCAATTGCATTGTAATCGCATCGCTGCCCGTCACTAGCAGGCTGGGCGGCCTTGCCCTGTGCTGGGCGGCATGCGCGTGTTAGCAGTTTCAGTTTTGCTGTTTTAGCAAAACTGCAACTGAAGCTGAATAACGCCCTTAATTACTACCTAAGGTATTTTGATTTAACCATCTGTGCTCAAGCATGGATATCACACCAATCCAGACTGTCCACAACAATCCAGACCATAATAGTGTGCCTTGAAGATCGATGTTGGGAATCACTGCTGTACGTGTCCTCTTGAAAAAATGTATTTGGACTATTCTTTTCTTAGTATGTTACATTATCTTTATAGATTTCCTGTCAGCGATGTCTGTCTGTCATCAGGAATTTTTTATCCTGGGACAATACAGAGAGCATATCAAAGCTGTATCGTTTTCCAGGGCAACCAAAAGAAACAATTCTTGCTCACATAAAGATATTGCTGAACAGCACAGAAGAAAGTCAGGAAGATACAGTAATGCATCTACAGTAGTCAAAGTGGCGGTGCGGAGGGGGTTGTGGAAACCAAGTAATTAATGTCAACTGAACCTTTTTTTTTTAACATCTGAAAAGTTCACTCCTGGCTAATTTCACAATAAATGAATTATGTTCGCAGAACACGTTTTCATTCATGGAGCTACACAATGAAACTGATTGTAATAAAGTTACTCATAAAATCATAAATCAGAGTTAATGTTTGTTTTATGAGAATGTTCGCCCGTTAGCTATAAAGCTGCAGTGGTAATCTCCCAGCAGTGAGGTTTAACCATAAAAAATATGTAGTAGCCATGAGGTTGGTGATAACTCTCAGCCGCAGACTTCTAGCATACGTCAACGGCCACTCATTAGGAAAGCATGAGTTGTAACTGTCAAACTGGACTCATACATTTGGTATCAGCAGGAAATATAGAGACATTCTTTCTGGTTAGCCAAAGCATATGTAACACTGATGATGAGATACAATTGCAATTAGAGTCTGGTGATAAGAGAAGAGGCTGTGCTTGTACTCTGAAACTCAATGACTACGAGCGCCAGGTGAGAGGATGTATCGTGCTCTTCAATATGATCCATTGAATTAGACTGTTACGTAAGTGTCTTTCTTGAAACGCTCTATCAATTAACCACTTAACTGACAATTATTTTTTTCCAAAAAGTAAAAATTGTTTATTTTTTATTTTTTGGGTATTCTATCTATCTATCTATCTATCTATCTATCTATCTATCTATCTATCTATCTATCTATTTATCTATTTTTTATTTTAAAAAGATAACATTTTAATATGAAGAAATGCTAAATACCATCACTTTCTCTTTCTTTTTAAACTTGTACTATATAATACTGTATGCATGTAAGTGAAAAATGATGGTGAAAATGTACATAATTTGATTAAAAAAACATTGCAAACCAAGATTTTAATTTAATCCTTTTGGGGCCACTGAGTTTAAATGGAAAATCCATTTAGCTTCCAATGGAAGCAGCTTTTAGATCTGTCTCCTCGCAGTATAAATACCTGGACGTGATCTATCATTTTATAGCGTACAGTCGGCAATTGGTGTGTAAACTGCATATAATGGTGGGCAACCTGTTGCTCAGTATTGGCAGTATTGGGCAAATTGTACTGCATATACCCACTTTACCCTCCCACAGTGGTTGGAATCACACAGGCTAGTACCTCATTGCTGAAGTCCACCATGCCAAAATCCTTCCCTGCTCTCTCCAGTCTGCGTTGTCAGCCTTAGCAGACATATAGGGCCTGCAAAACACCAAGATGGCATCTGCTAATGCTGCATTGGAGGAAAGTGCAGTACAGGTCCACTGAAGTGAGTACAGTACAGTGGTCATTATTACACTTATGCTGATCCAGCAGGAGAGCGACACCATCAGTGCACATTCATGAGGGGAGACCAGCTCAGTTAGAAAGGTAAGATGACAATACTGAGACATCACTTAAAGTCTTTAGCAAACATGTTAGGTCATAGTGATCATTAAAGCTGTATGGGCCAAATACACATATCCACGATATGCCAAATGTAATCTAATATTTTATATTCTGAATGTAGCATTAGCTGTATTTGCATTAGCATGGTATTCTGAATGACATTATATAGAGAAATCAAGTGGGTAACTAGAAATTTAAATTAATGCTTTCTTTACCCACATACACAGTATGTATAGTTTGATTTTATTACAATGAAGAACTAAGGGGGTAATTCAGACCTGGTTGCTCGCTAGCTGTTTTTTGCAGTCCAGCGTTCGCATAGTCGCCGCCCACCGGGGAGTGTATTTTAGCTGTGCAAGTGTGCGATCGCATGTGCAGCCGAGTGGTACAAAAAGAGTTTGTGCAGTTTCTGAGTAGCCAAGGACTTACTCAGCTGCAGCGATCACTTCAGCCTGTCCGGGACCAGAATTGACGTCAGACACCCGCCCTGCAAACGCTTGGACACGCCTGCGTTTTTCCAACCACTCCCTGAAAACGGTCAGTTGCCACCCACAAATGCCTTCTTCCTGTCAATCTCCTTGAGAACGGCCGTGCAAAGGGATCCTTCGCACAAACCCATCGCTGAGCAGCGATCTGCTTTGTACCCGTGTGACGTGCCTGCGCATTGCGGTGCATACGCATGCGCAGTTCAGACCTGATCACAGTCATACACAAACGCTGCGAGCAATCAGGTCTGAATTACCCCCTAATTTCATAATGATTTTTTGATGACAAGTATTTAGTTGTGCACGAGAACTTCATTGTAGCATTGTAGATTATTTATGAAATATAACAATTGGATGGGATTTTTTATTTTTACCATTGCCATCCCTGCTATACTTAATAATTCTGCAGTAATTGTTTAACATCGTTTATAGATTTAGCCAGACAACTTCTTACTAATATTACAGAAACTAAAGTATATTTTTCATTGGTGCTGTCATGGGGCCATTAATTAGCACATAAGTAGTAAATGCTGTTCACAAACATGCAATTAATTTATCTTTCTGTTTTACTTGTGGTTGACATTTAATTTAGGCAAATGCCCATAGTTTGTGTTCTTTTCCAAGCCCTTAAGCACTTAATATAATTAAATATACTTATTTGTAAGAATGAAATAAAAGTGCTTTCATTTTGCTTGGGATCACATATGAATACGTTTGTCTTAAATGTATAAAATAAAAATGTTTAAATTTTATTAATCCGATGATACTCAGAATTAATCCCACAGGCCTTACTTATCAAACATACCTGTATGAAGATATAGGAGACAGAAGTATAGCCAGTGTTAAAACTCAAAGTAGTACAAGTTCATTATGATATTGCTATTTAGTACCTGGCGAGCTTGCCATAATGTATTATTAAATTCATATATTATTAAGCCAAAATCCTTCTTGTCTCATTAGAAATGTGGAATATTGCTTCTCTTAAATTAAAGTGGTGCCTCCTTATTTGAATAAAACTACATTACTGGGAGCCTAGCATGATAATCCGAAAACTGCATTAGGCAGGTAGTTCCATGGAAATTAAAAAATAATGAAACAAGAGTTCTCTGTCAGGCTTTGTTTGATTGCTTGAACTTCAAGAGTTTGAATTCGTTGCTTTGACTTGAAAAGACAACGGCAAATGAAGATGACAACATGAGAAGGAAATTATTCGCTATAATAGGTTCCACCTGTACAGATCCAAACTAATTTACATGGTTTCAGAAGAATTAGAAATTTGTACGGCAATTAGTCTGTTCTAGATTATGTGCCATGTGAACTGATACTACTCTAGAGAGCGGTAGTGTTAAAGTGATTATAAAAGACAATCTACTGGCCTATGCAAACATTTTTAATTATCTCCAAAACGTCATTGCTTATTTTAAACTCGCCGCTGTGAACTCTGACCGATACCTAGCATTGGAACCAGATATCTTGAAATGCAGTACTTATAGTATTTATTTGCATAAAGTTTTATAAATTGGTTGATTTATACAGAATGTTACTCTTCCAGGCCTTGGAAACTTCAGACTTTCACATTTTGAGTGGTGTGCCCTAAATAAGGAAATGCACTGTGATCCTGCTTCTGGCTTGATTATAGTTGTGACTATAGGATCCATTATGGGTCTCATTTAAATAATATGGTGGCTTTGAATGCACTGTTGCACAAGAAGGTCAGAATAAGTGTCAGTTATTAGTATTGCACTAAATGCAGTTTGCTTGTGTTAGGTAAATGTAATCTGCAAATGAAATATATTGTGAATTCAGTAATTGTCAGGAATCAGAAAATCGAATAAAAAAATAGACAAATGAAAATATAGTAATTCATTATTATAAGCTATTGGTGTATGGACATAATTAATTTTTAAAATGTTATTATTAATGGGGACCAGAGTATAAATCATTTATATTTATTATTGCCTATTTGCATGCAGTTTATGCACGTATACTTATCCTGCCATGCCTCCTTGCTTGCTAACATGCCTGGCAAAAATGCTAAATGCTGCTATTTAACAGCAGTGCTTAACCTAAATACCATATAATCTGTGGAGTGTCAATGAAAGTGTATCTCCCAAGATATGAGGTCTCCGAAGCAGGTTGGGGTATGGCCGCAGCTCACTGAAAGTGTGCCCATGCCACCGTTGAGTGATGTAGAACATCTCCCAATCCCCCACAACTCAGGACTAAAGTCCTGATTGCAGGGCGGTGGGATAATCCTCCAAATTCAGATTTGTCCTACCAATAGTGGGAGAGTTGGGTGGTATTGCCAGATTTTCTGAGTGTGCATGCATGAGTTCACGGCTCAGGCAAGGCTCATATAAGCCCTGACTAGGCACAGAAAATAACTACACTGAACTGGTTTTGGATGCCATCCAGCAATCACACCCGAACGGAGCTACAATTGAATAGCTCCGTTTGGGTGCCATCTAGTGGCTGTGGTGAGAAGAGAACTGCATCTCGCCCAATGTGTTTGGTAAAACACTGCACTCCAAGGTCTTGTACAGACAGGTACTGAATATCAGCACTACTTAAAAGTGTAAACCAAGCCTTGTACTCAGCATAAGAAGCCCATTCATCTTAAAGCTCTCTTGCAGCATAGTGTATCCATCTCATTGTATTTTACCATGTGTTAATATTTCTGCCATGGTGTAGGCAACATCTAACATGGTGCTAACAAAACAAAGTGAATAGTACAAATGTAAGGGTGTATACAGGTCAATTCATTTCTATTATGTTTTAAAATTTCAGTGCCAATTTACATTTAATAGACTTTGAGAGTGCTTATTAAACACTTAATTAAATTAAATTAACATCCTTGTTTACGAGGCCTAAAGGTCTCTTTTCCCACTTCATAAAATTACAGCTATAGGTACACATGAAACACAAATAAGACTTCCTGAGCCAGTCTGGAGCCACTCAGTTCTGGTAGGTCAACAATACATGAAAAACACAGCAATGGAGGCAGTTTATAAAATGTAAAAAAGGTCTGCTGTACAATATTAAACTGATCTTTGGACAGTGCAAATGCAAATTATTTATAGGAGTATGTACTTTCAGAGAACGTGTTCCACTGAATTGGGTTGGGGTGCAGGGATGCATTTCTGGCCCCCTGAGCTTTCCTGCTCTGCTGTTACACAAAAAGATGACCACATATAATAAAGACAGCCCCCATATCTCCTCACAGTCATAGTCAGGGGTGTAACACGCCATGGAACACCTGGGTACTGCTTAACACTAAAGTGTAGATTTACTAGAGCATAGGTTCTCAAACTCGGTCCTCAGGACCCCACACAGTGCATGTTTTGCAGGTCTCCTCACAGAATCACAAGTGAAATAATAAGCTGTACCTCTGGGCCTTTTAAAATGTGTCAGTGAGTAATTAATACACCTGTGCACCTGCTGGGTTACCTGCAAAACATACACTGTGTGGGGTCCTGAGGACCGAGTTTGAGAACTTCTGTACTAGAGCTTAAAGCTTCAAAATTTAAAGTGGTAATGTTTCCCAAAGCAAACAACCAGAGATTAGCTATTATTTCTCTATTGCACCCTAAAAAATGACAGACCAGAATGACCAGGTAGGAGCTAAAAACTCTAAGCTCCCAGTATCAAGCAGAACTCTCACACCCTTGTAGGAACCTAAGTTCCACACATCAGCACATGAGTCACACAGAACTTCTGACCACCTCCTGTACTGCACAAAGCCAGAGTCTCCAGCACTGTCAGGCATACCTCCCAACATCTGGAGGCTTGAATCCGGGACTCTATGCATGGCAAAGCCGCATGGCGCCAAAAGGGGTGTGGCTTGATGAAATGGGTGTGGCTTCACATGGATGACACGATCGAGAGCCACGCCTCCCATTTGCATCACAGTGGGGGCACGTCCAGCGCTCTGTGAGCTGCTGGCCATGCCCCCAGTCTCTCTGCCCCCCAGGAATAGACGCTGTGGCACCGCTGCTCTGCTATGAACTGAGCAGAGCAGCAGTGATAGGTACCCTCTCAACTGCCCTTCCCCCTCCACTGTGGGACAATGCGGCCCAGCGGGAGGGACAGTGTTATAGACCTATAAAAACGGTACTGTCCCGTGAAAATTGGGACAGTTGGGAGGTATGCTGTCAGGGGACATGACTGGATCCTGCACCTTCCTCTTGTTTACTGTCCCCATGATTTGGTTACTGTCATATCTAAAGACCACCATGGTAAAACAATGGATAACAATGAATGGTAATAAAGTGGAAGAATGGGGATAATGAGGGATCCTCCCTCAGTTAACCCATTCCACGCTTTTGCTAGGGCCAGCTGGTCGGAACCTGTTTAATACTGTAGATACTCAGAAATAAGGAAAGATGCTAATTATGTATACAAGTACCCAGGCTTAACCATGTTAGTGAGACATACAATCCACTTGGCTGTATTTAAGAAACAACATTATTGAAATGCATAATTATAACTTATAACCATAATATAACTGGTCGCAACGTATAATAAGGTGTATAAACATCACATATGATCATATCATTACTTATATAGTGACATACAGATCATTAAATATGTACTAATACTAGCAAGCTGCACAAAAAAAAGTCCTTATTGTCCATGAATTTGGATTGTCTCCCTACTGCTTTCTGGTATTAGGCCAGCAGAAAGAAAGCTGTAGGAACATCATAGGATATCGGGGGAGATGAACTTAGGGGGATATGTACTAAGCAGTGATAAAAGTGGAGAAGTGAGCCAGTGGAGAATTTGCCCATGGCAACCAATCAGCTGCCCTGTATACTTTTATAGTATGCAAATTATAAATGTTACTTCAATGCTGAATGGTTGCCATGGGCAAACTTTCCTCTGGCTCACTTCTCCACTTTTATCACTGCTTAGTACATGTCCCCTAAGTCTTGAAAACTGATACATTTCACAGTGATAAAGTACCAGCCAATCAGCTCCTAATTGTCACGTTACAGGCTGGGTTTGAAAAATGACGGTTAGGAGCCGGGTTCGGTGGTACTTTGTCTCTCTCCAATTTATCGCTCTCCAAGACCCAGGACCTAGTTCATCTGGCCCGATAAGTGTTAGTTAGAATAAAGGAGATGTTGACTCTCCAATACTCTGGTGTAGAGTATAAGGGCTACGAAAGTATTCTATGATAATTCTCCACCGTGCAAAGGGTCATGTGCATGATTAAACAAGCAATGGTGCTACCTCAACTTGTCTCACATGGTCACATCTATGGGCTCCATTGCATCAATTTGTGGCCGATAGATAAACATTTGTTCTGGATGCCTCTTTTCTTCTGAGTATGTGCAGGGCGGGCAGATGCTTATGCAGCAAAATACTATTAGACTTCAGCTTTGATTCACTGCTCATGCACCGGATGGACCAGTGTAGCTGGGCCCCCCTTTCACTTCCAGGACCTATATCATCTGCATGGGATGCACCAGAAGTAGCTACAGCATGTTACTGCTTGTGACTACATTAAGCCATAAAAGAGAATAAAACCCAGATACTGTAGTATGTTAGCAGAAATATAAAATGTTGGTTGGTATTAGAATTGTAGAATCTCAAACTACTATTTGAAGTTTGTACCTTTCATTACCAGCATGGAAATTTTGGACTTTATTATAAATAGTTAGAATTTTGTTTAAAAATAAAAAAAAAGAACTAAGATTTAGTCCAGATGGAGATTACTATTAGACTAAAAAAGCGAGCTTTTGGTAAAATGTATGTTACACATTTGGCATAAATTGTATACTACTTGTACTCCATATAATATTATTCCTACACTAAAATATTGTGCAGGCAAGACTGGCAATCTGGCAAATGTGGCATTCGCCAGAAGTGCCTCGAGTCTCAGAGTATTAGCTGGCTGCTCTCAGCTCCATGATAAACATAACATATAAATTACTCAGTCTTATTCTTACTCCATATTCTGCTACTGTTGAAACTGTTGTAAGCCATAAACCACTTTGTGTTTTGCATTTGTTCAAAACAAATGTTTAAGATCATAAAGATCTTTTCTAAATTATAGACTCAACAGGCACCTAGACACACAAATAGAAAGGAGCTCTATAATAATCCTCTTAAAATAGATATTTAGTAGCAACTGAAAAAAACAGTATTTGTGATTTAATGTAATCAAACGTATCTAACCCGAGTGTGAACAAGCCTCTGTGGTTGGTGAAAAAAAGCATAATTTCAGCTGAACCATTCAATAGGTCAGACGTCTCTGGACTACCTCTAGTGGTTATTACACCAGTGGACACTTCCAGCCTCCTTGCAATGCATTTAGCAACAAGGTCTGTACCAGCTTAATAGTGGACAACAAGCAATCCTCATCTTTCTTCCACCGTAGTGCTTCCACAGGGAACACTCATCAGCCATTCACTGCCACAGCACAAGGCATGAAAGCAGTCCCCCTGTGCATCAGTCCTTGGTTGTATCCCCTTCCTCTTTACACACACACACACACACACACACACACACACACACACACACACACACACACACACACACTGCAGAGACATCTTAGTGTTACAATTATATAATGTGTTGTAACAGGATACTGTTTACTTAAATGAAGCACAAGGGTGGTTCAATAAGTAAGATAGCAAGACCTCTCATGTGTGTAATAATTTCTATTTCATTCTAATTTCTCTCCAGGCCTTTTTCCATATTGACCTTCTTCATGTCAACCTAATGACCATGTCGATCCAATGACCATGTCGACCTAGTGCATGTCGACCAATAGTGGTCGACCTAATGACTGTTGTTGACCTAAGTCTTGTCAACTTAATGACCCAAACCCATCGAGGTATATGGTGATAACATCATGTCACAGAAACAAGTTTGGTTTTGGTACTGGCTGTGGTGGATGTGCTTGGCCGGCCAGATCGCTGCTCATCTTGAAAGTCTGTCTTGCCATTATCAAAGGCAGTACACCAAACCCAAACCTGTTTCCATGACATGACTTTATCACCGTACATCTCAACTAGTTGGCAATGAATTTCATTTGCTGATGTGTCCTTTAGAAGCAAAAATCAGATCACACTACAGACCTCAATGTTTGACCATTTTTTCCCATTTTAAAACCATTTAACTGACGATTTTTCCCTTCAAAAGCGTTAACAACATTGTTTTTTTAAATTTATTTTATTTAATAAAGTTGAAAAAGGTTTTTTTTTTAAATATTTAAACCTTATATTATGCACATCTGCAGAACAGATCTCCTCATCAAAAACGGGGGGACACGGTGGGACGGCGCAGTTGCATGAAATCTGACCATGCCAGTTAAGTGGTTAAAATACAACTGATGTTGCGACAGTGTGACTGATATGAGGCACAGTCTAATGGTCATAGGGGAAGCAGTGGTCTACCTGCTCTGGCCTGGCAATAAATTCAAATGAGTTAGAGAACAGTACACACCAAAGAGGTCCTCTTACCTTACTTAATGAACCACCCTAGTATAATGATGTACAATCCTGAGTAGCTGTTTAAATGAAAGAAATACTTGTGTTAATCGCAACAATTTATTTGGGCAATTAATAAGACAGACACTGCTACTTGCAGCACTGAATTCCTCCCTCTTATAACATGCATCTCTCCCTGGATATACACTGCTAATGTGATGTCCATATGCATCAAGCTCCGGAAAGTATAACTTTCAACAGTGTGTGTCTCATAGGTGATGGCATCTATAGATAGCTTTGCCTGTAGATGCCTATGGGTTTTTTAAACAACAAGACCCAGGAAAGGGATTCAAAGGAACCCTCTCCTTTCACTCATTCATTGACCACGGTTCGCGCATATGCACTAGGACTCCCTGATCATAAAACCATGAGTTTTCTCATCACCGGGACAGCTCTGTATCAGAAGAGCTGTCCTGCCTCTAGTGAAATACACAATAATAATAAAAATATCTTTCCTGTTTAATTAGTGAGAAGCACAAATATAGCTGGCAACTGTATTCACCATCTTATATATAAGATTCCAAAAGTCTCCACACATCCTAATCTACATAGGGCAGTGGTCCCAAACTTTTTTGAATCATTGTGCCATAGAGCATCAGAATTATTTCACGGCATCCCTAGGCCAAAAGGTTTTTATTGAGAAATTTAGTAAAAAATATTAAATTAATAAAACTGTCATCCTTAGGTTCAGTCATGTTGTGTGGGACAGGATATGCTTCTGTTTATCCAAACAGCTTATGATTGGCAGCCACAAGCACTGTTTTTACCTATCATATTGACCATAAATAATTTTGAAGTGGTCCTGGACTACCAACCCAGGGCACCCCTGCAAGTGTCCCGAAGCACCCCAGGGTGCCACGTCACACAGTTTGAGGACCACTGAAATAGGGGGATCCTTAACACAATTTAAGCTCACAGTATCCAATCAGTGGATATAATTAATTATTTCAAACCTGTGCTTGTCTCAGATCATCAAAATAACAACAACCACTATAAAACTGATTATATGGCATAAAAAAATCATAAAGCATATTCTTACATAGTTAACAATAAAAAATAATATCAAACTAGTCTTATTATAAAGATCTACTGTGACATGTAAAAACATAAACATAGAAGACTCAAATGATGACAAAAACAAGTAACATCGGATCAGTGATTGATTATCACAACACTATCATCCAAACTTGGATGATAACAACAAATTAATTTTATGTTTCTATTAACAGTATCATAATTTGTCTTCAATCTGGCTTTGTAGAAAGAAAAAATAATCTGTTCTAAATTCCAATTGAGTATAAAAGTTAGTACAAATATAGGCTGCTCTCCCAGTTACACGCATCAGTCAGCACCTGTTTACATTTCTTGCAGATTGAAAAACCTGTATTGTATTTAATTGGATCCAAGATGAACTAATATGAAAGTATAAAAGCATAAAAATACATTCACAAATATGGTATAGTTTGGTATAGTACAGTATAGTATAGTATAATATAGTAGAATTTTTTTTACAGAGGTAATAACTTATTTAAAAAATAACAGAAGAGATCACAGATGTACATTAATAAGAAACTAGAAATATGTTTTTAAGTTATAATACAATAAATAGAGAGACTTTCAATGTACCGTATCAAATGTGATCAAAGGTGTAAATGCAGTTTAGGGGTGGATGTTACAAATTGTATAGGAGTCTATTTATCAATTAATATTCTAGTGACATTCACAAAGAACATCTGCTTTTTTGCAGAATTTACTAAGCTCCTGAATGTGAAGCTTTCCGGAGCTTGGCCCTGGTAGCTAATGTCATCTTTATATGGCATTAGCCATTGTAGTTTATGTACACAACATTTACTGGGAGAGGGATGTATAGGATCCCTCCCAGGCAATGGGCACATGTGTGGTCAGCAGACAGCACGTGCATAATGCTGTATCTCACCAGGACCAGAATGACAAGTGAAGTAATTGCATTAGCAATCACTTCACTTCTAACACATCGCAAGGAAAAGCTTTTGAAACCAACATGCCTGCGTATGTTTAACAGTACATCCGAGTGATCGATAATTTATTTTCCTAATAAGGATTTTAAGTACTCTTACAAATTCTGGATGGGTTCTAACAAAAAATATTTATCATGTAGAAGTTTTCATATTAATGTAGAAATTAAAGTCATGTGACTTTCTACAAATGTTTACACATGGCTACCAAAAGATCATCCACCCATTACTTAGCACTCAACGAAGACTTCAGTGGCCCACTTAGGAGTTATTTAGCTCTTTTTGCAAAAAAAAAACAATTTAGACACTTCAGCAGCTGATCTTATTGCCTACAGTAGTCCAGAGTCATAGTTATGGAAAAATGCTCCCTTCTTACCAGAAATCAAAAGCATGATATTATTATGTCTTTGTTACTGTACATAGTGAAATGTTTTTGGAGCATACATAATGCTTATTGACTTTTAACACCATTATATGTCATTGCTTTGCGGATGGCATTCTTTGAACTAAGTATTAGTTAATGCTGCAAATACTATTCAAATCTAATTCAACCCAATTTGAAACTGGAAGAGATTAAGCAAAATGCCATTAAAGACATAATATTAAAATTGTTCATTATCCAGCTCTTGGACTTAAGGGCCTCATACACTAGAACAATAATGCCCGATTTCATCCAATTTCGGGCATTCGGGCCGATATGTCGGGGGAGATCAGGCATTTTGGAGGTGTTTCCATTCCGATGCACGTTCCCATGAGGGTTGGATCGGCTCCCCTAGATCGTTAGTGCTGCACTCGTGATATGTCAGTTCCCGTAGGCATGGCTGGGATCGCATACGATATATCGAATGCAAAATGTACCAAATCGTATGGAATCATATGGAACCTCTCCCGGGTAGATCCTGGGAGAGTTCAAGGAAAATCGCCTCCGACTTCAGCCTCAGACATATCGTTGTCATGTATGGGGGCCCTTAAGGCTGTGAACTCTCCAAACTTTTTGTGAATGGCACAGGCTATTATGGTGACTAGAGACTAATGATCCCGTTGATAGCAGTCACCAAAGGGTCCCACAAGGAACTTGGACTCTGCTTTGGGTTAGCCACAGATCAAGTCTGCCAAAGAAGTCTAACTAGGATGCTGCAGATGTGAACACAGAAGAGAATCATTGTAAATAGACTAAGGGGGAGATGTACTAAGCAGTGATAAAAGTAGAGAAGGGAGCCAGTGGAGAAGTTGCCCATGGCAACCAATCAGCTACTCTGTTTACCTTTATAGTATGCTAATTATAAATGTTACATGGCTTAACTTTTATCACTGCTTAGTATATCTCCCCCTTAGGCTGTGTTTGAAAATGACAGGAGCTCATTGGCTGGTACTTTATATCCATCCACTGTATCTCTCTCCAAGGCTTAGTAAATAGACCCCTATATACATGGAAAAGAAAGAGATCCGAGGCAGGCAAAGTTCAAGCAAAACCAAAAACATAACATGACGAAAGATCAGTTAATTAGGATTCAGGGACGTCAGGTCAAGTGTTATAATCACAGAGAGATAATTTGGTATATTTGAATCACATTTATTTACCTATTGATCAGATGAAGAATGCATGTAACAAAGCAGACTATTCAGGGAGAACATTACAGATTACTGGCTAATTCTTGGTCGTGCCCACACTTATCATGACCAGCTGAATATGAATTGTCAGAGATATGTACATCTAAGAAGAGTTCAAATTAACCTAATGTGAACATAAGTGAATCTCCAAATAAGATTCAAATACATATAAAATAAACAAAAGTGAAATGGCAGGCAAATGTGGCTGACATGTAACATCAGCAGTTGTAAAACATTTTCAAAGCAAAAAAACTTTTGCAGAATAAATGGCAGCTGCCTTTTTTATGATAAAACAAATGATAAAAAAATAAAAAAATAAAAAAACACTAAGAAGTGGATATTTTTTTCCAGAAATGCAAACATATTCAAACTTCCACACACAAACTCAAAGTGAAAAAAAAACAAAAAAACGGCAGTGTTGCTTTCCATGTACATGTGTTTTCTATCACACATAGACGTAGAGTAAAATTAATTCAACTCAAATAAACATAGCTTACAGTACACATGTCTCAATTTACTAGGTAGAATACCAGTGATGGGTACCAGCTTTTATGTTTCTTTCCATAATTAATATGTATATTTTTTTGCTGTTGTAGTAAAAACACAATTCCTAGGTAATTGATACAATCAATAGCAAATGTTTCAAACAATCTACTGTATTTTCTTCTGCCATATCAGATATTCTTCTCAGCAGACGTTATATAGTATTTCACAGTACATCACACATTTAAGTGGCTCCGTTCACTCAGTATGCTGTACTGAATGTTCTATTCCATACCGTTTCAGATAAATACCCAGATTATTACTTTATGCAGCTCAACTGAAAGACATTTATTATTCTACGTGCACAACGAAATCCCATGAAAAGAGCAAATTGAATTGCATTAACCAAGTCACACTCGGAACTCGGCCAATAATTGAAGGAAAAGGCCATGTTTTATGGGCTCTTTACTCTTCTTACCATAACTTTGCAGTAGACAGCAAAAGACGAGCCCATTTCCTGGAAAGCTACTGCACTGCTTTAACATACACAAGTTATGCCAAGTCTATCTGTTCGACTTCTTAACTTTTGCTGAGGATTTTTTTTTTTCTTACTTTAAAAAAGCAGATGTTGTAATGGTAACCGTAAAACATCTCCACAGTCTGAAGGGTTGAAATCTAATATGTAGAATTAGGTGCTCCAGTGGGAACTTTTTCCACGGTGATCTTTTGTGTTGAGAACTAGCTTGGCAATGAATTAAAGTTAGCTTCCTGCTAGTAGAAATCACTGATGAAGGAGGACAGCGAGTATTCTGCATGCCTCAGAATTGATTTAAGTGGGTTTGTCCTGAAACCTGGCTACGGGTAAGCATGGAAATAAAACATCAGGAACTGCATCATGATATCATAAATTTGTAACTTTATCTGTTTTCTTTAAAATGAATGAAAATGGTTCATTGATTCAAAGCAGGAATTTACCAAGCTGCTTGGTTTTGTTTCATTACCAAATATATTCATAATCTTTGTGTTGTTTAACTGGTATAAGGCTTCTTTCATACAACTGTTATTGTATGCGATGTGAGGGGCCAAATAGGGTTGACTGAAAGGATTAACAAATTAAGACTGCCAGTATATGACTTACAACTAAATGAATGTAATATGACACATTGGGCCTGATTCTTAGAGGCACGCAATACCGACATTTGTGTAAATAGTCAATGTTTTTCAACTGTGCATGTGTCTAAGAGGTCTATGTACTAATACTTATGTACTAAGCCTTGAAAGGTGATACATTTCATGGTGATAAAGTATCAGACAATCAGCTCCTAACTGCCAAGTTGCAGGCTGGGTTTGAAAGAAAACAGTTATGAGCTGGTTGGTTGGTACTTTATCACCGTGCAATTTATCACTTTTCTAGGCTTAGTACATCCGGCAAAGAAAGAGATAAAGTGAATGGAGATAAAGGGGGTCATTCCGAGTTGATCGCTCGCTAGCAGTTTTTAGCAGCCGTGCAAACGCTATACCGCCTCCCACTGGGAGTGTATTTTAGCTAAGCAGAAGTGCGAACGAAAGGATCGCAGAGCGGCTACAAAAAAAAATTGTGCAGTTTCAGAGTAGCTCCAGACCTACTAAGTGTTTGCGATCACTTCAGACTGTTCAGTTCCGGATTTGACGTCATAAACACGCCCTGCGTTCTCCCAGCCACGCCTGCGTTTTTCCAAACACTCCCTGAAAACGGTCAGTTGACACCCAGAAACGCCCACTTCATGTCAATCACTCTGCGGCGGACATTGCGAATGAAAAGCCTCGCTAGATCTTGTGTAAAACTACATTGGCTGTTGTGAAAGTACATCGTGCGTGCACATTGTGCCACATTTGCATGCGCAGAAGTGCCGCTTTTTCACTTAATCGCTGCGCTGCCAACATTTTTATCTAGCGGTCAACTCGGAATGACCCCCAAAGTCCGAGTCAACCAGCTCCTAACTCATTTTTCAAACCTAGCCTGTAACATGGCAGTGAGGAGCTGATTGGCTGGTACTTTAGTATTTGAACTCTGCATCTATGTGTTTACGTTTCCAGCGCTCTAGTTGCCTTGGTGATGGGCTGCACTTGATGAGTCAATGCTCATAACGTCACTAATGAGGCGCCGCCGGGAACGGGCAGGTGACCCGTGTTCCGTACGCCAAAGATCACTGTGGGTGTTATATAAGGTAAGCTGTATATAATATGTTTGTATTGCCTGATGAAAATGCCTAAGTAAAAGGCGTTAAAACGTTGTTCCACTACTATGCTGTGTTAAGAGTATGTGCTCAAGCCGTTTGGAGTGCCGCACCCACTGCAGTTCATATATATATATATATATATATACAGTTGTGCTCATAAGTTTACATACCCTAGCAGAATTTGTGATTTTCTGGCCATTTGTCAGAGAATATGAATGATAACTCATAAACTTTTCTTTCACTCATGGTTAGTGGTTGGGTGAAGCCATTTATTGTCAAACAACTGTGTGTACGCTTTTTAAATCATAATGACAACAGAAACTACCCAAATGATCCTGAGCAAACGTTTACATACCCTGGAGATTTTGGCCTGATAACATGCACACAAGTTGACACAAACGGGTTTGAATGGCTGCTAAAGGTAACCATCCTCACCTGTGATCTGCTTGCTTGTAATCAGTGTGTGTGTGTATAAAAGGTCAGTGAGTTTCTGGACTCCTGAAAGACCCTTGCATCTTTCATCCAGTGCTGCACTGACGTGTCTGGATTCTGAGTCATGGGGAAAGCAAAAGAATTGTCAAAGGATCTGCGGGAATAGGTAATTGAACTGTATAAAACAGGAAACGGATATAAAAAGATATCCAAGCAATTGAGAATGCCAATCAGCAGTGTTCAAACTCTAATTATGAAGTGGAAAATGAGGGATTCTGTGGAAACCAAATCACGATCAGGTAGACCAACAAAAATTTCAGCCACAACTGCCAGGAAAATTGTTCGGGATGCAAAGAAAAATCCACAAATAACTTCAGATGAAATACAGGACTTTCTGAAAAAAAGTGGTGTGGTTGTTTCAAGATGCACAATAAGGAGGCATTTGAAGAAAAATGGTCTGCATGGTCGAGTCACCAGAAGAAAGCCATTACTACGCAAATGCCACAAAGCATCCCGCTAACACAAAGTATCAACATGACAATGATCCAAAACACAAGGACAAGTCGACCTGTCATTGGCTACAGCAGAATAAGTGAAGATTCTGGAGTGGCCATCTCAGTCTCCTGACCTCAATATAATTGAGCCACTCTGGGGAGATCTCAAACGTGCAGTTCATGCAAGACAGCCCAAGAATTTACAGGAACTGGATGCTTTTTGTCAAGAAGAATGGGCAGCTTTACCATCTGAGAAAATAAAGAGCATCATCCACAACTACCACAAAAGACTTCAAGCTGTCATTGATGTTAAAGGGGGCAATACACGGTATTAAGAACTGGGGTATGTAAACTTTTGATCAGGGTCATTTGGGTAGTTTCTGTTGTCATTATGATTTAAAATGAGTAAACACAGTTGTTTGACAATAAATGGCTTCACCCAACCACTAACCATGAGTGAAAGAAAAGTTTGTGAGGTGTCATTCATATTCTCTGACAAATGGCCAGAAACTCACAAATTCTGCTAGGGTATGTAAACTTATGAGCACAACTGTATATATACATATATGTGTGTATATTTGCTAGAAAATATGACATGATAACTCCTGAAATGCTGCTCAATTGTGGGTTTTCTATAACAAATATACAACTATAAAGTGAATTGTAGTTTTGGTATAGTATCACTTGAGACACTGCAGGTTTGTATGTTAAAATGCAGTTGAATGGTTGTGTTTTAAATAGTACAGAATAGGAAAAAGTGCTAATAGGTTGTAAGTAAACTGCTGTAGAAAGACTTGTGTACAGTCATATTTAATTTTTGGTGCAAATGAAATATAAAACTTCCTTTGAACAAAACTTCCTATCAGCTGTAACGCATGGTGGTAGGAGAATTATGCTCAAGGGCTACTTTTTTGCCTGAGGACCTGGGCAGCTTGCAGTGACTGAATCAACCAGGATTTCCAAAATGCACCAGAATATTTATGCAGAATGTGAGACCATCTGTCAAAAAAGCTGAGGCTGACGTAAAAATAAATATTGCAACATGACAATGATCAAAAACACTCTGCCAAATAAACAATAGTTTTGTTCAAACAGAAGAAATTGATACAATATGGTATAGCTGTTTTAAAACCTAGATCTAATTCCAAGTAAATGTTGGAGGAGGCTTATATTTATATGTATTTGATAATAGAGCAGTTATATTTTCCAGTGTGAATTAGTAAGCCACAGTTACCAGTGATAAATGGTACACTGCAGCGCAACATCATGAAATTAAACTTACCATCTCTATGAGTGCTGAGACATCATCGTGCCCATACAACCTCCAGACCTGTGTCCAAAACATATACACCTCTGAAATGTACAGATGTGTTCTCTTTTAATTATTGTCAAATTGCAATGATGCATTCTTGTGCTATGCTTTAACCCAGCTAACAAGCTTCAACATAATAGAGCACAGGTTCTCAAACTCGGTCCTCAGGACCCCACACGGTGCATGTTTTGCAGGTCTCCTCACAGAATCACAAGTGACATAATTGGCTCCACCTGTGGACCTTTTAAAATGTGTCAGTGAGTAATTAATACACCTGTGCACCTGCTGGGTTACCTGCAAAACATGCACTGTGTGGGGTCCTGAGGACCGAGTTTGAGAACCACTGTAATAGAGGATGCTAAAAGGAGGAGGATAAAGAGAACTAAACACTGAAGGAGTGGTTAGAAAGGTATTAAGAGAACCAGTAGAGATAGGATCTTGGAGACCATAGGAATGCTGCATTTGCATTGAATGAACAATTGTGTCAATGTTAGCAGTGATGAGTATACAATGAGGTTGATTCAATTAGCCGTGAGTTGTCATTGCAATGGCATGGAAGCTAATTCAATGACACTTCATCTCTTCCTACTCATGTCCTGATCTCACTCCACACTTGCAGATATTTGTACGCAGTCCTATGAGACTGTGAACAAAAATCAGCAAGTCCAGAGGTACTGTACAGTAATGGACTAGCGGAGCGAGTCTATATAAATTGACCTCATTGTGTTCTTTTAGGAATTAAACCATGTAGACAAGCCTTTTAAGTAGCTTGTGTCACAAACCACAAGTTCAGTAAAAGTGTACCTTTGTCCTTGTGATATGGAAGTGGATTCTGTAGGCTGGCAGAGCTGTGATGTATAGAGATGAGCGCCGGAAATTTTTCGGGTTTTGTGTTTTGGTTTTGGGTTCGGTTCCGCGGCCGTGTTTTGGGTTTAACCGCGTTTTGGCAAAACCTCACCGAATTTTTTTTGTCGGATTCGGGTGTGTTTTGGATTCGGGTGTTTTTTTCAAAAAACCCTAAAAAACAGCTTAAATCATAGAATTTGGGGGTCATTTTGATCCCAAAGTATTATTAACCTCAAAAACCATAATTTACACTCATTTTCAGTCTATTCTGAATACCTAACACCTCACAATATTATTTTTAGTCCTAAAATTTGCACCGAGGTCGCTGTGTGAGTAAGATAAGCGACCCTAGTGGCCGACACAAACACCGGGCCCATCTAGGAGTGGCACTGCAGTGTCACGCAGGATGGCCCTTCCAAAAAACCATCCCCAAACAGCACATGACGCAAAGAAAAAAAGAGGTGCAATGAGGTAGCTGACTGTGTGAGTAAGATAAGCGACCCTAGTGGCCGACACAAACACCGGGCCCATCTAGGAGTGGCACTGCAGTGTCACGCAGGATGGCCCTTCCAAAAAACCCTCCCCAAACAGCACATGACGCAAAGAAAAAAAGAGGTGCAATGAGGTAGCTGACTGTGTGAGTAAGATAAGCGACCCTAGTGGCCGACACAAACACCGGGCCCATCTAGGAGTGGCACTGCAGTGTCACGCAGGATGGCCCTTCCAAAAAACCCTCCCCAAACAGCACATGACGCAAAGAAAAAAAGAGGCGCAATGAGGTAGCTGACTGTGTGAGTAAGATAAGCGACCCTAGTGGCCGACACAAACACCGGGCCCATCTAGGAGTGGCACTGCAGTGTCACGCAGGATGGCCCTTCCAAAAAACCCTACCCAAAAAGCACATGACGCAAAGAAAAAAAGAGGCGCAATGAGGTAGCTGACTGTGTGAGTAAGATAAGCGACCCTAGTGGCCGACACAAACACCGGGCCCATCTAGGAGTGGCACTGCAGTGTCACGCAGGATGGCCCTTCCAAAAAACCCTCCCCAAACAGCACATGACGCAAAGAAAAAAAGAGGCGCAATGAGGTAGCTGACTGTGTGAGTAAGATAAGCGACCCTAGTGGCCGACACAAACACCGGGCCCATCTAGGAGTGGCACTGCAGTGTCACGCAGGATGGCCCTTCCAAAAAACCCTCCCCAAACAGCACATGACGCAAAGAAAAAAAGAGGCGCAATGAGGTAGCTGACTGTGTGAGTAAGATAAGCGACCCTAGTGGCCGACACAAACACCGGGCCCATCTAGGAGTGGCACTGCAGTGTCACGCAGGATGTCCCTTCCAAAAAACCCTCCCCAAACAGCACATGACGCAAAGAAAAAAAGAGGCGCAATGAGGTAGCTGTGTGAGTAAGATAAGCGACCCTAGTGGCCGACACAAACACCGGGCCCATCTAGGAGTGGCACTGCAGTGTCACGCAGGATGTCCCTTCCAAAAAACACTCCCCAAACAGCACATGACGCAAAGAAAAATTAAAGAAAAAAGAGGTGCAAGATGGAATTGTCCTTTGGCCCTCCCACCCACCCTTATGTTGTATAAACAGGACATGCACACTTTAACCAACCCATCATTTCAGTGACAGGGTCTGCCACACGACTGTGACTGAAATGACGGGTTGGTTTGGACCCCCACCAAAAAAGAAGCAATTAATCTCTCCTTGCACAAACTGGCTCTACAGAAGCAAGATGTCCACCTCATCATCATCCTCCGATATATCACCGTGTACATCCCCCTCCTCACAGATTATCAATTCGTCCCCACTGGAATCCACCATCTCAGCTCCCTGTGTACTTTGTGGAGGCAATTGCTGCTGGTCAATGTCTCCACGGAGGAATTGATTATAATTCATTTTAATGAACATCATCTTCTCCACATTTTCTGGATGTAACCTCGTACGCCGATTGCTGACAAGGTGAGCGGCGGCACTAAACACTCTTTCGGAGTACACACTTGTGGGAGGGCAACTTAGGTAGAATAAAGCCAGTTTGTGCAAGGGCCTCCAAATTGCCTCTTTTTCCTGCCAGTATAAGTACGGACTGTGTGACGTGCCTACTTGGATACGGTCACTCATATAATCCTCCACCATTCTTTCAATGGTGAGAGAATCATATGCAGTGACAGTAGACGACATGTCCGTAATCGTTGTCAGGTCCTTCAGTCCGGACCAGATGTCAGCATCAGCAGTCGCTCCAGACTGCCCTGCATCACCGCCAGCGGGTGGGCTCGGAATTCTGAGCCTTTTCCTCGCACCCCCAGTTGCGGGAGAATGTGAAGGAGGAGATGTTGACAGGTCGCGTTCCGCTTGACTTGACAATTTTCTCACCAGCAGGTCTTTCAACCCCAGCAGACTTGTGTCTGCCGGAAAGAGAGATCCAAGGTAGGCTTTAAATCTAGGATCGAGCACGGTGGCCAAAATGTAGTGCTCTGATTTCAACAGATTGACCACCCGTGAATCCTTGTTAAGCGAATTAAGGGCTCCATCCACAAGTCCCACATGCCTAGCGGAATCGCTCCGTGTTAGCTCCTCCTTCAATGTCTCCAGCTTCTTCTGCAAAAGCCTGATGAGGGGAATGACCTGACTCAGGCTGGCAGTGTCTGAACTGACTTCATGTGTGGCAAGTTCAAAGGGCATCAGAAACTTGCACAACGTTGAAATCATTCTCCACTGCGCTTGAGACAGGTGCATTCCACCTCCTATATCGTGCTCAATTGTATAGGCTTGAATGGCCTTTTGCTGCTCCTCCAACCTCTGAAGCATATAGAGGGTTGAATTCCACCTCGTTACCACTTCTTGCTTCAGATGATGGCAGGGCAGGTTCAGTAGTTTTTGGTGGTGCTCCAGTCTTCTGTACGTGGTGCCTGTACGCCGAAAGTGTCCCGCAATTCTTCTGGCCACCGACAGCATCTCTTGCACGCCCCTGTCGTTTTTTTAAAAATTCTGCACCACCAAATTCAAGGTATGTGCAAAACATGGGACGTGCTGGAATTTGCCCATATTTAATGCACACACAATATTGCTGGCGTTGTCCGATGCCACAAATCCACAGGAGAGTCCAATTGGGGTAAGCCATTCCGCGATGATCTTCCTCAGTTGCCATAAGAGGTTTTCAGCTGTGTGCGTATTCTGGAAAGCGGTGATACAAAGCGTAGCCTGCCTAGGAAAGAGTTGGCGTTTGCGAGATGCTGCTACTGGTGCCGCCGCTGCTGTTCTTGCGGCGGGAGTCCATACATCTACCCAGTGGGCTGTCACAGTCATATAGTCCTGACCCTGCCCTGCTCCACTTGTCCACATGTCCGTGGTTAAGTGGACATTGGGTACAACTGCATTTTTTAGGACACTGGTGAGTCTTTTTCTGATGTCCGTGTACATTCTCGGTATCGCCTGCCTAGAGAAGTGGAACCTAGATGGTATTTGGTAACGGGGGCACACTGCCTCAATAAATTGTCTAGTTCCCTGTGAACTAACGGCGGATACCGGACGCACGTCTAACACCAACATAGTTGTCAAGGCCTCAGTTATCCGCTTTGCAGCAGGATGACTGCTGTGATATTTCATCTTCCTCGCAAAGGACTGTTGGACAGTCAATTGCTTACTGGAAGTAGTACAAGTGGGCTTACGACTTCCCCTCTGGGATGACCATCGACTCCCAGCAGCAACAACAGCAGCGCCAGCAGCAGTAGGCGTTACACGCAAGGATGCATCGGAGGAATCCCAGGCAGGAGAGGACTCGTCAGAATTGCCAGTGACATGGCCTGCAGGACTATTGGCATTCATGGGGAAGGAGGAAATTGACACTGAGGGAGTTGGTGGGGTGGTTTGCGTGAGCTTGGTTACAAGAGGAAGGGATTTACTGGTCAGTGGACTGCTTCCGCTGTCGCCCAAAGTTTTTGAACTTGTCACTGACTTATTATGAATGCGCTGCAGGTGACGTATAAGGGAGGATGTTCCGAGGTGGTTAACGTCCTTACCCCTACTTATTACAGCTTGACAAAGGCAACACACGGCTTGACACCTGTTGTCCGCTTTTCTGTTGAAATACCTCCACACTGAAGAGCTGATTTTTTTGGTATTTTCACCAGGCATGTCAACGGCCATATTCCTCCCACGGACAACAGGTGTCTCCCCGGGTGCCTGACTTAAACAAACCACCTCACCATCAGAATCCTCCTGGTCAATTTCCTCCCCAGCGCCAGCAACACCCATATCCTCCTCATCCTGGTGTACTTCAACATCTTCATCTTCAATCTGACTATCAGGAACTGGACTGCGGGTGCTCCTTCCAGCACTTGCAGGGGGCGTGCAAATGGTGGAAGGCGCATGCTCTTCACGTCCAGTGTTGGGAAGGTCAGGCATCGCAACCGACACAATTGGACTCTCCTTGTGGATTTGGGATTTCGAAGAACGCACAGTTCTTTGCGGTGCTTTTGCCAGCTTGAGTCTTTTCAGTTTTCTAGCGAGAGGCTGAGTGCTTCCATCCTCATGTGAAGCTGAACCACTAGCCATGAACATAGGCCAGGGCCTCAGCCGTTCCTTGCCACTCTGTGTGGTAAATGGCATATTGGCAAGTTTACGCTTCTCCTCCGACAATTTTATTTTAGGTTTTGGAGTCCTTTTTTTACTGATATTTGGTGTTTTGGATTTGACATGCTCTGTACTATGACATTGGGCATCGGCCTTGGCAGACGACGTTGCTGGCATTTCATCGTCTCGGCCATGACTAGTGGCAGCAGCTTCAGCACGAGGTGGAAGTGGATCTTGATCTTTCCCTAATTTTGGAACCTCAACATTTTTGTTCTCCATATTTTTATAGGCACAACTAAAAGGCACCTCAGGTAAACAATGGAGATGGATGGATACTAGTATACAATTATGGATGGACTGCCGACACAGAGGTAGCTACAGCCGTGGACTATTGTACTGTACTGTGTCTGCTGCTAATATAGACTGGATGATAATGAGATGTAGTATGTATGTATAAAGAAGAAAGAAAAAAAACCACGGGTAGGTGGTATACAATTATGGACGGACTGCCGAGTGCCGACACAGAGGTAGCTACAGCCGTGGACTACCGTACTGTACTGTGTCTGCTGCTAATATAGACTGGATGATAATGAGATGTAGTATGTATAAAGAAGAAAGAAAAAAAAAACCACGGGTAGGTGGTATACAATTATGGACGGACTGCCGAGTGCCGACACAGAGGTAGCTACAGCCGTGGACTATTGTACTGTACTGTGTCTGCTGCTAATATAGACTGGATGATAATGAGATGTAGTATGTATAAAGAAGAAAGAAAAAAAAACCACGGGTAGGTGGTATACAATTATGGATGGACTGCCGAGTGCCAACACAGAGGTAGCTACAGCCGTGGACTACCGTACTGTACTGTGTCTGCTGCTAATATAGACTGGATGATAATGCGATGTAGTATGTATAAAGAAGAAAGAAAAAAAAACCACGGGTAGGTGGTATACAATTATGGATGGACTGCCGAGTGCCGACACAGAGGTAGCTACAGCCGTGGACTACCGTACTGTGTCTGCTGCTAATATAGACTGGTTGATAATGAGATGTAGTATGTATAAAGAAGAAAAAAAAAAAAACCACGGGTAGGTGGTATACAATTATGGACGGACTGCCGAGTGCCGACACAGAGGTAGCTACAGCCGTGGACTACCGTACTGTACTGTGTCTGCTGCTAATATAGACTGGATGATAATGAGATGTAGTATGTATAAAGAAGAAAGAAAAAAAAAACCACGGGTAGGTGGTATACAATTATGGACGGACTGCCGAGTGCCGACACAGAGGTAGCTACAGCCGTGGACTACCGTACTGTGTCTGCTGCTAATATAGACTGGTTGATAATGAGATGTAGTATGTATAAAGAAGAAAGAAAAAAAAACCACGGGTAGGTGGTATACAATTATGGACGGACTGCCGAGTGCCGACACAGAGGTAGCTACAGCCGTGGACTACCGTACTGTACTGTGTCTGCTGCTAATATAGACTGGATGATAATGAGATGTAGTATGTATAAAGAAGAAAGAAAAAAAAAACACGGGTAGGTGGTATACAATTATGGACTGACTGCCGAGTGACGACACAGAGGTAGCTACAGCCGTGGACTATTGTACTGTACTGTGTCTGCTGCTAATATAGACTGGATGATAATGAGATGTAGTATGTATAAAGAAGAAAGAAAAAAAAACCACGGGTAGGTGGTATACAATTATGGATGGACTGCCGAGTGCCGACACAGAGGTAGCTACAGCCGTGGACTATTGTACTGTACTGTGTCTGCTGCTAATATAGACTGGATGATAATGAGATGTAGTATGTATAAAGAAGAAAGAAAAAAAAACCACGGGTAGGTGGTATACAATTATGGATGGACTGCCGAGTGCCGACACAGAGGTAGCTACAGCCGTGGACTACCGTACTGTACTGTGTCTGCTGCTAATATAGACTGGATGATAATGAGATGTAGTATGTATAAAGAAGAAAGAAAAAAAAACCACGGGTAGGTGGTATACAATTATGGATGGACTGCCGAGTGCCGACACAGAGGTAGCTACAGCCGTGGACTACCGTACTGTGTCTGCTGCTAATATAGACTGGTTGATAATGAGATGTAGTATGTATAAAGAAGAAAGAAAAAAAAACACGGGTAGGTGGTATACAATTATGGACGGACTGCCGAGTGCCGACACAGAGGTAGCTACAGCCGTGGACTACCGTACTGTACTGTGTCTGCTGCTAATATAGACTGGATGATAATGAGATGTAGTATGTATAAAGAAGAAAGAAAAAAAAAAACACTGGTAGGTGGTATACAATTATGGACGGACTGCCGAGTGCCGACACAGAGGTAGCTACAGCCGTGGACTACCGTACTGTGTCTGCTGCTAATATAGACTGGTTGATAATGAGATGTAGTATGTATAAAGAAGAAAGAAAAAAAAAACCACGGGTAGGTGGTATACAATTATGGACGGACTGCCGAGTGCCGACACAGAGGTAGCTACAGCCGTGGACTACCGTACTGTACTGTGTCTGCTGCTAATATAGACTGGATGATAATGAGATGTAGTATGTATAAAGAAGAAAGAAAAAAAAAACACGGGTAGGTGGTATACAATTATGGATGGACTGCCGAGTGCCGACACAGAGGTAGCTACAGCCGTGAACTACCGTACTGTGTCTGCTGCGACTGGATGATAAATAATGATATAAAAAATATATATATATCACTACTGCAGCCGGACAGGTATATATTATATAATGACGGACCTGCTGGACACTGTCTGTCAGCAGAATGAGTTTTTTATTTTATAGAATAAAAAAACACCACACAAGTCACACGACGTGTGTTTAACTTTTACAGGCAGACATTCACAATACAATATAGTATACTATATACTGGTGGTCAGGTCACTGGTCAGTCACACTGGCAGTGGCACTCCTGCAGAAAAAAAGTGTGCACTGTTTAATTTTTTAATATGTACTCCTGGCTCCTGCTATAACCTAACTGCTCCCCAGTCTCCCCCACAATTAAGCTGTGTGAGCACAGTCAGATATTATACATAGATGATGCAGCACACTGGGCTGAGCACAGATATGGTATGTGACTGAGTCACTGTGTATCGTTTTTTCAGGCAGAGAACGGATTATATTAAATAATATAAAACTGCACTGGTGGTCACTGGTCAGTCACTAGTATAACTAACTAATACTATCAGCAAAATTCTGCACTCTCTGTCTGAGTACTCCTCCTAAGCTCCAGTAAATGAAGTGTCACTGTCTCACTCTGTCACTAGTATAACTAACTAATACTATCAGCAAAATTCTGCACTCTCTGTCTGAGTACTCCTCCTAAGCTCCAGTAAATGAAGTGTCACTGTCTCACTCTCACTCTCCTATCTATTTCTTCTCTAAACGGAGAGGACGCCAGCCACGTCCTCTCACTATCAATCTCAATGCACGTGTAAAATGGCGGCGACGCGCGGCTCCTTATATAGAATCCGAGTCTCGCGATAGAATCCGAGCCTCGCGAGAATCCGACAGCGTCATGATGACGTTCGGGCGCGCTCGGGTTAACCGAGCAAGGCGGGAAGATCCGAGTCGCTCGGATCCGTGTAAAAAAAGCTGAAGTTCGGGCGGGTTCGGATTCCGAGGAACCGAACCCGCTCATCTCTAGTATAAACTGGAGCTGTAGTCAAGCATAGCAGAGTAGAAATAGCACAAGTTGAACTGATGTGTTACAAGATGCAGCTCAAAGCAAACTCTGGGGTGACCAGAGCACAGGTAAGCCATGATACAGTGAGGCTGTATGGTAGTATGGTACAGTCAAAGGAGACTCCAATAGAAGGTTAAATGTACAGCAAGCAGTTGGCACATGGTAAGACTGAACTAGCAAGGCACAGTTCAAGGAGTATCCAGAATCCATGTCAAATAAACAGTCAGAAGTCAGCAACTAGCAAGACCAATCAGGGAACACTTGAACATGGCATGTAGGAACTCTGAAACATGTAGGAATCAAGGCACTGGAACGCAAGTATCTTGTGGCAATTACCAAGCCACATGGACTAAAGCTGATTGCCCTAAATAGGGAGATGATATGTGATATCAGTGGATGGAGCAGAAGGAGGGCATAACATTGACAGATTATAAACAGCAGGACCAAGATGCAGATGTTCTGCCTATTGCTTTATACTGTATAAATACTTAGTTACCAGGAACACTGCTTTGCTTTCAATTCAATGGTGCACAGGAAACACTAATAGCAGGCTCAGGGGAAAATATCAACCTCTACATTTTGCTAAATTGACAACTAGTCTGCCCATGCACATGCACACTTACACAAAAGGGTTCATTTTTATTGGGAGCCAATTAACCTACCAGTATATTATTGGACTATGGAAGGGAACCTGAGTACCCTTAGTAAGTCCACGCAAGTACAGGGATAATATATAAACCCCTAAAAGTTAGGCCAACTTCCCACAAAGCATCACACTAGTGAGAAGTGAGAGGTTTAAGTTTTCACTAGTGTGATTCAATAGGGCAGTTTGCTTGTGCTGGCCTGTGGGGTCCCATGCCTTGGACTTGAATCTTAGGGACCCACCAGATGAAGTCACCTGGTCACATTTGGTGGGCCCATATTTTTGGACAAAATTATGCTAAGCACCTCAAATTTACTTTATGCTATATTGCAGAGTTTATTATATGCAGAGTTTATTATAATTATTTTGATTAGCAGTGTTTAGCATTTAGAATATGCAGCTGCATTTTCTTTTTTTCTGTGTGTAACTAAAAGTATCATCATGATAGCATCTCTCACTACAATATGATTAGACTCTGTGTGTGCAGTCTAAGACCTTCCACCATATACTGTATAAACCTAAACCTGGTTTGATATATTAAACTCACACTTTACTGCTCATAAGTGTAGTTTAGAGGTGACAGTTGGAGTTTTCAGTCTGTATGTAGTCTGGGGATGCTACGTAACTATTCCAAATAAAATATTGTCATCCAAATAGCAAGAGTTTGATAGCATCCCCTTGGGGTACATGGTATGGGATTGATCAAGTAAAGGTTGGCAAAGATGGTGCCAATACTGTATATGCCCATAGCAGTACCTTATTGTAAATAAAAATATATTTCATATAAAAATAGCTACGTTCCAGAGTAAACTAAGTCCACTAAAAATGAAAAAAAAATTGTACAATAGTCTCTTTGTTTAGAAAATAATTGGCATAGTGTAAGTGTTATTATTGTTAATCACTGAATAGAGTCAGCATATTTCCAGTACCATTCTCATGAATCCCTTACTAATTCCTCCAACATAAAATGTTGCTTTATAATTTGTAAATTCAGATTAGTATTAAGAGAAATACTCTACCGGTCAGATGTTTTAGAACAACCCATGTTTTTTCCAGTTTTTATAGAATTTTATTTTGTTTAATGTCTCAATATACTATGGAATGAAACAATAAGCAATTGTAGATAACAAAAAGAAATCATAGAATCATTTTGGTTAACAAAATGTAATCTAAGGTTTTGTCTCATCAAAGTTGCCACCTTTTGCTGATATAACCACCGAGCATGCTTGTGGCGTTCTTTCTACTATAGAGTTCAGCAAATTCTTCCCAACAGTTTTGCAGAAATTTCCACTAATATATTGCACTTGTATGCTGCTTTGCTTGCATCCTTTTGTCCAGTACATCCCATACCGGGATACATACACCTTGTTGACTATCAAAATGTAGAGACAGTGTCGGACTGGGGCATGTAGGGCCCACCGGGGGAATGCAGTGGTAGGGGCCTATGTTAGGGGTGTGGCCAGTCTGCAGAGGAGGTGTGGCCTGTCACCTCATTGGTTTGACTAACCATTAGAGAGCACAACGTCTGGGCCCCTTCATAAATTTATACAGTAAATTCTGCTACTGCATTCATGATAATGTTCCAGATTAATAACAGCAATGCACTGTAGAAAATACGCCATAGTCTACTATTAGGTAACATATGTACAGGTTGAGTATCCCATATCCAAATATTCCGAAATACGGAATATTCCAAAATACGGACTTTTTTTTAGTGAGAGTGAGATAGTGAAATCTTTGTTTTTTGATGGCTCAATGTACACAAACTTTGTTTAATACACAAAGATATTAAAAATAATGTATTAAATGACCTTCAGGCTGTGTGTATAAGGTGTATATGAAACATAAATGAATTGTGTGAATATACACACACCTTGTTTAATGCACAAAGTTTCAAAAAATATTGGCTAAAATGACCTTCAGGCTGTGTGTATAAGGTGTATATGTAACATAAATGCATTCTGTGCTTACATTTAGGTCCCAACACCATGATATCTCATTATGGTATGCAATTATTCCAAAATACGGAAAAATCCGATATCCAAAATACCTCTGGTCCCAAGCATTTTGGATAAGGGATACTCAACCTGTATAATGTATATTTCAAGTGCACAGTCTGGAACCTGAGCCTTAAAACAGGAGGTGGGCCCCCAGGCAGTCGGGCCCACCGGTGGTTTCCACTGTACCCCTGTGGGCCAGTCCAAGCCTGTGTAGAGATCTGTGCTAGGAAGAGAGACTGTCTTAGTGCATGATCCAAACAAGAAGACAGCAGCATAAAGAGCTGCTTAGCTTTAGTTGGGGATCAAGGTAACTTGATAAAAAGACGGTGTATTGTGAAAATGAGACATTTTAGAAGAGTCTACTCGCATATAATAAATGTATGTCGCTGGGTTTTTTATTTATCCATTTATGTTAATTCTCTTAATCTGGTTCTATTGGAACACTTTGCAGAATGCGTTTACATATGTAAGCACTATTTGGCATTGCAATAGAGAACGACGTACAAAATTTACTTCTGAAATGTACATAAACATTTCAGTGAATATCAGCATCAATGTCAAGGTTTTGTTTGTCCTGTCTCCAGTTTGATATTACGTTAGCTGCATTAAAAGCACTAGAGCATATATTGTGCCTCTATGATTACCGGTAATTTAAGTGCATTGAATAGACTCCCAGCCATTAAATACAGTACTACATGGTGGAGCTGACAGATTTACAAATTACCATCACCCTGATGGTTATAAAAATAATATTTATTTTGCTGTTTTTGGATTTGCACATATTGAAAATCATTAACTGTCCATTATATAAAACAAACTGAAGACAAACATCACAGTGAAAGTCAGTTTTCTAGCCAAAATATACAAATTGGCGCTGAATTACAATTCAGCCTCAGAAAGAGGAAATGTTCCCCTTGAGCTTAACCTATTTAAATAAAAAAGGGCGCCTGAATGGTCCGATTTTGGTATAGTTGCTTGATTTGCCTCCCATACTTCAAGTTGCCATCCATTTCCTGCCCTGTTAGTTAATTTATCTATCGGTTTTTATACTAGTATTGACATTGGCTACTTACAGTTAACAAACTACCATGACTATTGGGTGTGGGAATGCCAAAAACATGCAAGAAAAGTATACTGTTTAAATAAATGGTCATTGATTGGCTAATTGTTAATGGGGATATTAAAATATCAAATGTTATTAATCATTTGTCTGGCATGACCACATCGATATGACCACAAAAGACAGTGCATTATCTGATCACTAATAATGTGACCAATCAGATACACAGTGTGGGTGGCTGCAGGAAAAGAATCTTCCCACAGCTGTTGCTCTCAGATGGACCTGCTTCCCTATGTCCCTATGCTTCCCTGTTCCCTCCCACAAAGTTTTCTGTGCTGCCAATCATTGCTAATCAGTCAGCACAACAGGATCCCCCCACCCAGCAGCTGCAGACATTATCAGCTGCTGGGGAATTGTAAATTAACACCCTTTGGGGTCCCTAGCGCTATATCTAGGTGCAGGGTGTGGCACCCCAAAACACCAGCATAAGCCAGAAAGCCCAGCGTAGCATACCAGTGAAAAAACTATAGTGTTAATAAATTAGTATTTAGGAAGCCGAAGCTATAGAGAAAGTAATACAAAAATGAAATGCAATTAAAATAGAGAAATAGTGTTAAAAAATTAATAAGTGAAAAGTGTTAATAGAATGTAAAGGTATGCCACACTAAGGCCATCCAGCTCAGCCAGTCCAGAGGCACCACACCTCACACCTCCATTACCCCAATCTGGATCTAAGATTAACCAGCAAGGAGCCACATGATAATGGCTCCTTACTACAATATGTCTAAGCTAAGAGCTACCTACCTTGGAGCAACCCCATAATGCTCCATGTGGCATGTCAGGGCCTGCACCTCCTCCTAATGCAGGAACCTCTCTGCCTCTCACAACAAACATATATATTGGTAGATGCTCAATTAGCTTAGTGATATCATTCAGGTGCTCGAAAGGGAGGGGTATTTCTAAGCAAGAAAAAAAGGCATTTGTTTCCCCCAGCACCCTGAATGATAACCGTAACCAGATATAAATTCCACATGATAATAGAATTCAGAGATCTTCGTTACACATATTTGCGCAAATGTGTGAATAAGCCCCAAAGCCGCATCAAGGCTTCTCTGTATATTTGGGGTCCCTAGCGCTATATCTAGGTGCAGGGTGTGGCACCCCAAAACACCAGCATAAGCCACTTATACCAATAACCTGGTATCAACACAGTATTTTGCTGAGTAGACACGGGTTGCTGTGTGGTGTGAATGGGTCAATGACGAATTCCCGTGTCCCCTGACCTGGTAATTCAACCCGGGAATAAAGAAGGGTTATTCCCAAATTATTACCGGGTCAGGTTCAGTGTGAACGAGTTACCCGATAAGCATCAGGGTGGCAGAACTATAGGTAGGAAAGTATAGGTAAGAGAAGGGAAAGCACATGAGGGGAGAGGGCACTGCTCAGAGGGCTTACATTCTTTTTTTGCAAATAGTTTTTATTTTTTGTGCAGCATTATACTTCTTACTACTAGCCTTCTGCTTATTTCACCATAAAGTTTTGACGTCTGATGGTATTCTACTTCATGTCATATTATTTTCTATATACTGAAAGTATGTTTATCTTCTTACTACTAGCCTTCTGCTTATTTCACCATAAAGTTTTGACGTCTGATGGTATTCTACTTCATGTCATATTATTTTCTATATACTTTTCTATAGCCTTCTTACTACTAGCAGAAGGCTAGTAGTAAGAAGATAAACATACTTTCATGGAACAAATACTACAATATAACAGGGAATTTGGTGCAATACGGATGAGACAGTAGAGAGAAAGAAAAGGAAGGAAAAAGTAAAAAGAAGAAAGAGAGTAAGAGAATAGGACAGAAAGAGAACTTCGCATCTCCAGGATAAGAGGTGTGTGTACTAATAGTATATGAGGGGGGGGGGGGGGGGGGAAGGGGGGGGGGGCACTCATTGTAAATCAATTTTGAGATTTATAATTATCTGATCCTTTCTAAACCAGCCATGGGTACCAAGTAGAAGTAAAATTCTGAGTCTGAAATGTAAGGTAAGAACTAAGATTAATCACAAGAAAATTGATGGCAGCCTTGCGCTAATTGCTGCTGCTGGTTGCTAGGTAAAAGAGAACACCCAAAATCTCCAGATTTAAATACAGACACACATAAAAAGTAACCAGAACCAGTGCCAATCCAATGGTGTGGAAGTTGTATTATGTGCAAGCATTGTAAATCAGAAGATAAAAAAGTAACTCACTATAAATCAAACCAAACGCAACAGGTGTTACGAATAAAGGATCTGGAAGATCAGTGATTCGAATGCTCAGATACCATACACTCACCTGACTGCAGCCGATTGTGATGAGTGCGCTATTACATCAGCCATCAAGATCCAGTTTCCTGTAAAGTATATGAAGCTCTGTGTTTTCTGTACTGTTTTTTATATTTTTTTATATATTAAAATATCCTGTTTTGTGGACACCGTGGAAGTGCGGAAATCTCTATTTGGTTATTTCAGCAGCTCTGCGCATGCGCACACACTGCTGCATGCTTGTGTGAGGACTTAGATTGCGATTGCACGCGTGGTTGGCATGCATGGTCCCGACAATGCAGGCATGTGCAGACCATTTGCGGGGCGGTCCTCGGTCCTCGGTCCTTTGACATCACACGCAGCAGCTGCGACCAGAAACATAGCTAGCATTTCAGCTGGTGGGGAGAGGGGGAATAGGGCCTGGAATGCGGGCAGCCTTGCAATGTGCTGCCCCCCCCGTCCCCCCCGGGTGTTAGAGATGAGCTGCAGTTTCGCGATTTCTTGCAAAACTACAACTCATGCTGATTTAAGTCCACAGATAGGGAAGATATCTGTGTGGTTTGCAGATGAAAAAAGTTTGCAAATTACTGAAAAATATATGCGGTCTATACTGGTGGGTCAAATCTGGCGAACATCTATGATTTTTATTTAATGACTGTTGGTGTATGGGGCCCTTTAGATTCTCTTACAGGGTTTCTGATTAAGAGATGTACGCTAATGCACTTGCAGCTGCAAATTTGTATGCAGCGGATGTGTGAAAATATGCCAATGCGACAGCCTTATGGAAATGTATTGAGATGTCCCCTGGCGGCTTCACAGATACAAGCAACTGTGTACAAACACTTAGTGGTAGTCTCATGTGCTCCAAAAATGGACCATCTGAGTAACCCTGTGGAACTGAGACACTGGCGCCATGTTTTCTGCCTGTGGGATTGCAGATGTAGGTTGAAACATGACCTGAAAATGGTTGCGACACTCCTGCGTTTTTGCCACCATCACTGAGTGACTCCCTCCCCCAAGTGGTCTTGTACATCTCTGAATCAGGCCGGGAGTAGTGGAGCATTTACCTTTTGTAGCAGACTTTCTCTGAGTAAGCACTTATCACTTTTGTCAATTGCTGGCGAAAGTACCAATAACAAGTTGTTTCATGGCCAACCTGATGTAAATCCTCTGACCATTTTTATATTATTTTTGCATATTAACACTATCAAAGCTTACATGCCTTTGAGACCCTAGATAATAAGATTGGATAACAGTGTGGATTTTCTGTGCCCATGCCACACAATGGGGCTGATTCTTAATTGGGATGCAAAAAAATAAAAGCAAGGAACTTTGGGGGTCATTCTGAGTTGTTCGCTCGCTAGCAGTTTTTAGCAGCCGTGCAAACGCTTTGCCGCCTCCCACTGGGAGTGTGTTTTAGCTTAGCAGAAGTGCGAACTAAAGGATCGCAGAGCGGCTACAAAATAATTGTGTGCAGTTTCAGAGTAGCTTCAGACCTACTCAGCGCTTGCGATCACTTCAGACTGTTCAGTTCGGATTTGATGTCACAAACATGCCCTGCGTTCGCCCAGCCACGCCTGCATTTTTCCTGGCACGCCTGCATTTTTCACTCCCTGAAAACGGGCAGTTGACAACCAGAAACGCCCGCTTCATGTCAATCACTCTGCGGCAGCCAGTGCGACTGAAATGCATCGCTAGACCTTGTGTGAAACTACATCGGCCGTTGTGAAAGTACGTCACGCGTACGCATTGCGCCGCATACACATGCTCATAAGTGCCGTTTTTTTTTCTTAATCGCTGCGCAGTGAACATTTTCAGCTAGCGATCAACTCGGAATGACCCCCTTTGTACCTTGCAGGTTGGGGGAGATTTAAAATGTGCAGAGAAATCTAAATTTGTGAAGATCATGTCCAAACTCAAAACCAAATTGCACTGGAAACATAAAGCTGCGAATTTGTGAGGGTTACATGCAAAAGCAGACATTATTTATCCTGCATGCAAACACAGTAATTCTATTTGCACTGATTTTACCTAGGTGCGGCCCTCACCTCTCCAGGAAAATCTGACACTGCATTGAGCCATTTTCAGTCTGTGACTGCACTCTCTCAAATGTGACTGGCAGTGACCTCCATCCTATCTGCAATTAGCAGAAAGCTGGCTTCCTCTGGGAAGCCACTACAGATGGGTCCATGTTTATCTTGACCTTTAATAGGATTAACTGAGACTGGTCAATCGGACTTAATCCCCTGCTGTAATGACTTAATCCCCTGCTGTATTGTTCTCTGTATTGTATTGCAGCTGAGAACAATAGATGAAGAGTTTATGTTAATGAACAATGTTGTGCCTAGGCACAGCAAACTAGCCAAGATAACCGTGGACCCATCTGTACCTACCTGATTGTCAGCCCAATCCGGCTTCCATGGCCTGCAGCTGATGCAGTCCATAGTAGCTGGGGGGTTGCGCATGCATAGTCAAGCCTCCGCTTGTGCACATGCACTAGTCCCTGCTCCTGTCAGCTCTATTGTGCAGGTGCTGGGACCCAGCTAATGGCATAGGAGCTCTCTCCTCTCCTTCTCCTCTGAACCAGGCAGCACAGCCAGCGGAAGCCCCCTCTTCCATAAAGGTATTGCAATGTGGTTTGTTCAAATGTGAAGTTACTTTTTTTTTTACTCTCAACGCTCAAGTCAGACCTGATACAGTTTGCCATTTCCAGCAACTTCTCAGTATGTGTCATTACATCAGTAATAATAATAATAATAATAATAATAATAATAATAATAATAATAATAATATTATTATTATTATTATTATATAATATAATTAATTATCATTATAATATAATATTATTTTAAACCTAGGTAGTATTATGTAGGAAATTATCATTTTCAAACAAATGGGTTCACAAAGGACAGGTCAGTTCAAACACTTTATTACACATTTATTACTTAGCATGAATGGCAGATTTAGTAATAAGAATTTGCCAGTTTGTGCAAGGACGGCCAGGCTTGTGTGGCCCCAGGATGCAGTAGATTGGCTATGGACAGAAAGTGGACAGATGGCTGACAATTCATAAGGAGCAAGTCTTCTAAAATAAGAGCTGGGATCAACAGCTTCAGCTTTGGCTTACCAGTCAGCTACATGCTTTCCATACTCACAAGGCTGGGATCAAATCTTGCAGAGTCCAGCTACATGTTATTTCTTGTTAGTCTGGTAAATATCAAGCATACTTCTTGGCCAGACAGCTATATTTGTTGGCTCTAACAGCATAAAGGATTAGTGCAGGTTTATGAAATGCAGACCCTGGTGTCACAGTAGCAGCAGGTCCTGACAATTGGAATGAAACTATAATTTCTGGATTACCTGGTTTGCCTCTTCATGAACTTGTTTGCAAGAATCTGCTTCATATTGTTTGTCACAATATATATGTATATAAGATTAGTAACATTCTCTTATCAAAAAATTCTGGAGAGGGGCGTTGCATGCTATTGGAGAGGGGCGTTGCATGCTATTGAGACAAGCAGAGGATGAGCATGCAGGCTGTGATGAGCAGGAGGTGAAAGTGGAAGTGACACGCACAAGGGTGCACACTTGTGCATGCAGGAGCGCACCGAGCACCGGAGCAAGCTGGGCACCGAGGGACCACCAGGGGGAGCCGAAATAGCGGAGCCATCAGCGGGGGAGACAGGTGCTAAGAGGTGGTGAACAACAGTGGTGAGCAGCGGAGCTGCAGAGCAAGGAGCCGGGAGTGAAAGCCTCGGGGTCTGACTGAGGCTGGAGCCAGGAGCAGGGCTGCAGGAAAGAGCCGACACAGCGGAAGCAGGAACCAGTGAGTAGGTGCTGCTGCAGGTGGCCGTGACTCCCCGCGGACATGCAAGTATCATTTTTATAATTGTATTAACTGTTTTATTGACTGTTTTTCATTGATACATTATTATACATTGTATTACCAATTACTTTACTGTGTTGAAAATAGTTTCTTTCCACAGCTAGGCTATAGTATCGTATTGTATTGCATAGACTGTATTGTTTGTATTGTATTGCATAGTCTGTATTGTTTGTATTGTATTGCATTGTTTTTCTGAAGGTAACAGGGAGTTAGAGTTTTTAAACAAAATGGGTGGGTCCGTGATTGAGAATTTCACTCAGTGCAAGTCGTGCAAGATGTATGAACACCTGGAGCAACTGGCCCAGTGTGAGTACATCTGCGCGAGGTGTGTGCAAATGGTTGCCCTGGAAGCCCAGGTAACTGATCTAGAGAAAACCGTTACGTGACTGTGGGGTATTCACAATGTCGAGCAGAGCTTAGATAAAATGGTGGAGGAGTTGCAGGGGGGGACACCGGTAGAAGAGGACGAGGACAGTCATCTAGCTAGCTTGGTCATGGTTAGAAGGAAGAAGACGAGGGGGAGACAGGACATCTCCGATCTGCCAAACCACAATAAATTTGCCCGACTGGACAAAGTTTCTGGGGATGGCAGTGAGTAAATGACGGAGCTGGAGGATACTGTTCCCTCTAACAACCGGAGGAGCGGTCCCTCCTGGACAAAGGGAACAAGAGAAAGCGAGGTACCTAGTCAGATTGTGGTGATAGGGTATTCTATTATCAGGAAGACAGATTAGGCAATCTGCTATCGGGACCCTGATCGCCGTACAGTCTGTTATCTCCCGGGTGCATGGGTATGGCACATTGCAGACCGGGTAGAAAGATTGTTGGGAGGGGACGGTAACGACCTGGCGGTATTGGTGCATGTTGCCGCCAATGACACAGTTAGTGGTAGGTGGGATGTCCTTAAGAAAGATTATAGGGATCTAGGCCAAAAACTAAAGGCAAGGACATCTAAGGTAATATTCTCTGAAATATTATCTGTGCCATGCGCTAGTACTGGGAGGCAGAAGGAGATTAGGGAGGTAAATGTGTTGCTCAGAAACTGGTGTAGCAAAGAGGGGTTTGTGTTCTTGGAACACTGGGTGACTTCTCAGTAAGGTGCCATCTTTTTTGTCACGATGGATTGCACCAGAATGAGGAGGGGGCAACAGTGCTGGGGGGAAGGATGGTTAGAAGGTTGGAGAAGATTTTAAACTAGGTGCCTGGGGGGAGGGATTAGAAAGAATTAGCCGGACAACTAGAGAGTGAAGAAAAGAGGGATGTATAAAGTATAATGGGGGGCGGAGAGGGGGGAGGGAGAAAAATAGTTAGCGATGGTAATTTAAGGAAATCTCAAGTTCCTAAGGAAACGTTATATACAACAAAACTTGTGGATCAGGGAATTACTAATCTTAAGGGTATGATTGCAAATGCCAATATGATATAATAGGCATTACAGAGACATGGTGGGACGATTCACACGACTGGGCAGCAAACAGGAGAGGACTAATAAAAAGGGAGGGGGTGTTTGTCTTTATGTTAAACCATTCTTAAAACCATATTTAAAGGAGGTTATTTACGAAGGGACTGAAGATAACATGGAGTCATTATGGGTTGAGATTTTGAGTGGGGGTGAAGATACAAAAAACGTTTAATAGGGACATGCTTTAAAAACACCAGATATTAGTGTTTCTGACGAATTACAACTCTTGCAGCAAATCAAAAAAGCTGCAGGAATGCGGGATGTCATTATTGTTGGGGACTTTAATTACCCGGACATAAATTGGAACACCAAAACAGTAAATACAGCTAGGGGTAACAGGTTCTTAAACATGGTAAAAGATCATTACTTGTCCCAGGTAACTGAGGAACCAACCAGGCATAGGACTATACTGGATCTAGTACTAATAATGAGGAAATAATATCAAATTCTAAAGTAGGGGAAACCTTAGGAAATAGCGATCATAATATGATCACATTTAATATCAGCTTCCAAAAACAACAATATAAGGGTCTAACTAAGACTTTTAACTTTAGAAAAGCTAATTTCATATTGCTGAAACAAGCATAAATTGGGGAATTGTATTTCATGCTGAGAATACGGATGAAATGTGGGATGTTTTTACAACTGCGCTCAATAAGTACACTAATTTGTATATTCCCAAGGTCAACAAAAGCAGGAGAAGTAAATTTAAACCAATGTGGCTTAATAAGAAGGTCAAGGAACAAATGGATAAAAAGAGGTGTGCTTTCAAAGCATTTAAGTCTGATGGGATGGGGGAATCATTCCGGATCTACAAGGATGTAACAAAAAAAATGCAAAAAAGAAATCAGAGCAGCTAAAATAGAAAACAAAAAGCAAATCGCAAAGGAGAGTAAAACAAATCCCAAAAAGTTCTTTAAGTATATAAATGGTAAAATGTTAAAAAAGGAGAATATTGGGCCTTTAAAAGGTGAGTTGGATGTCTTGATTAATGATAGGGAAAAAGCAGATTTATTGAATAAATTATTTTCATCAGTATTCACGAAAGTGGACAGGTTGATGAGAATAGAGCATGAGAGAATGAAATGAGGAAGTAGTCCGGGAAAGACTAAGTAAAATTAAGATAAATAAATCTCCTGGGCCAGATGGACTTCATCCCAGGGTTCTTATGGAACTTAACGCAGAGATATCAAGACCCTTATATTTGATTTTCAGCAAGTCAATTACATCAGGAATGATACCGAAGGACTGGTATATAGCAGAGGTACTCCCAATATTTAAAAAGGGTATTAAAACTCATCCCGGTAACTATAGACCGGTAAGTTTGACATTTATAGTGGGGCAAATACTAGAAGTTATATTAAGGGATAGCATACTAGAGTACTTGGATACCTCCAAGGTTATTGCTAGAAATCAGCATGGTTTTGTGAAGGACAGGTCAGGTCAAACTAACTTAATAAGCTTCTACGAGAAAGTGAGCGATAATATTGATCAGGGTAAAGCAGTGGATGTGGTCTTTTTGGACTTCGCTAAGGGCTTTGACACAGTCCCACATAAGAGACTAATTTTCAAATTAAGAGAGCTTTGGGTATGAAACACTATTTGTACTTGGGTGAGTAATTGGCTGTACAATAAGGAACAGCAAGTGGGGATTAATGGGATGTTCTCTAAATGGGCCTCAGTGCTCAGTGGAATACCGCAGGGTTCAGTACTTGGGCCATTGCTGTTTCAAAAATTCATTAATGACCTAGGAGAGGGACTAGAAACCAAAGTGTCAATTTTTGCAGACTAAACTATGTAGAGTAATTAATTCAGACAAGGATGTTGAGTCTCTACAGAATGACTTATCTGGACTTGAGGTCTGGGCGGATAAATGGAGAATGAGGTTCAGTATAGACAAATGTAAAGTTATACAAGTCGGGGTAAATGGCGCTCGTGTGTATGGATATTTTGTGTGGGCTGCAACCTGTAAATGAAGTACCTCCAAAAAGACTTCGCATAAACAAGATTAATAATGGGTTTTTACGGGTGCGCCTGAGAAGGATTATGTCTGAAAGGGATTGTATAATGGTCTCTTTCCTAATTAATAGTGCATTCAGTAAAATAGTGCTGCCGGCCGCCCTATTTTACTGAATGCACTATTAATTAGGAAAGAGACCATTATACAATCCCTTTCAAATGTAAAGTTATGCACTTTGGGACTTAGAACAATCGGGCAACATATAAACTAAATGGGGAAAAGGTAGGGAAAATGGTAGTTGAAAAAGATTTGGTGGTGCTCATCGATAATAAACTTAGTAGCAGGATGCAATATCAAAATGCAGCAACAAAAGCAAATAAGGTGTTAGCATGCATAAAATGGGGAACGGAGACAAGGGATGAGAGTGTAATCCTGCCACTGCATAAATCATTGGTGCGGCCACACCTGGAATATTGTGTACAGTTCTGGGCACCTCACTATAAAAAAGATATCTTGGTACTCAAAAGGGTTCAGAGGCGAGCCACCAAACTGGTTAAGGGGTTAGATGCACTGAATTATGAGGAAAGACTTAAAAGGTTAGATTTGTTTACACTGGAAAAGAGGGGATTGAGAGGGGACATTATTAATATTTATAAATACATAAAGGGACAATACAAGGATTTATCAAATGATTTGTTTATAAAAAAACGCTACATAGGACACGAGGACACCCCTTGAGGTTAGAAGAAAAAAAATTCATACACAACGGAGAAACGAGTTCTTCACAGTAAGAGCAGTGAGAAGGTAGTAATGGTGGATTCAGGCCCTCATTCCGAGTTGTTCGCTCGGTAAAAATCTTCGCATCGCAGCGATTTTCCACTTAATGCGCATGCACAATGTTCGCACTGCGACTGCGCCAAGTAAATTTGCTATGCAGTTAGGAATTTTACTCACGGCTTTTTCATCGTTCTGGCGATCGTAATGTGATTGACAGGAAATGGGTGTTACTGGGCGGAAACAGGCCGTTTTATGGGCGTGTGTGAAAAAACGCTACCGTTTCCGGAAAAAACGCAGGAGTGGCCGGAGAAACGGAGGAGTGTCTGGGCGAACGCTGGGTGTGTTTGTGACGTCAAACCAGGAACGACAAGCACTGAACTGATCGCAGATGCCGAGTAAGTCTGAAGCTACTCAGAAACTGCTACGAGGTGTGTAATCGCAATATTGCGAATACATCGTTCGCAATTTTAAGATGCTAAGATTCACTCCCAGTAGGCGGCGGCTTAGCATGAGCAAATCTGCTAAAATCCGCTTGCGAGCGAACAACTCGGAATGAGGGCCTCAATCAATAAGTTTAAAAATGAAATAGATAAATTCCTAGCTGAAAAAAATATCCAAGGATACAGCATTTAATTAATATAAAATGTATAATACAGGTTGTACTCGATGGAAATTTGTCTTTTTTCAACCTCAACAACTATGTAACTATGGGGTCAGTTCAATTTGCCGACAGTTGAATAGTGTTGGGAATTAGCTCCAGCCGCTATTCAATTCTGCTCAAGTTAAATCGGCGAATGCCTAATTTCCCGGATTTAGATTGATTTGTTGGGAGAATGTGCATTCTCAATCTCCGATTAACTGCCCAGCGCGATGCTGATTCCTGACAGAATCAGCATCGCCGCACGCCAGCACTTTTGTTGGACTTCTGCTCGCACCCCCCCCCCCTGGGGGTGAGAGAAGATATGCCAACAATTAAGTGTGACATGGTGCTGTATTGAATAGCCCGTGAGCTACTTCCCAGCGCTATTCAACTGTTGGCACATGGCACATTGAATTGACCCCTATGTAACTATGTGACTATGATTTAACATACTATACGTAGCCATTTTTTAAAGGTAAAACAACATACTGTCTCTACAAGAGCACTGCAAGGTATAGCTAAGCCATGTAAGTGATATGTATCTGTCGACAATCAGAATGCTGATATGGAAGTTATGTTGACATGTTTATTATATCATTGGTTAGGGGGAATACCGCACTGGTGTGTAATAGGTATCATATGTATATGTAATAACCAAAATAAAAAGATAGAAAGAAAACCTTGTTTTCTGATCTTAATTTGGCGGTGCACCCTGAGTCAGTATAACAACTTGAGACAGCAAAAGGGAGAAAAAAAAGACTCTTTTGTGGGCGCACTCTTATTTTAAACTCATGTATGAAATATCAGAATAGATATAAAATTTGCTTTTATTAATGACAAAGATAAAATAGTCAGTGGTTAATGAAAATGAATATAAACAACGTAGCAATAAATTGCTAATACTAAACAGATAGAAAGAAAATGTTATTACCAATCAAACGCTAATATTAGCATGATACTAATCCCGGCTGCCGAAGTCCAGTCACAGTGTCATAAAGAGTCCACACATGATAATTTAGAAAATAATTAAGACACCAGAAAGAATATATAAGTTATATGTATAATTATAACCCTGCGTTAGTATGTGAGTATGACACCTGATGAGAATTAGAGTATATATGGGCAAACTAGTATGATAATACCAGCTGTCATGAGAAAAAAGAACAAAGAATAGTTGGAAGTAAGATGGCAGTGTGATTCTGCTGTCAGTGTTAGACTCTGAGCGTGATAAGCCGGTCTGCACTCTACTATACTAGGTCTTCCTCAAGAGTCACCCACTTGAGTACTGACCCAGCCCAACACAGATTAGCTTCCAAGATCGGACAGTTTTGGGCGATAGTAGAGAGAAAGGATAACGATATTCGGATGCTCTGGAATCACTGATGAGAGTTCACGAATTCGAAAATGTAAATGGAAAGGACAACGAAGATGAGATGTGTCAGGTTTGGTTTTGTTTGTGTCCCCGGAGGGGGCGCTAGTGGGTCAGTGGAGGTAGGAGGGAAGAAGTGAGGAGGCTGGATTAAGTTTCTGCGCATGAGCGCAATGATGTTTTATTAACTGAAAGTTCACAAAGGCAGCAGAAATAAACAATAAGGAATGCAATGTAAAATGGTGCAGCGTGAAAGCTGAGAGTCTATGGCAATAGTAATATGACAACTGATGAATAATAACTGATGAATGATAACTGATGAAATGATAATCTGGTATGGGAACCAGAGTAGTTTTAAACGTGAAGCCAGCAGAGATGGTTGTATACAGCAAACCTGGTAGCAGAGGCAGGAGACTAGCAAAAGTTCACAGTGCAGGTGATGAGGCACAGGCAGCAAGCAAGCTGCATCACAGGTGAGGTGATGGAATGCACCTGGAGTGAGAGTCTCTACTGCTGAGGCTGAAGCACACTGTGTTGGAGATTAGTGTGAAGCCTATAAACAAATGCAGGTGTTGCTGAAGCTTGTAGTTCCACGGAGCTGTAGGAAGATAACCAGGAACACGGAGTCACAGGTAGGTAACCAGGAACACGGAGGTACAGGTAGGTAACCAGGAACACGGAGGTATAGGTACCAGATCCAGACACATGGGTCGCAGGAGTGACACAAAGTTCAGGACAACCTCAAGCTCATCTTGCAGCTCCTGATATACCCCTTCATGTGCAGGCATTGGCTGGAGTAGCTTGAGGGGGTGCGGCCAAGCTCCGGATTGGCCGCCGTACTCAGACTGGGAAGGACTGTCATGGCGGCGCCCATGCCGCGGCCCGGCGGGAACGCGGCGTGCTCACACGCCCGCTGACAACATGAGCACTCCCAGGCCCAGGATGACATCCGGCGACAGGGAGACGGGTGACAGCAGAACGTAGGGACCCCGGACGGAGTCCGCACCGACGGACAGATGTGACAGTGGTGAGTCGATTCCTGACAGTACCCCCTCCTTTATGGGTGGGCACCGAACACCCACGTGGTTTGGAAGGGTGAGTTCTGTGGAAGACACGGACCAACCTTGGAGCATGGACGTCAAAAGAATTTACCCAGCTTCTCTCCTCAGGACCATACCGAGACCAATCGATGAGGTATTGCAGACGACCGTACCGGCAACGAGAATCCAAAATCCTCTCAATTTCAAACTCTATGCCCCACTGAGTGCGTATTCTGGGACCAACTGGAAGAGCTCTTTGGAAGCGATTTAGGACTAGAGGTCTGAGGAGAGAGATAAGAAAAGCATTAGGAATTCGTAACAAGGAAGGCAATTTGAGCTTGTAAACCACAGGATTGATGACTCTTTCGATGGTGAAGGGACCGATGATGCGTGGTGCAAACTTCATCGACAGAACTCTGAGATGGAGGTTCCGAGTGGAAAGCCAAACCCTGTCACCAGGTTTCAGGCTAGGAACTGCACGTCTCTTACGGTCAGCAAAAAATTTGTATCGGTTGGAAGCTTTCTTGAGAGAAGCATGAATCTTCCTCCAGGTAGACGAGAACTGACCCAATACAGCAGTGGCGGCAGGAACATCGAGGTTAGGAAGATCTTGAAAATCAGGAACACGGGGATGTTGTCCATACACAGCGAAGAATGGGGTTGTCTCAGTAGCGGTGTGATAGCGGAAGTTGTGGGCAAATTCGGCCCACGGGAGCAGATCCAACCAGTCATCTTGAGAAGATGAAACGTAAAGTCTTAAAAAGGTTTCCAATTCCTGGTTTACCCTCTCTGTCTGCCCATTCATCTGAGTGTGGTAAGCTGACGAAAACTTCAATTTAACTTGCATGGCAGAACAGAGGGCTCTCCAAAACCTCGCTACAAACTGAACACCTCGGTCGGATATTATTTCTGTGGGTAGTCCATGTAGATGGAAAATCTCCCGTAGGAAGATTTGGGCGAGTTTTGGGGCGGAAGGGAGACCCTGGAGAGGAACGAAATGGGCCATTTTGGTAAATCTGTCCACCACAACCCAGATGGTATTATACCCTTGAGAAGAGGGAAGGTCGGAGATGAAATCCATGGACAGGTGTGACCAGGGATGGCTGGGAACAGATAATGGTTGTAACTGACCTGCTGGAGACTGACGAGGAGTCTTGTGCTGCGCACATTTAGGACAGCATGCCACAAAGTCTTTGATGTCAACTTTCATCTTTGGCCACCAGTATGTCTCAGAGAGGAATTTGAAGGTCTTCAGGACACCGGGATGTCCAGTGAATTTGGACTGATGAGCCCAAGACAACAACTTGGGATGGAGTTCTGGGGAAACAAAAGTCTTACCAGGAGGTGGAGCAGGAAAAACTTGAGACGAAGCGAATAACACTGGACTCAGGATGGAATGCGGAACTGAGTCAGACGTCTCCTCTTCGGACTCCATAGATCGGGACAAAGCGTCTGCTTTGATATTCTGAGAACCTGGGCGGAAATGAAGCTTAAAGTTAAAACGAGAAAAGAACATAGCCCACCGGGACTGGCGAGGATTAAGACACTGGGCTGCCTTTAAATAAAGCAAATTTTTATGATCCGTATAGATGTTGAACGAAAATTTGGCCCCTTCCAAGAGATACCTCCATTCCTCAAGGGCCAGCTTGATCGCCAGTAGTTCTTGATCTCCAATGGAATAGTTAGCTTCTGCAGGGAGGAATTTACGAGAATAAAATCCACAAGGGTGAATCTTCCCATCAGTTCCCTTCTGGGAGAGAACAGCTCCAACTCCTACTGTGGAGGCATCCACCTCCAACTCGAAAGGCTTGTCTACATCGGGTTGAGACAAAACTGGAGCAGACATAAAGGCCAGCTTGATTTTCTGAAATGCCGCTAGAGCTTCTTCTGACCAGTTGGAATGATCTGCCCCTTTCCGAGTTAAGCTGGTAATAGGAGCGATGAGAGTTGAAAATCCTCGGATAAACTTCCTATAATAATTGGCGAATCCCAGGAATCGCTGAATAGACTTGAGAGTATTCGGAATGGACCAATTGGCAATGGCTTCCAACTTTGTCGGGTCCATCTGGAGATCCGGTCCGGAAATTATATACCCCAGGAAGGGTATGGAAGAAACTTCGAAGGTACACTTGGACAATTTGCCGTAGAGACGGTTCTCACGAAGACGTCGGAGGACCTCATGGACTTGTAGACGATGAGAAGAGAGATCTTGAGAGAAGATGAGGATATCGTCCAGGTAAACCACTAGATACTTGTACAGAGCATCACGGAAGATTTCATTGACGAAGTGCTGGAACACTGCTGGAGCATTGCTTAACCCGAATGGCATTACCAGGTACTCGTAGTGACCATCTCGAGTATTAAAAGCTGTCTTCCATTCATCACCACTACGGATCCTGATGAGATTATAGGCACCGCGGAGATCTAACTTAGTGAAGATGCGGGCTCCCTTGACGCGATCAAAAAATTCAGTGATGAGAGGTAATGGATAGCTATTTTTGATGGTAATGTCATTAAGACCCCGGTAGTCAATGCATGGACGTAATCCTCCATCTTTTTTTTTAACAAAGAAAAAACCCGCACCTGCAGGTGAAGATGAGGGGCGGATGAATCCCTTCTGTAAGTTCTCCTTGATGTATTCGCTCATCGCCTCAGTTTCAGGAACAGATAATGGATACGTACGCCCTCTAGATGGTTTTTTGCTGGGAATAAGGTCAATGGGGCAATCCCACTCTCTATGGGGCGGTAGAACATCAGCAGCCTTTTCACTGAAGACGTCAGAGAAATCTTGGTAGGCCACAGGAAGACTGGACTGGGTCTTGACTTTAGAAGACCTTATAGGACAGACTTGAGCTAAGCAGGACTGACGGCAATGTGAACCCCAGGAAGTAAGTTGTAACGTAGACCAATCAATCCGCGGATTATGTAATTGGAGCCAGGGCATACCCAACACGATCTCTTGGGTTGCCTGAGGAATAACTAGAAGTTTAATTAGTTCTGAATGCAGGAACCCAACTCCCAGTACCACTGGCTTGGTCTGGTGAGAGATATGGCCCTTGGAAATTCGACTTCCATCCACTGCAGTAATGTAAACTGGATATGAGAGTTCGCAGACAGGCAAACGAAACTTATCTACTGCAGCTTGGGTGATGAAGTTTCTCGCGGCTCCACAGTCTACTAACGCAGTTGCAGATTGGAGTCCAGCCGTAGTCTCTAGAGTCACAGGGAGAATAAGGTTTTGGGATGAAGGAGCTTGTCTGGAAGATCCCAACTTGACTCCTCCTTTGCAAGTCAGGATCTGGTGTTTCCCGAACGCACTGTACAAGAATTGATTTGGTGACCTGTAGCCGCACAATAAAGACACAGTCTCTCACGGAGTCTTCTTGACCGCTCCTCAGGGGTTAATCGGGACCTATTAATTTGCATAGGTTCATCAGAAGGTGGAGGCTGAGATTCTACTGAGGGTACCATTCTTGGCTTGCGAAGTTCACTACGAACACGCTCACTGTTACATTCGCGAATGCGAGAGTCCAACTTGATGCATAGAGAGATTAAATCAGATAATTGCTCAGGAATGTCACGGGTTGCCAGTTCATCCTTAATCCGATCCGAAAGTCCATGCCAGAAGGCTGCTACCAGGGCTTGGTTATTCCACTGGATCTCTGCGGCTAACGTCTAAAACTGGATGACATATTGACCCATACTCCGGGTACCTTGATGAAGCTGAATGAGATCTGCAGAGGCTGATGTTGCACGACCTGGTTCGTCAAAGATGCGTCTGAAGGTAGACACGAATTCTGCATAGTTGTTCATCAGAGGGTCAGCACGTTCCCACAGCAGAGACACCCAACTCAAGGCAGAACCAGAGAGCAGCGAGATGATGTAGGCAACCTTGGACCTTGGCATAGGGAAATTATGTGACAATAATTCAAACTGGATTTCACATTGGTTAAGGAACCCGCGACATAGCTTCGGACTGCCATCATATTTGCTAGGCACGGGCAGGTGCAAGCGGGACACTGGAGCTGATGCAGCCAACATAGGAGAACTCACAGCACTTGCAGGTGCTGGGGAAACTGGAACAGAAGAAACAAGTAAACCCGGCAGGGTTTGTTGCAGTGTATCAATCCGGGAGGACATTCCTTGCAGGAACTGGAACATCTGCTGCTGTACAGCCTCTTGTCCATCCAAGCGGGAGACCAGATCTTGTAAGGCCCCTGACCCCACACTCTGACCACCGTCCGAGTCCATCGGTCCTGAACTTACTGTCAGGTTTGGTTTTGTTTGTGTCCCCGGAGGGGGCGCTAGTGGGTCAGTGGAGGTAGGAGGGAAGAAGTGAGGAGGCTGGATTAAGTTTCTGCGCATGAGCGCAATGATGTTTTATTAACTGAAAGTTCACAAAGGCAGCAGAAATAAACAATAAGGAATGCAATGTAAAATGGTGCAGCGTGAAAGCTGAGAGTCTATGGCAATAGTAATATGACAACTGATGAATAATAACTGACGAATGATAACTGATGAAATGATAATCTGGTATTGGAACCAGAGTAGTTTTAAACGTGAAGCCAGCAGAGATGGTTGTATACAGCAAACCTGGTAGCAGAGGCAGGAGACTAGCAAAAGTTCACAGTGCAGGTGATGAGGCACAGGCAGCAAGCAAGCTGCATCACAGGTGAGGTGATGGAATGCACCTGGAGTGAGAGTCTCTACTGCTGAGGCTGAAGCACACTGTGTTGGAGATTAGTGTGAAGCCTATAAACAAATGCAGGTGTTGCTGAAGCTTGTAGTTCCACGGAGCTGTTGGAAGATAACCAGGAACACGGAGTCACAGGTTGGTAACCAGGAACACGGAGGTACAGGTAGGTAACCAGGAACACGGAGGTATAGGTACCAGATCCAGACACATGGGTCGCAGGAGTGACACAAAGTTCAGGACAACCTCAAGCTCATCCTGCAGCTCCTGATATACCCCTTCATGTGCAGGCATTGGCTGGAGTAGCTTGAGGGGGTGCGGCCAAGCTCCGGATTGGCCGCCGTACTCAGACTGGGAAGGACTGTCATGGCGGCGCCCATGCCGCGGCCCGGTGGGAACGCGGCGTGCTCACACGCCCGCTGACAACATGAGCGCTCCCAGGCCCAGGATGACATCCGGCGACAGGGAGACGGGTGACAGCAGAACGTAGGGACCCCGGACGGAGTCCGCACCGACGGACAGATGTGACAGTGGTGAGTCGATTCCTGACAAGATGGATCTGCTGCCACGTCAAGTGGGTGACTCTTGAGGAAGACCTAGTATAGTAGAGTGCAGACCGGCTTATCACGCTCAGAGTCTAACACTGACAGCAGAATCACACTGCCATCTTTCTTCCAACTATTCTTTGTTCTTTTTTCTCATGACAGCTGGTATTATCATTAGTGATGAGCGGATTCGGTTTTACTCGGTTTTACTCGGTTCTCAAAACCGAATCTTATTGGCTATCCAAAACACGTGACATCAGTGAGCCAATAAGATTCGGTTTTGAGAACCGAGTAAAACCGAGTAAAACCGAATCCGCTCATCACTAATTATCATACTAGTTTGCCCATATATACTCTAATTCTCATCAGGTGTATATTCTTTCTGGTGTCTTAATTATTTTCTAAATTATCATGTGTGGACTCTTTAGGACACTGTGACTGGACTTCGGCAGCCGGGATTAATATCATGCTAATATTAGCGTTTGATTGGTAATAAAATTTTCTTTCTATCTGTTTAGTATTAGCAATTTATTGCTACGTTGTTTATATTCATTTTCATTAACCACTGACTATTTTATCTTTGTCATTAATAAAAGCAAATTTTATATCTATTCTGATATTTCATACATGAGTTTAAAATAAGAGTGCGCCCACAAAAGAGTCTTTTTTTTCTCCCTTTTGCTGTCTCATGTTTATTATATCGACATGGTCATAATATAAACATTTTCAGTATGTTAACATTGTGCATGTTGATAGATATAATGTACTTGTCGATAGATATAATTAGTGCTACTTTTAGGTTAGGCTTAGTGTTAGGACCAGTGTTAGGGTAAGGGAAAGTTTTTTGGTTAAATTTAGGGATAGGTTTAGGGTTAAATTTAGGGCTAGTGTCAGGTGAAAATAGTGAAAAAATAGTATGTTGACATTCTGAGTGTCGATATTCACAAAGTCAACATTATGACCATATCGACATTTCTGTATTTCATCGTTTTACATGTCAACTTACTGTAGGGGTAAATTTACTAAGCTCCGAGTTTGCCAGAGTTTTAATGGATTATCTATATAATATGTTCAGAAGGTGTAAGTATGGCAATGGGAGGGGTGCGAGACGAACTGACGGTGGTGGTGGGGGTGTGGTAGGGGGAGGAATGCTGTTGAGATGGAGCCACGGAGGGCAGGGTTGGGATGGAGCTGCTACAGGAAGGGGCATGGAAAGGAGTTTGGGCCAACCATCGAGGCCTTGCCTGGGAGGAGATTGAGGTGACCAGGGATAGGCTGTGTCCATTATACTAGTAGTAGCCTGTTGTTTCCAGTTCATAGGTGACTAACCAATATGTTGAGATTGCATGAAATCTTTTACACTGATCAGTCGACTTGTGTGCGAGCTCTTGCGTTATCTACCATGTTTTTACAGTGCTCTTCAACAGGGATCAATAGTAGGATGTTTATTCTGCATAAAGAAAACCTTTTCTCCAGCAATCAATCTGCTAATTTTAGAAAGTGTCTGTATTTATTACCAGATTGCTGACTATGAGTAATAATTATAGTGTTCACAATAATCTAGCTGGTGGCTTAAAATAAATCATGACAAGTCACATCTATGGAATTTGCTTACTCTTGAATTTCTTTTTCCCAATAATTAAAACTGCAACCAAATTCTCACTCAACACTGTTCTCTCAAGAGTATATATTTTGTAATGTACATGGCACAGCAAAAATGTCTAAGACATTCCATCGGCGAACACTGATTTACATCTTGTTTATCTTTTTATTTTGTTTTTCAGACACAGAGAGCTTTCTTATCTGCAAATATGATGGCTTGCTTATTTATAGAATGTGGTCTCAAAATTAAATCTGAATTCAAATGTTTAAGCTTATTTTTACAGGCCTTCATAAGAAATGCAATTTGACCGTAATAGCTGGAGCACAGAGAGCCAGAGTGTTTTCTGGCTTGGACATGTAGAAAACTGGCCGTGTACACATTCAGTTATAAAATAGGCATGCTTTGCCGGCCTTGTAATAAATAGTAACTCTGCTGTTGAGAAACACAGAAAGACTTTTGGCCAGCTCTAGACTTGTTCTTAAAAACACTTGACATTTTTATGAGCAGTGACTGCATAGGGAATCCAGCTAAGAGACTAGCTTCACATTAAACAGGAAATAGTGTCATTTTTTCTTACTGAAGGAAGTATAAGAAGAGGAATAAATTTACAACTGAAAATTATATTTATCGTATTTCTTTTCAAACTATGAAGAAAAAGAGCCCAGCACACACGCAAACACAAAGCAAACAGCATGCATTTTAATACGCAATCAATTTTTTAGTGCCATATAAAAGTAAAACCAAGGAACATGTAGTAAATATTTAGAATTTTTTTATTCATCTGACAAGGTGTTTACAAGTGTAAAATGCCTAGAGATTACACTGGCTTAGTTTATTTCAAATACAAATTATTAAATATCTTGTGGATCTTTGCCTTACTTACTGACCATACTTGTCAGTGCAACAGTATATAAATTTGTGGCAAGACTTTTTTTTTTAAACTGTGGCATTCTGAAGGAATCTTATGCATGCCCCAATACAACGCTGGACTAAAGGTGATTTGTCTCTAGTATGCTGATTATGCACAACTTAATTATCTACTGACTAATTGCACTTGCCTTCTTCAATCTCTTCAGGTAATAGGAGTAATGCTTTCTCTTTGTTCAGTGGACTGTGAAGGTAAGTAGCTCGATAGCTCATGCTTTCTGATACCTTTCAAACAAAAGACCCTTTCTAAGAAGAAGTCCGGAATAAAATCAATGCTAAAATAAAATGTATAGAATAGACAGTGTCCTTGGGTCTGCTCCAAATGCAATAAAGAACATTACATTCTTCCAAAAGGATTTCTTTATCCTACAAAAATCATGTGTGGTGTAACATTGTTAGTCTGGTAGTAAAATATCTGAATATAAAAGGATTTTTAGGAATGTAAGATAATCCTGAAAGGTGTATCAATTGTCAGGACTTCGCTAGATAGGTCATCAAATAGCTCATCCAACAAAATGCAGAACAGCTCTAAAAAGAAACTTTCATCTTAGATTTTAGTCACTTTTTTTTGTTTATATGTGTGCATTTACTGCAAATTAGCCTGTTAAGACCAAAATTATATACTGCTTTAATGGATTTCAGCAAATTGTATCTAAATACTATATTTTGACATTTCAACATTGTTCAAAACAAAAATTTGGAAAGTATATCTGTTTGCTCGCATGGATGTCTGTTATTGGTCAGCGGAACTAATTTTAAAAAGACAGTAGTGTCTTCTAATATTGTGATGTATATATTTCATTGTTCACATTGATCACAAAATATCTTTGTAAACAATATTTGCAGTTTTTTCTTCAGGGATTAACACAAAAAGATACTTGGGACTACTAACTAGTGAGCAAGCCATGTAAAGCTGCCCATGGGAGAAGCAGCTGATCCTGAGATCTATACCTGCAGCCCTAAGTGTTTGCCCATACAATTTGTTGATCGTTGATAGCGAAGCAAACACTTACAGGAAACTGTATGCACTTCAATTGAAAAGGAAAATTGTTGGGTATAAGGGGTATACATGGTATAAACACAGTCTCACCTGTGCCACATACCACTAGACTCTCTGCCTCAATTTGGTTCCCCTGCAGAGTGGTCACTTTAAGTAGGGTTCTGTTGCATAATTTGGGTGGAGTCAAGATCCGCTGAAGCATGATCAGAACACCAAATTTTTGTCATACAAAAATTATGCAAAAGTTTAGAGTCTATGGGGGTCATTCCGAGTTGTTCGCTCGTTGCCAATTTTCGCTATGCTGCGATTTGTTGCTAAATGCGCATGCGCATGGTACGCAGAGGGCATGCGCTAAGTTATTTAACACAAAACTTAGTAGATTTGCTGGTGTTCGTGCGGCGCTTTTCAGTCGCACTGCTGATTGGTGAATGATTGACAGGAAAGGGGTGTTTCTGGGTGGTAACTGAGCGTTTTCCGGGAGTGTGCTAAAAAACGCAGGCATGTCAGGGAAAAACGCGGGAGTGTCTGGAGAAACGGGGAGTGGCTGGCCGAACGCAGGGCGTGTTTGTGACGTCAAACCAGGAACTAAACGGACTGAACTGATCACAATCTAGGAGTAGGTTTGGAGCTACTCAGAAACTGCAAGATAATATTTATTAGCAGTTCTGCTACTCTTTCGTTCGCTATTCTGCTAAGCTAAGATGCACTCCCAGAGGGCGGCGGCCTAGCGTCTGCAATGCTGCTAAAAGCAGCTAGCGAGCGAACAACTCGGAATGACCACCTATATCCATTTGCTATAAAAGGTCATGGTTAGCTATGAGGCAATTAATAATTTTATCAACTTATAGGACACAGTGTAATATGTGTCCTAAATTACTTGAGAAAATATTGACCACAATATTCATAGAGGTTATAGCATACTGCTAGAAAACGCACTACAGATGTTTATTACTAATTTTTAAGCTTTAGGGAATAATTACAACTGAATTCAGGTATTAGCTGTTACATCGATGACTGAAAATGTTTTCACAGCATTGCAACTTTTGAATGAAAGTTATGTAGTATTCAGATTTATTTTCCAATGAACCAATCCCAGAGAAAGCACAAATAAACAGCAATGCTGAAGCTGAAAGGCATCCGAGCTGCGCGCTGGGCTTTAGGAGGTATGATTCTCAGCAGGACATTGACATAAGTGTCAGCAGGGTTTGTGTTTTATGGCAGCAATTGGCATATTGATGGCCAGGAATCAATATTTGCAGTCTACATTTATATTTTGAATGCTGTTGCTCCAATGACCATTTCTCTTCTATTGCCATTAGTCTTCCTTCTGCCCATTAATTCCTCTATAAAATAAGTGTGAGGGAAAAAAATGCTGCTCATGAATAATGCTTTACTCAAACTTTATTGGCTTCAAGGTCTTAGGAAGTGAATAGATAAGATTGATCTATTGTCCTTTGGTATTCATTACAAAGTCATGCTACAATAGAAAGATTCTCTAAGTGATGAAAAGTTTTCTCTTTATTCTTTTTTGGATCTAATTTAATCCAGGTAGACAGTGAGACACTGCGCTAAACTAGGTGGAAAGGATTTAGAACATGCTGACATGTTTACAAACTTAGGGGGAGATTTACTAAGCAGTGAAAAGAGTGGGGAAGTGAGCCTGTGGAGAAGTTACCTATGGAAACCAATCAGCACTGAAGTAAATTTTTTTTAATTTGCATACTATAAAATTATACAGAACAGCTGATCTCCACTTGCTCACTTCTCCTCTCTATTTGCTGCTTAATACATCTCCCACTTAGAGTTGGGGGGGAGGTGTCCTAGGGGGTCATTCCGACTCGATCGCATGTTGCAGTGTTTCGCAGCGATTGTTTTAACAAAGATTTCGATCGAAGCAGCGAACGCAAGGTGACTGACAGCAGGAAGGCATTCCAGGGTGGCAACTAATCGTTTTCTGGGAGTGGAGAGGAAAACGCAGGCGTGTCCAGGTGTTTGCAGGGCGGGTGTCTGACGTCAATTCCGGGACCTGACAGTAAGTTCTGAGCTACTCAGAAACTGCACAAAATGTTTTTGTACAGCTCCCCTGCACAAGCATTCGCACACTTGCACAGCTAAAATACACTCCCCCATAGGCGGCGACTATCTGATCGCACGGGCTGCAAAAAGTTGCAGCGTGCGATCAACTCGGAATGAACCCCCAGATTCTGTAATTCACAGTTTAAAAATGGAGCTGCTCAGTAATTTTGTACCACTGTACATGCAAAAGCATATTTGATTCCCAGAATGTAACAAATAAATTTGGACCACATATATTCAACAATGTTTTACAGTGTAAGTTTGCATCCTTTAGGTGGACTTTCTTCCAACTCTAAATGCGGTCTTTTGTTTTCATACAGAGAAAGCCACTACAAAAATGTAATGACTTAGCAGACATGACATGCATTACAAAGGAGCTCCAATAGCTGAATACGCCACAGTATTGATGTGCAGTCAGGGAAGGCAGAGCCTCACCTGTTATACTCTAATGAAAATAGCAGATTCTTCCACTGGTCTGTGTTAGAATTTAAAACACAGAACAGTGGGAAAAATTGCTGTTTTCATTGGCGTATAAATTTGCAGCGCTCCACTGCAAATACAGAGAGAGTTAAGAGGTGAGACGAGGGGTGAGACAGCGACGAACTGAGCCTCCTCAGGAGCATAAGGCAATAATACTGGAAAGAGCACCATGGAAAGCAGATATCACATCTGCCTTATTAAGGGACCATGTCTTGAGCCCAATGTGATGTCACAACAGACCCCTCTCAGTGAGGCAGAAGTGATAGCTCTGATGGACTCTTCTGATGATCAGGTGACCTATTCAGGAAGTTCCGAGAGTGTGATTCCGGCAGCACACTGATGCTGCCATAATGCACCTGTGTCACTTGTGCCCCATGAGCGGTATGAAGTGCTGCAATTTGATGATGTTGTGACTAATGTGGGCAACTATTATGAACCCTCCACCAGCAAGTTCACCTGCTCCTTGCCCAGTATCTAATTCTTTGTCTACCACATGCTAATGAGAGGTGGGGACGGGCCCAGCATGTAGATTGCTCTGATGAAGAACTCACAGGTAAGGCTACAGAGAGTCACACTCATTGCTGGTTGTTCCGTCATTGCCCTACTGACATGCCATCCTACCTAACTGGTGTGAGCATGCGGCAACCAGCCTCTCCTGTCACTCTAATAGACATGTTCCTCACCAACATATATGTGGCCTTATCAGCATGTCATTTCATTAAATATGCTGTCTCAAAGATCTTAGTCCTTAACATATTCTTTATGGTTTGTGTGTATGCATTTATGTACAGTAGATATGTATGTATATAAAAGGATATCGACGGTACCCTGGTAGAAATAAATCGTCATATATGTGTGTGTAAATTTGGCTCTGATATTAGCTAATGCCTCTCCAGTCACTGACTTCACTGAATATCACTCTTCTAGGGATTCCATCTGTATCCTTGCTGATCCGTGTTTGCAGGGTATACAATGTACATGTGCCCCTGGGTCCAATTTGCACATCCCGGATCCATTTCAGTTGTGATACCCCCTGGCCCTAATAGGAGACAATGGACACTGTAATATGGGAGGCTGCCACTAGGTGAAGCTGCAGAGTGTCAAAAGGGGACAAGCCAAAGGAAAGTGATTCACTGGTTGCACATGTGCAGTGAAGGAGATGCCGAGGGGCAGAGCTTGAAAGGGGGTGAGCTGCAGCAAGTCTGTGACCCAAGACTGGGAAAGTAATGACACTGAATTAGTTTTAGTTATGGAAATCAAGGGCTACTGCTATAATGCTTTACTTAGTAAGGAATGGAAGATAGAGTCTCGTTAGGGAGTTGTCATTTAGAAATCTTTGCTTTATTTTGTAATGAAAATCAACATACTGTATACATGGTTTGATCCATCAAAATGTTTTGCCTTCCAACTGTAATATATATATATATATATATATATATATATAAAATTTAGATTAACGTGTGGTCAAAACTGTGATTTGTTTTAAACCTGTGGTAATCTTGACATTATTATTTGGCACAAGAAATGGAAACCACTATTTATGGTTCAACTTCCGACTTAAGGCATAAGGCAGATATGCAAAAGATATCATTCATATAACAACTGTTGGTAATTATGCCCTACTTTTATTTTGGTTTACAATCTTAAATATACTTCAGTAAACAAGGATCTCAACCATAGATTGACTGAATTTTACTATTTGTCCTTGCGTACTGTTTGACTTCTGTACTGTAAAAAACAATATAGTAACTCTTATGTTTAATCAGGGGTGTATCTACCCATTGGCTAGGATGGCACTCACCAGGGGCGCCAGCCAAGGAGGGGGCACCGCCCGGCAGTGCCAGCCTCGACCAATGAATGGAATCACTTAGTAGTGGCATCGCCTGTGCTGGAGGATCTCACAGTAGGCAGGAACAGGCGCCGGTGTTCGGCACCACAATGCACTAGTGAAGAACGTGAAAGTAAACTACATTTCCCAGCAGCCCTTGCTGTTGGGAGCTCCTGGCAGCAAGGGTTGCAGGGAGCTGTAGTTTACTTTCACTTTCTTTACAAAGTGTGGTGCAGTGCCGAAGTGTAGTGTTCCTGCCTACTGTGCAATCCTCCAGCCCAGGCGATGCCAATCTCATCACATTAGGTACTGCAACATATTAATTGATATGTGCTTTGAGGGGGGAGGACTATATGCAGGGAGGGGAAAGGACTATATGCATGGAGGGGGGAGACTCTGTGCAGGGAGGGGAGAGGAATATATGCAGGGAGGGGGGAGACTCTGTGCTGGGAGAGGAGAGGACTATATGCAGGGAGGGGGGAGACTCTGTGCTGGGAGAGGAGAGGACTATGGGGGTCATTCCGAGTTGATCGTTCGCTAGCAGTTTTTAGCAGCCATGCAAACGCTATGCCGCCGCCCACTGGGAGTGTATTTTAGCTTAGCACAAGTGCGAATGAATGGATCGCAGAGTGCCAGCAACAAAATTTTGTGCAGTTTCAGAGTAGCTCAAAACCTACTCAGCGCTTGCGATCACTTCAGGACCATTCAGTTCCGAATTTGACATCACAAACCCGCCCTGCGTTCGCCCAGCCACGCCTGTGTTTTCCCTGGCATGCCTGCGTTTTTTCGAACACTCCCTGAAAACGGTCAGTTGACACCCAGAAATGCCCAGTTCATGTCAATCACTCTGCGGCAGCCAGTGCGACTGAAATGCATCGCTAGACCCTGTGTGAAAATACATCATTTGCTGTACCTGTATGTCGCGCGTGCCCATTGTGCCGCATACGCATGCACAAGAACTGCCATTTTTTAGCATGATCGCTGTGCTGCAAACAAATGCAGCTAGCGATCTACTCAGAATGACCCCCTATATGCAGGGAGGGGGGAGACTCTGTGCTGGGGGGGGGGAGGACCATATGCAAGGACGGGGGAAGACTATACACAGGGAGGGGGGAGGCCTTGGCTATGTGCAGGGAGGGGGGGAGAACATGGCTATGTGCAGGGAGGGGGGAGACCATGGCTATGTGCAGGGAGGGGGGAGACCATGGCTATGTGCAGGGAGGGGGGGGAGGCCATGGCTATGTGCAGGCAGGAAGATGGACACTATGTTTATGAGCTGGGAGCAGGATGGGGACTACTTCTATGTGATGGGAGCAGGATGAGGACTAAGTCTATGTGCTGGGAGTGGGATGGGGACTATGGCTATGTGCTGGGAACGGGATGGGGACTATGGCTATGTGCTGGGATTGGGGCTATGGCTATGTGCTGGGGGAAGACTATGGCTATGTGCTGGGAGGGGGGAGACTCTGGCTATGTGCTGGGGGGAGACTATGGCTATGTCCTGGGAAGAGGATGGAGACCATGGCTATGTGCTGGGAGGGGGGGAGACCATGGCTATGTACAGGCAGGAAGATGGACACTATGTCTATGAGCTGGGAGCAGGATGGGGACTACTTCTATGTGATGGGAGCAGGATGAGGACTAAGTCTATGTGCTGGGAGCGGGATGGGGACTATGGCTATGTGCTGGGAGCGGGATGGGGACTATGGCTATGTGCTGGGATTGGGGCTATGGCTATGTGCTGGGGGAAGACTATGGCTATGTGCTGGGAGGGAGGAGACTATGGCTATGTGCTGGGGGGAGACTATGGCTATGTCCTGGGAAGAGGATGGAGACCATGGCTATGTGCTGGGAGGGGGGGAGACCATGGCTATGTACAGGCAGGAAGATGGACACTATGTCTATGAGCTGGGAGCAGGATGGGGACTACTTCTATGTGATGGGAGCAGGATGGGTACTAAGTCTATGTGCTGGGTGTGGGATGGGGACTATTGCTATGTGCTGGGAGTGGGATGGGGACTATGGCTATGTGCTGGGATTGGGGCTATGGCTATGTGCTGGGGGGAGACTATGGCTATGTGCTGGGAGGGGGAGACTACGGCTATGTGCTGGGGGAGACTATGGATATATCCTGGGAAGAGGATGGAGACCATGGCTATGTGCTGGGGGGAGACTATGGCTATGTCCTGGGAGGGGGATGGAGACTACGGCTATGTGCTGGGGGGAGACTATGGCTATGTCCTGGGAGGGGGATGGGGTCTACGGCTATGTGCTGGGAGGGGGATGGAGACTACAGCTATGTGCTGGGAGGGGGATGGAGACTAGGGCTATGTGTTGGGAGGGGGATGGAGACTATGGCTATGTGTTGGGAGGGTGATGGGGGCTATGAATATGTGCTGGGGACAGGAGGTTGTCTACCTATTGGCCAGGATGGCACTCACCAGGTGCACTGGCTGAGGAGGGGGCGCTGCCTGGTGGTGCCACCCTTGGCCAGTGAGTGGAATCATTTAGTAGTGGTAGTGCCTGGGCTGGTGGTTTGCACAGCAGCCAAGAGCTGGCACCGGTGTTCGGCACCACAGTGAAGAAACTCAAAATAAACTCCTAGAATGCTATTCTTAATATATCACTACATCACCACTTCTAGGTAGTGTGCAGAGATACCTTTTCACTGCCATTAATATATGATTATACCCCCTGACTGCAGGAAACATCTCTGGGCAGCGCCTCTCCTTGGCAAGGCACTGCTGATTTCTCCACAGTGCGACAAGGATTACTGTGTGGGCATGATGTGTAAGGGGCACTATGGTGTGACATAATGTGTATAAGAGGTACTACTGTGTAATGTACTTTGAATTGGGAGTACTATTGTGTGGTCATGCCCCTTTCCCAAAAGATCATGCACCTTTTTTGCCTATGCACCTTCCCTATTTAAAATATGGGGGGGCGCCAGTCTCTTACTTTGCCATGGGCGTCCGGTCCCCTAGATACACCTCTGTGTGTAATTGACTACTGCTTAGGAACAGAGGGACTGTAAATCTATTATTCTTCTTCATATGGAGAAACAATATAATATATTCAAGACAATTTTCAGATAATTTTACCCCGATTGTGACCTATACCATGTTATGTGTCTTAAGAGGCATATACTAGGTACACACCTACAGATTTGTCAAGTGATGCAAGCAACTGGAGAATTTTTTGAGTTTAGAAAATATCCCAAAAACATCCAAATTCGAGTGTTGATACAGTTAATATACCGGCTGTCAGGATCCCGGCGTTCAGGATACTTATGCTGGAATCCCGACTGCCGGTGAGATGCTGGCATTCGCAAGCCTGACTGCAGCCCCATATTCCCACTCTGGTGGTGGGTCCACACCACCACTCGAGTGGGAAAATGACCTGTGGCGAGCGGGATTCCGGCTGACAGGATACAGTATAGTGACAACCGGCATCCCATCTGCTGGTTGAGTGTACACACTACACAAGAGAAGGGGCACGTCAGTGGTGACTTATATGCAAACACCCACATGTGTGTGGTTTTAGCACAAACTATCATCAGGAATCAGAGATCAATGGCTGGAATTCTGTTCTCACTAAATTTTCAGCTCAATAGTTTTGGTCCAATGGATGTTATACAGCACCCGGTGCCACTGGTTTTGGATTAACTGTCGACCATGGGTGCAGCATACACACTATCAGATTCCCGGGCAGGACAATCAGATATCAATCTTTTGGTCAAATTATTGTATAGTGTGCATAGAGATAGCATAGAGATGTGGCTTAACAGTGTTAATAGCAATTTCAAAATTCTAGAACCAGTCCAATATGCACCACCTACATATATTTTTATTTTCCACTACTATCCCAGTGTATCTTCCTGCATACATCCCAGCCACATGTTTCCTTTGCTGTCTTATGTATACAGGATGTTGCATGTTGTTTCTGATCCTTCAAAGCCAAGAAATTAATATTACAGGCTTTATAAAGAACCGTATTTATTTAGTAATTAGGTGCAAACCCCCCTTTTATCCTATTTGTTCACCAGTTTGTTATATACAAGAAAGAATAGTGTCTTGACAGTTAATAACAAAAGTCGCAATTCCATATAAAGTGTAAATACTGTATGCCAAAAAAAAGTAACTACAATGAAATAAAAAAAACATTTAAATATTCTTTTCTGCAGTAGAACAAAAAAAGAATTGTCAATTAAATAATGGGACTAGACAGCCACAACTCTACAATATAGCCAAGATGCTACAGAAATAAGTAGTATCAAATCATCATAATTTATTTGTATGGTGCTATAAAATTAGCAGTGCCAGACAGACAACATATAAAGATACAAAAAAGTACAAAATAATAACAGGACATGTGGTACAAATATAAGTGTGAATTGCACTGGTACAATGACAAGTAGCACAAAATAAGTACAGATTCTATAGGCATACAGTAAGTTGAATGTAACAAAATAACATATAACACTCAACTAATAGGTAAAAGCAAGTAGACAGCTAGGGGATAGACATGAAATGTAAAACTATTGAGGTCCCAGCTTGTGAGAGGTTACATGAAGTACTTGGTAGGCGTTAACAGTAGGAGCAATGGGATACAGGTGGCAATCGGATGTGGACAATGTTGAGAGAGTTATCAGTTGTGGTTTACGAACGAGTAGGGTATGCAAGGTGGAGAGGTCAATCAGACGTGGCTAGATAGTGCTTCTGATAGTCATCATTATTAAGTATCCTGCATACGTCCTCCAGCACTGGCAAGAGATACTCTTCCTACAGGCACACCTGAGTATGTGCTCACTTCTAATAAAGTCCTATTTACATGATGACATCCTTATTATGCTTGACCTATTCTTGTTCACCCTCTCACTTTTGTTCTGCCTCTCAAAATGTATCTTATGCAACAAACACAAACAAAAACCCACAGCCAACTCTGAGTGAACTGCAAAGTCACTAAACACCAGTGGTGGGAAACATTTCTATGTGTGTTGTAGTAGATTGTCTTTACAACTGCGGGAATTAACTAGGAATTGTCTTTTCCACAGCACTCAGAGATTTAATTTTTTCTTTCATTGTTTGATGTTTTCATTTGACAACACACTTTCATTGTTTGATGAAGTTATCATTTGAGAACACAATATATTTTATACAGTATACAAAAAACTTTCTGTTAGCTAGAAAATCTCAAAATGAATCAACTTTCATCGGTCTATTCTTCATACGATATTTCTTTTTACTGTAAGATTAACAAATTCAGACTTTGAGAAATAATACTTTTGGTGGTTCCTACATTGAAGAGGAAGTTGAGAAGTGAGGATAGCTGCTTGATACTCTTTGTCATGCCTTTTTATCGTGAAATCTAATTAAGAATACTGTAGCTCTAAAATAGAACCAATCACACCTGAACTTTGGGGTTACATGTCAAACTTAATCCCAGCTTGCGTCTTCCCAGTTCTGATCTTGGATCTTAAAACTGGATCCGTGTTTTGTGTTGCATGAAAGACCCTCTTTTGTAATTTCAAGTGCCAAAATGTTTCAAAATTTATGGGAAATTACCTGAAATGTATGTTATTGATTGTGAAATTTTAAAGATGAGTGGTTTGGTTTTGCTGAAAACTGATCACACCCAAACTTTGGGGTTCCATGTCGAACCGAGTCCTAGCTTGTGTTTTTCCACCAAGTTCTGATTTCAGATCTAAAAACAGGATCTTGAGTGTTTTGTGTTGCATGTAAGTCCCTCCCTAATGATTCCAGTTGCCAAAATTCGTCAAAACAGAATTAACTGGAAATTAATGTTATTGAATGATGTTATTTATTGATGTTAGTAACATACATTATAGGAACAAAAAATAGGTCCACATTACATGACTTTAGCTGTATTTATAATTGGAAAAAAAAATACAGATCCAAAACCAAAACACTTGATGGAGGTTTTTATGAACCAAAAAAAACCACAACAATGATTTTGAATCAAAACCAAAACATGGAGGTCTGCAAACATCTCTATGATATATTCACACTTGGAATTTTAGACAGCATGAAACAGTATGTCATAGGAGGTACTGTGATAAAATTTTGCTTCAGCAACCAGGTTCAGCAATACCATTAAGAATTCCACTAGGTGGAGGAGATCTAATTCTGGGGGATTAGAGATAGGTCTGAAAATCTTAAAATAGTCCCATGAAACTGAAAGCTCATCTAAAACTTAAGGGGAGGGCCAGTGTAGTGCATTAAAAGGACATATCCAAAAAAGTAATATGAAGAAAACTTTTCAAAACTTCTAAAGAGGGCAAGCGGTGGTATTGCCTATGGCAACCAATCAGATTCTAGCTATAATTTTATAAAATGTACTAGATAAATTATAGCTAGTATCTGATTGGTTGCTATGGGCAGCACCTCAACTTTTTCTCTTAGAATGTTTGAAAAATCTCCCCCATTGTCCTTAACAGTATATCTAATAACAATTTGTCAGAAAGCCTGAAACAAAATGTGTTTATTACTATTATTAAAAAAATTACATAAATAAAACTATTAATGTCCAGCTACAAAAATAATACATATGAATTATTATGTTGCTTGAAGAATAAATCATGTTATGTGTAACATCAAGTCATTTTAAATTAAAATATAAGTGTTTGTCTATATGCCATATCTCTAGCAACCCTAATTTGCACATGTATTAATGCACACAAAATTGACAACTATATCCAAAGACATATTGTACTATAGGGTACATGAAAAATAGATTCACTGAGCTAGAATGTACCATAAAATAGTCATTTATCCATAGACATCTAAAACACTTATCCCTTGGAGAAGAAAAATCTCTTTATTGTAATTTACTCACTAGTGTCCAATAGGTTAATTTTAATGAAAAATGTGGATTTATTTCTTGTAAATGCTAATTTTAAGGAGTATAATGTTGGAGCGTTTCTAGAGAAATCAATACTTTATTATACAATAATTGCATCTGCAAGTTTAATGTTCTTCAAACGGCTCAGATAGAATAAATGAGGTTGTCAGGTTAGACCATGCAAATTGGACTGTGTGACCTGAAAAGTGATCAAGAATGTCATGTCTTCTTGGACATTCCTGACAGTAGGCTCTTATATGAAAAATATCTTAACCGCTTTTGTTATACCCTTTCTCACAAAAGTAACTATAGTCTTAACAAAATACAGAGATGAAAAGATATGTGTTTCCTACAACATGCCTCATGTTACATTATTGTTTGTCAATTGGTCATTTAGCTAGTAAATAACAATTTGCTTCCCCAATAAGGCCATCTTTGTGATCTCACAGGGGGGGGGGGGGGAGAGAGACTGTGTTTGAAAACAACAAGAGCTGGTTGGTAGATACTTTATGGGAGGGGGCTGGACTGCACACCTTAATTCTAAGCATAATAAGAGGTGCTACCATTTTGAGACTTGTAGTGCAACACATAAAAAAGAGAAAATGAAGATGCACACTCTAAATACTAAGAACACAGGCAATCAGAAAAAAATATAATAAACTCTGTAATTTATCATGGCATAAAATTAAGGTTCTTAGCATAACTTTTGGCCAAAAAAATATGGACCCACCTACCACAACAAGGTGACCCCATCAGATGGGTCCCTAACATTCCCAAGGTTCAAGTCCAGAGCAGGGGGCCCATGGGCCAGCACAACCCAACTGCCCATTTGGGCCCAGGGGGTCCCATTCTCAGAACATGAACCTTAGGAATTTTAGGGAACTACCTCATGAGGTCACCTGGCTGTGGAAGGTGGGCCCATATTTTTTGGTCAAAAATTATGCTAAGAACCTCAATCTTACTCCATGTTAAATTGCAGAGTTTATTTTAATTATTCTGATTGCCAGTGTTCTTAGTATTTAGAGTGTGCACCTGTATTTTCTCTTTTTACTTGTTGGTACTCTATCTCTCTTCTCTTTGGGTACAAACTCTCTCTCTCTCTTTTATATATATATATATATATATATATATACATATACGAAGAATTCACACAGTCCACTACTGTAACCTGCAGAAATATGACCAGCACACCTCGTAATATTGCCAAAGAGTTGTTTAATCTCACCAAATTGTGAGTGTGAAAAAAGACATCACAGTGTCATGGAGTAACAAAGCCATACAATACTTGAAGCAAATCCTTAGCATGTAGACATCCAAATTAATCAGAGCAGCAGCACTCTTAACCCTCCATGTCTCTGCATATCAGCATATGTATATGTGTGTGTGTGTGTGTGTGTGTGTGTGTGTGTGTGTGTGTTTCAATAATTAAGGTAACAAGACCTCTCACATCATTTTACAAATGATTACTAGGGGAGTGGTACCTGCACTCACTACCTACTGTTAGTAAGGAAATATGTGACAGATAAGCATTCTGGATCCCTGCTTCCATGGCAGGAGCCTAGACGGGACAGCAAGGAGGGACAGACTACACAGAGGTGCAGCAACAAAACAGATAACACCATTGGCTGGGACCTCAGAGTTAGATCCCAGTGCCAGGAACAGTACCATCATACACCGGAGGGGTGAGTACTGTACCTGGAGGGTTGGGACGCCGGATCTCTAGAACAGAGACCCTTACATCGACTGTATCACAGCACCATTGTGCAACAAAGGAACGCACCACTTTTACTAGAACCAGTATTTGGAACCTATTTGATAGTGACTATTACGTACTATCTTTCAGCTACAAATTCCTACTATATTTCACAGTCTGTGTCATAAGTATCTGGACTTTAATCCTAATTGTGATCCATCACATGTGTGCTAACAATCGCTGTTATTTTCTCATTTGCTATTTGAATGCATTATAATCTTTATGCCTGAGCACTTTGTCTCAATAAAAGGCATAGATATACACAATGCTTATCTGTAACATATTTCCTTACTAACACTAGGAGGTGAGCACAGGTACCACTCCCCCAGTAATCACCACTTACCAGACGAGTTTGGACAACTCATTAGTACCAGCTGCCCCGAAACAGGAGACAGGACACGTTGTTGCGCTGATCATAACACTCCCCAACATATTTTACAAATGATGTTGGGACAGTATGACTGACATAAGGTGCAGTTTAATGGCCATGATGAAGAGCAGTGATCTACCCGCTCTGGCCTGGTGGGAAATTAGAAAGAAGTAGAGAACATAACACACGTCATGTTACCTTACTTATAGAGTCACTCATGTGTGTGTGTGTGTGTGTGTGTATATATATATATATATATATATATATATATAGTAGGGTGCTAGGATGTAATAATGTAGTTTACAAAAAGAAAATGCCACTCCAGGATTAGATTCCAAACACCAAAAGTGATTTTAAGGAATACTGTATATTTAATACAGCAATGTTTCAGGCAGCTATGTGCCATCTATCAAGATATATTTCAAATATTTACTATGCATTCACTCCAAGCTTTTGCCTTTGATTAAAAATGACAAAGTTGGGTTGACTCCAATGGCATTATACTGTATATTCATATTTTAAATCACATCAAAACAATACTTTATATAATCCCTATTTGTGAAGAAAACTATATATATTTGTGAACACTGGAAATAGGCACATGTCAAGGATTAGCTATAAATGGCAGCCTCATAAGAAAGCTATAGCAGTTACTGATCTTCCCAAGGTACTCATCAAATCTATTCATGTTTCCTATGCATGTGTGCAGAAAATCCTAACTTGTTTGGTAGATGTACAGTAACAGTTTGTCTCTGTTATGTTTCAAAAGAGATACAGTACAGCCTTTTTATAGTATTCTTTGTTGGACATGTGTATAATAACAGAGCAATAAAATGATCAAATAATAACCATACCTCCACACACCTGTTGTGAAGTCATCAGGAAGTTGTATTTTTGGAAATAAGGAAAAGGTTAAAAGATGTTGAAATTATGTAGTCTTCCTACAGATGACTGCTACAACCTTTTAGCATTCCATAGAGAGCAGATGATTTGAGAGTGCTGTGGTAATTTCTGTTTTTATTCCTTCTTTATTTAAAACAAAAATTGCTTTACATTTATTTTTTCTGTCATTTTGTTAATATGTGTAAAAATAAGCATTATAACTTGTTTTATCATGAGCTCAGATGTTTCAATGGTCCAGTGGGTACCATTGCATAATTATATAATGGTTATGTAGGAGTTCCACCAGGACATTGATATATGTGCCCATTGACTGCAGAAGCATGTATATCCACATGTGCTGCCATTTTTCCTTAAGCAACTGCCCCAGTAGTGCAGAGTAATTAAATTCATTTGCCCATGCTTTTGCCAATGATGCTGTGCCTCCACCTCCACTCATCAATGTACAACTCTGCTAAGGTTCCTGGCCCAAGCAGAGATATCACAAAGGTGCTTATAATGCCGAGTAGACCTACAATATTAAGGTCACTGGTGTATGGACAGCATACCAGATGGACAATAAACCACATTAACCAACTTTTTAAAAGTCCCAGCATTCTGGAAGTGACATCAGAATGAATTTCATTATCAATCGCATGGACCACACTGGAGAAGTGAGTGGGATTTCGGAGGAGCCTAGGAGAGCAAAATATGTGTGTCTCTGAGATATAAAGCGCTTTCAAGTACACCCAATGGTTCTTCTGTCACAGGCAGTGGTGGCTCTAGATGTAGGGCTGCAGCACTGTCCAAAATTCAACTGACACCCCAAACTCTGCCAAACATAGCTGGTTGAATTTCGGATTGCACTACAGCCCCACATCTGGAGTTGCCACTGGTCACAGGTATGCAGTTGGCAGCATGTAGTGAGACAGCCAAATCCCTTTCTTACTTGGGTTCCCAATAGCAATTCTCCTTCTTTTAGCAATAGCATTGCACAGCTCATCCTGAACTATTACTGTGTCAATTTGGCATTAGCAAATTGTACACATTATGCTGCTGTGACTGTCAATTAGAATGCAGAGTATGGCAGAAAAATAAATGTTTTAATCTATTCATGTGCTAACACCACTGACCATATATACTTCAGCACTCAGCCATGTGTAAATTCTTGCGCTACAGTACTATAGAATCCTCACTCTAGAGAATCAAAAGCAGGAATATCAGCCTTCAGAATGTCATTTCTATTTTTGCATCATTAATTAAGCATTGCACTTTTCAAGGAACATGCACTGCGATATGTTATTTCAAAGGCAATAGTCCGTGGACTATTAAAGTGTTTGTTATCTGCAATCACACAGGATAAAGGGAGAGTATATTTAAAGACATTTGACACAGTCAGTCCAAAGTCTGAAATGAGCTGTGCAAATCTTAGTAAATTATCTCCAGAGACTTCATGACCAAAAGCTCAACTTTTGTCTACAAACAGTAAATCTCTCATTAAAACCATAGCAATTAGAGTGAGCTATGAGTTCTGAATAAATGCAATGCCTAGATGCTGTCTACTTCCTGCTAGCCTCTCAGATTTATGTCGAAGAGATGAGTGAGAATATCCCAGAAGAAATAAATTAGGATTGCACATCTAAATGAATCTAAAAGTAATTTAAAATGCCAGCTAATGTTTCCAGGTAAAAACAAAAAAAGTGATGAGCTATAATAACTGTGCTGTATTAATCATGTCTGGTTTCAATTAATGTTTTTACTAGAACACTTTGACTTATTTTAAATGATGAGCTTCTAAAAAGATCAACGGATCTTGCTGGTGCTTTAAAGATGTTTGTGAATGCAAATTTGCAGAAGAGAAATGGATATACAGACTGGGAAGGGAACAGCAGACGGATTCACATCTGCGGATCTTAAAAGGTTTCTAGCTGACTGACTTGCAGTCTGCAGAACATTTTGTCCTAGGTTTTCTTAATATTGTGTTAATATTAGTAAATTTGTTGGTGTTAACAATTTAACTGTTAACCATGCAAACATGTTCATCTAACCAAATACTTTAGAACTAAAATTCTTACATTTTGTTAAAGAGTATTTTCTAAACATATATAATGCTTCAAACTAAAGAAAAAAATACAACCTATTTAATTGTTTTGCCTTTAAAATATTGCCAGTTTTGGAGATTTGTATATGCATTCAGTTATGTATCATTGTTTCATTTGTCATTGTGGGACGTATTTATTACTTATCGGGTTTAAGACATGATCATTTTAATTTCTTATCATTGCTATTCGTGGCAATAAGAAATTAGAGATTGCTGGCATGTATGAAGAGACACTCACAGAGACAGTGGATCCAAAATAAATCCGTCCCTGCGGTGTGTAAGAAATGAAAGGATCACTAATGCCAGCAATGAATACCGTACCACACTTATGCCATTTATATATGCCATCTGTAGATGGCATAAGGATTTCTTCATAAACAGAGGTAAGTTAAGCTAAAAAATGTTTGCTAAATATTGAATTGATGTCATGACCTCTTGTAGCATCAGAAACGAGCTAATAAGAGCCCTATGTATCAAAGTGGTGTTTACGCACAGTTTTCACTGCAATAAAGCACTTTGATCTGTCCTTTTTTAACACATAAGCACTGCAGAACAAATTGCAAATATCAGTAATGTGTATTGTGGGTTTTCATTTTTGTAAAATTTTGATTTACTTATTAAGATATTATGGGGCAGATGTACTAAGCATTGTAGAGAGATAAAGTGGACTGAGATAAAGTACCAACCAACCAGCACCTGTCATGTTTCAAACACTGCATGTAACATGGCAGTTAGGTGCTGATTGGCTAGTACTGTAGCTCTCTCCAAGGCTTAGTACATCTCCCCCCCAAAGTTTTTAGCATGGATTTTCCAGCTACTTAAAAATGATGTTAGCCTAGACAAGGTTTTCTGGAAAGGGAGTTAAGACCTATGACTGGAAAATATGGTAAGACTAGTTAAGAAGGAGTGCAGTGCTACATATATATATTTTTAAAGCTTTTTCTTTTAACAAGACTAATTCCGAGTTTCCAGTCAACTACGCTGAAGTGAACACACAAATCCGTTATATGCATTCACAATGGGATCCAGACTCGCTAGCAAAGTGGTACGTTCAGCCTTACTTCTACTAACCAATATTGGTGGGTAGCTGCAAATCACACAGCTGCCCTTGCTACCGTTTGTAGTAAATTGATTTGTAACTGATCTCCTATCACCATAATATTCACCAATATTTACCAATAGAAAACCTTTGTTATCTCCTCAGGTATTCTCTTTCAGTTCGGCAGTAACAAATTATATTGATACATGCAAAGTTTCAAGAAGACAAGGAAACAGGTTCATACCTATATAATTCGACCAATGTAACCCAAAACTTAACATAAATCTCATTACAAAGACTGTGTATTTTGTTAAGAGTTCAAACTTTCCATGTGGTTTAAATATACCCTTTTTTAATTTGTAAACAGTTCTGCCTTTCCATGTGATTTATATGAACTGGTTCTAATTCATAAAGACTTCTAAGTTCCCATGTGTTTTAAATACACCACTCACTGGGGGGAAATCTACTACTGAACCATGCAAAATAAAAGACTTTAAAAAGGTTTGAAAATTTACTTTTTTGCTGTTTTAGATTTGACCAAATCTTGATTCTTTAGAATTGTATTTTGTTGAATATGAGTGTTTTTAGGAACTTACAAAGGATAAAAAAAATTGTCATGGAAGCTATAAATGACCTAGAGGCAAGACATATAGTAATTAGGTAGTTTTGAATATTTATAACTCTGTTTCAGGGTTGATTGAAGCTCTGAAGAAGAATAGCATATAATATTTTCACCCAGTCACAGCCTAATTCTTTCTTTTTTTGTCATCAAATGTCTAAAATCTTCTTTGCTGCTAATTAACTAGTTAATAGTACCAGAAATAACATAATATTAAAACCCCTAAATAAATAATATATTAATAATTTTAATTAAAATAAAGAAAAACTAAACAAGGAATTTTGCAAAATGTAATCCAAAGAGTTGGGAGGTCAACTGTTATAACTGAGTTGCAGATGTAGCACAATACAACATAATGATATTTAATAAAGAGAGTCATCATCAGTGATGGCAGCTACATCATTAGTCCAGTAGTGTAAAAAAGAAAAAGAAAATTCTAATGTTTATGCCACTTAATAATATATCAAACAGCCAGGTGATAACTGGATCCCAATTACAGTAACTGATAGAAGTCTAATTAGGAAACACTGAATTTAAGGGTAAACAATCAAAAATGACAATAAATAGAAATTAATGAAATACCAAGACACAAAAAAAGAATATACAGAAACAATATAATTATGGATGAACTGTAGAAAACTATTGTAATTCACATAGCTTTGATCAGAAAGATGAGCCTCTTGAGCTATAATGTATCCATATATAATTCTGAGGGTTGGGTACAGGACACCGGTGCTTAGGATGCCAGCGGTTATAAGACAGACAGAATCCCAACATCTAGTGGGTAAGTATGCTAACGCTCTCCCCCTCCACCCCCAACCCTTTCTTTTTGCAGCCCAACCCTAACCTGCATCCCTGCAACCTAACCCTCCCCCCCCTCCTGCAGCCTAACTCTAAACCTTAACCTAATGCCTAACCCTAACAACCCCCCTCCCGCGCAGCCTAACTCTAACCTTCCCCAGCATACTTATGTTATCCTTACTGAACTGAAAAATAAGTAGCTTTTATAGGTAAGAATCAACTCTCCAAGGTTTCAGTAACAATAACAGTTTAATACTGTAATGGCCAGGTCAAGTCAAGCTTAAAAAAGTGTGGGTGAAAACATACAATACATCTATGTCTCTAATTTAATCATACTTCTTGAGATTGATGTTTACTAGCTGGCTGCCACATTTTAGTAGATCTAGAACAGGCATACAATTATTAATGATCAATAATCCTCAGCATTGTAGGAGAAACGTGACATTATTTGAAGTCATCTCATTGGAAATGCCTTCACGTTGATGACTCTGACTCAGACCTGGATTTCAATGGAATGCTCCATAGGTATTTGAATTACAATAGTTTCATACAGCTCATCCATTATAATATTTAGACAACCATGTTCAACGGAATAAATTGCACTTATTTGAATTTAGATAAAATGATACAATCATGAGGTTGAGTTACAGAGTGGCAACAATGAAATTTCACAACAACACAACCCAAAATGACACTAGTAACAACTGTAAGGTCCTTAAGCTATAATATCACTAGAAAAGCAATCACTCTCTTTCATTACCACCACACACTGCAATTAGTCACTTACAGCCTAAATTGAGTTTCCGAAGTCCAATATAGCATGAAACATTCAGGAGGACTGTGCCTAGGAGAATATTAGCAACTGAATAATACAGCCTGCTTAACTGGCAGTCAACATCATTATAGCCACAGCCAAACTGGTAATGGTTGAACCGCAATTTGTTTCCAACAAGAACAATTGAACTTACCCAAAAGGTAGGTTACAGTGTCCCAATAGTGCCGACAACACAGACTGTATAAGCTGCTATAAAAATTGCTATGAGATACAGTAGTAACCTTTACTATAAGAAAAACAATCATCGCTGTACAATTAAGTCATGTACACAGTATTACTAATTATAGAGTTCAATGAAAAAGTGGCCCTGTAGCAACCATAGAAAAACAAGTCTAATGATGCCTGATGTTAGCTGACACCACTTAATTAACAAAGAGTGGAAATAAATATATATATATATATATATATATATATATATATATATCTTTTTTCCTACATCCATGATTAATCTTTGCAGGTATTTCAGAAACTTGGTCCTCAAGGCACCTTAACAGTCCAGGTTTTAAGGATCTGCATGCATGGGAACAGATGGAATAATCAGACTGACTAAGGTACTAATTAAGTTACCTGTGCTTAAACATGGGTTTCCTTAAAACCTGTACTGTTAGGATGCCTTCAGGACCGAGTTTGGGAAACCCTGATCTATACATTTACCACATCACTTGCAATTCTCACACCTTAAGATTTAGCCTCAGTTAATGAACAATTGGCTAATGAATGGGTTCTCTGGATATTGGACAATGGCCCTCATTTCGAGTTGATTGCACCAAGCAACTTTTTGTTGTTTGTGCGATCAACTAATCTCTGCCTATGGGGGAGTGTATTTTAGCATAGCAGGGCTGCGAACGCTTGTGCAGCCCTCCTATGCTAAAAAAGTTTCCTGCAAAACAAGACCAGCCCTGGACATACTTACCCTGTGCGACGGATCCAGCGATGATGGGCACGGTTTTGACGTCAGACATCTGCCCTCCGTTCATCTGGACGCGCCTGTGTTTTCCTTACCACTCTCCGAAAACGGCTCCAAACGGTGAGTTGCCACCCCAGAACGCCTTCCCTCAGTCAACCTTCTTGCGGTCGCCTTTGCGACCTCTTTCTTCGCCTGGCAACGACGCACGTGTGCATTACGGCCCCCACACGTGCGCAGTAGTGACCCGGTCGCAGCTGTGCAAATGAAAGCACGCTGCGATCGGATCGGTATTACCCCCAATGTACCTGATTTAGAACTGTGAGCAAAATGGCTCGGTGCTGCATCTTCGTATGCAGTGGATCTGAAAAGATATGCAAATTGTAATCTTTTGTAATGACACTCCCCAGTGGCTTTGCAGATCCGCTGCTTGAGTGCAAATTCTCGGAATATCAGTTGCATCTACAGACCTCTGAACAACCATTGGGTCACTACTAAGGTGCCGATGCCAGTGAAACTGCATCTGAAGATGTAGTCGCTAGTCCCTTGCTGGGACATGCACCCAAAATGGTCACAACACATCTGTGTTTTAACCACTGCTCCCTGCTACCTCCCCCAAATGGTTGCTGGCTGTCAATCAATCTGCATCTAAATCCAGACACATTCTCAGATGCATGCACAGTAGTCAAAACATCAGCCAGTAGTGAGCAAAGCGAAACTGTATGCTCCTCTGAATCAGTCCCAATATTAAGGGATGTAGACCCATCATTCCAAATTACTGTCCATTGTCAGTATACTGTGAAATGTGTACTGTATGTTCATAGATAACTGCACTTCACAAGAGAGAACTTTTTTCTACACATCAGGCCACTGTATTTATTACTATTCTTAAGAAATACAGAACAATTTACTAGAAAACCTGCCTGGCTTACCAGATAGGTCCACACTTATTAGGACCATAGTTATTCTCACCAATCAGGCTAAGAAACACTCATCATTCACCTATGTGCATAGGTAATGTTGACACCATAATGTTGACATGATCTTTCAGATTTTTTTGATATTTAACATTTTGACATTCACCAAACTCTAATTGCAACCCAATCGTAACCCTAATCCTAATTACATCCTAACCCAAACAGTAACCATAACTGCTTCCTAACACTGGGCTTGATTCATAGTTGTACATTATTCCAATGTTTTGTGCAATTGAGTGATTATCGGTGGTCTGCGCAGTTGTCACTGCTGCAATGCGGATGCGCAGAGATTGAATTGTGAGTACTCTCGCTGTGAGGAATCATTCATAAGTGATTGCCAGAGAGTGGCCATTTTGTGGAAGGTAATGAAAAGTGAGTGCAAAAACACGGGCATGTTGGGACAGGTTTCGGGTCATGTATCAACCACTGACTGTGATCCTATTTACAGGAAACACATCTCCAGTGTCTCAGCTGCTGCAGCCATTCTGAATCACCATAGAGTTACTGGAGGAGTCGATGTTTTCCAGATCTGTGTCTATGCTGCGAATGTGTACGAGGGTTCCATTGGGTGTCTCTATAAAATCCCAGTGGCCGTAGCATTAGCATATTTTTGCATATTCCCTGAGTAAAAACTTGCATCTGTGGCTACATTAGCATGCAACTATGAATCAGGCCCACTAACCCTAATTGCATTGGTATCCGGATTATAGATTTACTACTAATGGTTGAGATGCATTAGGTCAACAAGTTCAAAAGATTGACATGTAAAAGGTAGACAGTTCAAAAGGTTGACAGGTTCAAAAGGTCGACATGACAATGGTAGACATGTGGTAGACACAAGTTTTTTTCATTTTCATTTTTTTAAAACTTTTTCATACTTTACCATCCATGTGGATTATGATTGGGAATAGTAACCTGTGCAGAGGGCAGTAGTGGTGGAGCAAGGCACCTTACCCAAAGCATGGTAAGTGAAGTGAGCCATGCGAGGGAATGTGGTACACTAATGGGGCTTGTTTGTGGCAGAAAAGTGACAAAACACCTAAAGAAAAATAATGGTGTCTATCTTTTTTGTGTCCACCCTTTACATGTTGACCTTTTGACCCTGTCGACCTTTCCTACTGTCTACCTATTCTATGTCGACCTTTTGACCCTGTCAACTTTTTGACCCTGTTGACCTAATGCATGTCTGACATTAATGGTAGACCTATTGACTGTAGACCTTTTTAATGTAGATCTAATAATCCACATCCAATTGCATCTGAACCCTTACACTACTCCTAATTACATCCTAACAATAACACTCTCTTTAATGGCAGCTTAACCCTAATTGCAGGTTAACCCTAACTCATAATTCATGTGTCAACATTCTGACGGTGGACTATCATAATGTCATCATTTTTGACATGTTGACATTGTTGATATTGGAGTGCGCTGCCGCACAGACTCCATATTGGTTCCTTAGGAAAGGCTTGAATCCTTTACCAATATGGCCACCATAGTTAGTACTGCACATGCGCAGCACTATATTTCTACTGAGATGGACATGGTCTTCTACTTAGCTCCAAGAGCCCTGAGATATTATCCTGCATTGCCTCTGTTCCAACATCCTGTATGTTGTACCTGCACCTTGTATACAGTACAGTTACAGACTAGTGAGCTGCAACAACCCCGCTCTGCTATATACCTAACCAGTGTTTCATAATGAGTACTGCTGTACAACCTTCTATATACAATAAATGATCTAATGGTTAAGTAACTGGATTGTCTGTGGTCATAGAACATTCCACTAGAGTGTCCTCTGCCATACAATGCACTATTATTTGCAACAGACATATGGCGGGATGTAATGCAGTCTGAGGTCACAGGAGGTGCGGGTTGCCAGCCAATCTCGGATGTTTTCTTAAAGGTTCAATAATTTACAAGCCATGGTTTCACCTTCTGAGTGATAGTACCTTTATAATAATGTCTGAGATTGTCTGGCAACCCGCACCTCCGGCGATCTCAGACTGCATTACATCACGCCGTAAATGTCAGTTTCAACAATGTTTGTGAATGTTCACAAGTTAAACTTTTACATTCTGAACATGTTGACCTCCTAAAGATTGCTGTTCTCTATCAACAGTCAGAATGTCATCACTCCCATTTTATTTTTAAGTGGGAAGAAATCGTAGCACACGGAGGAAACCTACACAAATATAGGACAATACAAACTCCACACAGTTAGTATACGTGAGAATCAAACTCCAGACCACAGTGCTATGAGGCAGTACTCCTAACCATTACTCAAACCATGCTATAGTTACTGTCTCTCACATTTCATACTGAATGGTTCTCAAACTCCCCAATTTACCACACGTAAGACTACAGGCTACACGTTCTGCCTCCTCTGATCTCAGATGTGCTGCTGGCTCTACAAGACCATTTTGTGAAGGGTGTTACACAATGTGAAAGACGACTGCACTGGGCAAATAATATGATCAAGTTCAGTCTTATTTCTTTCTTTATGACCCTGCTAGACCTCCAGCCCTAATTTATGCAAAGCTTGGTGCGGCATAAAATGAAATAAGGACCCACTGGGGTTGATTGAATTATGCATAATGGTGACGATGTAGTGTGCATACATAAGATACATAAGGTAGCCCCTAAAATGCACTTTGTGGGTTGCTTGTTGCCTGTCACTGATATAATACCCCTTATTTTTTGCAGCATTGTAACCTGTATTTCTGAAAAAATAGAAAAGAAATATGCCCATGTTAGGTTTTCTCTACATTGTACATAGCACCAGCTGTGTAGCAGTATTAATAATAACAACAATAATAATAATAATAATAATTTTATTTATATAGCGCTCTTTCTCCAATAGGACTCAAGGTGCTTAATATTTATTTATTTATTTATTAGCAGTTTCTTATATAGCGCAGCATATTCCGTTGCGCTTTACAATTAGAACAACAATTATAGAACAAAACTGGGCAAAGACAGACAGACAAAGGTAGGAAGGCCCTGCTCGCAAGCTTACAATCTATAGGGAAATAGGCATTGATACACAAGGATAGATGCTACCTGTTACATAATGGTTCCCCAGGTTGCTAGGTTCTTAATGGGTTGTATATGATATGATCACCTAGCAATGTTGGAAGACAAAATGTGAGTTTATGTGGACTGTACAGAGGGGATGTAACTTGATAGGGAAGCTGTTAAGGTTATGTGTGTGGGTCTGAAATTTGGTAGGCTTGTCTGAAGAGATGAGTTTTCAGGGAACGTTTAAAGGTTTGGAGACTAGAGGAGAGTCTTATTGTGCGTGGGAGTGCATTCCACAGAGTGGGTGAAGCCCGGGTAAAGTCCTGTAATTTTGAGTGGGAACAGGTAATACATGTGGATGAGAGACGCAGATCTTGTGCAGAGCGGAGAGGTCTGGTAGGGAGATATTTTGAGATGAGTGAGGAGATGTATGATGGTGCCGTTTGGTTAATAGCCTTGTATGTAAGTAAAAGTATTTTATATTTGACACGGTAGAAAACCGGTAACCAATGGAGGGACTGACAGAGCGGATCAGCAGATGAAGAACGTCTGGCGAGGAAGATTAGCCTCGCAGCTGCATTTAAAATGGATTGAAGTGGTGATAGCCTATGTTTGGGAAGACCAGTTAGGAGACTATTACAATAATCAATGCGGGAGATGATGAGTGCATGGATTAGAGTTTTTGCAGTGTCTTGTGTAAGATAAGGGCGTATTTTGGATATGTTTTTAAGGTGCATGTTACATGATTTAGAGACAGATTGAATGTGTGGAATAAAGGACAGTTCAGAGTCAAGGGTGAAACCTAGGCAACGAGCTTGTGGGGTGGGGTGGATAGTTGCATTGTCAACAGTTATAGAGATATTAGGTTGGTAACTACTCTTAGCTGGTGGGAAAATAATTAATTCGGTTTTGGAAATGTTGAGTTTTAGTTGGCGAGATGACATCCAAGATGAAATGGCAGACAGGCATCCAGTGACACGAGCCAATACTGGTGGTGACAAATCTGGGGAGGATAGGTAGATTTGAGTATCATCAGCGTACAAATGATACTGAAATCCAAAGGAGCTGATTAGTTTACCAAGAGAGGAGGTATAGATTGAGAAAAGCAGAGGACCTAAGACTGAGCCTTGCGACACTCCAACTGATAGAGGTAGAGAAGAGGAGGTAGAATCAGACAAGTGAACACTGAAAGAGCGATTAGATAGGTAGGATGAGAACCAAGAAAGGCCTGTGTCCTGAAGACCTAGGGATTGTAGTGTTTGTATGAGAAGAGAGTGGTCAACAGTGTCAAAAGCAGCAGAGAGATCTAGAAGAATAAGTAGTGTGTAATGGCCTTTTGATCTAGCAGTGAATAGATCATTCACTACTTTGGTCAGTGCCGTCTCTGTGGAGTATTGGGCACGAAAGCCTGACTGAAGTGGGTCCAATAAGTTGTGCGAGTTAAGAAAGTGTGTAAGGCGAGTGTAGGCAAGCCTCTCAAGTAGCTTGGAGGGACTGGGTAGCTGAGAAATGGGACGGTAGTTAGAGAGTGTGTTTGGGTCAGAGTTGTGTTTTTTTAGAATGGGAGTAATGACTGCATGTTTAAACAGAGAGGGAAAGATACCAGTAGAGAGAGAGAGAGAGAGAGAGAGAGAGAGAGAGAGAGATTACAGATTTTAGTTAAGGTTGGGATAAGCACAGGAGACAAAGTTTTACTGACCTGTGAGGGTATAGTATGAAGAGGAGAAGTAGTGGAGTAGGAGGATGAAAAGAGTGTTGATATTTCATCTTCACTTGTGGGATCAAATGAAGAGAAAGTGCCAGAGGGTTAAGGTAGGGAATTGAGCAGGTCACTGGCTGAGTTAGAGCATACCATTTTATCTCGGATGTAATCAATCTTATCCTTGAAGTAGGAAGCAAGTTCTTGTGCACGGATAGTAGCTAGTGGGGGAGGTGAGGGAGGGTAAAGAAGTGATTTAAATGTATTAAAAAGTCGCTTGGGGTTGTTGGCATGATAAGAGATGAGAGATTGGAAATATGTTTGTTTGGCAGTGTCCAGGGCCTGCCGATAGGAGTGGTAGGTAGTTTTATATGTGAGAAAGTCACTTGGATTCTGAGATTTCCGCCACTGACGTTATACTTTACGTGACAGTTTTTGTAGGTGTCTTGTTGATTTAGTGTGCCATGGTTGGCATCTAAGCCTATGTGGAGTGTGATGGGTAGCTGGAGCCACTTCATTAAGGGCACTCTCTAGGGTCTGGTGCAGGTGTAATACAGCAGTTTCAGGTGTAGTAAATGTAGAGATTGGTGAGAGCAGTTGTTCGGGAGAAGTGGAAAGTTGTTGAAAATGTATATTGTTAGTATTTCTGTGGGTTAGAGGAGGCTTGCTTGGTTTTAGTGTCCTAGAATTGAAAGTAATAGAAGAGATTGTGAAGGTGATCAGGTTGTGATCAGAGAGAGGGAAAGGAGTGTTAGTGAATTCGGAAACTGAGCAGAGCCTGGTGAACACAAGATCAAGGCAGTAGATAGAATGAACCTAATACACTACAGAAACAATGAAATACAAAAAAGCTTTTAATAAAATACAGAGTACATGAAGATACTAAAGGGACATTAAGGAAATGTTGAATAAACAGGAAAGTCTTAAGTCTATTTTTGAAGGAATTTTTTAATTGAAGCCTCTTGAACTGTGCGGGGAAGCGAGTTGCGGGGAAGCGAGTTCCATGGAGTCGGAGCCACATGGATAAAAGCTCGACCCCAAGAAGCATTCTCGGAGATTTTATGTACAGCTAAAAGTCCTTCATTTACAGATTGCAGAAATTGAGAAGGGCAATATGGAATTAGAAGCTGATTCAGGTACCTTGGGCTTTGGTTATGTAGGGCTTTGAAAGTCAGCAAGCAAATTTTGAAATAGATTCATCATTTAACAGTGGCAGAAGTAGAGAACGGTGTTATGTGGTTGGAAAAGGGCTGGTTGGTTAATAATAATAATTATTATTATTATTTTATTTATATAGCACTCTTTCTCCAATAGGAGTCAAGGCACTTAACAGATTTAACATAATACATTACAGAAACAATGAAGCATGGAGATATTAAAGGGACAATTATAGATATGCTTGAGTAAACAGGAAAGTCTTGAGTTCATTTTTGAAGGATTCTAGAGTCGGGGCCTCTCGATCTGTATGGGGAAGCGAGTTCCATAGAGTCGGAGCCACATGGCTAAAAGCTCGACCCCCAGATGAATTATGGGAGATTCTAGGTACTGCTACTAGTCCTACATCTACAGATCGCAGTAATTGAGTGGGGACATATGGAATCAGAAGCTGCTTCAGGTACTTTGGTCCCTGCTCATATAGTGCTTTGAAAGTCAGCAAGCCAATCTTAAAGACAATTCACCATTTTACTGGCAGCTGCATTTTGTACCAACTGTAGCATTTCAATTGTATTGCTGGGAGACCAAGGTAGAGGGCATTGTGGTAGTCGAGATGATACAAATGCATGTACAACTTTTGGCAGATCTACAGAGGGAATTAAGTGCTTGATTCCAGCTATGTGCCTCAGATGACAAAATGAGGATTTGATTGTGGCTGATACCTGGGACAAAATGTAATAGCCTATGATATGCAAGCTGTTCAGGAATTCCAGCGAGTCTGCCAATATTTTTAACAATGTTTTCCTAGTACGATATCGTCACGATGGGTCCCAGCGATGCCAGGTGCGACGAGCAATAGCGAGTATTTGGCAGCATGGTCCTTGCTGGCGATGTCGCCCATTGGACCTGCATGTATGTTGCTTATGACGCGCAGAAGCACGCATCACCAGTGTCGTAGTGCATAAGCACTAGACTATATTGTGAATGATGTGTCGGAATTGAGCACATCATCCACGATATCAGCTAGTGTGTACCCGGCTTAAGACCAGTTGGTTGGCTATGCTGCAGTCTTGTCCTTTGATGTTGAGGTCCTATCATATGGACCTCTGTTTTATCAGGATTCAGTAGCAGCCGACTGGCACTCTTCCACTTCTGGAGCCATTTAGGGTTATTATTTAGTTCTCTGTACCTGGACAATGGACAGGTACAGATGTGTATCATCTACATAGCAGTATCTGACCAGGTCATGATGTCTGATTATTTCACCAAATGGTGATGGGTGTGTATTAATGCCATATATGTATACAAAACAAAAAGACTATTTCTATTGGTACTTATAATAATATACTGCAAGTCTGTATGTGTCTAACAAATAAAAGCATGGGTATTTCATTTAGTTTTTGATTAAAACATTTAAGCTTGCATCACCATTGCCAAGGGAACTCAGTTATCTGCAATGTGCAGCATACTGTTGTTATCGCCGATTGCAAAAGTCTTTCTAACTTGTACTGTATTTCTGCCACTTTTTGAGCTTTGGTCCTCTTTCTTTAAGTTATGTAGAAAAATACCAGCATGAAATAATTAAAAAGTAAATGTAACAAATGACAAGCATGATATCAAAGCAGCCTCTATTATATATTATTGAATAAAACATAATTATGGTTGACACGGCCTAAGTTTTTAGACATTAGAAGCTTAGTGAATACTAAGAGGAAAAAAAGGGTTTCAAAACCTACAATGGCAGAAATTGATTTTGTTAAAGTGAAAGGAAAATTAGGTTAAGGTTTCATGGATCAGATCCTGAGATAAGATTTAGAAGATTTTAGCCAGATTTGTCAAGTCTCGTATAATTAACTCTGAAGTATCCTATTGCTCTCAGGTGTCAGACATAATTATCTTCTTCATTCCACCTTTTATGCTAAATAAGTTTATGTTAATGATGTGTGACCATTGCTGTCAGAAACACAAAAAATTGAGGGGGAACCAGGCACACAATTATATAAACTAAAAATGTAAAACCCTAATCTAGTTGGTTACATTTTAAGGGAAAAACAGAGCGGTTGCAAACAGAAAAGTAGATAATTTAGGATTTAATTTGCCACTGGTGGGTTTTATTTACTGACAATTTGACAAACTGGGATTGATACTTTAGCTGATGGCATATCTATGCGAGAAGGAAAAAAATCATAATAATTAATCTTTAAGCCTGTTCCTAGCACTGACACATTTTACTGGTAATTGAATAACCATCACAAAGATTACTTTGTTCTTTATTACAACGTGCAATTTTTGTAAAGTCCATTTAATTTTCAAAATTGCTGATTGTGCAACATGCCCACACACTGACCCATTTCATAGACAATAATAGCAAATGTACTTACCAATAACATAAAATTGACCATCTCAGTACTTGCACTGCGCTGTTACTGCACTGTCCATTACAAATTAAATTTTTTGCACTTTGGTTTCCCCACTCACATTTAATTGTGCAGCACGGTTGGTGTAATGGTTACTGCCTTACAGCACTGAGGTATAGGGTTCAACTCAAACTATGGCCCTAACTGTAATGAGCTTTATTTTCTCCCCATGCTTGCACGGGATTACTACGAGTACTCCGGTTTCCTCTCACAATCCAAAAACATACCAGGTTAATTGTCTCCTGATAAAAAAAATGTAACCCTACCATGTATGTATGTGTACATGTGGTAGGGAACAGGGCAGTAACTAGGGTTGTCTGAGTGTTGCTGTTGCACAGAACACAGGGCTTGGTGGCAGCACCATCGCTGGATGTTCCAGGCAAGCACCCTGCAGTCTGTGCAGTTGTTTGAAGCATCCTTAGGACGCTCCGGGCAGGCGCACATCCAGGTGCCGGTGGCCCCACCCCCTATTTGCATGACATCAGGTAGGGAAAAAAGATTGGAAGTTCCACTCAAGCAGGGATTGAAGTGAGTAACCAAATATTTTCTCTGCAAAGGGCAGTAGAATATGTCTGTTCTATATAAATATCTCTTAATAAATAATATAATAAATTAATCTAATTATATGGAACCATATACTGCATTTTATCACTGCAAAATATGTGTGTATCTTTTCTCTTTTTCTTTTTTCTTTAGTTACCTGAGGCAGCAACTGAAGTAGCTCCTTTCTCCTCGACCATAAATACTTGTTTATGAGTTGTGCTCTAAAAGACAAAAAGTGTACTATTTTAGGCATTTTTGATTTGTCATAATTTATAAATCATGAATCAAACAAAATTAAATTTTTTAATTAACACCCTTCAAAAAATTGCTGCCTCAGGTTGCCTCATTGAAGGCACATCCATGGATTCATCATGTAAATACATACAAAATAAAAAATCTTTCCCTCTTAATCCGAATTTAGAAGTTCTCCATAATGGCAAATATTTTCAATAAAACTTACTTTAAAAATGAAAAAAAAAAAAAAAAATCTTAAAATCTAAGGATGTTGTATTCGGATTTATATTTAACATGTTTATCAACTTTAATTGGGTTGTGGAAATACCGAACTATTCAAAATACTTTAAAGTTCTTTTGGGACATAGCCAGATAGTTAATATTGTATTACATTTTATAGTTGTCACTTAATCAAGCTATTTAATATTATAGTACATTTTAAACCTGTCACTTAATCACATTTTCTTGACCCTTTTATGTGAATTAAAGATCACTGAAGATAAAAAATGGCACGCTCGAGTTTAAATAGATTCAGTATGTCCAGTTTGACAGTTATTTCTGAGACATTAAAAGAATTTTGTGTGATTAATGTGACCCACACACGTAAAATGGTGTAATGTTCCATTTCTTCAGCCATTAGAGGAAACAGTTTGAGACAGAAGGAGCCAAAAGTAACCCTACTGTATTTGATGCTAAAACATAAGTCTAAGGACAAAGTATGACCATACATGTTGAGCCATAAAAAGTCCCAAAAAATAGACTAAAATATGCACATTACATTCTGTTTTTTCTCCTCTATAAATACTTTATTGCTGCTGTCATAGTCTAGAACTCTGAGTAACGAGTATAGACTAGAGTGCCACAGTCACAAAATGCAGTCTATGTTCTGTTTTACCACTGATTATATCATAGTATCAAAGGTATTGTCAGTTGTCAACAAATTAAATAATAAACCTTATTCTGAAAGGTCATTACTCTAAAATGTTGACTGGTTTAATACCACATGTACTGTACCCTAATCCCCTGACACACAGATCCACATGCACCCACTTTAAAAAAATCGAATTCAAATTATTTCTTACAGAATAGAGATGTAGAATGTAAATGCCATTTAAATACAGTGCTTGGCAAATGTATAACCTTAAAAGTTACCACCTAGTTGCAAGTTCATGAAGTGCATTTTCTATCCATACTACTTGATAGGCTTTATTAAAAAAATGGACACTTTGGGGATCAAACTATATTTATATACAGTAGGTACAATTGTGATTATATTTGTTGAACTGAAGATTTTGTACAGTGCTTCAAATATATGTTGTCAAGAATATTTATACGATCATCTCAATGAACTTATGCCCCCTGTTACATTTAATTAACTTTTCCTTTTTTCCTTTGAAATACTGTTTTTACTCTCTTTTTTTAAACCTATTTATATAATTATTAATAATGGCTGTCATGTCTCTGACAAGCTCACATGCCAGCTCCCTCTGCCAGCAACAGAGACATGTCAGGGTAGAATAGGGGAATTCTGCACAGGTCAAGTATGATGAAAGTGGATACGGAGGTAGAGATCGAGGGGGGAGGACAGGTATGGACCCAGACAAGTCGTTAGATGTTTCCAACACTGCTGCTTGTTATATAGTTGGTAAGGTTGAATAAAGACTCAGGTAGATAAAGTTAAATAGTAATTGTGTTGATACAGAGAAACATAAAAACCTCCAGTGTGTCTATTGCAAATTTAGCCTCACATGTGTAAATTGAAATCTTTCTATAGTCACTGAGATGATCACAAGGTGTTTCAGCATGCTAACTGCTTGTACTGGAGCAGTTTAACTGCTGGTACTGGAGCAGCCCTATTGTCCATATGTAAATTAAATGTTAAGAAATTCCCCAGGGGTTTTTACTGATATGCTTGGGTGTGGTTCATGTCTCTTTAAAAGAGTGGGACAGGGCCTAAACACATGATATAAGCATGCTGTGTATTTAAAATCCAAAAGATGCCTGTGAGCATTGCTCAGATTTGTGTAAGTCAGTGTAGGGACTGACCAAATGGGAATGGCCGTGAAGGGGCTGGTCAGCTTAACAAACTATTGCAATATTTTGGAACTAACGTTCCCTGAATTCAGATGAATTACAGTTTGAAGTGTTAATATTAGGTGAGTGCTGAATTTGTATGATTTTATATACATATATATATATACATATATATATATATATATATATAGTGCGGAAATTAAGCGGCACTCAAACAGACTTGGCTAAGAAGTTAATTGCAATGGATCTTTAATAGATCTAATAAAGATCCATTGCAGTTAACTTCTTAGCCAAGTCTGTTTGAGTGCCGCCAAATTTCCACACCATATTGAGTGGGAGCCACCCACTTACGGAGGGCACCGCAGCATTTAAAGTTTGAAATCCCTCGTGGAGTGCCGGGTGAATACATCTCTCTCTCTCTATATATATATGTGTGTGTGTATATATATATATATATATATATATATATATATATAGTTTAACACCTCTTCACCTTATCACCACTCTGGGGTGCCATGAGGATCCCTAGTGCTGGTAGCAATTATTAGAGAATGCTGTTGGTTTCCCTGTTATAGACCCAGCCAGTCTAGCCTAGTGTTGGTTTCCTCTTTAGCAAGGATATTCCAAACTCATTGCTTAATCTATATGTAATTTCATCAATCTGAGGTCTAGAACAACATTTCTGTGTGCCAATCCTGCTTATAGTCACCACACCAGATCCTTCCTTACTTCTCTTCACTTATGTGAATGGGAGCTAGGGGAGGTTGTTTGCTAGCAATTCTTGGGAACTCTACAATATAACTAATGTCTCTATCATATTTGTTTACAACATACGTTGTTTCATCAAAGTGTCCCAGAATCTCATCATGTATTCTAGATGTTGCCTATACACTTAAGATCTGCGTTTACCTGCAATCCACAATGCTTCCAGTGTTCCTTCATAACTATCCATACTCATCAGCAGGTGAACTGTATTACAACCCACTACACTGAAGCAGTGTGTAACAGTGAGCATGACTATCTTGCAATAAACCAACAGCTATCTAATGAAGTTCACCTGGATGCAGTGGATGAACCTATATATTTGGCCAAATGTGTGCTAAGAACTTCACTTATACTCCATGTTAATTGTAAGAGTTTATAAAAATTATTTTTACTATCAGTGTGCTTAGAATGTGCATCAGCATTTCTCTTTCTCCTGTATGGTACTAGAAGCCTCAGCATGGTAGCACCTCTTATTATATTTAAAAATAGGGTGTGCAGTCCAGCCCTCCCCTTTTTTTTCCAATAAACCAACACCACCAGTTAAGTAACTGCACTGTTAATAGTTTGAGTTGTTCACTGGTGTGTGACCATATAACTCTGCAGTATCAACACCTGTACAGTACACACATCATTTCACACAAGAAGAAAAATTGGCAGTAATGAACATGTTCAGGTAAAACAGAAACTGAAAGTTTATTTCTTCTTTAAATGAGTACAAGATCAGGAAAATGCCTCCTCTTTTTACAAGACACTTCCAGACTCTATGAAGTCCATATTTCTCGGGTATGGGTCGTTGGGTCGACACCACTTAGGTCAACAGTCATTAGGTCGACCACTATTGATCAACATGCATTAGGTCGACAGGGTCACTATGTCAACATGGTCATTAGGTCGACATGAGTTTCCTTTTTTTTTTTTGTGTTATTTTCTTCATAAAGTGACGAGGAACCCCAAATAGTGCACCGAGTCCCCTCGTAAGGCTCGCTTTGCTCGCCATGCTTCAGGCAAGGTTACTCGCTCTGCTACCACTGCGTTCGGAACAGGTTACCATTCCCAATTGTAGTCCATGTGGATCGTAAAGTATGAAAAAGTTCGAAAATTGAAAAAAATTGTAAAAATCCCATGTCGGCCTTTTGAACTGTTGTCCTAGTACATGTCGACCTAATGACCATGTCGAACCAGTGACCCTGTCGACCTAATGCATGTCGACCAATAGTGGTCGACCTAATGACTGTCGACCTAAGTGGTGTCGACCTAATGACCGTATCCCTATTTCTCAAGGTACGAGTCATAGCAGTGAGCTTTCCCATATATATGTATATTAGATAGGAGCAGTTCGTATTCCACTTGGATTCCATATAAGGCTCCGCAGCCGAGACTCTGCGACATTTCACTCAATGCATGTTTGCTGCATTATACACTGCTGTTATTGCTGTCCTGTGTCAGAGACTCTAGACTTCACTAAGTGGCTGTGCAGTATATAGGGGCACACTGCATGCTGCGCTATACACTGCTGTTTAGGCTGTGCTGTGTCCAGACTCCAGAGACTCCAGACTTCACTAAGTGGCTGTGCAGTATTAGTGACAGTGTATATAGGAACACGCTGCACGCTGCTGTGTGTTGCGCTATAATCTGCTGTATTGGCTGTGCTTTTCTCAAGTGCACTTTGTTCACGTGCATCTATAAATACTGTGTTCCATGCAGTTCGAACTGAGCTGCAAGTTATAAAAACAAAAAATAAAAATTTAATATATATTTCTATTGTTGGTTCTGTTTGGTGAGCTTTGCTCTCGTGCATCTATAAGCCCTGTGATCCATGCAGTTCGAACCGAGCTGCAAGTTAAAAAACAGAAAAATCAAAATAAAATATATATTTCTATTGTTGGTACTGTTTGGTGCGCTTTGGTAACGTGTATCTATAAGCCCTGTGATACACGTAGTTCGAACAGAGCTGCAAGTTTAAAAATAGAAAAATAAAATATATATATCTATTGTTTTTGTACTCGTTGGTTGGTGCACTTATAAGCCGTGAGATCCACGCAGTTGGAACCGAACTGCAGGTTTAAAAATAGAAAAATAAATATACAGTATATATCTATTGTTTTTGTACTGGTTGGTGCGCTTATAAGCCCTGTGATCAATATAATAGTCAAAACCAGTGCTGGTGGCTGCCAGTCATAAAATATGTGGCCAAACAGAAGCAAATCTTGTCCCTCACCACACAACTGACCCTAAGGATGACATATAAACGCAATCTTATTAATGTAATATTTCTTTCTAAATTTCTCAGTAAGAAATTTTTGGCCTAGGGGTGCCGTGAAAAAAATTCTGATATTCTAGGGATCCGTGATTCAAAAAAGTTTGGAAACCACTGCAGTATACAGTATATATATATTGTTTTTGTACTGGTTGGTTGGTGTGCTTATAAGCCCTGTGATCCATGCAGTTCGAACAAGGCTGCAAGTTTCAAAATAGAAAAATTATATATAATATATATATATATATATATATATATATATAATATATTTGCTCAGATCTGTGATTCTGTGACTCAGTGTATAACACTGGGTGGGGCTCTATCACGGTCTGCCCTTCTGACTCACAGATCACTGTGAGCTAGATAAACCCTCCCCCCCTACCACAGGTCCACGTCATTACTAGCCCTGGGCCAGATACACAGGCTGCAGCCATATGCCATGGTGGTGACAGCTCCATAAGCAGGGGTTACATCATGGCTCCCCCTCCTCTCCCCACCATCCACAGGTTACACAGCCACTGGGCCACATACACAGGCTGCAGCCATATGCCGCATTGCTGACAGCTCCTTACCTGTGGGTTACAGCGCGGCTCCCTATCCCGTCCCCGGGGACGATGAAGGCGGCTATTGGGTGTGGCATGTGGAAGGGCGGCAATAGTGTTGCACCATGCCACAGATACATGGCCCAGATCCCAGTGGAACACACAGTGTGGAAGTAGCGACGTGAGGGACGGACGCTGGACCCAGCCAATGGCTTGACAGCGGCGGCCGCTGATGTCACGGTGTCGGGCCTTCCGCAGTGCTCTGGCGGCTGCTGCTGTACACACAGTGTGATGGCTGCCGGGTGCTGCTGGGGGCAGCGGTGACATCACATGGGTGGGGTTTCTAGTGTTCTCCGTCGACTGCAGCTGTACACACAGTGTGGTGGCTGCTTGGTGCTGCTGGGGCTATGGTGTAGTGGGGACAATATCATCGCTTCAGTTACTATTAGATAGCAAACCTGTTATTGCATAGTCTTTGTACTACTGTGGTACAGCCAATGGGGCGCAGTTGTTAACACAGAGTATTGCGCCAGCCGGCAGCCCAGGTGTATGAGGCATTACATAAACACTACCAAACACTACCCTGCTGCATGCATGCCCAAAGGGTACAGGGCAACCCCGGGTGGGCCTTACTGCCAATGGCCAGCCCCTTCTCTATGGATTAGGTTCTACATTGTGCAACTATACATATGATACATTATACTGCACAGGACTATGCTGTATTCTCTACAGAGCATTATAAATTATATACATATGTTACATTACACTGCACAGGACTAGGGTGTATTCTCTACAGTGCATTGCTGCTACTAATCTGGGACTTTATCATGCATACACTGCTAACTAATTTTATAACGCTGGCCGGGCCTGTAGCAGGGACCACCCTTCCCCTTCACAAACCAGGGACTGTGCTACACTATGTGATTCATCATGGCCTGCGGCCACTATTCACGCTGTTGCAAGGAGCTACGCCCCCTTGACCATCATACGCCCTTTGACCATGCAATATTTAACCACTAACACAACTATGATTGCAGGTAATACTCCATATAATACAAATATAGCACGGCCTAAGGGCGTTCAGGGGTTCAGCCTGTTGCATAAAATACAAAGATTTCACGCACAATGGGTGTGCAGGGGTTAAGGGGGCGTAGTCCCTTATGACGGTGTAAAGAGCACCCTTATATATAGTTTTTTGTACTGGTTGATTTGTGTGCTTATAATCCCTGTGATCCACGCAGTTGGAACCGAGCTCCATTTTATATGGCCACTATCCAAAGAAAGGTGGAGGATTATTTCATGAGACCATACAAATAGACATGTCACAGAGTCTCTTCGAGTACTGGAAGGTAAAAGAGGCAATTTGGAGGCCCTTATACAACCTGGCTTTGAATTACTCAAGATGCCCACCCGTGTGTATTTGGAGAGTGTTTTCAGCACAACTGGGAACCTTGTGAGCTAAAGGCGTAGTAGACTACATTCTCAATATGTGGAAAAGATGAAGTTCATCAAAATGAACTGGAAATTCCAAGAGGAAGGCCTTTACCGGTAATTACGTCAAAGTACAGAGTCTTCTGTAATGGTGTATTCCAGCGGGTAAGAATTAATATTGTGTGAGGATGATGTACACACTGATGAGGGTGAGGATGGCAATTAGCATAAGCCAATTGATAGCTCGTTTTGTGGGGGCCCAATCAAACCAGATACTTCAGCCACAAAAGTGACAGCCCCTGTCGCTGAAGTCCAGCGCACATCTCATATATATATATATATATATATATATTAGTGATGAGCGAGGTTCGGTTTTACTCGGTTTTACTCGGTTTTACTCGGTTCTCAAAACGGCATCTTATTGGCTATCCAAAACACGTGACATCCGTGAGCCAATAAGATGCCGTTTTGAGAACCGAGTAAAACCGAGTAAAACCGAGTAAAACCGAGTAAAACCGAATCCGCTCATCACTAATATATATATATATAATTATATAGATATACAAACAGTGTCCGGCACTCCAATAAGCAATAATGCTGCGCCCGGTGCCCTCACAGCCGTGATGAAAACAAATATGCAATGATATCAGGCGGCACTCACAGCATTGTAGATACTGATAAATAAACGGTCAGACTCCGTGTGAATATGTCAACGTTTCAATTTCATTAAAAATTGTCGTCCGGATACAAACAATACATTAAAGTTCTCACCTTATATCCCCACCGCTGTGTGTGCGTCTCCCGCCCGCTGCGGCGCCAGCCCAGGACGCCGCAGCAAGGCGCTGTCGGATGACGTAAAAACTGAGCGCCCTCACAACCGCTCTGAAAACCATCACCATAGAAACTGTAAACATATCCCGGTGCTACAGTGAATTACAGAGAAAAAAGCCAATAATCTCCATCCTGAATAGTTGCAAATATATATATCGGCTAAATCGCCAGTCATATGATAGTACTCAATGGTTATTATACTACTGAAATATGCATAGAACAACACGATGTTGCAGAACTCAGTAACGATAATACAGTCAGATGGTTCTATATATGGCAAATCAATTAACAGAACCTATACATATCTAGTCAGAAAACGAATGATTACATAACTGAGATAGATGATTTTAGTCAGTAAATATAACAATAAACAATAAACACTCTCAGTATTTCTAGTTTACACATAACTCAGCTGCATTCATTTAAAAACATGATAGAGGGAGTTTCTCATTTAAGCCACGTGGAGACAACACATCAAGTTTAAAAATCCACCTGGACTCGCACCTCAGCAGAGCTGCACCCCTATCACCCCCTCTCATGGATAAAGGGATGTGATCTATCATGCGGTACTTTATACTTGCTACACTGTGTTTCAGCTCGGCAAAATGCCTGGCTACTGGTTGATCACTTGTACCGGTGGTAAGTGCCTGTCTAATGGCTGAGCGATGTACCGTCATCCTCTCCTTGAACTTTCTAATGGTTTTACCCACGTAGGAGAGCCCACAGGGGCATATGATCTGATAAACAACGTGGGTGCTTTCACACGTTAAACGATGATAAATTTTGATCTGGGTCCCCAGATGGGGATGACAGAAAGTGTCACCGCTAATTAAGTACTTGCATGTAGTGCATGGGCATTTAAAGCAACCTGTTTTACCTTTCGCCAAATTTTTTTTCGATGGTGGTAGCCCTTTCCCTGTGATGTCCGTTTTAACTAGAATATCTCTCAGATTACTAGACCTAGAGAAACAAGGCATTAAATCCACCGTACCCAAACCCAGATTTTCATCTGTCTTGATAAGATGCCAGTGTTTTTTGGTAATTTTACTGACTGTTTCAGATCGTGAATGAAATTGATTAACCCAGGGGAATTTAAGATTATCTATAGTCCTTTCTTTCTTGGTTAGTAGGTCCTTTCTATCCAAGGCCATTACTCTATTCTTGTCGAGCAATAATTCAGGCCGTTTATACCCCCTAGCTACAAATTTAGAAATCAAATCATCAATTTGAGTAGCAGCTGTGTCCGCGTCATCATTGATCCTTCTAACTCTAATCATCTGAGAATATGGCAAGCCATATTTCAGACTTCTAGGGTGACAACTCTTCCAATGTAGGAAGGTGTTGCGATCAGTGGGTTTAGTAAAAACCGTGGTGGTAATCCTACCCTCCATAAGTGAAATTTTAACGTTGAGGAAATCAATGACCTGTCGATCCATCTTATACGTAAATTTGACCGGACTAGAGGATTCATTATGTTGTTCCATGATTGATTTGAAACTCGCCTCTGTCCCCCTCCACACAAGCAGGAGGTCATCAATAAATCTGGTATAGAATACAATATTAGTAGCAATCTCAGGATTTTTGAAAAATATCTCATGTTCAACCGCGAACATGAAAATATTAGCATACGTCGGAGCAACTGCGGAACCCATCGCCTTTGGTCTGCAAATACAAATTTCCATCAAAAAGAAAATAATTTTCGGTGAGGATGAGTTCCAGCAGTTGCCCAATAATTTCAATGTGAATTTTATCGAGAGAGCTACATTCCAGACAGAACTTCTGCACTATATCCAGCCCCTCAGCATGAGGAATGACAGTGTACAAACTACACACATCTGCTGTAATTTCTTTTGTACCATCCAGAGATTTTGATCACTTGAGGTGGAATATTGAAAAACATCAACTTCAACGAAAGCTCAAATTAAAGGAGTTCTTTGCACAAAATCAAACTGATAGGAACACCGAAGGGCAGATTCCCTCAAGTTTGATGCAATTTAAAAAGCCATCTTCTTTTGACCCACTGTCTAACAATCCCAGTATCAAAATCTTTATGCGTATCATTGACCAGCAGGTGACAAATACAATGCAAGAACCTGCCCCGTTTGCATCCAATCTTAACCAACAAGAACGTAGAGCATTGAAATCTTTATCCAGCAATGAGAATTTGATCATCCATCCGGCTGACAAGGGCGGTGCGGTCGTTCTCCAGGACTTGAATGATTATAGAATCGAGCTACAGCGACAGTTAGCGGAACCCGGTGTTTATATAAAACTCAGGGGTGACCCCACTGTCGGCTTTTCTCAAAATCTTAGAGAGATTCTTTTACTTGCATTGGATGCCTCACTTATCACTGAGGAGTGTTTTGAGGTCCTTATTCCAGAGTTTCCTCTAGTTCCATTATTGTACAGTTTGCCAAAAATCCACAAGGGTTTAGACCCTCCGCCTGGTAGGCCCATTATTGCGGCACGTGGGTCTTTATTTCAACCCACTTCAACTCGACTAGATTCCATCTTACATCCTTTTGTACAGTTACATCCTAATTATTTACTGGACACCACAGCACTCCTCAACAAATTAATTGATTTAGGCACTATTCCCAGTGATGTATGGTTAATTACAGCAGATGTGTGTAGTTTGTACACTGTCATTCCTCATGCTGAGTGGCTGGATATAGTGCAGAAGTTCTTGCTGGAATGTAGCTCTCTCGATAAAATTCACATTGAAATTATTGGGCAACTGCTGGAACTCATCCTCACCAAAAATTATTTTCTTTTTGATGGAAATTTTTATTTGCAGACCAAAGGGTGTGCGATGGGTTCCGCAGTTGCTCCGACGTATGCTAATATTTTCATGTTCGCGGTTGAACATGAGATATTTTTCAAAAATCCTGAGATTGCTACTAATATTGTATTCTATACCAGATTTATTGATGACCTCCTGCTTGTGTGGAGGGGGACAGAGGCGAGTTTCAAATCAATCATGAAACAACATAATGAGTCCTCTAGTCCGGTCAAATTTACGTATAAGATGGATCGACAGGTCATTGATTTCCTCAACGTTAAAATTTCTCTTATGGAGGGTAGGATTACCACCACGGTTTTTACTAAACCCACTGATCGCAACACCTTCCTACATTGGAAGAGTTGTCACCCTAGAAGTCTGAAATATGGCTTGCCATATTCTCAGATGATTAGAGTTAGAAGGATCAATGATGACGCGGACACAGCTGCTACTCAAATTGATGATTTGATTTCTAAATTTGTAGCTAGGGGGTATAAACAGCCTGAATTATTGCTCGACAAGAATAGAGTAATGGCCTTGGATAGAAAGGACCTACTAACCAAGAAAGAAAGGACTATAGATAATCTTAAATTCCCCTGGGTTAATCAATTTCATTCACGATCTGAAACAGTCAGTAAAATTACCAAAAAACACTGGCATCTTATCAAGACAGATGAAAATCTGGGTTTGGGTACGGTGGATTTAATGCCTTGTTTCTCTAGGTCTAGTAATCTGAGAGATATTCTAGTTAAAACGGACATCACAGGGAAAGGGCTACCACCATCAAAAAAATTTTTGGCGAAAGGTAAAACAGGTTGCTTTAAATGCCCATGCACTACATGCAAGTACTTAATTAGCGGTGACACTTTCTGTCATCCCCATCTGGGGACCCAGATCAAAATGTATCATCGTTTAACGTGTGAAAGCACCCACGTTGTTTATCAGATCATATGCCCCTGTGGGCTCTCCTACGTGGGTAAAACCATTAGAAAGTTCAAGGAGAGGATGACGGTACATCGCTCAGCCATTAGACAGGCACTTACCACCGGTACAAATGATCAACCTGTAGCCAGGCATTTTGCCGAGCTGAAACACAGTGTAGCAAGTATAAAGTACCGCATGATAGATCACATCCCTTTATCCATGAGAGGGGGTGATAGGGGTGCAGCTCTGCTGAGGTGCGAGTCCAGGTGGATTTTTAAACTTGATGTGTTGTCTCCACGTGGCTTAAATGAGAAACTCCCTCTATCATGTTTTTAAATGAATGCAGCTGAGTTATGTGTAAACTAGAAATACTGAGAGTGTTTATTGTTTATTGTTATATTTACTGACTAAAATCATCTATCTCAGTTATGTAATCATTCATTTTCTGACTAGATATGTATAGGTTCTGTTAATTGATTTGCCATATATAGAACCATCTGACTGTATTATCGTTACTGAGTTCTGCAACATCGTGTTGTTCTATGCATATTTCAGTAGTATAATAACCATTGAGTACTATCATATGACTGGCGATTTAGCCGATATATATATTTGCAACTATTCAGGATGGAGATTATTGGCTTTTTTCTCTGTAATTTACTGTAGCACCGGGATATGTTTACAGTTTCTATGGTGATGGGTTTCAGAGCGGTTGTGAGGGCGCTTAGTTTTTACGTCATCCGACAGCGCCTTGCTCCGGCGTCCTGGGCTGGCGCCGCAGCGGGCGGGAGACGCACACACAGCGGTGGGGATATAAGGTGAGAACTTTAATGTATTGTTTGTATGCTGACGACAATTTTTAATAAAATTTAAACATTGACATATTCACACGGAGTCTGACCGTTTATTTATCAGTATCTACAATGCTGTGAGTGCCGCCTGATATCATTGCATATATATATATATATATATATATATATACACACACACACAGAAAGGAATAGACACATCCAAATATGACACAAATAGAAAAGTTCTCTGCCTTTTCCTTTGACATGGAAAGGACATAGAACTAGGGGATGGTTGGATAACCTGGTATAGACATGGTTGAGGGAGGGGAAGGAGAGAGACTAACTCAGACATGAATGAGGCTGGTGCAGAGAGGGAAAGCGCAGTGTCTGATGCGCAAAGTGACAAGCAGGAGGTGTACTGACAAGGATGTGAAAAGCTAATGCAAACAGGAATGGACAGAGAGACTGACACGGAAGGGATTAGCTAAGAATCTTGGGCAGACAAGGCAAAGAGGACCACACAGACATTGGAGGACAGAAATTACAGCAAACGGGAAGGAAGGAGAAGCTGGTACACATACTGGAAGAAGAGAGGCTGGTAGAGTCAGGGGAGAGAGGCTGATAGGGTAAGGACAGAGAGACCGAATCAGACAGGGAGGGGCAAAGAGGCTGGAGCAGACAGAGATGGGCAGAACAGTGAGGGTAGACAGGGATGTTTATAGAGTTTGACACAGAGTTTTTGTCAGAGATCCTGTCACAGATAGGCAGAAAGGGAAAGGACAGAGAGGCTGTAGCAAACAAGTTCAGACCGATATGCTGGCATAGTAAGGGAAAGGGCAGAAAGACTGGCACTTGCACTTACTCCATTAGAAATGTTAAATATACTGTAGTATAGATTGACCAGGATCATTGCAGAAAATTCTAAGTTGCAGAGTTATTCACACAAGGGATGCCAAAGCAAAAAGCTATGTATCAAGTTTCAATCCAAAAACATGTCCAGTGTGTAACACTCGGTCAGCCATTTTGATATTATCCTAAGTCTATCAATAACATATTCAAATTAGTTTTTTCAAATTAGTTATATTTATAAGCTATTACTATTATTGTGCAAGATCAACTCTTTATTGATTAACTGATATAATCTTTAACAAAAGGTCGCTGGTCAGCCTATGAATCATTGTAGTGGGAAAGGTGCTACCTGGTACTCATCATATGTGTGTATGTGCACCAGCCACCAGTTCCCCAGCCCTAAGGCACCTGCAAGTCCTATGGCTATCTGAGTTCCCATGTGGATCTACAACAGTAACAACTATATGATTATGCCATTACTGTACTTCGACTGCATTTTACCACCTCTTCTCTTTCCACTTCCGCTACTCGCAGACTAAAGAGGTGCGAGGGTCATATCTGCATACAGACATAGGTGTATACGCTATATATTATGGGCATGTGCAGTATAAATGCATACATTTTACTCTAAACAAATGAGTGTAGGCCCAACCAACAACATCCACCGTATGTTTATAAAATATTTTAACCAAATACTTGTGATGTGCATGGACCCTTGTGTTTTGGTTTTGAGTCTAAATCATTGTGTTTTGGTTTTTGTAAACCACCCTCTAAGTGTTTTGGTTTGGATTTCGGTTCAGTTTAAAAATCGATAAAAAAAGCGATAATCATTGATGAAAATGTATACAAATGAAAAAACTTTTAAAATAATGTCATTTTTACAATCCAAAACCCAAAATTTGTATTTAAAATCAGAATTCTGAACAGTGGGAAGATTCAAATTGGCACTTGGGCGGTCATTCCGAGTTGACCACTTGCTAGCAGTTTTTAGCAGCCGTGCAAACGCTATGCCACCTCCCACTGGGAGTGTATTTTAGCTTAGCAGAAGTGCGAACGAAAGAATCGCAGAGCGGCTACAAAGTTTTTTTTGTGCAGTTTTAGAGTAGTTCAAAACCTACTCAGCGCTTGCGATCACTTCAGCCTCATCAGTTCCTGTTTTGACATCACAAACACGCCCTGCTTTCGGCCAGCCACGCCTGCGTTTTTCCTGGCACGCCTGCGTTTTTTCTAACACTCACTGAAAATGGTCAGTTGACACCCAGAAACGCCCACTTCATGTCAATCACTCTGTGGCCACCAATGCGACTGAAATGCTTCGCTAGACCCTGTGTGAAACGACATCGTTCGTTGCAATAGTACGACGCACGTGCGCATTGTGCCGCATACGCATGCGTAGAAGTGCCATTTTCTGTGCCGAATGCAGCTAGCGAACAACTCGGAATGACCACCTTGGTTCAGGTTAGATCTCCTCAGGGTGTCCATACCGGGTTTTGATTTGGTTCAGATCTGCAAAACTCGGGTGCATTTTAATTTTTGGAGGTCTGAACCACACATTTATACTTAATATACAACTCCACTTTTATTTCAGTTAGCGCTAAATAAAAATAGCCTTATGTTCAGCAAATATTGGGGGTACATGTATCTCCTCTGTAATTCTACCCATGACACAGGTCTCAAAGCTGGAGGAATAAAGTCCATCTGTAACTTTCAAAATATTTCCAAATACAGTATATTGCTACTCAAGCTGTTCCATAGAGCTCTACTGACAACTACTGGAAGTAACCTTGCAGTCAGGGAAGCTGAGTTGGAAGAGCAAGTACAAAATCATGCCCTCAATTTGGTGTAGCAATGGCCCTTCTAGCATCACACCCATATAGCAGATAGCATCTACATTTGCCATTGATGGGAGAGAACCAGATGGTTTCCCTCCAGCAATGGCACAGCTTCAACTAATATTTTTATCAATTTAATTTTTGCAAGGTGGTGGGACACAGAGCATAGCTCAGCCCCCGACACCCATGAAGCACCTCAAAGCATTGGCGTTTCTATCATGGGTGCAATGTGTGCAGGAGGGCCCACACTACACACATTGCACCCATATTTTAGTACTCACCTCCCTGGAGTCCAGTGCTGGGTGCTGCAGCCGCATTTGTCCCAAAAAAAAATCCCCTCCAAAATGGCCGCCGTGCATGCGCAGTTTGAATTTTGTCTCCGGGTCATGGCGGGCGCCATGTTTCCGGAGACCTGCGCATGCGAGAGGAGGGGGCCTACCCGGAGTCTACACATGGGCCCCATCCTCGCTTAAGACGCCCCTGCCTCAAAGACCAGGGATGACCAATGTTGAATAAAACCATCGATGGTCTCTCATAGTAAAGTTTGGTTACATTCAATGGCCACTTACAGATTCAACCATCGATGTTGTTCACACCGATAGCCATCCCTACCTTATGGGATTTATATTCCATATATGAAGTGACTTCTGATGGTATGACTCATCTCACTGGGGAAAATGTATTAAACATCGATTTCTCAAAATCACCAGTTTTCAGTGATTTTTGCATGGTTTTGCCTGTAAAAATTGCTGCTTTAAATCCCCCCTAATGATGAAGAGCCCTGTCTGTGGTGCGCTGGATATTTCCGCTCCTCTCTAAATTTAATATACATACAGTACTGCAGTGACTATATTGTAAAGAAACCAGTGTGTTTTTTTAATTCAATAAATACTGTATATGTGTCAGAATTTGATGTTTACCAACTAAAAATACTTGAGGATTTTTTTCAGCCAGCCAGTCCCTCTGTACTTGTCCAGTTGTTTCCTGTCATCATTTGGAATTAAATTAGAAAACAGGGAGAACGAGCCAGCATATGGTGATGTATTCCCTTTTGTGTTAATGAATCTATTACCCCCACTACATTGAAATGTTTTTCTTCTTTCAGACTTTGAGCATCAAAGAAATAACAGATAATTGAGAGAAAATGGAATCTTGCCTGTAAAAATACATTTTAATGTTGCCAATTGTCTCCAGGTGTCAGGAATGGCTTCAAAAGAGCAGGGATGTCCAATAAGAGGTCCATTCATACGTGCCGTTTATTGCAAACAAAAGTTTAGATTTAATAAGGTTTAGTTTACTAGATCTTTTTATTGAAGTAGAAATATAGCTAAATGGGTTGTATTGCAGTATTGGTGAACTGCACTGTCTAAACTTTCCTTTGTTGTCAGGTCAGATCTATGTAGTCAGGACAGACTTTATTGGTTTTATCTTCCCTTATACCAGTGGCTGTAATATCTCGGTAAAAAAAAAAATCCCTCCAGCTCATGTCTCTGAATAACGCTGGGAGCACATACTGCACTATACGGGACCGGCAGGGCCGGTGCTAGGGTGTTCAGTGCCCCCCTGCAAACGTTAAATTTGCGCCCTCCCATATTTTACAAAGGGACAGCGTGCGGAAAAAGGGGTGTGGTCTCATAAAGGGGCGTGGTCACACAATAGTACCCCCATTTCAAATTACGCCACACAGTAGCACAATCTTATTCACTTTACCCTGCGCATAGTAGTGCTGTTTATACACATAATGTCCCCAGTAGTGGCGCCAGTTATACACATAATACCCTCTGTAGTAGTGCCGCTTATACACATAATAGCCCGTGTAGTAGCGCCACTTACCTGTATGCACATAATAGCCCCTGTAGTAGTGCCGCTTATACATATAATAGCCCCTGTAGTAGTGCCGGTTACATATAGTGTTCTCAGAAGTGCCATTTATACAAATTATGCCCCCCCCTACACACACATACACATAGATATACACACATACATATACATACACATACAGTAGATACATGCACATACTGTAGATACACACACATAGATATACACACATACTGTAGATACACACACACACATACACATAGATACACACACTCACACATACACACAGATACACACATACATAATTTCTCACTCACTCTCCCTCAACTTACCATCGGAATGGCCATAGCAGTTTCTGACCTCCTCTGCAGCCTGGTCCCATGTAGCTCCGCCCCTCAGCACCATGTAGCTCTGCTCCTCAGCAACATGTAGCTCCACCCCCTTTTCGGACAGGACACAGACACTGCGGGGGGGGGGGTAGGGGGTAGCTTCAAGCTGCCGGTGCCACTGCCTGTCAAGCAGTGTGACAGGTACAGCAGCTGGCAGCAACAGGGGGCCGAGGTGCAGCACAGAGATAGTGCCTCTCCAGCCTGGAGCCTACCTTTGCTGAGCAGGTAGCGCTGGGCCTGCGGATCGGTATGTAAAACCGGTGGCTGGGATCCTGGTCGTCAGTATACTGACAGAGGGATCCTGGCCACCGGGATGACGGCAGTGGGGAATGAGCTCGCCACATGTTATATTCTCCCTCTATGGATGTTATGGACACCCATAGAGGGAAAATAGCCTGTGGCGATGGGATTGTGGCGTCGGCATTTCAGCACTAGTCAGGATTCTGCTGTCGGTATACTGACAGCCGGGATCCCAACTGGCGGTATTATAACCACTTCCCGTATTATACAACTAAATGTGCCCAATATTGCAGCGTGTGGATACGCTAACTGATATCAATGCCCAAAAATAAAGATGGGTACATACCTGACAATGGTGCGACCAAGTAACCCGCTGGCATGAGTAATGATATATCACACCGCCATACACACTGCACAATCCGCTGTATGGCGGCACAATATATCATTGCGTGCTGCATGTACCAACACAGCATTGGTCATGGAATCATCCCACTGGAAGTGCAGCACATCCAGTGGAATGATGCGACCACCCATCAAACAATGAAGTGAGTGGATTTGAGGGTGCACACCTTACCATGGTCATTGCGATTTGTTGCAGATTGTAACATCGTCCGACATATCATATAGTGTATCCAGTGTGAGTGAGGTCAGATTATGTTTGAGCATGCCACCTAGTTGGTCTGGTATACCATTGCTCAGCCTCAGAGTCAGACTAGCTTTGCATTATTATCTGATTCAGTGGCCTTGCTAAAAACTGAGTTTTCTGTTCTGCACACAAACCAAGCATCAGGAATGTAGAGTTTCCTATACACAAGGAGGACAGCAGATGTGCCAATTATTCTCAATACTGATATGTTTCCAAGGTGGCCATGCAGATGGATGACCAGTTGGAAAAGAACTGGCTACTTGGAGATCGGGCTGAATGACTGGACCACAGAAGGGGAATAATTTAGACCTGATAGATGCTAAGCATTTTTGCACAGCAGGCGATCAAGACTGAACTGCGCATGCGTATTCACCGCAATGCGCCGGCGTGTCGGATGACTGCACCGGGCATCAGTGCACAGCGACGGGATAGCGCGTAAATAGCAATCGAACAGGCGATCGCAAGGTGATTAACAGGAAGAGGTCGTCTGTGGGTGGCAACTGACCGTTTTAAAGGAGTGTCCGGAAAAACGCAGGCGGACTCAGGCGTTTGGACTGGAGGGAGGGTGTCTGACGTCAGCTCTGGCCCCAATCACCAGCAAGCCATCACAGCGGCAGAGTAAGTCCTGGGCTGAGCAGAGACTCCACAAACTGATGTTTGTGCAGCTCTGCTGCAAATGCGATCGCACACCTGCCCAGAACATTTCCCCTCCCCTTGTAGGTAGCCACTACCTAAACACAGGGCTGCAAAAAACGCACCCTAGCGACCAGGTCTGAATTATCCCCAAGGTCTATTATTAATAATAATAATTTTATTTATATAGCGCTCTTTCTCCAATAGGACTCAAGGCGCTTAACAGATACACAGCATAATATAATACAGAAAATAATGAAGTACATTTTCATAAAATACAGAAGCATGTAGATACTAAAGGGACATTATGGAAATGCTTGAGTAAACAGGAAAGACTTGAGTCTACTTGTGAAGGATTCTATAGTTGGGGCCTCTCGCACTGTGTGGGGAAGTGAGTTCCATAGAGTCGGAGCCGCATGACTAGAAGCTCGACCCCCAGATGAATTACGGTAGATTCTAGGTACTGCTAAAAGTCCTTTATCTATAGATCGCACTAATCGAGTGGGGCAGTATGGGGTCAGAAGCTGTTTCAGGTACCTTGGGCCCTGGTCATGTAATGCTTTGAAACTCAGTAAGCCAATCTTGAAGATGATTCGCCATCTTACAGGCAGCCAGTGAAGGGAGTAGAGTATGGGTGTTATGTGGCTAGAACGGGGCTGGTTGGTTAACAGCCTGGCAGCTGTGTTTTGCACCAGCTGTAAGCGTTGCAATTCTTTTGCTGGGAGACCAAGGTAGAGGGCATTACAGTAGTCTAATCGAGATGATACAAATGCATGTATGACTTTTGGCATATCATCTGAGGGAATTAAGTGCTTGATTCTGGCTATGTTCCTCAGGTGAAAGAATGAGGATTTGATTGTGGCTGATATCTGATGTTTAAGTGTCAAGCCACCATCCAGGACAACGCCAAGATTCTGCACACGATCACTGGTCTGTAATTCTGAATCCCCGAGTGTAATTCCAGTTGGTTGGCTATGCTGCAGTCTTGTCTTTTGATGTTGCGGTCGTATCATAAGGACCTCTGTTTTATCCGGGTTCAGTTGCAGCCAACTGGCGCTCATCCACACCTGTAGCTCAGCTAGACAGCCATTTAGGGTTGCTATTGGGTTATCAGTGCCCGGAGCAAAGGACAAGTTCAGTTGTGTATCATCTGCATAGCAGTGGTAGACCAGACCATGGCGCCTGATTATTTCGCCCAATGGGAGCATGTATACTGCAAAAAGCATGGGGGATAGTATAGAACCTTGTGGGACACCACATGGCAATGGCACTGGTGGTGATTAGTATAATCCAGACGATACTCTCTGTGACCTGCCTGTGAGAAATGACTATTAGAGAGTTCTACTGGTTACTGCAGGAGTGGGAGTGGTTGCAGCATTTTGGGAGTGTGGATAAGCCTCCAGTGGACCCAGGCCTGGGTACTCTGTACTAGCTCCCCCCCTCTTGGGGCCCCTGACTACACAAATTACAATAATGAATATAGGGGGACATGTACTAAGCAGTGATAAAAGTGGAGAAGTGAGCCAATGGAGAAGTTGTCCATGACAACCAATCAGCTGCTCTGTATACTTTTATAGTATGCAAATTATAAATGTTACGTCAATGCTGATTGGTTGCCATGGGCATCTTCTCCACTGGCTCACTTCCCCATTTTTATCACTGCTTAGTACATGTCCCCCATGATCTTAGTGGTTCCGGTATGAATGGTCGACCATGTTATGGTCGACAGTCATTAGGTCGACCACTATTGGTCGACATTGACATGTTCGACATGGACACATGGTCGACACATGAAAATGGTCGACACATGAAAGGTCGACATATGAAAATGTCGACATGAGTTTTTTAACTTTTTTGGTGTTGTTTTTTGCGTAAAGTGACTGGGAACCCCAATTAGTGCACCGCGTCCCCTCGCATGGTGCCTTCGCTCCACTACCGCTTCGCTCGGCACACTTTACCGTTCCAATCGTAGTCCATGTGGATCGTAAAGTATGGAAAAGTTCCCCAAAAGAAAAAGAAGTTAAAAAACTCATGTCGACCTTTTCATATGTCGACCTTTCATGTGTCGACCATTTTCATGTGTCGACCATGTGTCCATGTCGACCATATCAATGTCGACCAATAGTGGTCGACCTAATGACTGTCCACCATAACATGGTCGACCATGTGAACGGATACCGATCTTAGTAATGTAAATAAAAAGCAGTAGTACAGCTTCTTTACAAGATGTTGACTGGGCCGCATTTCACAGTTTCCAAAGTGCCATTTTATAAGGTACAATCAGTTTGATGTACTTTGTGCATAGTAATGAATTTGCAGTTTTTCTGTTTTGTTAGGATATTGTAGTAAATATTTATTTCAGTCTAGAAAACAAATAGACAGGAAAAAGCAGGCAAACATAAAACTATATATATTTCTATTGATCATCCCTATAATTACTAGAGATGAGCGGGTTTGGTTCTCAAAGAACCGAACCCATCCGGACTTCACATCACGAGCCCGGATCCGAGTCAGGCTCGGGTTTACCCGCCTGACTCGGAAACCAGAACGAGGCAAAACGTCATTATCCCGCTGTCGGATTCTCCCGGGGCTTGGATTCCATATAAACTGCCACGCGTTCCCGCCATTTTCACTCCAGCATTGGAGAGTGTAGAGAGAGGACGTGTCTCCGTCCTCAGTGTCCTCAGTGGTAGTGTCTTGTGCTGCATCTGTCCAGTCACAGTGGTTGTTTCCTCTGCTGCCATATGTCCAGTGCTGCTGTATACTGTAAGTCCAGTCCAGTGGTGCTGTGTGTTGTGCTTCATCAGTCCAGTGGTGGTGTCTTGTGCTGCATCAGTCAGTCCAGTGACCAGTCACAGTGGTGGTGTCCTCTGCTGCCATATGTCCAGTGCTGCTGTATAAATCCAATCCAGTGTTGCTGTGTTGTGCTGCATCAGTCCAGTGGTGGTGTGTTGTGCTGCATCAGTCCAGTCACATTGGTGGTGTCCTCTGCTGCCCATAGTCCAGTGCTTCTGTATAAGTCCAGTCCACTGCAGTGGTGCTGTGTTGTCCTGCATCAGTCCAGTGGTGGTGTCCCTGTGCTGCTGAATATGTGCATTGATACTGCATATATGTCCAGCGGTACTGCCGTATTAATCCAGTGATCCTGTCGTATAATTCCAGTGGTACTGGCGTATAAGTCCAGTGATCCTGCCGTATAATTCCAGTGGTACTGACGTATCAGTCCAGTCCAGTGATACTGCCATATATGTCTAGTGATACTGCCGTATATGTCCATTGATACTGCCGTATATATCAGCGCTACTGCCGTATAAATCCAGTGATCCTGCCGTACAATCCCAGTGATCCTGCTGTATAATTCCAGTGATACTTGCGTATAAATCCAGTGATGCTGCCGCATAATTCCAGTGGTACTGGCGTATAAATCCAGTCCAGTGATAGTGCCGTATGTCAATTGATACTGCAGTATATGTCCATTGATACTGCCGTATATGTCCAGCAGTACTGCCCTATAAATCCAGTGATCCTGCCGTATAATTCCAGTGATCCTGCCGTATAATTCCAGTGGTACTGGCGTAGAAGTCCAGTCCAGTAATACTGCCGTATATGTCCAGTAGTACTGCCGTATAAATCCATTGGTTCTGCCGTATAATTCCAGTAATCCTGCTGTATAATTCCAGTGGTACTGGCATATCAGTTCAGTCCAGTGGTACTGCCGTATAAGTCTTGTGGTACTGCCATATAACATATAAGTCCAGTGGTACTGTTGTATAATTCCAGTCATCCTGCCATATAATTCCAGTGATACTACCGTATATGTCCAGTGGTACTGCCATATAATTCCAGTGATACTGCCGTATATATATATATATATATATATATATATACCCTGTTGCAAAGCGGATTACTGAGGCCATAACAACTATGCTGGTGTTAGACGTGCATCTGGTATCCGACATTAGTGCAGTGGGAATGCAGTGCCAACCCTAGATGGGCCAGGTGTTTGTGCCGCACACTTGTGTCGCTTAGCTTAGTCATACAGCTACCACATTGCCCTCTTTTACTTCTTGGCATGATGTGCTGTTTGGGTACTATTTTGTTTTAAGTGCCATCATATCTGACACTGCAATGCCTCTCCTAGATGGGCAAATTATTTGTGTCGCTTATCTTAGTCATACAGCTACCTCACTGCACCTCTTTTACATCTTTGCTTGATGTGCTGTTTGGGGCCTTTTTTATATCTGCCATCCTATCTGACACTGCAGTGCCACTCTTAGATGGGCCAGGTGTTTGTGCTGCACACTTGTGTCGCTTACAGTAGCTTAGTCATACAGCAACCTCGGTGCATCTCTTTTTCTTCTTTGCATCATGTGCTGTATGGGGACTAGTTTTTTTAAGTGCCTTCCTGTCTGCAACTGCAGTGCCACTCCTAGATGGGCCAGGTGTTTGTGACGCACACTTGTGTCGCTTAGCTTAGTCATCCAGCCACCTCGGTGCAACCTTTTGGCCTAAAAACAATATTGTGAGGTGTTCAGAATAGACTGGAAATGAGTGGATATAAATGTTATTGAGGTTACTAATACTGTAGGATCAAAATTACCCCCAAATTCTGTGATTTTAGCCATTTTTATGTTTTTTTAAGAAATAATTCAGATCCAAAACCAAAATCCAAAATCCAAAACCAAAACACGAGCAGGGAATTAGAACCAAAACCAAAACACAAAACACGAAAGGTGCCCACTGCACATCTCTAATAATTACTTGCATAATTAATTGCATAACTAGTGAAACAGTATATAAAAGGTAGCACAAATGTTTTTAAGATAAACATCTATGGGGGTAATTCCAAGTTGATCGCAGCAGGAAATTTTTTAGCAGTTGGGCAAAACCATGTGCACTGCAGGGGATGCAGATATAACATTTGTAGAGAGAGAGAGATTTGGGTGTGGTGAGTTAAATCTGCAATCTAAATTGCAGTATAAAAGTAAAGCAGCCAGTATTTACCCTGCACAGAAACAAAATTACTAGTGATGTGCACCGGAAATTTTTCGGGTATTGTGTTTTGGTTTTGTATTCGGTGCCGCGGCCGTGTTTTGGATTCGGGCGCGTTTTGGCAAAACCTCCCTGAAATTTTTTTGTCGGATTCGGGTGTGTTTTGGATTCGGGTGTTTTTTTACAAAAACCCCTCAAAAACAGCTTAAATCATAGAATTTGGGGGTCATTTTGATCCCATAGTATTATTAACCTCAATAACCATAATTTCCACTCATTTCCAGTCTATTCTGAACACCTCACAATATTATTTTTAGTCCTAAAATTTGTACCGAGGTCGCTGGATGACTAAGCTAAGCAACCCAAGTGGCCGACACAAACACCTGGCCCATCTAGGAGTGGCACTGCAGTGTCAGACAGGATGGCACTTCAAAAAAATAGTCCCCAAACAGCACATGATGCAAAGAAAGAAAGAGGCGCAATGAGGTAGCTGTGTGACTAAGCTAAGCGACCAAAGTGGCCTACACAAACAACTGGCCCATCTAGGAGTGGCACTGCAGTGTCAGACAGGATGGCAGATTTAAAAAATAGTCCCCAAACAGCACATGATGCAAAGAAAAAAAGAGGTGCACCAAGGTCGCTGGATGGTTAAGCTAAGCGACACAAGTGGCCGACACAAACACCTGGCCCATCTAGGAGTGGCACTGCAGTGGCAGACAGGATGGCAGATTTAAAAAATAGTCCCCAAACAGCACATGATGCAAAGAAAAAAAGAGGTGCACCAAGGTCGCTGGATGGCTAAGCTAAGCGACCCAAGTGGGCGACACAAACACCTGGCCCATCTAGGAGTGGCACTGCAGTGTCAGGCAGGATGGCAGATTTAAAAAATAGTCCCCAAACAGCACATGATGCAAAGAGAAAAAGAGGTGCACCAAGGTCGCTGGATGGCTAAGCTAAGCGACCCACATGGCGACACAAACACCTGGCCCATCTAGGAGTGACACTGCAGTGTCAGACAGGATGGCAGATTTAAAAAATAGTCCCCAAACAGCACATGATGCAAAGAAAAAAAGAGGCGCAATGAGGTAGCTGTGTGACTAAGCTAAGCGACCCAAGTGGCCGACACAAACACCAGGCCCATCTAGGAGTGGCACTGCAGTGTCAGACAGGATGGCACTTCAAAAAAAAAGTCCCCAAACAGCACATGATGCAAAGAAAAAAAGAGGCGCAATGATGTAGCTGTTTGACTAAGCTAAGCGACCCAAGTGGCCGACACAAACACCTGGCCCATCTAGGAGTGGCACTGCAGTGTCAGACAGGATGGCACTTAAAAAAAATAGTCCCCAAACAGCACATGGTGCAAAGAAAAAAAGAGGCGCAATGAGGTAGCTGTGTGACTAAGCTAAGCGACCCTAGTGGCCGACACAAACAACTGTCCCATCTAGGAGTGGCACTGCAGTGTCAGACGAGATGGCACTTCCAAAAATAGTCCCCAAACAGCACATGATACAAAGAAAAATGAAAGAAAAAAGAGGTGCAAGATGGAATTGTCCTTGGGCCCTCCCGCCCACCCTTATGTTGTATGAACAGGACATGCACACTTTAACAAACCCATCATTTCAGTGACAGGGTCTGCCACACGACTGTGACTGAAATGACTGGTTTGTTTGGGCGCCCACCAAAAAAAGAAGCAATCAATCTCTCCTTGCACAAACTGGCTCTACAGAGGCAAGATGTCCACCTCCTCCTCTTCCTCCGATTCCTCACCCCTTTCACTGTGTGCATCACCCTCCTCACAGATTATTAATTTTTCCCCACTGGAATCCACCATCTCAGGTCCCTGTGTACTTTCAGGAGGCAATTGCTGGTGAATGTCTCCACGGAGGAATTGATTATAATTCATTTTGATGAACATCATCTTCTCCACATTTTCTTGAAGTAACCTTGTACACCAATTGCTGACAAGGTGAGCAGCTGCACTAAACACTCTTTTGGAGTACACACTGGAGGGGTGGCAACTTAGGTAAAATAAAGCCAGTTTGTGCAAGGGCCTCCAAATTGCCTCTTTTTCCTGCCAGTATACGTACGGACTGTCTGACGTGCCTACTTGGATGCGGTCACTCATATAATCCTCCACCATTCTTTCAATGGTGACAGAATCATATGCAGTGACAGTAGACGACATGTCTGTAATCGTTGGCAGGTCCTTCAGTCCGGACCAGATGTCAGCACTCGCTCCAGACTGCCCTGCATCACCGCCAGGGGGTGGGTTCGGAATTATTAGCCTTTTCCTCGCACCCCCAGTTGCGGGAGAATGTGAAGGAGGAGCTGTTGACGGGTCACGTTCCGCTTGACTTGACAATTTTCTCACAAGCAGGTCTTTGAACCTCTGCAGACTTGTGTCTGCCGGAAAGAGAGATACAACGTAGGTTTTAAATCTAGGATCGAGCAGAGTGGCCAAAATGTAGTGTTCTGATTTCAACAGATTGACCACCCGTGAATCCTGGTTAAGTGAATTAAGGGCTCCATCCACAAGTCCCACATGCCTAGCGGAATCGCTCTGTTTTAGCTCCTCCTTCAATGTCTCCAGCTTCTTCTGCAAAAGCCTGATGAGGGGAATGACCTGACTCAGGCTGGCAGTGTCTGAACTGACTTCACGTGTGGCAAGTTCAAAGGGTTGCAGAACCTTGCACAACGTTGAAATCATTCTCCACTGCGCCTGAGTCAGGTGCATTCCCCCTCCTTTGCCTATATCGTAGGCAGATGTATAGGCTTGAATGGCCTTTTGCTGCTCCTCCATCATCTGAAGCATATAGAGGGTTGAATTCCACCTCGTTACCACCTCTTGCTTCAGATGATGGCAGGGCAGGTTCAGGACTGTTTGCTGATGCTCCAGTCTTCGGCACGCGGTGGCTGAATGCCGAAAGTGGCCCGCAATTCTTCGGGCCACCGACAGCATCTCTTGCACGCCCCTGTCGTTTTTTCAATAATTCTGCACCACCAAATTCAATGTATGTGCAAAACATGGGACGTGCTGGAATTTGCCCAGATGTAATGCATGCACAATATTGGTGGCGTTGTCCGATGTCACAAATCCCCAGGAGAGTCCAATTGGGGTAAGCCATTCTGCGATGATGTTCCTCAGTTTCCGTAACAGGTTGTCAGCTGTGTGCCTCTTATGGAAAGCGGTGATACAAAGCGTAGCCTGCCTTGGAACGAGTTGGTGTTTGCGAGATGCTGCTACTGGTGCCGTCGCTGCTGTTCTTGCTGCGGGAGGCAATACATCTACCCAGTGTGCTGTCACAGTCATATAGTCCTGAGTCTGCCCTGCTCCACTTGTCCACATGTCCGTGGTTAAGTGGACATTGGGTACAACTGCATTTTTTAGGACACTTGTGACTCTTTTTCAGAGGTCTGTGTACATTTTCGGTATCGCCTGCCTAGACAAATGGAACCTAGATGGTATTTGGTACTGGGGACACAGTACCTCAATCAATTCTCTACTTCCCTGTGAATTAACGGTGAATACCGGAAACACGTTTCTCACCACCCAGGCTGCCAAGGCCTGAGTTATCCGCTTTGCAGCAGGATGACTGCTGTGATATTTCATCTTCCTCGCAAAGGACTGTAGGACGGTCAATTGCTTACTGGAAGTAGTACAAGTGGTCTTCCGACTTCCCCTCTGGGATGACAATCGACTCCCAGCAGCAACAACAGCCGCGCCAGCAGCAGTAGGCGTTACACTCAAGGATGCGTCAGAGGAATCCCAGGCAGGAGAGGACTCGTCAGACTTGCCAGCGACATGACCTGCAGGACTATTGGCTTTCCTGTCTAAGGAGGAAATTGACACTGAGGGAGTTGGTGGTGTGGTTTGCAGGAGCTTGGTTACAAGAGAAACGGATTTAGTGGTCAGTGGACTGCTTCCGCTGTCACCCAAAGTTTTTGAACTTGTCAATGACTTCTGATGAATGCGCTCCAGGTGACGTATAAGGGAGGATGTTCCTAGGTGGTTAACGTCCTTACCCCTACTTATTACAGCTTGACAAAGGCAACACATGGCTTGACACCAGTTGTCCGCATTTCTGTTTAAATAATTCCACACCGAAGAGGTGATTTTTTTTGTATTTTGACCAGGCATGTTAATGGCCATATTCGTCCCACGGACAACAGGTGTCTCCCCGGGTGCCTGACTTAAACAAACCACCTCACCATCAGAATCCCCCTTGTCAATTTCCTCCCCAGCGCCAGCAACACCCATATCCTCATCCTGGTGTACTTCAACAGTGACATCTTCAATTTGACTATCAGGAACTGGACTGCGGGTGCTCCTTCCAGCACTTGCAGGGGGCGTGCAAATGGTGGAAGGCGCCACCTCTTCCCGTCCAGTGTTGGGAAGGTCAGGCATCGCAACCGACACAATTGGACTCTCCTTGGGGATTTGTGATTTAGAAGAACGCACAGTTCTTTGCTGTGCTTTTGCCATCTTAACTCTTTTAAGTTTTCTAGCAGGAGGATGAGTGCTTCCATCCTCATGTGAAGCTGAACCACTAGCCATGAACATAGGACAGGCCCTAAGCCATTCCTTGCCACTCCGTGTCGTAAATGGCACATTGGCAAGTTTACGCTTCTCCTCAGACGATTTTGATTTAGATTTTTGGGTCATTTTACTGAGCTTTATTTTTTTGGATTTTACATGCTCTCTACTATGACATTGGGCATCGTCCTTGGCATACGACGTTGATGGCATTTCATCGTCTCGGCCATGACTAGTGGCAGCAGCTTCAGCATGAGGTGAAAGTGGATCTTGATCTTTCCCTATTTTACCCTCCACATTTTTGTTCTCCATTTTTTTAATGTGTGGAATTATTTGCCAGTAATATATCAATAGCAATGGCCTACTACTATATATACTGCGCATAACTGAAATGCACCACAAGTATGGATGGGATAGTATACTTGACGACACAGAGGTAGGTAGAGCAGTGGCCTACTGTACCGTACTGCTATATATTATATGCCGGTGGTCAGCAAACTGTGCAAAACTGAAATGCAACACAGGTATGGATGGATAGTATACTTGACGACACAGAGGTAGGTAGAGCAGTGGCCTACTGTACCGTACTGCTATATATTATATACTGGTGGTCAGCAAACTGTGCAAAACTGAAATGCACCACAGGTATGGATGGATAGTATACTTGACGACACAGAGGTAGGTAGAGCAGTGGCCTACTGTACCGTACTGCTATATATTATATACTGGTGGTCAGCAAACTGTGCAAAACTGAAATGCACCACAGGTATTGATTGATAGTACACTTGATGACACAGAGGTAGGCAGAGCAGTGGCCTACAGTACCGTACTGCTATATATTATATACTGGTGGTCAGCAAACTGTGCAAAACTGAAATGCACCACAGGTATGGATGGGATAGTATACTTGACGACACAGAGGTAGACCAGTGGACTACTGTACCGTACTGCTATATATATATTATACTGGTGGTCAGCAAAATTCTGCACTGTCCTCCTACTATATACTACAATGCAGCACAGATATGGAGCGTTTTTCAGGCAGAGAACGTATAATACTGGTGGTCACTGGTCAGCAAAACTCTGCACTGTCCTCCTACTATATAATACTGCTGGTCCCTAGTCCCCACAACAAAGCAATTAGCACACTGAGCACAGATATTTGCAGCACACTGAGCACAGATATTTGCAGCACACTGAACATAGAAACTGAGAGGACGCCACCCACGTCCTCTCACGATCATCTCCAATGCATGAGTGAAAAATGGTGGCGAGCGTGGCTCCTTATATTGAATACGAATCTCGCGAGAATCCGACCGCGGGATGAGGACGTTCAGGCGCGCTCGGGTCAACCGAGCAAGGCGGGAGGATCCGAGTCTGCTTGGAACCGTGTAAAAAAAGGTGAAGTTCGGGGGGGTACGGCTCCCGATGAACCGAACCCGCTCATCACTAAAAATAACCCACCCAAATCTAACTCTCTCTGCAAATGTTATATCTGCCCCCCTGCAGTGCACATGGTTTTGGCCAACTGCTAAAAAATTTCCTGCTGCGATCAACTTGGAATTACCCCCTATATGTACAACAGGAATACTACTACATTTATATTCTAGAAATTAAAGGTCCATTCATTATTTACATTATACTATATGTATTCTTTTATTCACTGAAGGTAGCTTGGCTATATTCTATGCAAACCGGATCTAACCTGTATCATCTGAGGATCATTTAACCCAGTAGCGGATCTTGCCACGGGCAAGCAGGACTTTTGCCCGGGGCGCCGCAAGATCCGCTGCTGCTGTGGTGCCCCCCGCTGCCGCTGCCCGCTGTCCGTTGTGAAGGGAAACTAGATGCTACGCGTCTAGTTTCCCTTCGTGGGCTGCCCGCTGTGAAGGGAAACTAGACGCTACGCGTCTAATTTCCCTTCCTGGAGAGGACCTTCACTGTAATGATGTGCGGTGCGGGTTGACGTCATCGCGCACCGCACAGCAAAGGTCCTCTCCACGAAGGGAACTAGATGCTTAGCGTCTAGTTTACCTTCGTGGAGAGGACCTTTGCTGTGCGGTGCGCGATGACGTCATCGCGCACCGCACATCCTACAACAGTGCAGGGGGCGTAACTGACCACGCCCCCTGTATGAAACCACACCCCCTAATGCCGCCCGGGGCACCAGAAGCCCCGGAACCGGCCCTGATTTAACCAGCCAGTCATGGTTAGATCTAGATTACAGTGGATATATTAAATTTGCGAACTGATCTATCCAAAGCTCAGAATCATATAAATCGTATCAAACCACAATTTTTCAGTGGTCAGACAGCATTTGGCAACAAATTAAGTCAACTTTAGTAATGATAGATCAGCTATATTGAAGTATACTATTTCGTACCATGCATTTCGAAGGAGCAATATCTACCTCTCCCCCCTACAGGAAAACTGTAACGACTAAGGGGGAGCTCTGTAATGTTACAGGCTATGTATGAAAAATGACTGCAGCTGATTGGTTGGTAGTTTATCTCTCTCCACTTTATCACTCCCCAAAGTTTAGTACATCTGCCCCTTTATCTCTCTCCAAGCTTTGATAAATCTCTCAAATAAACAAAAAGGAGAGGTATAACTTGCGCCTATGGAGCTGCTTGGTCCTAAAACTCTGGGAAACACCACATCCAGTTATATATTTACAATTACAAATTGAGAATAGTCCTCAAGCGCTACCAACAAACAAACAACCACATTAAAGAAATTGTATATATATATATATGTGTGAATCTTTTTCAGTCCTCAGGATATTAGGTATAGTCCGCCTTGCGGTTCGCACCTCTGGACTGACCTCCTCACAGTGGGGGATGTTCCTTAAAAGGTTTCTTTCTCCACACTTCTTAACACATCAAGCTTCCTGGGTCTCACCCCTTTTTTTTCCATAAAGAGACGCTCACCTTATGTATACACCCTATGTGCCTTGAAAGGTTTCTTTTACTTCACTTCCTTTTTCACACCACCCTCCTTATATATATCACATCAGAGGCTGCTCCTGTCCCATATATAATATGCTCACCTTCAGGCAAAGCCCTATGTGCCTTGAACAGTTTCTTTTCCTCCGTCTGTCCTCTGTGGTTCTCTTTCCACACCTCAAAGAACCCGTATGCAGTATATCCAATTGGTAAAAGAAGTTCAGAGTCCAGAGTTGCATAAAAATTATTCGAAAAATTTATTTTTAACAAAACATTCCATAAAACATTAAAAAGTTACCCCAAAAAATTAGTGGCCACAGGGTAATCCCACAATATGCCTCTCGGAACCCGTCAGGGAGTAATATCTTACCCTGAAAAAAACGAATTTTGTGGATTCCTCCTGAGAGGTGAAAAACCTCATATATAAGAGAAAAGTGGGAAACCTTACCACTTGGGGTTAAAAAGATTGTGCCAACGCGTTTCGGATAACAAATCCTTCCTCAGGAGGCTTGATGTGTTAAGAAGTGTGGAGAAAGAAACCTTTTAAGGAACATCCCCCACTGTGAGGAGGTCAGTCCAGAGGTGCGAACCGCAAGGCGGACTATACCTAATATCCTGAGGACTGAAAAAGATTCACACATATATATATATATACAATTTCTTTAATGTGGTTGTTTGTTTGTTGGTAGCGCTTGAGGACTATTCTCAATTTGTAATTGATAAATCTCTCCACTATAGCCCTTCCGTATTCACTAACAGGTGAGCTCTAACCCCGGACATTAACTAGCTAATGCAGGCCTGGCCAACCTGTGTCTCTCCAGCTGTTGTGAAACTACAAGTCCCATCATGCCCTGGCACACTTTTGCTATTAGGGAATGCTAAAATGGTGTCAGGGCATGCTGGGATATGTAGTTTCACGACAGCTAGAGAGCCACAGGTTGGCCAGGCATGAGCTAATGGGTCTCTGATTTTTTAGGTTTAGAATTGTAGCTGCCTGTGATTCACAGACACCTTTGTTTCTAAACCAGCAAAAAAAATCTATTTTATGGAATAGTTCTCACATGGAACATTTCTGAAATCACTTCCAATCATACTTTCTGTTTTTTCTGAGCCACCTGCAGGAAATTGTATTACAGGTTGAGTATCCCATATCCAAATATTCCGAAATACGGAATATTCCGAAATACGGACTTTTTTGAGTGAGATAGTGAAACCTTTGTTTTCTGATGGCTCAATGTACACAAACTTTGTTTAATACACAAAGTTATTAAAAATATTGTATTAAATGACCCTCAGGCTGTGTGTATAAGGTGTATATGAAACATAAATGAATTGTGTGAATGTACACATACTTTGTTTAATGCACAAAGTTATAAAAAATATTGGCTAAAATTACCTTCAGGCTGTGTGTATAAGGTGTATATGAAAGATAAATGTATTCTGTGCTTAGACTTGAGTCCCATCACCATGATATCTCATTATGGTATCTAATTATTCCAAAATACGGAAAAATCCGATATCCAAAATACCTCTGGTCCCAAGCGTTTTGGATAAGGGATACTCAACCTGTATTAGCTAATGGGGGTAATTCAGACCTGATCGTAGCAGCAAAGTTGTTAGCAGTTGGGCAAAACCATGGGGGTCATACCGAGTTGACCGCTCGCTAGCTACTTTTTGCAGCCGTGCAAATGTATAGTCGCCACCCACGGGGGAGTGTATTTTCGCTTAGCAAGTGTGCGTTCGCATGTGCAGCCGAGCGGGACGAAAACGTTTTTCTTGCAGTTTCTGAGTAGGTCTGAACTTACTCAGCCCTTGCAATCACTTCAGCCTGTCTGGTCCCGGAATTGACGTCAGACATCCGCCCTGCAAACACCTGGACACGCCTGCATTTTCCCTACCACTCCCAGAAAATGGTCAGTTAACACCCATATACGCCCTCTTCCTGTCAATCTCCTTGTGATTGGTTGTGCGAATGGATTCATCCCTAGAAGCAATGCACAGCAACGATGCTGTTTGTACCCGTATGAAGCGCGTGTGCATTGCGGTGCATACGCATGCGCAATAGTAACCTGATCACTGAGCTGCGAAAATTGGCAGCGTGCGAGTAACTCGGAATTACCCCCATGTGCAGTGCAAGTCAAACGCGGCTGTTATTTCATACAATACGGGAATTCACTATTCATTCGTATTTGGGTGTTAGTTTCTGAGTGCTCAATTGCGGTCGTATTTTTTTGCAAATTGGTAAAAAAAGCGGCAAAAAAATAGACCTGCTTTTTTCAATCGTGTTTACATGTGTTGCAACTCAAAAATCAATCACACCTGAATTAGGATGCCTATAAAAGGATGTTAGGCCCATTTCAATACACCTACACTCAGAAATGGCAGTAGGACTGTGGGCCAGTGATCTTTTGTGTGCTGTGGGATTCCTCAGACTCAGACATCAGCCTGTAAGTACCCAGGGCCAAGAAACTGAACATGGTCAGCAGGTTGTACAGGTTCCGCGGAGGCTGCGCAGGCCTCGTTTTTTTAGGGGGCGTTTAAACTTGAACACATTGTCTGATGATAAGGTCATACAGATGTTCCGTCTAAATCGTAACAACATTTTCCATCTGTATGACCTTGTCAAACTGGGCCTAGACCCTGAGACAGCACGCTCTCACTCTGACTAAGGCCTGAACAAACTCCTGGCTGTGTTGCACTTTCTGGCTACTGGCAGCTTTCAGGCTGTGTCTGGGGATGTCATAGGAATCTCACAGCCCTCATTTTCCAGAATCTTAACACATGTGATGTATACCTAACTACCTCTTCTGTTTTTTGTTTGTTTTAATTTCTCGGTGGCCAGTTCTGTCCTAAAATCTCATGTTTATTGTTCTTTAAAATATACACACAGGTGTTGGCTGTTTTGCAGCCCCACATCGAGGCCTCAATCTGCTTCCCTACCCAGGAGTCTCAGTGGCATGCCGTCAGGGTAGATTTCTATGAGCTGGCTGGCATGCCCAATGTGCTTGGAGCCATAGATTGCAAACAAATTCAGCTGAGACCACCTAGGGGCAGGCAGCACATATATACTAATCGCCATTTCGAACACTCCACAAATGTGCAGGTGGTTTGTGATGCAAATCTCAAAATAATGAGTGTTGTTGCTGGTTACCCTGGGGGCTGCCATGACTCCTTCATCCTCAGTCAGTCATCCCTCTTTGATAAGTTTGAGGACGGACAAATGCCAGATGGATGGCTGCTGGGTATGTAATTTGATATGTGTAGGCCTGCGTATACTTTGTCCAAATACAGGTGCAGATGTATTAACCAGTAGAAGGCATAAGGAAGTGAGAAACCAGTGATATGTGCAAGGTGATAAGGGCACCAGCCAATCAGCTCCGGTATGTAAATGAACATTTAGGAACAGATTGTCTGCTGCCTTTATTACCTTGCACATATCACTGGTTTATCACTTCCTTATGCCTTGTACAGGTTAATATATCTGCCCCACAGTGTGTTACTTATGTGTTGCTGTATCTTAACATGAATCACGTTACTATATCTGTCTTTTAGGTGATGGAGGATATGGCTGTTTCTCTTGGCTTCTAACTCCATTGTCCCGACCTGATACCCCTGCTGAACACAATTACAATCATGCACATAAGTCCACACGGAATGTGATAGAAAGATGTTTTGGTGTGCTGAAATCTAGGTTTCGGTGTCTGGATAAGTCTGGTGGCCTTTTGTTGTATAGTCCCTCCAAGGTGACTCAAGTGTGTTCTGCTGCTGCTTTCTTCATAACATGTGTTTGCAACAACATCTGCCACATGTTGAGGAGGAGGAGGAGGAAGAAAGCAGCCAGCAAGCAGAGGAATTAGAGACATCTGGTGATACTTGGAGTACAGATGTAGGGAGGCAGGTTAGGCAAGAGCTCATCACTCACTATTTCTAAGGTAAGTTTGGTTTGCTTATTTCATTTGTTGTGTAATCATAAATAGACGTTTTGCCCTTTTTTTTTTGGCAAAACCATTACTCAGAATGTGTCTGTCTCCTTCACACATACAAACATACCCTCGCTTTATGCAAAACAAATGTCGCATGTGTATTGTGTGTATTTTAAAACTCAAAACAACAGATTATGAGTGGCATGCATTAAGTCTGAATAAGTGATCGTAAACTTGCAGTGCTAATTTATTACAAGCACACATAATCCATTCAGTATTTTACTTTATCATTGTGTGTAACGTCCTAATGCACAGGTTCACAAACTCGGCCCTCAGGACCACACACAGTGCATGTTTTTCACGTAACCCAGTAGAAGCACAGGTGTATGAATTACTTACAGACATATGTTAAAAGGTTCACAGGTGGAGCTAATTATGTCACTTGTGATTCTGTGAGTAGACCTGCAAAACATACACTGTGGGGGGTCCTGAGGGCCGAGTTTGAGAACCTGTGTTCCAAAAAAACACTCCTCAACATATAATATGTTAGCCTTGAGGAATACATGTGTCCCTATGTGTGATGCTCCATCATATTTAAGGGACACAAACTTACTGTAATCAAAAATAATTTATTTCCTAATGTTTGCTGCAGTAAACTTGCTGATGTGTAAGTAAATACACAGTTTGCCACATATATACATTATTATACACATTCTTTGTTTTTTGGTGAAAAAGTTCTTATTTGTTGGATTCTGCATCATGTGTAATAACATTCTTACTAATTTTTAACACACACAAACATGTCCCAACAATAATGACATTCATTTTGTCAATGTTTTTAAAAATATTCAATGCCAACATATTAAAAGCTTTTTACGCAACTCAATTGTGTTCTTCTTGTAATGTTGTATAGAGAAGAAAGGTAAAATAGTTATCAATAACATTGTAATTTGGATTGTCTGCAGGATATGAGAATGATTGGAATCTAGAAAGAGTAATGATTAGAAAAAAATCAAGTGGTCTGGTTACTTCCTGCTAACATGTATGTGCGGCTCCATCAACATTTCCCTCCTCCAATACAAAAAAATGGTAAAGAATTAATGTGCATACAAATTTTATGTTGTTGTTTGTACCACTTATAATTAATGATGTTGTATAAATTGTCAAGGAGCTAAGTGTTATATATATTTTGCCAAACATACACTTACTAACTATTTAGAGTTACTTATCAGAAATGTCTAATTTGTTTTTTTTTTCACGTTTTTTTTGGGTTGGCTGCTTGCCCTGCCCTTTGCCTTTAGCACTGTCATGTTGTCGTGCTCTGGTGGAGCGTCTTGGTGGTGATGAGACTGGCGTGATATTTGGAGTAGTCGTACCAGAACTGCTGCTTGTTTGCTGTTGGTGCATGGATCTGAGTGTTTCATTCAGGTTAGTGAGGGTGGCATTGAGTTCACGTGTAGCAGCATTTTGATTGTCTACAATTCGGAATAAACTTTCATTAATCTTTTGATTGTTTTGAAAAATGTTCATATAACTTTGCTGTTGTCTGTGCTGTTCTTCCATTAGTCTGTGCTGTTCTTCCATTATGCGCTGTAAGTTGCCCATGACCTGTGTAATGCCTGTACGCATGAGTTCCATGGTATTGCCAATTGTGGTTGTTTGTTCATTTTGTCTACTCAGATTTCTTAATATTCTTCTGTGGTGACATGGTAGGCTTGCAAATATTTGTGTCTGCCTACGCAGGCAATCTTCATTAGTGGCCTGCTGTCTAGCCCAAATGGTCCAAAACACCTGATCAGGGCCTTGTGTTACTGGTGTTGTTGGGCTGTGTTGTGGTGGTGGTGTGCTTTGCTGTGGTGGTGTACTCACAGGTGCTGGGGGGCTCATTCCTTGGCTTAATGGCTGCATTTCTAAGATGTTTGTCTCCTCCATGTCACTGTGTTGCTGTTGTTGCGGAGGGATGTTGTTCCCAGGACTAGAAGCGGAAATGTTAAACAAATCTCCGTTAGATATCCATATGTTTGGGAAATGTAAACAAATCACTACACATGGAACACATGTAATTCACTGTTGCTTTCAAATATTCTGCCTAGCAACATCATCACTCATAACTTAAATACATACATATGCCTGTTTGTGGCAAATGTGTCTGGTTACTTAATTGTGAAAGCAAACACTTTAGTTTTATTGTAGCTCACACATACTCCACCATAAAAACACATTGGAATCCATAATGTGTTACCTTATAGCTTTGATCAAACAAACATAGTAATGTTTTTATATGTATTTTGCAATGTTACCTCAAACTCACATGTGAAATTTGGAAAAACAACCTTACTTTTTTCAAAAAAAAAACATGATTTTTTGTTGCAGCATCTTACACACAATGTGATACTGTATGGCTCAAGTGGACATACATATCTTTACTGGATGTGGACAAGGGCATTTAGCTTGGATTCCATTTCAGGTTTTACTTACTGCGGTAAGTATCTAAGTTTTTGATGTGTTTTGACTTAATGCGGTTAAGAAAAAGTTGGATTACATTCTGAAATTGTTTACATTTATTTCAGTTTGATACTCACAATCAAGATGAGGGGAGTGTGGATGACGTCTTGGAGGTGTGTCCAAAATTTGGAGTGGGGGGATAGAACATACGGACAATAATCTTCGTGGCGGGGTAGCCTGCTGTGGTTGGCCCTGGACATACGACCTTGCTTTCTTTTTGGCCACAGGTTTTTGTGGTGATGTCTTACAGAAGTCCCACTTCTGCTGCTCCATACTTCTTTTGATGGACCTATTAATGAAAGTGCAATTTTGTTATGGCCATTCCTTTACAAACATACCCTATACTACAATGGACACTTTACCTGCTTCCGCAGCGTCATCATCATCAGATGTGATAGGAGTTACTGGCCGACGAGTAGTACTGCTTTTTTCAAACACTGTATAAAAATAAAATAAAATAAAAATATTCATGCTATTGTTGATACATCCACCCATTATGCTTATAAACATTTATTCATTAAGAAATGCTTGCTTTATTTTTAATAAAAACATAAGGACCGGAAACAAAAAAAAAACAATACATAAAACAATAAACATTGTCCAATAGACATATGCACTATGGAAAAATCAACACAGGAAAACATGTACATAGGCCACAAGTAAAAAAAAAAAAACATTACCAACCAAAAACACACACATCTTCATTTTGTATTTAAAGGAAAAATATTACAGTTGCAATATATAAATTGCTCATCATGTGGCACTCCAAACACACATTACCACTATATGAGCCAAACCAAAATGTATAAATATTTGAAAAATTACACTGCAGTGTGGTGTCACGGTACAAATACAAACTAAAAATGATCAAAGAAATAGTGGTATTTTGTTAAAAAATATTACATTATCTAATAATGACATTACACATGTAAGTGGTTTCCAAACCACTTTCCACTACTCCAGCCTCTAACATGACAACCACTGTTTTTGAAACATTGCACATGGATCACATAAATATAAAACATAGTCACAATTATAAAAAAAAAGGCCCAAAAGGAAAACATTATTGCAGGACAATTCAGAGACACACCAAGTCCAAACTACACATGCAAAATACCTTTCATAAAAACACATGACATACAATAAAGTAAGATGTTACATTGGCTTTTGTATAAAACATTAACCAAAACAATGTATTTGCTGACACACACTTGAAGATGGGAGTAATATGCAACGTCACATGACACACATTTAAAAAAAATAAAAAAATAAGGTCATAGAATGTAAATGCAAATACACATGCTCACCATTCTTCCTGGGCCTATCGGAATCCCGGACATGGGTTACAGAGACTACTTCAGAAGGTATGACACTCCGCATGAGCTCCTCATACTCCAGATATCTTGCAATATAGGACTGCCCACCACCGGTTTTTCGAACCGACTTCGCCTCCTTGGCCATTTTGGACTTGACACGTCGCTTTATGTCATAGTACCGTTTGCGGCACGTGTCCTCCGTTCGCTTGACCACCCCCTCACTATTGACAGCAGCAACAACTTTCGCCCACAACACCGTCTTCCTCCTTGGCGGACTCAGGGCCAAATAGCTGCCTCTGATACTTCATCAGCTCACGCACCAATGCCACATTTTCAGCAAAACTAAACTTTACATTTCGCCCAGTCTTAGTAGTGGTGCATGGCTGCGGAGCACTCTGACTGTCACTATCACTTGAGGCTGCTGCAGCAACCTCACCCACCTCCTCCACCTCACTAACCTCACTAACACTCACCTCCTCCACCTGACCGACCTCCTCCCCCTCACTCACACCCTCCACCTCACCCACCTCTGAGTCACACATAATTGTGTGTCTAAACAGTTAACACAGAAACTACACAACTCACACCCACACACACACACACACACACACACACACACACACACACACTGACAAGGGACTATAAAGAAAAATAACTTGGACTAAAAATGAGACAAAATCACAAAATACAAGACTACAAGAATGACAAGACGACTTTCAAACACAATACCACACTCAGAAATCGCTACCAACACTCCTCACCAAACCACAAATTCACCTACCTCCACAGCACAACCTCCCTCCTCCTCACCACTAACTAAACCCACGAGGTGCTGACGGTTTGGGGCGTATTTATATGGTTGCGCACAGACACTCCTACCATCTGAAACACAACCAATCACGAACGGGGATGAAAAACGAAACTGAAAGTGAAAATGCGGCCGCGGGAAAAAAAAAACCATGCCGCGTTTAACTTTGAAAAAAAAACAGGAAAAAAAACAAAATCACGAACGCAAACGACAATGACGGCCGTAAATGTGCCAAAAAAAAAACGACTGGCATCGACATCGGAAAACACGAAAACCAAAAAGTCGACTGCTTCGTAACTTTGCGTATATGGATTCAAAAAGTTGCATGAAAATGCACCCGATACAAAACGAGTTTAAACATTACACAAACCGACTCAAACACGAATATTAGTAAATATTGCCCCATGTCTGTATCTATCACCCCTCTGTCTGACACCTCCTCTCCCCACCCCATGTCTGTCTCTATCACCCCCTGTCTCTCTGACATTTCCTCCCTCCACCCCGTGTCTGTCTCTTGCACCCCCTCTCTCTTTCTGACAACTCCCCCCATCCCCTGTCTGTCCCTATCACTCCTTTGTCTCTCTGACACCTCCTCCCCCAACCCTGTGTCTGTTTCTATCCCCCCTCTGTCTTTCTGACACCTTCTTCACCCCCTCCCCCCACCCTGTTTCTGTCTCTATCCCCCCTCTGTCTTTCTGACACCTCCTCCCTCTACCCTGTGTCTGTCTCTATTAGAGATGAGCGCCTGAAATTTTTCGGGTTTTGTGTTTTGGTTTTGGGTTCAGTTCCGCGGCCGTGTTTTGGGTTCGAACGCGTTTTGGCAAAACCTCACCGAAAAAAAAGAAAAAAAGAGGCGCAATGAGGTAGCTGTGTGAGTAAGATTAGCGACCCTAGTGGCCGACACAAACACCGGGCCCATCTAGGAGTGACACTGCAGTGTCACGCAGGATGTCCCTTCCAAAAAACCCTCCCCAAACAGCACATGACGCAAAGAAAAAAAGAGGTGCAATGAGGTAGCTGACTGTGTGAGTAAGATTAGCGACCCTAGTGGCCGACACAAACACCGGGCCCATCTAGGAGTGGCACTGCAGTGTCACGCAGGATGTCCCTTCCAAAAAACCCTCCCCAATCAGCACATGATGCAAAGAAAAAGAAAAGAAAAAAGAGGTGCAAGATGGAATTATCCTTGGGCCCTCCCACCCACCCTTATGTTGTATAAACAAAACAGGACATGCACACTTTAACCAACCCATCATTTCAGTGACAGGGTCTGCCACACGACTGTGACTGATATGACGGGTTGGTTTGGACCCCCCCCAAAAAAAGAAGCAATTAATCTCTCCTTGCACAAACTGGCTCTACAGAGGCAAGATGTCCACCTCATCTTCACCCTCCGATATATCACCGTGTACATCCCCCTCCTCACAGATTATCAATTCGTCCCCACTGGAATCCACCATCTCAGCTCCCTGTGTACTTTGTGGAGGCAATTGCTGCTGGTCAATGTCTCCGCGGAGGAATTGATTATAATTCATTTTAATGAACATCATCTTCTCCACATTTTCTGGATGTAACCTTGTACGCCGATTGCTGACAAGGTGAGCGGCGGCACTAAACACTCTTTCGGAGTACACACTTGTGGGAGGGCAACTTAGGTAGAATAAAGCCAGTTTGTGCAAGGGCCTCCAAATTGCCTCTTTTTCCTGCCAGTATAAGTACGGACTGTGTGACGTGCCTACTTGGATGCGGTCACTCATATAATCCTCCACCATTCTATCAATGTTGAGAGAATCATATGCAGTGACAGTAGACGACATGTCCGTAATCGTTGTCAGGTCCTTCAGTCCGGACCAGATGTCAGCATCAGCAGTCGCTCCAGACTGCCCTGCATCACCGCCAGCGGGTGGGCTCGGAATTCTGAGCCTTTTCCTCGCACCCCCAGTTGCGGGAGAATGTGAAGGAGGAGATGTTGACAGGTCGCGTTCCGCTTGACTTGACAATTTTGTCACCAGCAGGTCTTTGCACCCCAGCAGACTTGTGTCTGCCGGAAAGAGAGATCCAAGGTAGGCTTTAAATCTAGGATCGAGCACGGTGGCCAAAATGTAGTGCTCTGATTTCAACAGATTGACCACCCGTGAATCCTTGTTAAGCGAATTAAGGGCTGCATCCACAAGTCCCACATGCCTAGCGGAATCGCTCCCTTTTAGCTCCTTCTTCAATGCCTCCAGCTTCTTCTGCAAAAGCCTGATGAGGGGAATGACCTGACTCAGGCTGGCAGTGTCTGAACTGACTTCACGTGTGGCAAGTTCAAAGGGCATCAGAACCTTGCACAACGTTGAAATCATTCTCCACTGCACTTGAGACAGGTGCATTCCACCTCCTATATCGTGCTCAATTGTATAGGCTTGAATGGCCTTTTGCTGCTCCTCCAACCTCTGAAGCATATAGAGGGTTGAATTCCACCTCGTTACCACTTCTTGCTTCAGATGATGGCAGGGCAGGTTCAGTAGTTTTTGGTGGTGCTCCAGTCTTCTGTACGTGGTGCCTGTACGCCGAAAGTGTCCCGCAATTTTTCTGGCAACCGACAGCATCTCTTGCACGCCCCTGTCGTTTTTTAAAAAATTCTGCACCACCAAATTCAAGGTATGTGCAAAACATGGGACGTGCTGGAATTTGCCCATATTTAATGCACACACAATATTGCTGGCGTTGTCCGATGCCACAAATCCACAGGAGAGTCCAATTGGGGTAAGCCATTCCGCGATGATCTTCCTCAGTTGCCGTAAGAGGTTTTCAGCTGTGTGCGTATTCTGGAAAGCGGTGATACAAAGCGTAGCCTGCCTAGGAAAGAGTTGGCGTTTGCGAGATGCTGCTACTGGTGCCGCCGCTGCTGTTCTTGCGGCGGGAGTCCATACATCTACCCAGTGGGCTGTCACAGTCATATAGTCCTGACCCTGCCCTGCTCCACTTGTCCACATGTCCGTGGTTAAGTGGACATTGGGTACAACTGCATTTTTTAGGACACTGGTGAGTCTTTTTCTGACGTCCGTGTACATTCTCGGTATCGGCTGCCTAGAGAAGTGGAACCTAGATGGTATTTGGTAACGGGGGCACACTGCCTCAATAAATTGTCTAGTTCCCTGTGAACTAACGGCGGATACCGGACGCACGTCTAACACCAACATAGTTGTCAAGGCCTCAGTTATCCGCTTTGCAGTAGGATGACTGCTGTGATATTTCATCTTCCTCGCAAAGGACTGTTGAACAGTCAATTGCTTACTGGAAGTAGTACAAGTGGGCTTACGACTTCCCCTCTGGGATGACCATCGACTCCCAGCGGCAACAACAGCAGCGCCAGCAGCAGTAGGCGTTACACGCAAGGATGCATCGGAGGAATCCCAGGCAGGAGAGGACTCGTCAGAATTGCCAGTGACATGGCCTGCAGGACTATTGGCATTCCTGGGGAAGGAGGAAATTGACACTGAGGGAGTTGGTGGGGTGGTTTGCGTGAGCTTGGTTACAAGAGGAAGGGATTTACTGGTCAGTGGACTGCTTCCGCTGTCACCCAAAGTTTTTGAACTTGTCACTGACTTATTATGAATGCGCTCCAGGTGACGTATAAGGGAGGATGTTCCGAGGTGGTTAACGTCCTTACCCCTACTTATTACAGCTTGACAAAGGGAACACACGGCTTGACACCTGTTGTCCGCATTTCTGGTGAAATACCTCCACACCGAAGAGCTGATTTTTTTGGTATTTTCACCTGGCATGTCAACGGCCATATTCCTCCCACGGACAACAGGTGTCTCCCCGGGTGCCTGACTTAAACAAACCACCTCACCATCAGAATCCTCCTGGTCAATTTCCTCCCCAGCGCCAGCAACACCCATATCCTCCTCATCCTGGTGTACTTCAACACTGACATCTTCAATCTGACTATCAGGAACTGGACTGCGGGTGCTCCTTCCAGCACTTGCAGGGGGCGTGCAAATGGTGGAAGGCGCATGCTCTTCACGTCCAGTGTTGGGAAGGTCAGGCATCGCAACCGACACAATTGGACTCTCCTTGTGGATTTGGGATTTCGAAGAATGCACAGTTCTTTGCTGTGCTGCTTTTGCCAGCTTGAGTCTTTTCATTTTTCTAGCGAGAGGCTGAGTGCTTCCATCCTCATGTGAAGCTGAACCACTAGCCATGAACATAGGCCAGGGCCTCAGCCGTTCCTTGCCACTCCGTGTGGTAAATGGCATATTGGCAAGTTTACGCTTCTCCTCCGACAATTTTATTTTAGGTTTTGGAGTCCTTTTTTTTCTGATATTTGGTGTTTTGGATTTGACATGCTCTGTACTATGACATTGGGCATCGGCCTTGGCAGACGACGTTGCTGGCATTTCATCGTCTCGGCCATGACTAGTGGCAGCAGCTTCAGCACGAGGTGGAAGTGGATCTTGATCTTTCCCTAATTTTGGAACCTCAACATTTTTGTTCTCCATATTTTAATAGGCACAACTAAAAGGCACCTCAGGTAAACAATGGAGATGGATACTAGTATACAATTATGGACTGCCTGCCGACTGCAGACACAGAGGTAGCCACAGCCGTGAACTACCGTACTGTACTGTGTCTGCAGCTAATATAGACTGATTGATAAAGAGAAGATGTCTATGTAACTATGTATGTATAAAGAAGACTGAAAAAAATCCACGGTTAGGTGGTATACAATTATGGACGGACTGCCTGCCGAGTGCAGACACAGAGGTAGCCACAGCCGTGAACTACCGTACTGTACTGTGTCTGCAGCTAATATAGACTGGTTGATAAAGAGAAGATGTCTATGTAACTATGTATGTATAAAGAAGAATGAAAAAAAACCACGGTTAGGTGGTATACAATTATGGACGGACTGCCTGCCGAGTGCAGACACAGAGGTAGCCACAGCCGTGAACTACCGTACTGTACTGTGTCTGCAGCTAATATAGACTGGTTGATAAAGAGAAGATGTCTATGTAACTATGTATGTATAAAGAAGAATGAAAAAAATCCACGGTTAGGTGGTATTACAATTATGGACGGACTGCCTGCCGAGTGCAGAGACACAGAGGTAGCCACAGCCGTGAACTACCGTACTGTGTCTGCTGCGACTGGATGATAAATGATATAAAAAATATATATATATCACTACTGCAGCCGGACAGGTATATATTATATATTATATAATGACGGACCTGCTGGACACTGTCTGTCAGCAGAATGAGTTTTATTTTTATAGAATAAAAAAAAAAAAACACACAAGTGAAGTCACACGACGAGTGTTTAACTTTTTCAGGCAATCACAATATAAGTATACTACTAACTATACTGGTGGTCAGTGTGGTCAGGTCACTGGTCAGTCACACTGGCAGTGGCACTCCTGCAGCAAAAGTGTGCACTGTTTAATTTTAATATAATATGTACTCCTGGCTCCTGCTATAACCTATAACTGGCACTGCAGTAGTGCTCCCCAGTCTCCCCCACAATTATAAGCTGTGTGAGCTGAGCAGTCAGACAGATATATATAATATTATATATAGATAATAGATGATGCAGCACACTGGCCTGAGCCTGAGCAGTGCACACAGATATGGTATGTGACTGACTGAGTCACTGTGTGTATCGCTTTTTTCAGGCAGAGAACGGATATATTAAATAAACTGCACTGTGTGTCTGGTGGTCACTCACTATATAATATATTATGTACTCCTGGCTCCTGCTATAACCTATAACTGGCACTGCAGTAGTGCTCCCCAGTCTCCCCCACAATTATAAGCTGTGTGAGCTGAGCAGTCAGACAGATATATATAATATTATATATAGATAATAGATGATGCAGCACACTGGCCTGAGCCTGAGCAGTGCACACAGATATGGTATGTGACTGAGTCACTGTGTGCTGTGTATCGCTTTTTTCAGGCAGAGAACGGATTATAAAGTAAACTGCACTGTCCTCACTAGTAAACTCTCTCCACTCAGTCTCTACACTTCTACAGTAACAGTACTCCTCCTAGTCAGCTCCAGTAAATCTCTCTCAGTCTCTTATAATCTAAATGGAGAGGACGCCAGCCACGTCCTCTCCCTATCAATCTCAATGCACGTGTGAAAATGGCGGCGACGCGCGGCTCCTTATATAGAATCCGAGTCTCGCGATAGAATCCGAGCCTCGCGAGAATCCGACAGCGTCATGATGACGTTCGGGCGCGCTCGGGTTAACCGAGCAAGGCGGGAAGATCCGAGTCGCTCGGACCCGTGAAAAAAAACATGAAGTTCTGGCGGGTTCGGATTCAGAGAAACCGAACCCGCTCATCTCTAGTCTCTATCACCCCCTCTCTCTTTCTGACACCTCCCCCCACCCCTATCTGTCTCTATCACTCCTTTGTCTCTGCGACACCCCCTTCCCCCACCCCTTGTTTGTCTCTATCACCCCTCTGTCTCTGACACCTCCTCTCTCCACCCCGGGTCTGTCTCTATCACCACCTCTCTCTTTCTGACACCTCCCCCCACCCCCTGTCTGTCTCTATCACTCCTTTGTCCATCTGACACCTTTCTCACCCCACCTCATGTCTGTCTCTATCACCCCCTGTCTCTCTGACACCTCCTTGCTCTCACCACATCTCTATCATCCTCTGTCTCTCTGACACCTCCTTTTCCTTACCATGTCTCTATTACCCATTGGTGTTTCTATAATGGACGCAATGTTGGCAGAGCACACAGACACCTGAATCCAGGGGGGGGGGGGGGTACACTCAACACACTGCACCCATTTTTAAATGCTTACCTTTCTGGAGTCCCACATTGAGCATTGCTCACACTGGTGACTGATGGTGGTGTCCTACGACACACAAAGCATGATTGCAGTATATCAAGATATTAACAGTGTGCATCCTTGCATACTCAGAAGCACAGTTATATACCAGGGAAAGGTTTTGTAGCAGTGCAGCATTACAATAAAGTCGCAGGTGTAACAGCAGCAACAGGCGGAAGGATGCCGTGACTTGGTCCATCTCAGATTCAGACCCTATAAGGAGGAATCCTGACCCCTTCAGCAGACCCCACCCCCTCAGCGGACTGTGCCTCCATTAGGGCTGCTTACAGAAATTTCCCGGGCTGGTTTTCCATCCCAATCCTCCCCTGGCTTCAGGTGTAGGAATGGTCAAAGCTACTGACCGTTCATACTGCACATTGCCCCTTCATATCAGCGTGCTATCTTTTAGATAGCAGCGCCGATATGGACATGGGAGCTATCACTGAGGATGCACAGCCAGAGCAATACATGGGGGAGAAGCGGTAGCAGCTACGTGCGGTGAGATAAATTGCTCAGGAGGCACTGGGTAGCACCAGAGCCAGATTTAATCACAATATATGAGTCAAATAGTGCATCTGGGCATTATACACAGATGCAGCAGTATAAACTCCTGGAAATCTAGTGAGTTTTAATAAGAGATGTTGGAAAAGATGCACTGCCTCAACTGCCAAAGAGTTTTACTCCAGAGTTTTGGCTATAAAAATGATTAGAATAATGCAAAGATATTTCAAACAAATTCTTTGTATTTTTCAAATACTTTATACAGTAAAAACTCTGGCACAAACATTAGTATGATAGGAAAGTCTCTGCCTCACCCCACCGCACATCACTGGTGCGCTGATACCACTTCTCATCCATAACAACAGATCATACATTTGGGTGTACGCTATAGGCCGCCTGGTATCAACGCATCTGATGAGGAATTTTTACTAAAGCAAATTGAAAGAGCAGCAGGAGTAGGAGACATAGTAGTGATGGGAGATTTTAACTATCCAGAGATAAACTGGAAAAACGATTCATGTGATACTGCTAGGGGCAATATGTTTTTAAACACACTTAATGATAACTACTTAGTTCAACTAATTGAGGAACCAACTAGGTACAATGCAATCTTAGACCTGGTATTAACAAACAATGGGGATTTAGTATCAGGTATTATAGTAGGGCAGAGGTTCTCAAACTCGGTCCTCGGGAGCCCACACAGTGCATGTTTTGCAGGTAACCCAGCAGGTGCACAGGTGTATTAATTACTCACTGACACATTTTAAAAGGTCCACAGGTGGAGCTAATTATTTCACTTGCGATTCTGTGAGGAGAACTGCAAAACATGCACTGTGTGGGCCCCCGAGGACCGAGTTTGAGAACCTCTGTAGTAGGGGAACCCATAGGAAACAGCGACCACAATATGGTCACATTCAATATCAGTTTCCATAAACAGCCCTATACTGGCTCAACTAGGACTCTAACCTTTAGCAAAGCAAATTTTGAAAAGATGAGGGTATTTTTCAGGGATATTGAATGGGAAGGTTTGTTTTTAGGAAAAAATACTACGGAGAAATGGGAGGTACTAAAATTCCTGCTAGCTAAAAATACACTCAAATTTATTCCTACGAGCAGCAAAAAAAGGAATAAAAAGCATAAACCGATGTGGCTTAACAAAAAGATAAAGGAACTTATGGGCAAGAAAAGGCGAGCATTTAAAAAATACAAATCTGACGGGGAAGCAGAGTCATTTCAGCACTATAAGGAATGTAACAAAATATGAAAAAAGGAAATAAGAGCGGCTAAAGTAGAAACTGAAAAACTAGTAGCAAAGGAAAGCAAAGTGAATCCCCAAAAAATCTTTAAATACATTAATAGCAAGAGATTAAAGAAGGAGAGTATAGGCCCTTTAAAAGACAAGTTGGGAGTCTTAAGCAAAAAAGATGACATAGCGGACACACTAAAGGAGTTTTTTTCAACATTATTTACTAGAGAGGACCCAATTCAGGGACTAACATAATCTCAATAATGAGAATATCCCACTGATAGGTACTTATTTAAGCGAGGAAGTAGTCTGTGACCGATTAAAACATTTAAAGATTAATAAGTCACCAGGTCCCGATGGTATTCCCCCAAGGGTTCTAATGGAGCTTCACTCTGAACTTGCAAAACCGCTATTTTTGATCTTTAAGGATTCAGTAATATCAGGTATGGTTCCCAAAGACTGGCGTATAGCGGAAGTAGTGCCTATATTCAAAAAGGGAAGTAAAGCTTAACCAGGTAATTATAGACCAGTTAGTCTTACATCTATAGTGGGGAAAGTATTGGAAGGTATTCTAAAAGATAGTATTCAGAAGTTCCTTGAAGTCAATAAGGTCATTAAAAGGAATCAACGTGGGTTTATGAAGGACAGATCCTGTCAAACCAACTTACTTGGCTTTTATGAAACAGTAAGCGCAAACCTAGATCAGGGTAACGAGGTGGATGTAATCTTTTTAGATTTTGCCAAAGCGTTCGACACTGTACCACACATGAGACTTATCTACAAGCTACAAGAATCAGGGCTAGGAAGCACAATATGCACTTGGGTCAAAAACTGGTTAGATAATAGGGAGCAGCGCGTTGTGGTTAATGGATCTTTTTCAACTTGGACTGAAGTGCTAAGTGGTGTGCCGCAAGGCTCAGTATTAGGAATGCTATTGTTCAATATTTTCATTAACGACCTAACAGAAGGTCTAGAGAGCATGGTGTCAATTTTTGCAGATGATACCAAATTGTGTAAAGTTATAAATGCGGAGGGGGATGCTGAGTCACTTCAGAATGACTTAGTTAAATTAGAAGCTTGGGCAGCGAAATGGAGAATGCGCTTCAATACAGACAAGTGTTAGGTAATGCACTGTGGTAACAAGAACAAAAATAACACCTACCTACTAAATGGGGTAAAATTAGGGGATTCTGTACTGGAAAAGGACTTAGGTGTCCTCATAGATAGCAAACTAAGCAGTAGTACCCAAAGTAGGACTGCAGCAAAGAAGGCTAATAAGATATTAGCATGCATAAAACGGGAATTGATGCTAGGGATGAGAGTATTATACTCCCGTTATATAAATCACTTGTGAGGCCACACCTTGAATATTGTGTACAATTCTGGGCACCTTACTACAAAAAGGATATCCTGGAGCTAAAAAAGGTTCAAAGGCGGGCGACCAAACTAATTAAGGGTATGGAGACACTGGAATACGAGGAAAGGCTTGCAAGACCAGGCATGTTTACACTGGAAAAGAGGAGATTAAGAGGGGACATGATCAACATTTACAAATATATAAAGGGACAATATACAGAGCTTGCGCAGGACCTGTTTTTGGTTAGATCAACACAGAGAACTCGTGGACACTCGCTCAGGTTAGAGGAGAGGAGATTCCACACAATACGGCGTAAAGGCTTTTTTACGGTAAGGACGATACGTGTTTGGAATTCCCTGCCTGAGGGAGTTGTAATGGCCAACTCAGTCAACACCTTTAAGAATGGGTTAGATAAATTCCTAATGGATAAGGATATCCAGGGTTACGGGGCATAGTCACGCACTACGGTTATTATAAAAAAGAGGGGTTAATCGGAACGGCAGTCATCAACTTCAGTCAAAATTTTATACAAAATAATCGTGCATAGGAGAACACAAATAGGTTGAACCCGATGGACAATTGTCTTTTTTCAACCTTAGATACTATGTTACTATTTACCCCAAGAAGCAATAAACAGTATATCCACAAATGTTCATGTTGCTATAACATTAATCCAGTGTACTTTACCATCTGATATACCTTTATTGCTGCTCACAAAGGGAGGACCTGCCTCTCACTTATAAACTATCTACATTCAAACATTGACACTCACCATGACAAATCACAAAAGTATAATTAATAAATGTCATTTGTAATGTCTCACTGCATACTTTTCACTTCAATAAAAAATAATAGAAATATGTCAATGGTTCAAGAAACATATAATCAGACAGGAGCTACTGTAATTCAGGAACAGAAACACATATGCAAGGAAATAAACACAATCAAGCATTGAACAGCATCAAGGAGTGAAGTACAGAAAACCGGTCAGAACATAGTTGGAAATGTTCCATGTGGCAGTACAAGGCAAGAAGAATCATAGGGCCTCATTCTGAGTTGAATGCACGCTGTCGATTTTCGCAGCGTAGTGATCAGGTTACTAGTGCGCATGCGTATGCACCGCAATGTGCAGGCGCTTCATACGGGTACAAACAGCATTGTTGCTGTGCAATGCTTCTAGCGATGATTCCATTCGCACAGCCGTTCGCAAGGAGATTGACAGAAAGAGGGTGTTTATGGGTGTCAACTGACCGTTTTCTGGGAGTGGTAGGGCAAACGCAGGCGTGTCCAGGTGTTTGCAGGGTGGGTGTCTGACATCAATTCCGGGACCGGAAAGGCTAAAGTGATTGCAAGGGCTGAGTAAGTTCAGACCTACTCAGAAACTGCAAAAAACTTTTTCGTCCCGCTCGGCTGCACATGCGAACGCACACTTGCAACGCGAAAATACACTCCCCCGTGGGCGGAGACTATATGTTTGCACGGCTGCAAAAGTAGCTAGTGAGCAATCAACTCGGAATGAGGGCCATAGTTTATCAAAGTTTTGGTTGAAGGTAAGATCGACACGACTCCTCTAAACAGGGGTAATCTAGTCCATTTTGCTTGCACTGTGAGTTGTAAGGAGAATACAGAATTCACTTGAGGGTAACTCTTTAAAAAAGGGATGAACTTTTGGGTGCAGTTTGGCTAGATGAATCTATGTTGACTACCAATGTTCCCGATATCTGTCTATGTTAGGAACAATAGTCCAATAGAGGTAAAAGGGAGTGAACGGTCGGACAAAGGTATATATCTTCCAATATAATGCCATTTACAGTTCCCAAAGTATTACGTGTTTCATGGGTTGCTGGCCACTTCTTCAGATACAGAAACATGCTGATACAGTAGATGTAACAGAGCTTGATGTGCATCAGAAACAGCAAGTGTCCTCTCTGATTGCAGTCCCACATACATCTGAATATGACAAGTAGCTTTTAAATGCTGTATGTGTGCTAACTAGAGTTTCCACAGTTGTGTATAAAGCTTTCAGGAATTTCCCAGAATTCAGGTTCCTGATACAGTAACATATTTGTAAGCAGCACCCTCAAACTGTTTTATGCCTTTGGATACACAGAAGGAAGCAAGAGGCAACTAATTAATACATTAGTGTTACGGTTATATTATATCAGTCATATCAGCTGGAAAGGGCAATAATCAGATACAACTAGATAGTGCTGTGGATCGGCATTTTAGTGCATATATCCACTCTAATTAGTTGCATTTATAAGTCTGCATAGACCAGAGGTTCCCAAACTGTGTGCTGTGGCTCCCTGGGGTACCTCGGGACACTTGCAGGGGTGACCTGGTTTGGTGGGCTAGGGCCAATTCAAATTATTCATGGTCAATATAATAGGCAAAACCAGTGCTGGTGGTTGCCAGTCATAAAATATGTGGCCAAACAGAAGCAAATCTTGTACCTCACCACACAACTGACCCTTAGGATGACATATAAACGCGATCTACTTAATGTAATATTTATTTCTAAATTTCTCAAAAAGAAATTTTTGGCCTAGGGGTGCCGTGAAAAAAATCTGATATTCTAGGGCGCAGTGATTCAAAAAAGTTTGGAAACCACTGGCATAGGCTCTTCCTTACTAGGCCTATGCTTGCCCTCCTTTGTTCTGCCATTCACTATTCCACCTCTCCCTGTTCAATGAAGTAAATAGCATGAAAAAATATGTAAATGGACAAACGTGTACTTTTGACACATGTACATGTATATGACTCGTGTGGTACTACCACGTGGCATGATATCCTCTACCTTTGTATTGTAACTACACCAGTAATCACCAGCCAACAGTAGTGCCTGCAAAGCTAAGGGCCACCGAGGCATAGACCGGGCCAGAGTACTGAGGCAATGTGGCCACTGGCGGGGCATCTACTGTCAGGATGTACATTCCTGTGCGGTGTGCACAATGGGAGGCGTGGTCATTGCTTTTTGGGAGGGCATGTATACGCCTTCCCCTGCAATTTCTGGCACCTGCAGAGGCCTGGGTCTGGATCATTTGTACCAGCACTCTTCCCACTTGACACCGCTAACAAGGCCATGTGGATTCTATATCACAGCTGTTTGCTCACTGACTGTTCCTCTGGTCTCCTGCAGATCTTAGATCCAGTGGTGTGAATTAATAAAGCCAAAATTCATGGACAAATCTGAGTCTGACAGACGACAGTTCAGCAAGAACACAATAGAAAAATATGCAGGATTTGTGTGGATTGCCGGCGGTGCTATAATAAGTTCAGTGCTGTAAAAGTAGCCGTATATTGGGGAATGAGGCATTGATTCATCCATACAAACTTTACAAACTTCAGACACTTATACAAATACAAATCAGAGACCAGTGTTTGCAGAATAGAGGATATTTAAACTCTAAGAAAAAGTTAATGTTATGGAATAATGATCAGCAAATTTCCACAGTGGAACTATTCACAACATTGAATCTATAGTGCTAATTTATAAAATCAGTTCACAGATATGTTATTGCTGGTTTAGTTTAAACAATAAGGTACTGTAAATGGTTTGAAAATATGTGTATAATGTTAATTTTGATGTTTTCATTAAATTTTTGCTTAAAAAAACTAAATAAAATTTTTTAAGGATCATTTTGTGTCAAATTTTTAATTGTTTAATAAGCATTCTCTACATAAAGTGATTTGCTGGCACCTCACCACAGGTACAGCACAATTAGCATTTACTGTCTTATATTTAGATAGCGTCAACATATTGCAGTACTACCCAACCAGAAGATTATATTCAGGTATATTATTCACTTCTTCACTAGGACTTACTATATAATTATTTCCTTTTTAACTCTTGGATGAGCCTGAAGCAATAGAGTAAACTGCCATGAATAGTGGAGAACAAACAAACTGCACACCAAATTGTGGTTTTGGAATAGGGATCAAACACAGTGATGTAGAACTGTGAAGCAGTGTTGCTAACCATTGCACTGCAATTCAGACTTCTCATTACTGCAATTCAGATTTTTCAACAGTATAGTACTAGCACAAAAACAACCAAACAATAATAATCAACCAACCAACCAACCAACCAACCAAAAACAACTAAAGGCCCATACACATTAGACGATGTCGCTCTGTGAGCGACATCGTCTAACGTTTCCCCCTCCCGGGCCGGCCGGTCGGCGGCCGCCTGTATGCACTGAGCGATATGACAGCTCATATCGCTCAGTGACGTCACGCCCCCGCCAGCCCTGCATGAAGGTCGTGGACGACAGTCCACATCCTTCATGCATGCCCTACCGACAGCGACGATCGTTGCCGACCCGCGGGGCCGCGCATCGGTCGTCGCTGGCGGCATACACACTTAACGATAAAATGAGCGACGTCGCTCAAGGAGGGGGAAAATGAGCGACGTCGCTCATTATATCGTTAAGTGTGTATGGACCTTTAGAGTACACACTATAATGTGCAAGGTGATTTTAAAGCCTAAACCTAATTAAGCAGTAGTGGCCCAACTTTTTCTAAAATGTAACAATGCAACAAGTCAATTACATCTAAAAATGTTGTCTTAATTGTAGACTAGCAGATTTTGTTTTTAATGCAAAGTAATTTTCAGAACAGTATGAACTTATTGAATAAAAAGGGTTACTGAAAGTGCTAAGGTTCCTTATGTGAACATGATGAGGTTTGCAGTTTGACCTCAAAGGAACCTAAAATTTGTATTAATATTATGTAAACTGCAGATGAAGGTCCTGCCAACACTCGTAGATCAGAAGATAAATTAGTACAAATAATGTGTGGTCTTCAATAAAAGACTAATTGAAATGTGACCAATGTTCTAAGTGAAAATGATGGTCAGAATTTAATCTGTGTTATTAATGCAGATTAGTGTCTTCATAAAAAACAACAACCTTATTATCATTATTTGTGCATTGCTAACCTGAGAATTGTGATAAGAAGACAAAATTCAGAGTTTTGCTTCAACTGAACTTATAGGGAATGCCTCCAATATTTATTAAGCATTCATAACAGAGTTATTTATGGAAAGCAATATTAATGGGGAAAAGTATAATAATATCAGGAACAGGAATGTTATTTATATACTACTTTTCTCTCCCATCAGGACTCAAAGTGCATTTACAAAATAAATGTGTATGTATTAATAGACAACAGGAAAGACAGCAAAGCATTGGGGTTGTATTTTCTTTCGTAGGGGCTATACATTATACTAATTATTGGGGGCCAGGTGGACCCCAATTATTAAGTATTCTACTCACTACAAGTGCCAGAGCAATTCAAGATTGGTCAGAACATCAGCCATCCCCGAGAATAATTTCACCACTATTTAGAAGCTCTGAAACTTAGCTTTGTCGAGTCTGACTGCGCATGCATGACTGTGGGTTCACACATGTGTGACTTCTGGCAGAGCAGTGGTGGAGGAATGGGAATGTTTCCCTCTTTGCAACTTCTTCTCATAGGTAAGCAGCGGATGTGTGGGAACAAACGGCATCTGTAGATGGCGAATGCTCCTGCAGTCAAGGTCCAAAAATTTGTATTTTTGGAGCTTGATGAATTTAGGTCGCCATACTAGTTTATTGGTACAGCGGGCCAGATTGGGACTGAAAGGTGTTATGAATGGCACTGACCATTTATACAAAAGTAGGTCAAAATTTTATTTTCACCTGCTTTTGTATAAATTAAGTGAGGAAGTATAGACCCATTAGAAACTAAAGTAAACCCTTCATCAGGCTAACAACATATAATATGCTTCAGTATATTTAAATGTCTAATATATTTTGGGGACTCCTACATAGTAGGAGTGTCACGCTGACTTTTAGTTTCGTACTGAGGACCAGAAAAGTGGACTCAGAAAAACTTTCAGTAGCACCCTGCACTGTGCACACCTTTGTTTCACTTTCAGCATTGAGCTATTCCATATCTCCCAGCTACTTTCCTATGGAGATTTGGATGTGGAACTGAGTCACCTCTGAAATGAAAATTTGTTATGAATGAAGAGTACTGAGAGGGGTGGAATGGGTAATACTTATCTGGCGGGGCCCGGTTTAGTAGCACATCAGATAGAGGAGACTGCTTCTTTGGCTGTGAAGGGTCGGGGGGGTTGGGTATGGGTGACCGGCATTTGGGATCCCGCTGGTCACCATAACGACCCGGGATCCTGGAGCTTAGAATGCCGTGGGAGGGGGGGTGAGCACAACGAAGCCCCTTGCGGGCTCGGTGGTGAGCGATTCCCACTCTATGGCTGTCATATTAATAGTCCCTGTTAGCCGGCATGCTGACTGCTGGGATTTTGAGGGGTTTGGATGTAGGCATTGAGGCATTGAGGTATTGTGACTGGCGGTCTCCTGGCCGCTGGTGTGTGTGTGTGTGTCCCAACCTGCCTCTGTCCAAAGGAAACAAACCCACCGCCTTCCCACATGCAATACTGCAAAACGTAGTACTTTTTTTTTTCTTTAAAGAAGCAATTGAGAAGGGCATGGCCACACCTCTCCGATTTGGCCAACCACCCTGGTACCCGGGCCCATCAATGCTCTCAACAGTCCTGACATAATTTTGTATTTACATTTTTTTTATTACATTATTTGTATTGCCGGTAAAAATGTTTTTTTGCATAGCAGTGCATTTGGATTGCTGTTAAACGAATCCTATTGAAAGAGTAGGATGATGCTCATTTACTTTGGCCTTCTAAAGTGCCCAAAAAGTTCTGCAGCCACCCTAGAGGCATTAAATGCTTTACATACACACTTTTTATTCCTTGATTTTATATAAATAATCTCTTCATGCTAAATAAAATGTAATCTATATTTGTGCATGGGAACTGTACATACATTCCTGCACTCAGGTTTATCCATCCAACTCCTGACATCATAAGAAGCACCCCCCGCAGGTGTGAGCATCCTGGCCAACAAATCTACACAGTCCACCTTAAAAACAAGCAAAAATAGGTGCATCATATCATAAAATGGTGGTTGCACTGTACTTTTGCGGATTCATAGCATACATATTTCCGATTATTTAGAACGGTTCTTAAACTGTATTCTTGGCAGTCCCTGGGGCTTTTACAGCTGTCTATGCTCTCCCACAACACAAAATAAGTGGAACTCTCTCTAGTGTTTTGGGTCTAATATTTAAATTTAACATTTCCAATAATAAGGTGATCATTGTCCAAGACTGATCTTTTCTGGATACCAAACTAAATTGGATTATTACAGTTGAAAAAAGGACAACTTTGAAGTCAACTGCCAATAAACATAATTTACAAAAGGCAAGATCCTAATGTGGTATCTTTCCCTTCATCACATATAATAATGTTCTCCATAGCACATTTTATCTAATCAACCAACATTTTATGTATTTGAGAATTTAGCAAGAATAACAATGTGGTGACAATTAAGTTCTTTTTTCCCTCATAAAAACACTGTCTTCTGTTTGGTCATGATTTAGGTCAAGACATTCCACTAATTTGCTAGTCATTAAAAAGATATTTTTATACCCAGCTTGTAACGTTATACTCTTCAGTGATTATGATAGGTCCCCACAGGATTCCAGACTTGAAAATGAGTGCTGAGAAGCTGAGCTGCAATTATGATACTTTAAATAATTCCACAAAAGTAGGACCACTGTTAAATAATTTATAGCCTTTGATCTTGTCACAGATCTGTTGAATTCTTTACATCACTCAAGTTAAATATTTTCAAACAGAAATATGATATTATTCTTTTACTCTGTTCACATAGAAAAAAAACGGCTGCAGATATTGGCTTCATCTCCTTTGCTTACAGCTCGCTTTGTAATTTGGGCATTTCTCCAAGAGGGTAACCAATAGCACGTTTGCATTAATTGAAGAGAGATTTATGATTTTGTTGTTTTTCGCATGTTTAGCAAAGTACGAGCTTCATCATTTTAACAAAATCAATTGTTTCAATAATATTTCTTTTAATTTATATTTTTGCTCTGGGTAACAGCATGTAGCATACAATGATAACTGTATAAGGCTTTAGTAAAGGTAATAGTGCTATTTGCAGCAAGTATAGCTAGAGGAGATTAACTGCAGCTTAAAAGTGAACCCTGGTTTTGCCCTTTAAATTACAGCACTTTAAATGTAGAGGTTAAATCGCTGAAATTTCCACTTTAGTGACTTTGACACTATTGGTTCGCCCATACATTGGGTACACGATGACTGAATACTGACTTGATTCCTACACCTGCAAATCACCAATGTATGCTCTCTTCTAGTAAAAAGAGAATTGCCCTACCCTTGTCCTTGTTACTGGTCCTACCCAGTGGTGACTCACTACAAGTGGTGACTATAACACAGTGTTGTAACCGGTCTCTATGCCACCCTGTGCCAGCCCAGCCCACCAAGTGCATAGAGTCTTGATGTCACACAGAGAACCAGGGCAGCCAAGCACCAGGATGTGCAGCACTGCTCGGAGCATCCTGAGGAAGGCCCGGAGTGATAGCTACGACTCTGCTATAATACAGATTGGGTGGTGGCTCTAGAGGTGGAGCTGAAGCACTGTCCAAAATTTAAATAGGGGAGCCAAACCCACTGCACACTAAAATACCAGGACTCACAGTTGGTGTGGCTCTGCTATTTAAATTTTGGACTGTGCTGCAGCTCCACCTCTAGAGGCGCCACTGGTCCTACTCAATCTGTATTATAACAGAGTCGTACCTATCACTGGGGGCAGTGCTCGACATCCTGGTGCTTAGCTGCCCTAGTCCTCAGCGTGACATCATGAATCTATGCACTTGGTGGGCAGGGCTGGCACAGGGTGGCATAGAGCCCTGTTATGACACTGTTAGAGTAATGTTTTGTACATTACATATATTTACACTGTGGTTAGTTGTTGTCAGGGCTTAAAGTGGTCATGGAGAGGTGGTGGAACTCATCTATCCCGCCACCCGCAACCCCACCACTACCCCCTCACATTAAGCGGAGCCAGGGCCAGTGCTAGTGTATTCGGCACCCCCCTGCAAATAATAAATTAGTGCCCTACTTCCAATACTTATAAAGGGACATTGATCTCACAAAGAAGCAGCATGGTCACATAATAGAACCCCCAAATCAATCAGCACAACACAGGAGCACAATCTTATTTACATTACACTGCATGTAGTGCCCCTAATTCATATTAAACTGCATAGTAATGCCACTTATTCAGGTTACATCACTCAGTAGTGCCCTTAATTCATATTGTACTACACAATGTTAAGCTCTATACATGTTATGCCACACAGTAGTGCCCCTTATGTACAGTACCCACAGCAGTGACTCTTATACACAATTCCCACAGTAGTAGTGCCCCTTACACATAATGCCCACAGTTGTAGTGCCCCTTACACATAATGACCACAGTAGTGCTACTTATACACATAATGCCCACAGAAGTGTCGTTTATACGCAAATCCCACAGTAGTAGTGCTCCTTACACACAATGCCCACAATAGTAGTGCCCCATACACATAATGCCCACAGTAGTGCCCCTTATACACATCTCTACCTCTGTCACTCTAGCAGCTCACTGCCTGTGTCCATTCAGCAGATCCATGCCCTGTGTCCCTCCAGTAGCTTCCCCACCTCTCTTTTCCCTACAGCCCCCTCTCATCTTGTCTTCAAGATGCACGGAGCCTGCTCCTCTTCATGGCTCCTCTTCACTTCAGCAGCAGTGACAGCATGACATGACTTACTCTGTGACAGAAAAGGAAGGCACTGGGCCCTGAGGATGGGATGAATGCTGTCCAACAGACACAACGTGTGTGAGTACCAGGAGGGGTGGGCTGTAGATGGAGGAGGTCCATGAAGCCACCAGGACCTCAGGAAGGGGGAGGAAGCTGCAGCTCATCAGTAACACTAGCGCTGCCTGCATCATGTATTGATGTAGGTAATGGGGAAGGTTTTTCTGTTGGAATTACTGTGCAGGGAAATGGAGGTGGTGGAACCAGTTCCCCCTACCATTACAGGTGGTGGAACTCAGTTCCACCTCGTTCCCTCCCACCACCACCACCACTTTAACCCATGGTTGTTGTGTGTTGTACATTGCAATTTTCTATATTTACCCCTTTTGTACGGTACTGTGGGAACTTTGATGGCTATGTACAGTAAATAAATAGTAAATGACTATTTATATCTGTTCAGAATTGTCATAATAAACATATGAACTTCCAGTGCCATATTTAATCTAATCAAATTGACAAAAATACGTTATCAATTATTACGTAAATTCAGGAATCTGTGACCAAGGGACCGCCTGGTATTAGCCCTGATAAAGTTGTCTTGGGTATTCTCTTGACTAGATAGTATCTTATGAAATAAAATGTAAATAACTGAAAAGATGAATTAGTAAGTTAACGTCTTATGTGCTAGACTGTATTGATCCCAGAAAAAGAACTCCTGTTCCACGAGTCAGACAATGACTGCTTTATACATACAGAAAGCAATAATTTGCCAACTAGATTTATAAGCATCGCTTCAGTTTCTGGTCCCACAGTGACTGAAACACAGCACTCACTTTGAACACTGCATTATAAATGAAAACATGCTGAGTGCTTATGCATTACACCGGATAATTTAGTGATGTCATTATGACATCACCAGAGATTACCAGGTATGCACTGAGCTAGTGTGAAGTGCAGGAGAAATATATATAACTTCTTACCCACCATTATAATGTTACCTGTTAGGTCCACAACTCATTATGTCTATTGCTTCCTTGCAAGAAGAGGCTTAATTGCATTTATTAAGGGTATGGCATTAATTACTTTAAATAAAATAAACATATCCATATGTGATCTATTCATTAATACTATATAGTTTTGACAGCCCCTGTAACACTTTCTTCTTTTTGTTATTTGCGTGGTGAGTGCAGTAAGCCCGCAAGAGGCTTCGTTGCACTCGCCCCCCTGCTGGCATTCCACTGCTTGAAATACCAATGACGGTATACTAACCTTCGGCATTCCTTGCGGACGTATGCCATACTGATCCCGTATGCAGCACAGGATTTAAAGGGGCAATAATATTAAATAGTAAATACAAATCCAGCAGCAGATACCGTCATAAATGCTGCGGTTTGAAATGATAGTAAATGAATCACAAGGTATCACTTACAGTATATGATTATTGCATACAAATGCTACTGGTATTGCTGTTGGAAGGTGACCAGCTAAAAAAAATGCAGAAATCCTGTATGCTGAACACGGGCGAGAAATTTATCAATGATGAAAGGGTTAATTATGGAATTTTTGGGGTCGTGACATCTGTTAATATTTGTGTTAAAAGCTGCAAGGACTACGATTTATTTTTATGTTGTATTGTATGTATAATTTTAAATATAGACATTCTGGTATCTACATATGCAATTTTAACAATATATAGGTGGTGAATGATAGCTAAAGTGTTATATCTGGAAAATATTGAAATAATGAAGGTTAATATATTATGACCGGACAATTAGGACAGCTAAGTTAAAACTTAATACATATCTATATTTTAAACTACATTGCCTTGGTCAGAAAACTATTTTCACATAGTCCAATGCAATGATGCTAATAGGGGTTAAAGACTGAAAATCGATAGCTGAGCCATGTTTAATATTTTCAACTCAAGCATTATTGATTTAGAATAAATATATTTCTTATGACCTCATTAACTTTCTGTACTAAACGGTTATGAGGGGCAATCTGTACTACTTATAGAGAAAAAAGCTTTATTTTATATGGAGTTAATGATGAAGATTCATCTTCACTAGGGAAATTTTCCCTTAACGGTAACTTAAACTATTAACAAAACAGAACTTTCCCTATACCTTGCTAAAAGTGTGATATTGTGAGGCAATTTTACAGTTTTAATTCAGTTTTGTTTATTCTGAATGGTGCTATAGTAATTATTATTTAGAATTGTATTTAAGTGTAATTTGTTTCAATGAAAAATAATATTAATTTTAATATAAGATATATTCATCATGTATGGAACATTTTCACAAAGATTCTGTAATTTAAATGTAAATATAATGATAGATTAGTAAATTAGTTATTTTTTCATAGACTATTTTTTTTACAAGTCACATTATTTATTATTATTTTATATATGTATAGACATGCATATATATATATATATATATATATTGGAACAAGAAGCCTGGCACTCCCCTTCAACAGCAGCGTGCCCCGGTGCCCTCAGTGAGGCTTGGATACAGAAAGAACAAAAGACTACGGCACTCAGGGACTGGTGTAATATCAGTATATTGGTCAAAAAATTACACCCATCGACGTTTGAGGGATTTATCCCTTTATCAAGGGATATTTTATTTATTACCCTTTATCAAGATGTAAGAGTAACAAGAAGAAAGAAACCATACTCACCCTTAAATTGAGAAAGATAGCCCGCCTAATCAACCGTGTGTGCGCTCCCGAGCCTCCGTTTCCGGCACAGGGCGGCGCCAGGAGATGATGCAAGGTGACGTCCGTGCTGAGCCCGGCCTCCCGTTGCCTAGCAACGCCTGACACACGACCCGCGGGCAGGAGGCAGTGGAACTGTGTGAACAAATAGAAAGGAAAAAGCACTTTAGGAATAGACTGCAGTGAGTCAGTAACGTGTAAGACAATAACAATAAAAATCCCGCTATGCAGAGCCGCCAGACCCCGTGGTGTAATCTATACTGCTTTAAATATAACATGTGAAAGATACTGCTGGTACCAACTTAGATAGAGCCAACAGAAAGACAGTGTGGAGCTGGCAGGCTATACATTAAGAGCAGACTTAGCCAGAGAACAGAAACATATAGCGTCAGAACCAATGGTACTGGTACAGGAGTGGTTAATAAAGTGAATTCAAATCCCACGTGCCAATGGACCGCTCATCCCGCATAGGGTAAGAGTGGACCCTAGCTAACTGGCAGCAAGCTTAAACTAATCGTCTCATAAACAGTCATCCAAAGGTGCTCCAAACGATCCTCTCGTTAAGGCCAGCTGGGTGGATCTTATTGAGCCCGAATATCCAGGTGGCCTCTTTACGAAGTAGTTGACCATCTCCATCCCCCCCCCCCGTATGGATTTGGGGACATGATCGATGATTATATGTTTGAGATCTCCCAATGTATGCTTCACCTCCTGGAAATGTCTGGCCACTGGTTGGTCGGATGGAGACCCTGTGATGGCGGCCTTAATAGCAGAGCGATGGAGGGCCATGCTATTTCACATGTTAATTACAAAACCACAATACCTGGCGCTGTGATTGATTACAGATAGATGCAGCGATCCCAAAAGGGTTTTTGGTTTTAACCCTTAATGCAAAAGACTATAAAAAAACGAAAAAACTGGGACTGCGCAAATCAATCTGATGTGGATATTTATTTTTACATAAAATTACTTTCTACACATATACACATACATATTTAGATACCGGCCAGCATCACATAAAAAATACTACATAAAATATAATTAGTATAATACTAAAATATCTTTTATATATATATTTCCACTCTAAATCAAATGGCTGATATAATCTCCATTCATACACTTTTAAGAACTTCTTTAGAGACCTCTCCGACAAATTTGGCAATATCACTAAGATGAATATAGTCAGAATTTAAAATGTCCAGTACCCTTTGGTCAATTTCACATCACCATGTGGGATTCTTTTTCCTTAAGGTGTTAATATTTCATCCAAGTACACGTAATTTTATTTCCTTGGTCCCCAACGAGACTTAATTAATCACTTAGGCTTACTTTGTGCATAGTAAAACTTCTGCTGATTAACTGTGCAGATCATGCGTGATTAGATACTTTTTGTATTGCAACTTTGTAACATTCTTTCAAGATATGATACATTGCCTGTATAGTGTCCTGAACGCCACCCCTCCCGGCTAGTGATAGCCTTATCTGGAGCCTCCGGGTTCTTTCTACGGCGTCTCCTCCCCCGACAGCAGTGGGGTTTCTTATGCCTGTGGCCGGCCGGCCCGCTGATAAATGAACTGTACTATACAGGAATCAACAGTTCATTTATCAGCGGGCCGGCCGGCCACAGGCATAAGAAACCCCACTGCTGTCGGGGGAGGAGACGCCGTAGAAAGAACCCGGAGGCTCCAGATAAGGCTATCACTAGCCGGGAGGGGTGGCGTTCAGGACACTATACAGGCAATGTATCATATCTTGAAAGAATGTTACAAAGTTGCAATACAAAAAGTATCTAATCACGCATGATCTGCACAGTTAATCAGCAGAAGTTTTACTATGCACAAAGTAAGCCTAAGTGATTAATTAAGTCTCGTTGGGGACCAAGGAAATAAAATTACGTGTACTTGGATGAAATATTAACACCTTAAGGAAAAAGAATCCCACATGGTGATGTGAAATTGACCAAAGGGTACTGGACATTTTAAATTCTGACTATATTCATCTTAGTGATATTGCCAAATTTGTCGGAGAGGTCTCTAAAGAAGTTCTTAAAAGTGTATGAATGGAGATTATATCAGCCATTTGATTTAGAGTGGAAATATATATATAAAAGATATTTTAGTATTATACTAATTATATTTTATGTAGTATTTTTTATGTGATGCTGGCCGGTATCTAAATATGTATGTGTATATGTGTAGAAAGTAATTTTATGTAAAAATAAATATCCACATCAGATTGATTTGCGCAGTCCCAGTTTTTTCGTTTTTTTATATTTCACATGTTACATTGGTACGGGTCAGCCCTATTTAAAGCAGTATAGATTACACCACGGGGTCTGGCGGGATTTTTATTGTTATTGTCTTACACGTTACTGACTCACTGCAGTCTATTGCTAAAGTGCTTTTTCCTTTCTATTTGTTCACACAGTTCCCCTGCCTCCTGCCCGCGGGTCGTGCATCAGGCGATGCTAGGCAACGGGCGGGCGGGCTCAGCATGGACGTCACCTTACATCATCTCCTGGCACCGCCCTGTGCCGGAAACGGAGGCTCTGGAGCGCACACACGGGTGATTAGGTGGGCTCTCTTTCTCCATTTAAGGGTGAGTATGGTTTCTTTCTTCTTGTTACTCTTACATCTTGATAAAGGGGTTAAATCCCCCGAAACGTCGATGGGTGTAATTTTTTGACCAATATACTGATATTACACCAGTCCCTGAGTGCCGCAGTCTTTTGTTCTTTCTGTATCCAAGCCTCATTGAGGGCCCCGGGGCACGCTGCTGTTGAAGGGGAGTGCCGGACTTCTTCTTCCAATATTTCTTCAGGAGCCGCCGCCTTGGACGTCATCTGCCTGAGTCAGGGTACCCCTGGACTTTTATTGTTACAGAATCATCTTTTGCAAATAGTCCTTTCTAAAGGTGATAGAGTGTCAGCCTGACACAGCTGCAGTTTCACTTTGGTGCTATACTTGAATTTCACAAAGCAACCTCTGGGATATTGCACATTAGCACTGGACACTTTATACTGCAGCTTTGCACACGTTAGCACTAGCACTTTAGTAATCCTCCAGGAGTACGTCTTATATTATGGATGTCCGTCCGTCCACCTCAGCTACTGATGGAACCAAGGGATACACACATTTAAATATTAACAGACGGGAGCTGTTTGGATTTACCGATGAGGATGCCGACAGATTACGCTTTAAAGAGAAAGTGTCCTTCACGGACCAACAGATGAGCTTGGAGGACCTATATCATCAATTGTATAAATTAAAATGCAGAGAAATTGATTTCATGCTTCACGGCATCTCCCTCTCCGATTATCATAGGGATTGCATGATCCCCGGGGGGTTCAGGGTAAAGAACACCCGCCCCATCGGCAGATACAATCCAGAGTTCTGTAAGAAATGGATTGGAATTACCAACAAATGTAGTCTAGATCTTATGCTACTGGTAATTGAGGAGGCTGGCAGAGAATTGATGATCATCAAAGAGAAGATTGCCTCTTTTGAGGCGCTCCATGCGGTTGCTTTACAACATGATGAGGCCCATGACTGGTTGCAGAAACTACAATCCCAATGCGATACCTATCGCAGGGATCTGATTAAATTTAAAAAGAACAAAGTTAGCACAGTCCAGGAGGATTATGATACCAATAGGGTACATTGATGGCTGATGGGGGGTAGCTCCGATAGCCCCTATTCGGCACAGCCGAGGCCCAAGCAGGGCTGGCACAGGTGTAGGGAGAACAAGCAGAGGTCAGGAGCATCGTCCAACAGCGATAGTGAATTCGAAGTGGCCGACTCGGATGACGCCCAGGATAATCCATCAGTCCCTTTAGGGGCAGTAGCTGCTCCGACAATAAGAGGAAGAGGGCAACCACTCGTAGGGGCGGTAAGAACACGTAACTCATTCGATCGAGCAGTAAAAAACAAGACTTAGTCTACAATTTGTCCCAGAGCACCCTCACTTCAGTTGAACTGGACGTCTTTGGGAATGGACTTTCATTTGTCCCCACTAATCATCATAAGGAGCTGGATTGGAAAATAGATTTGTATCAATTCGCCAGAAAATTGCGAAGACAGAAATACTTCTCCATGCATCCCACTACAACTTCCACTTCTCCTGAAATCTTCCAGCCTTTCCTTAATAAAAGAAACAGTTACACGTTTGATCCACAGTCATCTAATTCCTCCATCAAGTCTTATATACGGTTGGTTGATGAGTCCATGAATAAATACACCAAGGTGACCAAACAGAAACATCATAACTTGTCTAAGCAGCAGTGGTTGGCGCTCAAGAATTTGGGGTCGTATTCTGACGTGGTCATCCGCCCCGCTGATAAGGGGGGCGGGATCGTCATATTGGACATGGCATATTACAGAACCGAGATTCTCACCCAATTATCGGACTCTAACACATATTGCCAGTTGGATTCAGAGCCATCCATGGAATACAAGCTAGAATTAGATGGGATCCTAGCTAATGCTAAAGCACAAGGCCTTATATCTGATAAAATCCACAAGGCACTCACACAGGACTTTCCTATTGTCCCCATTTTCTGTACAGTTCCCAAAATCCACAAGGACTTAAATAAACCACCTGGGCGTCCTATCATATCTGCACGCCAATCTTTATACCAACCCGTATCTCAATTTTTTAGACTGCATTTTACAGCCACTCGTTTTCAAGCAACCTAGATGTCTGAAGGACACCACCTCTTTTCTCTTACTTTTGGACTCAGTTGGAGAGATCCCCAATGGGACCATTCTGTGCACAATCAACATCTGTAGCTTGTACACTAGCATCCCCCACGAAGGGGGCTTGAATGCTATGAGGTCATTCTTATACGAGGAAGCTATGTTGGATGTAGACTTAGATCTGTTTATGACCTTGCTAGAATTGACATTAACTAGGAACTATTTCCTTTTCAACGGTAGATTCTACCAGCAGAAATCTGGATGTGCCATGGGAGTAACGTGGCACCATCCTATGCTAACATCTTCATGTTGAAGGAGGAGTTATCCATGTTTTTCCATGATCCTACGGTTATCCAGTCCATTGCACTTAACACCAGGTACATCGACGATATATTTATCCTCTGGACTGGAGGGTTTTGGCGCTTATGCGCCTATTGGATTCCATCAACGCTAGGCCTTCCCCCATAAGAATCACCTCCCAGTGGTCCTTGATGTCTATTAATTCTCTCGATGTTCTGGTGTCCATAAGCGCAGGGAAACTCCAGACCAATATCTATAGTAAGCCTACTGACAAAAACACAGTCACCACCCTCGCTCTCTGAAGCAGGGTCTACCAAGATCTCAAATGATAAGGGTGGCACGTATTTGCAATCAGTCAGATAAGATTGAGAGGGAGCTGGATAATATGGTCATCAAGTTCATAGAAAGGGGGTATGATAAGACAACCTTGGACCTCACCAAAGGGGAGGTGTTACAAGCACAATGGGATGTATTCCTGCGTCCCACGACAAGACCCTTAGATAACAGAATTCCATGGAACATGACCTTTGACACTTCCAGCCCCATTTTAAACAGAGCGAACAGAGCCTTGTGGCCCATAGTTTCCACTGACACCACTCTTCCATTTAAACATGCAGCCCCGATGATGTGTTATAGGAGAAGTCGTAACATCAAAGACATGGTGGTACACACAGATATCTCCAACATTTATAAACCTTCTAAGGGGACCTTTATGTCTAAGAAACCAGGCTGTTATTACTGCCTAGGCTGTACAACGTGCAGCCACATGATAACAGGGTCTTCCTTTACTTTACCTTCAACAGGAAGGAAGATTTCCATCAGGCATATAGTCTCCTGTACATCTACGCACATCATCTACCTTATCATTTGCCCATACAACCTTTGCTACATTGGGAAGACAATTAGGACTCTGCGGGAACACATGGCCCTCCATCGCTCTGCTATTAAGGCCGCCATCACAGGGTCTCCATCCGACCATCCAGTGGCCAGACATTTCCAGGAAGCGAAGCATACATTGGGAGATCTCAAACATATAATCATCGATCATGTCCCCAAATCAATATGGGGGGGTGATCGAGATGGTCAACTACTTCGTAAAGAGGCAACTTGGATATTCGGGCTCAACACGATCCACCCAGCTGGCCTTAATGAGAGGATCGCTTGGAGCACCTTTGGATGACTGTTTATGAGACGATTAGTTTAAGCTTGCTGCCAGTTAGCTAGGGTCCGCTCTTACCCTGTGCGGGATGAGCGGTCCATTGGCACGTGGGATTTGAATTCACTTTATTAACCACTCCTGTACCAGTATCATTGGTTCTGACGCTATATGTTTCTGTCCTCTGGCTAAGTCTGCTCTTAATGTATAGCCTGCCAGCTCCACACTGTCATTCTGTTGGCTCTATCTATGTTGGTACCAGCAGTATCTTTCACATGTTATATTGGTATGGGTCAGCCATATTTAAAGCAGTATAGATTACACCACGGGGTCTGGCGGCTCTGCATAGCGGGATATTTATTGTTATTGTCTTACACGTTACTGACTCACTGCAGTCTATTGCTAAAGTGCTTTTTCCTTTCTATTTGTTCACACAGTTCCCCTGCCTCCTGCCCGCGGGTCGAGCGTCAGGCATTGCTAGGCAATGGGCGGCCGGGCTCAGTATGGACGTCACCTTGCATCATCTCCTGGCGCCGCCCTGTGCCGGAAACAGAGGCTCGGGAGCGCACACACGGGTGATTAGGCGGGCTCTCTTTCTCCATTTAAGGGTGAGTATGGTTTCTTTCTTTTTGTTACTCTTACATCTTGATAAAGGGGTTAAATCCCTCGAAACGTCGATGGGTGTAATTTTTTGACCAATATACTGATATTACACCAGTCCCTGAGTGCCGCAGTCTTTTGTTCTTTCTATATATATATATATATATATATATACATATATATATATATATATATATATACACATACAGTGGGGAAAAAACATATTTGGACAGCCACTGATTGTGCAAGTTGACCCACTTAAAAAGGTGAGAGAGGTCTGTAATTTCCATCATAGGTACACTTCAACTGTGAGAAACAGAATCTGAAGGAAAAAAAACAGGAAATCACATTGTATGATCTTTAAACAATTTACTTGTATATTCTTGTGGAAAATAAATATTTGGACACCTACCAAGCAGCAAGATTTCTGGCTCTCACAGACCTGTTACTTCTTCTTTAAGAGGCTCTTCTATCCTCCACTCATTACCTGTATTAAAGGCACCTGTTTGAACTGGTTATCTGTATAAAAGACGCCTGTCTACACCCTCAAACAGTCAGACTGCTACCTTTCCACCATTGCCAAGACCAGAGAGCTGTCTAAAGACACCAGGGACAAAATTGTAGAGCTGCACAAAGCTGGGATGAGCTACTCAACAATAGGCAAGCAGCTTGGTGAGAAGAGATCAACTGTTGGCGCAATTATTTAAAAATGGAAGAAATACAAGATCACTGACAACCTCTCTCGACCTGGGGCTCCATGTAAGATCTCACCTCATGGGGTATCAATGATCTTGAGAATGGTGAGGAATCAGCCCAGAACTACACGGGGGGACTTGGTCAATGACCTCAAGAGAGCTGGGACCACAGTCACAAAGGCTACCATTAGTAACACACTACGTCGTCATGGATTGAAATCCTGCAGTGCCCGAAAAGGTCCCCCTGCTTAAGCCAGCCCATCTAATGTTTGCCAGTGACCATCTGGATGATCCAGAGGAGGATTGGGAGAATGTAATGTAGTTAGATGAGAGCAAAATTGAACTTTTTGGTATAAACTCCGCTCGCCGTATTTGGAGGGAGAAAAATGATGAATGGCATCCCAAGAACACCATACCCACTGTGAAGCATGGGGGTGGAAACATCATGCTTTGGGGCTGCTTTTCTGCAAAGGGGACAGGACGACTGATCCGTATTAAGGAGAGGAGGAATGGGGCCATGTATCGTGAGATTTTGGGCAAAAACCTCCTTCCCTCAGTAAGAGCATTGAAGATGGAACGTGGCTGGGTCTTCCAGCATGACAATGACCCCAAACACACCACCCGGGCAACTAAGGAGTGGCTCCGTAAGAAGCATTTGAAGGGCCTGGAGTGGCCTAGCCAGTCTCCAGACCTCAACCCAATAGAAAATCTGTGGATGGAGTTGAAAGTCCGTGTTGACCGGCAACAGCCCCAAAACATGACAGATCTAGAGATCTGCATGGAAGAGTGGGCCAAAATACCTGCTACAGTGTGTGCAAACCTGGTCAACTACATGAAACGTTTGACCTCTGTAATTGCCAACCGAGGTTATATTACAAAGTATTGAGTTAAACTTTTTGATTGTCCAAATATTTATTTTCCACAAGAATATACAAATAAATAATGTAAAAATCACACAATGTGATTTCCTGGTTTTATTTTTTTCAGATTCTGTCTCTCACAGTTGAAGTGTACCTATGATGGAAATTACAGACCTCTCTCATCTTTTTAAGTGGGTCAACTTGCACAATCGGTGGCTGTCCAAATACTTTTTTTCCCCACTGTCTGTATATATATATATATATATATATATACATATATATATATAAAAATACATATATATATATATATATTCTGCAGCCAGGGGTGAAGACCGAAGATTGTGGGCCCCATAGCAACATTTTGAAGGTTCCCAAGCCCTAGTGCTTCTAGTGAGACACCTCTCTCCACAGTAGTTCCTAATTTTATGCACCACAGTAGTGCCCTAGTTCATTTTATACTATGCAGTGCCCCCAGTTCATATTATGTTACTGCTGTTAGTACACATGCCACACACTGCCCTAGCTTCATATTATGTCACACAGTGCTTAGCAGGCAATTCCGGAAACCTGGCAGACAGTTTTATGACCTGGGTCCAGTTGAGTCAGACCTCAGAAGTTGACCCTTAAAGCTTTTGGGCCCCAAAGCAATGGCACCAACTGCACCCACTATAGCTATGCCTATGGCAGCAACCCTTTTTACTGTTGCATATCTCTTCCATTAGACTTAATGGTGTGTCATTATCATGTGCTTAAAACAATGGCGCTCATGCTGAGCTGCACTCAAGTTGACTGTAATTGCTCCCTCACAATGTGTATATGTGCTTGCACTTTGTGCAGAGTTGTACTTATTGTATGGGGCACCCATCCCCTAGCCGTGTGATTATTTTAGTGGTTCAGAACTGAAAAGGCCACATAGCAGGTACACACTTGTTCACCTGTTTGATGACCTGGAAAATGTGAACTGTTATGGGTACCTGAGAACCAGCGTTAAGAACCACTGGCTTAGGGGTCAATCCAATTAGGTGTGAGTTGGGTCCCGTGAGCTTTTCTCATGGTGAACTCACACTGTGAATTTCATTTGCAATCCAATTCTAAATTCACATTGCTTTTTCAGAGGAAATTTGTTGGGGGAAGGGGGTGTCGTGCAGCCCCTCGAGCAGGTGAGAAGGTGGGGAAAATATTTACAAAAAATATTGGTACATAGTACAATGCAGAACCACTGTCACACCCCTCCTAATGAATAATCCTGCACTTTGAGGGGTTTAAATACTGTAGCATAATTTTGCCAATAAAGACATGTCTGTCAGGGCCGACTGTTTTTGTGAATCCATTAACCCTGGACCAACCGAAGGTGTAGGTGCTAGAATATGGTAAAAGCAGGGAGGACGAAGAAAGTTCTGTTTCATATATTTATTATGGACAACAATTCCAATAATGAGTTAAATGATAAATATTAGTCACTGTATGTAAACTGACATACTGCAATGAATGGCATAATAAGCAGGAACAGTATTATAGATGCATTGTTGTATGAACATTGAAGAAATGTTCATACAACTGAGTTTAAGCAGGCTGGAGAATGAATAAAGAGTTGTCCAAATGAAGCAATGATTGGTGCCAAACTGTAAGGAGTGTTAACTGGAAATTGTAGACATAAATGAATAACTGTAGAGACTTGTACTGAAGCTTAAAGGTTAAACTGGAAATCTGTGATGAATTGTCCTTGAATGAAGCAACAATGAAGATACAATAATACTTGCAGGTTGAATATAACACTTGAAGCACTGTGAAGCTGCAGCAGACAATAATGGTGAAGAATGAATCCACTTGGTGTCACTTGGAGAGCGATTAACTGTCAGCACAGCAGGGAGCTGGTGGATCTCTTGCGGTGAAGGCTGCAGGCAGACCCCTGGGAGCGGAGGCTATATCAGGACCACTGGAACCACACAGGATATCACGGAGAGAGCACAGAGCTAAGGCATAGAGTAGAAACAACAAGGCACTGGCTCAGAGTAACATAATCCCAGCCTACTTAAAGGCAGCACAAGCACGGGATTGGCTAGCACTTACCCACAGGTGTGTCACAAGTGCTCACAGGTGCTCATTTGGTCTCCAACATGGCCGCCTCTTATACTGCAGACACACAGCGGTGCCTTCGGTCATTCGGTCCCCGCACTCCCGGCTCCCAGAACCTGCATCGCCTCTGCTGCAACCCACGTCATGTGCCCACATGGCCACACAGCACCGCGAGCAACCGCGCCGGCAACGGACGGACCCCTGAACCCCCAGTGGTGAGTGATCAGTTCGTGACAATGTCATTGTCAGGTGAATTTCTCTAAAAACGTGTATTTTATTGAATTAAGAGGGGGGTTTGAACTTGCAGATAAGAGCTAAAAGTATTTATTACAACTTTTAATAAACTTGTACAAAAACACTGAAAAATGACTACAGCGATATTTCTTTACCCCAAAATGCTTGAAAGACTTGAATTTGCAGAAAACACTTGCTTGCTATCATTTTTAGTTATTAATAAAAAGTCAAAAAAGTCATACATTGGACACCTTTTAAAAACCTCCAGTGCTTTACTTATGGCCACTAACAGCCTTCAGTATCTGGTCTATAGAGCTACACTAAAAAGTCAATAGGTTGGCCACTAATGATAGATATTCATTAGGTGGGCAGGGTCAAAAGGTTGAAAGGGTCAAAGCGTCGATATGACAATGGATGACACACATATGGTCGACACAAGTTTTTTTTTTTCAACTGTTTCATACTTTACCATTCACGTGGAATACGATTGGGAATAGTAACCTGTGCTGAACGCAGCAGTAGCAGAGTGAGACACCTTGTCCAAAGAATAGCGAGTGAAGTGAGCCATGCGAGGGGATGTCGTACATTAATGGGGCTTGTTTGTGGCAAAAAAGTGACAAAACACCCCAAAAAACAAACCTCAACCCTATTTGATCCTTAGTTTTTTGTAAGGATATTTATATGTCTATCCCAAGCATGTTTAAATTGCTCTACTGTCTTAGCCTCTACCACCTCTGATGAGAGGCTGTTCCACTTATCCATTACCCTTTCCGTGAAGTAATTTTTCCTTAAATTTTCCCTGAAGCCAGCTCCTTCCAGTTTCAGTGCATGTCCTCATGTACTAATACTTCTCTTCCTTTATCTTGTTAAAACCATTGATATATTTGAACGTTTCTATCATATTCCCCCTTTCTCTTCTCTGCTCTAAACTATGGGGCCCATTTATCATCGAATGACAAAACTTGCTGTGAATGATAAATGGTGCTCCAGCCAAACACACTGTAAATGCAGTTTAAATTCTCACCTTAGCCTAATCTCTTAAAATGTCTCCTCAAACATATTACTCCCCAGTGCAAACAAGGTGCAGAGGTGCATCCACAATGTATCTTTGGTATGCCTTCTTTACCCATCATCCTCTCATTGCACATTTCTCTTCTTGGCATAACCTTCCTTTGGTCACTCCCATTTCAATACATAAAGAGGTATCCAATTACCTGCTGTCATTTACCGCTGGTAATTGCATCGCCAGGGGCTATTCAATTAACCCCTATAAGCTGGCATGTGCCGTGGCTTCTCAGTTGTTTTGTTTCCGTCTGCAGCTGATATTACTGAACCTGTATGTTTTCGTGAGATATACATTTTTTTTTTTTACTGTAGATCTAATTGGATGACCTGTAAATAAAATATCAGTGAAACATCGGGAAAAATAGCAAAAAATGCATGTTTTTTCGCACCCAATGTTTTATTATGGCTAATTGCATACCCCACTAAGTGTATATCTTTCCTTAGTTAAAAAAAATTCCTGTGAAAAAAAAAATGTCTCCAGTACAATGAATGTCTCTTTCAACATGTCTCCTCATTCCAACCTTACTGTGCCACCTGTAGCAGCACAGAAGCATCAGTCACCAATGGCAGCATTAATATAGGTGTCTGAAATTTTCTGACTTACAGTAGCTGCTTGCAATTTTACCACCGCTAGCTTCAATTGTTTTCTGCTATCAGATGTGTCAAGTGTTCCCCACACCTCTAGATTGGGTATTTGGTTGGAAGGTTGACAGTGAAAAGGTTGACAGTCAATAGGTCCTCACTAGATGGACGACAGTGACTTAGGTCAACGGGTTTAAAAGTCAACATTCATATGTTTGAAACAAATAGGTTGACTGTTGGTTTTTCATGTTTTTAGGGTTAGATTTAGGGCTAGGGTTAGGATTAGGTCTCAGGTAGGAACTTGGAGGAGGGTTATGCTGAAGAATAGTACTGTCAGAGTTAGGCACTATGGGGAGGTTTAGGGTTAGGCTGCAGAAGGGGACTGTTAAAGTTAGGCACTAGGAGGTGGGTTAGGGTTAGGTTTAGGCTAAAATAACAAAAAATAATGTTTCAGCCTTTGTTTGTTGACCATTTCAATTTTGACCTTTTAATCCTGTCTACCTAAGTCACTGTCACCCTTTTGACTCTGCTGACTTTTTGTCTTAGTTGACATTTTGACCCTGTCGACCATCTGTTGCCGGCATATTGACTGTCAACCGTTACAGTGTCTATCTATCAATTAACTGTCAATCTATCAGTAAGGTCATGTCTTTGGATGTTATTTAATTCTATCTTGATTTCCACAGTGCATAGAGCTGCATAATATGTTGCAGCTTTATAAATAAAAGAAAACAAAAAAATTATGATGTCTATGACAGAGTTTGCCAACTCCGCCATTATAGTTCAGGAGGATATCCATGCATGAGCTCAGATGGTTAAGTCAAATTGTCTGAGGTGCTATTTAAGTCACCTATGCTCAAGCATGGCTATCCTTAAATCCGGGACTGTAACGGCAGAGTTTGGGAACCTCTGGTCTATGAGATATCTTTGCCCAAACTGATGACCCCAATGACAGACACTGATGACATCATCACCAGTACAGTTGTCTTCCACCTCTGAGGAAGAGGAAGAGTCTGCTTATAATGTGCCCGTTGTCCTGTGCACAATTTACTTGATCCATATTTCATAGATAACAGTTCTGTAAAGCACAAGAAAGTCATTGTGATCTAAATCAATGTATTTGTTAAAAAGCACTGATTGGCCCGAAACACAGTTTTTGGTTCTTGTATTTAGTGCCATTAGTTGTATGGGTTTAGGAAATGTTCTAGACTAACAAGTATTGAATTTGTTAAAATGCTCGAGGCAAGACATGGGCACGTATTTGTTGGGATCTGGAAGGGAATCAATGATTGCACACTGCCAAGAAAGGCCAACATAAGATCATTAGTCAGTAATACAGGAAGACAAGGAAATCAGAGTAAAAACAAAAATGTCACTATGTTCAGCACAACATCAGGTTACCAGTAATCGATGTAATAATGAAATTCAATAAACTGACTTAAAAATTTCTCTCAAAGAAGGAGAAAATCTTTTACAATAAAAAATTATAATAATGCTGATTTAGTAAAAAAAATAAACAACCACCCAATTCTGCCATTTATGGGCAGAAAAGGGTGGCTGATTTCCACATATGACCTATAGTGCGTGATCTGCTACAATATTGATTGAAAAGCAGGACCAGAAGCCTGAACTCCAGTCCTCAAGTACCAGCAACAGGCCATGTTTTGTGGATTTCTTTAATCATGCACAGGTGAGTTAATCTATTTTGCTGTGTCAATAATTACCTGCTTCCACAGATAGAAATCCTCAAAACATGAACTGTTGGGCATTTTGAGGGGTGAGGTTGAGAACCAATGTTCAAGGGTATTGTCTGAATGTATGTTTAGTATCACTTTAGGAATTATGTTTACAAAGTTATCGCACAAATTGTGGATATAAATACATAATGAATAATCATTAAATACAACCCCATTGCCCAATGTACAGTACAAGAAGATTCAGGGTCTTATTTGAAGGATTCGGTATGATATCCTGGTTGTTGTAATGTAGGCAGTCACATGACCGACTCCGGCATCCTGTCATTGAAGATCTCAATGTTGGAGGGGGTATTTTTACCCCACTCCTACCCTAACCCTAACCCTCTGGGGGTGGCAGCTAGGTCTAACCCTCGGCGGGTGGAGGCTCGGGATAACCCCCCTCAGTGCCTAACCCTCCACCCACTGGCTTTAATAATTACAGTGACCAAGACACTTGCCTTCAGGATGTTGGCTGTCGGTCTTCCAGCGCTGGTCTCCCGAGTGGTGTCAGGATTGTGTCGTCCGTCACATGACCACCGCCTTCCCGTCCATCGGGATGCTAAACCCATCCCCATTTGAAGGTATATTATTAATATATGTTTAATATAATATAGTTAGAGATAGTATAGAGTTGAGGCTTGACAGTGTTAACAGTAAATGCTTGATTGCCTAATTTGTATATAACAATGTAATCAAGTGTTATATTTATAGAAGACAATTTTGTGTATAAAGTTATTAATAAATGTGAAAGTTGTCTTTTTATTATAAGAGGCAATTGTCAATTAAGTGATTCAAATAAATATAGCCGCTGCAAACTTAATATAATAATGTCAAAATGCTACTGATTACAGTATATCAGCCTGGAGAGGCCAATATGCAATAAATCATAAGCAGTTAGTAGTCATCATAATCATCATTGCATTTATTCCTGCAGAGACACCCTCCTACCAAACATATCTGTGGATATGTTCACATCTACCAGACATACAGTACATGTTGAGTCAGTTGTACTTCAAGAACAGCATTTGCATTGAGTATTTACCAGACGACTATATCTGTTTATTTACGACCATAGTGCAGATATGCTGTTTGACAGTGTTCATGGCAAATGCTAAGGTTACATTTACAATATAATGATGCAATGAAGGGTCATAGGTGCAAAATAAAAGTGTCTGATAGTGTTACCAATATATGCAGTGGCGGTTTTAGGTGCTAGCAGGGTGGACAACAGGGTACTGCGGCCTGAGGGCAGAGCCACAGTCACCCTACCAGCACCATCAGAACCTGACCGCTGCCTGCAACCCACACCACACTGGCTGGCAAGCTCCCCAGTCCATCTCCCACTGGCGCACCCCCACACTGCATTGGGTGGCACTCCCACCCCTAGCCAGCTCCAGTATCCCACACTGTGCTGGGTGGTACTCCCCCCCCCCACCCCCCAGGTGCCTCCAGTTCCTGCCTTCCGCATCCCACACCGTGCTGGGTGGTACTCCCACACACACACACAGTCACACACACACACACACACACACACGCGCGGCAGTACGTCCAGCCCAATATGTATTACAAACGTTGCACATCTGTTGTTTACTCCTTTACAAATCAATAGTGAACATTCTTTACACAGTAGTAGAAATTTTAATTTTAAAAAGTAAAGCAAAAACATATGACTATGGTTTTATATACATACTCTATAGATGGGATAGCTAATAAAAGTAAAATAATCTGCATAGTTCAATATGCAAATGGCCAGATAGTGAGCTGATAGCCACCATCATCGGGTAACTGTGCACCAGCTCTACAGTATCTACAATAGGTAGGCCTAAGAGGTATATCTGGAATGCATCAAAATCTAAATATGTTGCATTTATTTTAAGATGACCTTACTGTACTCACCTCTCACTTGCTCATACCCACTTCAACTCTCCAGGTGCATAAGGACACAAGTCTACAATACACAGATACAGATAGAAACTAATTGTTAATGCACATGTAGAGATGGTAATGCTTAGATTATGTCTGGTAAACTCTTAATACAGTATGTGATTATCAAACACAAAACTGAAGAGGAAAAATGGTGGTATGAAAATGTCACATGCCCAATTTCCTATGACTGAAGGAGGTGGCCAAAGTGATTACATTCAACAAGTTTTATAGACAAACAATTAATAGATTTTATTTTGTAAAACGTGACTCTTAAAGTGAGAAAAACAGGGATAAGGGTATAGTTTTAGGGGCACACTTTGCGGAAGGGTGCACCACCATTTCTACTCTGCAAAACTCTTGGATTTTGAAACCTGAATGATGTTAATCATAAGTGACCAATAGGTTCTCAAATCTGCATCTGCATTTAGGCTAGTTAGTGCAAACAGAATTTCTGTGATTTCGTCCATCTATACTAGAAGCCCTGTGGAAGTACTCAGACAGTGCCTGAACATTCCAGCCAGCCCTTGGAACTGTCATCAGCTCATGTTATTGCTGACTGGCAGCAGCTTTGTTTCCCCTCCTCTGACCTCTAGCAGCAGTGTTTAGTGCAGAACTACAAACTGAATGCTATCAGTCTATTCTAGAATTTCTATTATTAGCTGACAGCATTCTTGTCCTGAATTGAACTTATGCAGGAGACAAAACAAAGCTTATATTAGCCAATAATAAAGGTGGCTGATAGACAACATGATTAATGAGCAGTACAGATGAGTAAACTTGGTCTAATATGAGTATGGAGCAGATTCAGAGGTGGACACAGTAGCACAGCCCACCAATATTTAAGGCCTCATTGTTAGCTAAAACATCTCACTTGAACACATGCAAATTACTGTTCTTAGGAAACCTCTCAATGTTAATGACAAACATACTGTAAATGTTTTGCTGAGAATCTTTGCTTATATTGTGGTATTCCCAGTTCTTAAAGTGATCCTAGAGATTTGGTGGAACTCAACCCCCCACCCATGCTTGGGAAAGAAAGGGATTGCGTGCGCCACAAAAAGGGGCATGGTCTCAAAAAGGGGCGTGGTCACCCAATAGTATCCCCAATTCAAATTATGCCGCACAGTGGGCCTAATTCTGAGTTGATCGCAGCAGCAATTTTGTTAGCAGTTGGGCAAAACCATGTGCACTGCAGGAGGGGCAGATATAACATGTGCAGAGAGAGTTAGATTTGGGTGGGATGTATTCAAAATGAAATTTAAATTGCAGTGTAAAAATAAAGCAGCCAGTATTTACCCTGCACAGAAACGAAATAACCCACCCAAATCTAACTCTCTCTGCAAATGTTATATCTGCCCCCTGCACTGCACATGGTTTTGCCCAATTGCTAACAAACTTGCTGCTGCAATCAACTCAGAATTACCCCCAAAAGCACAATCTTATTCATATTTCACCACATAGTAGTGTCCCTTATTCATGGTATGACACACATTAGTGCCCCTTATACACAAAGCCCACAGTAGTAGCTCCCCTAATGCACATAATGCCCACGGCAGTAGTGTCCCTTATGCAATACCCACAGTAGTAGTGCCCCTTATGTAGAGTCCATAATATTGGTGCCTCTTATTCAGTGCCCCAAGTAGTAGTGCCCCTTATGTCCCCAGGAGTGACGCCCCTTATTAAGTGCACCTATGCAATGTTCTCATTGGTATTGCCCCCAGTAGTAATGCCCCCATAGTTATGCCCCCTGTAGTTATGTCCCCAGTAGATATACCCCCATAGTTATGCCCGCTGTAGATATGCCCCCAGTAGTTATGCCCCCAGTTGGTGTGCCCCCAGTAGTAATGCCCCCATGGTTATGTCCCCAGTAGATGTGCCCCCTGTAGTTATGCCTGCTGTAGATATGCCCCCAGTTGGTGTGCCCCCAGTAGTTTTGCCCCCAGTTGGTGTGCCCACAGTAGTAATGCCCCCATAGTTATGTCCCCAGCAGATGTGCCCCCTGTAGTTATGCCTGCTGTATATATGCCTCCAGTAGATATGCCCCCAGTAGTAATGCCCCTGTAGTTATGTCCCCAGTAGATGTGCCCCCTGTAGTTATGCTCGCTGTAGATATGCCCCCAGTAGGTTTTTGCCCAGTAGTTATGCCCCCAGTTGGTGTGCCCCCAGTAGTAATGGCCCCGTAGTTATGTCCCCAGTAGATGTGCCCCCTGTAGTTATGCCCACTGTAGATATGCCCCCAGTAGTTATGCCCCCAGTAGTAATGCCCCCGTAGTTTTGTCCCCAGTAGATGTGCCCCCAGTAGTTATGTCCTGAGTAGGTTTGCCCCCAGTAGTTGTGCCCCAGTAGTAATGCTCCCAGTAGTTATGCCCCCAGTTGGTGTGCACCCAATAGTAATGCCCCCATAGTTATGGCCCAGGAGATGTGCCCCCTGTAGTTATACCCACTGTAGATATGCCCCCAGTAGGTTTTCCCTCAGTAGTTTTGCCCCCAGTTGTTGTGCCCTCAGTTTGTTTGCCACCCAGGAGATATACCCCCATTTCCCCCCTCTAGTAGCGCTGCTTACACACACACAAAAGATAAAGAAGAAAAAAACACAATACTCACCTGCCCCGCTCCTGCTTCCAGACTGCAGTCTCCGTCTGATGCTCACTCCCCGCAACTATAGGAGAGACGTCATGACGTCTCTCCCATCGCGCACAGCCACACACACTACCTGAGCAGGAAGCCGGTGCTCAGGAGTGAGCTACGGCTTCGGCAGCACTTAGGGGGAAAGAGCCGGCGCCTGCTACTAACACAGTCTCAGTGGGCCCCCGGCATTTCCCTAGGTTAGGTGAGCCGGATGAGGCGGAACTGCATTCCGTCTCCAAATGGAACTGGCAGAGCGCAGTTCCGCACCGTTCCGGTTCACTTTAACCTCTGGATTTTCCTGGTCATTATCTATTGACTACCCAAATTAGGTTTGTTCAACCATTGCTATGAAGACTTTAAACAAGATGTTTCCAAGAAGGGGTTGGGTGTGATATGTTGACATGCAGATGTTGACATTCAAGTATTTCTACAAGTAGACTAATGACATGTTTACATCCACAATGCGACACTGACATAATGTCAGCATTGTGATTGTTGATAGTCAGAATGCTGACAGTACTACTTAAACTGAAAACTAACCCTAATGCAGCCTAAGCCTAGCAGCATAACTGTAATAGTTGCCTAACCATAAACCTAACTTCACGTCTTGACATTGTTACTGTTAATATTTACAATGTTGACATTTTGTACATGACGACATTAGGTTAACATCGACGTGAGTTTTGACATGTTATCTGTTGACATTTAAATAAGTCGACATCCTGATTGTTGTCTTTCAGAACATGTTGACATTTAGATTGTTGGCATTTCAAATATTGACATGTTGACTAAAAACCCAAAGGCACCTAGTTATTTCAATTTCACTATCCCATTTTCTGTTGGCTTAATGTAAAGAATGCTCCTTGCAATGCCATTTAGTTCTCCTAAATACACTTCTTTTTCAGATCTCCTCTAATTACCTACAGTACCTGGCTTCAGTGTTGCTTGCATTTTTATAGACATGCCTGTTGAACAGGATACCCACATTGCTGAACGATAGGCCTCTTGGGCATGGCCCTACCTACAGTACCTCCTCTTGTCTCATACTCTTGAAAGGTTTTCTTCTAGTTGTATCTTCTTATGTTGTTGCTTTTCTTTACCTTGTGTTGTTTTTCTTCTGGTGCTATTGTTCCTCTTGCCCCTCACATATTTTTTTAACTACTTTATATTTTGTTTACTGTTGGCTAGTAGAGCATGCAAAAATGTTCCTTTCAGTGGGCATTCTATAAGAGTGTCCCAGGTGTTTCAATGTAAGTGGCTGCATTTCCAGATGCACAGGCATAGGAGGCCATGGTCAAATGGAGAAACTGTACCTGCCACAGAGCTGGAGCAAGTTTTGATGGTGTGACCGATGGTGGCATATAAGGATCCAAAATCGGTATTATAGCATGCTAAAAGTAGTCAACTCAGTCTGTGCACATTCAACTGAATGTATGCACATAAAGCAAGGAGTTTGTAATGGCATTTGCATAAACTCGCAGAGTGGTGACCATAAATCGATGCTGCTGTGTGTACTTTTGCATGTCTGGCTGAGAAGGTGTATTTGCCAAATTACTACAGCTGAGAAGAAATATGATACTGCCAATAAGGGGCTACTGGCCATCAAGTAAGTCTTTTTTGGAATAAAGACAACATATTGAGGGCTCTGTTCATCCAGTGACAGTTCTTACCTATCACAGAAATCTGCTAACAATCGTACCCTAGACAGGCCAGATGGAGATTTTGAAGCAGTGAAAAGAATGGAGAAGTGCGCCAGTGGAGCAACTTTACCACTGTCTCACTTCTCCACTCTTTTCACTGCTTCATACATCTCCTCCTTCAGTTTGTTATAATTTAATACTGAACTGGATCCAGAATTGGGAAAACCAATGCCCTCTAGAATGCTTTCTGAACCCTATCTGGAAGATTTACTCACTCTACTAAAAGAGGAGCATGATTGTGACACAGGGGGTAATTCAGAGTTGATTGCAGCAGCAAATTTGTCAGCAGTTGGGCAAAACCATGTGCACTACTGAGGGGGGGGGGCAGATATAACACGTGCAGAGAGAGTTAGATTTGGGTGTGTTTTTTTGTTTCTGTGCAGGGTAAATACTGGCTGCTTTATTTTTACACTGTAATTTAGATTTCAGTTTGAACACACCCCACCCAAATCTAACTGTCTCTGCACATGTTGTATCTGCCCCACCCTCAATGCACATGGTTTTGCCCAACTGCTAACAAATTTGCTGCTGCGATCAACTCTGTATTAGGCCCACTGTTCTAAAACATCATTATATCGATGTTAGTGTAATTGGTGTTGAACTTAACTTTATCGCTGTAATGTACCTGAGTTAGCATGTGCAGAAGTATTAAAATTAGTACATGACTACAAGCCTGCTGGATAGTTTTGAAGTATGTAAAATACAAGAATTGTTAGCAAGTTATCTTAATCATTTGTCTTATTTCCACCCAAATGGACCAGCAAAGCAAAGTAATAAATCTATAGAACAATAGGTCTGATGTTTCACCATCAAAATTGTTGGATTAACATCTTATTTAATTTCTGAAAGTCATTTTGTTGCAAATTTAGGACCCCAAACAATGCTAATTCCAAATTTCACAATTTCCACACCAATACAAGCTGGAAACACAAGTGAGGCTAATTGAGACTCTGACAGACATTCAGTAAATTATAAACAAGCCGAAGATAGACATGGTAAAGCTATACCCAGTATTCAGGTTGTAGACAAAGGGGTATATTGATGAAATTTCTTTGATTTCAGCCATTTTAAATTGATCAAAAGCAATCTAAACTGATGTTGTGTTTCAGGGGGTAAAACACATATTTACTAAAATTTTAAATATTTACTAAAATTTAAAAATTTATATTAAAAAAATGTCTGTTAGTAAATGTGTATTTTAACGCCTGAAACGCATCAATTTGGATCGATTTTCATCGATTTAAAATCAGTTACAATCACAATTTAGTAAACATACCCCAAAGTCTGTCTCTCCACTAAATGCTTCAAACTACCAATACCTTCTCTCAAGCTGTATCAAAAATATATTTTATTTTGGATTTCTTTTCAAATTCAAAAAAGTTGTGTCATGCACACAGTTTCTAGTCTCTATGTAAAAACATCCAGTTTTTCATGATTCACTGCTTAAACATTTCACAAGAACCCCTTTCCAGAACAATTTGACTCCCCCCCTCCACCATCACTAGTCAATTTTGAATGAGCTGAATATTTTATAGAAACCCCCTCACAAAAAATTGATAAAATTTACATTAAATGTAAAGTATACTGCTCAGAAGAAAATTATTGTAAGCATGTAGAAAACATTTAAGCATTTATATTAACTAGATATTTACACCGAAAATACCCCAACAAACCATCTCCTGAATCATCCAGGGAATGCTTTGGACAGTGTGGATCACTGTCATGATTTATTTCAGCTGTTGGAAAAGGCGTTTTGATGTATGTCCAGCAGAGACTACCCAGTAGAAGAAGGACCAGTGCTATAACCAGGGCTGTGCAAGTTGCTACTGCCTAGGGCACAAAGCTGAGGGGACAACACCATTGCTGCCCTGTATTTGGCTTGCAGTGCCTGGAATAGCACGTTCCAGTCAGTAGATCCATTGGAGAGCCATCCACACGTCCTTAGTTTAGAAACAAGCGCTAAAGTGCTGGTTTTATGAGCTTGGTGAGACCAGAATAAGACAGAGGGGTGTGTCCAAACTCAAATATAAATATATTGTAAATATAAAGCTGTCCAGTATTTGTGGATTATATGCAAAAGTGGTTAGTATTTATCATGCATTCAAAATATATATATTTGCACCTTTTGCATTGAAACATGGTTTGTTCCAAATACAAAGAAACTTGCTTATTGTCTGCTTTGTTCCCAAGTCAGAATCAGCCCCATAGTGCATAGAATAGTTGTATGAGAAGTGAGTGGGCATTAGTGTGAAATGCAACAGACCTGTCCAGTAGTATTAGAAGGTATTACTTACCTTTAGATTTAGTAGTGAAAAAAACATATTGACCTCCTTCGTCTGTGTTGTCTAATTGGAGTGTTGAAAGCCTATCTCAAGAGAGCAAAAATGTTTTGTGGTGTCAGGACAGGTGTCTATTCAAGTTTCTCTAGGAGGGACATAGAAGCTGAGAAAAAGAGGACAGAAATTGGAGATAAGTGAGTGGTACAGAATTTGTTATTTTTATGATGTGAATAATTGCACGCTGAAATAGTGATGGAAAGATGCCTGTGGAGAAGGAGCTATAATAGGTGCTAATTAAGGCTGGTAAAAGACAGCAATAAACAGATTTGTTAGAGGACACGGAACAGTACGAGGAGCAAAACAAGCGTGAAATATGTGAGTTACGATGTGTACACATTGGGGGTAATTCCAAGTTGATCGCAGCAGGATTTTTGATAGCAATTGGGCAAAACCATGTACACTGCAGGGGAGGCAGATATAACATGTGCAGAAAAAGTTAGATTTGGGTGGGTTATTTTATTTCTGTGCAGGGTAAATACTGGCTGCTTTATTTTTACACTGCAATTTAGATTGCAGATTGAACTCACCACACCCAAATCTAACTCTCTCTGCACATGTTATATCTGCCTCCCCTGCAGTGCACATGGTTTTGCCCAATTGCTATCAAAAATCCTGCTGCGATCAACTCGGAATTACCCCCCTTAGGCGATATTTTACACAGTATCGCTCATTTTCACCCTTCTGAGCAATATTGTTTGTAATATCGCCCAGTGTGTACGCTACGAACAATGAACGATGCGAGCTCCCGCGGGTCGTTAATGAGGTGTTCTATTGTCTGTACATGCAGGTCAATCTGACGATATCGTCAGAACCTGCATGTATGGGCTAGCGGTGGGGTGACGATAACGTTAGCGATATTGTTCAATGTGTATGCACTATATCGGCCAGGAGCTGTCTGGGAGTCAAGGGAAAACACTAGGCAATATCACTCATGGGGGTAAATTTACTAAGATGGGAGTTCTATTTAATATGGGATGTTGCCCATAGCAGCCAATCAGATTGTACTTCTCATTTATCTAGCACCTTCTAGATGATAATATCTGGAATCTGATTGGTTGCTATGGGCAACATCCCATCTTAAATAGAACTCCCATCTTAGTAAATTTACCCTATGGAGTGTATCGCATAGTGTGTATGCACATTTAGTATAAGAGGATGCATGAAAGTTAGTGCTATAATGTTTACAAATATAAATGTAACATTTTAATAGATTAGAGGAATTGAATACATTGAAATAACGCTGTTTTTCTCTCCATAAGACCATGATTACAGCACTGAGCCTCCTTTTGTCTGGGATGACTGATGGAACATTAGCTACCATTTGATTTAGCCCATGTGAATATTTTCTATTTTGTCACAGTATTTCTGAAACATATTAATAGTTCTTTTATATAAGGAGACTGGTATTTTAGTTCTGTGGCCCTTAAAAAGCATCCCTGAAAATATCAGCACTAATAATCTCCAGCAAGACTAACGGATTCATCTCATCACTTTAATGAAGTGCGTGGGATGGACTGTAGACATGTGTGACATAAGTGTCGTCTACACCAGAATGTTTGTATCCATCTCTCCTGAGCAGCATTCCGAATTAAATTAAATCTAGCGTATCGGCCAACACAACCTTTTCAGCTCATAAAAATCTTAGTACACTCTCATTGCCATTAAAATTGCCTCTCGTCTAATCTCAACAGGCCAATGTGTGCTTTATTTTACAGTAAGTTTTTCCAGAGGCCTTATTGATGATATAATCAGGATGGCTGCTGCTGTCCACCCTGTGTCATGCTGTAGCATTGGGGTAACAGCTGCAAATTTCCCATCATCAGTACAGGATTCTTTTTTTCCATTTTGCTGAATATTTCTATTCACCCTGCAGTAATGTCCCTTTATATTGTCATTGTAGATGTTTGTTACTATCTACCACCTTTTCTATTTTACAATCACAGGGCCTGATATCGAGGTGGATGCAGTTGCAATCATTATTGCGATTTTTAATGGATTTGCGGCTGGGGTAATATGCAACCCTTCCCCTTGTGTGCATGTGTGCGCCGGTATGTGAAAGCCCTGGAGTGCCCACTTTCAATAGACATGGCAGTTGTAAATATTTCACCATCAGCGCATCATCACTCTCACCACTGACTGGTGCAGCCTATGACAGGTGCAGTGTCTATGGTGCATATTTATTACCATAATTTTACTAAAATAATGTGAAAAAGGGTGTTTACACACAGGGGCGTTGCTAGAGAGGAGGAGGCCCAAGTGCAGGGTCCAGCTGGGCCCCCTTCTCTCTAGCCGGCAGCGCTGTGTAGACTCTGGGCACTAGGTTCCCAAGGGGACCCTAGCACAGTCCCAGAGTCTACAGCACATGCGCAGATCTCTGGGAAATGGAGCGGTGGCCATTTTCCCAGTGATTTACCTACTGCGCACGCGCGAAACACCAGGAAAATGGTGCCGCAACATTTTCCCATTGATTCTGGCAGCGCTGCTGCTGCACCGCTGGACTCCGGAGGGTAAGTATTTCTATTAATGGGTGCAGGGTGTGCGGTGTGGGCCCCCCATGACCCCTGGATGCCTGTGTGCACCACACACACTGCCCCCATTATAAATACTCCAGTGTTTACACACCCTTTTCACATCATTTTAGTGTCACCTGACTCTACTAAAGGACTTTTGGAGCAACTTTCTTGAAAAATTGCTCCAAACCCTTTAATTCACTTTTTTTTTTGTTATCCAGATCGTATTCCCCATGCTTATAATGGGAAATGCGATCTGACAAAATTTACTAAAAAAAAAAAATAGTAAAAATACACCGCAGTGAGCCCTGTGATATTAATGCCAGCTTCAGATGATTGCCGATGCTGGTCATGGGTGGTGCAGGAGTACCGGGGGAGGGTTGACAACTGCTGATGCTGCTGTACAACAGCCCCGGCCTCTGTCACCGTGCACTAGCTCTGCTTACTGAACATGTGCCAGAAAAGCAGACAGACGACATGCACGGATGTCAGGGGGAAAAAACCTTCATTTGTCAGCGCTGCTTGGACAACATAACTGAAAATTAGTGTCGCTGAATAGGGCCATAAATATTAAAATATCTATTTTCGTGCTATACTATCATTGCAATAACAAATATTTCAAACGCAGTGTTCATCATTGTTTTTTTCTGCGTATTATTCTTATTTAGAATAAAAACTCAACAGTTCATCTGAAAATCTGGTAATGTAGAATCAGGCCTACAGTACTTCATAGTAAATAGGTGATAATGTCTTTACAAGTATATTATCAAAAAAGTCATACAGTAGGTTCAAAATAATGCTTCCTGTTTATCAACAATTTTTAACTAAAAATAAATAATTATTACTTATCAATAAACAAAACTCAATTTTGAGGCAATGCATAATAGACTATTCTCGTGCCTGCTGCCTGTTAATGTTAATGTAAAATTGGCACAATGCCAATATCCTAATAGACCCTAAATCCTAAAGTAATTTTATTATCTTGGATTTCTGACTGGAAACTCTAAATATCACAAATCACCGAAAAAGCTAAAACTGTATCACATTTACAAAGATTGGAGCTATATTACAAATGACAGTACTTACTGTACTTTACCCAGAATTCAAAGTTTTTGTAAAAAAAAGTACAACATATGTATCCTATCGCAGGGGCGTTTTAACAGAGGAGGGGGCCCCTGTGCAGACTCCAAGTGGGCCCTTATATTCTGCACAGCGCAGTAGTCTCCGGCATCATTACGGTGTCTACTGTGCATGTGCAGGACTCTGGTAACATGGCGTCCGTCATGTTTCGGAGACCAAGATAGCTACTGTACATGTGCAGCGTCCATTTTGGCTATAATGCCTGATGCTGGACTCCGGAGAGGCAAGTATTAAAACATAGCTGCAATGTGTGTGGTGTGGGCGCCCTCTGGACCCAGGGTTTCCGTGTGCACCGCACTCATTGCACCCATTATAGAAACACCAATGTCCTATTGTAGTGTCATTATCAGATGCCTTAATATTTATGATTATTGAACTTTTTAATGTATTTTATTTGTTTGGTAAATTTCTTAATCAATATTAGAGATTTGCGGTGAACACTTTTCGGGTTTTGTGTTTTGGTTTTGGATCTGGATCTCCGTTCGTGTTTTGGATCTGGATTGGTTTTGCCAAAACCACCCTTTCGGGTTTTGGTTTTGGATCTGGATTTTTTTGAAAAACACAAAAAACAGCTAAAATCACACAATTTGGGGGTATTTTTGATCCTACTGTATTATTAACCTCAATAACATTCATTTCCACTCATTTCCAGTCTATTCTGAACACCCCATACCTCACAATATTGTTTTTAGGCCTAAAGGTGGCACGTAGGTAGTTGGATGACTAAGCTATGTGACACAAGTGGGCGGAACAAACACCTGGCCCATCTAGGAGTAGCACTGCAGTGGCAGACAAGTTGGCAGTTATAAAAAATAGGCCCCAAAGAGCACATAATGCAAAGAAAAAAAAGAGGCGCAAGATGGATTTGTCCTAGGTCCCTCACACCACCCCTAATGTTGTTTAAATAGGACATGTACAGTTTAATAAACCCATCATTTCAGCAACAGGTGATCCCCCTGGAAAAATCTCGCCAAGTTCTCCGAATCATAGCTAGCTACAAACATACCATCACCTTCTTTGATGACTTTTCACATTATGAGAAGAGGCAAGAGGAAGAGGACAGTGTCAAGACGGTTGTTAAAAATTAGAGAGGCACACGCAATCAGGAACAACACACAAGCTTTCACCTCCACTCCTATATTTGTGTGGAAAGGAAAGCTGTTCAACCATGCAAATATATAATTACGATATTACTGGACAAACTGAAAAACTCGGGGCCAAAGCCAATTAATTTGTACCCGCTTCTCCATTTTCAGGGATTACGATAATCTCAGATTTAATGCTGGGATGCAAATAAACTGGTGTATACCACAGGATCATGATTGGATATTTCCCCCTCCACGGAATCTGGAGATTTATTTTGTGAAAATCTCGTGGGTTTCTTTTTTTCCATTTTTTTATTGCATTTTTATTTACATAATTTGTGGCAGATGCCTTATTTTTGTTTTCCACAGCTCCCAGTTACATGCATGTGAGCATAACTATTTGTCTTGTTTATTTATCCATATTTTATTTTTAAATAAAGTAGCCCCTTAGATGTTTTAGCAGACCCTCCTGAGCCCCCACAGACGCCCTGTATGGGGCAAGTTGAGTCTGGGTAGGTTCGGTACAGTACTAAGCAGGACTGTACAGTAAATTTTTTGTTATTGATCCCCTACCCTAGTGGAGCTTACCACTCTACAGCCGAAAATCATTTCATACTATAAGTAGGACTGTGGGAGGAAGCAATGCTAACCTCTGTGCCCACAGTATGCCTCAGCCTGGCAAGCCAGACATCTTCCTGGCTGTAAACCACCATGAGACTCTATACTGGGGTTATTCAGTAACTGTCTGTACCTCACATGAGCTCCTGGCCCATCTAGTGCTGCAGTTCAAGGAAAGCTGATGTAATGCAAGATCACTGAAGCTCTGTTCTTCTAACACTGCGATGTCTTGCGATAACCCTACGCAGCCCTTAGGAAAATAACCCTGTACAACAAATGCGCATCTTGTAAATAAATAATCCCAAAATGTGGAACATTAAATATCAATCAAAATTAAGGTTGACTAATTGGAGTCATTCATTTGAGTGAGTCCCTAACATGAAATTATTGAGAAGAACCTCTCTCTAATGCTCCGGCAGAAAATCTCTCTTTTAACCTCTCCGGCAGTTGTGCTGGATTATGATTATGTCTCTTCTGAGTCACACTGACTTTGGCCACAAATGTGGTCTCATTGGAAAACACTTCATCAAAATTGCAGTTTCCATTTCCACCTTTGCGGCAATATGTTTTCACAAATCTGTTTGTGATGTTGAAGCTTGTTTCATATTCTGCTCTAGGCTTTAATTTAAACCTAGGTTCAAGTACAGCAGCACCCATGGAATTATATGGCACAACAGACAGGCAACAGCACCCCTGGACTTAAATGGCAGTGGGGCAGCACCCCTGGACTGATAGGTTAGAGGGGCAGCACCCCATATAGGGCAGCACCCCTGGAATGATGTGGCAAATAAAAGACGTGCAAGATGGAATTGTCCTTGGGCCCTCCCGCCCACCCTTATGTTGTATAACAGGACATGTACACTTTAACAAACCAATCATTTCAGCTACAGGATCTGACACATGACTGTGGCTGAAATGATTGCATTTTTTGGGCCCCCATAAAAAAAAAAGCAATTAATCTCTCCTTGCACAAACTGGCACTACAGACGCACAATGTCTTCCTCATCCTCAGATCCCCCCCTTCAGTGCTTACATGCTCATCCTCACAGAGAAATAATATTCAAACAAACCACATCATTTAGGTGTCAGTGGACTGCTTATGCTATTACCCAAAGTTTCTGAACTTGATAATGACTTATGATGAATGCGCTGCAGGTGACGTATAAGGGAGGATGTTCCTAGGTGGTTAACATCCTTACCCCTACTTTTTATGGATTGACAAAGGCAACAGATGGCTTGACACCTGATTTGTTGAGAAATAATTCCACACCGAAGAGATGGCTTTTTTTTTATTTTGCCCATGCATGACAATGGGCTTTTTCATCCCATGGCAACAACTGTCTCCACTGGTGCCTTATTCAAGCAAACCACATCACCATCAGAATCCTCATCATCAACTTCTTCCTCAGCGCCAGCTACACCAATATCCTCCTCATCCCACTGTACTTCTACAGGGACATCCTCAATCTCAATATCAGCAACTGGACTGGCAGTGCTCCTCTCAGCACTTGCAGTGGGAGTGCAAATGGTGGTAGGAGCCTCCTCTTCCCATACAGTCTTGGGAAGGTCAGACCTAGAGATCGCAACTGTGGACACACTTGGACTCTCCTTGGGGATTTGTGATATTTCTGAACGCAGTTGTTTTTTTTTTCCTGTGCTTTAACAAGCTTTATTTTTAAAAATTTTCAAGAGGGAGGGCTTCCATCTTCATGAGAAGCTGAACCACCAGTCATGAACATAGGCCAAGGCCTTAGCCTTCCCTTGCCACTTCGTGTCATGAATGGCATATTGCCAAATTTACATTTCTTACCAGATAATCTTTTTTGGGGGTTCTTAATTTTTGCTTCTTGGATTTTTCATGCCCTCTATGACATTGGGCATTAGCTTTAGCAGACGATGTTGATGGAATTGCATCGTCAATGTCATGACTGATGGCAGCAGCAGCTTCAGAACTAGGAACTGGAAGTGGTTCATACAACCTCCTCCCTGCATTTTTGATGCGATTGCATCTGAAATGACCTTCGCAACCATTGGTTGAGATATTCATCCGCAACAGGAGGCTGAGTGAGGCTAAGCTTTCTCAGTCTTGCCATCACATCTCGCAACACAGTCCTTGGTCTCACCACTCCCGGAAAACAGGGGTGATATGACATTTTTTATCAAACACCTGCTGCACCCACCCACGCCTTTCAATAAGGCAGAGGCATTTGCATTCTTGTGCTGAGATCGCAAGACCCGTTCTGCACATGCGCAGAATGGGTCCTGAGCGTGCACAGGACCCGACAATCGGGATAAATGCGGACTAGCCCTGTGCTGGGCATCCCCCTGCATGTCAGAGTGCCTGACCGTAATGACCCCCATTGCCTCTTCTTTTGAGAGGTGTACGGAGAAGGACCATTTCACTATTGTCTGATGTGATCACTAGTAGTGGCTCTTGTTGTTGCTTTTTTCACACTACCACACATCGTCAACTGACTCACCCACCTTGCTCACTAGCTTATCCCACCATTTGCCCATCAACCACTGTTTGGACACTTCACCATGGCAGATGACATGTATGCCTTCATGTACTTAGAGCTTGCACATCTGTGATGTTCTGCAATGTGCATTGCTATTATATTAGGAGATATAAAAAAAGGCTGTGAGCCGTGAGATAAGAGGAGGGCTGTGCTAAGAATAAAAGAGTGAGAGAGAAGAGCAAAGGGAGAGACAGAAAAGAAGGGAAGAGAGAAATGAAAAGATAAAGAGAATAATGGGGAAGAGAGAAGATAAATAGCAAGAAAAGAGAGGAAAATGGCAAGAGGGAAATGGAAGTAAGAGACCCAGTGGGCAGAGCAGTGGACAGAGTGGGGGAGGGGTGAGACAGAATTTGGGTGTAGGTGTGGTTGAGCAGCAGAGCAGTGGACAGACAGGAGATGGGGTGGGACAGAGCTGGATGGGGCAGAGCAGCAGGCAGAATATGGTGATGCAGCAGATTCTGGGTCCCTTTAATAGTATATAGTTATATTAGGGAATCACGCACGTGTCAGACCTAACATGTACACCCACTAATTTGAATGTAACTGTTCTGCTAAAAAAAAAACAATCTAACTGAAAAGTCCACTTACTGTATCATCGGAGAGGGTGGTCTTCAGTATGCCGGCTGTCGGGATCCGGGCGCACAGTATACCGGTGCCGGAATCCCAACAGCCGGCATACCGACACTTATTTTCCCTTGTGGGGGTCCACGACCCCCCTGGAGGGAGAATAAAATAGCGTGGCGCGGGTAGCGCACCACCATGCCCCTCAGCGTGGCGAGTGCAGCGAGCCCGCAAGGGGCTCATTTGCGCTTGCCACACTGTCGGTATGCCGGCGGTCGGGCTCCCAGCACCGGTATGCTGGTAGCCGGGAGCCCGACCGCCGGCATACCATACTACACCCATCGGAGACCTGCTGAAGAAACCAACTTACTGAATGATGCTACCAACCAGCAGTTGGGTTCTTTGTGGTATGGAGTAAAGGGGAGTGGCTGCAGTGTTGGAGTGAGTGGTTTCAGAATGGTGCCCCAGATAATGTGGTGGAGATAGGGGCGAATGGTGACAGAGGCCCGTAAATAGTTTATAAAATAAGTGCCACAAATATCAAACATGATATAAATAATACCACAGAATTTTGAAGGCAATTAAAAATATGCATCATAAAATATAATTACCAATCCTTAAGTCATTTTTGGGGGAAATTATGGTATCCCCATTTTTCTGGGAATTCCCCTTAGATCTATCTTCCCAGATGCCACCTTTCCTTGCAGACACCTGTTATCTGGTGATCAAAGTATCCGCAACCATTAGATTTTATATGAACGATCAAATGGGATTTCATTATATATTTGTTATACAATTAATTCAATGAATACTGTATATCTTTATTTAATAGCTTTGGACAATGCAAATAAGGCAAATGGAGGAAGGTTTGCACAGGAGATATTATTTTTTCTTATTTTACTTTAAGACCATATGGCGTTTTTGCATAATTTATTCTCACTTTGTAAAATCCATTGACTATCTAACCCTGTACTATCTTCTGTTATTTGATTCTGCTCTGGGTAGAATAACTCCAGAACAGCCAGTAATTCATCCCATTTTAAAGATGGTCCTGGAAATCTTATTAATGTGCATACACATGGGGAGATCCTTGCTATGCCCGATTTTGACTATGCGATTTCCCTTGAACTCCCCGAGAGCCAAGATAGCACAGATTTTGACTATCTGTACTTCCAATTTTGTCTATGTATGATTTTGACTAAGTGCCAATTTTGACTATACTTTGAACTAGATAGTACACTAGATTTCAAGATTGACTTGGCCGCACAGTCTACTAGCCTTGTGATACCGACCCCACAGGAGTGCGCATCGGGATATAATCAGTATCGCAGTTTTGCTGTGGATCCTGCGGCGCTTTTCAGTCGCACTGCTGATCGGTGAATGATTGACAGGAAAGGGGCGTTTCTGGGTGGTAACTGAGCGTTTTCCGGGAGTGTGCTAAAAAACGCAGGCGTGTCAGGGAAAAACGCGTGAGTGTCTGTAGAAACGGGGAAGTTGCTGGCCGAACGCAGGGCGTGTTTGTGATGTCAAACCAGGAACTAAACGGACTGAGCTGATCGCAATCTGTGAGTGGGTCTGGAGCTACTCGGAAACTGCTTGAAAATATTTATTAGCAGTTCTGATACTCTTTCGTTCGCTATTCTGCTAAGCTAAAATACAGTCCCAGAGGGCGGCGGCCTAGTGTTTACAATGCTGCTAAAAGCAGCTAGCGAGCGAGCAACTCGGAATGAGAGCCCATGTATACACACCTTAGAGGTGTGTGAACAGTTGATAAATAAACCATACTCTATAGCTTGGGTCTTCAAACTGTGGCCCTCCAGCTGATGTGGAACTATCCATCCCAGCATGCCCTTCCTCAGTTTTAGCATGCCTTAATAGCAAAACTGTGGCAGGACATGCTGGGATGTGTAGTTCCACAGCAGCTGGAGGGCCACAGTTTGAAGACCCATGCTCTATAGGAAATCATTTTATTAAGTGATTCTTTAATGAGTTTAATTTAGTTGATCATTTTGACTTACTGGAAATGGGTCACTAATTAAGCACCTCGCAGCAAGTTTCAGATTCATCTTCATGTCTGGTTGAATGGATTTGACCACCTCTTATTGCTACAATAAAAAGTGTTGGATTATAGGGACTAGGGGGAGATGTACTAATCAGTGAAAACAGTGAAGAAGTAAGCCAGTGGAGAAGTTGCCCATGGCAACCAATCAGCATTGACGTAACATTTATAATTTGCATACTATAAAAGTATACAGAGCAGCTGATTGGTTGCCATGGGCAACTTCTCCACTGTTTCACCTTTCTACTCTTATCACTGCTTAGCACATCTCCCCCTAAGGGGTAAATTCACTAAAGGTTCTAAAAATGAAAAGTGCTAATGTTGCCCATAGCAACCAATCAGATGCTGTCTATCATTTCTTTATTACATCCTAGAAAATTATAAACAGACTCTGATTGGTTGCTATGCTCAACATCACCCCTTTTCATTTTTAGAACCTTTAGTAAATTTACTAGAGATGAGCGCCTGAAATTTTTCGGGTTTTGTGTTTTGGTTTTGGGTTCGGTTCCGCGGCCGTGTTTTGGGTTCGAACGCGTTTTGGCAAAACCTCACCGAATTATTTTTGTCGGATTCGGGTGTGTTTTGGATTCGGGTGTTTTTTTCAAAAAACCCTAAAAAACAGCTTAAATCATAGAATTTGGGGGTAATTTTGATCCCAAAGTATTATTAACCTCAAAAAACATAATTTACACTCATTTTCAGCCTATTCTGAACACATCACACCTCACAATATTATTTTTAGTCCTAAAATTTGCACCGAGGTCGCTGTGTGAGTAAGATAAGCGACCCTAGTGGCCGACACAAACACCGGGCCCATCTAGGAGTGGCACTGCAGTGTCACGCAGGATGTCCCTTCCAAAAAACCCTCCCCAAACAGCACATGACGCAAAGAAAAAAAGAGGCGCAATGAGGTAGCTGTGTGAGTAAGATTAGCGACCCTAGTGGCCGACACAAACACCGGGCCCATCTAGGAGTGGCACTGCAGTGTCACGCAGGATGGCCCTTCCAAAAAACCCTCCCCAAACAGCACATGACGCAAAGAAAAAAAGAGGCGCAATGAGGTAGCTGTGTGAGTAAGATTAGCGACCCTAGTGGCCGACACAAACACCGGGCCCATCTAGGAGTGGCACTGCAGTGTCACGCAGGATGGCCCTTCCAAAAAACCCTCCCCAAACAGCACATGACGCAAAGAAAAAAAGAGGCGCAATGAGGTAGCTGACTGTGTGAGTAAGATTAGCGACCCTAGTGGCCGACACAAACACCGGGCACATCTAGGAGTGGCACTGCAGTGTCACGCAGGATGTCCCTTCCAAAAAACCCTCCCCAAACAGCACATGACGCAAAGAAAAAAAGAGGCGCAATGAGGTAGCTGTGTGAGTAAGATTAGCGACCCTAGTGGCCGACACAAACACCGGGCCCATCTAGGAGTGGCACTGCAGTGTCACGCAGGATGTCCCTTCCAAAAAACCCTCCCCAATCAGCACATGATGCAAAGAAAAAGAAAAGAAAAAAGAGGTGCAAGATGGAATTATCCTTGGGCCCTCCCACCCACCCTTATGTTGTATAAACAAAACAGGACATGCACACTTTAACCAACCCATCATTTCAGTGACAGGGTCTGCCACACGACTGTGACTGATATGACGGGTTGGTTTGGACCCCCCCCAAAAAAGAAGCAATTAATCTCTCCTTGCACAAACTGGCTCTACAGAGGCAAGATGTCCACCTCATCTTCACCCTCCGATATATCACCGTGTACATCCCCCTCCTCACAGATTATCAATTCGTCCCCACTGGAATCCACCATCTCAGCTCCCTGTGTACTTTGTGGAGGCAATTGCTGCTGGTCAATGTCTCCGCGGAGGAATTGATTATAATTCATTTTAATGAACATCATCTTCTCCACATTTTCTGGATGTAACCTCGTACGCCGATTGCTGACAAGGTGAGCGGCGGCACTAAACACTCTTTCGGAGTACACACTTGTGGGAGGGCAACTTAGGTAGAATAAAGCCAGTTTGTGCAAGGGCCTCCAAATTGCCTCTTTTTCCTGCCAGTATAAGTACGGACTGTGTGACGTGCCTACTTGGATGCGGTCACTCATATAATCCTCCACCATTCTATCAATGTTGAGAGAATCATATGCAGTGACAGTAGACGACATGTCCGTAATCGTTGTCAGGTCCTTCAGTCCGGACCAGATGTCAGCATCAGCAGTCGCTCCAGACTGCCCTGCATCACCGCCAGCGGGTGGGCTCGGAATTCTGAGCCTTTTCCTCGCACCCCCAGTTGCGGGAGAATGTGAAGGAGGAGATGTTGACAGGTCGCGTTCCGCTTGACTTGACAATTTTCTCACCAGCAGGTCTTTCAACCCCAGCAGACCTGTGTCTGCCGGAAAGAGAGATCCAAGGTAGGCTTTAAATCTAGGATCGAGCACGGTGGCCAAAATGTAGTGCTCTGATTTCAACAGATTGACCACCCGTGAATCCTTGTTAAGCGAATTAAGGGCTGCATCCACAAGTCCCACATGCCTAGCGGAATCGCTCCGTGTTAGCTCCTTCTTCAATGCCTCCAGCTTCTTCTGCAAAAGCCTGATGAGGGGAATGACCTGACTCAGGCTGGCAGTGTCTGAACTGACTTCACGTGTGGCAAGTTCAAAGGGCATCAGAACCTTGCACAACGTTGAAATCATTCTCCACTGCACTTGAGACAGGTGCATTCCATCTCCTATATCGTGCTCAATTGTATAGGCTTGAATGGCCTTTTGCTGCTCCTCCAACCTCTGAAGCATATAGAGGGTTGAATTCCACCTCGTTACCACTTCTTGCTTCAGATGATGGCAGGGCAGGTTCAGTAGTTTTTGGTGGTGCTCCAGTCTTCTGTACGTGGTGCCTGTACGCCGAAAGTGTCCCGCAATTTTTCTGGCCACCGACAGCATCTCTTGCACGCCCCTGTCGTTTTTTAAAAAATTCTGCACCACCAAATTCAAGGTATGTGCAAAACATGGGACGTGCTGGAATTTGCCCATATTTAATGCACACACAATATTGCTGGCGTTGTCCGATGCCACAAATCCACAGGAGAGTCCAATTGGGGTAAGCCATTCCGCGATGATCTTCCTCAGTTGCCGTAAGAGGTTTTCAGCTGTGTGCGTATTCTGGAAAGCGGTGATACAAAGCGTAGCCTGCCTAGGAAAGAGTTGGCGTTTGCGAGATGCTGCTACTGGTGCCGCCGCTGCTGTTCTTGCGGCGGGAGTCCATACATCTACCCAGTGGGCTGTCACAGTCATATAGTCCTGACCCTGCCCTGCTCCACTTGTCCACATGTCCGTGGTTAAGTGGACATTGGGTACAACTGCATTTTTTAGGACACTGGTGAGTCTTTTTCTGACGTCCGTGTACATTCTCGGTATCGCCTGCCTAGAGAAGTGGAACCTAGATGGTATTTGGTAACGGGGGCACACTGCCTCAATAAATTGTCTAGTTCCCTGTGAACTAACGGCGGATACCGGACGCACGTCTAACACCAACATAGTTGTCAAGGACTCAGTTATCCGCTTTGCAGTAGGATGACTGCTGTGATATTTCATCTTCCTCGCAAAGGACTGTTGAACAGTCAATTGCTTACTGGAAGTAGTACAAGTGGGCTTACGACTTCCCCTCTGGGATGACCATCGACTCCCAGCGGCAACAACAGCAGCGCCAGCAGCAGTAGGCGTTACACGCAAGGATGCATCGGAGGAATCCCAGGCAGGAAAGGACTCGTCAGACTTGCCAGTGACATGGCCTGCAGGACTATTGGCATTCCTGGGGAAGGAGGAAATTGACACTGAGGGAGTTGGTGGGGTGGTTTGCGTGAGCTTGGTTACAAGAGGAAGGGATTTACTGGTCAGTGGACTGCTTCCGCTGTCACCCAAAGTTTTTGAACTTGTCACTGACTTATTATGAATGCGCTGCAGGTGACGTATAAGGGAGGATGTTCCGAGGTGGTTAACGTCCTTACCCCTACTTATTACAGCTTGACAAAGGGAACACACGGCTTGACACCTGTTGTCCGCATTTCTGGTGAAATACCTCCACACCGAAGAGCTGATTTTTTTGGTATTTTCACCTGGCATGTCAACGGCCATATTCCTCCCACGGACAACAGGTGTCTCCCCGGGTGCCTGACTTAAACAAACCACCTCACCATCAGAATCCTCCTGGTCAATTTCCTCCCCAGCGCCAGCAACACCCATATCCTCCTCATCCTGGTGTACTTCAACACTGACATCTTCAATCTGACTATCAGGAACTGGACTGCGGGTGCTCCTTCCAGCACTTGCAGGGGGCGTGCAAATAGTGGAAGGCGCATGCTCTTCACGTCCAGTGTTGGGAAGGTCAGGCATCGCAAACGACACAATTGGACTCTCCTTGTGGATTTGGGATTTCAAAGAACGCACAGTTCTTTGCGGTGCTTTTGCCAGCTTGAGTCTTTTCAGTTTTCTAGCGAGAGGCTGAGTGCTTCCATCCTCATGTGAAGCTGAACCACTAGCCATGAACATAGGCCAGGGCCTCAGCCGTTCCTTGCCACTCCGTGTGGTAAATGGCATATTGGCAAGTTTACGCTTCTCCTCCGACAATTTTATTTTAGGTTTTGGAGTCCTTTTTTTTCTGATATTTGGTGTTTTGGATTTGACATGCTCTGTACTATGACATTGGGCATCGGCCTTGGCAGACGACGTTGCTGGCATTTCATCGTCTCGGCCATGACTAGTGGCAGCAGCTTCAGCACGAGGTGGAAGTGGATCTTGATCTTTCCCTAATTTTGGAACCTCAACTTTTTTGTTCTCCATATTTTATAGGCAGAACTAAAAGGCACCTCAGGTAAACAATGGAGATGGATGGATTGGATAGTTTACTAGTATACAATTATGGACGGACTGCCATGGTTAGGTGGTATAAAAAAACCACGGTTAGGTGGTATATATTATAATAATAATACAATTATGGATGGACGGACTGCCTGCCGACTGCCGACACAGAGGTAGCCACAGCCGTGAACTACCGCACTGTACACTGGTTGATAAAGAGATAGTAGTATACTCGTAACAACTAGTATGACACTATGACGACGGTATAAAGAATGGAAAAAAAACCACGGTTAGGTGGTATATATTATAATAATAATACAATTATGGATGGACGGACTGCCTGCCGACTGCCGACACAGAGGTAGCCACAGCCGTGAACTACCGCACTGTACACTGGTTGATAAAGAGATAGTAGTATACTCGTAACAACTAGTATGACACTATGACGACGGTATAAAGAATGGAAAAAAAACCACGGTTAGGTGGTATATATTATAATAATAATACAATTATGGATGGACGGACTGCCTGCCGACTGCCGACACAGAGGTAGCCACAGCCGTGAACTACCGCACTGTACACTGGTTGATAAAGAGATAGTAGTATACTCGTAACAACTAGTATGACACTATGACGACGGTATAAAGAATGGAAAAAAAACCACGGTTAGGTGGTATATATTATAATAATAATACAATTATGGATGGACGGACTGCCTGCCGACTGCCGACACAGAGGTAGCCACAGCCGTGAACTACCGCACTGTACACTGGTTGATAAAGAGATAGTAGTATACTCGTAACAACTAGTATGACACTATGACGACGGTATAAAGAATGAAAAAATAACCACGGTTAGGTGGTATATATTATAATAATAATACAATTATGGATGGACGGACTGCCTGCCGACTGCCGACACAGAGGTAGCCACAGCCGTGAACTACCGCACTGTACACTGGTTGATAAAGAGATAGTAGTATACTCGTAACAACTAGTATGACACTATGACGACGGTATAAAGAATGGAAAAAAAAACACGGTTAGGTGGTATATATTATAATAATAATACAATTATGGATGGACGGACTGCCTGCCGACTGCCGACACAGAGGTAGCCACAGCCGTGAACTACCGCACTGTACACTGGTTGATAAAGAGATAGTAGTATACTCGTAACAACTAGTATGACACTATGACGACGGTATAAAGAATGGAAAAAAAACCACGGTTAGGTGGTATATATTATAATAATAATACAATTATGGATGGACGGACTGCCTGCCGACTGCCGACACAGAGGTAGCCACAGCCGTGAACTACCGCACTGTACACTGGTTGATAAAGAGATAGTAGTATACTCGTAACAACTAGTATGACACTATGACGACGGTATAAAGAATGGAAAAAAAACCACGGTTAGGTGGTATATATTATAATAATAATACAATTATGGATGGACGGACTGCCTGCCGACTGCCGACACAGAGGTAGCCACAGCCGTGAACTACCGCACTGTACACTGGTTGATAAAGAGATAGTAGTATACTCGTAACAACTAGTATGACACTATGACGACGGTATAAAGAATGGAAAAAAAACCACGGTTAGGTGGTATATATTATAATAATAATACAATTATGGATGGACGGACTGCCTGCCGACTGCCGACACAGAGGTAGCCACAGCCGTGAACTACCGCACTGTACACTGGTTGATAAAGAGATAGTAGTATACTCGTAACAACTAGTATGACACTATGACGACGGTATAAAGAATGGAAAAAAAACCACGGTTAGGTGGTATATATTATAATAATAATACAATTATGGATGGACGGACTGCCTGCCGACTGCCGACACAGAGGTAGCCACAGCCGTGAACTACCGCACTGTACACTGGTTGATAAAGAGATAGTAGTATACTCGTAACAACTAGTATGACACTATGACGGTATAAAGAAAGAAAAAAAAATACCACGGTTAGGTGGTATATATTGTAATACAATTATGGATGGACGGACTGCCTGCCGAGTTCCGACTGCCGACACAGAGGTAGCCACAGCCGTGAACTACCGCACTGTACTGTGTCTGCTGCTAATATAGACTGGTTGATAAAGAGATAGTATACAATACATACAACAATGAATATACTACTATACTGGTGGTCAGGCACTGTGGTCACCACTAGTCACACTGGCAGTGGCACTCCTGCAGCAAAAGTGTGCACTGTTTAATTTTAAATTAATATAATATTATGTACTCCTGGGGGCTCCTGCTATAACAACCTGCAGTGCTCCCCAGTCTCCCCCACAATTATTATAAGCTTTGCCTTTTATACATTGATGTGCAGCACACTGGGCTGAGCTGAGTGCACACAGACTGAGTCACACTGTGTGACTGGCTGCTGCTGTGTATCGTTTTTTTTCAGGCAGAGAACGGATATAGCAGAGAACGGATATATATTAAAATAAATAAAAGTTAACTAACAACAACTGCACTGGTCACTGTGGTAAACTCTGTCTGACTCTGCACAATCTCTCTCTCTCTTCTAATCTAATTTCTAATGGAGAGGACGCCAGCCACGTCCTCTCCCTATCAATCTCAATGCACGTGTGAAAATGGCGGCGACGCGCGGCTCCTTATATAGAATCCGAGTCTCGCGAGAATCCGACAGCGTCATGATGACGTTCGGGCGCGCTCGGGTTAACCGAGCAAGGCGGGAGGATCCGAGTCTGCTCGGACCCGTGAAAAAAACATGAAGTTCGTGCGGGTTCGGTTTCAGAGAAACCGAACCCGCTCATCTCTAAAATTTACCCCTAAGGGGTATATGCAATTGCGGTCGAATTCCCGAAATTGTCGAATTTCGGGATTTTTTCGCCCAAAAATTCGACAATGCAATTCAGTACTTTCCGACAAAAAACGGACTTTCAAAATTCGACTTTTTGAAATTCGACTTTAGACAAATTCGACTTTTTTGCAATGATACACATGCTGCAATTCGACCAAAGTCTATTCAATGGAAGTTTGGAAATTCAACAACAGTGCTTATAGACAGTAAATTCGTCATTTTCAATCCGCCACACTTTGGATGGTGAAACTAATAAAAAAAATTTAAAACATGTTTTTTTTGTGTTTTTTTTTCTTGGTAATATCATATCTATTTATATTAGAAGGGATTAGGTACTTGGTTTGTCTTTTTTGGAGGCACAAGTATTATTTATATATTTTTAAAAATAATATATATATTTTTTTTTGGATGGAATGGTAAAATCCCTGAAAAAAATGGCGTGGGGTCCCCCCTCCAAAGCATAACCAGCCTCGGGCTCTTCAAGCTGGTCCTGGTTCTAAAAATGCGGGGGGAAAATTGACAGGGGATCCCCCGTATTTTTAAAACCAGCACCGGGCTCTGCGCCTGGTGCTGGTGCAAAAAATACGGGGGACAAAACGAGTAGGGGTCCCCCGTATTTTTCACACCAGCATCGGGCTCCACTAGCTGGACAGATAATGCCACAGCCGGGGGTCACTTTTATACAGTGCCCTGCGGAGGTGGCATTAAATATCCAACTAGTCACCCCTGGCCGGGGTACCCTGGGGGAGTGGGGACCCCTTCAATCAAGGGGCCCCCCCCCCAGCCACCCAAGGGCCAGGGGTGAAGACCGAGGCTGTCCCCCCCATCCAATGGGCTGCGGATGGGAGGCTGATAGCCTGGAGTAAAATGTCAGAATATTGTTTTTTCCAGTAGTACTACAAGTCCCAGCAAGCCTCCCCCGCAAGCTGGTACTTGGGGAACCACAAGTACCAGCATGCGTGAGAAAAACGGGCCCGCTGGTACCTGTAGTACTACTGGGAAAAAAATACCCAAATAAAAACAGGACACACACACACCGTGAAAGTAAAACTTTATTTCATACGTCGACACACACATACTTACCTATGTTCACACGCCGACATCGGTCCTCTTCTCCATGTAGAATCCACGGATACCTGAAAAGAAAAGATCAATATACTCACCTCAACCAGGGTCCAGAGATAAATCCACGTACTTGTAAAAAAAAAAAAACCGGACACCAGACCAAACGGACTGAAAGGGGTCCCATGCTTACACATGGGACCCCTTACCCCGAATGCTGAGAGTCCTCTCCGTGACAGCTGTCACAGAAAGGTCCCTTCAGCCAATCAGGAAGCGCTACTTCGTGGCGCTCACCTGATTGGCTGTGCGCTGGCTGTGCTGTGACAGCGCATCGCACAGCTCTCTCCATTACTTACAATGGTGAGAACTTTGCCGTCTGCGGGGGTTACCCGCGGTCAGCCGCTGACCGGCGGGTGACCCCACCGCTAGCCGCAAAGTTCCCACCATTGAATATAATGGAGGGAGCTGTGCGATGCGCTGTCTGAGTTCAGACAGCGCACAGCCAATCAGGTGAGCGCCACGTAGTAGCGCTTCCTGATTGGCTGAAGGGACCTTAGTGACAGGAGTCACGTGGGGTCCCGGCTCATTCGGGGAAAGGGGTCTCATATGTCAATATGGGACCCCTTTCAGTCCGCAGGCTCGGGTCTTTGCGTTTTTTTATTTTGCCAAGTACGTGGATTTATCTCTGGACCCTGGCTGAGGTGAGTATATTGATCTTTTCTTTTCAGGTATCCGTGGATTCTACATGGAGAAGAGGACCGATGTCGGCGTGTGAACATAGGTAAGTATGTGTGTGTCGACGTATGAATTAAAGTTTTACTGTCACGGTGTGTGTGTCCTGTTTTTATTTGGGTATTTATTTTCCAGTAGTACTACAGGTACCAGCGGGCCCATTTTTCTCCCGCATGCTGGTACTTGTGGTTCTCCAAGTACCAGCTTGCGGGGGATGCTTGCTGGGACTTGTAGTACTACTGGAAAAAACAATATTCTGACATTTTACTCCAGGGTATCAGCCTCCCATCCGCAGCCCATTGGATGGGGGGACAGCCTCGGGCTTCACCCCTGGCCCTTGGGTGGCTGGGGGGGGGACCCCTTGATTGAAGGGGTCCCCACTCCCCCAGGGTACCCCGGCCAGGGGTGACTAGTTGGATATTTAATGCCACGGCCGCAGGGCACTGTATAAAAGTGACCCCCGGCTGTGGCATTATCTGTCCAGCTAGTGGAGCCCGATGCTGGTGTGAAAAATACGGGGGACCCCTACTCGTTTTGTCCCCCATATTTTTTGCACCAGCACCAGGCACAGAGCCCGGTGCTGGTTTTAAAAATACGGGGGATCCCCTGTCAATTTCTCCCCCGCATTTTTAGAACCAGGACCAGCTCGAAGAGCCCGAGGCTGGTTATGCTTTGGAGGGGGGACCCCACGCCATTTTTCCCGTTTTTTCCCGTTTTTTAAAATCGCGGCAAAATCCGGCAAATCGGCCGTTTTTCGCCCGCGGGAATGTCGAATCCGTTTTTCATTGAATATGGTGAATTCCGGCAGCCACCTGCCAGAATTCACCTGTCGAATTGTGTCGAATTAAAAAAACGGCGATAATTTGCCGCGATTCGCCGTGAATTGCATATACCCCTAAGTCTTATGAGTACCTGTAGTCTTGCACAGTAAATGTGTGTTTCTTTGTGCATTTCTCACTTATTATAAATGTGTCAAATGTCATTGTGAGTAATTGAATCAGTTAATACATCTATACAGGACATTTAAAGAAACATCCCTTCACTATAAAAATACTCATCATTTTCACATAGAATATTGCAAAAGGTCATTCCATTGAATACACTATACAATGAGATAATAGTATGGATAAAGATTAGGGGGTTGGGAGAATAATGGGGGCATTTGGATTGGCTTTAGAGGCAGTTGAACAAGCAGCCAGTTCTACTGCAGAGATTTGTTCTGATAAGTCTAAAGATAAGAGGAGTGAAGGAAGAAGCTCAAATGGGAAATACAAGGAAGAAGACAAAGGGATGTGTGTTCCCTTTTGGAATGTGAAAAGTAATCATCTCCTCGGTGGAAATATGGATTACATGCTATCTCTGTTTGTAGAGCTAAGTAAGGCTGACATTCCTTTATCTGAAAAGCAACACAAGTATAACACACTTTGACGTTTACATATTTTTACAATTACAAAAGAACACATTTTATATAGCACTCTTAAGCAGTTGTTGAACTATAGTTCTGATAATCAACAGCTGTCAATCCAAAACCAAAACCAAAATCAAACCATTAAAGTAAAACATGCTATATTATTATTATTATTATTATTATTATTATTAATGTTATTATGTTTTATCCTAGAGAAATATCCTTTTCTCAGGGGCGCATCTAGAGAGGAAAAGGCCGGTGTGCAGACTCCGTCTGGGCCCCCTCATCACTTGCCGGCAGTGCTGTATACTCTGGGCACTAGGGTCACTAGGGGACGTTAGTGTTGTCCCAGAGTGTAGTGTGCATGCGCAGATCTCCAGGAAAATGGTGCGGTGACCATTTTCCCAGTGATTTTCATAGTGCGCATCTATGACATGTGTAAAAAAAATAGCTGCAGTTCCATTTTCCTGGTGAATTCTGCAGAGCTGCTGCTGCCGACGCGGGTCTCCGGAGGGTAAGTATTGAAAAAAATGGGTGCAGGGTGTGTTGGGTAGCCCCCGTGGACCCATGTGTACCGCACACACTGCACCCATTGTAAATAAACCAGTGCCTTGGCTTCAATTAGTGATGAGCGGGTTCGGTTCCTCGGAAACCGAACCCCCCCGAACTTCACCCATTTTACACGGGTCCGAGGCATACTCGGATTCCCCCGTATGGCTCGGTTAACCCGAGCGTGCCCGAACGTCATCATCCCGCTGTCGGATTCTCGCGAGATTCGTATTCTATATAAGCAGCCGCACGTCGCCGCCATTTTCACTCGTGCATTGGAAATGTAATGGAGAGGACGTGGCTGGCGTCCTCTCCGTTTATTAATGATGATGCAAATATTTGTGCTTATTGCTTAATTGTGGGGACTGGGGAGCAGCTGTATTATATAGGAGGAGTACAGTGCAGAGTTTTACTGACAGTGACCACCAGTATACGTTGTCTGTGTGAAAAACACTCCATATCTGTGCTCAGTGTGCTGCATATATCTGTGCTCACACTGCTTAATTGTGGGGACTGGGGAGCAGCTGTATTATATAGGAGTACAGTGCAGAGTATTGCTGACAGTGACCACCAGTATACGTTGTCTGCCTGAAAAACACTCCATATCTGTGCTCAGTGTGCTGCATATATCTGTGCTCACACTGCTGTATTGTGGGGACTGGGGACCACCAGTATATTATATAGGAGGAGTACAGTGCAGAGTTTTGCTGACAGTGACCACCAGTATACGTTGTCTGCCTGAAAAACACTCCATATCTGTGCTCAGTGTGCTGCATATATCTGTGCTCACACTGCTTTATTGTGGGGACTGGGGACCAGCAGTATTATATAGGAGGAGTACAGTGCAGAGTTTTGCTGACAGTGACCACCAGTATACGTTGTCTGCCTGAAAAACACTCCATATCTGTGCTCAGTGTGCTGCATATTTCTGTGCTCACACTGCTTTATTGTGGGGACTGGGGACCACCAGTATATTATATAGGAGGAGTACAGTGCAGAGTTTTGCTGACCAGTGACCACCAGTATACGTTGTCTGCCTGAAAAACACTCCATATCTGTGCTCAGTGTGCTGCATATATCTGTGCTCACACTGCTTTATTGTGGGGACTGGGGACCAGCAGTATTATATAGGAGGAGTACAGTGCAGAGTTTTGCTGACAGTGACCACCAGTATATATAGCAATACGGTACAGAAGGCCACTGCTCTACCTACCTCTGTGTCGTCAAGTATACTATCTATCTAGATTCTATACCTGTGGTGCATTTTAGTTTTGCAGTTTGCTGACAGTGACCACCAGTATATATAGCAGTACGGTACGGAAGGCCACTGCTCTACCTACCTCTGTGTCGTCAAGTATACTATCCATCTAGATTCTATACCTGTGGTGCATTTTAGTTTTGCAGTTTGCTGACAGTGACCACCAGTATATATAGCAGTACGGTACGGAAGGCCACTGCTCTACCTACCTCTGTGTCGTCAAGTATACTATCTATCTAGATTCTATACCTGTGGTGCATTTTAGTTTTGCAGTTTGCTGACAGTGACCACCAGTATATATAGCAGTACGGTACGGAAGGCCACTGCTCTACCTACCTCTGTGTCGTCAAGTATACTATCCATCTAGATTCTATACCTGTGGTGCATTTTAGTTTTGCAGTTTGCTGACAGTGACCACCAGTATATATAGCAGTACGGTACGGAAGGCCACTGCTCTACCTACCTCTGTGTCGTCAAGTATACTATCCATCTAGATTCTATACCTGTGGTGATTTTTAGTTTTGCAGTTTGCTGACAGTGACCACCAGTATATATAGCAGTACGGTACGGAAGGCCACTGCTCTACCTACCTCTGTGTCGTCAAGTATACTATCCATCTAGATTCTATACCTGTGGTGCATTTTAGTTTTGCAGTTTGCTGACAGTGACCACCAGTATATATAGCAGTACGGTACGGAAGGCCACTGCTCTACCTACCTCTGTGTCGTCAAGTATACTATCCATCCATACCTGTGGTGCATTTCAGTTGTGCGCAGTATATATAGTAGTAGGCCATTGCTATTGATACTGGCATATAATTCCACACATTAAAAAATGGAGAACAAAAATGTGGAGGTTAAAATAGGGAAAGATCAAGATCCACTTCCACCTCGTGCTGAAGCTGCTGCCACTAGTCATGGCCGAGACGATGAAATGCCATCAACGTCGTCTGCCAAGGCCGATGCCCAATGTCATAGTAGAGAGCATGTAAAATCCAAAAAACAAAAGTTCAGTAAAATCACCCAAAAATCAAAATTGAAAGCGTCTGATGAAAAGCGTAAACTTGCTAATATGCCATTTACGACACGGAGTGGCAAGGAACGGCTGAGGCCCTGGCCTATGTTCATGGCTAGTGGTTCAGATTCACATGAGGATGGAAGCACTCATCCTCTCGCTAGAAAAATGAAAAGACTTAAGCTGGCAAAAGCACATCAAGAACTGTGCGTTCTTCTAAATCACAAATCCCCAAGGAGAGTCCAATTGTGTCGGTTGCGATGCCTGACCTTCCCAACACTGGACGGGAAGAGCTTGCGCCTTCCACCATTTGCACGCCCCCTGCAAGTGCTGGAAGGAGCACCCGCAGTCCAGTTCATGATTGTCAAATTGAAGATGTCACTGTTGAAGTACACCAGGATGAGGATATGGGTGTTGCTGGCTGATAATGTCGATATTATCTTAAACCGTAAAGCTATACCTCTACATACACTTTTACCATGGAACCGCTATGGCCGCTAGACAGAATACACACGCTACGCACTTTGTACGCTATTTGCGTACAGAGTCCCGTACTTGGCGTACACACGCCGCACTGAGTGTACAGAGTACGCACAGCGCGCACACACAATTGATAACCCTTAAACCTTGTTAGTGATACAATACAATGGTATGATTACACTTTAAACCTTTAGCTGCAAAGTTCTGCAACAACGTTATACCTTAAACCTTAAGTAGCGCTGGCGGTATAAAGTACCTGCAGTGCGTACACCTTATCAATACTTATAAACCTTATACAGTTAAATACACTTTAAACCCTTGCAGGAAAGTGAGGACACAACACCGATTTGTAGTTGAAACCACAGGGTTCTAAGGCCACAGTGGGTTATTTCAAAAGGTAAAAACAGTACAAATTATACACTACAGGCTAACAAGATAAATCTAAAACAGAATAATGGCTACAGAAAATGTACATACGTGAGAAGGTTCGCAAGCGCAACCTGGACCAGTCCTCCGCTTATCAGGTAGAAAGCGTTCAGAGTCTTCTGACCAGCCAGGCAGCAACGGGCTTTTTATACACAACTTACATACACAATACAATGGTCTCTGTAATCTCATTGTCCATTTGACATCAGAGGTGCATCTTTACATTACAGGAGAGGTCATAGGTTGATTTGAAAAGGTGGGCGATGTCTTTCTCAACTGCTCTTGGGGGTGGTATCCTCTGGATTCCCGCCGCATACATAATATACAGTAAAAACAGTTTATAGCTATATTCTACTTCTGCACATAACTATACGCTGGAACATGCGATCTTTCTCTAACCAATACCGGAATGTTACCCTTAAAATACCCTACAGCTGGATACTAGACATCACCTTCCAACCTTAGTCTGACCCTTCCTATCATGCAACGGCGAATCCCTTAGTCCTGGAACTGTTTAAACTGTTGATACTCGCTGATGTGGTGCAAGGGAGCTATATCTAAAATGTACACTATTTGGGTTAAATATGTAATGTTCTAATAACCCTCTATGCGCTCACAAACTCCGCTGTAAATACCCATACCATGCGCAGGAACGCGGGAGCGATCATACGCAAATTGCGGATATGTGCACGCACAGCGAAGTAAGTGCAAGCGCAGCGGGCATGTGCATGGGGTTAGTACATGGTGTATGCTTTACAATATTTTTCGACTTTGATAGTCCACCCTTTGGCAGTCAACAATAACTGCCACTATCTAAACATTAAACAGAAAAATATACAATACAATATCTACAGATGATTGGATGGTAGGAGGAGAGGTGTAGGTGGGAAATGTATGACCTAGTGGGATAGTAAAAGCATGTATGTATGAAATCCATGTCTGAGGGGCATGTATCATCGTGCCGTACATGTTCTAGATAAGCTTTGATGTATTGCGAAGTATACATTAAATCCTTCTTATCCCGTATTAAGGGTCTGTAAGTGGGCCAACAAACACTACCGAGCTCTTATCGGCTTCTTGTTCCGACAAATGGGGTGCACATTTAGTTGATGATACATGGAGGGGGAACATATGTGGATGCTAATATATGGTTATCACCTGTCGACTATGTGTGTCACTACCTGTAGGTTGTAGAGATGAGGATAAGAACATATCAAAAATACATTCACATAACATTTGCGTAATCATTCTTGGGTGTTGATTGAAGTCTTGTCCGGATGGGTGTATTTTTGCTGAGAGAAAACAAAGGAGAAACGGGTGAAAGAAACGGACCGTGGAATCACGTCTTATCACAACATTGTCTCTATTGATGGGTCATAAATGAAACCAGTTGCTGTACCAATGCCCCCGCTCCTTAAACTCATCACTTTTGTGCCGTGCTTGTGCAGCGTTAAAATTTGAACACACCTAAATATCAAGCCAATCATTATGACAACTCCCAGGATACAAAGGAGAAAGTTTCCTACACTCACGAAAACATTTTGGGCCCACTCACCTAAACCTGAGAACCAATTTCGTGGGTTCAACCATGAGACCCAGCCGGTCAGTTCATTACTCACAGCAGTAAGGGTAAGGTTGTGTCTCCTTCGGAACTCCCACTTCAACTGCAAGATATCGTCCATCTTTTGATCTATGACCTCGGTTGGGTCATCAGTGCTGTTTGTAATATACGTGCAGCACTTCACACCATACTGAGTTGCCAAAGTGACACAGTACCCGCCTGTCACCGCTGTGATATAATTGAGGACCATCCTGTGCTGGATCAGTTCCGTTTTGTAAGCTTGCAACTCCCTTCCTGTATACTTGAAGGTGTCATCATACATCTTGGTGATATTATCTATCAGATTCGCTAGCGCGTGGCTATACCTATAATTTATAATTCCTCTGGCGGTACGGGTGATGTCTAATGCGAGTAGGAATTGAATCCCGGTGGATTCGTGGATCAAATCAGTGCTGCGTGCTCTGTCCTATCTATAAGGTGTCTCTTTATGATGTGTTCATAGTGAGTATGAGTGTAAGGAGCTTGAGCACTGCGGTGAACGTCTTTCATCTTATTATGGGTTATGGTCATAACTTCTGGCAACACTCTTCCAATGTAACACAATCCCTCTGAGTTTGGGGCAAGCCACATATACGCCTTCCTCCCGCATATGAAATATGCATCATCAGGGAGAACATATGGGACAGAATATGACATTACCATATTGCAAACTTTCCAAGTGAAAAACCCAATCCCTAGTTCTCTCATCTGTTCAGTACACGTATCAGGCTGTATGATAAGCGCACAGTAACCTGGTGATACTTCTCCAACCCGCATGGTCTTACTTCCTAGAGTATACCTATACCGAAAATACCTTCCACCGTCGGCTATTTGGCGTATAAGTTCAGAGTTTACGGGCATTCTGTCAGCTCTGTGTGAAAATGCCATGGTTTGGTTATTCCATGTCACTTGCCAATTTCCCGGCTTTCGGGAATTGGAAATGTTGAAACATACTAAGGACCTATCCACATGATATTGGTGGAGCTTCAAACTAGGGGGTCTAGAAATATAAAATTTCTTGTCCACCGGTCTCCCACCCCGTAATTCAATTACCTCATCTATTGCTAAAGGATACGGCACTAGTCCTGACTTGCTCTGACCTTGAGGTTCTTGTGAGCACACCCAGCATTCTGTTTGGTTTAAAACCTTACCCACTAATGAGTGATAATCACTCAATGGATGACGGTCCATGTTGATATTAAGGCTGGAATGACATCTCTGGATGCACCCGCCCTCAACTATGTTTTCACAATTCCTACAGATACAATTTTCCTCAGCCAATAACCCTTCACAGTGCCTCCTAGTTTCTTGTCTACCAGATCGTTTTCTGATACTCGCCTTTGCTCGATGGATGTGTTGCTCTTGGAATTCTACAAATCCGTCCTTGTCATCAGAACCCATTCCAGATCCTTTCTCGACCTCTCTGGTACTCTCACCGAAACAGACTGCTCTGGTCAACAACAGGGTCAACAGGAAAACCTGGAATGCAGTCTCTTGGGGTAAGTCCATCTTGTTAAGGTGAGAGAAAAGGGAGCAAGAAGGGGGGGGGAGGAGGGTAATGGGAGATGGAGAAAGTAATAAAAAAGGAAAAAGAAATTTGGTGCGACAACCGCCTCTGGTCTTGTAGTTCTCCGTGCTCAGGTGCCGTGACAACAGTCCTGCCTCTCAACCTTCCCGGAACAGACACTCCAGTGATACGATTTCCTCTACACTCTGCTCTTTGTCACGGGTTCTCTCTGGGTCAGCGACCTTCTTACAGTGGGACGAGGGGACCCAAGTCTCTCTTTCGGCAACCTTTAATGCTGTCGTGCTGGTTAGTAAGACTTGGTACGGTCCTTCCCACCTGTCAATGAGGCAACCTGAGCGTAGAAAATTTCAAATCATTACATAATCCCCAGGTTCAATGTCATGACAATTACTGTTTGGTAGGTCAGGAATCACCAGCTTTAGATTTCTGTTTTGATTCCTCAACTGCTGGCTCATCTTAACCAAATATTTTACAGTCACCTCATTATTGCATTTCAAATCATCCTGGGGGTCAATCATTACATGGGGTTACCGACCAAAAAGAATCTCAAAGGGTGATAGGTTAAGGGGAGACCTGGGAGTGGTTCTGATGCTGTACAATACAAGTGGCAAAGCTTCTGGCCACAACAATCCAGTTTCAGCCATCACTTTGCTCAGCTTGTTCTTAATAGTGCTGTTTACTCTTTCAACCTTCGCACTCACCTGTGGGCGGTACAGAGTATGCAGCTTGCTATTAATCCCCATCAGTTTGCACATAACCTGAAAAACGTAACCTGTAAAATTGGTACCCCTATCGCTTTCAATTATCCTAGGGATACCATATCTGCACACAAATTCCTTCATGATTTTCTTTGCAGTGAACATAGCAGTATTTGTGACAGCGGGGAACGCTTCTACCCAATTTGAAAATACATCAATACAGACTAACACATATTTTAAATGTCTGCAGGGTGGTAACTGTATGAAATCAATCTGTATTACCTGAAAAGGGCCGTCTGTTGGCGGGATATGGGATGGTTCTGTTGGTATTGACTTTCCAATATTCTTCCTCAAGCAGATAAGACATGTCATTGCTCTCTTACCCGTATGAGAAGAGAATCCTGGCGCACTCCATTAGGCTCTCACCAGCTTACACATACCCTCTTTGCCCAGATGAGTCAGACCGTGTGCCGCCTCAGCTAAGCTTGGAAGATATGCTCTGGGGGCTACTGGCTTACCTTGTCCATCTGTCCAGAGTCCTGAGGACTCCTGGCCATACCCTTTTGACCTCCAGACTGCCTTTTCCTGTGGAGAACACAAATTTTGCATTTCACTTAATTTTTGTGTATTGACTATGTTGAATATCATCAGTGATGTGATATCTGTTTGTATGGGGGTGCTGGGTGCTGATTTAGCAGCTTCGTCTGCCCGGCTGTTACCAAGTGATACTGGGTCTTGACTGTAAGTGTGGGCTTTGCACTTGATAACAGCCACTCTGTCAGGTTCCTGTATCGCTGTTAGAAGCCTTTTTATATGGGATGCATGCGCTACAGGTGTGCCAGCTGCCGTCATGAAATTTCTGAGGCGCCATAGGGCCCCGAAATCATGCACTACTCCAAAGGCATACCTACAATCTGAATATATATTGGCTGACTTACCCTTAGCCAATTCACACGCTCTGGTTAGGGCGACCAGCTCAGCAACTTGTGCTGAGTGCGGTGGGCCCAGTGGTTCAGCTTCTATGATAACTCTGTCATCTACGACTGCGTATCCAGTACACAAGTCTCCCGAGTCCGTCTGTCTGTGGCAACTACCGTCAGTGTAAAAAGTAAAATCTACGCCTTCCAGTGGGTTGTCACTAATGTCGGGTCTTGCAGTGAAAGTTTGGTTCAGATATTCCATACAATCATGTGTGTCAGTGTCTATAATAAATCCTCCTTCACCATCATTCTCATCCTCCAACCTTTGTGCCTGTCCAGGCACACCCGGGAGATAAGTTGCAGGATTTAGTGCGCTGCATCTCTTTATGGTGATGTTTACAGGGGTCATTAGTGCTAATTCCCACCTTGTAAACCGTGCTGATGAGACATGTCTGGTTTGGGCAGAGTTCAGTAAGGCTGACACTGCATGAGGTGTATGGATGGTCAGGTTTTGTCCTAACACTACGTCTTCGCTTTTACTCACTAGCAAAGCTATCGCTGCAACACTCCGCAAGCATGTGGGGAGAGACCGTGCTACAGTGTCCAACTGTGCACTGTAGTAAGCTACCGGCCTGCTGGCATCACCATGTCTCTGGGTTAGGACACCTGCCGCACACCCAGCACTTTCCGTACCATATAATTTAAAGGGTTTCCCATAATCGGGCATGCCTAATGCAGGTGCCTGTGATAGGCATTGTTTAAGTCTCTCAAATGCCAGTTCGGACTCATCTGTGTGAGAGATCCGATCTGGTTTGTTCGAGGAGACTATTTTATGCAAAGGTAAAGCCAGTATGGAGAACCCTGGGATCCAGTTTTGGCAGTACCCACACATTCCAAGGAAAGTGCGGATCTGCTGCTGGGTTTGTGGCAGAGTCATGTCGCGAATCGCCTGTATTCTATCAGCGGTGAGGTGTCTAAGTCCTTGTGTCAAGCAATGTCCCAAATATTTTACCTTGGTCTGGCACAACTGTAACTTATCCTTTGAAACCTTGTGTCCCGTATTAGAAAGGTGAAACAGAAGCTGTTTCGTGTCTTTCAAGGATGACTCGAGTGAATCTGAACACAGCAGTAAGTCATCTACATACTGTATTAATACTGATCCGCTCTCAGGTTGAAAGGATTGTAAACAGTCATGCAAAGCCTGGGAGAAAATACTTGGGCTGTCAATGAAACCTTGGGGTAGGCGAGTCCAGGTGTACTGTACTCCCCTGTATGTAAATGCAAACAAGTATTGGCTGTCAGGGTGCAGAGGGACCGAAAAGAAAGCAGAACAGAGGTCAATGACAGTGAAAAATTTTGCAGTAGGGGGAATTTGCATGAGGATGACATCTGGATTTGGCACTACGGGGAATTGGCTCTCAACTATCTTGTTTATCCCCCTTAGATCCTGCACTAGCCTGTAACCCCAACCCCCACTCTTTTTCACAGGGAATATGGGACTATTGGCAGTGCTGGACGTCCTAACTAGGATGCCCTGTTGTAGCAAGCGCTCTATGACTGGGTACACTCCTAATTCCACCTCTGGCTTTAGAGGATACTGTGGGATTTTTGGAGCTATCCTACCATCTTTTACTTGCACTACTACAGGAGCTACATTTGCCATCAATCCAGTGTCTTGTCCATCTTTGGTCCAGAGGGATTCCGGCATCTGGGAGATCATTTCCTCTACCTTGGATGGACACTTGTCTATAACAGCAGAGTGTGACATTAACCTTTGTGGGGTGTCTAACATATCCTGCACTTCCTGAACGTGATTCTCGGGTATATATAAGAAGACACCCTCAGGAGTACAATATATGACCCACCTCATAGTACACAATAAATCTCTCCCAAGTAGATTAGTCGGAGCCGAAGCGGCCAGCAAAAAGGAGTGCTTGGTCTGCAAAGGCCCTATCGTAATCTCCGCTGGTCTACTTAAAGGGTAGTGTTGCACTATTCCTGTTACCCCCATTGCTGAAATTGTTTTCCCCGTGGTTTTCATATCTACCGTTGAACTTAACACTGACCTGGCCGCCCCTGTATCTACAAGGAAAGGTAGTGATCTACCAGCTACATCAACTGTAACCTCGGGTTCATTTCCAAGGCTAGCAATCAACTTCACTGGCAGCAGACTACAGGTGTGGCCTGACCCTATTGTATGTTGTGACCCTCCCGCAGCACGCTGGCAGCTACAATATGTGAGGGGGGTAGCTGAGAATTTCCAGAGGTCTGCCAGTCCCTCCTAGGTGGGTACCGCCTTGTTTCCCCTGCATGTGGCTCATAACTCCTCCTATGCGATCCCTGATCCCAATTACGTGTGTTATACTGTGGGTCATGTTCTGGTCTAGGGGGTCGATATACCTTATGTGTGTCTTTAAAATTACAGTTCCGTGAGTAATGTCCTTCCCTCTGACAGTTATAACATTTTACTACATACGACTTACCATCAGGGGTCTGGGGTTTTGGCTGATGTGGCTTCTTTGTCAGGGCTTTTATACTTACTGTCATCAGCTTATCCCCCTGTAACTCCCTGTGCTTAATGATGTTCCGATCGTGCTCGATAGCGGACTCTCTTAATGTAGCCACCAAAATACCTCTCCAGTTAGGTTGAGTGGTTTGTACCCTTGTTCTCAAAGTTTCTTTTAACCCGTCCATTAATACTGACACAGCTACCTCTCTATGATGTACATTTTCCTTAATGTCCTCGACCCCAGTGTATCTAGCCATTTCCTGCAGTGCTCGATGGAAATATTCAGAAGCAGTTTCACCTTCTTTTTGTCTTATGGAAAAGATTTTATTCCATTTGACAACAGTAGGGAAATATACTCCTAATTGTAGATTGATCTGTGGTACATTCTCCTGAGTGTATTCATCAGTGAGAGGTACTTCTACGTCTAATTTACAATCAGCAATGAATTTCGCAGGGTCAATATTGGAGGGTAAACATGCCCGTAGCATTGTTCGCCAATCTTTGTTTGTGGGTTCAGTGGCGTTACCTAATTCTCTAATAAACCTCTGACATGCGGCTAGATCCTTTCTGGGATCGGGAAATTCAGACATAATTGTCCTCAATTCTGTCCGGGACCAAGGACAATGCATAGCAATGTTCCTGATGGGAGTAATTCCCTGAGCGTCAGTCTTCCCATTGGGGACCGCGATCACCCTGACAGGATTTAGTTCAATTACATCCTTTTGTGTTGACTCTACAATCTGAGGTGCTATTGTCTCTGCATAATGTACGGTACCGTACTTACCTGTGGACACGACCTCACATGTCCCTCCGCTAGGGGCCTTTGCTACTGCTCTTACTGGTTGGGCCGTGCCCACTTGTGTGTCTTGTATGGTGGCTGCTAGAGAGAGTGCCGATATCGTGATGGGCTCATCTTCTTGGTCGCAGTCCTGAGGGAAGTTTAAGATGGGATACAACTTGCACGGGTTAGCATTAATACATTTATCAAGTTCACTCTTATCATATATCAGTATGCCATTGTCTGTAGCCACTTTCTCCCCTGTAATATACGGTGGTGGGGGTGGTGCAGTTGCTATCAGTTTCCTGCTAGGGTTGGAACCGGCTGCGTGAGCTAGTTCCCTCTGCATATCGCCCTCTTGTTGCCATAAATGTAAACAGCTTGAGTGTCTGACCCTTTGTTTTCGGGATTTTAACAGACATATCCTAATCCTTAAATTCTGCAACACCTCTGGACTAAAACTGCCTACCCTAGGGAATGGTTCCCTATCTTCTGCAGTCATACGTTCCCATTTATTGCATAAAACCTCTGCGTTTGATCCATATTTCTCACACATTATGTACCTCGCCGACCCCTTGGGCCGCGGAATATCAACCTGAACCCTGGTTGATCGTCCCTTACTTGAGCAACTGGCCCCCATCTTTTGCAGGTATTGCCTTCTCAGCTAATTCCTACAAAAAACCAAAATACTCAAAATAAGGTAACGGTGAAAGTTCAACGAGTGCTTTCACCCACTCACGCCCACGTTGGCCAATACACCTAAACACTGTCGTCAGTGCCGGTACGTACCCAACCTAGGGCCCCTGTGTAACCTCTATTCACTGGAAGTATATGGGAGTGACTTACCCTTCCCAGTAAATATTGGTCGTGGAGATTTCCTGAGTGACCAAAGAAACTCCCTTAAAATAAAAAAAAATGTTACACAAATCACGTTTGCGTATGCTACACCTAGCGCTTATGATCCCGCAATTTTACGCAAAGTTCGTGAAAGGGTTTCACGTTGTGCTAAGTATTGCACCCACGAACGCGCGGTCCAATCGCACAGCGTATAGGTAACTGTTACTTATCCGCCGTACGACCAATGGGCCTATATGGGTTCTTCGCCAAACCCCTGGGCTGCGATCTCTAAACAAAAACCTTGCTGACCTTTGATCTGCGGTACTCTAAACCTTCGCTGACCTTTGGTCTGCGATGTCTACTACTTTGCTCCTTTGTACTTTAATCAATGTTAACGTGAGCAAGCCACTCTCACGCCACCAAGTGTCCACTCACCTGGTGTGGTCTCCTATGGGATCCCGAATTCCCTGGGTCCACAAAACCTTTATTGTTTGCACAATCATGCTCGTTCACTCATATACACTTTGGTTTTTCTGTACAGAAAATTAACTTTCATTCAGATAAAACAGCCTTAGTGCCAGAGGTAATACAGTAAAAAAAGGTTTTTAAACTAAATATTGGAAACTGATCAATTTGTGCTATTATCGCGTGGCTACCGTCTCGCGCCTAAAGTAAAACAATGCTATTGTGTGATTTGTACTTAGCGGTCGTACCTTTACGCATGTTGCGTAAACACGCCAAGTGTGTATGCCTTTACGTTGCGTACGCAGTCCCGTACTTTGTCTGAGACACGTTTACAAAGGCCGTACGTCCGCAGTACTACATATCCCACACTTCTATAAATGTAAGCGATATTTAACTATAATCGCTCACTTAACACAACACACAGTTTCTTCTGTATAAACCTTTACAACTAGGCCAGGCTGCGTGTGCGTCTTACACTTACAGATGTAGCCACCTTTATCTTGAGTGGCCGCGGCGGTTGTCCCGTTCGACCATACGCAGCGTACTGTGGCGTAGCGAGGCGCGCCTAGCCACAGAGAGGCTATCTAATCGCACGGAGACAGACATTTGACGTTTGGCGTTACCTTTACGTGTAATACCTGCGATCAGCCACCAGATGTCGCTTTTTACAATCACCACTGCGCATGCGTGTGGTCTCCCGTAAAATACAATACTGACATACATAATAAGGACTACTTTACTAAGGCGTCTCATTACGCTGCATACAGCAAATACTGTACTCATTACGCTGCATTATTTAATACAGTACTGTATATACAGTACGACACCGACGCAAATACAGTAGTACAGCATACAGTATATGATCCATCTACAATACTTTATGAATACTGTATGTGAGCGTCCAAGTCCCGCAGACAAAACACAGTACTGTAAAACCAGTAGTGTACACTGTCGCAAATGGATGTGTGTTACAAGTTCACTATTGCCTCTCAAGATTAGGAATTTTCTACAGTATGTTATCGTCCTAATCCCGTAGCCATTACAGCATAATCAAAACCAACGGATTTATACATTTGTCTGCGGCGAAGTGGTGAAGTGTTTCGCTTCCTATACTCAGAGTCCAGGGTTCGATTCCTTAAGTACGAATGCATGTTACTGTAGTTTTTTTCAGACACTTTATTATTTTTTTTATTCACATACTGTAAACCAGGGCATACAGTAGCTGCATGAGCGGTTCTATGCGATCGAGTCCGGTGTACCATAATGTGCAGGTTCTATGCAGGTTAAGGTACTATGCTCCGTACACAGTACACATACAATTCTGTAGCTGGGCAGACTGAATAGGAATGGCTACCACCTATGACTCCTTGCCCCACAGAGGCCCTAGGCTACGGAGCAAGTAATAGTCCAGATTGTTCAGACTATGGGGCAATGCTGAAGGAGCGTCACAATCCCCTAGCTAAAATACACAGTATGCATATTATGGTACACCGGACTCGATGACATACTGTAGCACACTGGCAAAATGGCCGCCGCCCCTGAACCCTTGTGCAGGTTATGGGGCAATGCTGAAGGAGCGTCACAATCCCCTAGCCAAAATACACAGGGGAGGGATAAGCTACTGTAGGATTGCATACAGTATTACGGTACACCGGACTCAATCGCATAGCACACTGTCAAAACGACCACTACCCATGAACCCCCACCTCCTGAACCCCCACCTCGTGGCAGGCAGCAGTTGGGTATGGAATGAGAAATGGCATAAGCTGTGCAGGCTACGGGGCGATGCTGAAGGAGCGTCACAATCCCCTAGCCAAAATACACAGAGATACTGTAAGCGAGGTCTATGCACATTACAGTACTGTACGTTACACCGGGCTCGGTCGCATAGCAAACTGACAAAACACAAGTTTTACAGTACATACAGTAAAGCAGGCCAAAGCTGCAGGAGAGTTTCTACTGTAAAGGTTCTATGCACCGTACGGTAATGTACACATACCTGTACAATTCTATAGCAGGGCAGACTCAATTGAAATGGCTACCGCCTGTGACTCCTACAGTAGCTCCTAGGAGGCACTCAGCTATGGAGCAAATAACAGCACAGATTTTGCAGGCTACGGGGCAATGCTGAAGGAGCGTCACAATCCCCTAGCTACAATACACAGGGGTGATAGAGATAATCGAGTGGCTGGAGGGGGGTCCCCTTGATTTAAGGGGCCCCCACTCCTCCAGGGTACTCCGGCCAGGTGTGACTAGTTGGGTATTTAATTCCATGGCCGCAGGGACCGGTATAAAAGTCTCCCCCGGCTGTGCATTATCTGTCCAGCTAGTGGAGCCCAGTGCTGATTCAAAAAATATGGGGAACCCCTACGCTTTTTTTGTCCCCCTTATTTTTTGCACCAGGACCAGGCGCAGAGCCCGGTGCTGGTTCTAAAAAGATGGGGGATCCCGTGTCCATTTTTTCCGTATTCCTTCCGGAATTCGACTGCAATTGCATATACAGTACTGTACCCCTTAATGTCACTGCTTACAGTATACAGTATTTAGACATGAGCTTGTGTACAGTATCTGTCATGAGGTGCTTTTTTCACTGACACTATAACTTTTTTCTATTGTGATATACTGTACAGAGGCGGCAAACTAGCCAAACGGGAATAATCAGCTTCTGCAGAATAAAATGAGATGCTACAGTACATGCCTATATTCTGTGAGTGACTGCGGCTCTATGAAATTAAATCAGAAAATTTAAATATGAAATGCATTACTAATGTGTGGCATTACTGTACTGTATGTGTATAAGGTGTACTACAATATTTTCTGGTGTAACATAAGGAAAGGGCACTACTGCATGGTCTAATGCAGTGGTTCTCAAACTTGGTCCTCAGGACCCCACACAGTGCATGTTTTGCAGGTAAACCAGCAAGTGCACAGATGTATTCATTACTAACTGACACATTTTAGAAGGTCCATACAGTAGGTGGAGCTAATTTTTTCACTTGTGATTCTGTGAGACCTGCAAAACCTGCACTGTGTGGGGTCCTGAGGACTGAGTTTGAGAACCTGTGGTCTAATGTAAATAAAGATGAATGTGGTGGGGTGTAATGTGAATAAGGGGCATTACTGTTAGGAGTAATGTGGTACTATGATATGATGTCATGAGAATAAGAGACACCACTGCATGATATAATGTGAATAAAGTTGCAGTACTGTGTTGTGTCATTTCATCTTCGGGTATTATTGTGTTACCATGCCCCTTCCCAGCAAGAACATACTGTACACTGTTTTGGGCTGGCACTAAATGTGCACATTGTTCTTATTTAGATTATAGGGGGTAGGAGCGCCAAAATGGGTGATGGTGCTGGGAAAGGGGTGCAGGGTTAGAGGCGGAACTACGTAGCATCTGTGCAAGAGGGCATCAGCCAAAATCTAGCCTAGGGCATCATGTTGGTCAGGTTTGGCTCTGATAATACTGTATACTGTACTCTTACTGTACTTTGCATTCAATACAGATACTGTTTGCACACAGGTTTTACATGAATCATTGGCAATGCTGCAGGAGTGTCTCATTAGGCAATCTAAAATATACCACGACTATGGGTGGGGATACAGTAGGGAAGTTCTGTCACCATAAGCTGTCTGCTGTGTATAGCATATTTCCATCTGAGATGCATTTGTGTGTTTGTAATAAGAAAAAAACATTTTACTGTACATTTAGTGGATACAGTATTTCTCCCCCATAATGACGTATCATACTGTACAGGTACCCTCATGTACTGTACCGTACCATACTGTAAAATTGAATATTTATTGGAAAAACATCAATATTAATGTAAAAATAAAGTATTACAACATCCGATTCCATGTACTGCACTGATCAAAATGTACAGTACTCTTATTCAGGACTTATAAAACTGAAAATAACTGTTCATACAGTACACATCAATAACATTACTACTGTATAATATTCTACATTAGTTTATGCAATAATCAGACAAAGGCAATTTTATCATTTTTTTTAATAATGCACCAATTTAAAATTTTAAACAGAAAATACAGAACTACATATTTGTGGCTTGACCATTTCTTTCAACTACAACAGGTAATACTTTATACAGGTGATTTATATAATTATTACAATGTTCAGGTGTGAGTACTTCTAGCCAAAATTTCTTTATCCCATCCACCAGTTGCTGTTTTGTTGTTGGCTTTGCAACACTCCTAACGTACCTCTTCAATTGAGCCCACACTAATTCGATTGGGTTCATGTCTGGTGATCTATATAAAAATAAAAAAAAAGCGTATAGAAAAAATTAATTACATTACAGTAAATAGAGAAAATTAAACATACAATATTGTACTGTTTATTAAACAAAATTTTTTTTTACAGTACTAGAGTGCTATCCAAAATTTTACTTGTACACTGTTGAAAGAATACTCACTCTGGTGGTGTGCGTTCCCAATTCATACCTTTCTCTTCCATAAATTTGGCTGAGGCGGAGTGTTTAGGATCATTGTCTTGGAATATCCTATGGTGAGTTGGGTAATATTTATTCACAAATGGCACCATACATTTCTCTACTATTGTTTCTTGGAAATATTTCTTATCCATGATTCCTACAGAAATCAAAAAATGTTGTTCATTAATAAGCAACTCCTTTTATTGTACAGTTACACGTACTCTACAGTACAACATGTATTTTTACAGAACACAGGCACAGAATAAAGTATAGTACTGTACCTTCGAAAAATAATAGGGGACCAGCTCCTAATCGTGATATGCCTCCCCATACATGGATTTTCAATGGATGCTTTGGGCGTGGTTTTAAAGAGATATGGTTACGTTTCCTGAATGACATTCTGGAGAACCGCTCAAGGGCAACAGACGATTCATCTGTGAAAATGACATCATCAAATGTTTCACCACTCTCAATCCATCGCCGTGCCTGTTCCACTCTCTTTTCTTTATTCACATCTCTTATCATTGGAGATATCCTGTGAAGAGCCAAAAATAATGAAATCAGATACAGTTATGAAATTACAGATTTACAGATTACTGTATATACAGTAGACTGTATGTGCAGTATACTGTATTATATACCTACTGTATACATTAAACTGTACATACAGTACATTAAGTTACATACAGAGTAATATATATATATATACATACTGTACATACACACAAACACACACACACACACAGTATACAGTATGTAATCATCACAATAAGCCGGCAATGCTTCATTGCTGTCTCTGAGTGCCTATACAGTAGGTATCTCTTTTGGGATAGAATATATACAGTATATACACACACACATACTGTATATAGTATAAAGTACACACTCTGTATAATGATTTATGGCATTATTATATCACGTATCAAGGGATTATTAACAGTGCATTTACTGTATGGTTTATACTGCTTTCAGTATTTTACCTTGTTGCGCCAAAGGTCCATCCCATTTTCCGTCGCATCCTTCTGATGCTGGTGGCCGATATGTCCAGGTCATACTTGGAATGGAGAATTCGTTTTATTTGCAGAGCAGTACGCTCATCATCCTCACGAGTTAGTTCCTCCACAATTTGTTGCACTCTCCTACAGTACAATACAGTATGAAAAATATGAATTCATGAACAGCACAATCACAGTTACAATTGATGAAGTTTTTATTTTATTTCAAAAAAATTGTTTATGGTATAAAGCAAGTCATTTAAACATTACAGTAGTGTACAGTACGTACCATGTGCATTTTGTAGGAAATACAAATCTGGGCGTTGTTCTCTCGAATGCATGATAGCGCACCGTTTCTAAAGTGACTATAATGCCACTTTCCTTGAGCCATGCATGGATCTCTTTGATGGTTTTATTTTCTTTTTTCATGTTGGCGATTATCTTGCTCATCGTTTTGTTGATAGTTACTGGCATGTTGTCCAACTATAATTCCTGTATGGAGAGAAAACATTTGTGAATACTGTAGTCTAAAATTTACACATCTGAAAATGCATAAGAGTTTTATGATAGAAGTTAATACTGTACATGTTTACTATCCAGTACCTGATGTTCAAATTTAAGTATTGTATACTGTACAGTACTGAAAATACAACTTCAGTGTTATGGACTGTATGAAACAGATACAGTACAGTAAATAACCCTCCTTGGAAGTGCATGGGCCCTGTGAGACTTACAGTAGTGTACAGCATAAGGGTCGACTGACATGATGTACAAGCATTACATACAGTACATGTCAGTACTGTATGTAAATTCTTCAATTATTGCCTAACAACAATGCTGCTTACTGTATATTAAATACTGTAGGCCTAGAAATGTGCATCTCAATATAGTAGTTAAAAACACAGGGGCCTATGTGGATAAGCGAGTTCTATGCACACTAAAAATGGCCACCGACCGTGAACCCCCAGCACGTGGCAGCGCTCGGATATGTAGTGAGATACAGTATGGCATACATTTCACAGTTCAGGGGGCAATGCTGAAGGAGCGTCACAATCCCCTAGCTCAATTACATTGGGATAAGCGAGGTCTATGCACACTACGGTATACCGAGCTGGATCGCTTAGCAACCTGACAAAATGGCCGCCGACCGTGAACTCCCAGCACGTGGCAGCGCTCGGATATGTAGTGAGATACAATATGGCATACATTTCACAGTTCAGGGGGCAATGCTGAAGGAGCGTCACAATCCCCTAGCTCAATTACATTGGGATAAGCGAGGTCTATGCACATTACGGTATACCGAGCTGGATCGCTTAGCAACCTGACAAAATGGCCGCCGACCGTGAACTCCCAGCACGTGGCAGCGCTCGGATATGGAGTGAGATACAATATGGCATACATTTCACAGTTCAGGGGGCAATGCTGAAGGAGCGTCACAATCCCCTAGCTCAATTACACTGGGATAAGCGAGGTCTACTGTATGCACATTACGGTATACCGAGCTGGATCGCTTAGCAACCTGACAAAATGGCCGCCGACCGTGAACTCCCAGCACGTGGCAGCGCTCGGATATGTAGTGAGATACAATATGGCATACATTTCACAGTTCAGGGGGCAATGCTGAAGGAGCGTCACAATCCCCTAGCTCAATTACATTGGGATAAGCGAGGTCTATGCACATTACGGTATACCGAGCTGGATCGCTTAGCAACCTGACAAAATGGCCACCGACCGTGAACTCCCAGCACGTGGCAGCGCTCGGATATGTAGTGAGATACAGTATGGCATACATTTTAAAATACACCGGGATAAGTTGTACAGGCCATGGAGCAATGCACAGGGACATTCATCATTTACGTACAGTATATAAATAATTGTAAACCGTAAATGAAAGAATTACCGGTCAAATACTGTATGACGAAACTGTGTCAATGAGCTGGAACAGTATGGCCTGTGAAGAAGTTTTCGAAGGCAGAAACGGAGAGCAAATTATCAGGAGATTTCTGAAAGGTCGGAGAAGATCCACACAGCAAGTCTGCTTACGAGGAAACAGCTTTGCAAAGTGGGTAGCGGGGCGGTGACTGAGACGCTCTTTTATTCACATTCACACAAAAGGAATTCTTACCGCTGTGATTGGTGCCAATATAGGCGCATTCATCCTTACACCAATCACAGAGCATACTGTACTTTTGAATGTGAATAAAAGAGCGTCTCAGTCACCGCCCGCTACCCACTTTGCACATCTGTTTCCTCGTAGGCAGACTTGCTGTGTGGATCTTCTCCGACCTTTCAGAAATCTCCTGATAATTTGCTCTCCGTTTCTGCCTTCGAAAACTTCTTCACAGGCCATACTGTTCCAGCTCATTGACACAGTTTCGTCATACAGTATTTGACCGGTAATTCTTTCATTTACGGTTTACAATTATTTATATACTGTACGTAAATGATGAATGACCCTGTGCATTGCTCCATGGCCTGTACAACTTATCCCGGTGTATTTTAAAATGTATGCCATACTGTATCTCACTACATATCCGAGCGCTGCCACGTGCTGGGAGTTCACGGTCGGTGGCCATTTTGTCAGGTTGCTAAGCGATCCAGCTCGGTATACCGTAATGTGCATAGACCTCGCTTATCCCAATGTAATTGAGCTAGGGGATTGTGACGCTCCTTCAGCATTGCCCCCTGAACTGTGAAATGTATGCCATATTGTATCTCACTACATATCCGAGCGCTGCCACGTGCTGGGAGTTCACGGTCGGCGGCCATTTTGTCAGGTTGCTAAGCGATCCAGCTCGGTATACCGTAATGTGCATACAGTAGACCTCGCTTATCCCAGTGTAATTGAGCTAGGGGATTGTGACGCTCCTTCAGCATTGCCCCCTGAACTGTGAAATGTATGCCATATTGTATCTCACTCCATATCCGAGCGCTGCCACGTGCTGGGAGTTCACGGTCGGCGGCCATTTTGTCAGGTTGCTAAGCGATCCAGCTCGGTATACCGTAATGTGCATACAGTAGACCTCGCTTATCCCAGTGTAATTGAGCTAGGGGATTGTGACGCTCCTTCAGCATTGCCCCCTGAACTGTGAAATGTATGCCATATTGTATCTCACTACATATCCGAGCGCTGCCACGTGCTGGGAGTTCACGGTCGGCGGCCATTTTGTCAGGTTGCTAAGCGATCCAGCTCGGTATACCGTAATGTGCATAGACCTCGCTTATCCCAATGTAATTGAGCTAGGGGATTGTGACGCTCCTTCAGCATTGCCCCCTGAACTGTGAAATGTATGCCATATTGTATCTCACTACATATCCGAGCGCTGCCACGTGCTGGGAGTTCACGGTCGGCGGCCATTTTGTCAGGTTGCTAAGCGATCCAGCTCGGTATACCGTAGTGTGCATAGACCTCGCTTATCCCAATGTAATTGAGCTAGGGGATTGTGACGCTCCTTCAGCATTGCCCCCTGAACTGTGAAATGTATGCCATACTGTATCTCACTACATATCCGAGCGCTGCCACGTGCTGGGGGTTCACGGTCGGTGGCCATTTTTAGTGTGCATAGAACTCGCTTATCCACATAGGCCCCTGTGTTTTTAACTACTATATTGAGATGCACATTTCTAGGCCTACAGTATTTAATATACAGTAAGCAGCATTGTTGTTAGGCAATAATTGAAGAATTTACATACAGTACTGACATGTACTGTATGTAATGCTTGTACATCATGTCAGTCGACCCTTATGCTGTACACTACTGTAAGTCTCACAGGGCCCATGCACTTCCAAGGAGGGTTATTTACTGTACTGTATCTGTTTCATACAGGAAACTAATTGCAGTCCATAACACTAATATTAAGCCCACTCCATTATCCACTCCTCCCCTGTGTATTAAACACCCCCTACCACCCTGGAAGTCATGTACCAGGGCCCCTTCATTCAGCACAATGCCCCCTTCTACAGTTTAGTGTTCTCCTTCCTGCCCCATCTGTGCAGTAAAGGAATAATTAGCAGAAATTATTTCTCCAGGTCCTACTGTACATACTGAGCGAAAGATAGAACCCCCCCTATCCCCCGCGGAGCATCAAAGCTGCCGCTGATAGCTCCCCCCACCCCTTCCGCTGGTGAGTGGGTAGGGGCCCCAGTGCATTGCTGTGTCCAGGGGCCCACACTGCTGTTAAGATGGCTCTAGTAATTGAGCTAGGGGATTGTGACGCTCCTTCAGCATTGCCCCTGGACTGTACCATACTGTATCTCACTCCATATCCAAGCGCTGCCACGTGCTGGGAGTTCACGGTCGGTGGCCATTTTGTCAGGTTGCTAAGCGATCCAGCTCGGTATAACGTAATGTACATAGACCTTGCTTATCCCGGTGTACTACAGGTATGTGCAGTAGTACTGAATGATTGCTATCACTTGTGGTGAAACACCTATCTTATCAAATACAGTAACTACTGTACAGTATAGTTGTTCGCACAGGTGATGGTAATCATACTGTATATTTAAACTGAAGTCCGTAACAGAGCATTCTGTCCCTCCTGCAGAGGTTCTTGTTGGGAGGCACAGGGAAAAAAGGCAAATACTGTACAGTATTTGCACTTTACTGTTGTGCACTTTATTTGAAAATGTACAGTTGTTTGCTATTTTTAGCATGCTGTGCTTTACATGTTTTCTTATTGTGGTTTTTATATTTTTAGACAAAAGACAAAGAATGCAGACTACCAGATTTTACGGGAGTGCCAAAACCCACCCATCAGTGGCACAGAAACTTGCTGCATTAGTCCCACAAAAGAAGAAGAAAACTGCCAAGGCGGCTCAGAAAGAAAATGTGGTGAAACCACGAAAAAATGCCAAGGCAAAGAATAATACGTTGGAGATGATATGTGGTGTGGCAAATGATGTAATTGTTCCATCTCCTGCAGATCACAGTGTTCAGCCAATGAATCTGGAAATACCGGTGCTAGAGGACGTGACAAACACGCTGCATCAGGAAGCTTCTTTTTTGGACCATGTAGCCACCCCTGGACAAGAAGACATGACACATTCACCACGAAGAAGGTTGCATTTCACAGATGTGAACACCAAAGTGCAGGACTGCCAGTGTACCTGTCCTGTTTTACTAAAGGAGCTACTCAGTAAGGTGACCAATATGGAGTCAGAAGTTGGTGGACAGGTCAATCAGCTGCAGACCGATGTGGCTGGCCTTAAAGAAGGCATAAAGGAACAGATGGTAGAAGCCATGAAGAAAGTCATTGAACAAACGAGGGAAGAATGGCAAGTTGGAGTTTGCCGCACCATCATTGCAACACACCACCAAGCGGTTCAAGTCAGCGGCCTGGACGACCGAGGCCTGGAGGACCGCAGAGGAGGCCTGGAGGACCGCAGAGGAGGCCTGGAGGACCGCAGAGGAGGCCTGGAGGACCGCAGCGGACTGGACGAAGTCAGCGGCATGGACGACCACAGAGGAGGCCTGGAGGACCGCAGAGGAGGCCTGGAGGACCGCAGAGGAGGCCTGGAGGACCGCAGAGGAGGCCTGGAGGACCGCAGAGGAGGCCTGGACGACCGCAGAGGAGGCCTGGAGGACCGCAGAGGAGGCCTGGAGGACCGCAGCGGACTGGACGAAGTCAGCGGCATGGACGACCACAGAGGAGGCCTGGAGGACCGCAGAGGAGGCCTGGAGGACCGCAGAGGAGGCCTGGAGGACCGCAGAGGAGGCCTGGAGGACCGCAGCGGACTGGACGAAGTCAGCGGCATAGACGACCACAGAGGAGGCCTGGAGGACCGCAGAGGAGGCCTGGAGGACCGCAGAGGAGGCCTGGAGGACCGCAGAGGAGGCCTGGAGGACCGCAGAGGAGGCCTGGACGACCGCAGAGGAGGCCTGGAGGACCGCAGAGGAGGCCTGGAGGACCGCAGCGGACTGGACGAAGTCAGCGGCATGGACGACCACAGAGGAGGCCTGGAGGACCGCAGAGGAGGCCTGGAGGACCGCAGAGGAGGCCTGGAGGACCGCAGAGGAGGCCTGGACGACCGCAGAGGAGGCCTGGACGACCGCAGAGGAGGCCTGGACGACCGCAGAGGAGGCCTGGACGACCGTAGAGGAGGCCTGGGGGACCGCAGCAGCGGACTGGACGAAGTCAGCGACTTGGACGACCGCAGAGGAGGCCTGGAGGACCGCAGAGGAGGCCTGGAGGACCGCAGAGGAGGCCTGGAGGACCGCAGAGGAGGCCTGGAGGACCGCAGAGGAGGCCTGGACGACCGCAGAGGAGGCCTAGACGACCGTAGAGGAGGCCTGGGGGACCGCAGCAGCGGACTGGACGAAGTCAGCGACTTGGACGACCGCAGAGGAGGCCTGGAGGACCGCAGAAGAGGCCTGGAGGACCGCAGAAGAGACCTGGAGGACCGCAGAAGAGACCTGGAGGACCGCAGAGGCCTGGACCACAGCAGCGGACTGGACGAAGTCAGCGACTTGGGCGACCGCAGAGGAGGCCTGGACGACCGCAGAGGAGGCCTGGACGACCGCAGAGGAGGCCTGGACGACCGCAGAGGAGGCCTGGGGGACCGCAGCAGCGGACTGGACGAAGTCAGCGACTTGGACGACCGCAGAGGAGGCCTGGAGGACCGCAGAAGAGACCTGGAGGACCGCAGAAGAGACCTGGAGGACCGCAGAGGCCTGGACCACAGCAGCGGACTGGACGAAGTCAGCGACTTGGGCGACCGCAGAGGAGGCCTGGACGACCACAGAGGCCTGGAGGACCGCAGAGGAAACATGGAGGACCGCAGAGGAGGCCTGGAGGACCGCAGAGGAGGCCTGGAGGACCGCAGAAGAGACCTGGAGGACAGCAGAGGAGGCCTGGAGGACCGCAGAGGAGGCCTGGAGGACCGCAGAGGAGGCATGGAGGACCGCAGAAGAGACCTGGAGGACAGCAGAGGAGGCCTGGAGGACCGCAGAGGAGGCCTGGAGGACCGCAGAGGAGGCCTGGAGGACCGCAGAGGAGGCCTGGAGGACCGCAGAGGAGGCCTGGAGGACCGCAGAAGAGACCTGGAGGACCGCAGAGGAGGCCTGGAGGACCGCAGAGGAGGCCTGGAGGACCGCAGAGGAGGCCTGGAGGACCGCAGAGGCCTGGACCACAGCAGCGGACTGGACGAAGTCAGCGACTTGGACGACCGCAGAGGAGGCCTGGAGGACCGCAGAAGAGACCTGGAGGACCGCAGAAGAGACCAGGAGGACCGCAGAAGAGACCTGGAGGACCGCAGAGGAGGCCTGGAGGACCGCAGAGGGCTGGACGACCGCAGAGGCCTGGATTCAAGTGTGCTGTTGCCAGGAACACCAATGATGACCAGCACACCTGCTCACAGGCCACTTCGCAATACATTCGGAGGCTCTCTGAACAATATTGCCCTGGCTGTCATCTCAACTTCCCTGGACGACCATCTGTACAGAGCTTCAAATGGACATATTCAGAAATATGCATATTCTCTGTTCCAGCACCATGTACGGTACGACAAATACTTGACGTGGGCCAATCGTGTGAACTTTGATGGTTCCAAGGGCAAACTTCCGCTGCCCAAAAATCTGGTACATGACATCATGGCTAGGTGTGAACGCCGCGTGAGGATTGGTGATCCAGAAAAGAGGAAGATAAGGGATACCATAAACTCTGTGCTGAGAACGAAGAGGAAAATGACTTGGAAGCTCGACTATGATGAAACCAGATCATTACCTACCTCCTAGCTTCAGCACATCAGCTTCACACAGCTGAAGCTAAAAAATTGTGTCAATGTACCTGTATGACCTGTACATTTTCTGGGGCTGCATGCACTGTGCTGAATCCACTTGGAGCAGCTCGGTTACTCAAAGGGGAGTGCATGAACTTGGCTCACCACATTCCTGGTAATGTAAGGGCCTGTTACAAGTTGCCCCTTTTATTCCTGTTGATTTTTTGGGCGCTGCTGTATCTATCCAGTAGCAGCCGAGTCCATTGTGCTGTGTCCATCTGGGGCCTTGGGCTGCGTTTCCATCCAGGGGCTGCTGTTGTCAGTCCTCTATTCTGGTGTCCGTATGCGACAGTGTTAAAAAGCAAAAGACAAAAACGAAAAATAATTCAAAAAAGCAAAACCTAAAAATAAAGTACAAAAACCATTACCCCGCACCACCACCACAAAAAAATAAATTATAAAAATGTTAAAGTTGATATTGTTACTGTATTTGTGCTGTTACCTTTTGATTAAAGTACCGTACAGTATGTGTGATGTTGGCTTTATTACAATACAGTACAGTATGTGTGATGTTACATGTTCCAAATGATTTTGTCCGTAAATAAAGTGTTTCTTAAAATAAACATGACGTGGTTTCCAATGTTTGTATTCCCAACTTCCTGTACTGTATAAATTAGTACTACTGTATGATGGGAATTCAATTAAGAGTGGTATACTGTATGTAAAACAACTTGGTTAGGCATCTTGCATTTCATATTTTAATAAAAACCACAGGAAACTTCTATTTTTAAAAGTTTATTGAAGAAAAAAAAGGTGTTTTTTTTTAAATAAAGTTTGAAAGTTAATTAAAACAAAAAAGTAGTTTGTTCTTCGTTACATTCTTTTCTTGTGTATATAGATATCTGTGGGGGAAAAAAAAAAAAAAGTATTAAAGTAAAGACACTCATGTTCATTTGTTTTCCAAGAAAATTTGTGGAACCACACAGCCCAGCAATAAGTCATGCTGGGCTGTGTGGTTCCACAAAAGGCATGCGGTACAAAGTGAAATAGTGGTGTCAGTGGTCAGCACTTTGACACGCTAACATTTGTGGAACCACACAGCAATGGCTGACACACATAAAATGGCTGACACACACAAAATGCCTGACACACACAAAATGCCTGACACACACAAAATGCCTGACACACACAAAATGCCTGACACACACATGCTGGAGTGAAAACACATGTTTGCCAAACAGTCGACAGCACATGTCGGCCAGATGGCCGACCAAACTTGCTCCAAATCACCCCAAACTGGCCAGAAAGCACCCCAGCACACTCAGGAGGTACTGTACACCACAGCTAAATTAGGAGAGAATTTCATTACAAACAGCCAGATCTTGCAGATTATCTGCCAGATAATTGTATGGTGTACAGTATGCCTATCTTATACAGTAGAAAAAGATACTATACAATGGAGTACAAGAACAAAAATTTTTATTAAATAAAATTAAATTAATCTTAATAAAACATTAAAAAAGTGGTCCACTAAGAGGTGGACCACCACCCGCAGGAGCTGGATGGCACGCTGCAACTGTTCTGTGGGAAAAAAAGGACAGTATTACAAAACAAATACTGAATACTTTACAGTGTAGTAATGGCAATACAGTACTTTACTCTATATTAGACAATATTGTTATTTACAATGTACAGTACTGTATTGTCAGTACAGTAAATCAAACACTACTGTATGCTGTCGAGGTAATTTAAACATTGCTTTAGTTTACCTCTTGTATAAGTGGGCTGCTGCCTGCCCGCTTCTGGGCCAGCCCACCTATCTTGCCCCTGTCTGGGGCCCCCATAAATAATTGGCACTATATTGGAGAAAAAAAAACATTTAGTCACATTCAAATAGTAAACAATTATTACTGTATACTGTAGGTACAGTATTATACTGTATTGCTGGTATTCAAAATATAAAGTACTGTACAAGAGTTTAGCTTCAATAGGTCATAAACAAATTGTCAAAGGAATTAAACACCACAGTACAAATACTGTAGACATTTACTGTATGTATTAGCAGTCATGACATTTCATGACCGCTTCAGAAAAAAGAGGGTTACAGTACTGTAGGTGGTGTTGTAGGGAGTACTATCCATAATAGTGGACTGTACTCAGAGCCAGCCATAAATAATATGATTCCCTAGTCAAGTTTTTGGATGCTGCCCCCTTGCACAGATGCTATTTCCGCCTCTGAGCCTGTACCCCTTTCCCAGCACCATCACCCCTCAACCATAGCAGTCCTCATTTTGGTGCTCCTCCAACTTACTGTACTGTATGTTTAAAATAGCAACAGTGTGCACATTCGGTGTGCATCCCAAAACGGTGCATGTTCTTGCTGGGAAGGGGCAAGGCCACACAGTAATTCCCCAATCTGAAATGACGCCACACAGTACTGCAACTTTATTCACAACATATCATGCAATAGTGTCTCTTTTTCTCGTTACATCATATGATAGTACCACATTACTCCTCAAAGTATTCCCACTTATTCACATTGCATCACATCATATTGCTCTTTGTTCACATTAGACCACACAGTAGTGCCCTTGCTACAGTATATGTTACACAACAAAGTACTGTATACACATAATGCTGCACATTAGTAATGCATTTTGTATGCACAGAATATACTGTAGGCATGCTGCATATCATATTAATCAGCAGAAGCTGCTTGTGCCCCTGGGCATTTGGCAAGTATGCCTATGCCTAGGGCAGGCTCAGACTGGAGATCAGTACGTAATCCCGCTGGACGGGATCCCGGCAGTCAAAATACAGACGCCGGAATCCCGACCACACAATCCCGACAGGGGCGGCGAGCGGAAAGCAGCCCCTTGCATGCTTGCTTCGCTCGCCACGCGGTGGGCACGGTGCCTCGCATCGCTCTACACACTATTATATCAGTAGTCAGGAAACGCAGCATGCATTTGTGGAGTGAAGAGGGTGAAAAAGGAGAGAAAGTACAGTTTGTACTGTAAGGTTATGTCAGAGGGTGTGAAGATGATCAGCTCAGTGTTATACATGTTACAGTAAGTTAGAATACAGTACAGTGCATTATGTATTTCTATTTTATTACCAGGTGTCTCCTCCACTGGTTGGCGACGGACTGTAAAAAGATAATACAGTACAGTTAGTCATATCAGTTTGACTTAAAATAATGTTGGAGAAAAAAAAATACTGTAATTACAGTACCAACTATTGCTACTGTACAGTATATTTACCAAAAATGTATTCTGGCTCGTCGTCTGTGGGTAAAAGAGAAGAATATTATAAGATACAGTATACAGTAAAAAGTATAGTAATAGTACACTAGTGTCCAGGCCCAGTGTCAGGTGGGTAAAAAAAGGTATGCTTGTGACAGGCATGGTGATTCCAAGGGACCCCACCGAGACCATCAGAAAATTTGTGAGTGACCCGTATGCCGGTGATTATGACTAGAATAAGGTAGCAACTCTTTTTTCTTTTGAATTATGTATACTGTACAGTACTGTATGTGCATATTGTACAGTACACTTAAAATATTTAGCAGTTACTGTAGTGGTAATTTTTGGGATGACAGTATTAGCATACTGTAAGCATCCAACTGAGGCCCCCAAACAGATGCCGCCACTAGGTACAGTACGTGCCTCTCGTGCCTAATGGGAAATTCATCACTGACAGTATCTAGAGAGATGAATGGAGAGACAGTGACAAGGGGTGAGAGAGAGAGAGAGAGAGAAATTGAGTAAGATGGGTGTTTTTTTTAGAACAGGATGTTGTCCATACAGTAGCAACCAATCAAATATTTCCTACTGTACTGTATTATCGTCTGTAAGTGTAACTAGATACTGTAAATGTTAATGTGGGATGTGATCGGTTGCTACTGTATGGGCAATATCACCAGTTCAAACAAAAACAATTTTCATCCGATTTCTACGCATTTGCCAGAAAAATCTGATGAAAAGTGCTACTCTGATGGCATCAGATCAATGTCAGTAATAATTCTTACCACTAAATGCAGCAGCATCATCATCATCCTCCTCCTCCTCCGTGGCCTGTTCCAGTGTAGGGCCTGTGAAAAAAAACATTAATGTGAAAAAAAAAAAGGTTCATTCCAGGAAATACACATACCCTCCAACATGACCCGCCCCACTAGGTACAAAATGCTCTGGTTCTGGACTTCCCTCTTAATTTATTATTGCCATCACCTGTGAAGAAACAGCTTTCTTATCATATAACTAGTTCAACACAGGTGATGGAAATCATAAATTAAGAGGGAAGTCTAGAAACAGAGCAGTGCGGCGGGTCATGTTGGAGGGTCTGCATACAGAAACATAGAATTTGATGACAAATACTGTAAGAACCACTTTGCCCATCTAATCTGCCTCTTTTTTTTAACCTTTTTTTTACATCAAACCTTATAACAATTTTCCCCAAACATCACATGATGCAAAGATAAATAAATAAAAAAAGAGGTGCAAGATGGAATTGTGATTGGGCCCTCCCAACCACCCTTATGTTATATAAACAGGGTCTGCCACACGACTGTGGCTGAAATGACTGGTTGGTTTGGGCCCCCACCAAAAAAAGAAGCAATCAATCTCTCCTTGCTCAAACTGGCTCTACAGAGGCACGATGTACCGGACTGGACTTACTTAATGGGTGCAGTGAGGTGATGGACATAGAGATAGAGTCCTGGTCCTCCTCCTCCGCCACCGCCTGTGACAGTGTAGGGCCTGTGAAAGCAAAAAATCCATGAAATATACTTTTGTATTCTGTGTTGAATACAGTAAAGCAAAAATTCAGTCAGGAATTGGAGGAGGAGAGTAAATTTCGCACACAGAGACGAGAATGTCGAGGCCAGAATCAGGGGGTAGTGGAGGAGGGTTAGGATACCGTACCTCACCCTGTTGGGATTGCTGCAATCAGGATGCCACTGTCGGTCACCTGACCGCTAGAATCCTGACTGCTGGTCACGCAAACCCAACCCATTGGTTTAACACAATGTACAGTACAGTACAATACTGCAGTTTACTTACCAAGTTGGGGAGAGGGTTTTTCATCCTCATCCTCACTGTCAATAATTACTGAGTTGAAAATAAAAAAATATTATAAACAAAATACAGTAGAGTACAGTTACTACAAAATTGCACAGTAGTACAGTGCTACAGGAGGCAGAGATATATTCATAATACAGTAGGAGCAGAATGACTGTCCAGCGGTAGGGGACATACAGTACTGTATTTAAAAGACCTGCTGTCTGGATCCCGACATTCAGAATGCAGAGTGTGGATTCAGAGTATGATTGGAGGGTTAGGCTAGTGGAGGGTGGGTCGGATGCACAATTTTGGGCACCATAATACAAAATGGATATCGTGGAACTACAAAAGGTTTAGAGGCGGGCGACCAAAGTGATGAAGTGGATTGAGAAGATGGAATACAAGGAAAGGCAGGCTAGGCATGTTTACATTGGAAAAGAGGAGATTAAGAGGGGACATGATTAACCTTTACAAATATACTGTATACAGTAAGGGGACAATACACAGGAACGGTTTTTGATAAGATGGACACAGAGGACACGTGCACAGTAACTCTTGTTGAAGTAGAGGCGATTTCGCACAGAGGCGAAAAGGGGTCTTCACAGTGAGGGAAATACTGTACAGTACATGTTTGGAATTCCCTGCCTGAAAAGTAATAAAAGTGGACTTGGTCAATACTTTTAAGAATGGGCTTGAGAAAATCCTACTGTACTTACTATAATCTGGCTCCTCTTCCTCCCCCGAATCAATGGGAATGAGCTCCTCCTCTGTATCAATTACGAGGCGGTCTGTGTGTAAAAGATGACAAGTATTGTAAAATACAAAAATTACAGTAATACTGTAGGAAACTAGTGTGTCTGTAACAAAAAGTAATTATTACCACTTCCGGAGCTCTCGGATGGTGTCGGCGGTGGTGGTGGTGGTGTTGGTACTGTGGGAAAAAAAATAACAGTACTGTAAGTGAAGCTGTCAATTTGAAACATGTACTGTACAGTATCCAGGACACATGTACAGTAGTGTAACAACGATGACAGTAGCACCAGAATTCTCGTTACACAATACCTGGCATCGCAGCAGGTGGTGGTGGTGGTGGTGGTGGTACTGTGGGAAAAAAAATAACAGTACTGTAAGTGAAGCTGTCAATTTGAAACATGTACTGTACAGTATCCAGGACACATGTACAGTAGTGTAACGATGACAGTCACACCAGAATTCTCATTACACAATACCTGGCAGCGCAGCAGGTGGTGGTGGTGGTGGTGGTACTGTGGGAAAAAAAATAACAGTACTGTAAGTGAAGCTGTCAATTGGAAACATGTACTGTACAGTATCCAGGACACATGTACAGTAGTGTAACGATGACAGTCACACCAGAATTCTCGTTACACAATACCTGGCAGCGCAGCAGGTGGTGGTGGTGGTGGTGGTGGTGTTGTTGGTACTGTGGGAAAAAAAATAACAGTACTGTAAGTGAAGCTGTCAATTTGAAACATGTACTGCACAGTATCCAAGACACATGTACAGTAGTGTAACAACGATGACAGTAGCACCAGAATTCTCGTTACACAATACCTGGCAGCGCAGCAGGTGGTGGTGGTGGTGGTGGTACTGTGGGAAAAAAAATAACAGTACTGTAAGTGAAGCTGTCAATTGGAAACATGTACTGTACAGTATCCAGGACACATGTACAGTAGTGTAACAACGATGACAGTAGCACCAGAATTCTCGTTACACAATACCTGGCAGCGCAGCAGGTGGTGGTGGTGGTGGTGGTGGTACTGTGGGAAAAAAAATAACAGTACTGTAAGTGAAGCTGTCAATTTGAAACATGTACTGTACAGTATCCAGGACACATGTACAGTAGTGTAACGATGACAGTCACACCAGAATTCTCGTTACACAATACCTGGCAGCGCAGCAGGTGGTGGTGGTGGTGGTGGTGTTGTTGGTACTGTGGAAAAAAAAATAACAGTACTGTAAGTGAAGCTGTCAATTTGAAACATGTACTGCACAGTATCCAAGACACATGTACAGTAGTGTAACAACGATGACAGTAGCACCAGAATTCTCGTTACACAATACCTGGCAGCGCAGCAGGTGGTGGTGGTGGTGGTGGTGGTACTGTGGGAAAAAAAATAACAGTACTGTAAGTGAAGCTGTCAATTTGAAACATGTACTGTACAGTATCCAGGACACATGTACAGTAGTGTAACAACGATGACAGTAGCACCAGAATTCTCGTTACACAATACCTGGCAGCGCAGCAGGTGGTGGTGGTGGTGGTACTGTGGGAAAAAAAATAACAGTACTGTAAGTGAAGCTGTCAATTTGAAACATGTACTGCACAGTATCCAGGACCAAAAAGGGGTCCGGCCAATAAACAATCTGCATCAGAGAAGCAAGATACAGTATGCTTAAAGTATACAGTACTATATACTAGATCGCCAACAAACGTAAATTAACAAACAACTATCACTGGAATTTACCATCCTCATCCCGTAGCGAAGCACGGGTATTCAGCTATCTACAATGTTATTTATACTTTGTGTTTAATATTTACATTTAGTTTTGTAAACAGACATTCTTAACATTAACGGATTGCAGCGAGTTATCTGTGATGGTCAGGACAGGGGGTTGGGACTATAGAAATCACTATGTACTGTACACTACTGTATTTGACAATACTTACCAGCTTGGCGGCGCCTGTCCCGCCTCCTGTGACGTCGTGCTACCAGCCCTGTAAAAATATATATACAGTATAATGGCAGCATACTGTACAGCCAATGAAATTCAACATTGACAGCATCTTTATGACATCACAATAAATGGAATTGTTCATTCTAGTACCCTGCACCTAATCACTCAGGAGGGCATAGTGTACTGTACTGTCTTCAAAACTTAAGGGGCACATTTCTAAATGTGACATACAGTACACTTACAGTATCGCTACAGTACAGTAGGTCCAGGGTATTAGACAGAACACTACCTTTATAGACATTGTAACACACATAAGCATTGCCCTTATAAACATTATGACACACATCAGCATGCAGCCCTCCCACCCTTAACCATCTCAGTACTGTTCATTACATTACAAATTGATTTCATGACAGATGATGCAGTACTCACCTGAATTCATCTTATTCACGTCATGTCACAGTAGTGCAGTTTATTCACGTCACAGTACTGTCCTTGATTCACGTTGTGTCACACAGTAGAGCACCGTATTCACGTCACAGTACTGTCCTTGATTCACGTTGTGTCACACAGTAGAGCACCGTATTCACGTCACAGTACTGTCCTTGATTCACGTTGTGTCACACAGTAGAGCACCGTATTCACGTCACAGTACTGTCCTTGATTCACGTTGTGTCACACAGTAGAGCACCGTATTCACGTCACAGTACTGTCCTTGATTCACGTTGTGTCACACAGTAGAGCACCTTATTCACGTTACTGTACGTCACAGTCGTGCAGTAGTATATCCACATTACGTCACAAAGTAGAGATCTGCCAGTCATGAACCTTATGCAAGAGTAATGCACGTCAGAACACATTAGGCCACTGTAACATCCCTTAGAATAATTTCTGCCAAAGTAACATCCCTTAGAACACTGTACTATCTGAAACACAAATTTCGGCACACTGCACGACACACTGCAATTAAACCACACAATGCACTGCACGACTGCGTGATATGACAAACTGCACATTTCCCTGCAAAATATGATACAATGTACACTACACAAAAAACTGCAATTACCACATGTGTATACAGTACACTGCACGACAGTGCTGGCCCTAGCCAGGTACAGATACAGCCGCAGTCACGCAAAATATAGGCATGCCGCATATCATTTTAATCAGCAGAAGCTGCTGGTGCCCCTAAGCATAGCAAATCCCCTAGGCATTTGCCTACTGTAGTTTGCCTATGCCTAAGGCCGGCTCTGCTGCACGATGTGATTCACTATGTATTACACTCACTGCACAATACCATATACTGAATGTACACTGCATGACACGCTGCAATTACGCAGCACGATACACTGTGATACATTGCATATACTGTACACTGCATGATACTGTACACTGCACAATCGTAGACCACCTGGATTGTAAAGAACTACTGTATATACACAAGTTTAAAAAAATAACAATTGTTTTTGTAAAACGCATGTCGATCTTTTTCCATGTCAACTTAACGACCATGTCAACCTACAGTAACTGGTGTCAACCAATTTCAAAAGCCGCACCATCTAGGTCGACGCAAAAAAACAAATTGACCTTTTGACCCGGGTTAATGTTTGGTCCTTGTTTAACCATTTGTTTACCACAAATACTGTACAGTGCTGTATAGACCGGATACCTGCTGCTACAGCAGCCCCTGCTATAATGTACTGTACCTGTAACTACAGTAACTTAAAGTACAGTAATCTACAGTAATGTACTGTACTTACAATCCCTTATGGCCTGCAGGCGTCGTGGGGTCCTCCTCACGAGGTCGCTCCATCTCCTCTGGAGAGACCTCACCGTTCTCCTCCGGTTGTAGGTCCGGAGGATATCCCTGCTGGCCCTCCTATATGCCCTAACTTTCTCCTCGTTGCTGGCGAGAGTTCTGTCCCGCCAGCGAACGAGGAGACGCAGCTCACCCAGAGCATAGGGACGGTCACGTACTACAGGTACAGCAGCCATGCTTATGCTCAATGAGCGATCCAGACGTCGTGCGTCTCAGACGTCGTGCGTCTCAGACGTCGTGCGTTCCAGGCATTCAACGTACAGTACTGTAGTTACTGTACTTTGTGACAGTTTCCCTTAGTTTTACATATGCCCTTTCTTTGACCACAGTATTTTCCACTGTCTTGCCCTACGCCCTTCCCTCCTGGGAGCCTTCACAGGTCTTATGCTATACACAAATACCGAAGATGCACAGTCCGTCAGAATACACTCATTTCATTCACGCTGTTTGGGTGCATTTAGCGTAAAGAATCGCTCCTGCAGATGTACTTTGATTTATGTGAAACCTGTGTGCATCCTTCCATTGACTGTCTTACAATGTAAATAAAATAATACAGTGCATTATTACAGAAAAAAAAAAAAAAAAGAAAGAAAGCACATCATGTCTCGAACCCTGGACCCCCAGTGAGGGAGGTGGGAGCCTTCACCCCTAGCCCACGATGCCTCATGAGAGATTTCTAATTTCATGTGTGAAAGTACTGCAAACAGCGCCCGGCCCTCGCCCCATTGCTGTTGGTTTATGCCTTAGAGGACTCGGACGCTCGCATTTGTAAAGCACGGTGTTTTCCTCCGCCTCCTGCTAGCCTGTTGCCCTTCCCCCATGGGAGCCTGCACAGATCATGCAGTAGACAGGGAGGGAATGCAGGTCATGTGCAATACACAAACGCCCACTGTAGTACTATTTTGCTCACTTACAGTACCGTACTGTAGGTTGCATTTAGCGTAAAGAATCGCTCCTGCAGATGTACTTTGATTTATGTGAAACCTGTGTGCATCCTTCCATTGGATGTACTGTATTGGAGAGAAAAAAAAAAATGTTAAAGTGAATGTCACGGGAACACATTAAAAATAAGGTTGGCACTTCCTTCCCATTGGTGTTGGTTTACAGTATGCCGTAGTGTACTCGGACGCTCATGTAATTGCATTTCAAAGGCACAGTATTTTCCATCGTCTCCCCCCTACCCCCATCGCCCTTCCCCCCTGGGGGCCTGCACAGGAAGGAAATTCAGGTCCTGTGCAATGCACAAACGCTGAAGATCTACAGTACTGTTTTGCTTAGTTGGTAGCGCCAGAATACACTCATTTCATTCACGCTGTTTGGGTGCATTTAGCGTAAAGAATCGCTCCTGCAGATGTACTTTGATTTATGTGAAACCTGTGTGCATCCTTCCATTGACTGTCTTACAATGTAAATAAAATAATACAGTGCATTATTACAGAAAAAAAAAAAAAAAAAGAAAGAAAGCACATCATGTCTCGAACCCTGGACCCCCAGTGAGGGAGGTGGGAGCCTTCACCCCTAGCCCACGACGCCTCATGAGAGATTTCTAATTTCATGTGTGAAAGTACTGCAAACAGCGCCCGGCCCTCGCCCCATTGCTGTTGGTTTATGCCTTAGAGGACTCGGACGCTCGCATTTGTAAAGCACGGTGTTTTCCTCCGCCTCCTGCTAGCCTGTTGCCCTTCCCCCATGGGAGCCTGCACAGATCATGCAGTAGACAGGGAGGGAATGCAGGTCATGTGCAATACACAAACGCCCACTGTAGTACTATTTTGCTCACTTACAGTACCGTACTGTAGGTTGCATTTAGCGTAAAGAATCGCTCCTGCAGATGTACTTTGATTTATGTGAAACCTGTGTGCATCCTTCCATTGGATGTACTGTATTGGAGAGAAAAAAAAAAATGTTAAAGTGAATGTCACGGGAACACATTAAAAATAAGGTTGGCACTTCCTTCCCATTGGTGTTGGTTTACAGTATGCCGTAGTGTACTCGGACGCTCATGTAATTGCATTTCAAAGGCACAGTATTTTCCATCGTCTCCCCCCTACCCCCATCGCCCTTCCCCCCTGGGGGCCTGCACAGGGAGGATATTCAGGTCCTGTGCAATGCACAAACGCTGAAGATCTACAGTACTGTTTTGCTTAGTTGGTAGCGCCAGAATACACTCATTTCATTCACGCTGTTTGGGTGCATTTAGCGTAAAGAATCGCTCCTGCAGATGTACTTTGATTTATGTGAAACCTGTGTGCATCCTTCCATTGACTGTCTTACAATGTAAATAAAATAATACAGTGCATTATTACAGAAAAAAAAAAAAAAAAGAAAGAAAGCACATCATGTCTCGAACCCTGGACCCCCAGTGAGGGAGGTGGGAGCCTTCACCCCTAGCCCACGACGCCTCATGAGAGATTTCCAATTTCATGTGTGAAAGTACTGCAAACAGCGCCCGGCCCTCGCCCCATTGCTGTTGGTTTATGCCTTAGAGGACTCGGACGCTCGCATTTGTAAAGCACGGTGTTTTCCTCCGCCTCCTGCTAGCCTGTTGCCCTTCCCCCATGGGAGCCTGCACAGATCATGCAGTAGACAGGGAGGGAATGCAGGTCATGTGCAATACACAAACGCCCACTGTAGTACTATTTTGCTCACTTACAGTACCGTACTGTAGGTTGCATTTAGCGTAAAGAATCGCTCCTGCAGATGTACTTTGATTTATGTGAAACCTGTGTGCATCCTTCCATTGGATGTACTGTATTGGAGAGAAAAAAAAAAATGTTAAAGTGAATGTCACGGGAACACATTAAAAATAAGGTTGGCACTTCCTTCCCATTGGTGTTGGTTTACAGTATGCCGTAGTGTACTCGGACGCTCATGTAATTGCATTTCAAAGGCACAGTATTTTCCATCGTCTCCCCCCTACCCCCATCGCCCTTCCCCCCTGGGGGCCTGCACAGGGAGGAAATTCAGGTCCTGTGCAATGCACAAACGCTGAAGATCTACAGTACTGTTTTGCTTAGTTGGTAGCGCCAGAATACACTCATTTCATTCACGCTGTTTGGGTGCATTTAGCGTAAAGAATCGCTCCTGCAGATGTACTTTGATTTATGTGAAACCTGTGTGCATCCTTCCATTGACTGTCTTACAATGTAAATAAAATAATACAGTGCATTATTACAGAAAAAAAAAAAAAAAAGAAAGAAAGCACATCATGTCTCGAACCCTGGACCCCCAGTGAGGGAGGTGGGAGCCTTCACCCCTAGCCCACGACGCCTCATGAGAGATTTCTAATTTCATGTGTGAAAGTACTGCAAACAGCGCCCGGCCCTCGCCCCATTGCTGTTGGTTTATGCCTTAGAGGACTCGGACGCTCGCATTTGTAAAGCACGGTGTTTTCCTCCGCCTCCTGCTAGCCTGTTGCCCTTCCCCCATGGGAGCCTGCACAGATCATGCAGTAGACAGGGAGGGAATGCAGGTCATGTGCAATACACAAACGCCCACTGTAGTACTATTTTGCTCACTTACAGTACCGTACTGTAGGTTGCATTTAGCGTAAAGAATCGCTCCTGCAGATGTACTTTGATTTATGTGAAACCTGTGTGCATCCTTCCATTGGATGTACTGTATTGGAGAGAAAAAAAAAAATGTTAAAGTGAATGTCACGGGAACACATTAAAAATAAGGTTGGCACTTCCTTCCCATTGGTGTTGGTTTACAGTATGCCGTAGTGTACTCGGACGCTCATGTAATTGCATTTCAAAGGCACAGTATTTTCCATCGTCTCCCCCCTACCCCCATCGCCCTTCCCCCCTGGGGGCCTGCACAGGGAGGAAATTCAGGTCCTGTGCAATGCACAAACGCTGAAGATCTACAGTACTGTTTTGCTTAGTTGGTAGCGCCAGAATACACTCATTTCATTCACGCTGTTTGGGTGCATTTAGCGTAAAGAATCGCTCCTGCAGATGTACTTTGATTTATGTGAAACCTGTGTGCATCCTTCCATTGACTGTCTTACAATGTAAATAAAATAATACAGTGCATTATTACAGAAAAAAAAAAAAAAAAGAAAGAAAGCACATCATGTCTCGAACCCTGGACCCCCAGTGAGGGAGGTGGGAGCCTTCACCCCTAGCCCACGACGCCTCATGAGAGATTTCCAATTTCATGTGTGAAAGTACTGCAAACAGCGCCCGGCCCTCGCCCCATTGCTGTTGGTTTATGCCTTAGAGGACTCGGACGCTCGCATTTGTAAAGCACGGTGTTTTCCTCCGCCTCCTGCTAGCCTGTTGCCCTTCCCCCATGGGAGCCTGCACAGATCATGCAGTAGACAGGGAGGGAATGCAGGTCACGTGCAATACACAAACGCCCACTGTAGTACTATTTTGCTCACTTACAGTACCGTACTGTAGGTTGCATTTAGCGTAAAGAATCGCTCCTGCAGATGTACTTTGATTTATGTGAAACCTGTGTGCATCCTTCCATTGACTGTCTTACAATGTAAATAAAATAATACAGTGCATTATTACAGAAAAAAAAAAAAAAAAGAAAGAAAGCACATCATGTCTCGAACCCTGGACCCCCAGTGAGGGAGGTGGGAGCCTTCACCCCTAGCCCACGACGCCTCATGAGAGATTTCCAATTTCATGTGTGAAAGTACTGCAAACAGCGCCCGGCCCCCGCCCCATTGCTGTTGGTTTATGCCTTAGAGGACTCGGACGCTCGCATTTGTAAAGCACGGTGTTTTCCTCCGCCTTCTGCTAGTCCTCCATTCCCATTATGCATTAGCGAACTCAGACGCTCATATATTTTAAAAGCACGGTGTTTATACATTGTACTGTACATTCTTCCTTTTACACAATTACTGTAGTTGCGTCTCCATACACATACAGTACTGTACTCCATACTTTTTCCACCGCCTCCCGTTACGCCTACAGTATTGCCAGAGCTGTAGATCAATCCGCCGCTATACTGTACGATCGAAAGTACTGGATTAGTGGAGCATTAGCCACACAGTGGTGGAGATGTGTAATGCATGATGAGTATCTAGATCGTCTCAACGCGCCTGCCTGTGATTAAACTCAGCTATCGCCTTAGCGTGGCTAAACGCCCGTCTCGGCGGAGAAACAGTCAAGATAAAGTTGGCTACATCTGTACTTCCTTAAATATTAACTATATTTTAACTAAATAACAACAAATTTTTCAGTACAGGTCAAAATGAATCTAATAATCGCTACTTATGGCAATAATGCGAGCAGATATGCAAAGTACAAAATACAGGTGTATGCAGAGCCGGCCCTAACCAATATGATGCCCTAGGCAAGATTTTGGCTGGTGCCCCCTAGCACCGCCGCTAGTTCTGCAGGAGATGATGGCATGAGTCAGTCCGGATCCCCTGCTAATGTCGGGTGCCTTTTGTTTATAAAAATGCATCTTATTTGCATTACTATGTGGCTAGGATGCACATGCAGCTTCTGCTGATTAAAATGATATGCAGCATGCCTATATACTGTGTGAGACTGTGGCTGTATCTGCATATGAAATGCTACATTACAGTGGTTTCCAGGACTACACTGCAACGTATCATTTTGTATGCAGATACAGCCGCAGTCACACACAGAATATAGGCATGCCGCATATCATTTTAATCAGCAGAAGCTGCTGGTGCCCCTAAGCATACCAAATGCCCTAGGCAATTGCCTAGTTTGCCTATGCCTAAGGCCGGCTCTGGGTGTATGCGTGTGTTGTGTGCGCATTTGGCGCCAAACAGAAATTTACAGACTTTAAAAATAGCTTTTGCGTTCTTACCTTACGGATCCCTCCAGCATCCCTACAAACCATGCAGGGCAGACGCTTATCTAATCAGCACTAGTGTATCCACCAACCAGGAGAAGGCTTATGTGGGATACCTTTCCGCCCTTTGCTGATAAAGTCTGCGTAAAACTGCTAGGCTGCGGGTATGAGGAAAAACCGGACGATGCCCTCAATTGATAATGTCGATATTATCTTAAACCGTAAAGCTATACCTCTACATACACTTTTACCATGGAACCGCTATGGCCGCTAGACAGAATACATGCGCTACGCACTTTGTACGCTATTTGCGTACAGAGTCCCGTACGTGGTACGTACTTGGCGTACACACGCCGCACTGAGTGTACAGAGTACGCACAGCGCGCACACACACAATTAATAACCCTTAAACCTTGTTAGTGATACAATATAATGGTATGATTACACTTTAAACCTTTAGCAGCAAAGTACTGCAACAACGTTATACCTTAAACCTTAAGTAGCACTGGCGGTATAAAGTACCTGCAGTGCGTACACCTTATCAATACTTATAAACCTTATATAGTTAAATACGCTTTAAACCCTTGCAGGAAAATGAGGACACAACACCGATTTGTAGTTGAAACCACAGGGTTCTAAGGCCACAGTTGGTTATTTCAAAAGGTAAAAACAGTACAAATTATACACTACAGGCTAACAAGATAAATCTAAAACAGAATAATGGCTACAGAAAATGTACATACGTGAGAAGGTTCGCAAGCGCAACCTGGACCAGTCCTCCGCTTATCAGGTAGAAAGCGTTCAGAGTCTTCTGACCAGCCAGGCAGCAACGGGCTTTTTATACACAACTTACATACACAACACAATGGTCCCTGCAATCTCATTGTCCATTGGACATCAGAGGTGCATCTTTACATTACAGGAGAGGTCATAGGTTGATTTGAAAAGGTGGGCGATGTCTTTTTCAACTGCTCTTGGGGGTGGTATCCTCTGGATTCCCGCCGCATACATAATATACAGTAAATACAGTTTATAGCTATATTCTACTTCTGCACATAACTATACGCTGAAACATGCAATCTTTCTCTAACCAATACCAGAATGTTACCCTTAAAATACCCTAAAGCTGGATACTAGACATCACCTGCCAACCTTAGTCTGACCCTTCCTATCATGCAACGGCGAATCCCTTAGTCCTGGAACTGTTTAAACTGTTGATAATCGCTGATGTGGTGCAAGGGAGCTATATCTAAAATGTACACTATTTGGGTTAAATATGTAATGTTCTAATAACCCTCTATGCACTCACAAACTCCGCTGTAAATACCCATACCACGCGCAGGAACGCGGGAGCGATCATATGCAAATTGCGGATATGTGCACGCACGGCGAAGTAAGTGCACGCGCAGCGGGCATGTGCATGGGGTTAGTACATGTCGTATGCATTACAATATTTTTCGACTTTGACATGGTGCTGGGGAGGAAATTGACAAGGAGGATTCTGATGGTGAGGTGGTTTGTTTAAGTCAGGCACCCGGGGAGACACCTGTTGTCCGTGGGACGAATATGGCCATTGACATGCCTGGTCAAAATACAAAAAAAATCACCTCTTCGTTGTGGAATTATTTCAACATAAATGCGGACAACAGGTGTCATGCCGTGTGTTGCCTTTGTCAAGCTGTAATAAGTAGGGGTAAGGACGTTAACCACCAAGGAACATCCTCCCTTATACGTCATCTGGTCCGCATTCATCAGAAGTCAGTGACAAGTTCAAAAACTTTGGATGACAGCGGAAGCAGTCCACTGACCACTAAATCCCTTCCTCTTGTAACCAAGCTCCTGCAAACCACACCACTAACTCCCTCAGTGTCAATTTTTACCTTACACAGGAAAGCCAATAGTCCTGCAGGCCATGTCACTGGCAAGTCTGACGAGTCCTCTCCTGCCTGGGATTCCTCCGATGCATCCTAGAGTGTAACGCCTACTGCTGCTGGCGCTGCTGTTGTTGCTGCTGGGAGTCGATCGTCATCCCAGAGGGGAAGTCGGAAGACCACTTGTACTACTTCCAGTAAGCAATTGACTGTCCAACAGTGCTTTGCGAGGAAGATGAAATATCACAGCAGTCATCCTACTGCAAAGCGGATAACTCAGGTCTTGTCAGCCTCGGTGGTGAGAAACGTGGTTCCGGTATCCACCGTTAATTCACAGGCAACTAGAGACTAGTTTGAGGTACTGTGTCCACGGTACCAAATACCATCTAGGTTCCATTTCTCTAGGCAGGCGATACCGAAAATGTACACAGACGTCAGAAAAAGAGTCACCAGTGTCCTAAAAAATGCAGTTGTACCCAATGTCCACTTAACCACGGACATGTGGACAAGTGGAGCAGGGCAGACTCAGGACTATATGACTGTGACAGCCCACTGGGTAGATGTATTGCCTCCCGCAGCAACAACAGCAGCGGCGGCACCAGTAGCAGCATCTCGCAAACGCCAACTCGTTCCTAGGCAGGCTATGCTTTGTATCACCGCTTTCCATAAGAGGCACACAGCTGACAACCTCTTACGGAAACTGAGGAACATCATCGCAGAATGGCTTACCCCAATTGGACTCTCCTGGGGATTTGTGACATCGGACAACGCCACCAATATTGTGCGTGCATTACATCTGGGCAAATTCCAGCACGTCCCATGTTTTGCACATACATTGAATTTGGTGGTGCAGAATTATTTAAAAAAACGACAGGGGCGTGCAAGAGATGCTGCTGGTGGCCCGAAGAATTGCGGGCCACTTTCGGCATTCAGCCACCGCATGCCGAAGACTGGAGCACCAGCAAACAGTCCTGAACCTGCCCTGCCATCATCTGAAGCAAGAGGTGGTAACGAGGTGGAATTCAACCCTCTATATGCTTCAGAGGATGGAAGAGCAGCAAAAGGCCATTCAAGCCCATACATCAGCCCACGATATTGTTAGGCGCCGAGGGTCCGCTCGTCAGTGCGGCCCGGCGCCTAGCAACTAGGGACGCCGCATGCGGACAGCCGCCGGCTCCCTAGCAACGCTAGACGCCGGGCGCACGGAGCCGCACAGACCCTAGCAACGGGGACGCCACTGTCGGACCGCGTTCCCCGTTGCTGGGTCTAAGTTAATCACCTCATTGGTTCCTGGCCGTGCAGCATGCAGCTGCACGGCATGTTGTAATTAGCCCTGTCTGGCTCCTGATTGGAGGGCTTCCATTTAAAGGCACTCTCAGGACTTCTCACAGACGCCGGTTATAGCTTCCTGTTTGCTGTGTCAGTTGCAGAGAGTTTTCCAGTCCTGTTCTATCCGGTCGTACCTGTCCTCAGTGATCCAGTACTCGGAAGTTGTCATCCTTTCCTGGAGTCCAGACCGAGCACCTTTAACATCCTGTGGTGTTCGTGAGTCGCGGCGTAGCCGTGTGTTGCGGCTTGACCGCTTACTATTTATTATTTGGTTATATTGTGTTTCGGAGCTTTTTGCGGAGGATTCCGCTCCCACAAATCCACTCTGGTATCCAGCGGTGCTGGATAGGAGTAACGGATTAGTGGATTTTTGGTTGTCCTTTTCCCTGGCGGGTTGTCCGCACATACTTCTGGTTTAAGTTAGTTAGCTTGTAGCCCCTGGCCTGGTTGCTTAGTCAGAGGGCCCCTTGTTATCACCCTGTCTCGGATTTCCCTTTGTCTCCCATTAAGACCTGAGGGGGCATCGGAGTTGGGCAGACATAATCCGCCCTTCAAACGCGGCTGCCATGGGCTCAAGCAACCATAGTCTCGCAGGGGATTTCTGATTACACGGGCGAGACAACGGAGTTAGGGCGCCAGGGGTTACTAGGCTTTCCCGCTCCCGTAACCAGCATTTCCTTCCAGTACTCTGGCCTCTGTCATAAGATCTCCTCTGGTCAGAAGTACTGGAATCATAACATTATAACCGGCCAGACCAAAACTTAAAATTAAACAGGGTTTGATTTTTTCCCTTATTCAGTTTAGAAGATTTGTCGGCCTCATGAATCCCACTGGTTTAGGGCCAAATCCTGGCCAGCTTCTAGTTAGCCAGATTCAAGAACTTACTCAGATGGTTCAGGATCTTTCCCTTCGGGTGAGGTCACAGGAAGATCTTTTACGGACTTCCCCGAGGGTCGTTCCTGAACCGAAAATGCATTTGCCTGACCGTTTTTCTGGTGATAGGAAGCAGTTTTTTAATTTTAAAGAGTCTTGTAAACTTTATTTTCATTTAAGACTAGTCTCCTCAGGTACGGAATCTCAGCGGGTCGGAATTATTATTTCTTTACTTCAGGGGGATCCCCAGACCTGGGCTTTTGGTTTAAGAACAGAGGATCCGGCATTGTTGTCTGTAGACGCCTTTCTGGGGTCTTTAGGGCTATTGTATGATGACCCTGATAGAGAGGCATCCGCCGAGAGTCAGTTACGTGCTCTCAGACAGGGTAGGAATCCCGCAGAGATTTATTGTACGGAGTTTCGCCATTGGTCGAACGACTGTGGATGGAATGACCCAGCCCTGCGCAGTCAGTTTCGCCTCGGCTTATCTGAGTCTATAAAAGACAGTCTCCTTCAGTATCCCGCTCCTGAGACTCTCAATAAACTCATGGAGCTTTCTATTAAGATTGATCGTCATCTCAGAGAGCGGAGGGCTGAAAAAGGAGCACCTGTCGGGTCTACCCCTTGTGTTTTTTCCATTCCTGTGGACATAGAGGAGCCCATGCAGATGGGTCTCTCCCGACTGTCTCCTGAAGAAAGAACCAGAAGGCAAAATTCTGGTCTTTGTTTGTACTGTGGGGGTAAAGGACATTTTGCCCGTAATTGTCCGAACAAGTCGGGAAACGCCTCGACCAAGTGAATTGTGAGGGGGTTCACTTTGGTCTGCAGCTTATCTCCTCGAGTAATTCCCTGTTAGTCCCAGCTAAAGTTTCCTTTGGCAGCCTCTGTTCTTCGGTGTCGGCTTTCGTTGACAGTGGAGCTGCAGGGAACTTTATGGACTTAATGTGGGCCAAGGCCTTAGGTATTCCTCAGTTAACCTTGGGTAGGCATATCACCATGCATGGTTTAGATGGGAGTCCCTTATCCAATGGGGTTATTTCTCTCTGTACACCCCCTGTTCTACTTTCGGTAGGAGCTCTTCATTCCGAAAAAATTGAATTTTTCCTTACCCATTGCCCAGCAGTTCCAGTGGTTCTGGGTCACCCTTGGCTGGCCTTTCATAATCCCATCATTGATTGGCAGTCGGGGGAGATCTCACAATGGGGTACCATCTGTAATAAGGAATGTATTACGCTTCCCCTCAGAATTGCTGCTGTCATTCCCGCACCCATTCCTGTGGAATACCAGGATTTTGTTGATGTATTTTCCAAGGGCAATGCGGACATTCTGCCTCCCCATCGGCCTTATGATTGTGCTATTGAGCTAATTCCTGGTGCCACATTGCCAAAGGGAAGGTTATATGCATTGTCCGGACCAGAAACTGTGGCCATGAATGAGTATGTTAAAGAGAGCCTAGGGAAAGGATTTATCAGGCCATCTAAATCCCCTTTAAGTGCAGGCTTCTTCTTTGTGGAGAAGAAAGATGGATCACTCAGACCCTGCATTGACTTTAGAGCCTTGAATAAGATCTCAGTAAAAAATACTTACCCTTTGCCGCTGATTTCTGTCCTTTTTGATCAGCTACGTTCGGCTGTGATTTTTTCTAAGATTGACCTGAGAGGAGCGTATAACCTCATCCGAATCAAGTCAGGAGATGAGTGGAAAACGGCATTCAGTACTCAATCGGGTCACTACGAGTATCTGGTTATGCCATTCGGCCTGTCTAACGCTCCGGCAGTTTTCCAGGATCTCATTAACGATGTGCTCCGTGATTTTCTTGGAAGATTCGTAGTCGTCTACTTAGACGATATCTTGATCTATTCTGACTCTATTGAACAACATGTTACCCAGGTGCGTCAGGTTCTTCAAAAATTACGTGAAAATCACCTATATGCCAAGCTGGAGAAGTGTGAATTTCATGTCACGGAGGTATCCTTTTTAGGGTACATTATTTCCCCTCTGGGATTCTGTATGGAACCAAAGAAGCTCCAAGCCATCCTTAGTTGGGCGCAACCCACCAACTTAAAAGCAATTCAGCGCTTTTTAGGGTTTGCAAATTATTATAGAAGATTTATTCATTCTTTCTCCGACCTGGTTGCTCCCATTGTGGCACTGACTAAGAAGGGAGCGGATCCAACCAACTGGTCACGTGAAGCTGAAGTATCTTTTCAGGCCTTGAAACAAGCCTTCATCTCAGCCCCAGTCATCAGACATCCCAACCCAGAATTGCCTTTCATTGTTGAGGTTGATGCCTCGGAGGTTGGAGTAGGGGCTATCCTGTCTCAGAAGGATCCGGACTCTCTAGAATTACATCCTTGTGCCTTTATGTCCAGGAAATTCTCTTCTGCTGAATCCAACTACGATGTTGGTAACCGGGAATTACTGGCTATTAAATGGGCTTTCGAGGAGTGGAGGCATTGGCTTGAGGGAGCAACACATACCATTTCAGTTTTGACTGATCACAAAAATCTTCAGTACATCGAATCAGCTAAACGGCTGAATGCCCGGCAGGCTCGTTGGGCTTTATTTTTTACTCGTTTCAAGTTTTTTATCACCTTCAGGCCAGGTTCCAAGAATACCAAGGCGGATGCCCTGTCACGCAGTTTTCTTCCAGTTCATGATAACAGTCCTGTTACTCCCATACTTCCGTCTTCAGTCATTCGGGCAGGTCTCACACAAGATTTATTCACCCAGTTAAAGCAGCTTCAACATCAAGCTCCTGGAAATACTCCTGCTGGTCGTCTTTATGTCCCTGAGTTTTTGAGAGCAACTGTTTTGACTGAGTTTCATGATAGCAAAGTTGCCGGGCATCCGGGGATCTCTAAGACTTTGGAATTAGTCTCCCGCTCAGTATGGTGGCCTGGTCTTTCCAAAGACATTAAGGAGTTTGTTTTTTCTTGTCAAGTCTGTGCACAGCATAAAGTTCCCCGTTCCTTGCCTATCGGTCAACTTATGCCCTTAAATGTTCCTCTCAGGCCATGGTCTCATATTTCCATGGATTTTGTGGTAGACCTCCCTCTGTCAGCCGGATGCCGAGTCATATGGGTAGTAGTGGACCGTTTTAGCAAGATGGCCCATTTCATTGCTCTTCCCCGACTGCCATCTGCCCAGGGATTGGCAGTTTTGTTCCTCCGCCATGTTTTCAGACTCCATGGATTACCCACTGATATTGTTTCTGATCGGGGTCCACAATTCATTGCACAATTTTGGAAGTCTTTTTGTGCCTCATTAAAAATGAAATTGTCTTTAACGTCCGGCTACCATCCCCAATCCAACGGGCAGACTGAGCGAGTTAATCAATCATTAAAACAGTATTTGCGTTTGTACTCTGCCAAACTCCAAAATGATTGGTCCGAGTTTCTTCCTTTGGCGGAGTTTGCTTACAACAATGCCTGTCATTCCTCCACCAATGTGTCTCCATTTTTTACAGTTTTCGGTTTTCACCCCAGGGCTAATTCCTTTTTTCAACATTCCTCTGTCTCCTCGCTGACCTTGACCTCTCATCTCAGACTCATTTGGAGAAAAGTGCACCTTGCTCTCAGAAAAGCGGCATTTCGGGAGAAAAATTTTTCTGACAGGCTCCGGCGGCCTTGCACTTTTAAAGTAGGAGATAGGGTATGGTTGTCGACTCGCAACATTAAACTTCGACAAACCTCAGCCAGATTGGGCCCCAAATTTATTGGACCATTTCATATTATAAAAAAAATCAATCCAGTTGCTTTCCGGTTACGTTTACCAAGAACTCTCCGGATCGGAAATACGTTCCATTGCTCCTTGTTGAAACCATACGTTTCTTCCAGTAGATTTCCTCGAAAGGTCTCTCAGGGGAAATCACCAGTAGATGTACAGGGTCAGCAGGAGTTCTTGGTGGAGAAGGTTCTCGATTCCAAGTTGTCCCGGGGTCGGCTTTATTTTCTGGTACATTGGAGAGGTTATGGTCCAGAAGAAAGGTCTTGGGTCCTGGATAAGGATCTCCATGCCCCGAGGCTCAAGAGGGCATTTTTTCGATAATTTCCTCAGAAACCTGGCCTTAGGGGTTCCTTGACCCCTCCTCAAGGGGGGGGTACTGTTAGGCGCCGAGGGTCCGCTCGTCAGTGCGGCCCGGCGCCTAGCAACTAGGGACGCCGCATGCGGACAGCCGCCGGCTCCCTAGCAATGCTAGACGCCGGGCGCACGGAGCCGCACAGACCCTAGCAACGGGGACGCCACTGTCGGACCGCGTTCCCCGTTGCTGGGTCTAAGTTAATCACCTCATTGGTTCCTGGCCGTGCAGCATGCAGCTGCACGGCATGTTGTAATTAGCCCTGTCTGGCTCCTGATTGGAGGGCTTCCATTTAAAGGCACTCTCAGGACTTCTCACAGACGCCGGTTATAGCTTCCTGTTTGCTGTGTCAGTTGCAGAGAGTTTTCCAGTCCTGTTCTATCCGGTCGTACCTGTCCTCAGTGATCCAGTACTCGGAAGTTGTCATCCTTTCCTGGAGTCCAGACCGAGCACCTTTAACATCCTGTGGTGTTCGTGAGTCGCGGCGTAGCCGTGTGTTGCGGCTTGACCGCTTACTATTTATTATTTGGTTATATTGTGTTTCGGAGCTTTTTGCGGAGGATTCCGCTCCCACAAATCCACTCTGGTATCCAGCGGTGCTGGATAGGAGTAACGGATTAGTGGATTTTTGGTTGTCCTTTTCCCTGGCGGGTTGTCCGCACATACTTCTGGTTTAAGTTAGTTAGCTTGTAGCCCCTGGCCTGGTTGCTTAGTCAGAGGGCCCCTTGTTATCACCCTGTCTCGGATTTCCCTTTGTCTCCCATTAAGACCTGAGGGGGCATCGGAGTTGGGCAGACATAATCCGCCCTTCAAACGCGGCTGCCATGGGCTCAAGCAACCATAGTCTCGCAGGGGATTTCTGATTACACGGGCGAGACAACGGAGTTAGGGCGCCAGGGGTTACTAGGCTTTCCCGCTCCCGTAACCAGCATTTCCTTCCAGTACTCTGGCCTCTGTCATAAGATCTCCTCTGGTCAGAAGTACTGGAATCATAACAGATATAGGCAAAGGAGGGGGAATGCACCTGACTCAAGTGCAGTGGAGAATGATTTCAACGTTGTGCAAGGTTCTGCAACCCTTTGAACTTGCCACACGTGAAGTCAGTTCAGACACTGCCAGCCTGAGTCAGGTCATTCCCCTCATCAGGCTTTTGCAGAAGAAGCTGGAGACATTGAAGGAGGAGCTAAAAGAGAGCGATTCCGCTAGGCATGTGGGACTTGTGGATGGAGCCCTTAATTCGCTTAACCAGGATTCACAGGTGGTCAATCTGTTGAAATCAGAGCACTACATTTTGGCCACCGTGCTCGATCCTAGATTTAAAACCTACGTTGTATCTCTCTTTCCGGCAGACACAAGTCTGCAGAGGTTCAAAGACCTGCTGTTGAGAAAATTGTCAAGTCAAGCGGAACGTGACCCGTCAACAGCTCCTCCTTCACATTCTCCCGCATCAAGGGGTGCGTGGAAAAGGCTAAGAATTCCGAGCCCACCCACTGGCGGTGATGCAGGGCAGTCTGGAGCGAGTGCTGACATCTGGTCCGGACTGAAGGACCTGCCATCGATTACTGACATGTCGTCTACTGTCCCTGCATATGATTCTGTCACCATTGAAAGAATGGTGGAGGATTATATGAGTGACCGCATCCAAGTAGGCACGTCAGACAGTCCGTACGTATACTGGCAGGAAAAAGAGGCAATTTGGAGGCCCTTGCACAAACTGGCTTTATTCTACCTAAGTTGCCCTCCCTCCAGTGTGTACTCTGAAAGAGTGTTTAGTGCAGCCGCTCACCTTGTCAGCAATCGGCGTACGAGGTTACTTCCAGAAAATGTGGAGAAGATGATGTTCATCAAAATGAATTATAATCAATTCCTCCGTGGAGACATTCACCAGCAGCAATTGCCTCCAGAAAGTACACAGGGATCAGAGATGGTGGATTCCAGTGGGGATGAATTAATAATCTGTGAGGAGGGGGATGTACACAGTGAAAGGGGTGAGGAATTGGAGGATGATGATGAGGTGGACATCTTGCCTCTGTAGAGCCAGTTTGTGCAAGGAGAGATTGATTGCTTCTTTTTTGGTGGGGGCCCAAACCAAGCAGTCATTTCAGTCACAGTCGTTTGGCAGACCCTGTTGCTGAAATGATGGGTTCGTTAAAGTGTGCATGTCCTGTTTATACAACATAAGGGTGGGTGGGAGGGCCCAAGGATAATTCCATCTTGCACCTCTTTTTTCTTTCATTTTTCTTTGCATCATGTGCTGTTTGGGGACAATTTTTTTGAAGTGCCATCCTGCCTGACACTGCAGTGCCACTCCTAGATGGGCCAGGTGTTTGTGTCGGCCACTTGTGTCGCTTAGCTTAGTCACACAGCGACCTTGGTGCACCTCTTTTTTTCTTTGCATCATGTGCTGTTTTGGGACTATTTTTTTGAAGTGCCATCCTGTCTGACACTGCAGTGCCACTCCTAGATGGGCCAGGTGTTTGTGTCGGCCACTTGGGTCGCTTAGCTTAGTCACACAGCTACCTCATTGCGCCTCTTTTTTTCTTTGCATCATGTGCTGTTTGGGGACAATTTTTTTGAAGTGCCATCCTGCCTGACACTGCAGTGCCACTCCTAGATGGGCCAGGTGTTTGTGTCGGCCACTTGTGTCGCTTAGCTTAGTCACACAGCGACCTTGGTGCACCTCTTTTTTTCTTTGCATCATGTGCTGTTTTGGGACTATTTTTTTGAAGTGCCATCCTGTCTGACACTGCAGTGCCACTCCTAGATGGGCCAGGTCTTTGTGTCGGCCACTTGGGTCGCTTAGCTTAGTCACACAGCTACCTCATTGCGCCTCTTTTTTTTCTTTGCATCATGTGCTGTTTGGGGACAATTTTTTTGAAGTGCCATCCTGCCTGACACTGCAGTGCCACTCCTAGATGGGCCAGGTGTTTGTGTCGGCCACTTGTGTCGCTTAGCTTAGCCATCCAGCGACCTTGGTGCAAATTTTAGGACTAAAAATAATATTGTGAGGTGTTCAGAATAGACAGAAAATGAGTGGAAATTATGGTTATTGAGGTTAATAATACTATGGGATCAAAATGACCCCCAAATTCTATGATTTAAGCTGTTTTTGAGGGTTTTTTGTAAAAAAAACACCCGAATCCAAATTACACCCGAATCCGACAAAAAATTTTCACGGAGGTTTTGCCAAAACGCGTCTGAATCCAAAACACGGCCGCGGAACCAAATCCAAAACCAAAACACAAAACCCGAAAAATGTCCGGTGCACATCACTAGCTTCAATACAGAAAATATATCTCCTATATAATAGCCCAGATCTGTGACTTTGTGACTCATTTGCTAATGCTGGGCGGATTCACAACACTGGGCGGAGATAGTCAAATGAGTCACAGATCTGGGCAAATCTATAGGAGACTAGGAGCAGAAGCAGATGGTATGGGCATGGCACAGGCAGGGGTGCATACCTCCCAGCTTTCTTCAGGAGCTTTCATCAGGCAGAAGGAGGGACAGGGGGCGTGGTCAACGAAAAGGGGGCGTGGATTCACGGGAGGGTCCCCGTTTTTGTCAGTGAGGGGGCATGCCCAGCGCTCTGTGAGCTGCTGGCATGCCCCCAGGGGCTGATTATGAGTCCGGGGGCCCAGGGCACTTGAGACAGGGGTGCCCTATCTCATTGCTGTGCCTGCTGTGAGGTTGGGGGCGTGGCCTAATCGCGGGGCGCGAGGCCACGTCCCCTTATGCAAATTCTGGGTTTTAACTTTTTTTGTTTTTTTTAATGGAATTTTGGCCCCTCAGCTAGGGCTAAATCCAGAGGTGGTGGTCGCTCCCCCCTACACACCCACACAGGCAGAAGAAAGCAGGGAGACTGCTGCCTCCCTGCAACACCACAGACCTGCCAATACGCAGCAGCGTGCACTGACTGTAGCACAATGCTGCTGCTGTTGCTGGCAGGACGGGGGAGCTTCTGAGCTGGGACAGAGCTACTCGAGCCGGGGGGCCCCCTAAAACTGTGGGGCCAACGGTACGTACCCCCTGCCCCCCCCTTAATTCGGCTCTGCTACTGGAACCCCCCCCTTAATCCGTACCCCCTGATGTCCCCTCTCCCTCTGTCTCCACTATTCATCGCTGCTCTGCTAAGCAAAACAGCGAGTGCAGGAGCTTTCCAACTGCCCCCCCCCCCACCACGGGACACTGCGACCCGCGGGTGAGATAGCGGGATAGACCCAAAAAAATGGGACTGTCCCGCGAAAATCGGAACAGTTGGGAGGTATGGGGGTGTGTGAGGGGGTATGCCGTACAGACAGACGGGCACCGGCTCACTGTGTGCTTGACCCCCCACATCAGCATACTCAGCAGGGTCTCTCTGGCACAGAGGAGCGTCACTTTCTGGCACACTCCACGCTTCTTAGCTGCAGTTTGTGGGGCACCTGCCGCTGTGCAGGTTCCGTACTGCCTCTGTTATCTCCAGCCCCGGCAACCCCACCGCTAGCTGCAGCACTGCCACCCGCAGTGAGGTGCGCCCAGCTCCTTCACACACTTTAGCCGGCGGGTAGCGCTGCAGAAGTCCGAGGTGCTTGCTGGCTCCGACCCCCTCCTCCCTCCAGCCGCAGCATCTCCTGGGAGCTAACCAGTCACTCCCAGTTTCCCCTTACCACAGTACCCAGCAGCCGCGAGGTCCGCGCCGCGTGCATGCTATGACCCTCTCCTCCCTCCAGCCGCAGCGTCTCCTAGCCCCTTGTGAGGGTGTGAAGAGCGCCCGTAGGGCGCGATGAAGCACCTAGTAATGATATATAAAAGAAACTACTGAGCAATAGTAATAGAGCAAATAATGACACTTATATATGCCTAATAAACTGTATTTGGAAAGGTAAAGTTCTGTATTCTCAAATATAAGAAACATAAACATAATCTTACTATCTATAGATCTTATTAAAGATCTTGTTTATTTTCAAAAGTAATTACTGTATAGTGTACATACCTTTGCATTATAATTAATCAGTAAGGCTCATATATGTATATAAATGCATTTGTACAGAAAACATCAGTGACCACCATACAATACACAGAGCACCGCAGTCATTACCATACATATCACAGAGCATCACAGTGACTGCCATATAATACCGAGAACATTAGCGACCAGAATAAAATACAGAGGACATCACAGTAACTGACACATAGGGCAGTCAATCTCAAGGTCGGCTTTGGTGGGATCCCGGGATTTTGGCCCAAAATGCCGGAATTTGTATCCCGGTTTAGAGCCTCCAATCCCGGGATCCACGGTATTAGGTTGCGCATGCGCAGTTTTGACGGGCAGCTCTAAACACTATAGCACAGTGCTGCACGGCTGTGCCACCCGGGTAGCAATGGGGTGTTTAAAGCTAAGGTGGGCAGCCATGGACACACATTGACTGCGCAGGTGGCATTTCAGCGCCGGCCGCCAGCCAATTGGAGCATTCTGGAAGGCTGGTGGCCATTGCTACATTTGAAGTGCCACCGGCATGCTCAGTGTGTGTCCATGACTGCCCACCTAATAATAAGTATTGCTATCTACACCCACCCACCCACGCAGCTCCCTACATCCTCACTGATCCTTACACCCACCCTCCCGCGCTGCTCCCTACACCTATCCTCCCACACTGCTCCCTACACCCTTCGTCACTGCCCTCCACATCCACTCTCCCTGCTCCCTACATTAATCCCGGGTGTGACCAGACGGTCCCGTACAAAAGCCATCACCGCTTTCGCGTCTCGTCCCCAGTACACAGAATGGATGTTTAGGTCACACGAGACCTGGCCACATAGGGGATTCCCACTTACCGTCAGTAACCGCATGTTACTGACTCCACCCACTGTGCCATGGGCGGGTTTATGCTGCCACGACCAAATTCCTAACCTGCCTTGGCATTTGGAACCACGGTTCTGCTCTGTATGCGTCAACGCGCTGCCTTACCACACCTGTGTGGTGTTGAGGAATCCCCACTAGTCGCTTGACTAGGCCTCTACCATTAGCTGGCGGAAAGCGGAGCTTGGAGACGCTGGGTGCTCCCTGGACAGCCAGAGAACGGGGCTATGTTTGGCAAAGCCCTGCAGGTCACAAGATGAAGTGGTCTTCTTGAGGCAAATGGTATTTATTTGCAATAGTTCTAAAGAGAACTCTTCCCTATTTCTAGGGGAAACGTCATACAGCAAGATGTTCACAGCAGAAAGTAGTTGGTATAATACACTCTGGAGCTCACAGGCCTCCTCTTTTTATACAGCAAAAAAATCACAAACCACAGTCCTTTCCATCCAATCAGGATATCTTACAAAATATAAATAAATTACATTTTAAAAGGATATAAGTGCATGAAGCAATTTCCTCCTTCCTGTCACACACAAAGTTTGGTATAATTTAAACTCCAATTCCTACCACCTGGGAGTTTACACTTCGCCATTGACACATTTAACACATAGCCTCAAAATACAAATGTTTCTGTCTCATTCACATCTCCATGCAAACCCAGTGTTTGGGATTACAACAGGAAAGGCTGCAACACAAACAGTCTTCCTTCCACCTTCGTTTGTATTTCAAAGAAAATGTTTGACACTTACTTGTACATAGCAGGTCTGGAGCTAGGACAATTACCATACGACTTCCTATACAAAAGTTTCTCAAGAACTATTTTCAAGGCCTTTTAAGAAACAAAATACCTTGTACTTTTCTCATAAGTGCCCTGTCCAAACAGTTCTATAACCATGCAGTCCATCATTCTTCAACTGCGCACTGCACAGCGATATAACATATGATACATTATTAAACATATTTTAAATACCTAGTGCCTAGCACCCACAATACATTTAAAGAAGGCGCCTAGCACCAGGGCACGGTTTAAAAGTGGCGCCAAGCGCCCATTGTACTCCTAATGGCACCGGGCGCTAGGGTTTAACCCCTTCAGTGCCATGGCTGTCATTGTCCATGTGGCCACCAGGGGCTGTCCGGCCACACTGGGATTGAAAAAATGGCCTGGGATTGGCCTCCCTACTAACATATAATACATTACATCCTAACACGTTCGTTGTAGTGTTTTTGTCAATTATGGGGGAGACTACAGGAGGTGTAGTGACATTAGGAGGAGGAAGATGATGATCACTGCTATGGACATATAGAACGTAATAGTAGCATTGCATTAACCAGATAGAGATGGCAGAGAAGCAACTTGCCAGAATAGAAGAGGAATAAGGACAGAGATTGGGATAGATTTGTGTGTGGACAGCATACATGTTTAGTTCACTGAGATTATTAAAAATAAATAAGAGCAGAGGTTCAGGAACAATAGTAGAGTCACTACAGAAGAGGTGCTACCTTGCTGAGACTTGTAGTTCCACACAGAAAAAAAGAAAATCAGGTGCACACTCTAAGCACTAAGAAAGCATGCAGTTACATCATTATACCGATGCCAGAATCCCGTCCGCAACATAGTAAAATACATGCACTGTACAAATTAAAAATGTGATGGATAGTACATTCAGGGTGAGATGTATCAAGCCTTGCAGAGAGGGGTGAAGTGGAGAAGTCACCCAATGGCAGTTAGAAACTTGATTGGTTGCTCTGCACAACCTCACAACTTTATATCTTTCTAAGGCTTGATACATCTCTCCCGGAATATGAAATCAGGTGCTAACTTGAATTCCTATAAGTAAAAAAAAACATGTAGAAATACTTAAATTGTGACTAAAATATGCTTGCTTTAATACCACAAATGAAAACGACATTCCTCAAATTATTTCCATCTTGATATAGTTAACCTTAACATTTAACAATATGGGCAAGAGTCTTGAGCACTTATTGCAACACTATTTTTATTTTCTTATATTTGCAAAGTGGAGCATCAAATGGAACTTAAATTGGCAAGAATGTTCTTAGACCTACATCAGATTTGAAGTTGCAGGTGGAATAACAAAGGTAAAAGTTAATATGTTTATAGATATTTGGTTGATGACCATAGTATCAATTTTAAGAGAAAATTATGTGTTCAGAGCACACAGCGCTAGACAATGCTTTTACTTTTAAATCCTTATGTCTATAAAGATAGAAGCAAGGTGTTATTTTAGCAGCGAGGTAATGTTTTTACAGTCATAATGTCAATGTTTGCCTGAAATTAAGCTTTGAAGAATTTGCTAATGCTTAGATGTTCTGAGTTACCAATTTAAAGATAATGTGCTTATTAGATCATAATTCCAGCAAATGGACAATTTTGTTTTAATTATGTTTTGGTGCATGTTATGCTTTATATAGAAAATAACTATAATTGTGCCACACAGAGTGACAATCTGACTTCAGTGTCACAGTCAGGCTTATTCAGATGTAGAGAGTGGGAAATATGTTATCGTCTTTTGTTCTAAGAAAACATGTCATTGCATGAAATGTACTGTGTAATGTACAAGGGTCATTAACAAATGTTCAAATGGTGTTTAATTGTGGTGTTTAAGTACTCATTATGAACATGTATATATTATAAACAATTATTCAATTCTGGAGATCTGTATGCTGGGTAAAGGCTATCAAGTTATGATCTTGAATCCCTGTATTCTCACATAAATATTCACAGTGATTTTTTTATATTATATCATTTATACCAAGAAGGGATAACAATAGCAGAAAGTGGTAGCAGTAAATATTAAAGTTGCATTACCTGCATTACCCTTTTTACACAATAAAATAGCATAATACACAATAGGGAAAACTGTATTCACAGTTATCAATAAATGTAAAAGTTGTATTTTCATTGTAAAATATAAATACAAGTACAAATACAAAGTACAAATAAATATAAATTAAATGAAACACAAATGTCCCTTTAACTTTTAATTAGGAATAGTCTCTCCTGCAGTAATGCAAGGGAAATTTCAATTCAGTAATTCCTAAAAAGATAGCTGCGAATGAAGAGATATAACCATAAGGAGACAATGCTCAAGGAGCCAAACAGAAAGGACTTGACAGTGCTGCTGAGTGTCTTCTTCACCATTACTTATCGTGGGATGCTTGCAGTCATGTGATACCCCTTTCAGACCGCAATATGCGGGTCGCACCCCGGGAGCCATACACGGTGCGACCCACCTCAGGCCCCTTTCACACTGGCGTCCCCAGCCCGGCATATTGCCGGGTTGGTGACATCAGCAGTGACGCATGCGGAGGCCACGCTTGGAGATAAGGTGATCTTCAAGCGCCACCCGTCTATACAGAGTAAATGGGAAATGGGTCACATTGACCCGGCAACCCGTTCACACCACACAGCGACTGGGGTTGCTATCCATGTTCAACCCTGGTTGCTCCAACACAGGATATTTCACTGGGCCCTTTCAGACCTCACAGCAACTCGAGTTATGCGTACTCAAGTGCAGGTCTCAAGCTGGAGGTCTAAAAGGGGTACAAATGACGCCGGAATCCCGACACCATTCGGAAGACCAGCTCTGGAAGATCAACAGCCACCATCCCAAAGGTAAGTATCGGGGTAACATTTTGAGTTAGGGCCCAGGTTGTGTGTGGGGGGTTATGATTAGGCACCAGGGGGGCCATCCACTGAGGGTTAGCCATAGCCACTACCCCCAGAGAGTTAGGGCAGGGTGGGCTTAGATACTTACCCCCTCCAATGTTGGGATCTTCAATGTTGGGATGCCGGTGCCAGTTATGTGAACGCCGGCATCCCGACAACTGGGATATCATACTGAATCCCTTATTGTTGTATAAACTCTCCAGTACCCACGAGAGAGATATGCCTCAATATAGGCATATCTATGGGTGTTTCCAAACTTAATTGTGTCGCAATTATGTGAGCATGTCCTCACTGTACTAGACCTGTGTTTGCTCGTTCTGTGCAGGAGCTAACAATATTATGTTTCTTCTTATGTGATAACATTCTTTTAGACACAATAAAAAAAATCAGTTTAAAGTGTAAATTAAAAGTTGAGCTTAAAAAATATATTACGCTTATTAAACATGTAACCCTAGTTCACCTCTAATGTAGGGCTCTATGTGGATGAAGGTGATAGGGTCACTTTTCTTGTTTGTTTCAGTTTTTCAGTGCCTGCTCCAGAGTCTTTCGCTGGTTGATTGTAGAGGAAGAGTCCACCAGGGATCGGCACGGGAAACCTCTATGACAAAGTATATAGAGTGGCAGACAAATTTCCCCTCACTTTGCTTAAAATTTAGACCAAGGACACTTATGTTTATCACAGATTTATCACCTCTCCAGGCTTAATACATCTGCCCCATAGTGATTAAATTACTTTGCCTTATTGTAATGGCTTTGTTAAGTTTAGTCCAAAAAACAAAGAATCAGTAAATCAATAAATATTACACAAAACATATATTGGATGTTAGTAAATTGAACTGAATACCTCTACCCTGGAATACACTCTATAGATGTAGCTATTAAATGTACCCCACTTTCTACAGTAAATCATTTTTTTCTTTACATTTTTTTAATGGAAATTTCTGAGCCAAAATACTGAAGCTCAGTCCCTAACTATAAAGTATTTTTTCTCCTATTTACCACTACCCTAACCCCCAGTCACACTCAAATGCAACAAATCACTCACATTCCCTAAAATGACTATTCAATAAACCTAAACAACAAATACACGTTAAGCTATCAAAATATCTCTGACTAAATGTCGATTTTTATTTTCTGTTGGTGCACATATTTCACTTTACGGAGCTTGAAACATCTGGGGAATGCGGCATACTTCATCTAACTGCGGTTTTCTGAGTTTCGGCTGCATTTTACCCTTAGTTCATCCCGCCTTCAGTCCTTCATGCAGCATCTTACTGTAGCATCTCAGCACCCTCAGTTACCCACTGTCACCTCACACATCTCCCCTCTCCAGATGCAAAGGAAGCTGATGGAGTATTCCTCCAGACCATGGACCTCAGAAGCTCTGACGCTAATGCTCAGAACCTGTTCTATCTCTAAACAACAGCTGGGGCTGGGCTAAATATCCCACTCCCTGCACGTGCTATGGGCATATAAAGTGTTTGTATGTTGTCAATCATCAAAGCTTACATTCAGGACGAGTCCTCATTCCATCTCATTCTCCAAGATAACTTTTGTCCCTCATTGTCTAATAGTTGCAGAGCTGATTCAATGCATCAATACTGCATGAAAATGTATTATTCAGAGGCAGCAAAAAGCTATTATCTCTTCCATATATGCCACAAGGTAGGTCATGAGTTCAATTCCTGATTGAGCCACTATATGTGTGGCGTTTTTATGTTCTCCCTCTGTTCATGTGGGGTTCCTCTGGGTACTCTGGTTAACCCCCACACACACACACTGGTATGTTAATAGGCTTTTATCTCATTAATAATAATAATAATAATTATTATTATTATTTATTATTATTATTAATGAGATAATCTATAGATATAAATGCAAAAGCTCTCACTCTCTCACTCACTGACTGACTCATCACTAATCCTTTTACTTCCTGATACGTTAGGAAGCGGAAATGTAACATAGATATTCTGCAGGTGGGAAATAGGAAAACTACATTATTAGACTCTTAATAAACCTACCCTAAAGGGATGAAAAGGGGCTTGACATAATGACATCATTACCAATGCGTGGCTTGCGTTGCGTGAATGATAATGCCCAAATGGACAATCAAATAAAAATTTGGATTGTACCTCCAGTGTGTAGAAGGTAATAAACTACGAAAATGGTCCTGTCACATTTTACCGTATTTGCTAGGGGTGCCCCTTGGGTAACGCCAAGAACCATGGATTAATATTTACTTAAACTAAGGGGATCATTCCGACCCGATCGCATGCTGCAGTTTTTCACAGTGGTGCGATCGGGTCTGAACTGCACATGCGACCGCAATGCGCAGGCACGTGGCTGCCCAGCGCCGGGAGACGCCGGGAAGCATGGGACTTTATGAAGAAAGCGGTCGCAGCGGCAATCGCAAGGTGATAGGCAGCAAGAAGGCGTTTCTGGGTGGCAACTGACCGTTTTCTGGGAGTGTCGTGGAAAACGAAGGCGTGCCCAGGCATTTGCAGGGCGGGTGTCTGACGTCAATTCCGGGACCTGACAGGCTGAAGTGATCGCAGTGGCTGAGTAAGTTCAGAGCTACTCAGAAACTGCACAAAAACTTTTTGCACAGCTCCCCTGCACAAGCGATCGCACACTTGCTATGCTAAAATACACTCCCCCATAGGCGGCGACTATCTGATCGCACGGCTGCAAATACTGCTACTGTGCGATCAACTCGGAATGACCCCCTCAGACGTCTCAAATTTACAGCTCTATAGATTTACCAAATTTTTAACACTCATTTATATTTACTACCGTGAAAATCAGAAACTCCGGTATGAAGAACGGGTAGAACAGCCAGTAAAATATATTTGTATACCTGATCTATGCCTAAGGCAAAAATACTTTGTGTTTTGAGTTGAACATATCTCTATATAGAGTAGGAGACACAATACACAGGCATATCTTGCAACTCAACATACACAACTCTAGATGACGACCTGAAAGAGCTACCGTTGTAAATTTTAGTTAGGATTGTTCCTCAGGGAGACTTGTTGGAGATGCTGGTTTCAATCTCAGTGTCAGATTCTTGTGACAAGTCACTTTGTCTTTCTCTGTCAACAATAAAATAATAATTATACCTCCCTCATAAATCTTTAATATAAAAATGAAAAAAGGAAGTAACATAGATATTGGGTGCTATAATGTTGACAATTACAATGAGACATTATTACATTAGCTTCTAAACATGACACTGGGTCACAATGTCTGACAAACACAGTGTACTGAAGATTAAAGTTGATCAGAAGTTAAGTGCAAATACTCTTTTTATTACCGCAATAAACTTACCAGCTACTGCAAAAGCGTGATGCATCCTATGTTTTTTATATTTTCATTGTAGAGAATCAAATAAACTTCCAAGGCATTTGCATTTTTTATAAACACTCCCTCACCTAACGACATCTGCACATTTATGATTATGTCCCTTAACATCTGCATTGTTATAAATTAAAATGATGAGTTTGAAAGTACGGAGGGTGCTGATATTCAGGAACATTTACTGCCTAGCTGATTAGGAATGCATCCTTATACATAAACTACACTGGTACCTGAAAATGATTTTGAAGCTGCATTTGTGTATGATCTGTGATTACAACCATGGATTTTTACTGCCACATACGGCTATAAAAGCAATAAGACAGTACATAAATGTTATTACCTTTAAATAATTCACTGCAGACAAACCTATTTCTGTTGGGAATATTTTCGCTGGGTTGCTCAATGCAATATTAAACTCTTTAAGGCATTAATTGGCATTTGGCAAGCTACGAAGAGATGAGATGAAGTAATATCTGAAAATATATATCTTATTTGCATTTGAAAATTGTAAATAGGAGTAAAAAAAAAGGGGGGAATAATAACAAATAAAAATGAAAAAGAAACAAAATGCTCATTTTGCAAAAAAAGATACAATATACTAGCTCAGCGGTGGCCAACCCGCGGCTCTCGAGCCGCATGTGGCTCTTTCTCCATCCGCATGCGGCTTATCTCCCTGCCCGGGGGTGGTCCCACCGCTCACCGCCCGCCTGGCACACTGCTAGTGAAGCAGTATTTCTAAGGGCACCGACCCATGAGCCAGTCAGTGCTCACGGACCGACAGCTGCAGCTCCTGATTGTCTGCCGGACCACAAGCTCTAATTGGCTCACAAACTGGCACCTGATACACACACTCATTGCCGCCGGAGGAGACTGAGAGGCGGGAGAGAGGTGCGCTGCACTATTCTCCCCTCAAACAACAAAGGCACAGCCCATTAGCAGCACAGTGAGCAGCACTGGGGGTGCATATCTGGCACTGTGTGGGCATATGTGAATCTGGCACTGTGTGGGCATATATGTATCTGGCACTGTGTGGGCATATGTGTTCTTGGCACTGTGGGTCATAATTATACCTGGCACTGTGTAGGCATGTATGTATCTGGCACTGTGTGGGCATCTGTGTATCTGGCACTGGGGGCATATCTGGCACTGTGAGGACATGTGTATCTGGCACGGGGGGCATATCTGGCACTGTGGGGACATGAGTATCTGGCTCTGAGGGCATATGTATCTGGCACTTGGGGCATATCTGGCATTGTTGGTACATGTGTATCTGGCATTGTGGCCATATATGTATCTTGCACTGTGGGGCATATATGTACAGTATCTGGCACTGTGGGAACATGTGTATCTGCACTGTGGGGCATATATGTATCTGGCACTGTTGGGCATATATGTATCTGTCACTGTGGGGCATATGTGTACCTGGCACTGTGGGGTATATATGTATCTGGCACTTTGGGAACATGTGTATCTGGCACTGTGAGGCATATATTTATCTGGCACTGTGGGGCATATGTGTTCCTTGCCCTGTGGGGCATATATGTATCTGGCACTGTGGGGACATGTGTATCTGGCACTGGGGGTATATACGTATCTGGCACTGTGGGGCATATATGTAACTGGCACCGTGGGGACATGTGTATCTGGCACTGTGGGGCATATATGTATCTGGCACTGTAGGAACATGTGTATCTGGCACTGGGGGCATATATGCATCTGGCACTGTGGGGGCATGTGTATATGGCACTGGGGGCTTATATGTATATTGCACTGTGGGGACACATGTATATCTGGCACTGTGGAGGCACTCATTTTTTGGCGTTTTTATATGTACGTGTCACTGTACTGGAGCATTATTATATGTATGTGGCACTGTAAAAATGACTAAAAATGGGGTTATGACACAAGGTCATACTCCCACAAATGTCATACCGAAAGGTGTGCGCACAAAAATGGGGTGTGGCTTTGTGACAACTAGGCCATGCCCCCATTTTTGCACGTGCGCCGAAGATAGTGGCTCTTACCCTTGACTACAGATCTTTTCTGGCTCTTTGCCTCTGACTGGTTGGTTACCCATGTACTAGATATTAAAATAGTTTGTTTACATCCTCAGGGAAAGTGTCAAACCAATAATAAATGTATGTACTTCTTGTGATATCTTTATTCTGAATTTGCTAGAATAAGTAGCAGTCCCTCAAAATCCACCATTTTACCAGTGTCTACCTCCCTTCAACCCAGCACACAACCTAGCAATCCTCTCATCCGCCACTGTCTCACCAACTACTCCAGGGGTGAAATCTACTAAAGGTCGATTTTGGTTGATTCGTAAGTTTTTTTGCGATTTTGCAAAACAGTGAAATCCAGAGATCCATAGCGGCTTTTGTGTTTAAAAAGTATTATTATTTTTTTTTTTTAAAGTGTGTCCCCCACCTCCCCCCCCCCCCACACACACACCCTACCCATCAAAAGCAAAACTCTGTGAACCTGTTCTGGCTCAAGAAATACAGGGGGAAATGGTGTGGGGGTCCCCTGTCTTTCATTGAACCAGCATTGGGCTCTTGAGCCAGTCCTGGTTCTGGAAAAATGTGGGGGGGAAATGCATAGGGGTCCCCTGTATTTCCAACAGCCAGCATCATACTCTTACTAGTGGGGGGAGGGGTAATTTCACAGCTAGGGGACACATGTATATTGGTACCCCTGACCTTGGGATTCCTTGGAGAGTGGGGACCCCCCAATAAAGGGGTCCCCCCTCCTGAGGATTCTACAGGGCTAGGGTGAAGCCCATGGCTATCACCAGCACTTCTGGGTATTGGGTGCAGAGTTGATAGTCACATAAAAGTAGAAAAAATATTGTTTTTTACAGGAGGTAAACAGCAAGCTGACCGATGATTGACAGTCAAGCCACTCACAGCCAATTAGTGGCCTGTTCCCATGGAAGCAGCTACTGATTGGCCTGGTGGCTCTGCAAATGATGGAAACCACATGTGTTCAACCATTTGCAGAGAGGAGCTATACTGTATGTCTGTGACGTGAGGTGAGGTGGGGCAGGTGAGGTAGATCCTTTTGTGTCATACTAACATATGAGCCAGAGTTTTGACTATGCAAAGTATATGAAAATACAAAGAATATAATAGAAATATCTTCTTTGTATTATTCAAATCATTTTTTGTATTATTTATTTATTAACAGTTTCTTATATAGGCCCTCATTCCGAGTTGATCGCTAGCTGCCGTTGTTCGCTGCGTAGCGGTCATTTAAAAAAATAGCGAATGCATATGCACCACAATGCACACACGTGGCATACGGGTACAAACAGCATCGTGGTTTTGCACAGGTTCTAGCGACGCTTTCAGTCGCACTGGCGAACACAGGGAGATTGACAGGAAATGGGAGTTTCTGGGTGGCAACTGACCGTTTTCTAGGAAAAACGCAGGTGTGGCCGGGCGTTTGCTGGGCGGGTATCTGACGTCATTACCGTGTCATTCGTCGCAGCAATCATCGCAAAGAATAAGTAACTACAGGGCTGGTCTTGTTCTGCACAAAATGTGTTTGCTGCCGCTCGGCTGCACAAGCGTTCGCACTCTTGCAAAGCGAAAATACACTCCCCCGTGTGCGGCGACTTAGCGTTTGCACGGCTGCTAAAAGTAGCTAGCAAGCGATCAACTCGGAATGAGGGCCCTAGTGCAGCAAATTCCATTGCGCTTTACAACTGGACACAATGATAAGCAGGGCCGGCCCAAGCCCCCAAAAATTGGTACACAAATATAGATTTTGGCGCCCCTCCCCAATTTAAAATAAGGTTAGTGCATTACAGTAGTGTCCGTCAGTCACATTGCACCACACAGTATTACCCCTTATATATGTTAGGGCCCCTTACACACATTCCACCACAGTAGAGGGGGAGGGAGTGCCCAGCTGAAAACCATGGCTTCTGTACACAGCACACACATCAGTGACCTATCTAATACATGATAACATCATATGTGTAGGGTGATTGCGAGCATACTGCACACCAGGCACACATGGAGATGGCTCACTGGAGGGCTGCATGCATTCATGCCCACAATACTGGTCATCTGCAATGAGGGAGACAGGGACAGCAGGGGCCATGGTAGCAGCAGGTGGGAGGTGTGTGGCTTCCTGTTACCAGGCACAGGGGAGCAGCCCAGCATCGATTAGGATGCTTTGTACTTGGTCAAGTGCTCGGTCTTTCCCCCCAGCCTGCCGTCCACCTCCTTCCAGCTCTCAGGCTACCCCAGGGGCTGGTATGCAGGGAGAATCGGGATTCCGTCCTGATCATAGGCGTGAGCAGCTGATTTTATTAGGGGGTGCACCGCAGGAAGGGTGTGTCTAGCACTATTGTACATTTTCTTAGTATAATCACATGGCTTAATCTAATTTCTACCTAGTTCCTAATAATAAAGTAGATCTAAAACACCCCAGAGAAATAAAATTAAACATAATGGTGCAACCACTGACCAGTTCTGAGTGTCCGCTTTGGCATATCCCTGAGTCCTAGCTGCCACTGCCCTATATCACTGCTTACACTTCCCCAACCTGTACCTGGCCCAGTAGTGGCATTAGAGAGTGGTGGGTTAGGTGCATATGCATCCCACACACACACACACACACACACACACACACACACACACACACACACACACACACACACCTCACCCCTTGCACCCCCACCACCTACACCCTGATTTTGAGCTGGCCACTCTGAAAAGTACAGGAGATTTAGGGGGACGAACATTTGAGTTTTAATATAAGACAAGTAAAGTTTAATGTTTACACGTGCCATCATAGCCACTTTCCATGCCATCAGTCCCTTTCTCTGCAGGACACCAGCATTTGTCACACATGTCCCCATGCTCACCAGCTACTGACAGTAGTGACCCTTATTCATGTTACGCCACACAGTACGAGTCAAAATTCAAATTATGCCACATGGTATGAGCCAAAATTCACATCAAGCCACACGTTATGAGCTGAAATTCACATTACGCTACACAGTATGAGCTGAAATTCACATTACGCCACATGGTATGATCCGAAATTCACATTACGCCACACGGTATGAGCCGAAATTTACGCCACATAGTATGAGCCGAAATTCACGTTATGTCACACAGTATGAGCCGAAATTCACATTACGCCACATAGTATGAACCGAAATTCACGTTATGTCACACAGTATGAGCCGAAATTCACATTACGCCACACGGTATGAGCCGAAATTTACGCCACATAGTATGAGCCGAAATTCACGTTATGTCACACAGTATGAGCCGAAATTCACATTACGCCACATAGTATGAGCTCGCACACAGGTTCGCCAACACCCGGCCACTGCTGCACAGTCTACTTTACGGCAGCTGAGGACGCTGAAAATGAAGACCGCAGAGCCACGCTGGCTACAGTTCACTACTGAGATCAATCATAGCAGCATGGGGAGGGCTGACAGCAGCAACCTCATCCATGCAGCTGCAATAAAAAAATAAAAAAAATAAGAATCAACTGAACGACCTAGGGGCACATGCCTGAATCTGCCACTGTCTCCAGTACACACAGAATAGATTATATTATGCACAGACTCCCACTCCCCCATAGCACACCCATACTATATTACCTTATACACAGCACCATACATCCACCATAGCATATCCATAGTATATTATGATATATCCAGCCCCCTCCCCCATATCACACCCAAACCCATAGTATTTACATTGTATGCAAGCACCCCTCCCCATAGCAAACCCATGCTACATTACATTATACACATCCTCCTCCACCATAGCACATCCATAGTATATTTATATCACATTATATACAGCCCCCCTTCCCATAGCACACACATATTAGACTACATTATTCACAGCCTCTCCCTCCCCATAGAATACCCATACTATATTTCATTAAATATACACAGCCACCCTCCCCCATAGCACATCCACACCCATAGTATATTACATTGTACACAAGCTCCCCTCCCCATAGCACAACCATGCTACATTATACACAACCCCCTCCCACATAGCACACCCATACTGTATTACATTATACACAGCCCCCCAACACATCCATAGTTTATTAAAATATAAACTGCCCTCCCACCCCCATAATATATTACATTGTACAGAAACACCCCCCCCCATAGTACACCCATGCTATATTATACACAGTGCCCTCCTCCATGCTCCATATTACCCCATTCCCTACCTACCCCCCCCCCCCCCCCCCCCAGTAACCACAGCCCCTACCTTGCTTTTTAGTTTATTCCTCTGAATAATAGAAGCCAGCACGGACACAGGCAGCCAGGAAGTGTATGCAGCCAAGGAGCAGGGAGAGAGGGCAGGGCTGGGTTGACACATGCAACCCACTCTGAGCCTGGTGGGAGGGGCCGGCCAGACACTGTAATGCAAAGCCCTGACTGCCGGCTGGGTCCACTGCTCTGCTTCACTGGACATACGGGTAAGGGAGGGGGGGGGGGGCACAGCGTGGCTTGCCTCAGGATCAGCCACTGGCACGGGAGCAGGGTCCACGGCAGGCAGCAGCAGCATTACTGACTGTAGTAAAGTCAGTGAATAAGTGAGATAGGCGGCAAGTGCCCTCTATGTGTTGGCGCCTTACTCAGCCACGTAGTTTGCCTATCTATAGGGCCGGCCCTGATGATAAGACAAAACTGGGTAAACAGTCATATAGGTAGGAAGGCCCTGCTCGCAAGCTTACAATCTATAGTCAAAGCACTGGAGTAAAAAGTCTATGACAGGTGAGGCAGTAGTTCTGTGTTATGATTTATTTAAGATATAAAGGATGCAGAACCGAGTGTTTCCAGCTATACAGACCAAAAATGCTGTCATTTTATTATTACAGATGGCGGGAGCATTTTCTACACTTGAGGATGGTTATCGAAAATATTATATCTGTAGGTGTTTATATGAGCTTATATTTGCATGTTTTAGTCTTTTTTAAGCATAGAAAGTTGCTACCAATCAAGAGATTCCCAAGTTTTCTGAAAAGAACATCAATATGGTCATAGCCTAATGGGCCCTACACATTGTGGGCAGGGGGGCAGTGATGGGGGGAGTGAAGTTTCTTCACACCCCCCATCACCCGTCTCCATAGCAGTGCAGGCAAATATGGACGAGATCGTCCATATTGGCCAGCATGCACAAGCGACCCGGCACCAATGATGAACGAGCGCGGAGCCGCGCATCGTTCATCGCTGGTGCCTCCACACTTAAAGGTATGAACGGTATCTCATTCATTAATGAACGACATCATTCATATCTTTTACTCATATCGCCCAGTGTGTAGGACCTATAAGATTTAAACAGTAAAACATTATTAAGTGCAATGGCTGGAAAATGAGGTTGGCTAGAAGGCTTGTAACAGGATACTGTAGGTACAACTTTCTTAAAAAAATACTGTTTTAAAATAATTTGCCTTAACAGGACGATTTGCTTTTTTTTTCTGTGTTGCATTAAGATGATGTTTATGCTTCCGATGGAAATTACAATACCTTCATGCCCTCCTGGGTTTTAAAACAGAACGCAATCATATTAAGTTGTTTTACCTCCAGGTAATGATGAGCTCAGATTTCTTATCTCAGTCAGATAACTAATAGGAAAAAATTGCCTCTTCACCTCACACTGATCCAGTGCATGTTAAAACCTGCCCCTATGATTGCAATAACCATCCATATGGACCCACCCACTGGGAATTTTGCTCAGTATTGCAGAATGAGTCTCACATGTTTAAGCATGACATTATCGTTCTTTGTGTTCATTTGTGATGTTGTTGCTCTTGGCAGATGACTCCTGCAGCTTTTAACATTTTTTTCTCCTTGATGGATTAAGTGGGGAGGGGGGAAGGGGGTTATTTCATACACACTACTTAAACACAGAGGTTAAATCTGATTTCACAGTGCTTTTGGGCTCATGGCTTTCACATATCATACTGTGCAAAAGTGTCAGAATTTTGCATATCGCTTAAATTAATCATCGTCTAAATATACACATAATTTGCTTTATTTATTTCTGTAATTACATCCCACTGGCAACATTCTTTCAGCTAACAATGCATATCGTAATCACCTTCTATTCATACAAATTATTTCTTCAACATGCATAACAGCTTTTTAACTGTTGTAAAAAAAAAAAAATCAACATGTTTTGTAACCAGTAGGGGGCACTGTGATAAGAATCTAAATTGCTGAAAACATTTACTCATTTGTCAGATAAGCATTAAAATAATAGTTCCCCTTTTGACTGTTATCCTGCTGTTTTCAGTCATTTTCCCAAACTAAATTATTTACTCATTTGAAAGTTCAGCTGTGCATGTTTTAATTGATATGCTCTCTTAGGACTCATATGGTTAATGACAATAATTAGCCCAAAATGGCTGCTAAATAATTATGCTGCAAAGATATGCAAAAATGGTATCGCCATTTAAAAATCCTTTGTGCTAATTTTTATTAATTCATATAAAAACAAATTAAGAACCTCAAATTTAATTAGCAACTGTAAATTTAGAATGCACTTTTTTTCCAGTTGGTAATTGTTACATTTATCTAAGAACAAATTACAATCTATAGGTTGTGTTAAAATGAAAGCATTCTGTAACCCAACTAATTGTCTTCACATGAAATCTTTATAATAGTCACATATACCCCTTTCACATCGCATATTGCCGGGTCGACACGGGTCAGTGTGCGGTGTGAAAGGGGCATTGGAGAATTCCAGGGTCGCCTGACCCGGTAATTAAACCCGGGTAATAAGAAGGGTTATTCTCGGGTTGAATTCCCGGGTCAGTGGCAGCGTAAACGGATTCCCGGGTCGATGTGACCCGGGACCCGTTTACTACATAGGGAGAGGCGGCGCGGAGATGAGCTCATCTCCCAGCGCCGCCTCCACCTCCCCCCCTGCTGCCGGCTCCGCCCCCCACCGCTATGGCAACCGACCCGGCATATTGCCCAGTCTGGAAGCCAGCGCAGAGGCTCCAATGCCAGATCCCACCCGGGAAGGACGCGTTTCCTATTCCTGGGAGGGATCCGGCATTGGAGGTCTGAAAGGGGTAATATTGTTCTCTTTATGAAATCATTTTTTCCTTTGAAGATATTGTCAGAATTATTCCGAAATTTTACAAATATGGCATTACATATGGAATTTCTCTTGCATCCAGTATAGTAGAACACAGCATTGTATTTTTTTTTATCAGATTGCATTGCCAATGGAGAGCAAATACTCATATACATAGTGCCAGATAGACAAGGCAGTATTACAGCTAAATCAATGTTATACTGTAGTTGTAATTGCAAATTGACCAACATGATGCATTATCGGTTTCAATATCAGGTAAATTACCAGTTACTTATTTATATAAATGGTAATCATCAATAACAGTGGGTGAGGCCTTAATATAGCCGATGCTTCGGCATAATCAAATGGAATAGATTTAATTATTATCATGTACATGTACTGAATGTTGGAAAATGCAGTCTCCTTATCTTATACACTGGTCCACTCAGCCCATCAGTAACTACCCATATCTGGCTCAACATGGCCGCCTACATTTGTAGTCAAATTGAACATTGTGCTCAGGTCAAGTGGCATGATTGCTTTGTGTGTGACCTCAGTTATCTGTGCTTAAGTAGACTGCATAAGGCAAATTAAGTTAAGAAAAAACAAGTGAAATGAAACAAGACCTTACAGCTGTAGATAAAGCACTGCCCACATATCAATACATCAATAACAGTGAAGGGAAAATGATAACTTCATTTTCTGCAGACAATTATTTCAGAAAAGAGCCCTACACGTAAAGCAGTGCTCCCAGGAATGGTGACAAGTTCATTGTGCCCAGTTCACCTTCACAGGACACTCAGGGTACTACTCTACACAGGCTCAGATAGAGGTTGGCCTTGAACTGTGAAATTCAGCTTGCAGACCTGCACACAAAGTTGACAACCCTCCCAGGCACCCACAGCCAGGGACGTTTTTAGGGGCGGGACAGCCGTGAGATTGCATGGCTGCCTGTGTGCAATATTCTATGTGATCTGGCCACTCACATAGAATACTGTGAAAATGTACTTTCCATAATGGCCACTCCTGAGAGAATACAGTTGTGAAGGATGCTCAAGTAGGCAGTGGTCATTTTGAAAGGGACATTTACTAGGAGAAAAGAATGCAGGCGTGAAAAGTGTTCCCTGGAAGTCCTGGGACAACTAACTAGTAGGGTGGGTAGTGCACAAACAAGATGCTGGCATGCGGCATTTAACCCCTGACAACGATCAGGTAGGGACATCATTTATAAGTGGCAATACTGTGTGGGCAAAACATGATGTAAGGGGCACTATTCGTGTGAGGCATAAAAAATATGGAGTAACAGGCACTATTTGTGTGGGGTATAATATGGTGTGGGACATAATAAGGTGTAAGGGACACTTAATATCATAAGGGGCATATATATATGGTATAATGTTTCACAGGCACTATGGTGTGTGGCATAATGTGTGAAGGACATTGCGGTTTATGGCATAATGTGTAAGGGGCATTACTATAAAGAGGAAAAATGACAAATAATGTAAAGGTCATGAATCATGTTTTTTTTTTCCTGTGTTGGCAAATTTGTCGTGGTGCAGGATGCAAAACTGGGGTGTAAGGTTGTCTTTTCCTGCAAGACCATGCCCATTGCAGCTGGAACACTCCCCTTTTTTGCATGCCAAAGGTATTTTTTATGTCCTGTTATTATAACAATAATTTTGTGTCTTTATTTCCCTTACACATGTGCCATTGACTGAGCAGCACTAAATTTAGGTATGAGTTAGGTTTCATTAATGCTCTCTGTATTGTACAGTGGTCAGTGATGCTCTCTATATTTTATGGCAGTAACTGATACTCTCTGTTATATGGTATTCACTGGTCTCTAATATATATGGTGGTCTGTAATGTTCCCTGCATTTTATGGCATACACTGACATGTTCTCTGCATTATGGCCCTCATTCCGAGTTGATCGCTCGGTAATTTTCATCGCATCGCAGTGAAATTCCGCTTAGTACGCATGCGCAATATTCGCACTGCGACTGCGCCAAGTAATTTAACAATGAAGATAGTATTTTTACTCACGGCTTTTTCTTCGCTCCGGCGATCGTAGTGTGATTGACAGGAAATTGGTGTTACTGGGCGGAAACACGGCGTTTTATGGGCGTGTGGATCAAAACGCTACCGTTTCCGGAAAAAACGCAGGAGTGGCCGGAGAAACGGGGGAGTGTCTGGGCGAACGCTGGGTGTGTTTGTGACGTCAATCCAGGAACGACAAGCACTGAACTGATCGCAGATGCCGAGTAAGTCTGAAGCTACTCTGAAACCGCTAAGTAGTTTGTAATCGCAATATTGCGAATACATCGTTCGCAATTTTAAGAAGCTAAGATTCACTCCCAGTAGGCGGCGGCTTAGCGTGTGTAACTCTGCTAAAATCGCCTTGCGAGCGATCAACTCGGAATGAGGGCCTATATACAGTAGTGATCACAACAATGTGTTTTATGCGCTCTTTATTGTATGGCAGCCACTGATGGTCTATATTATATGGTGGTCACTGTGATGTTCTCTGCATTATATGGCAGTTACTGGTGATACTCTCTGCATTATTTGGTTGTCCCTGCAATGTTCTCTGTGGTGGGTTAGGTAATGTAGTACAGACAGCGATACCTACCTTTGATTCTTGAGGCAATGAAGCCTGCATGGTCCATTTCAAAGTGAAGACACCCCAGTGCCACAGAATAAATGCAGCAGGTGATGTCACCTTTATGTAACAGCTGGACCTGCGTTCATCTCTGCATATGCTGAGGGCTGCCCAGCATGTGTGGGGCCGCCTTCCGATGTGCCCACAATCTAATTGTGAATGCACCGCATCCAAGGTTGACCCTGGCTGCACTGCCAGACGGTTAGTGGTCATGTTTTTTTATTGGAGCAGCTGCGTGTGGCATTACACAGCCACCCGGAAAAACGCTCCCGCCCCCCCCCCCCCCCCCACCAGGCCGTGCTGATCCTCTGAAAATATCCGTCATTGTCAAACGCATTGCAATCGCATCCATCGGGGATGCAACCACAATGTGTATGCCTGCGCAGCCACTGTATATGCGCAATTTGCCACCACAGGCAAACTGTGCTGCGCACCGCAATAGCGGCAAGGTCTGAATGACCTCCATTGTTCACAGCGATATTTTCAGCAGACGTACTTACAAGTGTAAAATTGTGCAAAATTAACATCATCCTTTTGTAATAATACTGCCAGTTGCAAGCTGGTCCTTTGATTATATGGCAGCGATTTCTTGCAAGACTGATGTATGTGTGCTGACAATTGGTTGTTTTTTGGAACTTGTAGTTCCTCATTTAATAATGTATTGTTATTGGTCTACCTGTCTGATTTATTCCGCTACTGTTCAGGAAAATATTATCCATTGATCCTTGATATCAAAAATATTCAAATGTATTTTATATTTTTAGAAAAATGTCTTAGAAAGTCTTTCGATATTTTTTATTGATCCCTTCATTTGCGCTGTCACATTTACATGTATAATTGATAAAAGTTAAGGTTGAGAATAAATGGGTTAGTTATGATTGCTTTTTGTCTTATGAGGGTGAAGTGGTTTAAGAACTTCATGAAGATAATTAAGATGAAGGGGTTATTTTGTGAAACTGAGTGAGATCATTTGAAAATGAATTAATAATGAGTATAAGGGCATTGATAATTGTAATGGGGTTAATTATGTTGAATGGGGTTCATATGATGATGCTGAAGGAGTTAATGACTTTTGAGAAGGTTTTAATGAGAAAATCATGAGAATTCACTATCTTTTTGTATCATGCAGTTGGCAGCTTTTTGTAGCACGTACACAAGTTAAGATGTCCCTCAGCCATTGCTCAACCAACAAATGTCTTCACAGTTGTATACTGTTCTAGTTCAGGGAAACTTATATACTATAAGACGTGCCTGGTATTTACTCTTTACCCATAGAAAAGCTTTGGAGTGCTATTGATGTGCTGTGTATTTGTCTGTTAAAAGTAAAACATATTCATTTTGTCCTTGGCTATGGCCCTGATGCCACAAGAACAGCAATGTCCCACATCACAGCATGTATATGCATATCAGTGTTCGGGTTATAGGGTCTTTAGGCATAAACAATGGGCCCTTGTACATAGTGAATTCTGGATTAACTGCTAAGTGCTAACTCAGATATTTCATTTACAGCTATGTTGTACGGCTCAATTGTCAACCTACATTGACACACAGACCTCACCAAATAAATAATCAATGCAAGTTTCGCTCCATACCTTGCAGACCCTGTTTTGCTACTTCTTTACTGAAACAGCTTCCTGGTTCATCATTGTTTCAGCAAACAGCTTAAAGGGCAGCCTCTGGATGCACCTATAAATTAAGCAGTTGTTAACAAAAAATGTAAGCACTAGCTCCAAGCATTAGAAGACACCATGTGCGGAGGTGACATATTTAATACACAAAGCTACTGTACTGTATATCCAGCTGCATATTTTACCTAGTACAGCTGAGGGGCTGTAGTTCCTCAATAAAATCCACCACTGGCAGTAGCTGGCTTCACATTGGAAGCGCTATCTGCTAATCACTCATGGGATAGACAGTCCCAGGATAAGGTGTTTACTCCTGCTGCGACTGCCAATTCAGAGTAGCAATCAAATAGGAAGACAATCCCCTGCTATTATGGCAGCACTACCAGGCATCTAGGGCCTACAGACCCTAGAAGCTGGGTTGTTGTTTTTGGTGCATGAGCAGCACATGTGTGGACCCATCTACATAGCAAGGTAGGAGCCACAGTTGGCTATATCTGTCACAAAGATTTTAATGCCAAACCACATTATTATATTTATTTATATGGCTCCTTAAGGTATCCAGGGTGCTGTATAAGGGTAAACAATACAATTGACCATCTATATAAAGGAAAACTATAAACAAAAGGTGAGGATGGAGTTGTCAGCAGATACAGAGAGGGGAGGTGAGGGGTTCCTGTATGTGTGGAATTTCACCCAATGTGCTTGTATTTGGACATGTTTAGTTTGTGAGCACTGGTATAGGAAGAGATAGCAGAAAGATAGTTAGAGAAATGAGAGAGAACATAGTGGGAGATATTAGGAAAAAAAGGTAAAGTTGTGCATCATCAGAATAGAGTTTGTATTGGAGGCCAAAGGAGCTGATGATGTCTCCAAGTTAGGAGGAGTAAAGTGAGAAGGGGACCAGAATGGACCCTTGGGGAACACCAACAAGTAGAAGGAGGTAGGTGGAGTCAGAGGAAGAGACAGAGAAATAGTGAATATAGAAGGTCAACTATGAGAAGAAAGTGTCATGAAAATGAATGAGTGAGGTGTCTGAAGGAGACGAGGATAATTCCCAGTAACAAAGGTGATAGACAGGTCAAGGAGGAAGAGAAGAGAGAAATAACCCATGGATTTAGCAGTTAGGAGATCAGTAGTGACCTTAGTAAGGACAGTTTTAGTGGATTTCAGGTCATGAAAAGAAAACTAGATTGAAGTGGATCCAAGAGAGAGTGAGAAGTGAGGAAAAAAGTTAAGCAGTTATGGACAAGATGCTCAAGGAGTCAAGCGAGAGATAGGGAGCTACAGTAGTTGGGGAAATAATCTGGGTTAAGCGTGGGGTTTTGAGGATTGGTAAAACAAGGACATGCTTGAAGGAGGAGGAGATAATGCAGGATGAGAGGGACATGTTGAAATAAGTGGTAGAGGTGGGAGCAGGCATCAAGAGACAAGTAACAAAAAAGGCAAGAAGGAATGAGGTTTGGGGGAAGGGAGGTGGAGATTGGAGAGGATTTAAATAGATTTCATCCCCAATAGTGTGGGAAGAGTGAGACAGAGTGCACAGACAGTTAGAAACAGGTATGTGTGAGACAGGACCCAGGAGGAGACCAAAGGGAGGCAATATCCAGGCAAAGAGAATAATTTTTAGATATGAAATTGGAGGCAAAGTCAAGGGCAGAGATGGAGAAGGGTAAGTGAGGAGAAGCGAATAGGTGTCAGGGATTGGAAGACTGGGAGCAAATGAGAGACTTGAAGTAAGATTGCTTGGAGAGAAAAAGTGCAAAGCTTTAAGAGGTAGAATGAAATTAGTAGAGGAAACCCGCATGAAAATGTGATTTTATCCAGCGGTGTTCAGTAGTATGACAGAAGGTAGCAGGGGGATTTGGGGTGTTGTTTTCAGGTAAAGAGTAAGAGATTGGGTGTTGGAGTCCTGAAGTGAGGGTTGAATTCTAAAATGTCAAAGCCTCATCAGGACAGGAAGGGGTAGAATTGAGAACAAGAATTAATGGGTCTATTTACTAAGCCTTGGATGGAGATAAAGTTGACGGAGATAAAGTACCAGCCAATCGGCTCCTAACTTCTATGCCACAGGCTGTGTTTGAAAAATGACAGTTAGGAGCCGACTGGCTGGTACTTTATCTCCGTCTACTTTCTCTCCATCCAAGGCTTATTAAATAAACCCCTAAGTTCAGAGAGGATGGGAATCATGGTGGATCTAGGGCACTAAGTTGCATTTGCTGAGGGTAGGTAAGTTAAAAATAGCAGTAGTTGAATACTAGATATAGATATTTAAGTGATACCCAGTATAATGTACTGAGCAATACCTGTTGCTAAATGCACTATTTGAAGCCACTTATACAGCATGTAATGAAACGTATAACATGCTATATCCTGTTTTGGGCAAAGACAAATATGAAGAACAGTATCTGATGCCAAATGTAACATGTAGACCCATATTTGGTGCATTGCCACTCTTCCTGTTCATTGGAAAAGCATTATTAGCCTATTCAAAAAGTGCCGGAGGAACTTGTTGGGCGCTAGAGAGGAAGTGGGCTGCCTTGGATGTACCTAGGGGTTTTCCTACTTCCCCCAAAACATAAATGGAAATACAAAAGATGGTATAGCCCGGGTGCCCCCTCTCAGTGGCTAAATGCAACAATATTGGTTTGCTGTTTAAAACAGATTAAATATACGTTTTTATTGTTTCAATACTGGTACTTATTATCTCATACGTAGAGGTACCCATTTAATCTGTTTTAAACAGCAAACCTATATTGTTGCATTTAGCCACTGAGAGGGGGCGCCCAGGCTATACCATTATTAGCCTATTGGCTGTTAAAATAGTTTCCTCCCTACACTATGGGTCTGATTCTCAGCTAGGAGCAAAGCAAAAGAGCAAGTGGTCTTTGCACCTTGGCAAAACCATGTTAGGGAGGGGAATGTCCAAATTGAAATCTAAATTGCAGTATAAAAATAAAGTTGCCCAGCATTTGTGGGCTACATGCAATAAGAAGCCAGTATTGACACTACACCATACATGCCTACTCTTCTGGAATTGCTGAGAGGCTCCCAGAAATTGTGTGGCACTCTCAAGCACCCGAGAAAGTGGGCAAGTTTCCCGCATCCACACTTCCCCTTTTATCTGCTCACCATTCACTCTAACTCGCATCATCGTAGCCCGCCCCCTGCTTTACAAACTCGGTAATGGGGGCATGGTAAAGCAAGGTCAGAGCTGCGATGTCACAATCCTGTCTCCACGCCCCCTGGACCAACTCCTGCATGCTACCTTATGTGCGTCCTGGAGTAAGTAGGCAACTACTGTATGTCCTGCATGCAAGCAAAAATAAAATAAATGTATTTCCACCAGTTGCATTGTAATATGGTTTGTTTCAGGTGCAAAGTTCCTTGACTTTTTTTTTTTTTTTTTTGCTTTGTTCCAAATTCAGAATTATCTGTCTATAGGCATAGCAAATTATTCAGAAATCAATTATGTGATGGTGACATACAGTACAACAAATCATCCATTGAAAGTCTTGCTAATTTAAGTTTAGTCACATATCATTGAAAACCCCCATTTACTATGCTGCCAAACTCACACAGATAAAATCTTATCTCTGGTGAGGCCCAGCCTTGTTTTTTCCTTGGCAATACTTTATTATCACCACTCATCATGGCTTTTTATTACTACTGTAGTTCCCTGTTAAGCAAACTGCCCTTGAGTACAATGCAAAGTTAGTAGCAATGAATGGTTGAATGTGGACGGATGAAAACATAAAATAGCTTCTTAATAAAAAAAAGACAAGATTTTAATTGAGCAATTAAAAAAAAGTGTCAGCCCCTTTAATTTCTAGCACTTAATGCTATATTACCATACAGCTCGTCTTATGCTTTGGAGAGCAACGTGAGAAAATAATACCAGCACCTTTAGTACACATGCAATACACATTTTTCTAAGATGACATAATTATTCCTTTTAGCACTTTTTTTAATAGATATTTGTATCGTTATTTTTCCTAATGTGGCTGCAAGAAAATACCAGTAAGCCGTACTTGCAGAAAGGTGCATAACGCCGGAGGGCTGAATCAGAAATGTTTCACATGTATGTCTTACAGTTCAGAGGCTTATCATTGAATTCCTGACTTGAGTCCAAACATTATATACCCTCATATGCAAGATTAATTTGTAAATGTTACATACTGTAAATGTATTCCTTATGAGTGACCGGCGGAAGGGATACAGGCGGTCACAATACCGACGTCGGCATTCTGATCTTGAAAATCTTGGCAGGGGCGAGGTAAGTATGCTAACCCATCTGCCCTACCCCCTAACCTTCTCTTTGCGCAGCCTAACCCTAACCTCCCCCTTAGTACCTATCCCTAACCTCCCCTTTGTGGTGCCTAAACTTTACCCCTCCTCAGCGCAGCCTAGCCCTAACCCTCCCCCTGAGTGCCTAAACCTACTCTACCCCCTCTCCCCTCTGTACAGCCTAACCCTAACCTCCCAGGGTGGCGCCTAAACTTAACCCCTGCCCGCCCCTAACCCCAACCCACCCGCTACTTAGGGATGGGATACTGGCTGTCGGAATTCTGGCATTGGCATTCTGACTGTTGTTGGTATTCCGGCGTCGGTATTCCAACTGCCGGGATCCTGCAGCCAGTATCTTAACTAGTGATGTGCACCGGACATTTTTCGGGTTTTGTGTTTTGGTTTTGGATTCGGTTCCGCGGCCGTGTTTTGGATTCGGACGCGTTTTGGCAAAACCTCACCGAAAATTTTTTGTCGGATTCGGGTGTGTTTTGGATTTGGGTGTTTTTTTCAAAAAACCCTAAAAAACAGCTTAAATCATAGAATTTGGGGGTCATTTTGATCCCATAGTATTATTAACCTCAATAACCATAATTTCCACTCATTTCCAGTCTATTCTGAACACCTCACACCTCACAATATTATTTTTAGTCCTAAAATTTGCACCGAGGTCGCTGGATGGCTAAGCTAAGCGACACGAGTGGCCAACACAAACACCTGGCCCATCTAGGAGTGGCACTGCAGTGTCAGGCAGGATGACACTTCAAAAAAATTGTCCCTAAACAGCACATGATGCAAAGAAAAAAAGAGGCGCACCAAGGTCGCTGTGTGACTAAGCTAAGCGACACAAGTGGCCGACACAAACACCTGGCCCATCTAGGAGTGGCACTGCAGTATCAGGCAGGATGGCACTTCAAAAAAATAGTCCCCAAACAGCACATGATGCAAAGAAAAAAAGAGGCGCAATGAGGTAGCTGTGTGACTAAGCTAAGCGACCCAAGTGGCCGACACAAACACCTGGCCCATCTAGGAGTGGCACTGCAGTGTCAGACAGGATGGCACTTCAAAAAAATTGTCCCCAAACAGCACATGATGCAAAGAAAAATGAAAGAAAAAAGAGGTGCAAGATGTAATTGTCCTTGGGCCCTCCCACCCACCCTTATGTTGTATAAATAGGACATGCACACTTTAACGAACCCATCATTTCAGCGACAGGGTCTGCCACACGACTGTGACTGAAATGACTGGTTGGTTTGGGCCCCCACCAAAAAAAGAAGCAATCAATCTCTCCTTGCACAAACTGGCTCTACAGAGGCAAGATGTCCACCTCATCATCATCCTCCGATTCCTCACCCCTTTCACTGTGTACATCCCCCTCCTCACAGATTATTAATTTGTCCCCACTGGAATCCACCATCTCAGGTCCCTATGTACTTTCTGGAGGCAATTGCTGCTGGTGAATGTCTCCACGGAGGAATTGATTATAATTCATTTTGATGAACATCATCTTCTCCACATTTTCTGGAAGTAACCTCGTACGCCGATTGCTGACAAGGTGAGCGGCTGCACTAAACACTCTTTCGGAGTACACACTGGAGGGAGGGCAACTTAGGTAGAATAAAGCCAGTTTGTGCAAGGGCCTCCAAATTGCCTCTTTTTCCTGCCAGTATACGTACGGACTGTCTGACATGCCTACTTGGATGCTGTCACTCATATAATCCTCCACCATTCTTTCAATGGTGAGAGAATCATATGCAGTGACAGTAGATGACATGTCAGTAATCGTTGGCAGGTCCTTCAGTCCGGACCAGATGTCGGCATTCGCTCCAGACTGCCCTGCATCACCGCCAGCGGGTGGGCTCGGAATTCTTAGCCTTTTCCTCGCACCCCCAGTTTCGGGAGAATGTGAAGGAGGAGATGTTGACGGGTCACGTTCCGCTTGACTTGACAATTTTCTCACCAGCAGGTCTTTGAACCTCTGCTTACTTGTGTCTGCCGGAAAGAGAGATACAACGTAGGTTTTAAATCTAGGATCGAGCACGGTGGCCAAAATGTAGTGCTCTGATTTCAACAGATTGACCACCCGTGAATCATGGTTAAGCAAATGAAGGGCTCCATCCACAAGTCCCACATGCCTAGCGGAATCGCTCTGTTTTAACTCTTCCTTCAATGTCTCCTGCTTCTTCTGCAAAAGCCTGATGAGGGGAATGACTTGACGCAGACTGGCAGTGTCTGAACTGACTTCACGTGTGGCAAGTTCAAAGGGTTGCTGAACCTTGCACAACGTTGAAATCATTCTCCACTGCGCTTGAGTCAGGTGCATTCCCCCTCCTTTGCCTATATCGTGGGCAGATGTATAGGCTTGAATGACCTTTTGCTGCTCCTCCATCCTCTGAAGCATATAGAGGGTTGAATTCCACCTCGTTACCCCCTCTTGCTTCAGATGATGGCAGGGCAGGTTCAGCAATGTTTGGTGGTGCTCCAGTCTTCGGCACGCGGTGGCTGAATGCCGAAAGTGGCCCGCAATTCTTCGGGCCACCGACAGCATCTCTTGCACGCCCCTGTCGTTTTTTAAATAATTCTGCACCACCAAATTCAATGTATGTGCAAAACATGGGACGTGCTGGAATTTGCCCAGATGTAATGCACGCACAATATTGGTGGCGTTGTCCGATGTCACAAATCCCCAGGAGAGTCCAATTGGGGTAAGCCATTCTGCGATGATGTTCCTCAGTTTCCGTAAGAAGTTGTCAGCTGTGTGCCTCTTCTGGAAAGCGGTGATACAAAGCGTAGCCTGCCTAGGAACGAGTTGGCGTTTGCGAGATGCTGCTACTGGTGCCGCCACTGCTGTTCTTGCTGCGGGAGGCAATACATCTACCCAGTGGGCTGTCACAGTCATATAGTCCTGAGTCTGCCCTGCTCCACTTGTACACATGTCCGTGGTTAAGTGGACATTGGGTACAACTGCATTTTTTAGGACACTGGTGACTCTTTTTCTGAGGTCTGTGTACATTTTCGGTATCGCCTGCCTAGAGAAATGGAACCTAGATGGTATTTGGTACCGGGGACACAGTACCTCAATCAAGTCTCTAGTTGCATCTGAATTAACGGCTGCCAAGGCCTGAGTTATCCGCTTTGCAGCAGGATGACTGCTGTGATATTTCATCTTCCTCGCAAAGGACTGTTGGACAGTCAATTGCTTACTGGAAGTAGTACAAGTGGTCTTCCGACTTCCCCTCTGGGATGATGATCGACTCCCAGCAGCAACAACAGCACCGCCAGCAGTAGGCGTCACACTCAAGGATGCATCGGAGGAATCCCAGGCAGGAGAGGACTCGTCAGACTTGCCAGTGACATGGCCTGCAGGACTATTGGCTTTCCTGTGTAAGGAGGAAATTCACACTGAGGGAGTTGTTGGTGTGGTTTGCAGGAGCTTGGTTACAAGAGGAAGGGATTTAGTGGTCAGTGGACTCCTTCCGCTGTCACCCAAAGTTTTTGAACTTGTCACTGACTTCTGATGAATGCGGTCTAGGTGACGTATAAGGGAGGATGTTCCTAGGTGGTTAACGTACTAACCCCTACTTATTACAGCTTGACAAAGGCAACACATGGCTTGACACCTGTTGTCCGCATTTGTGTTGAAATTATTCCACACCGAAGAGCTGATTTTTTTTGTATTTTGACCAGGCATGTCAATGGCCATATTCGTCCCATGGACAACAGGTGTCTCCCCGGGTGCCTGACTTAAACAAACCACCTAACCATCAGAATCCTCCTTGTCAATTTCCTCCTCAGCGCCAGCAACACCCATATCCTCATCCTGGTGTACTTCAACAGTGACATCTTCAATTTGACTATCAGGAACTGGACTGCGGGTGCTCCTTCCAGCACTTGCAGGGGGCGTGCAAATAGTGGAAGGCGCAAGCTCTTCCCGTCCAGTGTTGGGACGGTCAGGCATCGCAACCGACACAATTGGACTCTCCTTGGGGATTTGTGATTTAGAAGAACGCACAGTTCTTTGCTGTGCTTTTGCCAGCTTAAGTCTTTTCATTTTTCTAGCGAGAGGATGAGTGCTTCCATCCTCATGTGAATCTGAACCATTAGCCATGAACATAGGCCAGTCCCTCAGCCGTTCCTTGCCACTACGTGTCGTAAATGGCATATTGGCAAGTTTACGCTTCTCCTCAGATGCTTTTAATTTTGATTTTTGGGTCATTTTACTGAACTTTTGTTTTTTGGATTTTACATGCTCTCTACTATGACATTGGGCATCGGCCTTGGCAGACGACGTTGATGGCATTTCATCGTCTCGGCCATGACTAGTGGCAGCAGCTTCAGCACGAGGTGGAAGTGGATCTTGATCTTTCCCTATTTTACCCTCCACATTTTTGTTCTCCATTTTATAATGTGTGGAATTATATGCCAGTATCAATAGCAATGGCCTACTACTATATATACTGCGCACAACTGAAATGCACCACAGGTATAGAATGTAGATGGATAGTATACTTGACGACACAGAGGTAGGTACAGCAGTGGCCTTCCGTACCGTAATGCTATATATACTGGTGGTCACTGTGTCAGCAAACTGCACAACTTAAATGCACCACAGGTATAGAATCTAGATGGATAGTATACTTGACGACACAGAGGTAGGTACAGCAGTGGCCTTCCGTACTGTACTGCTATATATACTGGTGGTCACTGTGTCAGCAAACTGCAAAACTAAAATGCACCACAGGTATAGAATGTAGATGGATAGTATACTTGACGACACAGAGGTAGGTACAGCAGTCGCCTACTGTACCGTAATGCTATATATTATATACTGGTGGTCAGCAAACTGTGCAAAACTGAAATGCACCACAGGTATGGATGGATAGTATACTTGACGACACAGAGGTAGGTACAGCAGTGGCCTTCTGTACCGTACTCCTATATATTATATACTGGTGGTCAGCAAAATTATGCACTGTACTCCTGCTATATACTACACAATGCAGCACAGATATGGAGTGTTTTTCAGGCAGACAACGTATACTGGTGGTCACTGGTCAGCAAAACTCTGCACTGTACTCCTCCTATATAATATTATACTGGTGGTCCCCAGTCCCCACAATAAAGCAGTGTGAGCACAGATATATGCAGCACACTGAGCACAGATATGGAGTGTTTTTCAGGCAGACAACGTATACTGGTGGTCACTGTCAGCAAAACTCTGCACTGTACTCCTCCTATATAATACAGCTGCTCCCCAGTCCCCACAATTAAGCAGTGTGAGCACAGATATATACAGCACACTGAGCACAGATAAGGAGCGTTTTTTTTCAGGCAGAGAACGGATAAAACTGGTGGTCACTGATCAGCAAAACTCTGCACTGTACTCCTCCTATATTAATATAAAGCTGCTCCCCAGTCCCCACAATGATATAAGCAAGCACAAATATTTGCATCAACTCAACAATGAATAAACGGAGAGGACGCCAGCCACGTCCTCTCCCTAACATTTCCAATGCACGAGTGAAAATGGCGGCGACGCGCGGCTGCTTAAATAGAATCCGAATCTCGCGAGAATCCGACAGCGGGATGATGATGTTCGGGCGCGCTCGGGTTAACCGAGCTATACGGGAGAATCCGAGTATGCCTCGGACCCGTGTAAAATGGGTGAAGTTCGGGGGGGTTCGGTTTCCGAGGAACCGAACCCGCTCATCACTAATCTTAACTGCAACCCCTATAAACAGGACACGCATTACTGTAGACACTAGTCATGTCTTCCTATAATAATACTTTACTAGCCTTTTAGACCTTGACACATAAACAGTTTATTTCCTTTTTTCTCCCTACTGTAGTTTTTTTCCTTCCAGTCTCTAATGTTTTTCTTTTGAGCATTCATTGCTATTTTTCTGTTTGCATTCTCTTAACTAAATTAAATACGGTACTAAGAAAAGCAATACAAATGCCTAATAGGGCAGACTGGTACTATAGAGAATAATGCAAAAACACAACAGCAAAAGAAAAACAAAATAAAGAAAAAAAACATAGGTAAACAAATAACACTGCATTGTGTTGCGTCACTGAACAACTTGTTGGTTGGTACCTTGCTATTATACTTTTGTTTGGAGTGTGTCCAAAACAGCACAAATAATTCTGAAAAATTACTTCTATGCCCAGAAACTGTTTGTTTGTGCATAATTAAAATATGCAAGTAACCAAGTAAGCAAACGTAACCCTAGTGAATAAGACAAGTAAGCAGATAGCTCCTCTCTGATTTCTAAAACATGAAACAGAATTCTACATAGGAGAAAAATATTTCAATGTGCACAATTCTTTTTTTTTTTTAAAGACTATCCCTAATCCCCACATGAAGCAATATCCCCGAAGGTGGAATTATTTTTAAATCGCCTAAAACATGGCAGTAACCTTCCAGTTTTGTTGTGCTGCACCTTATTATAGCATGACTCACAGGCAATTTCAGCATTTGCAGCCAACAAATGGATGAGTTACATGCCCTGAAGTCTATCTGAATATGCAACTAGAGTCGGGTGCAGAGAGGTCAAAATTGTGATTTAAAATATCCCAGTGTTCTGTTTTTTAAATAAAGAAATATTTGAATGAACATAATTTAGTTTCTAAGATAAAAGCTGAAATTATTGCTATAAAGCGCTTGCTTCAAGTTCTTTTCAACACTGTGGGAAGACTATAGTACATTTTAAAGTGGAATAAGTTAGCGATGGCTGAAATTCTTCATAATACACTGCTATAAAGGAAAAGCACAAATAAGTGCCACCTCACTATGTTGTCTTGATGCAAATCACTGCACATTACAAAGCATGTACTGTATATTACTATACAATATATAGTTATATACAGGTTGGGGCTGGGAGACCGACGCCGGGGATCCCGGCAGCCAGTATACCGATCATGGGATTCCAGCAGCAGAAAGCCGGCGGGGACGGGGGAGAGCAACAAAACCCCTTGCGGGCTCGCTGGGCATGTCACGCAGCAGACTCCGTGGCTTCTGCGCTCGCCACAGGTTCTATTCTCACTCTATGGGACACCCACGAGTGGGAATAGTCCCTGTAAGTCGGCATGCCGACTGTCAGACTGGTAAGCGGGTGGGAATCTGGCGTCAGCATGGTGACCGCCGGGATCTCGGATCCCGTATATACATATACAGTGAATATATATATATATATATATATATATATATCAGGGACGTGCAGTCAGGGGAGGCAGGGGAGGCAGTGCCTCCCCTGTCATAATCATTAAAATAATATAAAGAAAATACTTATGACACATATTCTGTGTCATAAGTATATGCATTAGGCTTTATATTATTTTAATGATTCTTGGTGTCTAAATATTCTTTTTAATTGAGTTTATGAGGCACCGCTGTCAGTGCCTCCCGCTGTCAGTGCAAAGTACAGGAAGCGGGGAGGCGGGACCAAGAATTGGGCTGTAAAAGCCCATTCAATAATGCAGCTGAAGCGGCACTTTGTGGAAGTGCCGCTTTGATAGGGGAGTGGCTGGGGCGTGCTTTCAACCCATAGCACGCCCCTGTAGCTAACACTGACCAGCAGCAGCGGTGGAGCGGGAAGCTGCTGGCTGCCCGTCAGCCGTCAGCCCGGAATCAGCAGAGCGGGAGGGGAGCTGTCCCGGAGCCCAAGTCTCTGTCCTGCCGCTGCAAGGGTTGTGAGGTGCGCCTTCCCCTTGTCCCTCCGCCGCCGCCACCCCCGAGGTCCGCCGCCGCCATCCCCGAGGTCCGCCGCCGCCGTCCCCGAGTCCCGCCATCCCTGCTCAGACCCTGAGACCAGCTCCCTGCTGCCGCTGGCTGTCTTCCGCTTTAAGGGGCTCCGAAGCGTCGCAGCAGCTGCGAGGATCTGCGTCCTGTGGATGGTGGATCGTGGCCCCCCAAGGCGAGTACCAAACAAACACACACACACACACACACACACACACACACACACACACACACTCACTCACTCTCTCTCGTCTGCTGATGTAATGTGTAACAAAAATAAAAAAGGGGAATCTGTCTGCTGTAATGTGTAAAAAAGGGGGGCGCTGTCTGCCGTAATGTGTAAAAAGAGGACGTTGTCTGCCGTAATGTGTAAAAAAGGGGGGCGCTGTCTGCCATAATGTGTAAAAAGAGGAAGTCGTCTGCCGTAATGTGTAAAAAAGGGACGCTGTCTGCCGTAATGTGTAAAAAAGGGGACGCTGTCTGCTGTAATGTGTAAAAAAAGGGGATGCTGTCTGCCGTAATGTGTAAAAAAGGGGGGCGCTGTCTGCCCTAATGTGTAAAAAGAGGACTTTGTCTGCCGTAATGTGTAAAAAAGGACGCTGTCTGTCGTAATGTGTAAAAAAGGGACGCTGTCTGCCGTAATGTGTAAAAAGGGGTACCTAACTCTGATCCCAAATCCCCCAACTATTTCAACTCACGGGCTACCTAAAACACATATTTTTTTTTTAAATGTTTAAATAAAAAAATAGAAGTAGGCAGGCACTGTCAGCCTACTTCGATGACATCACAAGTGGCGGTAAGTTTCATCACCGGACTTTGCGGATCATTATGGCTGCAGTGCCTCACCAGCCAAAGACCTCACCGCACGCCACTGATATATATATATATATATATATATATAATATACAGATTGAGTATCCCTTTTCCAAAATGCTTGGGACCAGAAGTATTTTGGATATCGGATTTTTCCGTATTTTGGAATAATTGCATACCATAATGAGATATCATGGCAATGGGACACAATTCTAAGCACAGAATGCATTTATGTTTTATATACATCTTATACACACACAGCCTGAAGGTCATTTAATACAATATTTTTAATAACTTTGTGTATTAAACAAGTTTGTGTACATTGAGCCATTAGAAAACAAATGTTTCACTATCTCACTCACTCAAAAAATTCCGTATTTCAGAATTTTTGGATATGGGATACTCAATATATATATATATAAAAACGAGCCAGTACATCCAATAAATCATGCAAAGATATTGAAAGTTATAATGAAGGCAGAGGCTGATTCACAGCACTGGATGAGGCTGTTGTTTTTCTGCACAGTTATGAAACTACGACGAGTATATGCCTCTTTATGTCCTCGGCTGGATTGCATTTGCACTCTATGGTCATTGATGCTGATTCATTATAAACTTTCAATACTTTTACATAATTTATAGTATGTGCCATAATTTCCAACCCTCCTGCATTCTACAGGAAACTCCCTGAAATAGTAGCAAACTCCCTGACTCCCTGAATAGACCAGCAATCTCTCCATTCTTGTGGGGGGATGGAAGGGGGAATAGAAATCATATATATAATTCAAGTGGAATCATCCGTGCCATTTTTCTGAACTGGTTATAAGGCACAATGAGCCCTATGGCTACATGCATTTTAAATATGGTTTCTCCTGGCCACTTACAGTATATGGAACCGATTGTAAAATAGATGAACAAATCCTGCAAAATATCAGTGTCTTTTTTTCAACGAGTAGATCTTACTAACTTTGGGACTCATTTACATCTGGATGTAAGTCATTTGTATGACCGGCCTCTCAGATGTAGCCGTACACGTCCACGCTGATAGGAGTTACCTTCACAATCTCCCTGAAATGCTTTTTCAAAAGTAGGCAGGCATGGTATGTGCTGGCTCGTTTCTCTTTCTCTCTCTCTCTCTCACTCTCTCTCTCTGTATATATATATATATCTATATATCTATATATATATATAATGGGCCACTTTCTTCAGAGGGTCCCTATTGCAGAGCCAAATATAGGTAAGGTGTATTTTAATTTAGAGCACAAAAACCTGTGGATTCTATTTGCGTGATTACTTTAACAAGTTGAAGTATATCCAGCCCTCCATGCCCCAGTTTAATTCTGCCCCCAAAGCAATTTAATCCCATAGACTTGACACGCCTCTTCCCTGGCACACATGGGAAGGGAGGGGAGGGCGCCACAGCCCGCATGAGCTCCGGGCGCCATGGATACACGCTACACCTCTGGTAGCAGGTACTGTAGTACCAAGTAAGTTTCTTCTCTGAAGATATTTCTATTCATGAGCACTAGGCAAGTCACCATCGTGAGGCAGCCATTCCCACTGTTGAAATTCATGGGCCTGAAATGTTGGGAGGTATGCTTGTAGTTCAAGTACTCCAATAGGAAATAGTTTAGTGTGCCAACTATAAATTAGCAAGTTCCTCAGTGTGAGTATACAGTATGCTGAAATTATGTAATACAGAGCTTAACTACCATAGTAGAGACAATGCGTGCAGCTGCTTCTAGGATCTCGGATGCTGGTGATAACTTCCTGGCACCTCACCAAGTCTATGGGAGAGATGTACTACTAAGTAGTGAAAAGACTGGAGAAGTGAGCCAGTGGAGAAGTTGCCCATGGCAACCAATTAGCTGCTCTGTATGATTTTATAGTATGCAAATTAGAAATGTTACTTCAATGCTGATTGGTTGTCATGGGCAACTTTTCCACTTGCTCACTTCTCCATACTTTTCACTGCTTAGTTCATCTCTCCCTATATGTGTTTTTCACCCCTGGGCAGTACATGTAGAGTGTAGGGTCACTGGCACAATGGTATTCTTTTGCAGATTACCGGGTGCCTCTCCAGTCAGCCTGCTACCTACAAAGGCACAGGGCATGTCCATAGGATGCACCCATAAATGATCTTCCTCCTCCCTAGAATTTGTTCTGTGACATCTGGTGTGCAAAGGGTGCAGGGTGCTGGCCCAGGATGCACTGGTGCCCTACTATGACTCTAACCCTGTGTATAACTCATTTCTTTGATTATTTATATATTTATGTATAAATGCACTAAGAAGTTTTTTTCATAAACTTAAGCAGTGACACTATGGGATGTATCCAATTAGCCCTGATATCGCGGTTTCATGATAAATTATTGCAAATGCGATAATTGGATATCCTGTTATCGGGGATAAGTCTCCATAGGGTTTATCCAGGATTTCTCTTCAACATCTCTGAGTTGGTGATAAGTAGAGATGTGCGGCGGGCACTTTTCGTGTTTTGTGTTTTGGTTCTGGTTCCATGTTTGTGTTTTGGATCTGGATTGGTTTTGCGGAAACCACCCTTTCGTGTTTTGGTTTTGGATCTGGATGATTTTTGAAAAAACATAAAAACAGCTAAAATCACAGAATTTTGGGGTAATTTTGATCCTACGGTATTATTAACCTCAATAACATTAATTTCCACTCATTTCCAGTCTATTCTGATCACCTCACACCTCACAATATTGTTTTTAGACCAAAAGGTTGCACTAGGGTGGCTGTATGACTAAGCTAAATGATACAAGTGAGCGGCACAAAAACCTGGCTCATCTAGGAGTGGCACTGCAGTGTCAGGCAGGATGGCACTTACAAAAAACTAGTCCCCAAACATCACATCATGCAAAGAAGTAAAAGAGGTACAATGAGGTAGCTGTATGACTAAGCTAAGCGACACAAGTGTGCGGCACAAACACCTGGCCCATCTAAGAGTGGCACTTCAGTGGCAGACAAGATGGCACTTAACAAAAACTAGTCCCGAAACAGCACATCATGCAAAGAAGTAAAAGAGGTGCAATGAGGTAGCTGCATGACTAAGCTAAGCGACACAAGTATGCGGCACAAACACCTGGCCCATCTAGGAGTGGCACTTCAATGGCAGACAGGATGACACTTAAAAAAACTAGGCCCCAAACAGCACATCATGCAAAGAAGTATAAGAGGTGCAATGAGGATGACTAAGCTAAGCAACCCAAGTGTGCGGCACTAACACCTGGCCCATCTAGGAGTGGCACTTCAGTGGCAGACAGGATGGCACTTAAAAAAAACTAGTCCCCAAATAGCACATCATGCAAAGAAGTAAAAGAGGTGTAATGAAGTAGCTGTATGGCTAAGCTAAGTGACACAAGTGTGCGGCACAAACACCTGGCCCATCTAGAGTTTGCACTGCAGTCCCACTGCACTAATGGCGGATACCAGATGCACGTCTAACACCAACATAGCTGTCAAGGCCTCAGTTATACGCTTTGCTACAGGATGACTGCTGTCATATTTCATCTTCCTCACAAAGGACTGTTGGACAGTCATTTGCTTAGTTGAAGTAGTACAAGTGGTCTTCCAACTTCCCCTCTGGGATGATGATCGACTCCCAGCAGCAACAGCAGCAGAAGCAGCAGCAGTAGGAGGAAGTGGTTCTTGTTCTTTCCCTATTTTATCCTCAGGGGAGGGGTCCTGGGGTGAACAACGGTAATGAGAGGTGCGACCCTGCGGAGACCTTTTAGTAGAACTGCATATAAAGAAAAAGGTTGCAGGTGCACAATTCAAACATTACCAATTTATTCATAATAATCATTGCAATAAAATTTTGCATTTTGAGCGAGGTTCTTCGCATAGTTATGGCCATAAGTAATCGACTCCCAGCAGCAACAGCAGCAGCAGCAGCAGTAGGAGGAAGTGGTTCTTGAACTTTCCCTATTTTATCCTCCAAATTTTTGTTCTCCATTATTTTTCTGGAGTTAAATACCAAAATGCAGCAAAGGAGAAGGTACCTCTACACCACACAGGGCAAACCTTGTAAAAATTATTTGGATTAAATATTAATAACCCCTTTATTTGGAGTAAATAATATGCAGCACAGGACAGCACCACTGAACTTATATGGCAGCACCACTGGACTGGACATATACGGCAGTATCACTGGAATTATACGGCAGTACCACTGGACATATACAGCAGTATCACTGGACAATATTTATACGGCAGTACCACTGGATATATATGGCAGTATCACTGGAATTATACGGCAGTACCACTGGACATATACGGCAGTATCACTGGAATTATATGGCAGTACCACTGGACATATACAGCAGTATCACTGGACAATATATATACGGCAGTACCACTGGACATATATGGCAGTATCACTGGATTTATATGGCAGTATCACTGGACTTATATGGCAGTATCACTGGACTGGACTTATATGCCAGTACCACTAGATTTATATGGCAGTACCACTGGACATATATGGCAGTATCACTGGAATTATATGGAAGTTTCACTGGAAATATACGGCAGTATCACTGGAATTATATGGCAGTACCACTGGAATTATACGGCAGTATCACTGGACATATAAGGCAGTATCACTGGATTTATATGGCAATATCACTGGACTTATATGGCAGTGTTACTGGACTGGATTTATATGCCAGTACCACTGCATTTATATGGCAGTACCACTGGACTGGATTTATACGGCAGTACCACTGGACATATACGGTAGTATCACTGGATTTATACGGCAGTATCACTGGACTTATATGGCAGTATCACTGGACTGGATTTATACGGCAGTACCACTGGATTTATACGGCAGTACCACTGGACATATACGGCAGTATCACTGGAATTATATGACAGTACCACTGGACATATACGGCAGTACCACTGGACTTATACAGCAGCACAGGGACACCACCACTGGGCTGATGCAGGACAACACAGCACCACTGCAATGGACTGGACTTATACAGCATCACTGGACATATGGCAGCAGAGGTTACCACCACTGTGACTGGACTGATGCAGCACAAGACACTACCACTGTACTGATGTAGGACAACACAGCACCACTGCACTGGACTTATACAGCTACACTGGACATATGGAAGCAGAGGACAAAACCACTGTGACTGAACTAATGCAGCGAGAATCCGACAGCGGGATGATGATGTTTTGCCTTGTTCTGGTTTCCGAGTCAGAAGGGAAAACCTGAGCCGGGCTCGGGTAGTGAAGTTTAGTAGGGTTCGGTTCTCAGGGAACCAAACCCACTCATCTCTAGTGATAAGTAATGCAAAATCCATATTTTAAGCTAAAAATTTCGGGATTTTGTTCTGAACCCCTGGGACACACCCCTGAATGACTAATTAGGCACTAGAGATGTGCAGCGGGCATTTTTCGGGTTTTGTGTTTTGATTTTCGATCCAGTTACGCGGTCATGTTTTGGATTCGGACGCGTTTTGGCAAAACCTCACTTAAGAATTTTTGTCGGATTCGGGTGCATTTTGGATTCGGGTGCTTTCTTTAGAAAAACCTTCAAAAAGAGTTTAAATCATAGAATTTTGGGGTAATTTTGATCCTATAGTATTATTAAATTCAATAACCATAATTTCCACTCATTTCCAGTCTATTCTGAACACCTCACACCTCACAATATTATTTTTAGTCCTAAAATTTCCACCGAGGTCGCTGGATGACTAAGCTAAGCGACCCAAGTGGGCGGCACAAACACCTGGCCCATCTAGGAGTGGCACTGCAGTGTCAGACAGGATGGCACTTAAAAAAACTGTCCCCAAACAGCACATGATGCAAAGATAAATACAAAAAAAAGAGGTGCAAGATGGAATTGTCCTTGGACCCTCCCACCCACCCTTATGTTGTATAAACAGGACATGCACACTTTAACAAACCCATCATTTCAGCGACAGGGTCTGCCACACGACTGTGGCTGAAATGATTGGTTGGTTTGGGCCCCCACCAAAAAAGAAGCAATCAATCTCTCCTTGTACAAACAGGCTCTACAGAGGCAAGATGTCCACCTCCTCCTCATCGTCCAATTCCTCACCCCTTTCACTGTGTACATCCCCCTCCTCACAGAGTATTAATTCGTCCCCACTGGAATCCACCATCACAGGTCCCTGTGTACTTTCTGGAGGCAATTGCTGGTAAATGTCTCCACGGAGAAATTTATTATAATTCATTTTGATGAACATCATCTTCTCCACATTTTCTGGAAGTAACCTCCTACGCTGATTGCTGACAAGGTGACCGGCTGCACTAAACACTCTTTCGGAGTACACACTGGACGGGGGGCAACTTAGGTAAAATAAAGGCAATTTGTGGAAGGGCCTCCAAATTGCCTTTTTTTCCTGCCAGTATATGTACGGACAGTCTGACATGCCTACTTGGATGCTGTCACTCATATAATCTTCCACCATTCTTTCAATGGTGACAGAATCATATGCAGTGACAGTAGACGACATGTCAGTAATCGTTGGCAGGTCCTTTAGTCTGGACCAGATGTCAGCTATCGCTCCTGACTGCTCTATATCACCGCCAGTGGGTGGTTTTGGAAATGTTATCCTTTTCTTGGCAGCTCCAGTGGCGGTAGAAAATGAAGGAGGAGCTGTTGGCGGGTCATGTTCCGCTTGACTTGACAAGTGTCTCACCAGCTGGTCTTTGAACATCTGCAGACTTGTGTCTGCCGGAAAGAGAGATACAACGTAGGCTTTAAACCTAGGATCGAGCACGGTGGCCAAAATGTAGTGCTCTAATTTCAACAGATTGAACACCCGTGAATCCTGGTTAAGCGAATGAAGGGCTCCATCCACAAGTCCCACATGACTAGCAGAATCGCTCCGCTTTAGGTCCTCCTTCAGTCTCTCCAGCTGCTTCTGCAAAAGCCTGATGAGGGGAATGACCTGACTTAGGCAGGCAGTGTCTGAACTGACTTCACATGTGGCAAGTTCAAAGGGTTGGAGAACCTTGCACAATGTTGAAATCATTCTCCACTGCGCTTGAGTCAGGTGCATTCCCCCTCCTTTGCCTATATCGTAGGCAGATGTATAAGCTTGAATGGCCTTTTGCTGCTCCTCCATCCTCTGAAGCATATAGAGGTTGAATTCCACCTCGTTACCACCTCTTGCTTCAGCGGATGGCAGGGCATGTTCCGGAGTGTTTGCTGGTGCTCCAGTCTTCAGCACGTTTGGCTGAATGCCGAAAGTGGCTCGCAATTCTTTGGGCCACTGACAGCATCTCCATTACGCCCCTTTCGTTTTTTTTTAAATTCTGCACCACCAAATTAATTGTATGTGCAAAACATGGGACGTGCTGGAATTTGCCCACATGTAATGCACGCACAATATTGGTGGCGTTGTCCGATGTCACAAATCCCCAGGAGAGTCCAATTGGGGTAAGCCAATCTGCGATGATGTTCCTCAGTTTCCGTAAGAAGTTGTCAGCTGTGTGACTCTTATGGAAAGCGGTGATACAAAGCGTAGCCTGCCTAGGAATAAGTTGGCGTTTGCGAGATGCTGCTACTGGTGCCACCGCTGTTGTTGCTGCGGGAGGCAATACATCTACCCAGTAGGCTGTCACAGTCATATAGTCCTTAGTCTGCCCTGCTCCACTTGTCCACATGTCCGTGGTTAAGTGGACAGTGGGTAAAACTGCATTTTTTAGGACACTGATGACTCTTTTGCTGACGTCTATGTACATTCTTGGTATCGCCTGCCTAGAGAAGTGGATCCTAGATGGTATTTGGTACCGGAGACACACTACCTCAAGCAATTCTCTAAGTCCCTGTGAACTAACGGTGGATACCGGATGCACGTCTAACACCAACATATTTGTCAAGGCCTGAGTTATCTGCTTTGCAACAGGATGACTGCTGTGATAATTCATCTTCCTCGCAAAGGACTGTTGGACAGTCAATTGCTCACTGGAAGTAGTACAAGTGGTCTTCTGACTTCCCCTCTGGGATGACGATTGACTCCCAGCAGCAACAACGGCAGCGCCAGCAGCAACAGCAGCAGTAGGCGTTCCACTCAAGGATTCATCGGAGGAATCCCAGGCAGGAGAGGACTCGTCAGACTTGCCAGTGACATGGCCTGCAGGACTATTGGTGTTCCTGTCTAAGGAGGAAATCGACATTGAGGGAGTTGGTGGGGTGGTTTGCAGGAGCTTGGGTACAAGAGGAAGAAGGGATTTAGTTGTCAATGGACTGCTTTCGCTGTCACCCAAAGTTTTTAAACTTGTCAATGACTTCTGATAAATGCACTCCAGGTGACGTATAAGGGAGGATGTTCCTAGGTGGTTAATGTCCTTACCCCTACTTATTACAGCTTGACAAAGGCAACACCTGTTGACACCTGTTGTCCGCATTTCTGTTAAAATAATTCCACACCGAATAGGTGATTTTTTTTGTAATTTGACCAGGCATGTCAATGGCCATATTCGTCCCACGGACAACAGGTGTCTCCCCGGGTGCCTGACTTAAACAAACCACCTCACCATCAGAATCCTCCTTGTCAATTTCCTCCTCAGCGCCAGCAACACCCATATCCTCATCCTGGTGTACTTCAAAAGTGACATCTTCAATTTCAATATCAGGAACTGGACTGTGGGTGGTCCTTCCAGCACTTGCAGGGGGCGTGCAAATGGTGGAAGGAGCCACCTCTTCCCGTCCAGTGTTGGGAAGGTCAGGCATCGCAACCGACACAATTGGACTCTCCTTGGGGATTTGTGATTTAGAAGAATGCACAGTTCTTTGCTGTGCTTTTGCCATCTTAACTCTTTTCATTTTTCTAGCGGGAGGATGAGTGCTTCCATCGTCGTGTGAAGCTGAACCACTAGCCATGAACATAGGACAGGGCCTCAATCGTTCCTTGCCACTCCGTGTCGTAAATGGCATATTGGCAACTTTACGCTTCTCCTAAGATGATTTAATTTAGATTTTTGGGTCATTTTCCTGAACTTTTGTTTTTTGGATTTTACATGCTTTCTACTATGACATTGGGCATCGGCCTTGGCAGATGACGTTGATGGCATTTCATCGTCTTTGCCATGACTAATGGCAGCAGCTTCAGCACTAGGTGGAAGTGGATCTTGATCTTTCCCTATTTTACCCTCCAAATTATTGTTCTCCATTTTTTAATGTGTGGAATTATATGCCAGTAATATATCTGGAATTAGACGGCAGTAATGTCTGGAATTAGATACCACTAGATAGATACCAGATACCACTGTGACTGGAATGATGATGACCTATGCACAGTGACAAGACACTACCACAGCACCCTACAGCAGCAAGATGCAGCACAAGACACTGGACTTTTAGTAATGTACTGTAGTATACTGGTCACCACAATGCAGCACTGATACTGAGCACAGATATTGAGCACTGATGAGGATACTAGAACTGACACGGAGCAGCAAGATGCAGAAATGGACTATTGCACTGTAGTATTATATACTGGTCACCACAATGTAGCACTGATACTGAGCACAGATATTGAGCACTGATGAGGATACTAGAACTAACACGGAGCAGCAAGGTGGCACTTTGTGGCTTCTTCAGCTCCTCCTCGCCCCTCTAGCATAGTACTCCACTCGGGGGGGGGGGGGGGGGGGGGGAGGTCAGCCAATATACTTACACCCCCTTGGCAATGAGCATTACACTTGGCAACAAGCAGGTAATTTAAAAGTAATTAGAAACTTTACTGTAGGGCATAATGTAACATAGTAACATAGTTAATGAGTTTGAAAAAAGACAAGTTGTCCATCGAGTTCAACCTGTATAAATTACCCTACACTATTCTGTATGTAACCATAGGCATACTGACTCAAGTGTTGAAAACTATAATGCATATTTTTACTAAGTATATTCATTTTAAATGCTATATCCTTGGATACCTTTTTCAGGTAGAAATGTATCCAATCCTTTTTTAAACATATTAACTGAGTCCACCATTACTACATTCTCTGGCAGAGAATTCCAAATCCTTACTGCCCTTACTGTGAAGAATTTCCTCCTTCGTTGGGTATGAAATTTTCTCTCCTCTAACCTCAGATGTATCATGAGCATTGCAGTGTATGGTGTAATATAATGCATTGGTATTATTGTGTGAGGCTTAATATGGTGGAATGTTTATTTTTTCCAGTGGTGGCTGAGGTCTGTTGTTGTAGGGTCAAAAACTGGGGTGTATGGTAGCCTTTTCCTGTAAGGCCACGCCCATTTTAGTGAGGGCATGCTCATTTTAGTGAGGCCATTACCCCTCACCGGGAGCTCGCAAAATCAATTTTGTTTTATCTCTAGGGAGGGGTGGGTGTGTGTGTGTGTGTGTGTGTGTGTGTGTGTGTGTGTGTGTGTGTGTGTGTGTGTGTGTGTGTGTGTGTGTGTGTGTGTGTGTGTGTGTGCAGTTTTCAATGTCCGGGGGGCGCATATTTTTTTAATGCTTGCACTGGGAGACAAATTGTCTAGCCCTGGGTGTGTCCAAACTCAAATGTAAATTTCTGTCTAAAAATAAAGCTGCCCAATATTTGTGGGCTACATACAATAGCACCCAGTATTTACCCTGCATGCAAAAATATGAATATGTGATTTGAACACATTGCATTGCAACATGGTTTGCCAAGGTGCAAAGTTACTTGCTCTTTTTTGTTTTACTCACACCTCAAAATCAGGCGCTACTGTATATGCCTAATAGTGCATACCATGATACAACACAATTTAGCCTAAAAATAAATGCAAATAGAGTGTCACTGAAACATAGTGGTTGGTATTGATAGCTTACAGCACTAGTGTCATAGGCTCCATTCAGAGCAATTCTGAATCTAGTTGATATGTTCTCCCTGTGTCTGCAGGAGTCTCATCCTGGTGTCCTGGCATTACTCGTCAGTCCAGTATCATATGGTAGGTTAATGTACGCAGAGTGTGTAGACTAATAATCACACTGGGAAAGGAGTAACACGAATAATTCTCTGTTATGCACTGAATAATAAGTTGGTATTATAATACAATAAATAACAGAACAGTTAGGAACATTTTAGATTTGCATATTATCTCACGTTAACACTTTTTTTTCCCAGTTCAAATTGTCTTTTTTTTCAACATATAGAAGTGAGATTACTCTACGGAAGGGTTTCCCATAGCTGGTCCTCAAGGCACCCTGGCTGCAGTCTCAAAGTAAAGAAAGTATATCCAATAAGGTACTAATTTCAAACATGTATAGTTATGCTACTGGTCATTAAATGAGCTCCATGAATCTAAATGTTAAGAAAATGCAGGAGAGATGTCTGGATTTAGAGAACTTTTAAGTGAGTTAGGGTTATTGGTCCTGATTCAGAGATGGTCACAGCCACTACTGTGTATTTATGCTAATGCCGCAGCCGATTGGTGCACTATTGAGATGCCCACTGAAGGTGATGCAAATCCATTGATGTGCGCACAAAAACACAGCTTAAATCAGATATCAGCCACATCATTGGGCATACGGTTACTCAGAATGTCCATCGGATCATGGTCGTATACCAGACAGACACATCCCTGAAATACTCTTAGCCACTTTCCCAGTCACTACCCAGGAATGCCTATTGAAATTTCTTGGAACTCCATGCAACTCTGATTTGTGTCGCCAGGTGAGTATTTGTTCTCTGATACATGCGCAGAAGTAAAACATTGTGCACTTACATTCAGCGTTTCACTAATATCCACCACTAAATCAGGCCCAATGTCAAAGCTCTGTCTGTGTTAGTGTGAAAGAGAATTTGTCATTTTTTTTTTAAAGGTTATTCCAAAATGTATACATATATTGTTTCCAAATGCTTCAAAATTTTGTTGCAGAAATGTGGGAAGAAGGGCACTTTATCGCACAGTTGATGGACGGACCTGTCCCATATTAGAGATGTGCAGTTCAGTTTTCCAGAAATTTGAATCCACCCAAAGTTTCTGTATCCGAAGCAAAACCCGGACCCAAGGAGATACGATCCAAATCGAGCCCCAATTCGGATCTTACCGTGGTTTAGAATTTGGATTATGATTCAAAATTTTGGGTTTTGGATTGCAAAAATTACATGATTTTATCAATGTTTAACTTTTTTGAATTGATTTTTACCTCAACCAAAAAACAAATTTGAACCAAAATACTTGAGGTGGTTTTACCAAAACACGATGATTAATTTGAAGCAAAACCAAGCACTGGGGTCCACGCACATCCCTACCCATAATAGCCAATGTGGAAAGAAACTACATACCATTACATATGAAATACAGATGGAGCCACGCTATTTGTGGCTGCGTCTGCACCCCAGTCCCGCCTGAGTTCGGCTCCATCTGTAACTATAGTTCGACCTCCCAAAAGTCTGTACTCTCTGCTCTCTAAATCTATACCTGGAGTAATTAGACACCAAGAAAATTTAGTATGGTATGCAAAATGCTGTCAAATTGCAGATAGCGGCATGTTGGAAGAGTCCAGACCCTATTTCAGCTATCATCAATAGAAAATTGGTAATACACCTTCATAGTCACGTGGGCTCTGTGGGCATCATATTTTGTGGTAGCAACAACAATAAATGCACACACCTTACTACCTTTAAAAAAAATAAATTTCTTTGCAAACTAAAGTGAAACAGACCCAACCTTCAAACACCCGAACTCCCAATTCTTCCCCACTCCATTGTTACCATACATGAAGAATGTAAAACTTTCTTAAATATGTAATGTATCTGTACAAAGTCAGACTGGGGCATGAAGTTTAAAGGGAGTGGCCAGCCACCAGAGGGGTAGTGGGCAATCACCATTCGAGGGGACATGCAAAGAACAGGGTCCCTTTATAAAGCTAGGACAGAGGTGTGTCAGGACTGCCTACTTTGATTGGCAGGAGGGCTAATCTTGGTATACTTTCCATAGAAACAAACTAAGCACCCAAGTTCATCCATGATCCTGCTCCACCAATTTACTGACCCCTAGGGATGGGCCCTCAGCCAGTGGGACCAACTAAGGATTTTCCCTGTACATCTGTGGACCAGTTCAACCCTTTTATCTGTATACTGACTTGTAAAACATATTTGGGATATTGAACATAACTATTGAACATAAGATGCATCACTGACATGTATCTGAAACATATATCCTTTCTATCCAGCAAACCCCCCTGTTTTTATTCAGTGTCATTACCTCTTTTGCCCCTCACACCCCTACAGTACCTTGACTGTTTGTAGAGTATTCCCTTTTAAAAAATAAAGTTATTGGAGAAAAAATAGCAGAATTGCATGCTAACTTAGCCATGCTTTGGTATTTGTTAGGGCTTTATCTGCAGTATGTTTCTTTTATATTGTGCTGCATCTGTGGTTTTATACAAATGCTATCCTTGTGTAAGTCAGGTTGTTGATATATTATGGTATGCATTTGTTCATTGTACTCTAATGTTACTTGCAGGAGTAATTCTAGGCACGGGCAAGCAGGGCGGGCGCCCATGGCGATGCAGCCGGCGGGCATGGCCGCAGTCACCCCGCAGGCATCTGCCGCCCACCCGCGCCCCGCATCCCCCTCCTCGGCTGCAGCAAGCGCCGTGGGCTGTGTGGGCACCCACTGCAGTTGGTGCCACAGTCAGACGCTAGAGGTCATAATTGACCTCTAGTGTCTGTGAGGCGCTGCAATGGGAGAGACGTCATGACGTCTATCCCATAAAGAAGAGCGTGCAGCCAGAGATGGAGGGCAGCGCAGCAGCAGTCGGGAAGCAGGAGTGGGGCTGGTAAGTATTGTGTGTTTTTTTGTGGGTGTGCTTGTAAGAGGTGCTACTGGGGGCACAAATACAGGGGGAACAGTTACAGGAGGCACAACTACTGGGGGCAAATCTACTGGGGCAAATCTACTGGGGGCACAGCTACTGGGGGCAAATCTACTGGGGGCACAGCTACTGGGGGCAAATCTACTTGCGGCACATCTACTGGGGGCACAGCTACTGGGGGCACAACTACTGGGGGCAAATCTACTGGAGGCACAGCTACTGGGGGCAAATCTACTGGGGGCACAACTACTGGGGGCATAACTACTGGCTCACAACTACTGGGGCAAATCTACTGGGGGCACAGCTACAGGGGGCACAACTACTGGGGTCAAAACTACAGGGACTATAACAGTGGCCACATGTCTTGCCTATGAAGCCACACCCATATTTTTGGGCGCACACCATCGGCGCGCACCAACTTTGTTTTACCTGTCGGGGGTGCCAATGGAAACTTTCGCCCTGGGCATCACAAGGTCTAGAACCGGCCCTGCTGGAGTGTATACATACCTGAGGACACCAGCAGAATGCAACGAGAACCGTCTTAGGTACAACAGCATTTCACACAAGAACTCTACTTCTGCATTTGGCGGAGATGTATCAAGTATTTTGAGAGATAAAGTGGAGTAGCTGCCCAAAGCAACCAATAACCTTCTATCATTTCAGACTGTGGTAGAAATTATAGTTAGGAGCTGATTGGTTGCTTTGGCCAGCTTCTCCACTGTATCTCTTTGATACATCCCATAGGGGTCTATTCATGAAGCAGTGAAAAGTGTGGAGAAGTGAGCCAGTGCAGAAGTTGCCCATGGCAACCAATCTGCATCGAAGTAACATTTATAATTTGCACACTATACAATTGTATGGAGCAGCTGATTGGGAACAAGACCCCATAGTCTAGTTCCCTTCTTAGTTCTGTTTCTGTCATATTGGTTAAGACAGTTGCACCTATGTTCTCCCTAAGTGAATCAATGGACAAAATTGGCTACTTGTCCTCTAAAGATTACTAATAAATAGAGATGAGCGGGTTCAGTTCACCGAGAACCGAACCCTACCGAACTCTACGTGTCAAACACGGTTCCGAGCCCGGCTCGATTATTCCTGCTTGACTCGGAAAACCCGAATGAGGCAAAATGTCATCATCCCGCTGTTGGATTCTTGCGGGATTCAGATTCCATATAAAGAGCCGCGCATCGCCGCCATTTTCACTCGGGCATTGTAGAGAGTACAGAAAGAACGTGGCTACGTTCTCTCAGTGTCAGTTCTCAGTATCAGTGCTCAGTATCAGTGCTCATTGTCTTGTGCTGCATCGTGCTGCTCAGTAATACTAGTACAGTGTCTTGTGCTGCATCTTGCTGCTGCAGGGTGCTGTGGTAGTAGTGTCCTGTGACTGTGCATCGGTCATCATCATTCCAGTTACAGTGGTATCTGGGGGGTGACAATTCCAGAGTGCTTTTGTGCTGCACTAATAGCATTACTAGTACAGTGTCGTGTGCTGCTCAGTGTCAGTTCTCAGTAGTATCATCAGTGCTCAGTATCACTGCTCAGTAGTATCATCAGTGCTCAGTATCACTGGTCAGTGCTCAGCGTCTTGTGCTGCATCGTGCTGCTCAGTGTCAATTCTCAGCAGTATCATCAGTGCTCAGTATCACTGCTCAGTAGTATCATCAGTGCTCAGTATCACTGGTCAGTGCTCAGCGTCTTGTGCTGCATCGTGCTGCTCAGTGTCAATTCTCAGTAGTATCATCAGTGCTCAGTATCACTGCTCAGTAGTATCATCAGTGCTCAGTATCACTGGTCAGTGCTCAGTGTCTTGTGCTACATCGTGCTGCTCAGTGTCAGTTCTCAGTATCACTGCTCAATAGTATCATCAGTGCTCAGTATCACTGCTCAGTAGTATCATCAGTGCTCAGAATCACTGGTCAGTGCTCAGTGTCTTGTGCTGCTCACTGTCAGTTCTCAGTATCACTGCTCAGTAGTATCATCATTCATCAGTGCTCAGTATCACTGCTCGGTAGTATCATCAGTGCTCAGTATCACTGCTCAGTGCTCAGTGTCTTGTGCTGCTCAGTGTCAGTTCTCAGTATCACTGCTCAGTAGTATCATCAGTGCTCAGTATCACTGGTCAGTGCTCAGTGTCTTGTGCTGCTCAGTGTCAGTTCTCAGTATCACTGCTCAGTATTATCATCAGTGCTCAGTATCACTGGTCAGTGCACAGTGTCTTCTGCTGCATCGTGCTGCTCGGTGCCAGTTCTCAGTATCACTGCTCAGTAGTATCATCAGTGCTCAGAATCACTGGTCAGTGCTCAGTGTCTTGTGCTGCTCAGTGTCAGTTCTCAGTATCACTGCTCAGTAGTATCATCAGTGCTCAGTATCACTGCTCAGTAGTATCATCAGTGCTCAGTATCACTGGTCAGTGCTCAGCGTCTTGTGCTGCATCGTGCTGCTCAGTGTCAGTTCTCAGTAGTATCATCAGTGCTCAGTATCACTGGTCAGTGCTCAGTGTCTTGTGCTGCATCGTGCTGCTCAGTGTCAGTTCTCAGTATCACTGCTCAATAGTATCATCAGTGCTCAGTATCACTGCTCAGTAGTATCATCAGTGCTCAGTATCACTGCTCAGTATCTTGTGCTGCTCAGTGTCAGTTCTCAGTATCACTGCTCAGTAGTATCATCAGTGCTCAGTATCACTGCGCAGTAGTATCATCAGTGCTCAGTATCACTGGTCAGTGCTCAGTGTCTTGTGCTGCATCATGCTGCTCAGTGTCAGTTCTCAGTATCACTGCTCAGTATTATCATCAGTGCTCAGAATCACTGGTCAGTGCTCAGTGTCTTGTGCTGCTCAGTGTCAGTTCTCAGTATCACTGCTCAGTAGTATCATCAGTGCTCAGTATCTCTGCTCAGTAGTATCATCAGTGCTCAGTATCACTGCTCAGTATCTTGTGCTGCTCAGTGTCAGTTCTCAGTATCACTGCTCAGTAGTATCATCAGTGCTCAGTATCACTGCTCAGTAGTATCATCAGTGCTCAGTATCACTGGTCAGTGCTCAGTGTCTTGTGCTGCATCATGCTGCTCAGTGTCAGTTCTCAGTATCACTGCTCAGTAGTATCATCAGTGCTCAGAATCACTGGTCAGTGCTCAGTGTCTTGTGCTGCTCATTGTCAGTTCTCAGTATTGCTGCTCAGTAGTATAATCAGTGCTCAATATCACTGCTCAGTAGTATCATCAGTGCTCAGTATCACTGCTCAGTGCTCAGTGTCTTGTGCTGCTCAGTGTCAGTTTTCAGTATCATTGCTCAATAGTATCATCAGTGCTCAGTATCACTGCTCAGTAGTATCATCAGTGCTCAGTATCACTGGTCAGTGCTCAGTGTCTTGTGCTGCTCAGTGTCAGTTCTCAGTTCTCAGTATCACTGCTCAGTATTATCATCAGTGCTCAGTATCACTGGGTAGTGCTCAGTGTCTTCTGCTGCATCGTGCTGCTCAGTGCCAGTTCTCAGTATCACTGCTCAGTAGTATCATCAGTGCTCAGAATCACTGGTCAGTGCTCAGTGTCTTGTGCTGCTGAGCACTGACCAGTAGTATCATCAGTGCTCAGTATCACTGTTCAGTAGCATCATCTGTGCTCAGTATCACTGCTCAGTGCTCAGTGTCTTGTGCTGCTCAGTGTCAGTTCTCAGTATCTCTGCTCAGTAGTATCATCAGTGCTCAGTATCACTGGTCAGTGCTCAGTGTCTTGTGCTGCATCGTGCTGCTCAGTGTCAGTTCTCAGTATTACTGCTCATTAGTATCATCAGTGCTCAGTATCACTGCTCAGTAGTATCATCAGTGCTCAGAATCACTGGTCAGTGCTCAGTGTCTTGTGCTGCTCAGGTTCAGTTCTCAGTATCACTGCTCAGTAGTATCCTCAGTGCTCAGTATCACTGCTCAGTAGTATCATCAGTGCTCTGAATCACTGGTCAGTGCTCAGTGTCAGTGCACCTCTTTTTCTCTTTTCTTTGCATCATGTGCTGTTTGGGGACTATTTTTTTAAAAGTGCCATCCTGTCTGACACTTCCGTATATGTCCAGTGGTATTATTGGTCCAGTGATTTGGACCAATAATACCATTGACTAGAACGAATAATTCCTGTGATACTGGCTTTTAATTCTAGTGATTTTGTCATTTTCTTCCAGTGATTTGGACCAATAATTCCATTGATTATAACGAATAATTCCAGTGATATTGCCTTATAATTCACATGATACTGGAGTCTAATTCTAGATGGGCCAGGTGTTTGTGTCGCTTAGCTTAGCCATCCAGCGACCGCCATTCAGCAACCTTGGTGCACCTCTTTTTTTCTTTGCATCATGTGCTGTTTGGGGACTATTTTTTTAAGTGCCATCCTGTCTGACACTGCAATGCCACTCCTAGATGGGCCAGGTGTTTGTGCCGCCCACTTGGGTCGCTTAGCTTAGTCATCCAGCGACCTCGGTGCAAATTTTAGGACTAAAAATAATATTGTGAGGTGTGAGGTGTTTAGAATAGACTGGAAATGAGTGGAAATTATTATTGAGGTTAATAATACTATAGGATCAAAATTACCCCCAAATTCTATGATTTTAGCTGTTTTTGTGTTTTTTTCAAAAATCACCCGAATCCAAATCACATCCGAATCTAAAACCCGAAAGGGTGGTTTTGCCAAAACGCGTCCGAATCCAAAACACGACTGCGGACCCGAATCCAAAACCAAAACACAAAACACGAAAAATGCCCGCTGCACATCTCTACTAATAAATCAATGTGAAATACACCCTTTAGGATATTATACGTTGACAAAAAAGAACTAAGTATCTAAGGGTCTATGTACTAAGCCTTGGCGAGAGATAACACAGATGGAGATAAAGTACAAGTCAAACAGCGTCTAACTGCTATGTTACAAGGTGAGTTTGAAAAATGACAGTTAGGAGCTGGTTGGTTGGTTGGTACTTTAGGGTCTATTTACTAAGCATTAGAGAGAGATAAAGTGGATGGAAATAAAGTAATAGCCAACCAGCTAACTGTCATTTTTCAAACATAGCCTATAACATGGCAGGTAGGGGTTGATTGGCTGGTATCTCAGCCCACTTTATCTCTCTCCAAGGCATAGTACATAGACCCCTAAATTAAAATGAAAAGTATTTATGATTTAAGTGATTTACAGACATTGCGATTATGGAGTGAACATTCTAAAAATAAGTTTTCACATTTCTCTCCAGTCCTAACCCTACATATAAAAAAACTTGTTTCTCAGCATTTTGCGATACATTTTATTGTATTCAAATAGCGCTCAGAAGTATTACAACTATTAATGTTACATCACATTTCAAACTGGTAGTGAATTATAATGCCACAGAAAAATGTGCATTGCTGTCACAAAATAGATTACCGTTCTCTCCTGCCTTACAGCTATATGTGAAGTTGCTGTTGATAATCCAAACATTGTGTCATTAGATACACAGCTCTAGGTGAGAAACCATCATGTTTCCCATCATTGTGAAAGCACTGACACAGAGTTTAATAGCAAACATCTCGTCTCACCCCTTTGATCAGCAGGTTGAATATGATTCTAGACATAATGTATTTGACATAGCGCAGTGATGGATGTTATACGAACAATTTACATTTAAGTAGATTACTCACCTCCTATTGAAATCCCTGTAAATGTCACCGGGATTCACTGGTTGTCACCTGTTAATAAAGCTAATCTCTGCAGTGGAACGAAACATGAAGTACAGGGACGTTAGTTTATCCAACACTTGCTTTCGCAACGTTATTTATTGCAAGATGAAATGATGAATGACTGTGACAATAGTTTATAGGAAACTGTGTAAATTAACTATTTTAAAATATCTCTGACAATGAAACATCCAGATAAACTTACAGATGAATTCAAATTTATGCAACATTCAGTTCCATCCCCTTGCCCAATGAGGTGGCAGATGCAACCTTGGAATACCACCTGTAGAATGCTGGTTCCTCTAGCTCTGTCCTGTTGGTATCAGTATGATATCCTAGCTGTGGGGATCCCATCGGTCAGGAGGCCGACAACAGGATCCCGACCAGCGGAATACCGGCGGCAAGCGTGTACACCCCGCGGGCTAGCTGCACTCGCCACGCTTCGGGCCGGGTGGCGGCCTTCGATCGGAACAGGGTTTTATTTCCCTTCGGGTGGTGGTGTGGACTACCATCATAATATTAATGTGATTGATTTGTAAAGTTCCTCAGGTCTATAACTATTATAAATAGTATTTATGATTATACACAACTATTATGAATAATCTAATTAAGTGTATGGCTTATTTTATGGCTAAGTTAATAGAATAATTATAATAAGAAAAATGTCATTGATTTGTAAGATGTCCCAGGTATATAGCTGTTATGAATAGTAATTATTATTTTTATTACTAATATGAATAACATATTTCAGTATATGGTAAATTTTTGGAGCTCATTTTTTTTGGTGCCATTTTTTTTTTGTGCCAAATTTTTGGTGCCATTCAGATGTGGCTTTAGATGTTTAGTCCATCGCAAAGTACTGATTATCAGTACTTTGTGCATGTGCAGAATCTGTTCTGTGCAGAGGCGGATTTACCGCTAGGCACCCAAGGCACACGCTTAGGGCTCAGCGAGTCCCAGTGGCCCGGCCGCAGCCGATGATTGAGCAGCACTGCACATAAATTAATTGTTTGAAAAGTCAGTTGGGTGTCTGTTTTTTCCGATCTATTAGACAGGAAAAAACAGACACCCAATCGACTTTTCAAACATTTGAATTCCCCCCTAAAAGTACATCTGAGCGCTGCACATTAAAAGCACATCTGTGCCGACCCGGCCCCAGCAGGCTGTCAGCGCACATGATTGGACAACTGCCGCTGGGAGCCTGTACCTGCTCACGCCCACAGTATGCTCAGACAGTGCAGCAGTGTCCTCTGCCTGGCTCTCCTGCACAGTGGCACGTGAGAGGCACGGAGCGTGAGGAGCCCAAGACTGTGAGGTCGTTGCACACTGCTAAACTGAAGATCGTGACTGACAGAATTCATCAGTAAGTGCTGCCTTTAGTTGCATATCAGTGTATGCCTGCGGGGGGAGGGGAGCTGGGGGGTGTCAGGAGGGGGAGAGGAGATTGGGCTTGTCGATGGGGGGTGTATGTGTGAAGGTGAGGTGCCTGCCTTTACAGAGCTCCACAAACACTGTTTGAGAGGTTAAGGGGGAGGGAGGTATGGGAGATGAGTCAGTGAGGCGAAATATGCCATTGTCAGTGAGGCGGGATGTGCTGCTGTCAGTAAGGCAGGATGTGCCGCTGTCAGTGAGGCGGGATGTGCTGCTGTCAGTGAGGCAAGATGTGCCGCTGTCAGTGAGGCAGGGATGTGACGCTGTCAGTGAGGTAGGATGTGCCGCTGTTAGTGAGGTGTGATGTGCCGCTGTCAGTGAGGCGGGATGTGCTGCTGTCAGTGAGGCGGAGTGTGCCGCTGTCAGTGAGGCGGGATGTGCTGCTGTCAGTGAGGAAGAATGTGCCGCTGTCAGTGAGGCGGGATGTGCTGCTGTCAGTGAGGATGGATATGCCACTGTCAGTGAGGAAGGGATGTGCCGCTGTCAGTGAGGCGGAATATGCCGCTGTCAGTGAGGCGGAATATGCCGCTGTCAGTGAGGCGGGATTAGCTGCTGTCAGTGAGGCGGGATGTGCTGCTGTCAGTGAGGATGGATATGCCACTGTCAGTGAGGAAGGGATGTGCCGCTGTCAGTGAGGCGGAATGTGCCGCTGTCAGTGAGTCAGGGATGTGCTGTTGTCAGTGAGGCGGAATATGCCGCTGTCAGTGAGGCGGGATTAGCTGCTGTCAGTGAGGCGGGATTAGCTGCTGTCAGTGAGGTGGGATGTGCTGCTGTCAGTGAGGCGGAATATGCCGCTGTCAGTGAGGCGGGATTAGCTGCTGTCAGTGAGGCGGGATGTGCTGCTGTCAGTGAGGATGGATATGCCACTGTCAGTGAGGAAGGGATGTGCCGCTGTCAGTGAGGCGGAATGTGCCGCTGTCAGTGAGTCAGGGATGTGCTGTTGTCAGTGAGGCGGAATATGCCGCTGTCAGTGAGGCGGGATTAGCTGCTGTCAGTGAGGCGGGATTAGCTGCTGTCAGTGAGGTGGGATGTGCTGCTGTCAGTGAGGCGGAATATGCCGCTGTCAGTGAGGCGGGATTAGCTGCTGTCAGTGAGGCGGGATGTGCTGCTGTCAGTGAGGCGGGATGTGCTGCTGTTAGTGAGGCGGGGATGTAAGGGAAATTAGTCAGTAATGAAAATATAGTGTTATGAATTGTTTGAGGGGGATCGGTATGTGATTCCGGTGCATGGGATGCCGAATGTCAGTATACCGACATCGGTATCCCAAGTGCCAGAATGCTGGAAGGGGAACGAGCACGCTCGCCACGCTGGGGGCTTGGTGGCGAGTTTTGCTTGCCACAGGTTCTATTCTCCCTCTGTGGGTGTCGTGGACACACATGACAATAGTGAAATTGTAATATTTATAGAAACCAATTTTTCAGCAATAGCAACTGAAGGGAGACATTTATCAAACCTTCTAAAGAGGATACGTGTAGGTGTTGCCTATAGAAACCGATTAGATTCTATCTTCACGTGTCCTCTTTAGAAGGTTTGAAAAATCTCCCATGGGGGAAGGGGGGTGAGATATATCAAGCCTTGGTGAGAGATAAACTGAATAAGGTGCCCAATGCAGCCAGTCATTTAATAGAAAGTGCTAGATAAAGGACAGAAGCTAATTTGTTGTTTAGGGCAACTTCTTCACTTTATCAAATTTCAGACATTCCCAGAGAATAGGCAGGTAGGCAATATCTCCATTTAAATTGCAAACCTTTGAGTCAGTGCTTTTCCCAACATTCTAAATGATGAGACAAAATCTCAGCTACAAACATCTGCTATCTCAAGTTTGAGGCATTTGCAATTGAATATAATTCCATTTCTCATTCCCATCCTACAGATCTGTGTTTTACTGTTTATTATTTCTGTTACTTCCTACTGTAATGTACCTCAGTATCTCAATAGAAATCAGCCTTGTAACAGTCAATCCCTTTATTATAGGTCATGGTTTTGCTTTGTCAAATTGAACATACTAATCATTCCCTTTGATGCTCGTTATACATTCACAATGTAATTCCCCTTTCTCATCCCGGGAAGCTGATTTTGATTTCCTTTGTGCCTACTTACACCCGCTTTAAAGTCTTACAAGTGACATCATCCCAGGTGTTTTAACTAAAAACAATGAGAAGCAGCAAAAACGATTACGATAAAACAGTTTCAGGCCAGGATGAACCATAGTAAGAAAATTGGATCAAAATATTTCAAATGTATTTTTATGGAACTCATAGTAGAAAAATACAGTATGTCTGCTTTCCAAAAATAAACAACCGTGACATACAGTAGAAAGCGATGGGTACCACATGTTAGTGCCTTTCCTGCAGAAATAAGATAAAACAAAATATATTCAACTTCTTTAATGTACTTTGAGAAATCAGTAAGACAGAAACAGTCAATTATCACTGTAATAATCAGTTCAAAATAATGATTCAAATATTCCTGATTGGATTCATATAGCATTAGAGGAAAGGGTGTAAATACCATAGGTGCAGGGAGTGCTGCTGCTATGGGGCCCAGAGCTGAGAGGAGCCCACCTTCCCTGTCACAGACACATGTGTTATATAAAAGAGCGTAGCTACCATAGGTGCAGGGATTGCAGCTGTTGTGGGGCCCAAAGCTAAGACGGCCCACCTTCCCTGTCACAGATACATGTGTTATATATAAGGGTATAGCTACCATAGGTGCAGGGAGTGCAGCTGATATGGTGACCAGAGCTGAGAGGGGCCCACCTTCCCTGTCACAGTTACATGTGTTATATTATATACATTTATCACCATTAAGTCGTACATAGGGGCCCTTACAAACTTTCACCTTTGGGTAGGCTGACCATATTATCCCTTTAACCTGGGACACTCATGAGTTACACAGGTTCTGTGGCTGGCTGGCTGACTACAAGCCTGCATTTGACCTGGTTTTAAGCAGCCACAGAACCTGTGTAATTCATGAGTGTCCCAGGTTAAAGGGTCAGCCTACCTTGGGGTCTACAATATATCTGGTTATGCTCCTGGACCTGCTAATTGAAATGCGATATAAAATTAACTGGATGGCATTATAATGTACATAATATGAACTGGGCACTGTAATGTGGCACAATATAAAGTAGATGCCCTATAGGCAGCAGTGTAATGTGGCACAATGTGAACTGGGGACATTGCATGTCATAATAGGGATCATTCTCAGTTGATCGCTCGCTAGCTGTTTTTAGCAGCCGTGCAAACGCTAAGCCACCGCCCTCTGGGAGTGTATCTTAGCTTAACAGAAGTGCGGACGACAGGATCACAGAGCGGCTACAAAAAAATATTGTGCAGTTTCTGAGTAGCTCCAGACCTACTCAGCGCTTGCGATCACTTCAGACCATTCAGTTCCGGATTTGACGTCAGAAACATGCCCTGCGTTCGGCCAGCCACGCCTGCATTTTTCCTGGCATGCCTGCGTTTTTTTGAACACTCCCTGAAAACGGTCAGTTGACACCCAGAAACGCCCACTTCATGTCAATCACTCTGCGGCCAGCAGTGCGACTGAAATGCTTCGCTAGACCTTGTGTAAAAATACATCGGCCGTTGTGAAAGTACGTCGCACGTGCGTACTGCGCCGCATACGCATGCGCAGAAGTGCCGCTTATTTCCTTAATCGCAGCGACTATTTTTCACTAGCGATCAACTCGGAATGACCCCCAATGTGAATTGGAGGTACTGTGTTGTATAATGTGTACTGGCAGCCCTACAATGTGACATAATGTGAATTAGGGCACAATGAACTAGGGCTCTATTACGTGGCATAAAATTAACAACTGCTGTTTCCATCTTTGCACACTCCACGCACTCAGTTGGTACCTCTTGGGATGTGTGCAGAGGTGCTTCTGCATTGCAGCTCTGCCACGCGGCCACTTGGTCCTCTGTACACACATTTGTATGGTTTTACAGTTTCTATACCTTTGTGGTATCGGATGCAGTGTTTGGCAACAGGGTTTTGCAGGTTTCTCAGCCTCCCCCACTCAGGAGAGAAGCCGATCAATCCCTTTCTCCAATTTTATAGGGGACACTGGACGCCAGTCCAGCACTGCATTATCTGTCATTGTTCTATTGGTCCTTGTTGTTATGACTGTATGTTGCTGTCTGCAGTGTGTTTGATACTCTTATCGTCTGTTTCCTTGGACCATTTTTACTGTTGGTTAATTCCAATGTTGACATTTTGGCAATGTTGACATTATATCAGTATGGACATTGTGAATGTTGACATGTTGAATGTCGACAGTTAGACCATGCCAACATTCTGCTGTCGACATTCTGAATGTAGACATAATGGGGGTCATTCCGAGTTGATCGCACGGTGCAACTTTTTGCAGCCCGTGCGATCAGATAGTCACCGCCTATGGGGGAGTGTATTTTAGCATAGCAAGTGTGCGAAGGCATGTGCAGCGGAGCTGGGCTGAAAAGTTTTGTGCAGTTTCTCAGTAGCTCAGAACTTACTCAGCCACTGTGATCACTTCAGCCTGTCAGGTCCCGGAATTGACGTCAGACACCCGCCCTGCAAATGCCTGGACACGCCTGCGTTTTTCTCTCCACTTCCAGAAAACAGTGAGTTGCCACCCTGATCCGCCTTCCTCCTGTCAATCTTCTTGCGATCGCCACTGCAACCTCTACCTTCGTTGTTCTCGTCGCTGCCCGTCGAGGGCCGTCGCTGGGCAACAAAGTGCCTGCGCACTGCCTCCCTCGCGCCTGCACAGTTCAGACCCATTCGCACGGCCTGCGGAAAAAAGCAGCATGCGAACGTGTCAGAATGACCCCCAATATACCACAACCTTTTTGTGATATTTCATTTCTTCTCCGTTCTCAGAATCACTAAATAGTATATATAGGGCCTTATTCAGGTTCAGGTGCAACCGCAGTTTTTGAGAAAGGTGTGTTCTGCGCATGCGCAGGCCCCGTCCTGCACATGTGTGAGCAGTTAATGCGAGTGGATCGCATTAACTGCGAATGCCTCTGCCTGATCGACGGGCAGAGGCGTTCGCAGGGCTGGTGGGGGGCGGCAACCGAGCATTTTCAAGGTGGCATCGGGGAAACGGGGGTGTGATGGTGGCATTTTCGGGGAGGCTACGTGTCATCACACGCAGCAATTCCTTTTGAGAAAATGGCGGCGGGACTCCTGCCGTCATAGCCAGGCTGCGCCGGAAGGAGATATTCACAATTTCAGCGACCATGCTGAAATTGCACATGTTCGCAGTGGGTGGGCGGCGGGTCGCATGCTGGGCGGCCTTGCCCTGCGATGGGTGGCCCCAGCATGCAATTGCAAGGACTGCAGATTCCGCTAAAAAGCAGAATCTGCAATACTTACTGAATAAGGTCTTTAAAGCAGTAAGAATTCTAATTGACATTATTTTTTGCTAATATTTCATTTGGAATGTTTGAAATTCATTTATATTCAAGCTTAGGTAAGTGACCCTCATGTATTTCATTAAACAGGACTTGTTGATACATTGACATGCATCAGATTTGATAAACTGGAGCAAACATAAAACTGAGGGTCTAATTCATACCTGATCGCTGTGCTGCAAATTACACTATCCTGCGATCAGATAGTCGCCGCCCAGGGGGAGTGAGAATTTGCCCTGTGCAAGTGTGCAAATGCATATGTAGGCTGTGCAAAAATTCCCCTCAGTCAGTGGACAGCTGCAAAACCGTTAGCATCACACTCACCATCAAATGTTTTCCCCATTCTGTGCAGTGTGCAGTGTGTGCGTAGCTCAATACTTACTCCTCAAGTGCGAAAAAATCAGGCTGATCGGTGCCGGAGCTGACGTCACACATCCGCCCTGAAAACGCTTGGGAACGCCTGCGTTTTTCCGGACACACCCAGTAAACGTCCAGTTAACACCCACAAACGGCCTCTTCTTGTCAATCACCTTGAGTACACCATGCAAATGAAATTTCACCCAGAATCATCGCTGCTGCCCATCGCGCATGCACACTGCGGTGCATACGCATGTGCAGAAGTTCAATAATCGCCCACTGTGCAAAAACGCACAGCAGCAATCAGGTCTGAATCGGGCCCTATAGGTGTTACAGAACACTGGTCAGAAATCAAATGACACATACAGTATTATCTGAAGTGACTTCCTTTACTTTTTATTCATTTTTTTTTTTACTTTATATTCAGTATTAGTTGCCAGTATTTAGTAATAAATTTGTTTTTAACAAAGTTTTATAGCAGACTTTTAGTCTGAATATAAGTGTTGTAAAAAGAAGACTACAGTATGTACTCAGAAACATATGGTGGTTGTTTAGAATCAAATATTAGAACTGCTAATTTCTTGTACTTGAAGATGTGGCTTCAAAACAACAATAATGATGGAATTTAGCTTTGTCAAATGAATAGTTTATACTACGTATAATAAATTTATGCTATAATAAATTAGTAATGAGCAAATACGCCCCTGGTCTTTAGCTAAAATAAACAGTTTATGCTTGTTTGTTGTTATGTTAGATATGTACTATTTACTATCAAATATGATAAAAGCTACATAAGAAAAATGAAAAGTGATCCTATAATATTGTGGTTGACTGAGGGCAGCAATATATTGGGTTCAGCATTACTTGATTGATTTCAAAGTGGCACAGGATGCAATAATGTTGCAAGAATTTAAAGTGCTGCTTACTCTTCACCCTTCTGAACTCCTAAACTTGGAGATTCCTCTACTTCCCAGGTTCCTTCTCTAGCCACTGAATCTCCCCTCAGCTACTAAGCATCAAATCAATTTGATTCAACATGTTGTCTCTACCACCACATGCCAAGTTGCCTCTGCTTGGCAGCAACCATCTCCCCATCCTTAGAAGAAATCATAAATAGAATTTGGCATGTATGCCAGATTTTGTAAATGGCAAGTATCCTGAATAACTCCTCAAAATCCTCCATGCCTTGTACCTAATATTTTGGTGCTCATTCTCCAACTGTCTATAACTGTTTTGCTAGATGTCTAGCAACCGCTACAAAATACTGTACTAGAGCACTGCAAAGTGTGTTTCACCAGAAGGTATGGCATATACAGTAGAATTCATTTTGCACACACTTGTACCTGTAGTACCGCTATACCATATCTGCACCTGTAGGTAGTACACCGATACCATATCTGTCTCTGTAGGTCATACACCTATACAATACCTGTGCCTGTAGCACATCTGTTCCTGTAGCACACCTGTACCAGTAGCACACCTTTACCTGTGGTACACCTATACCGTAGCATATCAGTCCCTGTAGCACTCATAAATCTGTAGCAAACCTGTACCAGTAGCACACCTATACCAGTAGCACACCTATACCTGTAGTACACCTATACCTGTAGCACATCTGTACATCTTAGCATGGCAAACGGTTTCACCAGAAGTTATAGAATGTAATTCAAATTACACACACCTGTACCTGTAGTACACATAATGATATATGATATCTATACCCGTTGGTAGTACACCTATATGATATCTGTATCAGTAGGTAGTACACCTATACCTTACCTGTACCTGTAGTATACCTGTACCTGTAGCACACCTATATCTGCAGCAAATCTGTCCTGGTAGCACATTTATACCTGTAGTGTGTGTACCTGTACCAGTAGCACACCTATACCTGTAGCACAGATGCACATCTGAGCATTGCAAACTGTGTTTCACCAAAAGTTGTAGACTATAGAATAAATTTTTTCACACATCTGTACCTGTAGTACACCTATACAATAGCTGTACCTGTGACACACCTGCATTTGTAGTATATCTGTGCCTGTAGCCAGAGCCGGCCCTAACCAATATGATGCCCTAGGCAAGATTTTGGCTGGTGCCCCCTAGCACCGCCACTAGTTCTGCAGGAGATGCCTGGATAAGTCATCTGGCAGCTCTGCTAACGTCTGGCACCTTTTGTTTCTGAAAATGCATCTTATTTGCATTACTATGTGGCTAGGATGCACAAGCATCTTCTGCTGATTAAAATAATATGCAGCATGCCTATATTCTGTGTGCAACTGTGGCTGTATCTGCATATGAAATGCTACATTACAGTGATTTCCAGGAATACACTGCAATGTAGTATTTCGTATGCAGATACAGCCGCAGTCATACACAGAATATAGGCATGCCGCATATCATTTTAATCAGCAGAAGCTGCTGGTGCCCCTAAGCATACCAAATGCCCTAGGCATTTGCCTAGTTTGCCTATGCCTAAGGCCGGCTCTGCCTGTAGCACTCTTGCACCTATAGCACACCTGTAGCGGCACCACACCTGTGTCTATAACACATTTGTGTGTAGCACACCTACAGTATACCTATAGAACACCCATGCCACATCTTTACCTGTAACACACAAGTACTTCTAGCACATCTGTACCAATACCTGTTTCACAACTATACTGAACCTGTAGCATATTACACCAGAGCTGTCCGAATAAACATTGGGCAATTGTATGAAAAGCTTATACTAAATGTAAACTATCCATGATGGTTTGTTATCAAAGGCATAGGAGTAATACAATAAATAACGCAAACATGGAGAGTGAGAAAAAACAAGCAAAGCATACTTTTCTATAACTATGAAAAAGGGCACTTTCCCTTGCTCAGTGATCAAATGCACTGTAATTTGCCCAAATGTACTTTTCCAGAAGTAAGACATCATTTAAAATGAATGGTCATTTGTTCTGCACTATTATTTGTGGTTAAAATAACCTTCTGGGATTCTATCAGGGAGATTTATCAAATCTTGTTGAGAGTCAGGGGCCCTACACACTGGCCGACCCGCCGCCGAGCTGCCCGACGGCGGATACGGCCGACGAGCGACCCGGCGGCGGGGGGGCAGTGACAGGGGGAGTGAAGTTTCTTCACTCCCCCCGTCACGCGGCTCCATAGAACTGCAGGCAAATATGGACGAGATCGTCCATATTGGCCTGCATGCACAGCCGACGGGGGACCAGCGATGAACGAGCGCGGGACCGCGCATCGTTCATCGCTGGAGCCTCCACACTGAAAGATATGAACGAGTTCTCGTTCATTTATGAACGAGATCGTTCATATCTTTAAAAAAATCGGCCAGTGTGTAGGGCCTAATAGAAGAGAGAAGTTGCCCCATGCAACCCCAACCAATCAGTGTCTAACTGGCATTTACAGGCTCTGCTAGAAAAAAGCTAATTGGTTGGTATGAGCAACTTCTGTACTTTATATCTCTCCAAGATTTGATAAATCTCCTCCTATATATTGGGAAAACCACACAGCAAGTCAGTGACAAAATGTCATTGTTAGAATGAAGTACGGCACATAATAAGAACATTTCCCTGTGGTTTCAAATTATTGAACATCTACCCTGATCACCTAGAGGCAGTGATCACATTAAGCTATTAAAACTGGGAAGTTTAATGGATTTACACATTAGACACCCTTATCCCAAAAGGTTTAAATTGCTACTATGACCTGTATTTGTTTATTTAATGTTTCTAATTACATTAATTATTTATTTTGGTTTGCTTACAGAAATCAATTTTGAACTGCATGATTGATGTAAAACCTGAAGTAACCTGCGCTGCATACTTTCAAGAGAAGCAATGTATTCTTTGTAACATTTGATTCTGTTTGCTTTGTTTATTTTGTTATACCCATGCATGCATACCATGCTTTTCCGTGTTCTCCCCATCAAGAGCCATATGTCTATGAATTTACATATTTCCTTTATTCAAAGCTGATTTTAATATGTCATTTATATTGGTTGATCTGATTATCTGCTTGTTTGTGTAATTCTCACTAATTAATAGCTTTATGTTGTACATTATTGCCACAAATGTTTTGTACTGTATTTTGTCTCAACCTTTTAAATATTCTTTTCTTTTGATTCTGCATTAACCAAGAGATGTGGTATTGTCTTGATTCAGTATTTCATAACCATTATGATCAATGAGCATAGAGCAATATTTTTCACTGTTGAATGTGCAATTCTAGTAGTTTTTCAGTGCTAGAGTTTCCTCTGCCATATTTTAGTTCTTTATATTTTATACAGTAATATTTAAATCACTAAAGATAACCTGTTAAATTTATGCAAGTGCAATGATACTTGGTTTCCATACATGAACATTATACTGCAATATTTATATGGATTGTAAGTTTGCAAGCAGAGCCTTGTTACCTGTCTTTCAGTCTGTTGATACTGGGGGGGAATGTAATAGGGTGTGAGAATCAGAAAGTGATAGATTTTGTCAAATTCTCCAGTTTTTTAAAGTGGCAATCATTTACATGCCAAAATCAAACTGGTTTTGCAATGTAATACCCCTTTCACACCGCACAAATAACCCGGTATCAACCCGGCATATTGCCGGGTCGACAAGGGTCGGCGTGCGGTGTGAAAGGGGCATTGGCGAAATCGTGGTTCGCTTGACAACCCGCCCGGCTTATTGCCGGGTCGGGAAAGCCTGCAGCAGCTCCCAATGCCAGATCCCACCCGGGAAGGACCCGCTTCCAATTTCTGGGTGGGATCCAGCATTGGCAGTGTGAAAGGGGGTATAAATGATTGGCACTTTAAATAAACAGGCACATTTTACCATAATCTCTCACTTTCTGATTCTCACACCCTATTACATTGCCCCCCCCCCCCCCCAGTTTTGTTTTAGAACTATGGCCCTCATCCAGCATGGATTGCAATTTTGCTTTTTAGCAACTTGGCCGATTATTGAAAGACTGCGCATGCGATGCATACGAATTGCACATATGTCAGGATTGCATTGTGATCGTAGTATGTGCTAAATTTTAAAGTGATGTGATTGCATAGAGATTGACAGGAAGTGAGTGTTCAGGGTGGTAGTATAGCGTCATGTGGGAGTGGTGGCAAAAAAGCAGGCGTGTCATAGCCGTTTGGCGGCTGGGTCGGTGACATCATCTACGATCACTTGCATGCAACAGCATGTTCAAATTTGTGGATTCGCTGGCTTGATGCAGATTGAATTTATCCCTTTAATGTTCCTGCATCGCAAAACTGCAGTGGACGTTTTTTCCATTTCTGGGATGCAACTACCCATGCGATTCTTTGTAATTGAAATAGTAAAAAAATCACACTTTTAGTAGCAATAGCGATCTGTGCTGAATCTCCACCTATGGTTGTTCCCAATAGTAGAGTGCAATGGAGTATGTTGGTGCTCTACAGCAGTGGTTCTCAACCTCGGTCCTCAAGTACCCCCAACAGTTCATGTTTTCCAGGTCACCTAGCAGTTGTACAGGTGTATTCATTACTTACTGACACATTATAAAAGACCCACAGGTGGAGCAAATTATTTCACCTGCTATCCTGTGAGGAGACCTGGAAAACATGAACTGTTGGGGGTACTTGAGGACCAAGGTTGTGAACCACTGCTCTACAGTATATGTAATTAAATATAGATACAGTATGTAGACGATGAGTAAGGAAAGAACAGTCACTTGTTTTGTGTTAATATGGCTTGGTATGACAGTACATTGTATAAGGAATATAAAAACAGAATATATAACAAATGAGTTCCTATCTCTTCCTAAATTTTAGCTGAGTGATCTATGTACTAAGTTAAGTATGAGGAAAAAAGGCTGAATTTCATCTCTTTCGTTAATATTTGCCTCAATTTAGTTCATAATGGTGTGTTCATGGGGAGAAGTCAGGGTGGAGTCAGGGTGTGGACGTATGGTAATGACATTAATCATAACCTTGTGACATGTGCGCCATTCTCTACCCTCCCCAAATCCTCCACCACCTCTGTATGTACATATGCGTATAAGTATATGTATGTACAGTATGTGTGTGTGTGAGTATGTGTGACTATGTGTATGTTTGTCACTACTTATATGTATATGTATGTCACTATTTGTATGTATTTATATGCATATTTGTGTGACTATGTATGCATATCCCCCAACCATTTAAATTTTTGTGGGACAGTCCTTTTTTTTGGGTTCTGTCCAACCCGTTCGCTGGAGGAAAGGTATTGAGGGAATGCTCCCACCTGCTGGGAAAGTGATGTGCATGCCCCCAGCATTAAGTGAAATGAGCATGTGATATGTGAACACATCCCCTATTCATGTGCATGCAAATGTTGGTATTTAGGGTCCCCAAATCTTAGGTGCCCCAGACTCCCCCCCACAGCTTTAATCCAGCTCTTTCTACAGTATGTACAATACATTGTTACATAGATACAGACACATAAACACTACGGTAATTTTTGTCAGGAGAAAATTAACTTACCAGTATATTTTTGGAGTGTGGAGGAAACTTGAGTACCCAGAGGAAACCCATGTAAGCACGGGGAGCATACACAATCTTTGTATAGTTAGGACTATGGTGGGAATCAAACCGAAGACCTCAGTGGTGTTAGGCAGCAATGCTAACCAATCCACAGACATGTTATATCGGCACGGAAAAGACAACTGAAAGATTTCAGGGGTTGTGTGAAATGGAGATCATGAAATGATGTTTTGCTATGTATAACCTGCAAATTGTTATTCTGTATGAAACATTGTGTCATTAAATTGTATGTCAGTTGTTGAAATCAAGATGCCCAGTTGTTTTAGAACAAGCTGTTTACATAAACAGTATGACATCAGGAAAAGTAGTCTGTGTCTCAGATCTCCTTATCTCTCCTCTCCCAGGTAGTAAAGGAATGTGCATATACTGCACACAGCAGTGGGCCTTGTGTGGCTAAATAAATCTCACCTATTGCCTGGTCCACCAACTGTAAGGCTACAGAGGTAACATATCTTCTGAAGACAAAGGAAGATGCACATCAGTGAATCCCAAATGCTTCCTGTTGTACAAGTGGTCTAGTCATATCACTATGCTCGGAGTTAAGTGGACACTTTTAACAAATGTAACTTCTCTTTATACCCTGCTAGTTTGAGAAGGTGACCCTGTTTGGAAGACCCAGGGGTGCCCTATTAATCCTGGGCCCTTCTATCTTATCAATTATTTATGTGGTATCCATAAAAATAAATATTTCTCAGCAATAATGATTCATTCCTTGGGGATACAGCTACAAGCTGGGAATGCATCTAACCTCTTATCCTTGTGAAGCCCCCCACAATAGAAGTTCTCAAGGTCTCCATTGTAAGTCTCGTAGTTCTGAAATGTATTGCTTATTTATTTTATTATTTTTGGAAATTATAACCTTTATATCATTCTTATTCAGGGACAGAAGTACTAAGCTTTGGATAACATGAAAACAGGTAAAGTACCAGCCAATCAGCTACTAATTGCCATGTTACAGGCTGTGTTTTAAAAATGACGAGTCAATTTCTTGGTACTGTAGTTTATCTCTCTCTACTTTACCACTCTCTGAGGCTTAGTACATCTGCACCTATGTGTTTTGATAATTAAGCTTTAGAAATATGTTTTGGTTTAAATACATTTAATCTAGCATATTCTCCATAATTCTTATTGAATTTGTTAGTCTATGAGGTCCAATGCTGTGCACCTATGTGTAATTAAGTGTGAAATAATAATATTTGTGCAGAGAAGTTATGGAGTCCATTATTTTACTTCGAAGTGGCAGAGCAATTGTAAAAGTCTGCCTCCCTCAAGAGAACTTAAATTATTTCAATCAAGCAGTAAATCTAATCTTGGAATTCTTATAATTCTTTATAGCATTCAATTCTGATCTTATGTGGTACTGTAGGTGTGACAGGATGGTGAGTTACTTGATTGGGCTTACATCATCACTCATGGGGTATAGGGAGTCCTTCACACCATTGTTAGCCACCTGTTACCAACACTTCCTACATCGTCACTTGGAACCACTTACTTCTGGGTATGTGTCATCATACTTCTGTAGAACCTCCTGGATGGTGATGGCTAATTCCCCACTATGTGCTTACTTTGGTTCAGTAGCTGTGGTAGTGCAGACTTCATAGACACTGGGAGAAAACTCAGGATACTGAATATACAGTATAAGCATCTGACACTTTACTTGTAGTCACAGGACACAAGCAGATACAAGCAGCTTTGGAAATAGGTAGTTGTTTATTAGCTTCAATAAAGTATCCTTAAAAATATAAGTATTCCCAGTTGAAAGTATTGGGAATAAGCAGGAAACAAGATGTTCTTCAGAAGTCTGATGTTACAATGCTCAAGAGGATACTCTTTTTTGAGCTCACAGAGCCAGTTTATACAGTTTCAATACACACATATTGACAGTGGGTAAACCAGCCACTGGTCCTCTTCAGTCCATGTTGGCATCTCAACACTTACAAAACAATAACCTGACAATACTGCTTACCTGAGCCCCATTATGAATGACAGGTCACTCTCCATAGAAATGAATGGGGAGGAGCTAATTGGTCAGAGGTATAGGGGTAAGAAATCTAACGAGTAATGATGTCAGATTTCAAATGACAGTCAAAATCGATGCACATCGGTGCCTGTTGTTAACCATCAGGTTTGAAATGGACTCAATACTGACGGTTAGTAAATTTTCCCCCATATCTTTCAAATGTGTACATTTGCAACAGTTTTTCTTATATTGTGTGCCTAGAAACGTGCCTTTTAATGCCCAGGTTAAATTTAAAGCATCTTCACTAATTATGAAACTTGTTTATGTCGTTACACTGTGAGAAATGGGCAACAAATGCAGGGAATTATAAATAAATCTCCCCCACCCCTTCAGGGGCGGATTGGCCATAGGGCTCACCAGGAAGATTCCTGGTAGGCTGTTATGTCTGTGGGGCCTATTGTATGTGTTATCATGTGGCTCCCACCCCCCACATGACAGGCAGCCCTCCGCACTCAGTACACTGCATTGTTCCCATTCATTCTGTTATTCCTTATCTGCAGTACAGCAACTCTGTCATCCAGTGATGCTGCCATGGCCACATGCTATGTTATACCTCTTGTGCTGCCCAGGTCAGTGCCACCTTTAGTTCCCAATCTGCCCCTGGTCTCAGACACAACCAGCAAAAGACGCAAGGAAGGACACAATTGCAAACAATCAGGCCCTATGAGGAGGGACCCCGCCAGTCTCAGCAGACCCCATCCCCATTAGGGGATAAATTTCCCGGTCTGGATTTCCATCCCAATCTGCTCCTGCACCCCTTTATCTTATTTTAATAATGAAGGCCCTAATTCAGCTTCAGTTGCAGTTTTGCTAGTACGATCATGTTTCACTTGCAGCGTCCACTTGTGATTACACACGTCCGCCCTGAAAACTGTCTGGACCCACCCACTGCATTGCCGCCCCTGACCACCCCGCAAAATGTCTCTACCTGTCAATTAGGCAGAAGCATTCAAATGACTGTGATGCAATCGCATTTTCCAGCCCGTACACTAGCAAAATGGGCCCTGTGTGTGCACCTAGGCCCAAACATGGGAAAATGTGAAAGCATTGCTTTACCGATCCAAACTGAATATAGCCCCATATTCCTAAAAATGACATTTCATCTTTGCTTGTTAAATAAAAGAATCATTGCACATATGCACTTACAGCCCGATTCAGCATGAGTTGTAGTTTTGCGAAAATTCGGAAAAACTACAACTCCTTCCACTAGTATGTGGTGGGTCACCCAGTAAAGGGCAAGGCCACCCCACATGATGAGTCTTTACCAGCGAAGTGCTCGCATCTTTAGAGTAGCCCCCTGCCTTGCTGCGAAGGCAGGCGCAGGGCCACCATGTTTTGAGTCACAGCGGCTACGTGTAACATCACGCAAAAAGCCCAGATATGCTTCCGTTGGCCAGACTGCGCCCCCTCCAACACCGCAATGATGCCCAAAAAAGGCTGCGATGCCACCCTCCCGCCAGCACTAAGACAGTGATTGCATTGCATGCGCAGAAGTGCAGAAATCGTCGAATAGCGATTTCCGCACTTCAGTGACTGATGATAGGGCCTGGATCAGATTTGCAAGAAAAGCAAATGTAGCGTGCAGTGAGATTTAGATTTGGGTGGGGTTTGTTCAAAATCAAATCTAAATTGCAATGTAAAATTAAAGCAGCCAGTATTTACCCTGTGCATTTGTGGCCAAGAGAAAAACATATAGCTAACCCTAATGCACACTGAGTGAGAAATAACACTACATAATAATCAGATAATAGTTGCGTATATCTGCAGATATAGGGTTAAGACCCCAGGCCGAACGGCAAGGCACCCACACCCAGTATTAGGGACCACCAGTGAGAAGCCTTGCCGTTTGGCCTGGGGGCTTAACCCTATATCTGCAGATATACGCAACTAAGAACTCTGTATTATCTGATTATTATGTAGTGTTATTTCTCACTCAGTGTGCATTAGGGATAGCTATATGTTTTTCTCTTACCCAGAATTACCCCTCCCTTTTAGCACCTGAGTGACATCACCATCTGATTGAGCAGCTTACCAATAAATGTGCATAGCATTTATGGGCTACATGCAAAAGCAGCCAGTATTTACCCTGCACAGAAAAAATACAAATGGAATTGCTCCCCTAGCATGGCAGCATGGTTTATTCCAGACACAAAGTTACTTGCTTTTTTTGCTTTACTTACAAATCTGAATCAGGCCCTTAGTCCCACGATCAATCCCATTACACTCCATTCCATGTCCTTCATACAAACAAATCCTGCAAAATTCCCCCCCACACGGGGTGAAATTGCGCAGAAATAGGCAGGGGAGATGTGACCAGTGCTGTGTGGGTGTGGTCAGAGACACACATGGATGTGCACTGTCTAAATACATAAAAAGTGGAAAAAATGCACAATTTTCTGAGAAAACTACAAACACAAACTTAATACTTTTCATTTATGGCCGACTGTGTGGCCTGCTGGCATCCTGCCATGAAGGCGGGATCATTTTAATGTGGGGGAACTGTAGCTCCATCTGCAACAATGTTAATCTGGCCCTGGTAGTAGGCCTTGTATATTACAATTGTGTCACAGACTTGTACAGATTTGTATTATTGAACAATGAGCTGCTAACCAGTTTCCTGACTGAATAAAACACTGTGCCACTTTGCATAAGTAACTATAAGTATAAAATGTAGCATAACAAAACTGATTCCCATGGGTTCCATGCAAGATGTGGAGGTCCTAAACCTTGACCTAGTAATAAATCTTGGTTTGCCAATACTAACCTAATGACTGATAAATTGTGTATGTGCTAATCTGTTAGCAGCACCTCAAAATGCTACGACTGGACATGCAAATGAATGGAACCATTTGAACGTTCCCACCATTCATTAAGACTATCCTATATTGATATATTGCTAAGAAAACATCTTATTTCCAGAGAAAAATGTTCTGTTTAATATTAGTATGCCGTGCATCCGAAGGTGTGAAACCTAAGATGTGAAACTGATGCCTCAGGTTTCTAGGGTCCCTCATTTGTATAGAAATCTACAGGACACATGAAATTACACAGACAGAAATAAAATGAGACTTGCAAAGTGATTATATAAATGTAATAAAGAGTTCTCGTTTAAGATAGAGGACAGAGCTTTGTTGTAGATGGAGAAGAGAAGAGAAACTGTTCTACTCCTGTTAATAAATTCAGTAGCATGTTGAACATTTGAAATGAAAACGAATCCAAAATCAATTTTGGTTCTAAAACAGATATTAAGCTCGAAAGCATTTAATACCTTGGAAAACTACACTCATAATTGACACTGATTATTATAGTGTTGAAACCAGTAAACAATTTAATGAATATTCTGATGACCAACTATGACCTGGAGGTCACAATTCGCTGTTAGTGCATGACCTACCAAATAGGTTAGGATTCCCTGCAGGCTCTAACCGAGTCAGTCATTCAGAAAAATAATTATCTAAATGGAAGTCATAATTTACTCTAAAAGACAATAAACAATCTGAATAGGCTTTGAAAATAAAAAGGAGCTTGTCCAGACTTCTGATGCACTCTTACTTAGGAGTACAGTATGTAATGTGTGTATATGTATGTATATATATATATATATATATATATATACATATATATATTTAATAAAATAGAGAATGTGCAAGCGCCACAAATGTTATAGATACACCCGACTAAAAACACTCCCAATAATTTTGGGCGTCTGCCGTCCCTTAAGTATGCAGTAGTGGTGAGTTACTGTGGTAATGGTTTATGGGCAAAATGGTATAAGGGTACTGGCGACCACCGGTGTAATAAAAAATATGTTTCAATCCATGTATATAATAAAATAAAATATACAAATGTATTTGGTACAGGTAAAATACAAATAGTATGACAGTAAAAAATGTGCAATACTAAAAAAGTGGGAAGAGGGGATGGACTGTGTTATAAAAACACATACACAAGGTTCTAAAACCAAGTTTTACATAAAAAATAAATAAATAATGTGACTAACAATGTTCAAAAACCAGAATAAATAAAGGAGAGTCTTAACTTGTAGGTAGAGGGTCACAGAGGGAGAGCCCAACACGTTTCGTCCTGATGACTTCTTCAAGCTCTCTGTGATCTGGTCAGCGGGCACTTGGATATGTGCAACATCCAGGTTCCTGCAAATTGATACGCATCTTAGCTAAGACAACCACTGAAATTTTGGCCCAGTCACAGATTGTTGTTGCTATGGTCCGTGTGACCACTTGCCGTCCTCTATATGCATTATTCACAGTAATGAGTAATTTGTTATACACATATTTTAACACTAGCATTTGAATGTTTTTTTTCCCCATTCTGTGATCATGCATTTCTGCTTTACTGTAGACGCCCGCGGTGAGGGCCGGGGAGATGAGTTAGAGACATCCTGCATTTGGCCCGGCTAACAGACGCGTCGCCAGGGAATTGGGACGTGTTGCCATGGAAACCAAAGCGGATGCCGTCTGACGTCACCGGACGTGACGCACCGGCGGCTTAGGCGGGCGGATGCGAACGCCGGACCCGGCTCTCCCGCTGGGCAGTGATTTACCATCTATTTAGGTGAGTGTAATCTATGTGTTATGGGGGTAATTCCAAGTTGATCGCAGCAGGAATTTTTTTAGCAGTTGGGCAAAACCATGTGCACTGCAGGGGAGGCAGATATAACATTTGCAGAGAGAGTTAGATTTGGGTGTGGTGAGTTCAATCTGCAATCTAAATTGCAGTGTAAAAATAAAGCAGCCAGTATTTACCCTGCACAGAAATAAAATAACCCACCCAAATCTAACTCTCTCTGCACATGTTATATCTGCCTCCCCTGCAGTGCACATGGTTTTGCCCAATTGCTATCAAAAATCCTGCTGCTATCAACTCAGAATTACCCCCTATGTTTGTTTCTTTCTGCATGCGTGCCTTGACAACGGTGCATGGCACCGAAACGTTGGGCGTGTATGGCATTTTTACTATGGGCTTGACTCATTAAAGTGTATTTCTTCTTCATCAATCACGAGTGCCGCAGTTTCCAAGTCTGTTATATATATATATATATATATATATACTGTATATACCTAAATAATGAAATAAAAGAGATCTGTGTCCGTGGCAATCATGTTTTGCAAATGTACACGGAGGAGATGAATATTAGAATGCAATGTCCTTTATTTATAATGAGTACATGCAAATGTTCAGCGTCTTAGAAGCTGAACTTTAAAATGCCTTTTGCTTAGCTTTTTATTTTGTTGCTAACGCAGTATATGTTGATGTTTTCATGATTTAGAACAGCGGTGGTGACATCTAGTGGCTGACTTAACTTTATAACATATACACAGGCTAACCACATACTCTTTAGTTGTCTTAAAAGTAGTTCAAGAAACAAAATTAAGATTACATTAATGACATGTATTATTTGTGCAAGATGCATTTGTGTGCATTTTTCTGTGTAATTATCCATACAGTTTTAAATGTTGTATAATAATTTAATCTAATTAAGGTGACCTTACTCATTGCAATGAAATTATACACAAAAAAAATTCACAATGGTCCATTCATATCAGTGCTGCTTGTATATTTCACAGGAATACAGCAATAAAAGGAAAGGAGCTGATACCACTGCGGCTATAAACACGATACTGTATATTAAAAATGATCACGCAATTAAATCACACATGAATAGTAAAATAGAATGTACGAAACACATCCTAGTATAGTAGCTGTCTCCAGCCTTTCAATGTAGAACCAGGCACCCTATCACTGTATTTGACAGTATTCAGGACTTTAGAGATCTGTCGGATGGGGCATGACGTCTCAGGAGAAGCATCCTGTAATATAGGTCAGAAGCCATAGCGAGTCACTTATGTGCTACTGAATGGCATTCCCAGGCTCTACCCATATCCTTTCCCAATTCCAGTTGCCCAGTCTCAGTGATAAAGCTTTATATTGGACTGGTGGACAAACTAGCATGTAACAGAGTAACAATGACCGAAAGCTAATATAAATAATCATAACTACATATAGTGTAATGGGTTATATAAAGGGTAACAGTGACCCCTACAGGTAGTGTCAGTACCTGTCTGCTCATGCTCATATTGTTTCTACAGCAGAATTGTCCAGGGAATGCTATGTTGCGCATGGTAGCACTGGATTAGCAAGACACCTTATTCTTAAGAATAAATAGAGAGTTCTGTACTCTGTAATTAAAATAATGAATTGTATTAATTATCCTTAGATGAATCAGTGGGAAGCCCCATCTTTTCTCACCTGCGGGGCTAAATACGCTAAGCAAAGTATTCAAATATCATGTATTATATATGTGCAAGATAAGTTCACTGTGTTGTATTCTTTTCCTTGGTATTTGTGTATGTGTTACTAAATATTACTGGTCCTGCCTACTCTCTCTGTATCCCAAGAGTAATGAGTGCAACTCTTCAAGTCTAATCCATTTAGGGCTTAATTCAAGGATGATTGCAAAAGCTAAATCTTCCTCTAATGGGCAAAACCATGTACACTGCAGGTGGGGCAGATATAACATGTGCAGAGAGAGTTAGATTTGGGTGGGTTATTTTGTTTCTGTGCAGGGTAAATACTGGCTGCCTTATTTTTACACTGCAATTTAGATTTCAGTTTGAACACACCCCACCCAAATCTAACTCTCTCTGCACATGTTATAGCTGCCCCACCTGCACTGCACATGGTGTTGCCCATTAGAGGAGAATTTTACTTTTGCAATCAACCTTGAATTAGGCCCTTAGTGCAGTATTTTATATATGCCTGAATTTATTTCTATAAAGATGAGCAGATTATTTGTATTTTATTAAAAGTGCAAAACATTTTTAAAAACCTATTGCACTAATGGAGTGTCCATTTTCTTTACACGTTAAAAAGGGCTAATTCAGGTTTGCTGCTGTTTCAGATTAGCACGGAACATTTATTCTTTGAGTTATGTATGCATTTGATTAAAGATATGTATATATCTTATATGGAATCCGGCACTCCACTCTATGTATAGCATGATGGCCCCGGAGCCCTCCACATACAACACGGAATAATGCAATAGAAAGTAAGTGGCGTCACTCAATGGACATTTGTAAAGGGCTAACACCAGACTAGGTGGAAAAAAATTTAACCAGATGAACATTTTGAGGCTACAACCCTGTCATCCGGACCACATAACATATGTTCTTTATGTGGTCCTGATGAAGGGGTTGTAGACCGTCATATCTATTATTTAGTTACAACATTTTTTGAATGTCTCATGAATGAAATCGCACTGCACAAGCTCTAAAGATGGGCACATACAACAACGGGTGATGAAGAGCCGTACACATTTCCATGGGGTCTACACTAGGGGGGAACTGGGGTGTGACGGAGCATTGCTACATCGGTGGGCGTGTTTATGCAAGAAGGGCTAAGCAGAATTTTAGCATAAGCGTAAATATGCCCTTTGGAGGGGTATCTTTTTGCATCTAGTGTAGGGCAGGTGAAAGTACTCATTGATTATGGTGATATAAACTGGACACACATTTAGAGGGCACAAAAAATAAATTTATTCTTATGGATGAGTGTACGCTTTTTGCACACTCCTTTTCTACCAGTGTATGTTTAAATTACTTGAAGTCTGCATTGGTCTAATAGTGTTAAAATATATGTTTTCTTCTGAAGAACATATATGGAAACTTTCTTCTAGAAATCCTGTGTTTTCCCCTGCGTGTGTGTGCACCTATATATAATTTATATATACAGATGGAGCGCCTTTCTCTGTAAGGCATGATATGCTCCAGACACCTTGTCTACATGACAACAATGTGCAGAGCTCCGCGCATTAGCCCCATCACCTAATCCTCAGTGTGAGTATGATGAGGCTATAAAACACCCAGGGAGATTAGCGCGCTCAGCAACAGGTGTCTGATTCCTCTTTGTGTCTTAAAAAACTTTCCACCTGTAAATCAGTCACACAAAAGAAACATTTGGAAGGTTCGAGGGATAGTATCTCCAAAAGGACACTTGGGAAGTAATAGCAAACTGATAGCTTGAAACAATTAGCCAGTAAAAGCTTTGACTCAACTGGACTCTTTGAAAACATCTGGAGACCTGTCTGCACCTTCTGAATCAAACAAAGTTAAAGTTGACTAAAACCTGTGCTTACATTTTCAATAGTCTTCATGAGATTGGTTGCACAAATTTTTGTAAATCGTTCTCTTGATTCTCACATATCTCGTTTCTCAGGATCAAACACCACACATAGTGAGACAACAGTAGAATTAGGCTAAGGGAGGGGTATAGGAGCAAAATAAGTTTTAAGTGGTAAAATCTATATTTCCACAGATTATTTTTAAATCATTCTAAAGCATTCAATTGGTCAACTGTCTATATTTACTTTTGTTTTCATTTTTACTACTTAAGTTTAAAAACTACTGAAAACGGGGAAATCTAGAATATCAGGTTTATCGTATTACAGTAAAAGCAATGGTAAGTGTTTAATGCACTATTTTGAAAACTACATTTTCACATGGTACATTTGCTGAGCACACAAAGAGTACTTGTTCTAAAGTTCAAAAAAGACCTTGTATATAATTTGTTTTTCTCAGTGGTGTCAGGCGAGACTTCTACTATTATAACCTTAGGCAGCTCTCATTTATGTGCTTGTGTAAATGGACATGTTAAGCAGTAAATTAAGTAAGTTAATTAGTTAAAACCATTTTATAGTAATTATAGTTCATCAACGATAACAAAGTCTACTCTCTTGTTGCATCCTAGACACTTGCTTTATTTTCACAGATGATTACAGTCCTGGGGTTATACTGTATTTAGTAAAGCATGGATTTATAGAAGTGGAGATGTTGCCCATAGCAACCAATCAGATCCTGCACATCATTAATCTAGCACATTCTAGAAGATAATAGCTACACTCTGATTGGTTGCCACCGGCAACATCTTCACATCTATAAACCCGCACTGTTGTAAATATGGGGTCTATTTACTAAGCCTTGGATGGAGATAAAGTGGCCAGAGATACGGTACCAGCCAATCAGCTCCTAATTGCCATGTCACAGGCTGGGTTTGAAAAATAACAGTTAGAAGGTGATTGGCTGGTACTTTTTATCTTCGTCCACTTTATCTCCACCTGATGCTTAGTAAATAGACCCCTAAATCCCCTATAATCACTTGTTTTACTTCACTTGTCTAAATGGATAGTTGATTGAAACCAAACCGGAAAAATAAAATAAACACTAAGGTGTCTATTCATGAAGCAGTGAAAAGTTCGGAGAAGTGAGCCAGTGGAGAAGTTGACCATGGCAACCAATCAGCATTGAAGTACTTTAATTTGCATACTATACAACTGTACGGAGCAGCTGATTGGTTGCCATGGGCAACTTCTCCAAAGACTCACTTCTCCACTCTTTTCACTGCTTCATAGACCCTTAAAATGTTTATCTGTGGTCACTCTTTGTTATAATATTGTATGCATCGGTCTACTATCTACCTGGTAATTGCTGATCATACCTTCTGACTTTATAGTTTCTTGTGTCAACACAGTGGGACATAACTGCTATAATTTTGTCCGTTTTACCACTGTTTATTGGAACAGAATGCATTCCTTAGTTGAACTTTTTTTTAATTCACTCAACAGATAGTGGCTTAGCTAGCAACAAGGATTTTTGGAAGTATAGATGTTGTTTGAATCATTGTACACAATCTACTTACCCTCACTTAACATCATCAATTATTTGTACAGTGTCACAGATGGTGTAGTACCTGGCAGAGTCACTGAGACTATAGGGGGGCATGGGTGGTAGGAGGGCATGAACATATGTAAAGTGCCTCACAGTGCCCCTGGGTGTGGTCACAGCATCACTGGTGGTAGTCATGGTTACGCCTCCCCTACACTCCCAGACCTGGGTAAATTGTATCTGTCTGCTTTTTTTGACATTTCTGCACAGAGGTGGACACAGAGCAGAATAATGAATGCGTAGATGTAATTAACAGAACCAATAGCAAAACAGATACAAACAAATCAGCCTAAGAAATAACAATGGCAAACAAGGACAACAGAGATTGACATAAGGTAGAGTTACTTGCTTATAAGAGTTTACATTCTTTAAATGGAGCTCACAAATAATATAAGCAACACACTGTTGAATTTAATGCCAAATAGTCTCATCTGATCATTACATTTTCCTTGAAACTTAATTTCCTTTGCCAAAAAAGCAAAAAAGAACAATGCCCATCAGATGTTCCGGTATCAACAATGGGTTCAATCTATCTGATCATCGACCTGAACCACAGTAATACAGCAGATCCTTTCATGATGAGAATTCTGATTATTATGTAAGAGTCAAAACTGTTTGTACATGCCTGACTGCAACTTTTCTATCATCATCAGGTGTGCTAAAGTTGAAGTACGGCATCTGTAAGTATGTATGCATAGGTGCCTCAGTAATTGTATTACTCTCTGCAAGTGTTTATACAGTATGCATGTTTGTGTTTATTGAGTCTGACACTGTTTTATTCCGTTAACAAGGTTCTTGAAGTAACATTATAACATATTTATAGACAAAGGTGGATGTCAGCACACTAGGGGTTTGGAGAAAATGGGGTGATGAAAAAAGATAAATGGAAAAGTAAAATATAAAAGAAGAAATAATAGTATTAGGAATAATTGTTCAGAAAGGACACTGAAAATGAAAGTAGTAACATTTTATGGATCAACATTTGGAAAGTGTCACAGAATGAGAGATGGAGTTGGAGGGATTGAGGAAAGGGAGGCTTTCTCTTCATCCAGGGAAGCTGAGGGGTGTTGGCCGTAATTACAAAGCACCTGGCAAAACACCCTCTCAGGGGGACCAGGAGGGCAGGCTCATTGTAAGCACGCATATCCAATGTCAGGTCCATGACTCCTATCCACCATAGGGACATAGTCCAGAAGCGGGTGTAGTCGCAAGTCCCATGGTGCCCATGCCCCCAGTGCCGAGGACCAATTGATGTCTAGGTGACACCATCAGCATCATCACAGTTATACTGCAGTCACTAAGGATCATTTGTGCGTGAGTTCACTTACTTGTCCTTCCAGTTTGGAGCAATCACAACACTGGGATTAACCTCCTGGGTGTTCTACTAAAATAAAGCTAGGATTATTTATGTTTAGTGCTTACAGTAATGATGGAACATTACATTACATGTGGTGCTTTTATATCAAGGTTTTTATTTAATACTTGAAGTGCATATAGAAATGGACTTTTCTGCAAAAAAAAAGTAATATAAGGAGACCCTATTGGTGGGGCATTGAGGCATTACCCATTTCAATCCTTATACAGTTAAAAAAAAGTTGTGTACATTTCCTCAAAGCAGCAAGCACTACGGAAAATGTATCTCTTTATGCTTTCATATAAATAATACCATCCCACAAAATTAACTAGTTTTTCTGCCATTTAATCCAAAAGGAAGCCTCTTAGGAAGGAAAGCCTTTAACCCGGCCTAATGCAACTTTTTCACCTATGTCAAAGCTTCCATCTTGTGCTTTCTCATAACCAGGAGTGCTGAAAGGGAAGGCATGCGCAAGACACTTAGGCCCAGTGGGTCTACTGGATACTTCGGCCCAGTTGCACTTTTGGGTCTCTAGGGACCCAAAAGTGCAAGAGAGGCACAACTCCTGTGAGTCTGTGCCCTTTCCCCTAGTACACATGCTGGCACTTTGCAGCAATGCGTGCCCTACCTGTGTATACAAGGACACAGCCACACCCCCTCCAATGACCAATCCTACCAGCACCAAACTCCTGGCAGCCATGCTGGTAACCCTAGGTACACATGCACAAAAGTAGACGTGATGTCACAAAAGAGCATATTTGCTGTAATTTTATACTTTTACAGACTGTAGATGACCCTTGTTTATGAACAGACTGCAAATAATGAGAAACAATAATGATAGCTGAAATCCAAATCCAGCTTTTCAATAAACATTTAGGGGTCTATTTACTAAGCCTTGCATGGAGGCAGGGGCGGATTGGGATCGAACACCAGCCCGAGAAATTCATGAAAGCAGCTCTAATGGAGGTGGAGTCTGTTGAGGGGGAGGGGTCACCCCTCAGAGGTCCTGATTCTGAGATAGACACAGTTGGGGCCTCTTTTGCTTTACGTTATACTAATGTTTACCTGCGACTTTATGCATATGCTGCTACAATGCCCTTCCCTGATGTACGTCTGAATATACAAGAACTGATATGCCCACTTTCAGCGTCTATTGACACTGCAGTCATGCCTTTAATTCTGATTTTATTGATTTTTCATTCTACAAACCCCCCTTTTTTAACCTTATATGTTTCAAAGTACAGGGAGGGGGAGCACACACTACATACAGCACAGTACAGGGAGGGAGCACACACTACATACAGCACAGTACAGGGAGGGAGCACATACAAGTAATAAAACACAGACACAGGACCAGCGCAGCAGAATCTATCCCAGTGGCCAATCCGCCCCTAATTACATACATAGCCACCACATTATTACATGAATAGCACCACATTACACGTATAGCACCGCATTACATATATAGCACCGCACTACACATATAGCACTGCATTACACAAATAGCACCATATAACACGAATAGCACCACATTACACGTATAGCACCACACTACACGTATAGCACCGCATTATACGAATAGAACCACATTACATGTAAAGCACCTCATTACACAAATAGCACCACATTACATACGTAGCCACTGCATTACATACGTAGCCACTGCATTACATAAATAGGCCCATCATCATGGACAGACATTGGGCAGCTATAGGGCTGAAGGACTTTGCACTAGAGATTGTCCCAGGGCTGGCTGTGAGTGCTGCCTGATCAGCTGGTATCCTGAGAACAAGATATGTCTTGCTCCTGTCTAACCCTAATGGGCCCTACACATTGAGCGATCCGCCGCCGAGCTGCCCGACGGCGGATACGGCCGACGGGCAACCCGGCGGCAGGGGGAGTGAAGTTCCTTCACTCCCCCCATCAACCGGCTCCATAGAAGTGCAGGCAAATATGTACGAGATCGTCCATATTGGCCTGCATGCACAGGCGACGGGGCACCAGCAATGAACGAGTGCGGGGCTGCGCATCGTTCATCGCTAGTGCCTCCACACTCAAAGATATGAACGGTATCTCGTTCATTAATGAACGAGATCGTTCATATCTTTGAGTATTATCGCCCAGTGTGTAGGGCCTATTACACCAACATGATAATGCATATAATGTAATTTAAAATCACCTCTCTGCCGAGTCCACTTCAGTGCTCAGTCACCACTCTGGCCAGTTCAGTGAGAGTGCGGGAGCTAGGGTGGCAGCGGGGGTAGTGAACCCGGCTCCGACCATCGCTATGCTGCTGGGCCGTGCTCATTAAAGAGACCTTTGGCCAGGGCCAGGGAGAGGATGCTGCTGGGCTGGTTAACTTTTTCCAGGTTCCCCGTTGGTAGAACAGCTTCATCACTTTTCACGGCTAGCGGCACCTGGAAGTGCCCGCTATCCGAACTTCCGGATTGTGTTCCAATGATCCGCAAGTACTGGAAGCAGTGTGAGCCAGCCCAGCCTGAGTGTGAATCGGCCTGGCTGAGAGGGATATGGGACCGGCCCATCGGAATCTCTCATGGTGTCCTGGTGGGCCAATCCGCCCCTGCATGGAGGTAAAGTGGGCAGAGATAAAGTCCCAGCCAATCAGCTCATCACAGACTGGGTTTGAAAAATGACAGGAGCTGGTTGGTTGGTACTTTATCTCCGTCCAGTTTACCTCCATCTAAGGCTTAGTAAATAAACCCCATATTCACAAATAGTGCACAGTTCCAGAGTTCAACTATAGAGCTCACTGTGCATAATGACTTCAAAGACACAAGGAGAAAAATAAAAAGAGAACGTAGAATGTTGACAGCTCTGCCAACCTGTTGTTGTATGTCTGTGGATGAGTCAAAACACTCTCATAGCAGTAGAGCGGAGCCACATAGTGGCCACATTTACATTTTATATATATATATATATATATATGAGCCATATTTTATTGTTAGGTGCAGGTTTAAAGCTAGCTAAAAGAATGAGACTGAGTACCTTTTCACCTGTTAGATTCAATAACATTATCCCATGTGCAATATTTGTATCTGCATGAAATGAGGTTAAAGTTTGTGTTAATAAGTTGTCAAACTATTGATTGTGTAAACAGCAAGTCGCATGGCTGCTTAGTCAGACCATTGTGTTTTTTCCCTTTGCTGAAAGTCCCAGAAGGTTTGGTTCACAGCAAGATCTGCTGCTGTGATAACAGTCAGCTGTTTAGTAAATAGCTCTAGGTGGAATGTCAGAGGTCAGGACCATACGTTTGTCTTGTGACCCTTAAGAAAGAAGATTTTTTTTTCCTCTCTTTTTCTTGAGAAAAAAAATCCAGAAGGTTTTTTCCTTATATAACCATTACAAAGCTGTACAAGGAAGGTTATACAACTGAAGATTTATTCACATGCAAGTCCACGCTGTTTGCTGCTTAAACACAATCAAAGAAATATGTTTTCTTTCTGTGCTGCGTTTCATTATTAGATGTGTTATTCATAAATATTGCTAGTTGTCAGAAAAGCTTTATAGATTGGAATGATTATCCTGCATTTTCCAAGGTAACAGGAATGTGATTACACACGTTGATGGGTTCATGAGAAGGAGGGTGACCAATGATATTGCTAAATAGCTATGCCTCTTTGTAGGACTGTCACGATTTTCCACAGGTGAAAGGGTAATTGTTTAATGGACAGGGTATGGTCAGTTTTGTCCTGAATGTTTATGCAGTAATGTTAGGACTCTGGTATGCATTATTACAAATGATGTGAGGGGGCTAGACTTGCCGTGTTTTGCTGTTTAAGCTTTTTTTTTTAATCTGAAAAGATGAATAGCTACAGTAATAGCTGAAGTTTTTGCTGTTTATAAAAGGTAAGGAAAGAATTGGTTACATCCTAATTTTAAAAAGAGCAGAAAAGTAAATTCAGATTAAGATTGCATGTTTAACTGGATAGATGCGAGGTTAAGATACAGATTTATTATAGAACTAGTTGCACCAAACTCAATAATTATTTCCCACCCTGACTGCCATACTCGTAGAACCACCAGTATATTTTTACTAACTGTGAGAGGAAATTGTAGTGCAACACACATTGTAGTGTACACACAAGCAGAGCTGGAAGAATCTCAAGAGTAGCATATACAGAACGCCAGGACTATGCCATGAGAAAACGGTATTATAAGCGTCAGGTGTTTGCCAGGAAAACACCATAGTATATGTTCCAGGTTTACCTCAGAAAAAAAAACAGTAGTACTGTTTATGCACCAGGTTTATGGCAGGAAAAAAGTAATACCAAATACACTAGGAATATGCCATGAGAAAACAGTTGTATATGCATTATGCACCAGTTTACCAGGATAAAATAGTAATATATACGCCAAGTTTACACTAGGATAAAACCGTAGTATATGCACTTGATGTACAGTACCCAGTTTATTGTACACATCATAGTACAAAGTATCATATTATATGTAAGATAGAGTAATACCCCTTTTCCACTGACATAAAAATCCAGTTTTTACACGAGTACGTGCATCAACCCCAGATTTTTGGCAGTTGAAAATGGTTTGAGCCAGGTCCAACCTGGGTCCCCTCAGCCCAACCTTGCTCTTTAACCGGGTTGGGCTGAGGACCCAGGATTCCGCCGGGTTAGAGACCTTGCAATTATCCAGGTTCACAGTGGAATAGGGGTATTATTAATATACAGATGTAACCATTGGCATTTCTATAATGGATGCAATGTGTGCAGTCCACACGGACCCCTTCATATGTGAATGCTTACCTTTCCGGAGTCCAATATTGTGCACTGCAGCCGCAGCTAAAATCTTACCCAAAATGGCCGCTGCTCATATGCAGTAGTGAAATTGGTCTCCAGAACATGGCGGGCGCCACATTCCTAGAGACCTGTGCATGCACAGTAGACTCCAGCAAAATGCCAGAGAATACTGTGTCATACAGAGGTGGGGACCCACCCGGAGTCTGCACAGGGGACCCTTCTGCTGTTAAAATACTCCTGCATGTAGCCACACTTATCACACCCATGGCACGACCGCATAGACACACATGGCATGCTGTGCCATGAGTGCAACTCAAGTTGTGACATCACAGAAGTAAGTGAATAGTGTCTGCCTACTTCTGTAAGTTTAATTAAATGTTGAAAATATATTTGTTTGTTAAATTTTTTTATTACTTTTAAACTGAAGGTGCTGTTAACCACTTAACTGGCTAATATTTTTCCCAAAAATGCCCCCAAGATTGTCGATTTTGTTTATTATCAGATTATGCAAATATTTGCTATTTAAAGTGATACTGAATAAAGGCTAAATAGCTATTATTTAAATAAATTGCTAATTAAAAAAAAAACAATTTCATTGTCATTTTGAGAAAAATGTGTTTTACACAGTTAAAAAAAACACTCTGCAGTGATATACACATATGTATCTATCTATATAAATATATATATATATATATATATATATATACGGTTCTTTGTAGTGCTGCCTACAAAGAACCGTATAATTGACCCGTGGCTGTACAGGTCTAGGAGGGCACCGGGAATGAGTCGTTAAAGTTGAGAGTGCTGCCAGAATTTTCTTGTATATATATATATATATATATATATATATACATATATACATACAAGGTAGGAAGAAAGGTAGCAGCACTTGGAGACTTATAAAGATAAATGTGAATTTCAAAGCATCTCAACAGACATCAACGTTTCGGGGCTACCACACCGCTTTGTCAAGGTGAGTTACTCACTTTGACAAAGCAGCGAGGTATCCCTAAAACGTTGGCGTCTGTTGAGATGCTTCGAAATACACATTTAAATTTATAAGTCTCCGAGTGCTGCTACCTTTCTTCCTGCATCGTGTCTACCATGTACTGAGGGCACCAGAGCAAGACGTACTTATTCTGAGGGAGTGACGGTCCATGAGCTGACTTGTTTTATTTATATATATATATATAATAGAGATGAGCGGGTCCGGTTCTTCAGGAACCGGACCCACCCAAACTTCACGATCTGAGCCAGGATCCGAGTCTGGCTCAGGGTTTCTCGTCTTACTCGGATCCCAAAACGTGGCAAAACATCATCCTCCCGCTGTCGGATTCTCGTGTGTTTTGGATTTTATAAAGGTCCCGGTGATCGCGCCATCTTCACTCCAGCTGTGGAGCTGTGTCCTCCAGGGGTGCTGTGTCCTCCAGGAGTCAGACCGCAGTGTATTATTATACACATATTGCGACATTGTAGGTGGTCCATGCTTTGTTGTACATAAAGGGGTGCTGTGATACTGCCGGTCAGACCGCAGTATATCACGTATTGTGTGACACTGTAGGTGGAAGTGAACTGCAGTGTAATATATATTTTAACTCATACACATATCGAGTGACACTGTAGGTGAAAGTAAACCGCAGTGTTAGATTATTATTTCTGACTCACACGGTAGGTCATTCAGATTCGTATGTAAACCCGATGTTGTGGGGTCTGCCGATGCACAAGACCTGTTCTGCACATGTGCAGAACAGGTCTTGCGATATCGCTTACAAATCCCTGTCAGTCGCAGTGTGATTGACATGGGGCATTTCGGGGTTGGCACCCGGCACCGTTCTACAAAACGGGGCCTGTTGCCCCCGTTTTGTAAGCATGACGGGCCCTGGCTCTGCATCATCGGATGCAGACTTTCTGAACTCGGGTATCTGAATCCGATGGCCAGCCTGAGTAAGCTTCAAGTTACGCAGGCTGACTGGTGCCCAAAAACATCATGAATCATGATTGATGGGTGTGATGGTGATCCAAAGCTGCCTCAGATGCAGCACTTGTATCTCGCCAATGCATGGAGTATGCGTATATCTCCTTTGCAGTTTAATTGCATGGAATTGCATAGCAGCTTCCTTGCGGCTGTGCAATTCATTATAAACATGAATTAGGCCATGTATACACTGTGTTGATTGAATGCAGTGCAGCCATCATGTCACAATTCTGCATGCTTTCGCACTGACATCAGTGTACTGTTTGGTGATCTTTGTGTCAAACAAACTTACTAAAATGTGTATGCCCCCTTAGATAACTGCATGTTTAACTGCTAATACTTTCAGAAATTACACAAACCTGTTACCATTCAGCGGAATACATTTCTCCAATACCTTTCACATCTTGATGACATAATGTGCTTCATACAAGTTTCCATTACCACATGACACCTATTATTTGGGCTTATTTGTGTACATAATTATGTAGTCATTTTCAATCCACAGCAGGTTCACTTAATATCTAGAATTTAACATCCAACCTCCTTTTGTTTTCATTCCTTTCAAGCAACCACTTAAAGCTGGCTTTGGCATATTAAAACTTAATTTGTTTAAGAACAAACAGTTGGACCCCGCGCCTCCCGGAGAACAAAGTGACAGATCACATGATGAGAGCAATAGAGTTGGGGGCTAGAAGAAAAAAAAACTTGGCAGCTGCCTGTCTCACTGGAGGAAACAACTGCGCTAGGAGCCCGCTGTCACATTTCCAAAAGGCATTAAAAAGAGCTCTAAGGTGGAGCTGTTTACCAATACTGAGATCTCTTCCCAGATGTAGTCACTATTTCAGCTAATTAAGAGAACAATTAAGACCAAGCCGATCAGTCAACTACATAGATCCAAGTCATTTTCTGTTGTGTGTGATGCTGTGTTAGTTCCCACAGGGCAAAACCTTATTCAGTCATTCAGAAAATGACAGGGAGAAGCTATTAGATATCTGAAAACCATAAAAATGCAATCATACTACTGCTGATGTAACAGAACCACCCATCCCCACAAACAAGCATTAACAAATAAAGGAATAAATGACCATTCTCTCTCCTTCTGTTGAATATACTGTATATGAAAATAAATATACAATCTCCCGTGGAGAGGTGCTTTGTTGTACCTTAAGGCTATAAGCAGAGTTTTCATTGGAAAGTTTCGTTGGAAAGCACCTTACAGAAACGCTAAACCATGAAGTTACATTTCTTAAATGAATCACAAATGCTTATTAATAATCTGCCCATGACTTGAGTTTTCATTGAATCTTTACTAGTATTGCTAGTAAAGATTCTAGTATTGCTTACATTTCACTATTTCTCTCTACGCTTCTAAACTGCAATATCCTCCCCATCCTAGTTCTTAGACAGAGCACAAGGGGAGTCTGATATAGGACAAAAATACTTCATGGAAAATCATAGTGTATTTGGCAGTGCCCCTATGGGGGGTATTCAATTAGTTGCAGATCCTCTACAAAACTGAGGATCCGACACTTCACTATTCTATTGCGGGCCTTTTCCGCCCGTTTCCCCGCTGATTCTGACCATTCATTTTCATCCTCTCTTATAGACAAAAATTAATGGTCAAAATCGTACCTGTTTTCGACCGGGCCGGGGTCAAAAACACATGGGTGAGCTAAGATTCTGCTCATCCATGTGTTTTTCAGCATTTCTGCATTTTGAAAACTGCCAGTTCAATTAAACAGTGAAGTGTTGAAAAGAACCGATTATTGGTGGAAAGTTCCGTCTTTCCGCCCTGTCGAAAATTTCTACACTATTTGAATATTGCCCTATGTATGCAATTGCCAATATACAGTCTGTGTATAGCATTTCTACGAGATCGGATCAAGGGCTACATGGACCTGGGGCTGAAAATATTTAAGGGCCAAAACTGAGAAGAGAAGAAGTTGTGACCAGTTCTGTGTGGATGTGGCCAGTGTCATGTGGGTGTGACCAGTTTTGTGTGAGTGTAGGTAGAGCCATGTGGGTTTGGCCAGTTCTGTGTGGGTGTGGACAGAGCATGTGGGTGTGGTCAGAGCCTTGCAGGTGTGGCCAGTTCTGTGTGGGTGTGACCAGTGCCATGTGGACACGTACACCCATACACTATCAGCCCTAATGTCTCCCTAATTAAACAAACAGCTGCCCATCTTCATGCTTCCACATTGGTGGGCCTATTTTTGTGTTGAGACCTCTAGCTGTAGCTCTATCTGCTCCATTGTTTTTCTGTGGCTCCCCTGCAGGTGCCTTGCAGCACCCAGTTTGGGTAGACAAACCATGTATTTAAAAAAACTAAGAATAAACATTTAGGAAACAACTATGTATAAATCATATTATGTCATTATTTGCTTATATAGGGCCTTTTTCAGGTTTGTTAGCAAACCCAAAAAGTTAGTAATTGGTAAAAACCATGCGCACTGCAGGTGGGGCAAATGTAACATGTGCAGAGAGAGTTAGATTTAGTTGGTTTATATTGTTTCTGTGCAGGGAAAACGCTGGTTGCTTAATTAATACACTGCAATGTAGATTTTAGTTTGAACACACCCCACCCAAATCTAACTCTCTCTGCACATGTTACATATGCCCCACCTGCAGTGCAACATTGTTTTGCCCAATTGCTAATTTTTTTTTTCTGAATAAGGCCCATATTTCTGAATTAGAAAATAATCATGTTTGCAGATCATAGCCCATTTATTATTGCATCAAGGAATTGAATCAAGAGAATGGTAAATGATTAGGGGCTGGTGCACGGATGAGGTTGCATGTTAGCGGCTGTGGGATGTAGTCAGCATGCCTGCATTTGCTATCTCGGTGGTCAGGATGCCGGCGCCAGTATCCCGACACCTGTTGGAATGTCGACGCCAGAATCCCAACTGCTGAGATTCCGAACGGCGGAGAGGGTTAGGGTTTGGTTGCAGGGGGAGGGTTAGGATTAGGGTTCGTTAACTGTGGAGATCGGGATGTCAGGATAGGTATTTGGATCGCCGGCATCTTCACTGAAGGGCTCCAGGACCCAACCCGGTGGCCTTGACAGCAGAACATTCATTTAGCTCATTTAATGTACTAATATTTTTAATTCTTAAAAACTTAGCATAAGGAATATCACAATGTTCATATAGTTAAATATATATAATTGGATATTATTTACAATAAAAGAACAAATGTAACAAAACACATTGCCAATTGTAAATTCATAGTTTATTTTCAAAACATTGCTAAATATTTCAGTGAGTTTAAAGGATGAAATAATAATCTGCTTTATGTTCCATTGCATGGGTTTTATTAAGCAGCAAAAGCATAAAATGCCTTAGCTGTGAATGTTACACACGTCCCAGTGCTGAAAAGAATAATGATGTCCTGTAGAGACACTAGACAGAAAGAGAAAGCCAAAAGACTTAGAGCAAGGATATGCCACCTCAACTCACATTTCAGTGGCACTGAGCATGGGTAATTGGCAGGAGAGACAGGTATGACAGGAAAATTAGCATAGACACAGAGAGGATGAAGAAGATGGGACAAAAAATGATTGTCAGCCCTGTCAAAAAAAAAGAATACATGGATTAAACAAAAAATATTTGAAAAATACAGCTATAATATGTTGGTATGAATGTGTTTTGTTGTATTTTGCATACATTGTATTTACATATAATCATAATATCTGTACAGTATGTATCCAGGATTGAATTTCTGATATAAAAACTATGTGACTGCTTCTTAAAGAATAACCTATAAACCCTGACTTTAAATGGTCTCTTGTGGATTTTTGTAAAACTGTTTGCCAATTGTCAGCCCTACATAACTTTCCCCCCACCGCATCTCCCGCCCCCTGATAATCACTCTGACTTGGATAACTGTAAAGCATGCCAATATTACAGGTGTTGTATAAAGTGCGATAATTCCAGTATGAGGGGGTCATTCAGATGTGGTATTTGTTGCGCTATCATATGCAAAGTACAAATTTTTAGTACTTTCTGCGTGTGCGCAAACGGGTCCTGCATCTTCGGAAGCAGGTCAGCAGCAGACTGTAAGTGATTGACAGTCCACAGCAGTTCGGGGGGTGGTGAGGTGACGGTGATGGCCTCCATTTGTGAAAACGGAAGTGTGTCACCACCGTATAGTCGGAGGGAAGAAGCCAGGGATCTACATCACAGGACAGAGATTTCCTGGCCTCTGCATGGGCAGTTTGCATGGCACCATGGGTGCCGTAAGCCGCCCGGTGGTGCAAGAGAGATCCAATGCTGTGTCCTAAGATGCAGCTCGGATCACTAGGAGGAGGTGTCTGCTTGTTATATATGCCTCCTGCGCCATTACAATACAGCACTTTCACTGCTGGTTCCAAGGAAGCAGCAGTGATAGTAACTCCAACCACATCTGAATTAGGCCCAGAATGCATATCCGTTGTACACCATTACTAATATTTGTCTTTTTCTGTCTTTGGATAACCAGGGAGAAGAGTTTTTTTGAGAGTGTGTAAACACCCCCACTCCTGGCGCACCTTGATTGGGTAAATTAAAAGAAAGCTATACAACAGCTGCAAGCACTGGGGGACTGCTGGTTCCCCCAAAAAACAGAAATGGAAATATATACAGAAGTGCTGCGCTTGAGGTGAGCTTGATTATTTTGTAAAGTAAATAAAATATATATATATATAAAAATGAGTAGGTGTCTGCTTAAATCAATCGGCAACTCACACGGAACTTGCTAATATAAACAAATTTAATAACACACACAAAATAAAATAAAACAGATAATAAAACAAATGTTTAAAACGTGTAGCTCAAGCACACTGATAGGTTTGCTAAATAAATCACTGAAATGAGAGAGTTAGAAATAATGTCACTTCAATGTTGCCACATAGACCTAATTGTGGTCTCTTTGTATCGATTGAAACTGATAAGCAACAGTTAGTACAGCCTATTGGAGAATAGTTGAGCAGAACTCTTGTACCTCTAAGCTACTGGCGTCCCAGTGCAGAGGAAAAAGCCGCTGGTGATAATTACCCATCCTGCGGGAAGATGCAGTATCGCGGCACAAGAGGAACCGGAGCAGCTACCGTGCGTCCGCCGCTGGCACTAGCAGAGTGCAGATGAATGGATCTTGGCAAGCCGGTAATGATGCTGCAATGATACGCTGAGCAGGCGTTCCGGTAAGATGTTCTCTACGGCTGATTAGCAGGTTCAATTGCACCGCTGCGGGTGAAGGTAACTGGCAACAATCAGTGCGTCTGTGAGCTGAACAAAGGAGTGACGTCAACGCGTTTCGTCCCGTGTCCCGGGACTTCCTCAAGACAATTCCAGTATGAGGGGGTCATTCAGATGTGGTATTTGTTGCGCTATCATATGCAAAGTACAAATTTTTAGTACTTTCTGCGTGTGCGCAAACGGGTCCTGCATCTTCGGAAGCAGGTCAGCAGCAGACTGTAAGTGATTGACAGTCCACAGCAGTTCGGGGGGTGGTGAGGTGACGGTGATGGCCTCCATTTGTGAAAATGGTAGTGTGTCACCACCGTATAGTCGGAGGGAAGAAGCCAGGGATCTACATCACAGGACAGAGATTTCCTGGCCTCTGCATGGGCAGTTTGCATGGCACCATGGGTGCCGTAAGCCGCCCGGTGGTGCAAGAGAGATCCAATGCTGTGTCCTAAGATGCAGCTCGGATCACTAGGAGGAGGTGTCTGCTTGTTATATATGCCTCCTGCGCCATTACAATACAGCACTTTCACTGCTGGTTCCAAGGAAGCAGCAGTGATAGTAACTCCAACCACATCTGAATTAGGCCCAGAATGCATATCCGTTGTACACCATTACTAATATTTGTCTTTTTCTGTCTTTGGATAACCAGTACACTTAAAAAAAAAGATTTTTCAAGATCCTCCAGTCACCATGGCATATGATTCCCTCCCCCATTCCTAAATTCACATGTATAAATAAATATTGTAGAAAATGGACCATATATCCAAACCATCTTTGCAAGATTGCAACTAGTACCTAGAAAATTTAGCGCAATGGGATCCATTATTTTATATTTATATGACCTACTGTAGTGAACATATCCTACTGTTGAATAATTCTAGCAATAACAGTTTTCTGGTTACTCTTTGTGCCCCCATGACTTCATGTTTGGGTAATATCTGGAATTTCTGAATAAACTTGAACACTGTTTGCTATGAATCTAGACATGAAGCAAGATCCAAGACACAAAATGGATCAAAGTTTGTATTCTCATTATAAATAAAAATAAATGAATAAATGCTATGCTAGTCATGCTCTATAAATGAATGATTCTTATTGCACAAAGCTAGACAGTACTGTAAAAGTCTGTTTGTAACTTACAGCCTTGACCAGAATTGGTGTCTCAAATGAGCTGTCCTTCTTCAGGTTTCTATTACATGGTACGTTCTTCTGCTTGGTTATTTGATTACTCAACATCTTCTCATTCGGTGTCACTGAATAAGATGAATCTCTTGACTTCTATCTTTGCATTTTGTGCTCCATCAGTCCTTTTTACAAAAGGTAGTTGATGCTAAGTAACTGAATGATGAGTCTTCCCTTTTATCAAAAAAATCTTTTTTTGTCAGGTGTATTAGCTTCTGCACAAAGCTTAACCGCTCACAATAAAATTATATTTTCTGTTTATCACGTTTTCAAGGAACACATCTAAATGGTCTATGCTTAGTAATAATAGAATAAACTATTTTGTCAGCAAAGAATTTCACTTTAAGTTCTTTAGACTGAATGAATTCAGGTGGAAGTACGTGTCTTCAGAACAAGAAATTCCACATGTGCAATATAATAAAAAGAATGAACAAAATACTGTATTTTCGTCATTATTTTTCAAAGGATTCAACTTCATGCCACTTAAAGCAGAGCAGAACACGGCATACAATAGCGTGCCTGGACTGAAGTGAAATTGTGCTGAGCCCCAGCAGCTGCCCCCTTATATTGAATCCAAAACCCGCGAGATGATGTTTTGCCTCGATTTGGAATCTGAGTCTGGTGGGAAAACCCGAGCAAGGGCTCTTAAAGACTTGGATTCATGGAAGTTTGAGCACGTTCGGATTTCCTAAAATCCAAACTGCTCATCTCTACATTTAAGTATTAGTTATACTGTAACTGTAGAGGTCATTTATGAAGATTAGGACTTGTAAGGTGTGCACTTACTTGGCCTGAGCTTTGGAAGTTCATGATGCACCTGTTTTTTAATTTTTATAAAATATTCATGGCTACATAAGGTAAATAAAAAATATATATAACTATGTAAAATATTTTAATGACATACTACCATTTCTCCCCAAATAACGTTCTCGTTAAACTAATGTATGTTTCATATAATTTTTACAGTGAGGGGAAATCTGGGTTGCTTTTAATTAAAAAGATAAATATTTGCTTTTTGAAAAAAAAATTTGGTTTGTAAGTAGAGCTGTACGCCAACACCTGTGTTTTGGTTTGGTTCTAATTCAGCATCATTGTGTTTTGGTTTTGACAAAACTACCCTCAAGCATTTTGGTTTAGATTCAGGTTTCAGTTTGGTTCAAAATTTAAAAAAAAAATGTATAATCATTGATAATAATAGATAAATATCGATAAAGAGAACTAAATCATGTAATGTTTGCAAAACAAAACCTGAAATTCCAGAACCATGGGAAGATTCAAACCGGGCCTTGGTTCAGATCGGATTTCTTCCGGGGATCTGGACCGGGTCTTGGATCAGTTCGGAACCACAAAATTCAGGTTTATTCAGATTTCTGGGGAACCAAACTGCACATCTTCATTAGTAAGCATATATTTACTTTAAGAAGATTGAGTTTAATATGTACTTTAATGTAGCAACAGGCTTAGCAGAACTCATTGACAAGGCAGTGTTTTATGGTACATTTTCAATACAGGTATATGGGGGTATTCAATGCATGTCGGATCCTCTCCGACTGAGAAGATCCGACAGTGCAGTATTCAATTCTTGGGCAATTCCGACAAGTTTTGCCTGTTTTTCGACAATGCCGATCCGACTCTTTTTGAAGTCAGATCAGTATTGTAAAAAACGGGCCAAAATCCTGTCGGAATTGGCTGTGAATTTGACAAAACCTGTGGATCTGCGGCTAATCTGCCGATCCACATGGTTTTCGACAAGTGCCGGTTTTTCCGACAGTCGGAAAAACGACACTTGCATTGAATAGGTCGAATGACGAAAAGTGTCGGTATTTCTGATTGTTGGAAATACCGGAACTAATTGAATAGACCCCATTGTCTGTCAGACTTGTAGATAATCAGGAATATGCCTGAAAATGTGGATCAGGAAGACTAATTCTGTAATATCAGTAGCTTAGAAGCCTTGGAATACATTAATTGTACCGGCGGCCGGGATCCCGGCTGTCATGATCCCAACAGCGGTATCCTGGCCACCAGTATGCCAGCATTGGGGTGAGCGCTAGAAAGCCCCTTGCGAGCTCGCTGCGCTCACCACACTGGGGGTGCAGTGGTTTGCTGTGCTCACCATAGGTTATAGTCTCCCCCTATTGATGTCGTGGACACCCACAGAGGGTGAGAAGTCTGTGGTTCCGGTATTCCAGGGGCGGCATTTGACCGCCTGTCGGGATTTCGGCATCGGCATTGTGACTGCCGGTATCCTGACAAGTGGTCTTGTGATTACCTCCTGAAGCCATAAGTTACAAAACTTGATGCTCCACATAAGCAACATTTGCAAGACCCAACACTTAAAAAATACTAAAGGCCCGTACACACGGTGAGATTCAGGCTATGCCCGATTTTCACTATGCGACAGGGGCCAGGTCGGCACATAGTCAGTATCGCAAGCACATAATGAGTGTGCTTGCGATACTGACTATGTGCGATTTTGGCTAAGTGTCAATTTTGACTATCTCTTCTATAGAGATAGTCAAAATTGACTTGCCTGCAGTCTATCTATTCTTGCAATGCCGACCGCGCGGGACCGCGCATCGGCATCGAATCAGGATCGCAAGGTGAAAGTCACCTTGCGATCTGTACTAACTTTTCTTACGATTTTGACTATATAGTCAAAATCGTAAGAAAAAATTTCACCGTGTGTACACACCAGTAGTTGAGGGCTGCAGAAAATTAAGCGCACCTTCTATTTTAACTACCCAGCGAGCCTCGCCTCAACAAAATAAAAAAGAACAATGTTCTGGCCTACAAACTCAGAGGTAATTACATGATCATCATAAAACACTCAGTGGATGACAGGAAAAGGGGGTGGGTTGGGAAATTATAATGTGAATAGATTTAAGGCCGTATTCAAATATTCGCAGTTAATTACTGCAGCTAATTGATCTGCTGGAGCAACTCAGTTATAACTAGTGATGAGCGGGTTCGGTTCCTCGGAATCCGAACCCCCCCGAACTTCACCCTTTTTACACGGGTCCGAGGCATACTCGGATTCTCCCGTATGGCTCGGTTAACCCGAGCGCGCCCGAACGTCATCATCCCACTGTCGGATTCTCGCGAGATTCGGATTCTATATAAGGAGCCGCGCGTCGCCGCCATTTTTCACTCGTGCATTGGAAATGATAGTGAGAGGACGTGGCTGGCGTCCTCTCACTTTGTTTCAGGGGGCTGCAGTGCAAATATCTTTATTCTGGGGACCAGCAGTATTATAGGAGTAGTACAGTGCAGAGTTTTGCTGACCAGTGACCACCAGTATTATACGTTGTCTGCCTGAAAAACGCTCCATATCTGTGCTCAGTGTGCTGCATATATCTGTGCTCACACTGCTTTATTGTGAGGACTTGGGACTAGAAGTATTATATAGGAGGAGTACAGAGCAGAGTTTTGCTGACCAGTGACCACCAGTATACGTTGTCTGCCTGAAAAACGCTCCATATCTGTGCTCAGTGTGCTGCATATATCTGTGCTCACACTGCTTTATTGTGGGGACTGGGGACCAGCAGTATTATATAGGAGGAGTACAGTGCAGAGTTTTGCTGACCAGTGACCACCAGTATTATACGTTCTCTGCCTGAAAAACGCTCCATATCTGTGCTCAGTGTGCTGCATATATCTGTGCTCACACTGCTTTATTGTGGGGACTAGGGACCAGCAGTATTATGTAGGAGGAGTACAGTGCAGAGTTTTGCTGACCAGTGACCACCAGTATTATACGTTGTCTGCCTGAAAAATGCTCCATATCTGTGCTGCATTGTAGTATATAGTAGGAGTACAGTGCATAATTTTGCTGATCACCAGTATATAATATATAGGAGTACAATACAGAAGGCCACTGCTCTACCTACCTCTGTGTCGTCAAGTATACTATCCATCCATACCTGTGGTGTATTTCAGTTTTGCACAGTTTGCTGACCACCAGTATATAATATATAGCAGTACGGTACAGTAGGCCACTGCTCTACCTACCTCTGTGTCGTCAAGTATACTATCCATCCATACCTGTGGTGTATTTCAGTTTTGCACAGTTTGCTGACCACCAGTATATAATATATAGCAGTACGGTACAGTAGGCCACTGCTCTACCTACCTCTGTGTCGTCAAGTATACTATCCATCCATACCTGTGGTGCATTTCAGTTTTGCATAGTTTGCTGACGACCAGTATATAATATATAGCAGTACGGTACAGTAGGCCACTGCTCTACCTACCTCTGTGTCGTCAAGTATACTATCCATCCATACCTGTGGTGCATTTCAGTTTTGCACAGTTTGCTGACCACCAGTATATAATATATAGCAGTACGGTCCAGTAGGCCACTGCTCTACCTACCTCTGTGCCGTCAAGTATACTATCCATCCATACCTGTGGTGCATTTCAGTTTTGCACAGTTTGCTGACCACCAGTATATAATATATAGGAGTACGGTACAGAAGGCCACTGCTCTACCTACCTCTGTGTCGTCAAGTATACTATCCATCCATACCTGTGGTGTATTTCAGTTTTGCACAGTTTGCTGACCACCAATATATAATATATAGCAGTACGGTACAGTAGGCCACTGCTCTACCTACCTCTGTGTCGTCAAGTATACTATCCATCCATACCTGTGGTGCATTTCAGTTTTGCACAGTTTGCTGACCACCAGTATATAATATATAGCAGTACGGTACAGTAGGACACTGCTCTACCTACCTCTGTGTCGTCAAGTATACTATCCATCCATACCTGTGGTGCATTTCAGTTTTGCACAGTTTGCTGACCACCAATATATAATATATAGCAGTACGGTACAGTAGGCCACTGCTCTACCTACCTCTGTGTCGTCAAGTATACTATCCATCCATACCTGTGGTGCATTTCAGTTGTGCGCAGTATATATAGTAGTAGGCCATTTCTATTGATACTGGCATATAATTCCACACATTAAAAAATGGGGAACAAAAATGTGGAGGGTAAAATAGGGAAAGATCAAGATCCACTTCCACCTTGTGCTGAAGCTGCTGCCACTAGTCATGGCCGAGACGATGAAATGCCATCAACGTCGTCTGCCAAGGCCGATGCCCAATGTCATAGTAGAGAGCATGTAAAATCCAAAAAACAAAGGTTCAGTAAAATTACCCAAAAATCAAAATTAAAAGCGTCTGAGGAGAAGCGTAAACTTGCCAATATGCCATTTACGACACGGAGTGGCAAGGAACGGCTGAGGGCCTGGCCTATGTTCATGGCTAGTGGTTCAGCTTCACATGAGGATGGAAGCACTCATCCTCTCGCTAGAAAAATTAAAAGACTTAAGCTGGCAAAAGCACAGCAAAGAACTGTGCGTTCTTCTAAACCACAAATCCCCAAGGAGAGTCCAATTGTGTCGGCTGCGATGCCTGACCTTCCCAACACTGGACGGGAAGAGGTGGCGCCTTCCACCATTTGCACGCCCCCTGCAAGTACTGGAAGGAGCACCTGCAGTTCAGTTCCTGATAGTCAAATTGAAGATGTCACTGTTGAAGTACACGAGGATGAGGATATGGGTGTTGCTGGCGTTGAGGAGGAAATTGACAAGGAGCACCCGGGGAGACACCTGTTGTCCGTGGGACGAATATGGCCATTGACAAGCCTGGTCAAATTACGAAAAAAATCACCTCTTCGGTGTGGAATTATTTTAACACAAATGCGGACAACAGGTGTCTAGCCGTGTGTGGCCTTTGTCAAGCTGTAATAAGTAGGGGTAAGGACGTTAACCACCTCGGAACATCCTCCCTTATACGTCACCTGCAGCGCATTCATCATAAGTCAGTGACAAGTTCAAAAACTTTGGATGACAGCAGAAGCAGTCCACTGACCACTAAATCCCTTCCTCTTGTAACCAAGGTCCTGCAAACCACACCACCAACTCCCTCAGTGTCAATTTCCTCCTTACACAGGAAAGCCAATAGTCCTGCAGGCCAAGTCACTGGCAAGTCTGACGAGTCCTCTTCTGCCTGGGATTCCTCCGATGTATCCTTGAGTGTAATGCCTACTGCTGCTGGCACTGCTGTTGTTGCTGCTGGGAGTCGATCGTCATCCCAGAGGGGAAGTCGGAAGACCACTTGTACTACTTCCAGTAAGCAATTGACTGTCCAACAGTCCTTGCAAAGCGGATAGCTCAGGCCTTGGCAGCCTGGGCGGTGAGAAACGTGTTTCCGTTATCCACCGTTAAATCACAGGCAACTACAGACTTGATTGAGGTACTGTGTCCCCGGTACCAAATACCATCTAGGTTCCATTTCTCTAGGCAGGCGAAACCGAAAATGTACACAGACCTCAGAAAAAGAGTCACCAGTGTCCTAAAAAATGCAGTTGTACCCAATGTCCACTTAACCACGGACATGTGGACAAGTGGAGCAGGGCAGACTCAGGACTATATGACTGTGACAGCCCACTGGGTAGATGTATTGCCTCCCGCAGCAAGAACAGCAGCGGCGGCACCAGTAGCAGCATCTCGCAAACGCCAACTCGTTCCTAGGCAGGCTACGCTTTGTATCACCGCTTTCCAGAAGAGGCACACAGCTGACAACCTCTTACGGAAACTGAGGAACATCATCGCAGAATGGCTTACCCCAAATGGACTCTCCTGGGGATTTGTGACATCGGACAATGCCAGCAATATTGTGCGTGCATTACATCTGGGCAAATTCCAGCACATCCCATGTTTTGCACATACATTGAATTTGGTGGTGCAGAATTATTTAAAAAAACGACAGGGGCGTGCAAGAGATGCTGTCGGTGGCCCAAAGAATTGCGGGCCACTTTCGGCATTCAGCTACCGCCTGCCGAAGACTGGAGCACCAGCAAACAGTCCTGAACCTGCCCTGTCATCATCTGAAGCAAGAGGTGGTAATAACGAGGTGGAATTCAACCCTCTATATGCTTCAGAGGATGGAGGAGCAGCAAAAGGCCATTCAAGCCTATACAACTGCCTACGATATAGGCAAAGGAGGGGGAATGCACCTGACTCAAGCGCAGTGGAGAATGATTTCAACATTGTACAAGGTTCTGCAACACTTTGAACTTGCCACACGTGAAGTCAGTTCAGACACTGCCAGCCTGAGTCAGGTCATTCCCCTCATCAGGCTTTTGCAGAAGAAGCTGGAGAAATTGAAGGAGGAGCTAAAACAGAGCGATTCCGCTAGGCATGTGGGACTTGTGGATGGAGCCCTTAATTCGCTTAACCAGGATTCACGGGTGGTCAATCTGTTGAAATCAGAGCACTACATTTTGGCCACCGTGCTCGATTCTAGATTTAAAACCTACGTTGTATCTCTCTTTCCGGCAGACACAAGTCTGCAGAGGTTCAAAGACCTGCTGGTGAGAAAGTTGTCAAGTCAAGCGGAACGTGACCCGTCAACAGCTGCTCCTTCACATTCTCCCGCAACTGGGGATGCGAGGAAAAGGCTAAGAATTCCGAGCCCACCCGCTGGCGGTGATGCAGGGCAGTCTGGAGCGAGTGCTGACATCTGGTCCGGACTTAAGGACCTGCCAACGATTACTGACATGTCGTCTACTGTCACTGCATATGATTCTCTCACCATTGAAAGAATGGTGGAGGATTATATGAGAGACCGCATCCAAGTAGGCATGTCAGACAGTCCGTACGTATACTGGCAGGAAAAAGAGGCAATTTGGAGGCCCTTGCAGAAACTGGCTTTATTTTACCTAAGTTGCCCCCCCGTCCAGTGTGTACTCCGAAAGAGTGTTTAGTGCAGCCGCTCACCTTGTCAGCAATCGGCGTACAAGGTTACTTCCAGAAAATGTGGAGAAGATGATGTTCATCAAAATGAATTATAATCAATTCCTCCGTGGAGACATTCACCAGCAGCAATTGCCTCCAGAAAGTACACAGGGACCTGAGATGGTGGATTCCAGTGGGGACGAATTAATAATCTGTGAGGAGGGGGATGTACACAGTGAAAGGGGTGAGGAATCGGACGATGAGGAGGAGGTGGACATCTTGCCTCTGTAGAGCCAGTTTGTGCAAGGAGAGATTGATTGCTTCTTTTTTGGTGGGGGCCCAAACCAACCAGTCATTTCAGTCACAGTTGTGTGGTAGACCCTGTCGCTGAAATGATGGGTTTGTTAAAGTGTGCATGTCCTGTTTAAACAACATAAGGGTGGGTGGGAGGGCCCAAGGACAATTCCATCTTGCACCTCTTTTTTCTTTCATTTTTCTTTGCATCATGTGCTGTTTGGGGACTATTTTTTTGAAGTGCCATCCTGCCTTACATTGCAGTGCCACTCCTAGATGGGCCAGGTGTTTGTGTCAGCCACTTGTGTCGCTTTGCTTAGCCATCCAGCGACCACAGTGCACCTCTTTTTTTCTTTGCATCATGTGTTGTTTGGGGACTATTTTTTAAATCAACCATCCTGTCTGACACTGCAGTGCCACTCCTAGATGGGCCAGGTGTTTGTGTCGGCCACTTGGGTCGCTTAGCTTAGTCATCCAACGACCTCGGTGCAAATTTTAGGACTAAAAATATTATTGTGAGGTGTGAGGTGTTCAGAATAGACTGGAAATGAGTGGAAATTATGGTTATTGAGGTTAATAATACTATGGGATCAAAATGACCCCCAAATTCTATGATTTAAGCTATTCTTGAGGGTTTTTTGTAAAAAACACCCGAATCCAATACACACCCGAATCCGACAAAAAATTTTCAGGAGGTTTTGCCAAAACGCGTCCGAATCCAAAACACGGCCGCGGAACCGAATCCAAAACAAAAACACAAAACCCGAAAAATGTCCAGTGCACATCACTAGTTATAACCCGCGACAATCAGAGATAAGGCCACAGACTTCAGTTAAAGTGGATTTCTGTTCAATCCTGAGGGAGGCTCGAACTGAAATCTGTGTTAAATGCCCTGATCACCGTGACCACCATCCAGGGCCACAAAGGTGAAACGTGTTTGCTGCGCACCCTCTGCTGATAGACTCCAGAATCACCTGACAACTAGCAGGAATAGCTCCAGCTCCCGCTTACCTCCGTCGATGCATTGGCAAGAGCTGAGCTGGGCTGCAGTGTGGGCACGCCTATAACCACAGGGCAGCTGATGGGGCCGCACACAGGAATGTCATAGAGAGAGAGGAATGCTACTGAAGAGGACATTAATTATCACATTGGAAGGTATGATGTGCCTGCACCAAGACTTTTACAGCCGTACATACCAGGTACTTTAACCCTTAAAATGCAGTCCTTCACTGTGGGGTAGTCTCCTTGGGACACAATTATCCCATAAAAACCGACGGAATTGTTTGAAGTTTTTCATGTAATGTTGTTTTATCACACTGTGGTTTTATACTTTTTTTTGTGAGAAATAAATTTGAAAACTATAGAAGTTTGCACCCACCTATATTTTAAACACATATGGGCATACTTGCATATTTATTTATATATTTGTATTTTTGCACCAGTACAGGCACACATTTTTGTTTTACACACCAGCTGATTACAGCTGGCACACTGGCACACAGTCATATGAGAGACAACGCCTCCGTCGTTTCGAATTCGGCACCGTCTGCAAACCAGTCACAGCTGATGAACTGGCAGCCTATCAGGAGTGGCTGCAGCAATGTGGCATAATGTGTAAGGGGCATTACTATTGTGTGGTATAAATTGTAAAGAGCATTACTGTGTGGCATAATGTGTAAGGGCATTTATGTGTGGCATAATGTGTATGGGGCATTACTCTGTGGCATAATATATAGGGGCATTATTGAGGGCATAATGTGTTTATAAGGGGCACTATTATTGTGAGGCATAATGTGTATAAGGGGTACTACTATGTGGCAGAACCTGAAAGGGCTCTGTGTGGCATAACAGGAATGGACTTTGTGTGACATAATTGAAATGGGCTCTGTGTGACATAACATGAATAAGGGTCACTACTATGTGATGTAGCATGAATAAGGGGCACTACTGTGACGTAACGTGAATGGGGGTGCAGTAGGCTAAAGTTTTGCCAAGGGTGCCGAGAAACCTTGCACCAGCCCTGGTTAACATGCAGTAACGGGTGAGTTACTGTGAAAGAAAGGGGGCTATAATTGAATAGCCCCAGGCGTTAAAGCCTGAGGCTATCACCTTTTTTCTGGAATGGTAAATTATCACTGCTAATTGAATCCATAACTTAAAATCTCAATTATGACTCCTCAATTTCCCAAGCCACTGAATTAGCCTACTGATATACTTATTATTAAGTTCCTTGGTTAATTTAATCTCCCTTTGCTGTCTCCCTATGAAGCAGAAGCCAATTGCTCTGAATGGATTGTGAGGAGAATAGGAGAGTCGTTAAAAAAAAAAAAAAAAAAAACATTGGTGCCAGGCCTGGATGGATACGGTAGATTTACTAAATGCTTTTATATGTATACTTTCAGACAGACCTGCTACCTATCCTATATAATGCAACCACAAGTAATAATTTTGTTCCTAAAGAAATTGCTAGAAGCTAGAATTGCTACAATCCCCAAGCCTGGCAAGGAATGGCACACTCTTCAAATTATCAATCAGTATCCCTTCCTACAATATCACTGACATAAAACTTTTTGCAAAGCTCCAGACTGAACTCCCTATGGGGTATATTCAATTAGGGTCGGATCCATTCCGACATGCATTTGTTGGAATGGATCCGACAACCCCTATTCAAATTTCACCTCAATTCTACTTTTAAAAAGTCGAATTCAGATGAGGGACCCAGAGGAGGAGAGGGGGGGAGCCGCGGGGAGACCAGCGGGGACAGTCGCGGGCAGACGGAGGAGATCAGCGCTACAGTAGCGCTGCAGGAGGATGTCACACAGCCGCCAGACCTCACGGCAGTGTCCACCCAACTACAGCAAGCGTGACCTCACTTGCTGAAGCCGGGTGGACGCTGCAGTGAGCGGCGTGGCTGTGAGACATCCTGCTGCAGCACTGTGCTGTAGCACTGATCTCCCCTGTATGCCCGCGGCTGTCCACCGTCTCCCTGCGGCTCCGCCCCCTCTCCTCCTCTGGGTCCCACATCTCAGTCCGACATTTTTTTATGTTGGACTGAGATGGTCGAAAAGGGGGCCAAAACCTATCGGTTTTGGCCCCGTTTTTGACACAAGCACGTGGATCGGCAGCTATTCCACCGATCCACATGCTTTTCGACAAGTCGAATTCCTCGACTTGCCAAAAAATTTGGGGTTTGATTGAACAGGTAGAATCATGATTTGACCTTAAAAAGTCGAAAACTGACGTCTTTTCGACAGACGGCAGCTTTCGACTTCAATTTAATATACCCCTATGCCTCTAGTTAGTTAAGTAATCAAGACCAAGTGGTCTCTGTGCTTGATAGACAAGTCCCTGATAATGTTACACCCCCAAATCAGATGAGTGTATGGAAGGTATGGTGAAAGTGGTGCATACAGTACATGGAGGATACCTTGACATTATCCCTAGATAAGTGGACTCACTTCTCTTGTACTCCCTTCTTACCAATAATTCATTCTTTATTTTCAGAAGTCAGAGAGGTAAGGGCTTCCACCCCTAGACACAATAATTCCTACTATTTTATAAACCAATATACTTTAGTTTAGCATAAGGGGCCTATTTCTCATCACTAAAATATTTGATACACATGAGAAAATGTTAGTGTCCGCATATTTTATTTAATGGGCTATTCAAACTAATATTCAGCAAACCCAAAAACTTAACGTTTTTGGATTTTGCTTGAGAGAACAAACACCACCTTCGGATGGCGACGGTCTCACAGAGCTCTGCTCCTTCCTATTGGAAGAAATTTCAGGGATGCGAAGAGGGATCTGAATGGAACCTTCTGCCACCTCCTTGCTGTGTGACCAGCGACTGTGTGCATGCGTGACCTCATGTCACACATGCGCAGAAGCCGGCAACGGGGATGGTAAGTAATGCTGCTACTGAAGTAGCAGTTTTACTGATCACTGGGATAGCTGCTATTCAAAGCAACATTTCCAGCACCAGAGAAATTAGGATTTAAGGGGCTTAGTCAGTGCCGGACTGGGGCATGTAGGGCCCACCGGGGGAATGCAGTGGTAGGGGCCCATGTTAGTGGTGTGGCCAGTCTGCAGAGGGGGTGTGGCCTGCCACATCATTGGTTTGACTAACCATTAGAGGGTACTACGTCTTGGCCCCTTCATAAATATGTACAGTAAATTCAGCTGCTGCATGCATGATAATGTACAAGATTAATAACAGATTAATAACAGCAATGCACTGTAGAAAATACACTATAGTCCAGTATTAGGTAACATATGTATAATGTATAATTGAAGTGCACAGTCTGGAACCTGATCGTTAGAGCAGAAGGTGGGCCCCCAGGCAGTAGGGCCCACCGGTGGTTTCCCCTGTACCCCTGTGGGCTAGTCCAAGCCTGGGCTCAGTGAAAAGAGGCACATATCACAGCTACATGGATTTAGATTTTTTGCTGCCATAAGGTAGCTTCTGCCATCTAGCTTCCACTCCACTAACTTCTAACATGACTGTTTCTCACCAGCATCAAAATACAAATCCCTGGTATTATATTTCAAGACATATCTAGTTGGAAAGGGGCCCATGTCACTTTTAGCATGTGCCTCTTTTCCACTGAGACCCTTAATTGTTGATAAGTGAGTTGGAAACTTAATTTCATCTTTGAGTTGGTGACAAAATAAAGAACATCAGCTACAAACAGGCAATTTTTAAGTTGGGTATTACAAATAATGACACATCATTTCCACAATAGTATCATTGTCAGAGCATAAACTAGCAGAGATAGAGGTACCCTTCCCTTGTCCTAGATGAAACTTTAATACCAAACCAGGCAAGGACCCTAGAAAAGGATATGCAACCTATAAAATGCCTTGAATAAGTCCCTATAAGTGTTATTCTAATTTAACAATCAATGATTTATGATAGTCATGCTACTGATGGAGCTACGCTAGTTGGGCGCGGGCGTCCGCTTCGGACATGAGCCCCATTCACTTGAATGAAGAGCATCTCCGTCCGCACGCCCGGACATAGACACTCTGAATGGAAGCGTCTCTGTGACTAGGCGGACGGATCCATCTGTAGTTTATTTTATTTTTTTCAAAAGTTTTTATTGACCGGTGCGTTAACAATAGAACAAAATGATACAGCATGCATTACATAACCATTGTAGCATAGACATTTAATAACAATAATTATAATTATACTCCGTGTAAGCCCTAGGTAATACTAGTGTTGGAACAGTAGAGGAAGTGAATCAATATCAAAATTGGAAGAGATCTGGCTGGTATGTGGAAGCGGTATAGAGCCTTAAGCTCAAAAGGGGGCTACGGAGTCCAGGGTCTCTAGCAAGTACCACTTGCTTCCTAGGGCTTCCTTTGCAACCTGGGGGAGGGTCTGGACATAGGGTAGCCAAATATGGAAGTATTTCTTGGTCAGTTTGTCTTTCTGTAAAGCGGTATTGGTCCAGTCTAGATGGAATAGATGAGAGATCCTAGGGTGTAATAGTGAGATGGGGATATAATCAGTGGATATCCATTGTGAAAGGATCGTCTTTTTGGTAGCGGCCGCCAGTTTAATTAATAAAATATGTTGTCCCTTGGACAGACCGGTGTTAGGTGGTTTCGGAAATATGCCCCAGAATGCCCACGTCTTAGTGATGGTAAACTGTAACTGTAAGTCGGTCGTGATATATGATTAGAGTGCTTGCCAAAGTGTACGTACCTTGGGGCATGACCACAGACAGTGTACAAGGTCTGCTTCAGGGGCAGTGCACTTGAAACAGTGAGATGAGGGGGCTGCTCCGATGAGGTATCGTAGCTTGGGAGTGACATATGCTCTATGTAGAATTTTCTGGTGCATTTCTGAGTATGAAACTGAGCCTAGTATTTTATCTAGGTAGGTGTTGGCCTCTAGAATCAGTTTCATGGGGAGATCTGGGAATTCCAGTTTCCATTTTAGGAGGCCCACTGAGCCGGATTCCACGTTTAATAGAGTGCGGGAGTGTGTGTATATGAGCGCTGTGGGAAAATTACCATTTGGGGTGAGTCGTAGTCTTTTGTCCAGGGTATGGGAGGTGTCTTGCCTAGATAGCAAAGATGTAACCTTTTGTACATAGCTACATGCTTGAAGAAAGGGAAAGAATGGGATTCGTAAGGATGGAAAACGTGCCATAATTTGGGAGTGTGTAAGTAGGGTCAGAGTTTCGGTATGCAGAAAATGATGAATGTATTTTAGACCTCCTTCATACCAAGTCTGAAATATGGGGGATGTAGTGTGAGGCTTGAAGTCTGGGTTACCCCAGAGAGGTAGAAACAGCAATATATATTGTGGTATTTTTAGTCTTGAGTAAATCTGTCGCCAGGCAACACAGGTAGAGGAGACAAGTATATTGTCTGCCACACAGTGTGGTATGGAAGTAGGGGTGGTGTGTAACAGAGACACCAAAGTCTGAGAGGGAGTAAAAGATTGTTCCAGGTGTGTGTTGGCATATATGTCTCGACCGCCAATCCAGTCTAAAGCGATCCTGTAGTTGGCTGCTAAGGCATATGAGTGAAGGCACGGTAAATTTAAGCCTCCAAGAGAGCGAGGTTGGCGTAATTTGAATAATGAGAATCGGGGGTGCTTATCCGCCCAAATAAATTTGGACAGTGCTTTGTCCAATTGAGCTAGCATGTGTTTGGGCGGAATCAGCGGGAGCATCTGTAATACATAAAGGAAGCGGGGAAAGCTTATCATTTTATACAAGTGACTCCTGCCAGTATATGTGAGAGGAAGGTGGGTCCATCTGGCAAAATCTGTGTATTTCCTAGTGAATAGTGGGGGGAAATTAAGTGAGTATAGCTTGGATGGGTGATCAGGGAATAAAATCCCTAAGTAAGTAATACAATTGTTTGTGGCCCAGTGAAATGGGAACGTTTCTCCCCAACCTGTTTTTATTGAGGGAAAGAAAGCCAAGGCTTCCGTTTTGGAGTGATTAATTTTAAATCCAGAGACTAGTTCAAATGAGTCTAGAATGTCAAGTAAGTGTGGTATGGCTTTTCGGGGGTTGCTAAAGTAAAGTAAAATGTCATCTGCAAATGCTGAGAATTTAATTTCATGATCTGCCAGTTTTATACCTTGCCATCTGTGTTCTCTATAGAAATGGCGAAGGAGGGGGTCCAAGGCCAAGTTAAATAAGAGGGGGGATAAGGGGCATCCCTCTCTGGTACCTCGATGTAAGGAGAATAGTCTCGAGTTGTGACCATTTACCGTCAAAATGGCCTGGGGTGTTTGGTAGATGATGTGAAATACCTTAATAAAATCAGGACCAAAATTTTGAAGTCCAAGTAATCTGTCTATGTTGGCCTAAGATACTCGGTCAAAGGCTTTATCTGCATCACAGCTCAATACCATATTGTCTTGCTCTAATGAATCATGTGTTTTATACATAGCTGCCAGCAATGAGCGAACATTATGTACTGAGTGTCTATTACGCATGAATCCAGTCTGGGCAGGATGTAGCAGTTTGGGTAAAATCACTTGGAGATGGGTGGCAAGAATCTTTGTGAATATTTTGAAGTCCTGGTTTAGTAGTGAGATTGGCCGGTAGGATGAAACTAAAGTATGGTCTTTATTAGGTTTAGGGAGGACTATGACTCAGGCCGTGTTAAAGCCTGTCGAGGCAGGGTGTCCCGTCAAGAGCGCATTATACAGTTGCCTAAGGTGTTCACTTAAATGTGGGAGAAGTAGCTTGTAATAGGCCGCCGACATACCGTCGGGACCTGGGGATTTCCCATTTGCTAGGGATTTGATAATCGATTCCAATTCCGCTGCAGTAACGGGGTTGGTAAGAAATTCTCTATCGTTTCTCAGAAAGCGTGGGGAGATTAGCCTGTGTCAAAAAGTCCATGCCAGCCGTAGGGTGGTCGGGTGGTGCGGTGTATAATTTCTCAAAGAAAGTCAGAAAAGTGTCACTAATCTGTTCCTGTGTTACTGAGGGGGGTCCGCCTGTGTCTCTAATTGAGGAGATATGTTTTGGTGTTGCATGGGTTTTTACCATGTTTGCCAATAGCTTCCCTGGGCGATTGCCCCAGCGAAAATATTTGTTAGATTGGAAGGAGAGGAATAGCTTGGCCTGTTCAGCACAGAGGGTATCGTGTATCAGTTTGGTGTCTTTATATAATTTCCTGTTAGTCTCAGATGGGTCAGCCAACAGTTGGGAGTAGGCCGAAGCGACCTGGAGGGATGCCTCTGCCATCCTTTCTCGAAGTTGCCTCTTTCTGGTGGCAACATATGAAATAATCTGCCCTCTAAGAACGGGTTTAGAGGCCTGCCAGAAGAGTTTTATGTCATTGATATGTGCTGCGTTATCATGTGTGTAATTGAGATATGATTGTGACAAAAAGAGTTTGAAGTCCTCAGAATGGGCAAGGTATTCAGGGAATCGCCAGACGTAGGAGTATTGTCGGGGTGTGGTTAACGTTATTGTCAGGGTGATGGGGGCATGGTCAGATATGAGAATACTAGCTATGGTGGAGTCTATTATTCTATGTATTGAAGAGGCAGGTATTAGCCAGTAATCCAATCTGGAGAATATTTTGTGGGGGTGTGAGAAGAAGGAATATTCCCTAGAGTCAGGGTGGAGAAATCTCCATGGGTCCAAAAGTTGTAAAGAGTCCTGCATTAGTGACAGGGAGGGTGGCATGGATCTATTGCAGTTTAGCTGTCTGGGGCCACCGGATACATCTAGTAGCGGGTCCATTGCAATATTAAGGTCTCCCCCTACAATCAGAACTCCCTCCATCCAGTCCTGTAATTTAACAAAGATATCTGAGAAAAAGGAATCATTTGGTCCTGTAGGGGCGTAAATACATGCTAGAGTAAAAAGCTCTCCTTCGACTTCCATCTTTAGAAACAAAAACCTGCCCTCAGGGTCCACCCAATCATCCTTAATCTTATAGTTCAAAGATCTACGAAATAGAAGAAGTACTCCCCTTGTTTTAGTAGTATAGGAAGCGCTTCTGAAGTCTCCAACCCAGGTATCTCTAAGAGTATTGGGGTCATTGAGACGCCAGTGCGTCTCCTGCAGAAATACTATATCAGGATGGAATTTTTTGAGGTGTGTCTTTTTCCTCTTGATTGGTGTGTTCAGGCCTTCTACGTTCCACGAGACCAATTTAAGAGACGTCTTTGAGCCATCCGTAGAGGCCCCAGCGTCCCTAGGGGCTGGCATCATCCAATGCCCAGTCTAGTGGAACGCAGAAGGAGAAGCCACAAGCGAAAGTCCAATCCCCCGTCCCAGCACGCAAGGGGAGGACAAGAATAACATGTCGGGCAAACTAACGGAGTTAGAGTATACATACAGTAACTAAACAATGTAATGCAAAAAGAAAACGGTAGCCGATGGAGCATAGGCCACCAGTCATAACATTTTTTAAATTTTTGAACCCAAGAAGACAGTAATAATAACCGTCCAACTGTAACAGAAACTCTAGTTTGATTAGAGAAAGGGGAGGGGAAAAAGGGTGATAGGAGAAGTTGAATAAATTGAATAAATTGAATAAAGGAACCCCACCATGCCTGCATCTGCGGCAGGTGTGGAGAATTCCCATTTAACCCTGTGTGTAATAACCATATAGCAACAATAAACCATGTGTTATCCATTAGAAAAGAGGAAGAGATAAAATAACATAGAAAGATACTTAAGTCTAGGAGAGTCAATCAGCATCGTCCATTCGAGAGTTAGACTGTGATGATGACAGAGACTTGAGAAAGTTCCGAGCAGAATCTGGTGTGTCGAAGAAATGAGGTTTGCCTGCGTGGAAGATTCTCAGTTTTGCCGGGTATAGGAGAGCAAATCTGATGTTTTTAGCATAGAGTTCCTTGCATACAGGGGAGAATTCAAGTCGTTGTATCGAAACTTGAAAGGAAAAGTCCTGGAAAAGAAGAAGCTTGGATTCCTCATATCGTAGGTCAGAACATTTGCGGTAGGCTTCCATGATCTTCACTTTGTCAAGGTAATTTAGTAGCTTAAAAATTACTGGTCTAGGACGTGACTGAGAGGATTGTGAAGACTGCCTGTCGGGGCCAATGCGGTGGGCTCGTTCTACCAGGTAGGAGGTGGGGGAGGGGGGCAGGTCAAGGGTTGTGGGGAGCCAGCGAGTAACCAAGTCCAGTAGATCTGCCTGTCTGACGGATTCTGGAAGACCAATCAGGCGTAAGTTGTACCGGCGATTCCGGTTTTCTAAATCTTCGATCTTATCGGTCATGGCTACTAGGGTGTTGTCGTGTGTTTGTTGTTGGGATTGAATCGTTTGATAATCATCTTCCAAGGTAGATATCCGGTCTTCGGCCTCAGCCAGGCGTTGAGTGTGTTGGGTCAGTTGAGCTGCTGCTGACGTAATTGCCTCCATTAGAGGTGCTAATTTTGCATCCAGTAAAGGTGATATGATGTCTGATATTTCTCTGGCCCTCTGTATTGAGGATGGACTAGCATGGATGTCAGCAGGTACCATGTCGTCAGTGACTCGCCTGCCCGGTGAGGATGGAGACCCCTTTAGAATAGGGCTGAGTTCTCTCTCTTTGGCCGTTGATTTATTTTTGTTTTGAGAGTTCTTATTCGCACGGAGCGTTTTGGCCACGTATTTTTCCATGGTGGGAGATCTGGTCCAATCGTGGTGTCATGCATGGGGCACAATGAACACAGATGTATCGCTGGAGATTAGAAGTCCCTTGGGAGTATGTCAGGTAGAGTCTGGAGGAGTGGGTACGGGACCAGGGGGAAAAGCACTATGAGAATTATGTGTTGGTTTGTCCAATCAGGATGCAGTTCAGGGAGGCACATGTACAGCAGGGGGTGGAGGGAAATTGGGGAGGAAGATCTACTTGTGATAACAGCAAGGTCTGGGCCCAGGCAGCTACCAGCACGGTACCCGGAAGACTCCCTGTTCTGTTTTTGTTTTGATTTTTGAATTTGGTCTGTTGGTGTAAATTGTTGCTTATGGAGTCACAGCTGGAGGGTGACAGGTTGTCAGTATCGCTGCCGGCATTAGCTGGGTGATGGTCCCGATCAGTGGAGTAGTGGGGTTCGGGTCTGAGTCTTGTATGTCCTCTAAAGGGGCAAGAGGGTCCAGGCAGTCTATGCTTCCAGCCAGGGGAGTAGGGAATCGCGGCCTCTGCGGTGGTGAGGTGGGGTTCCGTTTCACGTATCTGTGTTGCGTTGAGGGGGGCTGTCAGCCAGTGGTAGGGGATCCAAGGAGCTGGCAAGTGAGCACAGCGGGGTGCTCGGCCAGGGATCCCTCAGGCAGCCGGGTCAGCGTTTTCCACGAAACCCAAAATGGCTGCCGTCATCTATTGCACACTGCTTGTGTGCGTTCCGGTGGGTGCGGTGGGGGGGGGAGCGAACCGGGGCCTATGACACTTTGCTCCGGTGTATCTCTGGGACCCACTAGTGTGGTTGTAGGGTCACTGGTCCAGGCAGAGTTGTTGGTCTGGGCTATTCGGTATGCCCGGAGGGATAACTCTCAGAGGGAACGGCCGGGTCGTTCCGTGTGCCCACCAGAAATAAGGGCCTAGTACTGAAAGCCGGTGGTGGGGATAGTGGGGCTTTCAGGCCAGGGCGGGTGGTCCGTAACTTATAATGTGGGTATTTCCAGGTCCCTGCAGTAGCGAGATATATGTAGTGAGGGGTTTCCGGATAATAATAGCTGTGGAGCTGGGTGTCAAATACTAGGTGTCCGTAGCCTTCCGGTTTCAGGCCCAGTGATGGGGGTATTGTGTACTAAGGGAGGAGATGACCTACTGGACTGTCAGAAGGCTGTATGGTGTCCAGCACTGACACTTTCTCTCCAGGGCTCAGCGTCTCATATCGGAGCCCCTGCAGGAATCCAAAGATGGCCGCTGGATCGCACAGCTCCTCAACAGCCTCCAGACCCCCCCAGCCTGTCTCCCCTCACCATCCGGCCGCCCGCAGGCCGTGCAAGGCCGAGGTCCAGCTGTGTGGGTGAGGGCGCTCCAGTCCGGGCAGGAGCGTCGCAGCTGCTATGCGGTCGGAGGTCCGGCGAGGTCCCGGTCTCAGCAGGGGGGAGCAGGCCGCAATCCCCAGCGGTCCAACTCCGGTGGCAGCAAGGGGAGGCCGGGGGAGCAGGCACGTGCAGGCGGCCGCTGGAGAGATCGTCAGGAGGGCGCCAGGCGCTGCGCTAGCCGGCTGCGTGTGACTTCCGGTCCAGGCTCCATCAGGGCTCGAGGTCCCGGCTTTGTTCCCCGCTTAGGCCGCAACCCGCATGGGCACACAGGGTGTCCGCCAGCTCCGCAGCTCCAGTCAGGGGGTCAGCGCAGGCCTCTAGAGGTGGTAATGTGCCCCCAAAGTCTCCAGGCAAGGACAGGAAAGAGGGTTTAAATCAGTGTTGGCCGGGAGCTATAGAGAAACACGTCCACCCTGGATAGTAGCTAGGCCACGCCCCCCACCTGTAGTTTAATAATTAAAATTAATTGACATTAGTTACAATTAGAACAAATTACAGAAATGTAATCAAATTATTTTGTTTTAGATTACCCTACCTAGGTCATAAAATAGTTATATAATTATTGAAAGTATTTCATAGAGTTAGATCAATGGCCATTTCTTTACGGTAGTGCACATTTGTAGTACAATTAGACTATATTTGTTCTTTACAGCTTACCAATTTCTCCAACATAAATGGTTTATGTTGTCACAGACAAATATCTGTTTGTTTTTTTAGTCTTGCCGGGTACTAGGCCAAAGCTATCCTGCTGTGTAGTGCTTGTAATACTTTGTATATTATAAGGAGCTATAATACCTCGGAGAGAGCTGTCTTATGCTCCTTGGATAGGGTTTCTGTTGGTTGGTAGCTGACTGCCTTAGTAAATTTCCATGAGGTAAGTAGAGAACTGTTAAGTACAGTATAATAAATTGCACTGTATTTCAAAATACTTGAAATAGAATTGTTTTATCAGTCTGCTCTATAAGAATTTTTTCTCAAATTTTAATAGCTTCTGATTACACTTTGAACTTCTTTATGTTCCTCATTCTCACAGTTTATAATTTGTAACGCTTATTGTGAACATGAAAAGTAATATGTAACTCGATGAAGTGCTCAGTTTCAACCGGGCAAAGGTTTGGTGGGTGGAACATTTTACCCTTTTCGCCCCTTTAGGAGTGTACTTTAAAAAAATATCCCTGCTTAGTGGGTGGCTACAAATACCTATCGCAGTTTCCAGACAACCCAACAGGTCACATGTTCCAGGTCACCCCGCAAGTGCATAGGGAGGGTTCACCAACTGTCACATTTTCCAGAGCACAATGGTGATGCATTGTAAGTGCCAGGTGTATGTTTTGCCACATAACTCTGAAACAAAGTAATCAATTACAATGTCAATATAATTCTGCAAATCTATGGACCAAGCTCTTTAATTTGGCATATGATGTGCTCTGCTCAGACAGCTACATCATAGAAATAAGTCACTCATAAAAGTCGTCCTTACACTATTAATACAGTATATAGCTATGCAGGCACACAGATCTTTATCTAGGTGGTTGTTTCTCCTATTCTATGTCAGAAACCCCAGCAGATAATGGCACACAACAGCAGGGTGGGCTTTGCCATGAGTAGCTTCTCCTGTAACCAATCACAGAACGTTTTCTCTCTCTGGGCAGGATGTACTAAGCTTAGAAAAGTGATAATTTCACTGTGATAAAGTACCAGCCAATCACCTCCTAACTGTCATTTTTCAAACCCACCCTGTGACATGGCAGTTAGGAGCTGATTGGCTGGTATCACAGTGAAATGATCACTTTTCTAAGCTTAGTACATCCTGCCCTCTCAGACAATCCTCTTTTACCACAGTAACTGGGCTAGTCCTTTGTCTCGCCCTCTGCTTGACACAGGCAGTAGCCACAGATCCTCTTCCTCACAAATACTTCACACCAACTGTTGCTCTAATGCATGGGTCTTCAACCTGCGGTCCTCCAGCTGCTGTGGAACTACACATCCCAGCATGCCCTTCCTCAGTTTTAGCATGCCTTAATAGCAAAACTGAGGCAAGGCAAGCTGGGATGTGTAGTTCCATACCTGCTGGAAGGCCGAAGGTTGAAGACCCATGCTGTAACGGCTCTCCTCCTTTTATATCAACTGCCTCAAGCCACCTCCTCTCCTGCTCATGCATGGGACTGCCTCAACAGGTTTTTTTCTTGTATCCCCTGGTTCCCAGTTGCTGGGGCTACCCCTCTCCTCACTGAAGCCACAGCCCCTCTGTGGCTGCAGCCTTTTAACTATGTGGAGCTCTGTGAGAGATTCCTTGCACATCAAAGTATCACAATACCACTAGGCAAATCTTTATCTTACTGGCAGTTCATGCTCCTAAGTCTGCTTCTATAATTCTGTTTGAATGATGACAAGGCATTTAACAGGTTGTATATACATGTCCTTGCCCAGTTTGTTGTCAAAGTTTCTTATGGGACCAGAGAGAGGGTTTATGCTGTGACAATGATACTAGTGGAAAAAAATTAGATCTCTCTCATTGCCAGTAATTCATAGTGTCCTTCAGGAATTTGCAGTGGTTTCTATTTACAAATCTGAAGTTTTGGTTTTTGGAACTGCTATGGATGCCCTCCGTTCTCACAAAACCAAAATCATTCTGAATACAGGTTGAGTATCCCTTATCCAAAATGCTTGGGACCAGAGGTATTTTGGATATGGGATTTTTCCGTATTTTGGAATAATTGCATACCATAATGAGATATCATGGTGATGGGACCCAAGTCTAAGCACATAATGCATTTATGTTTCATATACACCTTATACACACAGCCTGAAGGTCATTTTAGCCAATATTTTTTATAACTTTGTGCATTAAACAAAGTGTGTGTACATTCACACAATTCATTTATGTTTCATATACACCTTATACACACAGCCTGAAGGTCATTTAATACAATATTATTAATAACTTTGTGTCTTAAACAAAGTTTGTGTACATTGAGCCATCAGAAAACAAAGGTTTCACTATCTCACTCTCACTCAAAAAAGTCCGTATTTCGGAATATTCCGTATTTCGGATATTTGGATATGGGGTACTCAACCTGTATTACATTCTTAACTTTTAATCCTTTCAGACATATCTCTTTCCCCAAATTTCTGTACCTCTTTTGTGTGATTCCTTACATAATCTACCCAACAATGCTAAATCAACTTTGCACTGTTTCCTCAAATGTTGTATGGAAAGGTAAACATCTTAAAAATACCAGGGATCATTTGGCTAGGTCTGAAACTAATAGGGGTCCAGATGTCCGGAAACTAAAACATCAGCTTACAAACCTCTTGGTTCAGATTGGTTTACCCAACTGCCCCCAAGCCTTGAGTTGATATTGATAGCTGCATGGTTCAGCCATATAATACCCCTTGTATAACCTCTTTTTTATGGATCCCAGACATAGATCAGAGTACAATAGATACTTTAACTGCGGGGGATAGAATGGAGAGGGCTCCTGACAATACTTACTGTGTCTAAGCTCTTCCCAGACTTATGTCTGTCCAACTTGAGTGACTTGGGTTTTAGTACAAGTGAAGATTTATTTGAGGACAATTCTCTGAAATCATTTTCGCAACTGCTGTCCAGAAACAATTCTATAAATATCTGCATGTAAGACATTAGTTGTTGTCACACAACTTTAGACTCCATATCCTGTCCCCTCTGCCTCCACATATTACTTTTAAACTCTTCTCACCCCCTGTTAAGGACAACATTTTTAATTTAGTGCAAATCTCTCTTTTTAAATTAGCAGTTCAATATAAGTGGGTGACAGATCTAATCATGTTTCTGTCACAGAGATGGAAACTATAAGCAAAATCTCTAAATGTATCAATCAGTCTGAAATAGTTATCAAAATCATTCACAGACTATATCCTAACCTGTATATGCTTAATAGAATTTGGCCTGGCACATCTCAGTCCCAGCAAGGTGGAACTGTGGCAAGGTAGGAAATCTGGACCTAATTCATGTTTATGCTATGGCAAATTATCTTGCAACGGAGCAATTATCGGCAGACTGCGCATGTGCAATTGCAATTTTCTATGCTACAAGACTGTTATCTTAGAAAGTGAAGCTGCTGACCAAAAATGAACAGACACTCACCTGAGTCATCTAAAACTCAACTGCAATTGCGTACACATTTGCAACCTACATGCAAGAACAAGGAACATTGAGGTTTAAGGTAGTCCTATGACTACGCAGACTGAATACAGCAGTAGCGACGCAGAAGCCATGCATTGTATGTATGAACTCAAAGTTGGTGGTAGATACCAACCCCAAAAATGGCCACACACCTGTGTTTTCCCAATTACTACACATAAACTCCCCATTACCACCTCCAAACAGTCGCTTACCATCAATCACTTTGCGCTGTAAACCTTATTGTAAGATTGCAGCAGCACCTTCATGCATGTGCATCGTGATCACGGCACATACACAGTCTGCCGATAATCACTTCAGTGCATGATAATTGTCCATTGGATACATACATGAATAAGGCCATTGAATCCATGTATCTGGGAGCTGTCCAGTAATTCAGGAATTATGGAAAGAAGCTAGAGGTGTGCGGCGGGCACTTTTCGTATTTTGTGTTTTGGTTTTGGATCTGGATCCCCGCTCGTGTTTCGGATCTGGATTGGTTTTATCAAAACCACCCTTTCGGGTTTTGGGTTTGGTTTTGGTTTTGCATCTGGATGAGTTTTGAAAAAAACATAAAAACAGCTAAAATCACATAATTTGGGGGTAAATTTGATCCTACAGTATTATTAACCTCAATAACATTAATTTGCACTAATTTCCAGTCTATTTTGAACACCTCACACCTCACAATATTGTTTTTAGGCCGAAAGGTTGCACCAAGGTCGCTAGATTACTAAGCTAAGCGACCAAAGTGGCCGGCACAAACACCTGGCCCATCTAGGAGTGGCACTGCAGTGTCAGACAGGATGGCAGTTTTAAAAACTAGGCCCCAAAGAGCACATAATGCAAAGAAGAAAAATAAGTGTAATGAGGCAGCTGGATGACTAAGCTAAGTGACCCCAGTGGGCGGCACAAACACCTGGCCCATCTAGGAGTGGCACTGCAGTGGCAGACAGGATGGCACTTTTTAAAACTAGGCCCCAAAGAGCACATAATGCAAAGAAGAAAAAGAGATGCAAGATGGAATTGTCCTTGGGCCCTCCCACCCACCCTTATGTTGTATAACAGGACATGCACACTTTAACAAACCAACCATTTCAGTGACACGACTGTGGCTGAAGTGATTGGTTTGTTTGGGCCCCCACCAAAAAAAATCAATTAATCACTCCTTGCACAAACTAGCTCTACAATGGCAAGATGTCATCCTCATCCTCACATCCCCCACTTTCAGTGTTTACATCCTCATCATCACAGAGAAATAATATTCAAACAAACAAAACCACGTCATTTAGGTGTCAGTGGACTGCTTACGCTATTACCCAAAGTTTCTGAACTTGACAATGACTTATGATGAATGGGCTGCAGGTGACGTATAAAGGAGGATGTTCCAAGGTGGTTAGTGTCCTTACCCCCACTTATTATGGATTGACAAAGGCAACAGATGGCTTGACACCTGTAGTTCAGATTTGTGGATAAATAATTCCAAACCGAAGAGGCGGCTTTTTTGGTATTTTGCCCAGGCATGACAATGGGCTTATTCATCCCATGGAAAACAACTGTCTCCCCCGGTTCCTGATTTAAACAAACCACATCACCATCAGAATCCTCCTCGTCAACTTCCTACTCAGCGCCAGCAACACCCATATCCTCATCCTGGTGTACTTCAACAATGACATCTTCAATTTGAATATCAGAAACTGGACTGTGGGTGCTCCTTCCAGCACTTGCAGAGGGTGTGCAAATGGTGGAAGGAGCCACCTCTTCCCGTCCAGTATTTGGAAGGTCAGGCATCGCAACCGCTGACACACTAGGACTCTCCTTGTGGATTTGTGATACCATCTAAGAACGCACAGTTCTTAGCTGTGTTTTTGCCAGCTTAGCTCTTTTCATTTTCCTAGCGGGAGGATGAGGGCTTCCATCGTCATGTGAAGCTGAACTACTAGTCATGAACATAGGCCAGGGCCTTAGCCATTCCTTGCCACTCCGTGTCATAAAAGTCATATTGGCAAGTGTACATTTCTCCTCAGACGATTTAAATTATTTTTTTTTGGGTCATTTTACCGAACTTTGGCTTTTTGGATTTTACATGCCCTCTATTATGACATTGGGCATCGCCCTTTGCAGACGACGTTGATGGCATTTCATTGTCTATGGCATGACTAGTGGAAGCAGCTTCAGCACTAGGAGGAAGTGGCTCTAGATATTTCCCTATTTTATCTTCCAAATTTTGTTCTCCATTATTTTTCTGGAGTTATATAACAATATGCAGCACAGGAGAGCATACCCCTAAACTACACACACACGGCAAAGCCTGTAAAAATTATTTTGATAATAACCCTTTTATTTGGAGTTATAATAATATGCAGCACAGGAGAACGTACCCCTACACCACACACGGCAAAGCCTGTAAAAATTATTTGGATAATAACCCTTTTATTTGTAGTTATTATAATAATATGCAGCACAGGAGAGCATACCCCTAAACCACACACACATGGCAAGGCCTGTAAAAATGATTTGGTTTATAACCCTTTTATTTGGAGTTATTATAATAATATGGCGCACAGGAGAGCATACCCCTAAACCACACAGGGCAAACCCTGTAAAAATTATTTGGATAATAACACTTTTATATGGAGTTATTATAATAATATGCAGCACAGAAGAGCATACCCCTATACCACACAGGGCAAACCCTGTAAAAATTATTTGGATTAAATATTAATAACCACTTTATTTGGAGTAAATAATGTACTGCACAGGACAGCACCACTGAACTTATATGGCAGTACTGCTGGAGTTATACGGCAGTACCGCTGGACTTATATGGCAGTACGCCTGGACTTATATGGCAGTACCCCTGGAATTATATGGCTGTACCGCTGGACTTATACGGCAGCACTACTGGTCATATATGGCAGCACCACTGGACTGCATTATAAAGCAGCACCACTGGACTGGATTTATACGGCAGCATAACTGGACTAGACTTATACAGCAGCACCACTGGACTTATGGCAGCACAGGACACCACCACTGGACTTATGGCAGCACAGGACACCACCACTGGACTGATGCAACACATGACAGCACCATTGGACTGGACTTATACAGCAGCACTGGACTTATGGCAGCACAGGACACCACCACTGTGGCTGAACTGATGCAGCACAAGACACCACCAATGAACTGATGCCGCACAAGACAGCACCACTGGACTGGACTTATACAGCAGCACCACTTGGCTTATGGCAGCACATGAAACCACCACTGGAACGGATGCAGCACAAGACAGCACCACTGGACTGGACTTATACAGCAGCACTGGACTTATGGCAGCACAGGACACCACCACTGTGACTGGACTGATGCAGCACAAGACAGCACCACTGGAATGATACAAAAGTGCAGGTCACCACCCTACGCACCATTCCATTTAACCGTACAGACACTGAGGAGACACGTCCTCTCGCTACACTCTCCAGGATTAGAGTGAAGATGGCGGGGCGGGAGTTGCGAAATATACAAATTCTGGATCTCGCAAGAATCCGACACCAGGATGATGATGTTTTGTCCCGTGAGTCTGGCGGGAAAACCTAAGCCGGACTTGGATCCAGACTCAGATCGTGAAGTCCGGGGGGTTTGGATCTCTGAGATCCAAACCCGTTCATCCCTAAAAGAAACATTCAACATAGGGGGTTATTCAGGTTTGTTAGCAAACCAAAAAAGTTAGCAATTGGGCAACACCATGTTGCACTGCAGGTGGGGCAGATGTAACATGTGCAGAGAGTTAGATTTGGGTGGTTTATATTGTTTCTATGCATGGTAAATACTGGCTGCTTAATTTTTACGTTGCAGTTTAGATTTCAGTTTGAACACACCCCAAATAAATCTTACTCTCTCTGCACATGTACATCGGCCACACCTGCTGTGCAACATGGTTTTTCCCAATTGCTAACTTGTTTGGTTTGCTAACCTGAATAAGGCTTTTAGTTCACATTATTAATGGACAATAAAGCGCATTGAGTCCTGTTGAAGAAAGAGCGCTCCATAAATAAAATTATTATTATTATTATTATTATTATCTCTCCCATGTTCATCTGATATTTCTCTCCCCTGTCATTTCCACCACAGCTAATATCATACAGCAGATACAGTGTGGATCATGTTCTTATTAATAATAGTACAGCTTTATCCCTGTTTTAGAACTCCCTATTGAAAGATTACAGCCAACATTTAGTAGCGCTATGATTTGGAAACTGTAGACTATAAGTTTAATCATTCAACCTCAGCTTCATCCCCTCTGCTAAAATGGCAGCAGTGTTTCAAATATGACTCTAGTTATCTTGCCTTGCCAGGTTTTACCTTCATTCCTTGATACATCAGAAATGGGTCCTGTGTGTTCCAAATTGATGTCATCTAGTCCTCTCCTTTAATGAATTTAATCTTTTCTAAAAATTCATATACTGTCATACTGTTCTGGATACTTCACTTTCCCCTCTCCTGCTATTTTTACTCATCCCTTGGCTCATTTTCACCCGTTCTTCCCTCACTTGTTATTATATTACCTATCATAATTTATATCTAAGCTGTTTAGTGAAATTCTTCAATAAAAATAATTATTTGAAGTTCAAAATATTTTTAATAACATTAAATAACACATTCTCAATTACAATATGTGGTATTTAGATTTGATAAAATATCTAGGTATGCAGCTAAATAGGGTCACACTAGACCTGCAAATATACTGTAGGATAAAGCATTATATTTATATCCAAGGCTCAACAAAATTGTATATTCCTACAAAAGTATTAATAATAGACTTATAGACTTACTGTATCTGTGCTGGTAAGCTGTCTAGGATGAGTTAAATGGCCATGTCTGTCCATGTCCATGAGAGAGTATTCAGCAACAATGTGGTAATATACAGCATCTCTTAAACTTAACATGTCTAAGACTGAGCTGATCATCTTGCCACCCTCCCGCATAACATCACTTCCCACAAATTCACTGTCTATTGATGGCTCAACTGCATCTTTCTAACCCTCAAGTACGCTGTCTTGGAGTTATCCTTGATTCCTCCCTCTCCTTCAAACCACATATTCAGCACCTCTCCTAGTCCAGCCAATCCCATCTCAAAAATATTTAGAGGACCAGACCCTTTCTTACCCAGGATGCTACCAAGACCCTTATCCACTCACTGGTCATCTCCAGATTGGACTACTGTAATCACCTCCTATCTGGCCTCCCTGACAAATGCCTCTCTCCGCTCCAATCTATCCTCAATGCTGCTGTGAATCTTCCTCCCAAACATACTACATCCACCTCACCTCTCTTACAAGTCCTACACGGGCTCCCCTTCCTTTTCAAATCCAATTCAAGCTTCTCACACTCACTTACAAAGCACTCACCCATTCCTCTTATATGATCTTATCTCCCTTTACAATCCTACCCGGTGTTCCCTATCTCTGTAATTCTCTACCTCTCCCTATATCACACTCTTTACCTCTCTACAAAACTTTAAACATGCTCTCAAGACTCACTTCTTCATCAAAGTCAGCCATCTCTCATTCTAACCCTTTGTTACATGCTCACTTCTACCCCTTCTGTGTCCCCCTTGTCTGTCTGCTCCTGCCCTTTAGAATGTAAGATCTCATGAGCAGGGTCCTCTGCCCTCATGTGCTTTTCCTTCTATTTCCTACTCCATACTCCGTTTAACGGCACGTAATCCTTGGGTGGCAGGAATTGATTACCCAGACTAATAGACATTGCTGAATTTTCCTGAATGCTGCGTCCTACTAGCTGTGATCTGGACCTGGCCTCAACCAAGCTTCTAGGGTATATGGACACAATTGGCCCTGTATTTGCAAAAATAGTTTAATGCTCTTTGCAGACAGTCTTTTTTTCCTGAACCAATAATGGAAGCAATTTTTAAATCACTTCTTAAAAAATCTTAATTTAGATCCTAACTGCATGACTAACTACAGACCGGTATCAAACCTTCCTTTTCTAGGAAAGGTTATTGAGAAAGTAGTTGCAACTTAACTGGGAACCCGCCTGACAACCTATAATATTTATGATCTATTCCAGTTAGGATTTATTGGAATAAATAGCATTGGTATGTGTGCTTAATGATCTTCTGATGGCAAGAGATAGAGGTGATTGTTCAATCGTAATACTTCTGGATCACTCTGCAGCATATGATAACGTGCACCATGTGATTCTTATTGAGAGCCTGAAAAATGAAGGTGGACTGGATGGCACAGTCCTAAGTTGGTTCAAATAATTTCTCACTAGCAGGCCACAGAGAATTTTGTCGGGACTATACTCATGATCATCAGTGCCACTGCTATGTGGTGTTCCACATGGTTTTATGCTATTCCCTATTCTTTTTGCAGTATTCATGCCACCACTGGGTAGAACAATCAGTCGTCATGGCCTGGTCTACTGCTGCTATGCAGATGATACACAACCATACCTGTTCTTTCCTCTGGGTACTGAGAACTCAATAACAACCCTAAATTGCTCCAGGAGTGGATGAGTGGCAGTTGGACAGTTGGCTGCAACTGAATTCTTATAAAACACAGGTACTTATGATAGGACCTCAACATCAAAGGACAAGACTGCAGGATAGCCAACCAACTGGACTTACTGTACATTTGGGGGTTCGGAATTACAATACACTGATCATGTGCAGAATCTTAGCATTGTCCTGGATGGTGGCTCGACACTTAAACATCAGGTATCAGCCACAATCAAATACTCATTTTTTTCCATCTAAGGAACATAACCAGAATCAAGCACTTAATTCCTTCTGAAGAGCTTCCCAAAGTCATTCATACATATTATATCATCTAAATTAGACTACTGCAATGCTCTCTACCTTAGCCTTCCAGAAAAAGAATTGCACCACTTACAGCTGATACAAAACGCAGCTACCAGGCTGTTAACCAAACCGCCCCATTCCAGCCACATAAAACCAATTCTCTACTCCCCCCACTGACTGTCTGTTAGATGGCATATAATTTTCAAGATTGAATTTCTGACTTTCAAAGCCCTATATTATTATTATCATTATTTATTTATTTTATTTTATTTACTTATTAATAGTTTCATATATAGTGCAGCAAATTCCGCTTTTGCTTTACAACTGGAAACAGTGATAAAAACAAAACTGGGTTAATAACAGACCATCATAGAGGTAGGAAGGCCCTGCTCGCAAGTTTACAATCTATAGGGAAACAGTCACTGATACACAAGGATAGGTGTCATAATTTGCACAAATGTCCACCAGATTGCAAAGGTTCTTGGTGGGCTGTGTGATATGGTCACACAGCAATGTTGGCCAGGGATCAGGAGGATGTGAAAGTAAAGAAATGGAGGATATGTGTGGCCTGTACAGTGGGGATGTAATTGGATTATGTGGGCAGTTCCAGAATTTGATAATCTTGCCTGAACAGGTGAGATTTCAGGGAACACTTGAAGGTTTGGAGACTAGAAGAGAGTCTTGTGCATGAAAGGGAATTCCACAGAGAGGGGTCAGCCCAAAGAGAGTCCTGCAATAATAAATGGGAAAAAATAATGAGTGTGTATGAGAGCAATATATGTTATGTAGAGTGAAGAGGTTAGGTTGGGAGATATTGTAAGATAAGCCAAGAGATGTACGTTGGTGTTGTTTGGTTAATGGCCTTGTGTGTGAGTAAAAGTATTATATATTGAATACAGTAGAATAGAGTTAACCAATGGAGGGACTGACAGAGCATATCTGCAGGCAATGAACTATCAAGGAAGATTAGCCTTGCAGCTGCATTCAGAATGGATTGTAATGGTGAGAGTCTCTTTTTGGTAACACTTGTATTGCAATAATCAATGTCAGGGCCGTCTTTTCGTATTGGCTCAGTGGGCTCTTGCCCAAGGGCCCCAAGTGTATAAGGGCCCTAGCCTGATAGCTGAGGGTCCCCTATTTCCAGGAATACCAGATTTTTGAAAATCGGCCCTGGGAAACCGGAGATATCTGACTTGAAAGCAGTGGTCCCCATCCAAGCCTGTTAATTGCTCCTCCCAGCCAGATATCTCAAGTTCTGTCTGATTTAGAGTATATACTCCAAAAAGCTGTGACTCCCCCCTTTCAGTGCACTGGCAGCTTGTCTATACTGTGCCCAGAACCAGAGATATCAGTCTTCAAGCAGCTGGTCCCTGCTCCAGCTCCACACGCCTAATATGCAGTTTTAGATTTTCATTGGTGAATTGCTCTGGCTCCTGATCTCTGATCCCCAAGTCCCTAGAACCTTCTGAAAGGTGGGACTCTCTAGTTTTTTTATCCATTTCAAAGCTAAGAAATATATCTTCAGGAACTTGAGATAACTGCAGTCAAGCTACCCTCCCACTAGAAAATGATAAATATTTAGCCCACTCCACTATCCACCCCTACCCTACATATTAACCACCCCCTACCACCCTGGAAGTCATGTACCAGGGCTTCTTCATTCAGCCCAATGCCCCTTCTACAGTTTAGTCCCATCTGTGCAGTAAAGGAGCAATTAGCAGAAATTACTGAACCAGGTCCTACATGCTGAGCGGAAGATAGAACACCCCCTACCGCCCGCGGGACATCAAAGCTGCTGCTAATATTAACCCCTACCGCTGGAGGATGGGTAGGGGGCCCAGTGCATTGCTGTGCCCAGGGGCCTACTCTGTTGTTAAGACGGCCCTGATCAATGTGAGATATACTATAGTGAGAACATGGAATAAGAGTTTTTGAAGTGTCTTGTTTAAGATATGGTCATATTTTGAATATGTTTTTTGGATGTAATATGAGTTTTAAACAGACTGAATGTGGGAAACAAAGGACAGTTACGAGTCAAGGATGACACCTAGGCAACAAGCTTGTGGGGTAGGATTGATTGATTTATGATTTCTTAACAGTGAGTCAGGTTTGTTTTGGAAATATATATACGTTTGAGGTGGTGAGAATACATCCAAGATGAAATGGTAGAAAGGCATTCATTGACATGAATCAATATAGAGAGTGACAAATCTGGGGAGGGTAGGTAGATTTGAGTATCATTCATATACAGATGATACTGAAATCCAGTAGAGCTGATTAGTTTGCCAAGAGCTGTTGTATAGATTTTTTTTTAAAAAGGCGGCCCAATAGTTTAGGTCATAATTTAGTTTTTTTCTGAATGGGAGTAATCAATGCATGCTTGAACAGTGAAGGACAGATACCACTAGAGAGAGAGATTACAGATTTTAGCTAAAGTTGGGATGAGCACAGGAGACAAAGCTTTCATTATTTGTGGGAGCAAATGAAGGATGGTTTAGGTCTGGAATTAAGCAGGTCACTGGCTGAGTAAGAGCATACCATTTCATGTTATCAATCTGGTTCTCGAAATAGGAAGCAAGATCTTGCACATAGATAGTGGCAAGTTGATTGGGGGTGTTAAAAAGTGATTTAAATGTATTAAAAAGTCACTTGGAGTTAGAGTCTTGAGCAGAAATTAGCATTTGGAAATATGTTTGGCAGAGTACAGGGCATTACAATAGGAGTGGTAGATAGTCTTTTCAAGTGAGGAATTCTCTTAGAGTATGAGATTAACAACACTAATGTTCAATTTTATGTGAGAGTTTTTGTAGGTGTCTTGTTAATTCAGAGTGCCTTGGTTGACACCTAGGTTTATGTGGAGTGTGATGGGTAGCTGGAGCCACTTCATCAAGAGCTATATTTAGAGTCTGGTTCAGAGCAGCTGTTAAAGAGAGGTAGAAAGTAATACCATTAATATTTCTGCAAGTTTGGGCCAGGGCCCAAGGTACTTGAAGCTGCTTCTGATTCCATACTGCCCCACTTGATTACTGTGATCTGTAGATGTAGGACCTTTAGCAGTACCTAGGTTCTCAGTGAAGTGGGTAAGGACAGCTCTGGCTACTATCCTGTCTCACTCAACTTCCCAAACCCATTTGGAAGCCATGCTTTTAAGTCTACATGCGGAAAATGCATTTGACACTTTATCTTGGGGTAATTTTCTTAAAACTTTTGAACTACGGGACTTTGGCAGGTCTTTTTCTGACTTGTTACATGTTTTATAATGCTCACCAACTATTACTTTGATAATTAATGGCTTTTCTAGCTCTCCTTTTACAATGACAATGGGTACCCGACAGGGATGCCTTCTGTCACTGTTGTTAATCAGCATAGCTTTGGATCCATTGTTGCATATCCTCCACTCCTGTCCAGACTTTAAGGGCATTTCCATGGGCTCCCAGGAATTTAAAATCCAGGCCTTTGTGGATGACTTTCTCTTACATATTTTGGATCCAGAGCAGTCCTTGCCCAAAATTTTTGATAAATTCTGAGATCTTGCTAAAGTCTCCTGGTTTAATATTATAATAAGTCAGATGCTATGTACTGTATCTGGGTCCTATGGTGAGGTCACACTGGGGTGATTCTTATCCCATTATGTTGTTCACTACCTCTCTTAAATATTTAGGGATAGCTCTCCTACAACATATCGAGGACTTATATGGTCTTAATATGAGACCACTTATTTATGAGGTGGTGAGTAAATTGTCCTGATGGTATCACTTAATGTTGTCTTACCTAGGTAGAATACATTTATTAAAAGTGTTATCCTTTCCCATGCCCTCTACCCCTTACAGATGTTGCCAATTCTGTTATGTAAGACAGAAGAAAAGTCCTTATACAAAACATTTCTGGACTTTTTTGGGGAACATACTCAAATTGGTTTGCTGAAGCTCCAACAGACCAAGGCCAATGGTGGTGTTAAACTAGCTAATCTAAAATTGTATAGCCACGCTGGAATTCTGTGATATCTGTATGGGACTGGATACATAGAACATATTATCTGTATAGGACTGGATACATAGAACAGATTACTATATGGACTAATCGGTCGATCAATCTTTTATACCTAGCCAGCACCTCTTCGTGTTGTTTTATTCTCACAAACAAGAATTATCTGAGGATATGATTAAGAATGCCATGTTAATGGTTGTATGGTGAGTTTGGCACTTTACAAGGAAGCAAATGAATTTAAATTGTGATGACTTTCTTTTTTTCCATTACTTTTAAACCATGAGTTCCAAAATGGGGTGGCTTCTGTGGCTTTCTCATCATGGCCTGACATGGAGATTCCTTTGTCTGAGCATTGGTTGACATTGAAAATTGTTGGCCTCATTGAGTATCGGAATAAATGGATAAAGTTAAAATACTGCAATCCCATTCTCTGGTGTCATATCAGGCACAGCATTATGTGAGCTCCATGACACCAACTCTTTTCTCAGAGTATTGGTCTACTTCTTTTGATTTATTATAGACTAGACCTATGGATGGAGGGGGAGCAATTTCTCTTCATTATAAAATCCTCAGACCCTTTGGATCATATTTGGATGCCAGTTATATAAAAAAATGATTACTAATTATCTCAGCTGTGGCCTGTAAGTACATATTACAGGTGTTGACCCATGCAGATCCCTCATCGGTTTCTCTCTTCTGAGCTAAGATATATTTTGCTTTCCAAATGGATTGACTAGAGACTACCTTCCACAAGGAGACCAATACAGCCTATTTTTTGAACTGTGGGTGAGTTCTATATATTCTTTTACTTTGGTTCTCAAAAGCCAAATACATTTGTTTTTTTTGTACCTCTTGGTACAAAATTGGATTCTATTGAATGACCCACACATTTCTTTGCCATCTACAGATGGAGGTGCATGCTGTTGATGTTTTTGGGATGCTTGTTTGAGGGGATGTGCCTGCCATGCTTAGGTTAAACTACAGTATGAGCAATCATGTATTGCCTCTTATCAATACCTCCTAATGCAAATACTTTAAGTCAATGATTCTGTATTATTTGTGTGTATTTGCCGATAACAGGCTTTCCTGTTATTTATTACCTACCTTGTTCTCAATATTTTGAGCTTTGTAATATGTTATTGCTCTGATGAATAAAAGAGATGGTAAAAAATTATCTTACAAGCCTTCTATTTTTATGTGTTTCTGGATTTTCTATTGTTTCCATCCTTGTCTACAATTTTTTAGAGTTCCAGAACGTTTCACTTTAAAAATAAGTAACAAACCTTGTCAAACAAAAACATTTTCATGCCAGCAGCTCATCTGAAAAGTATCTACAAAAACAAAATGAAATTAGATGTGTTACAGTCCTTTTTATATTTAATTACTATATTCAGCCTAACTTCTTAACAGTTTCTATGTAAACACATTTAATGGCATACACTTTGGGGCTTTGCTATATTAGCTGGCTTTTCTGTTTCACAAAGGAGAATGAATAATAAAGTATACACATACATGTATGGGAATTCATGCAACTTTTGTTATAAATATAATTGGGTTACAAATGCTTGTTTGAGTTCTTACTCTCTTGATATACACGAGAGAACAGCTCACAGCCCTAAAACAATTTGAGAACCTCTATTCCAGGGAATAGACCCGCGCAATCATAAAACTACACTTGTGCTAATATTTAATTAGCATTTACACCTTTACACTACCTTTAGAGAAGTGATACTTAAAGTGTTTCACATTTAAAAGGATGCCACCTGGGAAAAGTAGTAAAAGAAAGACAAAACACCTTATCTAATTCTGTACATTTTTATGTATATCTTATTTTTTATAGCTTTATTTAAAAAAATATCTAAACAGTCATCCTTCCATGGATTCCAGATATTCATATCAAGCAAGATGAAGTTGCAGTAAAATTATGTGAACTGAAATTATGCCTTGAGAGATCTTTTTCAGTTTATTGAAACAACTGAATGTGATATTTTATAGCACTGGTCCTAATACTGCATCATCTGAATGCAATGTTGAGCTCATGTCATCTGAGTTTATTTAAGCCATAAATCACAGCAAGGTGAGCATATATAACATCCTACAAGGAATCTAGGACTTATTAAGAAAGAGCAAAACTAAGATCCGGAGCACATGTTTCTTGTTGTTTTTTGGCCATCACCACAGCCACAATTGCATCAAAATAATATTTTCCGAGACTTTCCAGTGGCTGATTTCATGCTTTTATGTCTAAGTTGTGATCCACATGGCACTAGATCACACACTGCATAATGACATCATATAATTTTCTACTCATCCATTAAAAGTATTCAATCCGTTGTTAGCTGCTGTAATGTCAGGGCAGATGTAACATGTGCAGAGATATTTAGATCTGGGTGGGGTGTGTTCAAACTGAAATCGAAATTGCAGTGTTAAAGTAAAGCTGTC